>NC_089647.1:59101200-60376200 GCF_037042795.1 Molothrus aeneus | reverse complement strand
GATAAAACTGTCAGATAGATAAAACTTGTTCTGATCCACATTCAAATCTATATGAACTAAACCTTAATGAATGTTTGGAAATGGTGTCAGTGTGAGTGACTTCAAAGAGTGAAAGTCATCCTTTCCTCAGTAACTATCATATACTTTTTCTTCCCTATTTATTTTTCTTTACTTATTTTGTGGCATGAGTTCTGGATATGGGCAAGGATGGTAGTTCTATGTACATTTTCCTGGAGCCAGCAACATTAATTAGAAACTCTTTAAGAGCTGTTATCAGGAAAAGGAAAAATATAAATGTTAAATGACTTCATGTGCAGAGCATGAAGTCATTTAACATGAAACAGATGAGACATAGAAAGGATTTTTTAAGCTATTTTTGCTTCAGGCTTCTAAGTGGGGATGGGATACAGAGCTGAAAGGATAGGTGGCTTTATTTATAAATCCATTTAAATCACAAAAATAACTCTCCAAGTTTTTCATTAGCTATCTCATAAAAATATTACTCTGAAAATCTGGTTTGGTTTTCTTTGAATGAAGAGATTTTCATCTCATTGAAACCAGTGTAGCATAATAAATTGGGAGCGCACATCTTAATAAAATTGCTATTTTTGGTACTTGGGCAATGAGTGAAAATATAGAAATATTAGAGTAAATAGGATATACATATCCTATACATAGAATACATAGAAAGATATATTTTCTTTATAAAATAAAGGGTCTGATATAAACCTTTATCAAACCTGTATAGGTTGAGTATAGGTTGAAACAAATAAAATATACACAGATAAGTAGCAAAATACTTTCCCATTAAATGAAAAACAAGATAATGGATTGTATAGAAAAAACTGCAGGAATTAAAGGGAAGAAATGGAAGAGCAGATCAAATATGTTATTATGGAAATAACTGTTGAAGGGAATTAATAATTTCTTGAATGCACAGACAGAAACAGAGTAATATAAACATATATTAGGAAATAGAAAATCTAGAAAGAACATGCTTATTCCATGATCAAGTCATCATCATATAAAAGTTGAGTATCTGCGTTGTAGTGCTTCTCCAGAGGCATTTGTGAGAACAGATTAAGGAAACTCAGTGTTACACTGAATGGACAACAACTCTTCATATGTAAGCTATTATTTTACTAATAAAAGAGTAAGAAATAGCATAGAATTCGTGTGGCCTTGTAAAACAGAGACAGGAAAAAAGGAAGTTGGCGTAAAAATAAAAGCAAATCAGAGAAACTAGAAAAAATGTAAACGTAATACTGGAGGGAGTTAATTTTCACTGCTGCTTTTTTCAGAAGATATTTTAAACCACTCCCCAGATTTAAGAGAAAAAAAATTCTTTATTGCACATCATATTTTCTAACCTGTGAGTTCTGAACTTTCTGAACTTACTATTTTAGTAAGTTCAGAAAGTTCAGAAAGTTTCATTTCCTTTTAAGAAACTAGCCACCCTCTTAGCTACTTTTGGTTAGAAACTAGAAGACAGTTGTCTCTGTCCTATTTCTATGTGCCCAACACCAAAAAATCGTTATCAAATTTATCTCTTTCAAAGTATCATCTTATATTTTTCTATCATTATCTTTTTACTATCAGGCCTAGACTTCATGTCCCAGAAGAAGATTTAAGTGTAGTACTAAGCTAAATACAGATGGCAAATAATCTTCCTGCAATCATCTGGAACTCGTGAGTATGTTGAAACTAATGAGAAAAAGAGAGCAGGAAGCAAGTTCACAAATTGAGCCCCTGGCAGTCCACTTGCTGTATTTGTTTAATCCACTCCAGTTAGCACTCTCTACAACAATGCCTAAACAGAGGTTTGAAAGATTATTTTGGGCACCACCCCAAAAAACCAGAAACTGATCTGCATGCACAGTTTGGCTACTTTCACTCTGAATAGTTCCTTACCACCTGGGGCTTTTCACCCCCAAGGATTTCAGCTTTTCTCTCATGCAACTTCCAGCATTTGTCATGCTGTAAAAACACTCCTCTGCCTGGCTGAAGTTCAGCCACCAAATTGTTTCAGACACATTCAGCTGAAAAATCACAGAGACTGGTAACCACACAATAGGGCCAAGGAGTTACAGCATAAGGCCCAGAGGTTTGAGTGCGACGCAGTGTAGATGCAGCTGCTGTGCTCAGAGCAGCCAGCCCTTGGCACAAGAGGTACCAAAAGGTCTCCAACAGGTGTCCTTTGAGGGGAGCAAACATAAATTCCCATAGTTTTCTTTAGTTACCCATTTAGTCATGGTCCATGTCTCCAGAGAGAAATTAATTTTTCATTTATGAAATCTATGGAATGAACCAGAAACAGATTTCTAAGAATTAATGGAAAAGTGAGAAGTAGTGCAGAAATCTAAGGTTGAAGATAACTAACAATCCATAAATACAAAAAGCAGGAGATTCAGATGCCATTTCAATACCAGTTCCAGTAAGCTTAATGTACCAGGGACAGTTCTGTGCCAAAGAGGCCAAGCAGTATGAAATTACCTTCAACCTGTTCCAACATGTTTTACCTCACTAGACAGGATGGTGGCATTCAAACTTCTTGTTCAGAAAGCTCTGTGGCACGTGTCAACTCATCATAGATGTTGAGGAAATTAGCACAGAACCAGTCTGCTGCCTTCTAGAGTGGGTTATTGAGTATAAAAAGCCCAAAAATCACCTCCTCAAAAGTCAAGAATGGTTCACCTCAGAGAGCAGGGGCTAAAACTAGAGCGCACAAGGAGATGCTGACAAAACTAAAGTGGAAATGAAACATACAATACAAGAGAGAGAAGCAGGGACTTTGGAGAAAGGTAGTAACACTTTGAAAGCATGACAGATTGCAGATAGGAAAGACAAAGCCCACCTGAACTTTATCAGGCAAGGCATGTGAAAGGCAACAAAAAAGGCCTTCACAGATATATCAAAAAACAAAAGAAAAAAAGTAGCTTAGGATGCAGGGTGTTGAAAGATATGGAAATAGATGAGTTAGTCATTGCTATCCTTAAACCAGTCTTTAGTGGTATTAACCAGCGTTCATGAATCTCAGACCCCTGTGATTGAAAAAATTCCTTGATGGAGTACGATCAGATTAGGGCATGTTTGAGAAATCGGACATGAAAAAGTCCATTTTGAAAGATTACCATAAAGAAATATTTTTGCTCCTTTTTGGGTGCCTAGTCAAGGACATTTGCACTGTAAATAAAAGGGATAATAAGAAAAGGAGGAAGCCATAAACAACAACATACAGGGACACATTCCTAACAGACAAATGATAGGGGAGGCAGTGATAACAGCTAAACCTAGTCAGGTAATTGATGAGGACATGTGGGAGTGTGAGAATGTTTATTCCAGTAAGGTTATCTGGTTGAAGATCTTGTCAATTGGAAAACTAAGTTAAAATAGAGAAAGCAGAAACAAAATATACCAAACACAGAGGTGACAAAACATGGAGACAATGAAAAGAGACAAACCTCACCAGTCACACTAACTGATGACCTACCCAGAAAGTACAGGCACTATTTCCAAAAAGATCAGCCTGAATATTGCAACTGATAAGGGCTGCAAACCCGTGGAGATCCAGGCTGGGTGGATTATGGGCATCTGTTGAGTTGTACAGAGACATGGTCTTATGTGTAGGCAAAAGAAGATCAGAGAGGAACTAAAGGGAGGTAGACAAAAAGTAGTATGAAAGGGGCTGGTTGTGTATAAAATGAGCCTTATGCTCAGTCACTCCAGTCTGTCCAGGGGTGAATCTTTTCCTAAATCTTTTTTAAAATCTCTCAGTGTAATCTGTGGTTTTCAAGGCTGTATCTCGTAAGATTCAAACTGAATGATGTATGGATAGTGAGGTGCACTGAAAACTGGCTCTTGTGCTACAACCAAGAGATTATGGTCATCATTGTGAATCCTCTAGAGGCAAGCACTGTGTTCCAAGGGTTGACACTGACTCCAGTAACACAGCGCACTCAGCAAATTTGCAGATGATGTAAAACTGGGAGAGGTGTTTGGCAACCATAGGATTGTACTGGAGAACTGGGCAGAAGAGCTAATGCTGTTAAACAAGGGCATGGGGATGAATAACCCTGCAGCAGCAGGGGTAGCTCTGCAGAAATGGTCCTGGGAGTCAAGGTGGACAAACTGTCAGTGACACAGAGGTGTATCTTGCAGCAAAGAAAGCCAACAGCATTCCAAGCTACCTTAGGAGAAATGTTCCCAGCAGGTTGAGACAGGTGATACTTCCTCTCTGCTCGGCACTGGGGAGACAAATCTGGAGTGCTATGTCCAGTTCTAAAGTCCTTGGGACAAGAAATACACACAATTAATGGGACAAATTCAGCAAAGCAACACAAAAATGGGACACAAAAGATTCTCTAATGGGCTGGAGTATTGGGCATAGAAGAGAGGCTGAGGGAGCTAAGGCTGCTCAGTTTCAAAAAAGGCAGATTCAAGTGGTTCTTATCAAATTTTACAAACATCTGATGGGGGCAGAGAGTAAAGAAGACAAAGACTCCTCTTCAAGGTATGAAGTGATAAGAGAAGAGGAAAAGGATACAAATTAAAATACAAGTAATTCCACTTGAACATAACCATTTCTTTTTTTTTTTTTCTGACAGTGGTCAAACACTTGAACAGACTGCCCAGAGAAGTTGTGTAGTCTCTTTCCATAGGATATTAAAAGCATGATTGATTGGCCATGGCACTGACAAGCTTACTCTAGCTAGCCTTGCTCTAAGATAGGGATAGGACTAGATGGCCTCAAGAGGCGCCTTTCAAGCTCAGCCATTCCACGATTCTGTGGCTGTTTGCAAATATTTCTTGAGTTACTAGAATGGATAAAGCCAATATGATTGGCTAATAATAGTAGCTAATGCCTCTACATAAAATGTCATTCCACTTTTCCAAACAGTTAAAAAATTATATTTTTTAATTATAAAATTACTCACTAATGAAGATTAATCACTCTGTTGTGATTTGTTATGAATTAAACTGATAATGGATGAAGATAGTCATTACCAAAAATAATAAATTCAGCATGGTAATTCATGATTTCTTTTTTAATCTTAATTTAGCAAATAAGAAAGAAAATATGAAATCAACACCAAATTATCCCATCCTGATAATCTTTATATTTTACAGCTTTTCTTACTTTTAAATTGACTTCACATTTCCCATATGTATTTTTCAATATGTACTCTGAATCATTTTGAAAGTTATTCCTGTTCCACTTAGTTTATGCAAACAGTACATAGCATGTTTTAGGAGTAATAACTTCCAGCCTTCTGCTCAGGAAATAGAATAACAAGAAAAAAAGAAAGGGAGAGAAAAATACATTTATACTTTGAAGGGTAGAATATAGATTTAAATTGTTCATGGAATGTTCTAAAAATCAAATGAAAACTTTAGTTTTCAATATGGGCAACAATATTGGATTAATTTCAAAGAGGAGATGAGGATAGAAAATTAAAAGATTCATATCTGAAATGACAGTAAAATCAAGCAACTTAATGCAGTCAGGAATGAAACATTGTCTCCTGAAGAAAACTGCAAATGAAATTGCAGTTTTAATGGCAACATCTTTCAATAAATGCATCAAGTTACAGATATTTCCAGGTAATCAAGGAATAGCAGACACAGCTAATAAAATGATGGACAGTTACTGGACAGTAACAAAGCAGGCTTTAAAGGTATGCAAAGCTTTAGAAGGTATCTGGAAGGAAAAAATAATTAGAGACATGAAGAAAAATGCTAAATGGGGTAGATGGTACAAGGCATAGATTGTGAGCTATAAATCCTTTTTTGACACCTACTTTTCAGGGTAGTGAAATGTAGTAGATGAAACATGTCTGGATTTCAGTGAAGCAGATGACATGTTGCCACAGGAGAAATTACTCAATGAACTTGAGAAGACAGCAATTCATAGGTAGAATTGAAAGTTGGAAAATTGGACTTGTTATAGCAAAAACATCATGGAACTCTTCTAAAAATAAATTTATTTAGTATTTTAATATTTCTTTAATGAAAGAAAAAAGGGGAGGGGAGGGGGGAGGGGAGGGGAAGGGAGGGGAGGGGAGGGGAGGGGAGGGGAGGGGAGGGGAGGGGAGGGGAGGGGAGGGGAGGGGAGGGGAGGGGAGGGGAAGAAAGAAAAGCAAAATAAAATTTCAGTTATGCATATTGAAGCGAGGACAAACAATCGACTGGATGGGGGAAAAGCAGTGCAAACACAAAAATGTCAAATGCAATCTACAAAGTTTTCAGAGGACAGATATGACATAAGACACTCATTAACCTTTGTGTTATCTTTGCTTAAGAAAGATCAACTCAGATTTCAAGTCTGTAAAAGAATTTTTATCAAGACGACTTTAGGAATAGTAATACATCTTACTACCATATGATTAGAAGACAGAAGAGTGTGGCTGCAGAAAAATGAAGAAAAGGAGGTATGATAGCTCTATAAATCTGTTTGGGAAAATATCAGGTAAGGGAAGGATTCATGTAGGATGTTCAGAAAGCCAAGAATACATATTTCAGTGTTGAAAAAATTGAAAAAATTTTTCACATACTGTAAGTCCAGTTTTTAAATTAGAAGCAGATTTTCAGCTACTTTTAAACAATCTTATAAACTTAGTGAAAGGGATTGGATTAAATGGCTGCCTGTGAAGAACTCCACTGGATTCAAAAATGCTGGAGGTAACTTCAAACATTCCTGTAAGAGATAAGAGACTGAAGCTTTCAAGCTGAGCATCATAAGGCATTATATACCTGATAATATCATCAGCAGCCCTTTCTTCAGCCCTTTTCAACACCATCAAATCTTCAGAGACCAGAAGCAAGATTAAAACTTCCTAAGCATAAGGGACAGAATAAAGAGTTTGCTGTACCAGTTTTACAGTCATGCACACTGACAGACTTTAAGGACATGTTGACATCTTACGCATTGAAAAAACTCTGCTAATTGCGTGGGTGGGAGGAAACAGTCTAATACTGACTTTCTGAGATGACATTGGTCCAATTGGAAAAGGCAAAAAAACTCAGAAGGAAACAAGATGATATCCATCCATCCGTTAGAGAGTTTTCTCTTTTTTTTTGCCTTTTTTTTTTAATTTGGAGCATGAGAATCTATTTAGTGTTGTAGTGTCTCATGGTCCATAACCATTTCCAGTAACAGAAACCACATAACTGAAATCTCCACTGTTGCTTGTGAAAGATTAATGTCAGTAAGCAAGTGCTATACTTATAAGTAGCTTAGCATCTTAGCTATTCACTAAGTGAAAAGCAGTGTGACTGCTGTAAATGAGGGACAAATAAATTTGTAAATACTGGCTTGGCAGATATACTAGGACATACTCATCTAGCAATTGTCCAGATTGGGGCACCTCTTGGAATCCTGTGAAACCAGGGCATGGACTGGGAGAAGTCAGTGAAACCCTACATCTTTCTGTAATCAAGGGTAAAAAATGGACAGTGTAACCTTGGTGTCACCAGTTCAGTGGGAGGGGTTCTATGTCTTATAAACTAGACACTCTTCATTTTTCAAGAAGGTTAGAAACTCCTGAGGCTGAGGTCATGAAGCCTTTCATACTCACAATGACAATTATAATCACTAAATTGTTGAGCAAAGAGTGTTTCAAATTTTTTAGTCAAATTTGACTACGGAAGAAGGTTCCCTGTTAGCATTTCAAAGAAAAGCTGACAAAAGAGCTTAAGGAATGTTCAGAGGATAGAAGGACACGTTTGAAGTCCATTACTTTCACATTCTGTATCATTTTACAATAATCACACTAATTCTGCCAACAGGATTAATGTGAATAGTTTTTAGAAGACTACACTCATAATAGCAATGTTTTATAGACATTACAGTACAGTTAATGTTTTGAGTGACTGATTCTTATTAGAGATGACTGAAACATATCAAATGAGTCATGACACACAGCTTCTTTCTCTGTAAATGTAGAAGGCACATTTCAAGTGCACAAACATAGCATCATAGAGTAATTTGTATTGGAAGGGATCTGTGTGGGTTATTTGGCTCAACACAGTTAAGGCTGCTCACTTTGAGAGGAATTTGGAATATCTCCACCTATGGAGACTCCATAACTGCTGTGGACAACTATTTCCAGTGTTTTAATATCCTCATGCTGAACGCTGTTTTCTTAATACAGAATCAGAACTTCCCTTGGTAAATTGTAATTGGGTCTTTTGTCTATCACTGTGTACATCCCAAAATGTATCCTTCACATCATCCCATAAGTTGAAGGCAGCACTAAGATACCCTCTGTCTTCCAGAATAAACCCAGTCCTCACAGTCACTACCTCCATACAATGCACTCTGAGTCCAGTTATCTTCGTGGCCTTCCATTGGATTTACTCCAATTAATCAATGTTTTTGCTTTAGGCTGCTGAAGGCAGATGCAGAACAGACATATGGGAGAAGGCACCTATAGGGGCAGGCCTGTGCCTAAGTGTGAAATCCTAAGTAGCAAAAAATGATAGATGATTAAGCAAGTGAATTGCACCACAAAAGTTAAAAATAATTAATTTCTGTGCTGGAAACTTGTTTCTCACCAAGCTGGTTAATTTAATAATTTCCTGGGCTTTTAATGGGATGTTTTTTTCCATATTACATTTTGAACACCATTTCACCAAGTCAGGCAAGTCTTAATTTCTCAAAATTCCAAGTTTCTTTTTTTAACAATGTAGTCAATGCTGTGGTCCATAAATCTTCTTTACGAAAGCCAAGCACAAAATATTCAAAGGAACCACATTTCATTAGTACATAGCATAAAGTATTCTTCATTCAACATAGTGTAATTAACCTTCCATCCAGATATCCAAATTGTCTAACATGAAAAGTATGTCACTAGGAGAAAGGCCAAAGCCATTTTCCTATACAGGAGGTTACTGCCTTTTTCTTAAAGATAAGATATCAACTGGGTAGTAAAGTCCATTATCTTATAACCTGAATTGCTTCAGTGATGATACAGGTTGCTTTCAGCTGAAGTAATAAAAACAATCAAAATAAACAAGAAATAGAACAAAATGGAAGTGCATATGTGAAATAAATCTCTAAGTAACACTTCTGCTATTTTGCTCATATTTTAGTAATCTTAAAGCCAATCCCAAGGTATTTCACTCATGATAACACTGCCATGGACTTCAAATTCAAATTAATGCCTAGATCTTTCTGCAATCCTTTTGGATACTCTCTGTTTGCTCATTCAGAGTGTTGGTGCAAGTAGCTCCACTAAATAAGTCCTTTGGATAGAAAATCTCCTAGTAATGCAGCATACCCTCCTTTAATAAATGGTGTTCTACAGAATCTAAGTGGATTACAAAGAAAGTTTTTTATAATTGATATAATCAGAAATCAGAAATGTGCTTTACCAGTTACCCCTGCATTTTGTAATCATGCCTGTTGCAAGGCTTTTTTTCAAACCTACCTTGTTATATGTTCTCTCTGGCAATTTAGAGAAATTCTGTAACTGTATTATTTTCCTTAATAAATGTGTTTTAACATATTGTTTCAGATTCTAGAAACATCTAGCAAGATGCCTTGAAAAACATAATTGCTGAAGCAGCTATTATGGCATTAAATACTTTTGAGACAATAGTGATTGAGTCCAAATTAGGTTAACATAATAAAATTCCGCATCTGAGAAGAATCTTATCTGGTTCCTAAGATACCTTCAAATGTATCAAATTTTAAGATATGGTTATTATAGTAATTTACACTTCTGTGTGCAAAAATATCCTGGGAATTGATGAGATAGTCTATCACTATTTCTTTCTCCCTACTTAATTCTAAAAGTGTCAACGAATGTTAAGTTTTCCTTCTCTGTGGATTTGTTCTTCAGCAAAAAACTGAGCAAGGGCTAAAGGTAAAAGGTACTTAAATGAGAAAAGCGAATGAATCTGCTGTGTCTGTTAAATTTCTGTCCTTGTTCTCAATTATTTAATCAAAATACACAGTAAACAAAATCATGTATCTGGAGATAGGATTATCTGGCATAAAGTAAAAGAATGACAGGATTTGCAGGCTGTAAATTAAATTGTGTGATTCACGGCTTTTCTAAGGGTCTGAATTATTTTCAAATGATGCAGCCACTTTATGCTTTCTAATCCTTCTTATAAAATAAATAAGAAAAATATGGTGATGTAACTTTTTCTAGCAATATATTCACACAAGTGCTTTTCAAAAACGCACCAATCACTTTATTTCTTAATTTTTTTATTGCATGCTTTTTAATAGATTTGGGGGTCTTTGGTTTTGGGTTTTGTTTTGTTTTGTTTATTTTTCTCACTCAATCAGAAACTTCTGAAAGGATTTAAAATTACCTCTCTTCTTCTGTATGGTACTTGAAGACTCAGAACAATCCTCAGCTATTCACAGTAAGAGGTTTTCAAACACAAAAATAAATGTTATTAATTGAGTATTTATTTCATGAGGATGATCTTACAGGACCTGGAAGGAGGCACTGAAGTTAATCCTTATATTTTATTAATTAAAATGTTATTTATTTATTTGTAAGAGATTAATGTATTTGCATTTCTTAGCTTTTGTTTTAATATATGAGAAAAGAACCTTAACTGAGAGACAGTGCACAAATGGGCTTGAAGTATTTAATTGGAATTATGGACATTTTTCAAGTATGGGCATTTTTTAATTTTAAAGGAGACAAGGAGGTTGTATGGTTGTGTGAGCAAAATACTGTCCTTTACATTCAGTCTATACATGTGAGTGCTATGAGACCAACAGCCGGGCTCTAAAAGACTGGTGCTCAAGTCACACAATCACATCAGTCAGATCAGCTCAGAACTGAGTTATATCTACAAGGATACTTTGCTATGTTTTCTTTCACCTATTGTCAAAATGTCCTTCCACAGAGTAAAGCAATGTCAGGATGATCTGAGGTGAAGAAAAACAGAAATAGAATGTTTGCATTCTAACTCTGAGAAAAGTAAATTGTTAGTAGCTGCAGGGAATGGAGTATTTTCTTTCCAAACAACATATATTTTCTATTATACAAACATACAGTGGGAGCAAGGAGAGAAAAAAACTAAAACAGAAAAGAGTGTCTATTACAAAGCGAGGAAGAAAAAGATAACACATAAGTGCACATGTTACATAAGATCAGAGTGACCCTATTAGAATTCACAATTTCTTTCTTTCCTGTTGCTTTTATTCCCAGTTTTTCTATCCCAAGCCATCTGTACAGATCAGGATCGGGCTCTGTAAACTCAGGATCAGATTCTTTCAAAGTTTTTTATCAAACTCTACACAACTCAATCAGAGGCAAGGTTTTATGTAGGATTTATATAGACAGAAAAACAGTGAATGACCATATGACAATAATCCAGACTGTTTCATTGTATTGACTATATAAAGCAGGGTATAATTGCTGAAACCCCAGAAATAAATGAAGCAGTATGAAAAGTATTAAACCCAATATTGAACAGAATTATTAACCTTCACCAAATACAAGGCAAATATTATTCCCCTTTAAAGAAACAAATGCATTATCTTTTACATAAATAAATGTCTGCAATATATTTCAGGCCTAAGATTTTGTGTATGATATGCTTCAATATAGTTCAATATGCTACCTCAGTTACAGACACACTGATTTTATTTTTCTTCCTTCAACCTTGCAATGAGATACTGACAAGAAGAAAATCATTTTTCCTATTTACCCAATTTTAGCTGAGAAACAGACCCATTTAAGAAAGCAACTTGCTGTGACTGTGATGCACCATCAACTTACTGTAACCTTCTTGTGTTCTCAAGCTCACCTTCCTTAAACTGAGTGTATGGAGACAGAATAAACGGTCTTTAGGAGACCAGAGTTGCAGAAAAATAACTGCAAAGGATTAAGACTTTTCATTTCTTTAGACAATTGCATAGATCTGAAAATCCCACTGCTCTTTGTTCTGAATTTTTGAACAGAAGATAAAAGTATTAATTTTTTTCCTGCCTTCTTATTTCAGTTTAAAACCTCACTGTAAACATGTTTTTATTGTTTTTAAGTCATAAGAGCAAGAATTCCTGTTTTCCTGAGGATCAGCAGCCAAAGATTAGCTTTTTCCAAAATTTGGAATACCATTTCATTAAAGTTTTAAAACTAAATTGTATATATAGAGACTCCATAATGAAGCAAAGAAAGCAAATAGCTTTGATGATAAAATTCTTTATTTATTTATTCTAGGAAAGCCCTTTTTTTAGCCTTAAAAGAAATCAAATTCTTTGGTTTTTTAACTGGTTTGGCAAGTTTCACAAAAGTGTTTTCCTATATTTATTTTAAAAATTTATTTTAAATAATGCTTTTCCTCTCTTCTGTTTCTATAGAAGTAAATCTAAATGTTAAAGAAAAACATTTAACTACAATGATGCCATTTTAGAGTTAACCTTAAAGAAAGAGACTGAGTATCCTATATGCCTTTTTTGTACAGAGGATGGAGAAAAACATAAGAGCCAGAAGTAAAGCTGCTACCACTTCAGGTTCTGTTCAAATCAACACTGTTTACATGACCTTCTATTGCTACCATTTTAGCTTTCATATTTTTATCTGCTTGTTGGCAATTAAGAGGTCGGTTTTTGTATTTGCCCTGGAGGTTTCATTTCCCTAGAAATGGTAATAAACAAGACTCAGCAGTCATTCAAACAAAAAAATTTACATGTTCTCTTTTCAATCAAGATTTCATATGCAGCAAAAGTGGAATCAATTACAGCTATGTAGAAATGTAATAAAATTGACATTTAGTCTCAGGGACTTCCAGAAAAGAATTTATGGAACACCTATTACATCTTTCTAATTCTAATAACTGTAGAAAGTTAGCAACAGAACTTTAGAAAATAACTGTGCCCATGTCTTCAACACAAAAAGCTACAATTAGACCTTACCATCACAGTAAAATTACAGTGTTTCAGGAAGCAGGGGAAAACATGCAATCTAGACAGTTGTTTTTTTGATTTTTTTTATATACTCATAAAATTTATTTAATCTGACCTGTCTGGGAGCTCTCTGCATTTATGATCAACATAAGGGTCCTTTATATCAAAAGGAAGGGAGCTAAGGATCTTCAGATGATAAAAAAATAACACCCTACTTCCCCAATACCATGTATTTCACCTAGGCACCAAACTAGACCTGAAAACTTTGCATTCCTTTCTCAATTTTGAAAAGCATAACTTTTCAGCTTTCAGTCACAGTCCAACTGTGACTTCTTGAACAGTTTTCTTCTTAAACTAGTAACTTAAACAATCATGATTAGTTTCTATGATAGAAAACTGAAATTTTTACTCGAAGTCCATCCTCAGCCATTGTAGTGGTAACCTAGATTAACCATCTCTCAAGGTCACATCAGCTTGCAGATTCTGAAGAAAAACCACCCAAGATGTCTGTAAGAGCTAGCTCTGTACATAGCTGAAAACATACTGCACATATTTGTATTTCATTCACACTTTCATGCAAAAACACAAATAACGTGGCATTTACTCAAATTGTATCTGCCAGGGAAAGCAAAAATAGAGAAACATGAAGAGCTACACACAGCGTGTCTGTGAGAATCTCATCAGTTTCTTTTCCAAAGACTAGTTAGACAGTATCCATTGGTCTTTATGGATGTCCAGTTTGCTTATGTATTTCCTGACCTGGACAATGTCCCCCTGGTCCCTGTGACTTCAGATTCCTGAAAGCCAATCTAGTGAGTAAAGACTTTGGCAAAATATTTAAAAATTCAGCCTTTTCCATCCCCTGGAGCTATGTAACCTGGTCCCCCATCCAAATGAGTAATGGACCCACATTTTCCATAGACCTTTTATTTTTCTTATATGGCATCTATGTACTTAAAAAAGTTCTTCTCCTTGTTCCTTTGGCATCCCTGGACAGAAGCTATTCCATTTGGGCCTCAGCTTTTCTAACTTCAACCCTGGACACTCATCCAATGTTTCTGTATTTCTCCCAGGTTATTCATCCTTACTTCGACCCTCTGTGTGTTTCCATTTTGTGTTATTGTTTAATTGGGATAAAACTAGTGTAAATTCCAGTCAACAGCTGGTGCCAAAGAATTGCATGGTGCTCAATTAAGTGTTTAATCAAAACAGATTTCCTATATTATGTCAATTAATAAAAATTAAGTATAGCATATTAATAAGAAATGAATAATCAGAAAAGTATAGCATTTATGGCACAAAGTATTCCAAAGTACTGAATGAATACTGCATAATTTTTAAGCCAGAAGTTACCATCACAAACAATGGGGAGAGAAACACACGTCAAATTGGAATCTGCTGATATACACTGCAGTGATGACAGCATGAAGATGGAAATGCACAAGTGTTTTGTTTATCAGATACAAGTATCCTGTACACAACATGGGCTCTGCAAAGGAACAAGGTGTAGAGTGGTTTGAGTTGCAAGAGACCTTTAAAGGTTGTCTCCTTCAACCTCTCTGCAATGTACAGGGACACCTTCCACTGTATCGCACTTCACAGATCCCCATCCAACATGACCTTGAATGTTTCCAGGGATGAGGCATCTATCACCTTTCTGGGCAATGCATTCCAGTGTTTCTCCACATTCCCCATAAAAATTTTCTTCCTTATATCTAGCCTGAATACACCCTCTTTTAGTTTCTTGTCCTATCACACATACCCCATCTATCTTATTAGCCCCCTTGAAGTATTAAAAGGTCACAGTAAGGTCTCCTTGAAGTCTTTTTTCAGGCTGAAGAACTCCCATTCTCTCACCCTTTCCCAGAGGAGAGGAACAGAGATTTCACAGCCTCACCATGCATTCATAAGAGGTCAGAAGGAAGAGGAGGGTATAAGGAAACTGTTCTTGAAGATTTCACCACTTTTAAAAATTGTCTTATACAAGAGCTACCGAGATGCAGGTGTAATCACATTTAGGGGAACGAAGTCAAACCCATGTCCATTAATTACTCTTTTCCTTTGGCACAGACCCTGACTAGAGTGCCATAGAGCATTTAAGAAGCTGTTTTGGTGCTCCAGAAAGAACTTTTCAGCTCCCTTCTGCCATCAAAAAGGGAGATGTAGAGGTGAGGACAGACATGAATTAACATATCAATGTATTCAGGAAAATGGGACTGGCTGCTTCTGCCACTTCAGTCATGACCAGCCTGACCTTACAGGATTTCAGTTATAAGGAAACTGTCAACACAAACACAGCTCTTAGATCGCTCTGCTATTCAGCTTTTCCACACAGCAATTTTATTTTTGCTGTGCCTAAAGACACTTTAGTCTAGGCAGTGGGCAAAACTGAAGAAGTTGAAAAATGGGATTTATTCCTCTTCCATATCAGTTCAGGCTGGCCTCAGGCTGTCTTCAAAGGTACTATGAACATTTCCTCTGTGTGGTAATCTTGTTAGCTTTCAGATAATGAGAATCATGCTATACACTGCACCTTTCTCCAACATAATGCAGTTGTATGACAGGACATAATCAGTGATTTCTGTGACGAGGACCTCTGATGCAAAACAATTGGCCCAAACATCATGTAGCTTTAACAGTATGTTGTAACAAGCAACTGCAAGGTATTCAAAACAATTTTTCAGCTAAAGCATTTATCTTCATTTTTATCTCAGACCATTATCAATGCTGCTGCAGGTATAAATTCATCCTGCTCTACAGACATTTGTACTTCTTTCTTCATTGCAGTGACTTTGCTCCATCAAAAGCTTTATTAACATACTTCTAGATTTTTCTCTATTTTCTTTGTCTCTTTTTTCTTGAAGAGATCTCTTGTTATCAAATTGATGCAAAAATACTTGTCATCAAATTTTTCAAGGGCCTATATATTATCTAAAATTCATCCTGACATAGAATCATCTTATACTTCTGGATTTGAAATGGATAGTGGGAGGGGTTGGGAGAAAAGGAAAACAAAATAAAACAAAAAAACCAAACCAAAAAAATCCAAGTGAGCCACTAATTAATGAAATGTAATGAGAAAAATTCAGATTTCTGAAGATTCACAAAAAATGACAGTACAGCTAATATTCCGTATGCATTGATTTTCTGGGTTTTGTTTTAGTTTTAGATTTAAATAGTGAACTCCACTTCAGCTAATACATAATAAATCAATGTCATCTGTAATGACATATGTAGGCTGGCAAACAGGAATACAGCCAAGCAAGCTCTTTTACTCCTACCCTTTCTAGTAAAGCACTATATGTAATTCTTTTGCAGCAGTGAGATGTTTTTTTTATTTTCAGAGATTGCTGGCTCTTCAATTTGTGATTATTTTAGCAAGATTGATTGATTGTAAGAAAATGTAAGCCTTACTTTCTGAGGAATATTGTAAAACCCTTCTAGTGATACAAAAATCAGCTCATTTTAATGGTTTTATTAGTCATTCCTGTCAAATCAAATACCTTCTGCTATGGAACAACAATGCCCTTTAAAGACTAAGAAATATTTTGATGCTTTCAGTTTTCATCATTGCAGTGAATTTTTCAACAGAATTAATTCAAAACTCATCTAAATGCATTTTACTAACTTCTTAGATTACAAACTTATTGATTTGCATAGCAATCTTAAAGCTTGTTCTTCAGCCTTTTTCCAGGGGAAAAAAACCAAACAAAACCAATCTCAACAACTTTTTGTCCTTGACAAAAGTCATACTTGGAACTGTGGAGAGACTATGATTTCTATGGCAAGGGTTGCATGTCAGAGTAAAATTCTATTAAAAACCCCTTCAGTACAGACTGCTGAGGAGTGCTCATCATCATAGTTTCTGAAAAATGTGTTTGTTCAATGATAAACAACTCCAATGCATTTGTTCCCTTATACTCTTCTTGTGCTGAAGAATTGTATGCAGTGAAACACTTGTTTTAGAGCTCTTAAATCTGGTAAATCATACCTTGCTAATTGCTGTTATAGACAGTGAAGTAGAAAGGTGTTTAAAGTAGGAGGTGTGCAGCATTGGCCCTCCTCACCATCATAAAATGGTTTGGATTGGAAGGGACCCTAAAAGTCATCCAGTTCCAAGCCCCCTGCCACAGGCAGGGACACCTTCCCCTACTCCAGGTTTCTCAAAGCCCCATCTAATCTGGCCTTGACCACCTAGACAGATGAGATGTCAAACACATCTGCCAGATCCCAGGAATGAAACAGGAAGCTTTTGATCTTCAGTCTAACACTCTCCCAGCTGATCTCATTCAGGTCTTAAAATGCTTCTCATCATCCTGAGGTGGATCCTGAGTGCAGCCCTTGGACAGACAAGGAAAGCTGCTTCCTATTAGAAAATCACAACTGCAATGAGTCTTTTGAACAGAGAATTTCTTTATCCTTTAATTACTTCTGTGCATTGCTTTGAGTTTCTAGTAAGCCTCCTATTAAGGAAGGAGATTTAGTCTGATGCTTAAGAGAGAGAAGGAGAGGATAGGAAGCCTTTTCTGATATAATAGCCATTGTTTTTAAGGAGGTGTACTGTAGTCCTCCCTAAGTGCCAAGAGTTTCATGGCAATATATATGATACTGTTATATAGCTTGGAAGGTGACAAACAACCAATAACTGAGACTAACTATGATAGGACAGAGTCCTCTAGCCAGCCAGAAATGACAGGAAGCATTACTGACAGATACTGTCATGTCAGTGGAGACTCTAGCTTTGCTTGTCTGTTAGAGAAGTAGACTGGTTGAGAATGTGCACCTTCCACATAACAATGCTTGCACCAGAGGTAAAAACTTAAGTTTTTTCTTTGCCTTGCAAAGAGAACTTTTGTGTCATTCAGACTTGAATTCTGAAAATCTGTTTCGTACCTTTGAACTGCCTATTGTCTGTCTTCAGTGTAATAAATCAATGTAATGCAGGGTAGGACTGTCTAGTACTGTCTAGTACTTGTGAGCCTAGATGCTAGTTACAAGCGCTGGTAAACCAGGAAGTTGACTATGGTGGCTACTGCTGGGAGCAGAAGCTTGTTTAGGATCTTTCCAGGTTCTCATGGCTACTTTGTCTTTGACAGAAATAATAGAAATTAGCTGAAGTTGTGGGGCCGAATACATAAATCTATCATGCAATTTCAGGCTGATTTCTGCTGCTTCTCCCTTCTAGGGGAAGAGTCAACATGTACAACAGTAACTGCTACCTGGCCTGGAAAGGGTAGTGTAGATGTTAAATATATCTAGAAAGAGAACTTACCTTGATGGGATATGAAGAAAAGGGTTGAAATGTCTAACTGTAAGTTTCTTCTCACTTTAGGGAAGGTTTGAATAATTTTGATGATTTTTTTTTCTGTATCTCTGTCATCTCTCCCAAATACAATAGTGTTGTATCATAAGCAACAGTATTAGAGGATCCAGAAGGATAAGAATCTTCAATTGACTCTACTTAGTGCGTGTTACTTAGCAATGCCACTAATGTGATCTCCATCCTCTACTGTGCTGCATCTAATACATTTACTTCAGAATTTGCAAATTAAGTGCTCTTGTAGCCCATTTGGCATGGTCAGTGTCAGCTAATGTACAGTGCATTCCAAGTAAGTTGTTTTACTGTGTGGTTCTGACAAGAGCCTTGCCCTGGGTGGACTGCTAAAATTTAAAGATCAGTGCATAATAGAATAAGCAAACCTATGTGTCACCCATTGCAGCTAATGACCCAACTTCAAAATAAACTCACCCTTCTGTTTGTGTTTTTCATATCTGTATCTACTATCACACTGTCAATTCTCAACCTTAGTTTTCTTATAAAGAGAAACACAAGGCTTCTGCAACTCAGTTTCTTGATATTACCTCCATTTTTTCCCAACCAGCTGGATTTACAGAATACATTTGAGCAAACTAAGACTGTATACTTAAGCAGCCTCCAGTGAATTAATTTCTAGTTTACATATTGTGATGATAAATTAAGAGCTTATCTCTTGTCCTCCAATATCCAGGATAAGGTTAGTTAAATATTTAAATTTTGCTGTGATTACCTCAAAGCATTTTTTTTTTTACCTTTGAAGTTTTTATGGAATGAAATAGCCTCACTTGTTTTATGGTTTGGCTTAGTTCCAGCTTTGTTTCCCAGACAAAAGAGGTTTTTGTTTGTGGCTTTTTTCCTTGTGTTTTTTGTTTGTTTGTTTGTTTGTTTGTTTTCTTTGATTTTTAGGGGGTTTGGGTTTGGTGAAGTTTTTTTCCTTTCTCTTGATGTCTGAACACATTGCAGAGTTTATGGGTCCAGGTTACCTCTATACTATGGAGGGAATAGTTTTTCCTGGGTGGTTCTTGCCGTCCAAACTTCACTGCAGTAGTGTGCCACAACAGCAAGTAACCCTTTTTAGTGAGTTTGATCTTGCCAAAACAGGGCATCAGGTCTGCATCCATTCAGAATTTACCTGCTAACCTCTTCAAGAGAAGGAAAAATCAGCTGTACCTTCTCCCAGGCTCCACTTTTTGTCTGTGAACACAACTATGTTGCTTGCTTTTGTCACTGCCCTCAAAGACCAAGAAAAGTCCATCAGCAAGGATCTTGTCCAGGCTAATTGTCTTTCTTTTGCCAGGAGAATACAAACAGGCAGTAAGTTTGTTGTTAGGACTTGCCTTCCACAACATAGGGAATCCAAATTTTCTACATAGACATGATTCAGAGTAGTATTCACAATATATGGTATATAAGACCCCTGGCTATCTGGTATTTTACCAGTGAATTTTCTACAATTTCTCCACATGCTTCAGCTGGAGACTGTGGGATCTAAAATCAGACACAATATTTCATCTGCAGCCTCACCAGTGCCAGTTCCAGAGGACTGATACCTTTGCTAGCTACTCTACACAGTGTACTTCTTTTGAAATGAGTGTAATGTTGGCTCCCATTTGACTTGCCGTCAACCAGCACTTTTCAGGCAGCTGAGAGCCCTTTCCTAGTCTCCACTAGTGTGTAAGGTTCTTACACCAGAAAGGCAGATCTCTTTTCCTCACTGGAATTTGTGAGGTCGACTGGTTTAAGATTATCCATCTCGCTCTGAACAGAAACTCAACAATCCTTGTGTCAGTCACTCTTCCTGTATTAGTCTTATCCACAAACTCACCAAGGATACATGTTGTGTGCATCCACAAGTTTGGATGAAGATGCTGAGAAGTACAGGTCCCAGTAAGATAGTCCTTTGTCATCTGACATCTGAATTTATGTTGTTTATAAGTACCCTTTAAGCTCAGGGATCTATCCAAATTCCACTCCATCTAACAGACCATATTTCCTTAGCTTCCAAATGAGAA
Organism: Molothrus aeneus; assembly: GCF_037042795.1. NCBI lineage: Eukaryota > Metazoa > Chordata > Aves > Passeriformes > Icteridae > Molothrus > Molothrus aeneus. The sequence goes on along the minus strand of NC_089647.1, from coordinate 60,355,994 downwards.
AACTGAGATTTAGTGTTGAAAAGCCTTATTAATATTTCACAGAATATTGTATGTAAGCCTCTCCAGCCACAACCTACTCTAGTCTACATTTGCTTCAGCACAAATTTTTGGACTATACAGAGACCAGTGTCTACTCTTGTAAACCAATAGCTGCACAAAAAAATTTGGCATCACTCAATTCTTCCCAAGAACCTGGGAATAATCTTCTGAAACCAATCACTAAACAGCGGTTTACTAAAAAAGAGCTTCCACTATGGTGAGAGCATCCATGCAAGCACTGCATTTTCATAGAATTGTAGAATAGTTGAGCCTGGAGGGCAGCTCTGGAGATCATGAAATACAGCCTTTCTGCTCAAAAAAAGGAGAGCTGTCAAGCATTAGAACAGACTGCCCAGGGAAGTGGTGGAGTCACCATTCCTGGAAATGTTCAAGAAATGGCTGGACATAGCACTTAAGTCTACAGTTTTGTTTGGTCAGAGGTTGAACTTGTTGATCTTGGAGGTCTTTTCCACCTTTAATGATTTTATGATTCTGTGAAATTGCTTATAGCTTTGTCCAGCTGGGATTTGAGTATCTGAAGGGATAGAGACTGCGCACTCTTCAGTATTCAAACACCTCTTGAGTTTAAAAAAAATTGGAGTTTTGGGGTATATTTATGTTTAAATGTAATTTCCTGTATTTCAGCTTGTGCCAATTGCCTGCTGTGTTTTTACTGGGCATTGGTGAGAACAGCCTACATCCACTTACTTTAGTCCCCACCTCAGCAGATATTTATACGCAGTGATATGACCCTCTTGATCCTTCCCTGGGATAAACATTCCAGTCTCTGTCAGCCTCTCCTCTTAGGACAGATGCTCCAAAACTTCGTTCTCCAATGAGACTGTATTCCAGCAAATCCATACCTCTCCTGTACTGGTGATTGCAGAACTGGACCCATCACTTCAGATTTGTCTCATCAGCACTGAACAGACAGCAAGGATCCAATCCCGCAACATGTTGTAAAACTCTACTTATGCAGGCAGGAAGCTGTTGGACTTATTTACCACAAGACCATGGTAAATTTCTGTGTCATGGTCAATATTTTGTCCATCAAGGCCTTCAGTTCCTTTTCTGCCAGGAGAAGAAAAGGGAGTTAAAGCTCTAATATGTCAAGGTAGTAAGACAGCAATATTTTCAGAAAGTGCTTTCTTCTTTGGAACATTTTATTTTTGAGTAGTAACATGTCATATCAAACACTTGATTACCTTCAATTACACAGGCCACACTGACGGAGTGTACTGCCTCTGTTTACTCCTAAACTCTGTCCTAACTATCTGAGAACCTCTTTTCAACAGCAGGCTTCTTCATCTTCCACATTTGCAAAAAAAACACTGGTTTTCTTTTGCTGTGTCTGCAAAATACATCTGTCTGTTCCCATCTGCACTGCCCTACTGTGACAGTGCCGCATAAAGGAGCCTCAATATTGCTTTCTTTCCTCACTTTTAGCAAATAATCCTCCTTTCCCCTATGAAACTGTGTCCACTTCCCTCTGGCCTCAGCCAAGCACTAAGCTGTGAAGTAGCTGCAGTCCAACAGAAGCACTATGAAATTTTTACACTGATGCAGGCATGCTTTGCTGAGCCTCCAAAGCCCAGTTCCTTTTAAGTTAATTCACAACTGGTGGAGAGCTCATTTCAGGGAGCTTGACTCCTCCTCAGAGGATAAGGAACTGTTGCCTACATGAGTTCATAGTTGCAGCCTCAGGGCATATAAAGTACCAGGAGATCCCAGAATTGACAGAAAGTTTTTATTTGGGACCATGCCCTGGAACCAGTAGAAAAGACCATAGCCCATCTGCAGAACTCCAAGCCTCCTCATAGACAGCTTTGGTATGCAGGCAAAATGAAATCAGCATCTGCTTGGAGATGGAGTGCTATGCACAGTTTGCCAAAATTGATTTCCTCTCCTCAGCCCAAAGATAAATTTTTAGTTTCTCATGGGTATGCTTGCATTGGATTCTTTTTCTTGCAAGCCCAAATCTTGTCCCAGGATGACTGCATGGAAAATAGCTCTGGGCGGAAAAGTATCTACTGGCACAGAAGTTACTCCAAGTCTAGAAAAAATAACAAGACTCTAAGGCCATCTTAAGTACTGGCAGTAAACTGTAAGCTACAATCAGCGGGAAAAAAAAGGAAAAGGGGAGAACGGAAGGTTAGTAAGTTCAGTAAAAAATTTGAGCAATCTTGCTGAAGATTGACCACCTGTAACTGCACAGTTCTATGTTTAATATTTAACTCCTTAGCGTACAGTTAAGAAATGTGTGTTGAAATCTAGGTGTAGTATTTTTCTACCATTTTCTGATTCAAGACAAAAAATTCACCCAGAATTTGCACCTGCCTTCTTCAGCAGCGCCAGCCCAAGACCCATGTGCTGGATCCCAGCCCAGTGCCTGGAGACCTTGGGTCAGGCTGAAGGAGGCAGATGCTGCTTTCCCATTTTTAGGTTCAGCCAGAAGTGAAGTTGGGCACATATCCCAAACAAACACATTGAGCAGGGGACACACATAGGACACTGACATAACTGTAGACAAGGTGCTGCTCCAGCATGCCCCCCATTCAGGACTCACAGCAGACACTGGCACACAGGGACACGTCCCGTCCTCCTCTTGGGCTGCAGAGGCAGAAGGTGACAAGTGCAACACACACCCCACACTCCCTGGGTTCACAAACACATGGACATTCACAGATTCCTCGAGCACCCACACAGCCCCTCTGCCAACCTGGCATCCCTGAGAGCCTTCTTAACTCATCCCATGGGTCCCTGAGACACCAGTTGGTCCATCTAGGTGCTCACTGCATTCATGTACTCATCCCATGGACACCCCTCAATCCCAGGTCCCCTCAAACACCAGCACAGACCCTTCACCTGCCTGATAGACCTGTCTGAGCCTGGGGCTGATCCAGCTTGGAGTTTCCCAACAGATCCACATGCACACCCAGTGCACAACCAGCTGGGAAGATACAGATGCTTGTTTCCATCAGCTGGCATCCAGGCTGTGACCCACAGGGCTGCTTCAGCCAACAGCATTGAGCCCCTCACTCATCTCTGCTCATGCCCTTGCTCACCCTCCAGTAGCTGTCACTGAACTCTTGCAGCACTGACACACACAGAATAGAGGGCAAGATCACGCACACAGATTGTTAAGAAATTATTTATTGTGACAGGACAGACCAGGGTGATCAGGAGCAGGGCTCAGCCAGAAAAACTTAGCAACAGGCCCCATTTTACATGTCAGCCCCTTTTCTATCCCTTTCTGCCTATCTTTTTTTTGTTCCTCCCTGCTCTCCTTTCCTCTGCACATGGCCTTATCAGTTGGCATAGTCCCACTGAACCCCTTCCAATGCTCTGGACACTCAGATTTGCATCACTAGCCATTTCAAAGTCCTGGTTTGCTTTGCAGTATTTTGTTACCCCATAAGTTAGTGTGACAGAGAGCTTTGTTTCTGGTTGTGGTCTTTGTTAGTGCTAATTAATCATGTCTTATAACTTTTTTTCTTTCCCTCCTTTTCCTTATCTTCCCAACTGAGAAAAAAAAACATCCTCACATTCCCCATATCCTTTTTAATCAGTGTCTCTGAGCAGGGTTGCTCTTATCAAGACCTCCCTTATCACATGTTTGTCTCTGTATGATCTTGTTCATGCCTTCTCTGATCAGATACCATTAAAAGAGCAGACATTCTCCTTCCACATACCTTTACAGGCTTCTTTCCATCCTTAATGGATGAAGAAGACACCTGTAGAAGATGATTCTGTTCCTCAAGTAGAAGGCTCAGAAACTTATTGCTGGCTTTTGGGGATGTGTGTCTCTTTCCATTACCTTTTAAATGATGTGGATGACTGGATCACATGCAACACCTAAAGAGAATCCCTTCCCCAGAAAAGGAAAGTTAATTGGGAAAAGCTACTGAAAATGGCAAATTATAAGAAAAGTGACTAATTTTGAGAATAATTACAGTCTCTTATGTATTGGTGTAGAAGTTTCTTTATATATTATTATTGGATATAAAAACAAGTAAAGAGCAAGGTATTTGTAAAATACTGAAATCCCTGTTATATTGAATCTCAGTTACTTCTCTTGATGCCCTGGGAAAATGGTTCAGTTTTCATGTTTTGTGAAGTGTACTGCAAAATGTTGTATTTTTATTGACTGACATTGTGTTTGAGGATTTTATTAGTATGCTGTCTGGCTCATTACATCGAGACATATTTTTGTTTTCACAATTTCAGATTTCATGACTATTTCTTTGATTGCTTAGCTGGAAGGATTAAAATCATAAAATTCTTTACTTGACTGATTTCTGTTTATGGAGATTCATATACTGTAGAAACTAAAGGTGTTTGGGGATTTTCAATTTGTGTTTATTCTACTGGTCTGTGTGCTTAGGAATGACTAATGAACTACAAACATACAGTGTCCTTTAAAGTAGTATTTTGCAAAAAATATTAAAGCACTTTAAAAAAAACCCACAACACTGTAAAACTCACATAGAATCAAGCTGTAAATAAATATTACAGCAAATAAAAGTGTCAGTTCCTCATAAAAGCACTTTCAGTATATGTACTTCAAATGTGCAAAATCCTTTTATTAATGGTGGATGAGCCATTATGGTTCAAATAATATATACATCCAGAAACTGATATAGAGCGACTTAGAGAAGTTCTATGACCTGTTTTATATTCAGAAAGTTCAAGCAAATCATAAAAGTACCTTTTGGACTGAAAGACTAAATGGAGATGCTCTGCATGTAGTGAGGTTGAAATCCCCTAACAGCTACTGTCGAGTTTTCATGTATTTCCTGATTTATATAATCTTATTTCTAGTCAGAAATTGTTACAGGTGTGCTCTAAGTCTTCAACCTGCAGCTCAGTTTTACTGTATTTGTATTGCTAGGCAAGAAAAGAGACTTGAAACTGGAACAGAACTTAATTTCAGGTAAAGTGATGCATCTCCATTGACTTCATTAAATTTAATATCTACAGGTGTAGCATGATTTGAATAAATTGCCACCAGATTTTACTGGATTTATTTTTAAGTCTCTTCTGTTAGTTAGCCTGCCTTTATTTCCCTTTTTCTTATCCAAGTCTTTGGTATAGGTACAATTGTGTCACAAACAGTATTATGATCATATTTATTGCTCTTGGAATGCCATCAGATAGATCCTGTAGCCAGTGTACCTGCAGACTAAATATAACAAAAATTGTGATTGTCTAAAATGGTAACGTGTGGATATTCGACCTCTATTCAATGAGAAACTCCTCAATGATAAAATTTTACTCTTTTTCCCGCTTCATTTTATGGGTATTGCAGGGATGATATAAAATTTCAGTCTGTGTGATTGCACAGTTCAGTGTGTTTCTGTGTTTTATCTCACTTTCTTGCCACATTTTTTGGTCTCAGCTTGAGAAAAGTGGCCACAGGACTTCCACATGACTACAAACCATAACATTGATTTTGCCATGTGCTTCACTATTTTTTTCATAATATTGGCACAGGACTGTACATCAGGGAAGTATGCAAAGACCTGGGCTTGAATGTGAGTCCTTCAATATTATAGTAAGAGTCAAAGCAGGAAATCTCACCTTCTCCAATGAATCTGATCAGAAGGAAACACTGTTTAAAGCCATAAACTTTGTGTTTTACTACTGGAAGCATCTGCATTGAAGGAGTTTCATAATGATAAAATCTTCATGTATTTTGTGTAATGGATGTCTGTAAAACACAAAAAATTGGAAGGCCAGTACAGGGGAAAAAAGAAAAGAAAGGAATAAACCCACTTACTTTTTCTTAATATTTTTCACTTTCAGTGATGCATGCCACTATCCTTAGGATTTTAAATGAAGCATTTAAGATAACTCTAGCAGGCATCAGGGGTGTATTCTGATGACTAAATACATAATCAGTTGGCTGTATTATATATTTCATCATGCCTCTCCAATATATTATATTTTACAGAAGATATTCTGTTCTATAAGCACAATTATTTTGCTCTGATGGTCTCATTATTCCTGCCAACAGGCAAAGTTTAAAAGTTTAGTCCACACTGAAGTGTAAATTATGAAAGCTTCCTTACCTGGCAACAAATGTAATCCATTTGTGCTCAAAATCAGTTTGCAGCGGTACAGAAAAATAAATTAATTTCTAGATAAAATGAAGACCTGCCTCAGTCATTTACATTTAGATCAAGACTAGTAAACTTTGAAAGTGGCCAGGTATTTTTATTTTGTTAATTCCTGTAAAAAATTAATATTTTCAATTGTTTATCAACAAGTGTATTTTCTTATGTATGCACCTAAAGATAGATACATTAAAGTGCACAATCTATATGGAGGGATTTATATGATTTTATTTTTATTTCTATGAATTATATATACACTGTTATATTATTTGATATATTACCAAGATAGATCAACTTTCAGCCATAGACAAAAGTTTTTTTCAAAGTGCTGACCTCAAGATGGAATATTTTAAGCCAAGAGCTGTAACCTTCCAAATCAACAATGAAGGTACCTGCCATCTGTGTGACTGTATGCAAATAGTGTCCAGAATTTTGAATTTCTGGCAAGGTTCCAGTGTTTAAAGTTTGGAATCTCTGCTGAAAACAGTGGTGAACATCTGGGGATAAGAACTATTCATGTATGGCCTCCAGCATGCATGGATGCAACTGAGAATAAATGGGTTGTCAGTCTCATAAGATAGCTATTACATCCAAATCAAAGCCAAAATATCAACCAGCCTGTTTTGCAAGACACCATGGAGTAATTAGTATTCAGCTAGCCTTCTACCCAAGACATCAACATTTTAGACAGCAAAGGTTAAACACAAAAACTTATCTCAGTCTTCCAGGCTCATGTATTTTCTATAAACTGATTTACCTAGTGATAGCTGTAATTAAATAAAGGAAATTCCCATATCCCAGATGCTCTACATAACATGCTTAAATTATTGTTGAGCCTCTTCATTCTTAACCCCTTAGAATAACTCAATTTCCAGTGTTCTTGTCATCATATTCTGCCCTTTTTGAACACTGTAAAATGAGGAATTATCCAGACTGGACATGTGACTGTTTCTGCAGGGGAAAACTGTAAATCCTGTAAGTTTAATGCATCCATACCTTCTACATTTTCAAAATATAATTTACAATATTGGAAAAGTTATGAACCTAAATCCATAACTGGATAATAAAAATAAAAAATAAATGACTAGTGGATAATAAAAATAAAAAATAAACAACAACTTACAAATCATAGCATAACTTATAGGAAAACACATTAAAAAATATGTTTCAAAGTTATATTTTTGTTTGATAACTTCAAGTTCAGATCTAATGAGATTGGGTATGATACTGCTTTTTTCAAGTCACTGGTTTAGGAATAGTGCTGTTAGGTTTTGTTCAATATGCTTATTGAATGAGCAGCAGTCAAGGAAGAAGAAAATACATATTAAGATTCACACTACTGGTTTTCTTTCCACCAGATGACAATACTTTTGAAGAGAAGGCACATTGTTGACAATCACAAAATTGCCCTCATCAATTAATGGATGGGAGGGATCAGAGGCAGGAAAAGCTGCAATCAAAACTCTTCCTTAAATTCATTTAAATGAATGGATGCATTTCCATTGATGTGTTTTGGCTTGGGTTGGCTTTGTAGTTGCCTCTAAACAGTTCAGACCTTTCAAGATCCAGGATGAGTGCAGACATTTCAGAAGACCTTGTCAGTCCTTCCTCACCTTTAAAGGTGAAAATCTGGTCCTGTTGCCTTTGAAGTGAATAAGAGAGAGAAGATACTTTTCCAACAATGTGATGAATCCAAAACTAAAAAGCCATGAATTTCCTTCTTAGTAAGCTAGAAATAAAGATAGCCACAGGAGTTTCCAAAAATACATCTCAAAACATGTTCTCAACAGAACAAGAGGAGAATACAGACAGAAAGGCAACACTGGTGTCTCTTTAAAAATATAGGCTACTTTTCTTTAATTTTGCCCATACAGACTCTTTGCATATAGTGGGTGCTTTTAGGGAAAATCAAATGCTATATTTTATGCTTAAAAGCTTTATGCAGTCTCTAAACTGTTGTTTAAATTGCCTCTTTAGCATCATTAAAAACACATTTCAAAATATCCTCCCTTTTGCGCTGATTGAATGAAACTTTCAAATAGCACTGCTTAATTGATAGCTGCAGTTATTTGCCTCCATCATTTATTTATTCAAACGGTTTTAGTTAAATGTTTGCACATGTAGTTTTCAAATATATTTTAATTAACAATAAATAAATTCATTAATTAACAATTAATAAGTTCATTTTTCCTGGATCAAGTCTGTTTTACCCATGAATGTAGTCAGTGTGATAGTCAGTGTGAGTGATGTCCTTGTCTATAGATTGACCCATGAGCTTTTCATCTTATTTTCTCCCCCTGCCTCTTTGAGGAGGTAGAGAGAGAGAACAGCTGGGTCCTGACCAGCTAAGGTCACTACACCACAGAACTCCACAGCATTAAGCATTTCAGGTTTGAAAACTAAAAAATATACAAAATTCCACAGAGGTTAATGAAAAAAAAAAATATCTTTCAAGCTAAACTGAGGAAACTATCAGCTTCCATCTTCATGGTATTTTATCATTTATTTGTAGACTGACAGCAGTAAGGAAAATGAGAACTGGTAGTCAAATTTGTCAGGGAAAAAAGCACTAAAAATATATACAGCCAATTAAAAAATCATAAAATCACTGCAAACTGTGTAAAGTTGTATTTATGCATGCTTCAGAAGAGAAAGGCTGAATTGTAGAAATGTTAATTGGTGTATAAGTGTACATATAAATACATGTGATTTACAGAACTATCAAATGTAAACCAGCACATTCCTCAAGAAAGTTTTGCACTTCATTTATTCTGTGTTTATTGGGAACTATCTTCTTTGAAGTATTTCTTCCATACATTCCTTTTTCTTGTACCCCTTCACTCAGAACTAACATTTGTAAGAATCAAAACTCAAAGATGCTGTCTTCAGAAAACAATTTACTCCTTAGTACAAAAGAATGTATGAGGGTTTATAACAAAGCTAACTGTACACACAAGCAAAAAGGCAATATTAGGTGTGTAGGTGGATCTGAAAGTAAATGAGCTGCTAGATTATTTGCTGCTATATAGGCTATGTACATTCAAAACTTGAATGCCCTCAGAATGTTTTAGCAAATAATCCCCAACTAAGTGAAAATAAATCCCCTGCTTAAATTTAATCTGTTGTGTGTTAATGAAATCCAACAAGGAGAAAAAAAAGGAAATAACAACTCTCTCCTTAGGTGGGTGTCTTCTCGGAAGAATATTTCAAGAAATGCTCTTCACTCTTTTCCTATCAGGTACTGCTTTATAACTATGAATAATATTCAGAAAACTATTCTAGTAATTAAATAAAATTTCAGATTTAGAAGAAGCTTATGTAGTGATGGATATATCTTTAATCCAGTCTTCTTAGAAGATTTGAGCCTGCTGCTCTCTGAACAGAAGAAGGCTCTCATTGTTTGGGGGAAATGTAAAAATTAAACTCTCCAAAATCTCTAATGTAGCCATGTAAACACATAAAATCAATAAGATTTTTATCCATACTACAAAACTTTATATTGATTATTAATACCTTTCATGTGGCTGGCGTTTGTCTCATCTTAACAAATTCAAAATATCTAGAATATTTATTTAAACCTAACCAAGTTCAATTGCATCAGCTGTTTGATCCTTATTACATAGATATATATGATACACCATTTTAAGAATATGAATCTTAAACAGTATCATAAGAGTATTTTAATTGTGATAACTAAAATAAATTTTAAAAAGCATCAAAAGTTCCATGTCTGAACTGTTGTCTCTTTTTCCTAAGACAACCATCAGTGTTACTTCAAGAATATAAGTAAGTAGTAGAAATAACATCTCATGCAAGATCTGTGTCTAGCTTTAAAATTAAGTCTCTAAAGACAAATCTTTTTACATTCCCACCAAAGGAAAAAAACTAACCAAACAACACGGCATCAATATTTCCTTTTACCAGCCATACGCCAGGGACTACCCAAAGCATGATTGAAAGCTACAAGCTGGTTTCAGAGACTTTGCAAAGTTTGATTGAAGTGAAAGCCAGCAAGAATAAAAAAGTCACTCACCCAGCTCCCTTCCTACTTCAGAAGACAGTAATATAATACCCCAGGAATAAAGCAAACATCCCAGCAGACAATGAGCTTCAAGAATTTTTGACCATTCCTGAAAAACATGCCAAGAAAGGATAGTTGGTTTGTAACAACCTCACATGCCTGTTTCTGATCACAAATATTCCATCCTATCAGAAGAGGTGAGAAAATAGGCACCTGCTCTCAGCATGTAGTAAAGGTTTGGTTGATACCAAAAAGCCTGTGTAAAATGTACAAATCCTGTTTAATCACTTTTCAGCATTAATGGTCCACAAATAGTGGGAAAACTCCAAGACAGAAGGTTGGGATGCTGATGATTCAACATCTCTTAAACATTCAGTATTGAGCAAATTTGTACTGCCTATATTTCTCCTGGGATTAAAGGTTTTAATCATGCACTGCAGTAAAGCTCAGAATGTCCCTGAGTCCTACTGGAAGCAGTGCATCACCACAAGATGTACCTGCACACTTAACTGGGCTAGTGTCCTAGGTGTCCATTACACACACAGTTTAGATAACATCTTGACAGATAGTTATCTAAATTTAGTTCTCTAAAATACTAAACTGAACCCAGCCCTCTGGATTCATGTTAGCTGCCTAAACATAGGTGCCTGGTGCCATTGGATACATCTCTGATGTAGCAAGCCACCTGAAATATTTTCATAGCAATGGCACACAGGATGCAGGAACTATTGGTAATCCAAACTCTTCCAGAATGGGGGATGGCAGATGGGTGGAATGTTTTACATCTAAGGGAGTACTGCACATTCCCATTTAAGGAACTGGGTTCTACTACTTCTCTATATAAGATGCAGTGTCCCAGCTCTCAGATATTCCCTGACTTTACCTGCTCAATCATTTCCTAAAGGATAGTGTAGCACCTCTCTTTTTTTCAAGGTTTTCTAGTTTAGCTTTTCTTTTCAGAGCAGAGTAAGAGTAATTTTGAGCAAACAAGTACAATTCACACCTCTGCTATATTTCTGTGCTACATTTAGCCAGATGGAATTACCCTTTTCCCTTCCTTTCCCAGTGCCAACCCCACTGTTGACAACAGTGCCAGCCTGTGTAATGAAAATTACGTGCTCTTTCTGCTACCCACCTGGGAAGACCAGTTTGTAGACTGTGCAACACACCAAGGTAAAATGATGTTATCAGGCTTACATAGTCAGCCTATTAATATTCTCCATTTTGTGCTAAGTTGAGGCACACTCAGCTGAAACCCTCCTGGGGGCTCGGGTGAAATCTCCACGAAATCTCTCCTGCAAGTGCATGACTCACAGTAGGGGTGGGCATGAGGAAAACCATAAGGTACACTAGCACTCTGTCTGCTCCAAATGTTCTGCCTTCTCTGCAAACAGAACTCTGCCAAAGGCAAATTTCCAAATGTCAGTGAGAGTTAATCATAGTGTCCATGATCCTCCCATAATGATATGTCTTGAATGCATTAAATAATTACAAAGACACAACAGTACTAAATTTGTAACTCCACTTGAGCACACTGAGGATTTTTTGATGAAATAGCATCTTAATGCTTAACATCAGCAAAAGGGTTAATGGAATACAAAACAGAGAACAAAACAGCATTATGTTCATGTATTAATCTGGTATGTTTTTATTTCATGAATAAGATGTGCATTCCTGATGCTGCCTCACCTCAACCAAGGTAGATTAGATTTAAAAAGTGTCAAAAAGTGCAGTAAGTAAAATCAAAGGACTTGAACAGTTTCTGTACAAAGAAAGGTTAGTGAGGTTTAAATACCTTGAATAAAAATGCTTTCATCAATGATACAGCAAAACTGATGAAGAAGCTGTTTACTGAATTTTCATAATATGAAGATCAGAGGGAACACTGCTGAAATTTCAGACAGAAGCTTTAAATTCAAAATGTCATTCATCTTACCTAAAAGATATGATATAATGTTAAATTGCAAAAGTTTTGCTACAAAATCTGTGAATTCTAAAATTTAATGTGATATTTCAAAGTATGAATAGACTAGAATATGTCTGAAGGATGGAAATGGGCATAATCTCTAGTTGAGGAATTCTCTAAACGAAAGACTGCCAGAATCTATAAAATTGCCTTATTCTTGTGCTCCCTCCTAAATATCAGTCATTGTGAGATGCAGGATTTAAGGTTAGAGGAATCCAACACAACAATTGTTATATACTTGTATAAGTACAGTAAAAGTTAGTGAAAGGAAAATGTGGCAAAACACTGGTTAGCAAAGAAAATACTATTTTCATCTCTTTGTTCTTTTTCTCTAAAGAAGGAAAATCAAAAGCTTTCTTCAATAAGCACTCAGGTGTGTCTCTTAGGGACAAAAAATTGAAACTTCTAAGCCTTAGTAAGAAAATAATAAAGATTTCTGCTATTGAAAGAGAAGGTCTTTCATTGCAAGAACTTAAGGGCACCTCACTAAATATTAAGTCATGAATTTTAGGCAAGATTATTTCCTAGCACACTTACCTCCATAAAAGAAAGCACTGGTTTACTTTACCCAATATCTGCAGAAGTGAGTGTAATTTCATCCCTGTAGTTTTAGCCCTCTCATGAATCAAGTGACTGTTTTTTTGGTTCGTTAGTTTTTTGCTGTTATTTTTGTTTGTGCTTTGAATTTGTCACCAAGTTCAGGCTATTATTCCATTGGTTGGATAAACCTCCACCAGGGAAAATTATATGAGGTACTTTACATTTTGGATATAGGCCAACTTATTGAGATTTTTTTTATACATAAATAAGCTAACATCCAACTCCTGCTAATCACACAGGTCCAGGATTCTGTACTGAAATTCTGTATGTATTGAGATATTTTCCCTAAATAGTAGCCATCAACAGAGCTAGTGATTACAAATTCAGTACTTTTAGAGAATATAAAATATTTTTTAGAAGCATGAATTAAAAAAAAAGTCAGATAAACAAGTTTCATAAAAGTAATTACTGCAGAATGAAAAGAGGACTTCTAACAGCCAGCTTGCCTGTAGGAATAAAATATGCTTCAGCATCCAAGCTCTTCTGAGTGATTTATTTAATCAACTAATTGAAGAAGCATGACAAAGACAGATATTTGATCCTATAGCTCATGGTTCATAATTCTTTGCTCTTCCCCTGGTGTCCTTTGCTCGATACCTCCTACATAGTGCCATGGTTCTTCAAGATATTGCTCAGGGCATTACAAAATTTGTATATCAAGTCTAGACTTGTGGGATGACTTAAAATTCACTTCTGTAGTTGCTATGAATGAAAGCAAATAACTCCAGTTAAACACACCAATGCAGGCAATGTGCTACCTATTTTGTTTTTGAAAAATCCTATCTGCCTATTAAGATGAACGAATCACTCTGTAATTGGGATGAAAGGACAACATTGAGAATACCAAATAGGATTTTAAGGTTTGTGTGTCATTTGTATTTGTGGTTTTATGTATATCTTTATTAAAAGGAAAATGGTATTTCCAAGGTGTTCTAAGGTGTTTCTAGTAATTAAAAAAAAAAAGAGAATTATTGAGAAAAAAAAGCAAAACAAAACCAGAATAAGAGCTTCATAAGGAAATAAGAACATGAGAAAAAAAATATAGGGCAAAAATGAATAAAATGTGAAGATCAGCAAAATAATATAAATTGAGTGTATCACAGTGCTTTTTCTGTGACCATGTAATTCTACTATCTCTTGAAAGTAGGGACTCCTATCTCAGACTGTAATAACTCAAGCGTTGGATATGCCTCATAAATAATGTAGATGTCATGGCTGTATACAAAAAGCTGTGTGCCCTAGGCTCCTTGTAAAGTAAATGTGAAATCATATCTGAAGCTTTTATCTTCAAACTGTGATGTCTAAACTAAGTCAAATGATTCAAACCAGAAGGAATGTGGGATATTTATCTTGTGCCTTTCAAGGCAAAGTTCTAATATTGTATTGCAGAAATTTTTACAATTTCTCTGAGTGACCTGTTCCAGGTCCTCACCATCCTCTCAGTAAAGAATTTCTTCCATTTTATGTCTTGATTTTTTTTGTTGTTGTTTGTTTTTTTTTTTTTTTAATTTAAATCATCTGAAGACATGCACACATACCCAGTTCGAAAATCATCAGAAGAATTTCTGCCTCTTTCTTCCCTCAGACAGGATTTTAAGGTATTAGCTGGGGAAATCAGTAGCAGCATGGATGACAATCAGTTGCTGTTGACTCAGTGTTAGTTATTAATATATCATATTGCAGAGTCATGTTTCAGCAATGGGAAATTGGTTTGGATTTGCATAAAAACATTGTGAAAAACAGCAGAAGGAAAAGAGAAGAGGTTTTGTAATCATTCAAGATTTGGAAACACTTGATTCAAATGATGCAAGACTTCTGTATTATCATCTAATACTTATAAATGGCAGATAAATGAGCACATGATGTTAGAAAGAGGAAGAAAAATTGCAGCTTTTCTTTTTTAGAGAAAATTAAAATGCCTCCACTGAAACAAAAGCTATACTTGGTGTGGTTATTTATATTTTCTGGATAGAAAAATACAAAATCAGCACAGTACAGGTGGAACCCAAGGTGAAAAAACAGATTCTTTGTTTAGAGCATAGAAAGAAAATTATAAATGATGCTTTATATTTTGTCCCTTTGTCTTTGGCCTTTTCTTCTGTCATGTCTGGGACACACTTAAAAATTGTTTCTTTTTGTTTTAAAGATTGTTTCCAAAGTCCAAATGTATTTTTTTTTCTGGTGTTCCACTATACCTTGAAAGTCCTTTTTCCAGTTTTTGCCCCAGAAGTTAATAACTTTAATAGCACTTTGGAAGTATATTCTCCAGAATGCCTGAAGTGGAAGTACCTTGCCAAATAAGATAGATAGATAGATAGATAGATGGATAGATAGATAGATAGATAGATATAGATATCAAAGGAATGGCTGTCAAGGAAAAAGCAAATACATATTAAGATTCACACTACTGGTTTTCTTTCCACCAGATGACAATACTTTTGAAGAGAAGGCACATTGTTGACAATCACAAAATTGCCCTCATCAATTAATGGATGGGAGGGATCAGAGGCAGGAAAAGCTGCAATCAAAACTCTTCCTTAAATTCATTTAAATGAATGGATGCATTTCCATTGATGTGTTTTAGCTTGGGTTGGCTTTGTAGTTGCCTCTAAACAGTTCAGACCTTTCAAGATCCAGAATGAGTGCAGGCATTTCAGAAGACCTTGTCAGTCCTTCCTCACCTTTAAAGGTGAAAATTTGGTCCTGTTGCCTTTGAAGTGAATAAGAGAGAGAAGATACTTTTCCAACAAGGTAATGAATCCAAAACTAAAAACCATGACTTTTCTTCTTAGTAAGCTAGGAAAAAAGATAGCCACAGGAGTTTCCAAAAATACTTCTCCAAACTTGTTGCCAGCAGAAGGAGAGGAAAATACAGAGAAAAAAATTAATCATATTATTGCTTTTAGTTTTCAAATAAAGCAAAATGAATTATAAAGGAATTAAAGAAAAATACACAGTTTTTGACATTCTTTCAAAATATCATGTATTTTATTCTGGCTCAGACCTTCTCTGGATCCTCTTTAGAACCTACTTATGCTCTGTCCTTCTCTGCTTTATTTTGCCCCTGGGACAAATAGCTTTCCTTCATCCTTAGCTGCTGAAAAAGACTAAAGCAGATCAAACAATTTACTTGCTTTCTTTTTTTATAACTTTCTAGCTGCTCTGCCTGGTGAATCCCTGATCAGCCCTACAAGCTGTTCTCTGATCCTTTCCAAATGACTTTATTGCCAAGGTGACAAAACAATTCTCCACTATGGGATTTAACTTATTGTCAGAGCAATTACATTTAAGTGATACATTTTAAGCCAGTAATACTTCTGTTAGCCCTGGATCAGAACCGTTTATGACTTTTAGTTAAGATTCAGGCTAAGCTACTGCAGGAAAACAATGATTTTCTTTGCAGTAAAAATAAAGTTTGCAATTTGTCAGGCAGTAGCAGAACACTTAGTCTCAAAAATGAAATCCGCACACTGTGCAGATAATGTCTTCAAACTGTTGCACTAACTGAGTAAAAGCATATTATTAAGGTGAGAGGTTTATTTTCATTCATTTTTTCAGCACAAGGTCTTGGGCAAATACTATGTTGGAGGAAAAAATCAAGGGAAGATTATGGCAGCCAGCTGAGAAGGAAGCAATACAAGAAACGGGTTTGATACTTTCTGAAGGAAATGGTTCCTGTTTCACTGGACATTCATTCCTTTTCCTAAAGCAAGAATGATGCTATAGCAACTACAGAATGAAGAAACAGGGAAAAGCTAATAAGGTCAGAGACAAGATGTAAGTATCATTAATATTCACTGTTCATTTTGGTCTAGTAACAGAGGACAATGAATGAGATCCCAGGGCCTGGGGGGCCTCCACTTATCCCACTAACAGCGTGCTCAGCAAACACTTCAGGAAAGAAGCCCAAGGAACTTCAGGGGCAGAAAATGGTTCCATAATATCTTTTTATAAGGAAGTATGGCCTGCATTCGCAGCCATATTTCAGTTTCAGTATAAAAATATCCTGGCGGGCATTAATTGAATTTGGGCCACGTTTCTTGTGCAAAAGTTACTCCCTGAATTTTCTTCTTTTTTTTCCTTTTTTTCTTTCAACAAACCTTCTATTTGTCTCCTTGAAAAAAAACCAGCAGCTCCAGTTTCATGTTTGAGTAACAGACATACTTTGACTTCAGTTCTACCCTTTTGTTGTGATTTAATCCTAGCTGACAAGTAAACCTCAGAGAACCACTTACTCACTTACCCATCCTGGGGATGGGTGAGAGAATGGGAAGGATAAAAGTAGAAAAAATGCATGTAGAAAAAACAGTTTAAAGCAAAGTCTGTGCACACAAGCTGAGCAAAACAAAGAATTCATTCTCCACTTCCCATCAGCAAGAGGGTGCTTGGCCATCTCCAGGAAAAGAGGGCTCAATCATGCAGAATGGTGATTTGGAAAGACAAATGTCATCACTCTGAATTTTCCCCCCATTTCCTCCTTCTTCCCAGAGCTTTATATGCAGATCATGATGCCATATGGAACATCTCTGTGGTCAGTTGGGGTCAGCTGGCCTAGCTGTGTCCCTTCTTGTGTCCTTGCAATGGAGCAAGAGGCAGAAAAGGCCTTGACTCTTTCTGAGAACCGCTCAGCACTAGGAAAAACATCCCTGTATTATCAACACTGTCTTCAGCATAAAAGCAGCAAATCACAGCCCCATACCAGGTACCATGAAGAAAATTAACACTATCCTAGCCAAAAACAACGTATCTTTGAACACTCAGTAGTTTTTTGTCCCTCCCAAAAAATCATTTTTGTCTTTCCTATGAGGCAGTCATTTCACACTTGAGTGAAAACGTGCCTTCAATCTCTGATTTTTATTTGTTTATAGACACTGCTTCATTTTCCCCTGTCCTGGTTGGTTTATTTTTTTCCCCACTATCTGGCTGTAGCATACATCAGTCTTCTTCCCAGTCAGATTTTTGGAGGCAAAGGTCTCTTATGTACTTGTGTGGTATTTAACAAAAAAAAGTCTAATTCATGGCTGAGTCCACTGGCACTTCTTTAATTGAAACAATCATTATAATACATGTAAAGACAGAAGAGAAATTTAGATAATCTTTTTTGAACTCAAAAAGCAAGTAAAACCATAACTGCTGCCATAATTCTTCCCCATGTGTGCATGGGGAAGTTTCATTAGGTCAAGTCCTAAAGGTATAAATTGGTATAAAAGGGAAATATTACATATATGGATTTATGTTACATTATCTGGCTAAATAAACCTTTCATTGCTTCTGAGTGCTAAAGCAATTGTAAAACTGTATAAGTTACCATGTTGTTTGAGAGCTCTCTTATGGCTGCTTTTCTATTCTTGTTCAGTTCACTGTCTTAACAAAACCACAATTTTGATATATGAAAAAAAAGGAATTTAAAAACATGTAAGATTAAATTTTTATCTTTGTAGGAACTAGAAATCTCTTGTTCATTTAATTGAAGATATTTCACATATCATCTAATGAATACAAAATAAATTCATTTTTCTGTGAAGAGTGATACGTACTCATTTTTTGAAAAGCAACCTAGGCCCTTTTCCATTTCCATTTCAAGGATATTTTAGACATCTGTAGGACTCAACCTTTTATCATAATTTCATGCTGGGAAGGTACAAAGGATTGTCTGAGTCAATAAAAGACTATTCAGGATAATAGACAAAACTTTAATAACTCAGTGATGATAAATCTTATTTTAAAAGACAGAGATGATTTGACCTGAGTGTGCTAACTCTTTAGCATGATGTGTGATTTAGTTAATACGCTCCATAGGAGCTAGTGATCTCCTCCCCATGCAAGAAACTTCTTTTATAAACCTTCAGTAAGAGATACTTGAGAGGACTGCAAATTTATCAGCACTCTGTAAAGCCTTCTGGGAAAGAATTGCACTGTCTCACTGTCCAGCTACTTCCCAAATGGAAGATATCTAAAATGGATGAGCAGTACTTTATAAATTAAACATGATATGAGTATAGTAGTGGTAGAACCCACAAAAGCTTACCAGCCCGATTTCCATCTCAAAACTACATTGTGACATATTAAATCCCACAGATTAAATACTGATTGTTCAAAGCACCTTTCATTGCAGAAAAAAATATTCTACAGTTGTCAGAACATATGATTTTACATCTCCATCTGAATCAGCTCAGTGATGGTATACTCAGAGCCAGTTTTCTAGACGAATCACTGGTCTCCTCAGAAGAACCCTTTCTTGTGTTAAGATGTTAAATAGTCACATGCATTTTCTAAATAGCCAAGAATCTGTTAATAATAAGTAAGAATCTCTTAATTTACTGCAATAGCAAATGACTCAGACACACGGCAGTACAAGATGAGAGGACACAATAAATGCGTACCATTGCCATGTATGTGCTAAGGTAGTGATTTATAGCCCTGCAGAAAGGATAGTAAACTTACTGCCATTCTGTTATTGACTGCTTTTGGCATCTGCACAGAGCTGCAATAGCTGGCATCAGTGTGAAAAGCAGCAGCAAAGTTAATTCTGTGTGTATCCACACCCCCAGAGGAAGGGCTGATTGTCTGTGCGATTTTCAAGAGATTACCAGCAAAATACCTTTCTGTCCTGATTGTATAAACTAGACTTTCTTCCGAAAAGCCAGAATTTAAGTTTTCTCAGAGCTTTCAAATTATGAATTTAGTGGGGCTGTGGGGTTTTATTTCTTCTGGAAGCAAGAAGTAATTTTTTTGCAGTCACAACAGAATATCCTTCACAAATGAGAGTGATTACAAACCTCAAAGGTTTGCCTCTATTCTATTAGATGATACAGAGAAGAAGACAAGATTTTAAAGAGTTGTGACATCAATATGTTTATGATCTATTATTTTATCCAATGCAATCTAAGATTTGCATAATATTCAGGAAGTAATCAAAAGAGATGAATGGGGATGCAATGGATAAGAAAATAAGATGACAAAGCCAACGGAGCTCTGGAGAAAAATGCAAGGCAGTAGCCAATGCCTAGAAAAGCAATGAGTAGCAGAAGAAATTTCATCAATGACTAATGTAGGTCAATCAGCCAAGGCATTCTGTAATGCTTTCTCTTTGTGATTTTAAATTTTAAGTAGCAAATCCAATGCTTTTGAGGGATACTGCTGTCACTTTGGTCACTTTTTGACTTCAAATTTAATTGTACTTCCTTTACACTTTATGCATTATTGTGATGATTTATATGTCATAGACTTAAGCACATTTAGTGTAGTCAGTTTCTCTTCTACCAAAATTCTGCTTTTGTTACATTTATGTGCATCTTTCATACATTCATCTTCAATTGGTCTACGTATATTTTTAACGTGTGATGATAGTAACTTCTAAAACATGTAGAGGGTTAAAAGTTCACTGACAGAAGTAATCTCAGTAAAACCAGGACCCAACTCGTTTACAGCAGAACTTTGCAGAACTTCCACAGAGTAGTGATAACATCTTTATTGGGTCTCCATAGGCTTCACAGGAGTCCTTGGTGTTTCTAACAATGAAGAGTTTTGTAGGGCACCTGAGCTTTCACTACAGAGAGACGCCTAAATCTGCCCTTCAAACATCTTACAGGGGAAAATAAAATCAAATAAATTTGAGTTGTGAAGGACGCTGGGCTGAAGCACTCAAAACCCGAGGAATAGCATGACTTCACGGGGTCATTGCACATCAATTTAATAATATTTCAAATAATATGTTTTGGACAAGTTTTAGGGTCTTTTAGGGTGACTAGGCACGCCTGTAATATAGTCATGCAAATAGATGCATATATTTTCTTTGTTACTTTCTCTCCATTCTGAAAAGGTGTTTCAATTTCAGACAATTTTAGGAAGACCTCATAGTATTACTATATTAAAAAAGACTTTTTAAATTATTTTGTTAAACTACAAAAATTTTATTTAATGGGTTTTTATTTTAAATAACTGAACATTCTCATTAGAGTTCAATTGCAGGCATGATCAAAAATAGTATTTTCTTGACTTTTATCTTCCATCCAATAGTATTTCCTTGAAAATAGATTTCAAGATAAAAGAAATATGGTCTGAATGCTGTATGAAAAATAATTATTAACCAACTACTAACTTATAAATCAGATTCCTTAATATCCCTATACTGAATAGCTATACTTTTGTCATTTTGCCACAGGTTGTATTATACTTAATTATCTCTGTAAAGAAGACAGATGGCCTGTGTTTTATGAGCTCTCAGCTTTCTTCCCCCTTGATTGACCATGCATGCCAATATTCACAAATTACAAAACTCATACTCTCATTTTCCTTAATTAGCCGCAAGCAAAAATAAATCATGGCTTTGGATCCTTTCTTCTTTTTTTTTTTTTTTCTTTTTTCCCTCTTCTCATACAACATCAAATTGCCTTAAAAACATTTAGAAATCTCAAGTAGACTTCAAATTTTATAAGTCCCTGGAAAGTCTATCAGTCTGCTATGTCTATAGTATCAAGTATTATAAGAGTTAATACTTTTGTTGCCAAAGCACTTCATGTGCATTGTGCTCTTTTACTAGTGATATTTACTGTACTCAGGGAAACAGTCAGTGGTCAAGGATCTTCTTCTAGTTCCCTTTAGAAAAGACTCTTTTATACTCTTTTTTCCACTTCCATGATTATCAGAGTAGATTTTCCATTGGACGTGCTCCATCACATTGCACCTAATGTAGGGTGAAAAAAGCACAGATAAGTGCATCATGAAAGCACAGATAAGTGTAAGCAACTCTAAGTTGAATGTGATTTAAATATCTGCCTGCAGTAACACACAGATTAAAAGATTTCAGTGTAACATATTTTAATATAAATCACTGCTGTCTAATCTAGTCCTGTGTGAGTTGTCCCCTTAAATCTTAAAATTCTGTAACTTAACTTTTGATACTGTATGGTTTTTGATTTCTGCTTTTCTATAGGAGGTGCAACTGTTTGATATATGGATCCACAGGAAGAATGGTAAACAGAGAGCAAAGATCCAAGATATGAACTATTGGGGAGTTTTCCACTATATCATATGTAGCAAAATAATAACTGTCATGTTCAGTCTTTTTCTGTACTTATGACTAAACTAACAAGGAACAATAATATGGTTGTTATGAAAAAATGTAGGATGTACATCTGATTGTAAATGAAGGATCTTTAGGTTTTTTAATTTGTCAATGTAACTTTCACATAAAATAAATAATTTACAAAAAGAAACCTGCATTTTTACATAGTTTAAACAAGCTGCTCTATATTTCTAGTACACCACCCACGATTATCCCATTTGCCTTTGTACAATATTGTTTATTCTTTTAGTACATGTAAATTGCTTTTCCTTCTTCACTGAGTGTGATCTACCCTGTTGATTATGTGTCCATTCTTCCCTGTGCACAGTGAAAGTTATGCCTACCCATGACTCGTTCTCAGGCCTCTGCTTCTTCTCTGTCTCCAGGCTGTGGCAGTGCTTGGGAAATTTGCATTATAAACATGAGAATAAAGGTTTGCATAGGTAGAGAAGATTTTTTTCTCCTCATGCTAACTAAATAGCCCCTGAAAGTAATTTTTTCTCCCACTGGTCTGAATCACTTACTGTATTTTAATGTAAGACAGGAATGCCAACACACCTGAAACACCTTCTCATTCTCTCCAGTCTTTTCATACATGTAGCAACCACATTGAATGGGACTTTGATGTGAGTCAAATCTTTCATGTCCCCTCAATACCTTCATTCAAGCTGAGAGAGCCTTTACACATGCCTTCAATCTATTCTGCTATTTTTTGGATAAACAGAAAATAAAACCTGTAATTGAGAATACTTTGGCAATAGGAAACCCATTATGTTTGCTCCACTGCAATCCTAACTATTCCAAGTGATCTTTAATCTGCAATTCTTTGCCATGATAGCCCAATGTGATTCCATAGGAGTCATTTGCTTTATCTTATGACTATATACTTGGGGAGTCTGTAATCCACACATCATAACACAGTAAACCCTAACTCATTTTGTACTTTGAGCTGTTGCTATATATCTGGTCAATAGTTGCTGTACTTGAAAAAAAAAAGACAAGATATAATCCCTTTAATTTATATATCAGTATTTGCACAGCAGGTATGTATATTTAAAATTGCTTTAAAAATAGCTAGCATATATCTGTAATTTTTTCCTTTAAGCCAAATGGACTATTTCATTTTATTCAAACAATTCAGTACTCATACAAATTACAGACTTCTATCTGCAGACTGCTTTAGAGATTTATTAATCCAGAAAATTGCATAAAACAATCAAAGTAATATTTTAACCAGAGTAATTATAATTAGCAGTGATATATGCAAATGACTGAAATCATAATGACATGTTTTGTGACATGTAAAGTGAAAGGAGTTTCAGTTTGAGTCTAACTTCATTTCAAAAATACCTAGTGACACACACTTGTGTAGTATTAAAAAAGAAATATAATATTTTACCTTAGTTAACTCTTCATGGTTTTTCTCCAGCTTTTGGACATAAATATGTATTCTGTGGCCACCTGGTTCTTATGTGCTCCCTTCTAAAAAGCACATGATTTTATTAGATCCAGAATCAATGTATTTTAAAAGTAAAAAGAATCACTATTTTTTTTTCAAATTATTTTGTTTCTATCAGATCTACTAATCACTTAGTTCTTTAGGTCTACTTTTCCCCAGCCCTTTCAAGATTACCCTACAAAAAAGTAGTCCCTAACACGATGCCTTATTTTCCACATAGGCTAACACTATTAATTTCAGTTACTGTCTCAATGATTATATCTCTCCTTAATAAAGAATTACAGTCCCTTTCCATGACACAGTGAATCACATAGACAAAATGGTTATTGCTAAGCATTGTTAGAACCAGTCCTGTAGTTGTGAAGCTGCACTGAAGTGAGTCCATGATTGGCCATGTCACAAGCAGCAAAGAGAGCTGCAGGAGGCCACACTGTGAAGAGAGTTTCTTAATACCTCCCTCCTCTGATTAGCATAGAAGGAAACAAGGATTCTTGCACTTTTGAAAGGGGGAAGGCACAAAATGCCTAATGTAATATTAGTTAACCTTTTGGGATATGGGGGAAGAAATTACATCCATTGGGTTTGGTAGTATGAGTTCTACTGAATAGGACAGAGGAGCTGAAAATAGTAGAAGTCAATGTATTTGTAAGGGATGGGTGTGGATCCTTTGAGAAGATGTTCAAAAGTGCCCTGCCCTTCTGTCTTGAGGAAAGGGCAAGCCAAGGGCAGCACCCTTGCAGTGAAGCAAACATAAAGATGTAATGGAGAGAAAGGTTGTCACCTTCAAAATGCATTCACTATAGTAAGGGTTTAATTATACTGGGCAAGAACAGCACGGGCCTTTGGATGGTTTCAGCTTCTTTAGACTGCCAGGAACTGTAGATAATCACTGAGGTGGCAGGAACTCCTCACCCTCTACACTTTCACTCCTTCTAGCCAAGTGTCAACAGTAATTTCTTGCTTACGCATTCCTCCATCAGGCAGGAACCAACCAAATTAAAAAATATTGACAATGTGCATACCTGCTCCACAACCAAACACTTTATAAGGCCAATTTCCTGCTCATATGTCCACCTTTCCTACAAGCCCTGGTTTTCATGGACAGATGCCTGAATTCATAGGCCAGATGAATGTCAGTTTGAACCCAAGAGAATGATTTCTTCTAAGGAGATCCCAACAGGCCCCAGATGCATTTGTCTGCAGGTCACCTTAGTCAGTCTGAGGGACAGGAAACAAACCACTGTTTGGGTTTTTTTCCCAGAAGAAAAGAAAACTAGAGTATGAAAGCCAGAACTACTGTGCTTTCTTGTTATGGATCTTCTTTCCCAGATATTTACGAATTTATAATAGTTTTGCCACTTTGCTGTAACCTTTCCTTCTCAAGTAAGGAATTTAAAGAAGATGATACCAGGCATATCATATGCACATTTCATAAGAAAACCAAAGCTTCTTTTCAATGCACCCATTATATTCTTAGGTTTTATTCTGTTCCTGCTGTCTAAGATTTTCGATTCTTGTGTTAGAGGTTCAATGCTGCTAGATATTTCAGAATTAGTAGTGAACTTCCTTTAGAGGGAAAAAAAAGGTTATTTTACTGTTTGCCTTGCATTTTAACTGGAAAGCATTTGTGATGAAATGGATTAGTGTTCTTTTGTGTCCGCTTTTCCAGCTGAAATCTCTCAAGGTGTTTCCATGCCAAGTGTGATCTTTTGTAATGCATGACCTTTCCCAGCTTAACCTCATTGCACTTTCCTTGTAGCTACTAAAAATGCAATTTGGGGTTTTTTTAAGGCAAATATAAATTTAAATTTTCACCCTAGAAGACAGGAGTGAAATCTGTTTTCTAAGGGCAGCGCTTAATTTCTCATTAGACAAAGACTGATTAAGTTCCAGCATTTGCTGATTTAAAGCTTGAAAATGAAAACCTGGGTGGCTTTTTTCTTCTCAGACTAAACAGAATTATTGTTGACTGGATAATTAACTATGGCTATTGTGTCTGAAACTGAAATATCTGCCTGCAGCTGCAGCTGAAAACATTTTCTCTAAAATAGATTGATTCCAGGGTTAGTTATCTTGGATTCCAAACAAAACTAAATTAAAGCTGGGCCTGCAGTATTTTTAAATGTATAAAATAACATTTTTTTTAGATTTCTATAGTTCACAGGCTCTGCATCAAATAATGCAAGAGAGAAAGGTGCAATCCTTGTTCAATCAAGTGTCAGGGTGGCCATTACAAGAGACAAAATGACACAGAATTTTATGGTGGCTGTTCAGAGCCTTAGAAAAAATAGCAATTACAAGACTTTCTCTAAGAGAGTTACTCAAACAAAAGGCAGTCTTCATATCAATGTGCTGTGATTTTCCAGTCCTTGTCAGAGCTAGAACCTGTGAACCACCTTCTGCTTCATGATGAATGGTAGTTGATGTACCAGTCCCAAGCTCATAAAAACATGTTAATTGGACAGCTGCATGGTGAAGAAAGGAATTGTAATTATGAATTGTAGCTTAGAAAGAGTGTCCTGGGAAAAACAGAGTATTTAGAAAAGGGTTAGAGTCACTGTGGTTATATGGTGCACAGCTAAATGTAAGAGAGACAGGAACACTAACTGGCACACACCTACACTGCTTAGGGCTAGCTTCCTTTAAGGCAAATCTCATCTGGAGATGGCTAGTGGAAGCAGACCAAAACTGATCTGTGGAGTGGGCCAACACCAAGGCAGACAGACCAAATCAGTGTCCTGTGTCACAGCCTGCCTTTGCACATCATTTTAGCAAAAGAGGTATATCTGCTACTGCCTGTGGATGTAAATTCAAAGAGGACAAAACCATAAGGTCTGACCAAATGTAAGCAGAAGATACTTGAGAAATTACCAGAATTATTATATTTGTGAACCTGAAGTAAGAAACAATGCATACCATTTTACTCTTCCTTCAGCTTTTCTCTTTACATAGAGCATCAAAAGGAGACCCACAACTCCCCTACATTGAACTAGACCAATTATTCCTACAGGATAGGAAGGACTAGGCTGAAAGGAGACAGAGAAACTTAATATGTATTAATTTAGAGTTACCTTTCAGATATAGCCAAATACGTTTCTATGGAAGGGAGATCTTGACTTTATTTTGCAGATGAAGAAATTACAAGTAATGGTGTAGTAAGAAAGAGTTAAATAAACACAAGTTTATGGAACCACTGTGTATTGGACAGAAATAATTTTAAAAGAGGCTAGCATAGTATTTTATTAGCCAATTTAAAAAAAAACATTAATGACTACTCTCTTGGTTCTGACAGCCATTTTTATAATAGACATTTTTAGATTGCCTTTTTGATAGAATTCAGAACACAAAGACACCTGTGTTTAGGCATCTATGAGTAGGTTTTAACCTGAGACTTAAATGTAAAAATATTCATTACAAGCAGTGGATATCTGGAATTTTTTATCAAGGATCTAAAAGCACCAGTGAAAAGTCATCCCAGCTGGCTGCTGTTCCCTAAGAGTAAGAGTCTCCTCTGTCTCTTAAATGACATTAAGTTCTCAATTAAATTATCTGAATGCAACATCAAGTGTGACTTGGTGTGCCTCTGTGTGACTCGAATCATCCTGGTGACAACTGAAGCCATACCTTGTTGAGAAGTGTCAAGGACTCTGAACACGCATCTTAGGGCATGTCCTGACACAGGTCACCTATGCTCAGGTAAATAAGTCCCACCTCTAAATCTTCTAGGTGTAGGCAAATAAATCAAACCTCTTGTCAATACAGTTGATGGAAGTGCCCACACATAGGCATCCAGTGCTGTTTAACACATCCTGAGGTGTCCCCACTGCCCACACCATCTCCTGTATGCCCCAAGCTGTGTCTGCAGCTGTAAGATGATGCCTCAGGATCTCTGTGATGAGACAATAACACCAGATTCCTTTCTTTAGTCAAGCAAACAGAGCCCCAAAGAGCTATTCCTCTCACCCTAAAACAGATGTCTGGTGACTGGACAGCTGAGTCATTACCTAGGATGCATTAATTGAACTGGACATGGTAGAGCTTCCATTGCCAAGAAAAGAGTCACCTTGTGCTACCTGCAATACCCAGCAGTACCCTTGGCATATGCACAGGACTGGCCTGTTTGACCCAGCTAAACATACAGATATTTGCATGTGGATAGCTCTATCTAGGTGTCTCAAACTGCAAATTCTATCCTGCTCTGTATGATACTTAATACTGAACATTTTTAATATATAAAGTATAAAATTGAGTAATTTGAATCACAATATTAATGAATTTGAATTATAAGCAAATGTTTATCTTGTCTTCCATTAAACAAACAGGTGGAGAAATCGTAATATAATTAAAATTGCTCCAGATCTCAATTAAATCTCAAATCAATTTCTTTTGTAAGAGACCTTTTTTGGGTTTTTTTCCCCCTGTACACAGCTGCACTTTATGATTGCAATCAATTACAGTCTTTCTAAAGTAATTTCTAAATCACTGTTGGATGAACTTCAAAAATCAGCCTTGCAATGGCAAATAGCATGCATGAGCAGTAATTCAAGAGAAACTGTGCTTAGAAGACTGACTTCTCAAATATATGTGCAAAATAACAAAGTAACAATATTAATTCAGCTTTGGATTGTGGTACTGCAATATGCTGGTATCATGCATGCAGTATTGTGAAACAAATATGTTAAATAATAAAAGGAATCTTTATTTAAGTTTTTGTCATTTCAAAAATTATTTGTTTGTACAATTTACATCATGGTGATTCAATGGGGTTTTTTATATTTTATCATTCAGTGGGTAGGATTAAAGTCACATTACAAAGCTGGAATTTGCTGTCTGAGAAAATGATAAAATTTTTTAAAAACCCATATATTTTACACTCCAGTAGTTGCATACATAATACGTGAACAATAAATTTTTAAAATTAATTAACTTCAGCAAGGAATTTTTTTCCCATGGCTTTATAGATACTAACATAAATCAATTACTTTGCATGAGCTTCTTCTCACATTTCAAAAAAAGCTGTTTTCAACATTAGTATACTTTCATGCATTATATCTCTAAAGAGACATTAGGGAGGATGAGCATTCCATTCAGTACAAAACTCTGGGTGTTTGAAATAATACTAAAGATCCTTAATAGGCATTAGATAATTTTACAGAAAAACAGTGCAGTTTTAGTAACAAACTTCATTAGTATGAAGGTGGATGCATATGCTTAATTTCCATGAGTGCATTCCTACCACTCTCCTGTCTTTGAAGTCTAGACATAAAAAAAACAAAATTAATATTTTCTCTGACATTTTCAAAAATGTAACAAAACATTTCTTCACCACCTCTTGCTATAAAAGCTGCTAAAGAAATAAAAATCATTAATTTTCAACAATATATGTGAAATTAAACATTCTTCAAAGTATTTCAACACATGTTGCAAGGAAATGTTTTAGTTTTCTTTGCTGGCCATAGCAATCTTCCTTCAGAATCAGAGTTACAGGGTAAATTTATTTCTTGTAAGATTGTGCAAGCAGTACTTTCAATGTGTTTTAGCATGATTTACTCTTGCTTCTCTGAAGAGAACATTTGTATAGTTCCAAAACATGATTGTTAATAGGTTTGATCCAAGCATGCTATGGTAGGACTCAGAGTATGCTTACGACACAAGAAGATTGTTCTAACAAGGTGAATTGACTGAAGCTTCAGATTACAACTCTCAGTGCTCACCCTAGTTCTGGTGTTTAAGGACTTCTCCTAAAAATACTTTACCAATCTTCACTTCTTCAAGGAGAATATCAAACTGTTTCTATCAACTTCAGGAGCTTCATTTTTATTAACCTGCTTTTCTTAGATTTCTGTCAGGTCCAGTAAGAATCTGATTATCATTTTCCTAAAACTTCTTTCTCTGGCATTATTGTATTAGCAATATTTTCAACA
Source organism: Molothrus aeneus (assembly GCF_037042795.1). Lineage (NCBI taxonomy): Eukaryota > Metazoa > Chordata > Aves > Passeriformes > Icteridae > Molothrus > Molothrus aeneus. Next base: position 60,326,802 of record NC_089647.1, on the reverse strand, counting down.
GTAAGATACAGAGTACATAAGATTTTTTTAATTTATTAGAAAATTTTATGACTACCTTATGCCATTACTTTAATGTAAAACAGTGTAAAGAACATAAATCCATTGAACTCAGAATGCAAATGAGAAGCCAAAATAATGTGCTTAACGTTTTTAAAGCTTTTGTCTGACCTTTTACTAATCATTCTCTATAATTTGTTAGATTTCATTAGACTCAGCATCAGACAAAAAATGTTTAATTAATAACATATCCAGGTGCTAGTCTTGATTTGAAATATTCAAGCAATTTTTATAGGTTGACTGAATATTCGACAAAGTATGCAGTTCACCAGAGCTTTGAATTCACAAGGAAGTTACTGAAATTCACATGCAGAGAGCCACATACCTTCTTTCTAACCCATTGGGAAAAATTTCATTTTCCATTATATTTCCAGATAATTCTCAGTATTTGATATTATGTTTGTCCTTTTATCCACCACTGAAATTCCAAGGAAAGGTTCCCTCACCACCTGGCATTCTTTCCCTGTATGTCTGAGGAGAAAGGCAATGTTTGCAGTCTCTCATCTTCTGATTTTCCCTCCCTAACCAGCAACCATTTCTTGGTATGAAATAATAGTGCTTTTGGGGAAGATGAAATGCAACAGGAACACCAGATGAGGAATGGCTAATGAATATGGCTCATAAAATGCTTCAGAAACAAAAGAAATGTTCTGAGAGGCAAAAGAATGAGGCTCTCATTGGATTTTTTTTTTTTCTTTTTAGGGTTTTTTGCTTTTTTTGTTTCTTTTAAATCTTCTTCTGGGGATGATCATTCTCTGCTTCTGATTTATAATGCCCTGCTTTCACTGGAACATATCTGTGGCAGAATTAGAATAGTGTGAAAGAGCCTTGTAAATTAAAAACCTTGAGTTCAACATACTGATAAATACTGCAATAAAGTTAATGTTTGTTCCATTTCTGGTTCTACTGCAGAAAAGTATAATTATCTCTATTGGTCTTAGCATTTCTGGTTTCATCATTCAACCTATTTTGTTTACATCAAAAAACAGAACTAGCATCATTACCAGAAAAGCAGCTTGAAATTATTTGCATTTGCATAAATAATAGTTGGGTCTTTCCATATCAAAAATTGAGGATTATAAAACAACCTATAATTGAAATGGTCCTGCTAAATTACTGACCCTTCCAATCATTAATCACCTTGATATTAAAACAGGAAACCCTCCATAAAGAGAGACATTTCACACTTCTCAGGGTGATTATTTCAAGATTACATTACTCTAATGCACCTCATACTTTTATGAGCATGAAAAATATGATAAAAAAGATGGGCATTTCATTTCCAAATGAGCCTTCCTAATGTACCACATTCCTCAAAAAGAAGAAAGAGTTCAAAGTGTTGTATGAAAGGCAAAAAAGTGTGACTGGAAAAATCAGTCAGGTAGGATTTAATGACCTGAGCAGAAAAGGAGAGAATGAAAGGCATAATATGAGGAAACATCTAGAATAAAACCTGATAAGAGTAAAAATGCCTGTCAGTACCAGCTCCAGTGGCAGTAAGAAATCTTCAGCTTAACATCTAATTAGAGTAAATCTAAACAGTACAATGAATCCAGTGCCATGAAGACATACCTGGGCTGATAAATACATTTGTTTAATGGAAGCAATACTGTTGAATTACCTTCACTCAAGCTAATAAACCTCATTACTCTGTAGAAGTTATTTGTCCCAGTCGAAAACTACAAAAATACAGTTAGATATAAGGCAGTGCAAATGCTTCTGTCAAAACAAGTAGGGCAACAGGACAAGAGAAAAAGCATGAATGAGACAACCTCCTAGAGGCCAAAGTACTGTTATTTCTTTTGATAGCATTAAGAGTTTAAGATGGTTTTGGAAAATACAGTCCCAGTATTAACCAGTGCAGAGGATAAGAGGGGTTTTAGAACTGCAGGTGCACTAGAGAGAGCCTCATTTTACTGTGTAGTAGCAGTCGTGTTCAAAAGTTTATTTCCTTAGCTGCTCTCTCACACTGAATTCACAGTTTAGGGGGGGTTTTCCAGCACTCCTAATTGACCTAATGTTATTTCTCTTACTAAAGGCAGCTTGGCATGGAATTCCTTTATCTCAGCCATTTCAAAGTCATTAGTAATTTCATTCTCCATCTCATTTATTAATGGACCTACTTTACACTGGTACTGATTTTTTCCCAACACATCTAAACGAGCATATCTCATTCTCCTGCCACAACTTCATTAAGGATGAGATAGTGCAATTTGATTACAGACGGTAATGAGGGGCATTTTTAAGCTTACAGCCACTTTGTAAGTTTATCCTGTCAGTCAAGCACAAGTCTGTTCAAATTCAGATATGTCATCATACATGACTGAGAACTAGCTTAGTCTCAGGCTTTGCCTGTATTCAAGAACACCCCAAAGGGATGTTGGGGATGTTTCCACTGCAAAGGGAAAGTTTCAGACACCTCATGGTACAATAGACCACCATGCTTTTCCTTCAATGATTTTCGACATGGTGAGAATGAAGGAGCTCAGTTCAGCAACTGGTATTTCCAAAGAATAATGTTATATACTGATTTAATCTAGTTAGTATCTATAATACTCCTGTACAGGTAACTTGTTTTTCATAGGCCAGTGAATTTCAGACAGCTGGTATTTGCAAAGAAGGAAAAAGATAACCCTCATTTCATTGAGATTCAAGGGCTGGAATGTTGACAGAGTCTACAAAAGTTCTCTCTGCTGCTGTTTAAATACATAAACCTCTATCTTAACACCTTTTCCTCTATGACCATATTTATTACTACAGGAATGATCTGACATGCACAGCTTTTAGAAGCTCCTCTACTGGTTGGGCTGGAGTTCAAGAACCCATTTAGGACAGATTCCAACTACTTATATTCCTGTTAGGCCTCTTCCAAGGCAATCCTTCCTGCTCTTCCTTAAACAAGACCCTGTCTTTGAGAATCTCCTTTTTTTTATCCCCTTCACAGGTCTGGAACTGAATATAATATGATATAATATAATATAATATAATATAATATAATATAATATAATATAATATAATATAATATAATATAATATAATATAATATAATATAATATAATATAATATAATATAATATAATATAATACAATATAATATAATATAATATAATAGTCTTTGATACTTACTCTTCTAGAAATGAATGGAGTTTTTTGTAGTCTTACTAGTGCTTCAGAAAAAAATATTAAGAAACCTTATAGGAGACCTATAGAAAATACGGAACAGGAAAAATATTGAGCTGGAATATATTTCTGGGTGTCTTCTTGCCTAAACTCCCACTCACAGCAGGACTGTTGCCAGCACAAGACAAGTCAGCCATGGCTTTGTCTTGTCTTTTGTCCTGTCTTGAAGTCCTTTGTCATTTCTATGATCCTTCTGGTATTTTTTTTTCCAGACCAGAAATTTCTGTCTTACCATTAAAATCAGATAGGAATAGGAGCCACCAACCATTTAAACCCTGATTTTCTGCTGGCACATAAATCACGATGCACCTTTTATTGCTGTAATACCTTATGTTTTTGCAGCACTTCCAGGGTTACAATACACAACTTTCTGGAAAAACTCCTAACAAGGTCAATATGAAAAGTAGGCCAGTTCCCATAAAAGTTTAGCTATCCAAAAGTTATGTATCAAAGTACCATAAGTTATATATCTGTAACTTACAGGCAATTCACCCTTCCAGTGGAATTTGCTTAGGCTCTCTATACAAAAGAGGTAGACACCACAGAGAAAGATCTAAAAGAGTCAGTACCCTCTGAAGTGAGGAAACCACAATCAGCATGCTCAGCATGAAGCACCCTGAAGCCAGAAATGACTCAAGGCTTAATCAGAGTAGAAAGGTGCCTAAGGCACCTGTGTGCTTGAGGGGCAAGGGAAAAGGATTCACAGGCACAGCCTAGCTGCCTGCATGTTTGGTCCCACTATGTCTGCATTCTTCTTTGCTGCTGTCTTCCACTGGGGAAAGGGGATGGTGACTCTGGTCATCTCTTATCACATGACAGTCACCAAAAAACAGTAAGCAAGATGCTGACTTTCAAACACCTTGGCTGTTGTTGTGTTTTGTTTTGTTTCTTAGTGGCTAGTCTATATGACTTTTTTGGCTGTTAGTTCTACAGACTTGTGAGATTTTTAATCCCTCCTTATGTTTTAAGAAATGCTTTTCCAAAAATCAATCCATAAAACATCACATCAGCATTTCTTCTATGCTTACACTATATTATTGGAAGTATGCTTCCATTATATCATTACTTACAGTTCAGCCAGCATTTCCTCTAACTGTATTTGGCTTGCTACAAGTAAATATGTGTAAATTCACATATGAGAAAATAATATGTGTATGGAATTTTGGTCTAAAATGAGTGGTTTTTTTTAAATATAAATGCATTCAACTTGCACGAGGTGGGAAAATGTAATGTTTTTAGACAAAAATGTAGAACCAAATACACTCAGTGCTCAACAACAGGGCCATGTAAATTTCTAGTCAATTGGTATTGAGCTCTAGCTCTTTTTCATGAGGAGGTGATTACAGTGAAAGAATTTAAGCTTCTTATCCTAATGAACAAAATTATGTCACACCACATGAATACCTGCTAAGTCCCTTTCAATGAACACAAAATCTCACCTTACCTGTGGATCCCTAATTACACACAACTATTTCTGGCTCCAGATTAGCAGCAACAGCAAAAACCCACACCTACAAGCCTCCCATAAACGTAAGACCTTCACAGATCACTTAGGGGACAAAATTAAAACTGATTAAAGACATTGTAGAATAGCTATCAGGTTCCACTGTGAACCTTGATTTTCAAGTTTCTGTGACTCACTCAATTGTTTTTTTAATATGAATGTAATTTACATAATGGTAAAAGTTGGAGTCAAATTTGTTATTTGTTGTTTCTTTTTTTAATGAGATGCAATATTTTTTTATAAAGAGCTTGGATTTTTTCCTCTCTAATCTCATAGGAATAGTCAAAACCCAGGGAATGAGGATGTGGTTTGTATCAAGGGAATTCAAATTCACCAACTCTCCCCCAAATTACTTTGATTTTAATGAGACTATAAGAAGTCATTATACATTCTAAGTGTTGAAGATTCAAACCTGAAAAAGGCATAAAGATCTTTTATGATTAGCTTTAAAAAGTGACTGCTGTCACAGCTTGTATAAAGAAAGGCTCTGGTGCTCAGATTCATTGGGCAAGCCACTTATCCTCAAGACAGAGGAAGAAACAGTCCTGTAAAAGAGCAATCTGGAAAAAGACTGCTGAGAGTTAGCAGGAGTTTCTGAACAAAGATATGTACCTTTACAGAATCAGAGAATCAAACTAGCTTGGAAAAGACCTTCAAGATCATCTAGTCCAACCTATGACCTAACACCTCCTCACCAACTAAACCATGGCACTGAGTGCCATGTCCAGTCTTTTTTTAAACACCTCCAGGGACAGTGATTGCCCATCCCTGGGAGATGATTCCAGTGCCCAATCACTCTTTCAGTCAAGAATTTTTCCCAATGTCTAGCCTAAGCATCCCCTGGCCCAGCTTAAGACTGAGGCCTCTTGTTCTGTGGTCAAAGCTGAGACACAGCATAGGTCATTAGGAGACCAGCAGAACCCTGTGTCAGCCAAGAATTCAGAAGTACAGAGATGGCACTTTCCGTAGAGAATGCCTTAGTATCTTTGTAGAAAACTTAGCAAAACCAACTCTATTCCTTTAAAATTTGCCCAAGGGAGGTAAGACCACATGCCTACAATATAATACTTAAGTAGCAAGATTTCCTGCTCAGTTAACAGAAGACCAGACTTGTTTGGAGAGCTCAGACGTCACAGTGTTTTCCTTTCATATCTGCTAGACCCAGTCTGAGAACAGAGAGTTGGCAGGAACATCAGTTCCTCCCCTTATGTTTATTACATTACATGCCTTCACAAAGGGTTGTCTGGGATCACTGAATGTGAGCCTGTGCAAGTGGAAAGAAAAGTGTCTCTGGAGAATTGTTATCAAAAACACTCCAAGCTCAACATCAACAGCATTGAGGGTCAACATAGGGACTGAAGCACCAAATTTAGGATCCAGATGTAATATCATCACTGAACATAATCACTCTGAGCTTCTCCCCATATAGAAATTGAACAGGACTCCAACACATTGTGAAACCAAGCCACCAAGCAAGAAATTATGCTACAGACTCAAGTTCAGTGAAACAGACTCTTTGAAGCATCACCCAGGTCTTTCAGAGAAAGAATCTTAGGCACAGCCACACCATAAAATCAACTTTACAGGCCAAGAAGTAATACACAATTTAAATGTATATATATTTAATGAGGACTACTTAACTAAGTGCATAAAATTCCAGTTTGAGCCCATTGTATATATTACATTGATAGGATTAAAATCAGAGTGTAAAACCACAGTATTTTTTAATACAAAGTGGCTTCCAAGATGAAAATCAAAGAACAGTTGATTTCATTTGGTAGAGAAAGAGATGATTTATAAAATAAAGAGATTATATTTTTCCAAAAAAAATTCACATTCTAACACTAGTGGAAGAAGAGAATCAAAAGGTAGTTCAGGCTGTTGACTTGAGAAGTGCTATTGAGACTATAGGACTAAGCATTCAGACCATGTCACACAGAGATCAGTATGCACAAATTGGCACCTGGGGACAACCCAGGAAACATTAAAAAGTGTAAACATGTTTTGCAAGTAGGTCTTCCAGCATACAGCCCAAACTGAATTTAACTTTACAGAAGTGGAAATCTTGCAGTTGTTTAAAGGTAAATTATCTTCTGAGATGAGTTATTTTTTCACAGAGGACAGCTAATTTACTGAGATTTGACCTCCTGCCCCTTTACTGACATGTACTGAATGTGAGTCTAGCCCAAGGGTAATGAATGGTGTTTGAATGAGAGATGTTTTACACCAAATTGTGACAAGGGTAATAGCATGTCACTGAGACTACAACAAATGTCAGGAAAAGGCTGAAATCATAATGGCTTTAGAGTAATCATTATTTGCTGGTAGAAAAACTGCAACAGATTAATTCACCACGTATCTAGTGTGAATGTGGTACAGCTTGATATAATGTGAGCACAAGTAGTGTGTCATTGTTCCCTAGTCTTAACACATAAATTCCAAATTGATGTAGCAAGTTACATTTCAACTAGTAGCATATTACATCCTTTGAAGAACCACATTAAAATTCATTTTGCATTAGGTCTTTTTATCTTGTTATGAATAAAAAGAGCATGACACTGATTACATAGAGAAATCTTTAATTCCTGGCATATAGAATGAACACTGAATCAAACCCAGGAATCCAGATGATTTTAGTAGAAAGTGAACATATTTTACCTTTTTTTCCTAAAGAAAGTGATGCAGGAGAGAAATTGATTTCTAATTAAGTGTGATTTTTACTTAAAAAAAGGAATTAGATTATATCCCTGATGGTTGTCCTGTTCTTTCCTCAAGTCTTCATAACTCAATAATGTAAGAAACAGTAATAAATGCATTTTAATTTTTTTTTTGGTTTAATACCTAGATATTGAGTTTAGCAAGAGAGTGAGAAAGCTAATTCAAGATAATAGGTAATCAAACTGGGGGAACATACCTAAACTGATACCTCCTAGAGCTGCAGTCCCAAAATATTTTGTAATACTCTTCACATTGCATTTATACATCTAATTAAAGCATTTGAATGCATAAATTTTTATGGTTTTTGTTTTCTACCGAAAATGTAAAAAAAAATAAAATTTACATTTTATAATACTAAAGCCTTATAATTATAAGGCTTTTAAGCTACCCAAGATGCTTCTCTCAGACATTTTCACTAAAGCTGATATGTATCTGACAGTTGGCACAACAATTTTCTATCCTGGCACCCACTTCTTAGTCCTAACTGGACTGGATCTTACCTTGGCACTTTTCCATGCACTATGGAATATTGTACAGCAAGGAAAAATGCCAGGGTAAGATCCAGTATAATAAAGATAAGTGTCAGAACACAGAAAACTAATATCTATATGCTAATCCTGTATCAACCTGTCACCCTTAAAGGCCTTTAAACCCAGGAGTAACTCATGTGGGAGAGTTTGTAGGATCAAAGACTAGCAGCCTGCATTTTTTTCAAAAGACATGCAGGTCCATGACATCAAAACCAGAGATGTTAAATGCCACACTCCATTTTTTGCAGCAATTATTCCATAGGTTACTCCACACTAGTCCAAGCAGCAGTTACAGAAGGGAAAGGCTAGAACTCCATTGAGACCACACCTCTAGCAAGAGACAGAAAGATAGGGTAAACTGTAAAAAAAGTTCCTTTACTGAAATGGAGAAAATCTGCAATATCAAGATTTCTTGGTTTAAATATCATTATCAGCATCAGCCAGCCAGAAGGTGAATTAAAATTTGTCATGGTTTAACACCAGCTGGCAACTCAGCACCATGCAGCCACTCACTCAAACAGCCATGAGTGGGATGAGAGAGAGAATCCAAGCAGTAAAAAAACAGAATGAAAATGTATCTGCAGTGTTGCTGCTAGATGGATGGAGAGTGCTGCACACCACTACATAAAACAAGAACAAACCACGGTTAGCTGGCATTTAATTTCTCAACCATATGAAAACTTTCATAAACTCACTCTCAAAACAAAAGGAAAGCCCAAGGCAAAATTAGCCGTAGGTTTTTCAGTTAGATTGCAGAGTTGTTTAAAATACTTGTAAGAATTACAGCCAGAATTAATATTGAGATATGGAACAATCAGAAAAAAGAATTGTTGCAGAGACTAGAAAAGGAAAACAGTGGAAACAAGTTTTATGTCCAGCAATCAGATTCTTGTTTTAAACTAGTTAGCTCATCATGATATGGCCTTGAGTATAGTACACATAAAGGTAAGAACTGCAGTGGTGCTGAGATAACCGGATAAAAATGGAATTAGAATATTGGATTACTCAAAAATATTGTCTAAGAGACTTCATCTTAGCATAATCATGGCTTACCAGAAAAATATCTTATTTTCTGCTCTGTCTTATAATTAAGATTATCTTATAATTAATAAAATCTTATAATGCCTGTAAAAAAGTAGTTTTTAAGGCCACCATTTTGATTTACTGATAGTTTTTGGAGAACCTTTTCTAGACTCAAAGAGGATGATAGCTACTGCAAATATTTAAAGTAATACAGAAACTTGAAAGCAGGAAATCAATGTGAAAACAAGAAAAAGAGGGTCTAGAATAGCAGTGTCAGAATTAGAAAACTATGCTTCTTTTTTTGCTTCTTTTAAATGCCTCACTCAGAATCACAGCTTAATATCAGAATGTATTTTCTAGTTAAACATTATCATTTCTTATAACTCAGAGCTTTCATCATCTAATTGCAAACTTCAGCCAGTTAGCCTAGTATAGAATTGAATAAATAAGCTCAAAATGGGCCTTGAATATCCAGGATGAGAAAGAGGACCTCTTCTCTAAATCATTAATCTGGATACTTGCTGCATAATATGAACCTAAGCACCTTTGATACTGTTATGCAATTTGTTTAGACTGCTTACAACACAAAACCAAAGAAACTTGATTTGTGTTAAATTGCATCACTTAATCAGTTTATAACCATTGTACCTGGAACAAATTATGAAGAAATCAGACTCGAGTATCTGCCTTAAAATAGTAATGCAATCATAAAATGAAATACAAATAACAGGTTTCGTTGTTTTTTACCATCGCACACACTTCATCTGAAAGACAAAGAAAAGGTTGAAGCTGCTAATTCTGACAGCTCTTATTTAACAGCAAGAGCTCCACAGACCTCTCTTAGTATTCATAAATCTATGCTGACTTACACAAAGCCAAGATTCATCTTTTATTAAAACATAATATGTGAAATGAACGTTCTTTAATTTTCTTTCAAATAGCCATCTTCAGCTCTGTTAACTCTATTGAATTCCACTCTGTATCATCCAGGTCATATCTCATTTCCTAGTTCTAAACATCCATCAAAGACTAAAAGGTTCTGGCCTATTTTACACATTTTTAATTATGTTATAGAGACCAACAAGACACAAAATTCAGTTTGTGAAACTCTAAACAGAAAAGATTTTAATGTCAATGTCAGGCACAGTAACATAAATGACATCACAAAATCATTAAATCAGATTAGCAATGATTTTTAGAGAAATGAATGGCATTACATCTCAGCTACAAAGAAAATGCAAGGGGGAAAAAAAGTACACGAGGAATAAGCTGTACTCCACTTCAGTAGGAACATTTTTGGAGCAACTGTGAAAGTTTCCTTTTTGCTCTGCTTTTTCCTTACTGTTTTAGCTTTTACTTTTGTTATATTACAATTTTGTCATGACAGTGGATGACACAACTTAGATGAGAGCATTTACTCACTCTCAAAAATAGATTAATATGATTTAACAGTGCACTGAAATCATACGCAAAAGTAATAAGCTCCTTTGAACTAAGGCAAAGAAAATGGCAAAGGACAAGTAAGCATATTGCCTAGGAACAAAATTTACACCTAGATCTGGAGTGTATTAGTCAAATAAATAGCCTCAGTGCAACAGAAAGCTTTATTAAAAGATTGATGACAATAAGCAAGCAATCTATTCTGAATTTATCAGCTTTCTCTGATATTGAGTAGTTCTTAATAACTCTCAACAAAATATTAACAAAACAAATTCTAGGGCTAATAAAATAATTTTTCTCCTTGCTATAATTCTAAAACGATGCAAACTTAACATTCAACTTAAAGAGAAATTTTTATTATCACATAAACCCTAATGTAAATTTCACATATGCATATAAATTTTAACACTTGAAAATGTTGTTTGAAGAATAGAGTATTGGTTAAATTTACAATGCTTCAATAATAGTCACTGGCCATGAATCTTTTTCTCCATGTCATGTCTGTATATCACAAATCTTTAATACATCTTGACTCATGAGGATAAGAAATTAAAGAATTTCCATTTCCTTTGCTACTTAGCAGTATCCAAACAACACAAAGTTTGCACAGCACTCAGTGGTCTTGCATTATCTCATAAGTGTCCAGGGAAGGGCCACAAGGTCAATGAAGGGTTTTGAACAAGAATCCTGTAAAGAATGGCTGAGGGAGCTGGGGCTGTTCAACCTGGATAAGAGTGAGGGAGGACTTTATAGCTCTCTACAACTACCTGAAAGGAACATTTTGTTTTATCAGACAAATATTTTTCTAAGTACTCTAATTTCCCTGTTTCTATGTACAATGCATCTTTTCCTTATCCTTCCTCCAGTGACTTCTACTGGCTGCCTGGGTTCCCAAACTCTACACAGTCATCTCAAAGTAACAGGAAAAATATTTTGTTTCTGGGTCCCCTGAAGTCTGGGCCCCTGTTCAATGCCCTCCTAGTCTCTGCTTATACTGCAAACTCCAACTCACCCTGTCTCTTCTTCATCTACTCTTGATGTTTCTGTCCAGTAGACCTCTCTTAGCTGACTTTTGGGAAGGTAGAGTCCCTCCCTCCAACAGGAAGCTTCTGTTGAATCAAAGTACCAACAGCTGAACAATGCAAACACACAAGTTACAGCTTTTTACCGTGTGTGTTGCAGAACAAAGAAAAATTAAAAGAATATCTGACACAAATCCTTCTACCACCTTATTTTAGCCTCCAAAATCACTTCCTGGAAAAAGGGTGGAAGGTATCAGCCAGATGCTAAGATGAAGGACTAACTCCAAGTTTACCTCTACAGGAGAAAGGAATCCCAAATATTTGTGGTAGGAGCATGATATTACCACAAAGTCATAGTGGCAGAGAGCAGTGTCCCTTCCTCCTGCTGAAGTCCAGGGGGCTGCACATTGAGGATTCAGATGAAATGGAATGGAAAGGCAGCAAGAGTAAACTGGTGATAAGGTCAAAAACAGGAAAAACAGGACATTGGAAAGTGCTGAATTCAAGCTTGTTTAGGATTTCCTTAGTCATCCCAGCAGAGTGTATTACCCTCTTCAGCTGCATCTCTCCACTGAGCACAGATGAGCATAGATACATTTGTTAGAAACCATGGAAATGCCCAAGGCTATCACACAGAAATTCAGGCTTCTCCCCCACAAATGTGGTGGCATCAATAGCCTAGCAGAAGTGCACCTACACCAATGCACATAGAATGAGCAAAACAAGTAGAGGAGCTGGAAGCTTCTCTGCAACAGGAAAGTACAGAAGTCACCACAGAAACATGGTGGTTGACTCACAAGTGGAGGGCTGCTGTGGCTACAAAGGGTTCAGAAGGGATAAGCAAGGACAAAGAGGCAACAGGGTAACCTTTGACTCTTCAGAGTTTAATGATGGTGATGATAGGGTAAAGTGTCTAGGTGTAAGAATTAGGGTAAGGGCTAACAAGACATATAGTGGTTCATCCCATCCAGGACATAGCTGGGAGAACTGTCATGATCACAATCCCAAAGAGCTGTGAATGGAGTTAAATCTAGTTGGCAGCTTGACATTCAATTACACTTTAATGTCCAATATTTCTACTGCTTATAACAGTGGTCATATTCTCACTTTATTTTTCTTGGGTCAGCAGACTGTTTACCAGAAGACAATAAAGATACCTTTGGGAAAGGACTGTTATTAGATCAGGCATTTTCCTCTTCTCGCAGAAAATAAATAACTGCATTTATTATTACATTGTACAGCAAAGGACAGGGGTGAGGGGAAAAGGTATTAAAAATATCTTTTACTGAAGTTTGCTTTGAAACAACTGTGCTTTTATTTTCTGCACCACCTCATATTTGTGATTATCAATGAATATGAAAACAGGACAAGCCAGTAGACAAAAATTAGGAGATGAAAGCATACAGAAAACTTTTTGATCTGCCTATAAAACTGAAAATATTTAGGGGGGTGGGGGAAAAGGAGACATGATTTCTCCAGTGTTTCATGTGCAGTACTCTGAGCACATATGAAAAGTATCTTGTTTCTCACGTCTAATATCAACCTGAGTTGTTGAGAGAGAGAGTATATTCTTTATTATACAAAGAGAAAGCGAGAGTGGAGAAGAATAAAGGTCTTATATACATAAAATTTACGTCGAATGCATTGAAATTTTAGTGCATATACAGAATATTGAAGATGAATGGCAGATCAATTCACTATGTCCATACCCTCAATCCAAGAGCCTGCACTGAATAGCTTCTCAAAAGGAGTTTTCATGTTGTAAGGAAACACCTCATGTTAAAGAATGCTCTTAGTTGTTGTATTTTATAGTTGATTGCTATCTTAGAACTTTCTGAAATACAATTAAAAATACCCAAGCAATGATCTGGAAATTAAAAATGCAGTTGACATATAGGGGTGAAAACACTTTGTGGAGTGAAGTAGAATTTGGCTGTTTAGATTATTATTTTCTTTGAACCCAAAATTTCCATTTCTCATAAATTTTGGCTTAAGCTTCAAGTTTGAGTGTCTCAAAAGACAGCTGCCTTGAAAAGTAGTGAATCTGAACTCACTTAAAACTGTGCCTATTTTCAGTTAAAATATTTACTTGAATTTTTAAGGAATTAATGTTTATCATTTCATGTTCCTCTTCTTTTAACATTACTTGTCATTACTGAGGAAAAAAAAATGTGGGATAGATCACTATAGACTAGCAAATCAAGGACAATTTATACTCTCTGAGATTCTAGGACAATTTTCCACATATCTCTCTGAGATTCTAGGACAATTTTCCACATTTCAATTTTTCACATTCCTCTTTGTGAAAAAATTCTCACAAAGATAGAAAAATCATTGGAGAAAGGGGGAAATCATACATTTTTTGCCAAATAAGGCCAAATAAAAATTGACCTTCAGACTGACTGCTTTTAACTTTCTGTACATGTTTATGTTAGTGATGGGTCTTTACCTGTTGCAGTTTGTTTAAAAGAACTAATGAATTTGGTTCAGAATCACAAATCATTCTGTTATCATGTCAGCAACAACTGTACTAATGGAATTTCACTGATCTGAGATTAAAATCTAAAAAATATAGTACACTCCTCCTTTTTTAAACATGACACTTGGTTCAGACTCTAGCATTTACAGTAATCCATGGCAACAGCAGATGTAACATCAGATATCATTGAAACTCTGTTCAGAAGGAAGAATTCAGCTACACACATTTCTGCATAAGAAGTAGCCTGAGAAAGTCCTAATCCTGTTATGTCATTGTCCTGATGTGCCGCAGGATTCTGGCTCTCGAGTAAGAGCCAAGTGAATACATTTTCTGTACAATTACTTAGTATGCACCTGCATACTTCAAAGCACATAGAAGTGTTACAGCTCCACGAACATTTATTCTGAAGTGTCACCAAAGTTGATTGCAATGATTTTAATATATTTCTGTATCTACTTAAAAATTCCATCGCTCCATGAAATCCACATTAGTCCTTCAGCCTTTCAAGTGCTCCATTCCCCTTAGAAGCCTTCCACTGAACTCACCAGTTTGTCATTATCTCCCTTGAGCTGTGAGCCATAAGCTGGACACAAGACTCCAACAGGCCTCCTCCTATATGCTGAAAAGAGATGAACAATTGCCTTCCTGGAGCTTTTGCCTTTCTTGGATGCAGCCTAGTACGCAGCCAGAATTCTTCTTCCTTGGGACTGAATAGATTTGATTTTTTCAAGGTATTGGAGTACTGCCCTGGACATCACAACTGCTGAAAGATGATAGTGGCCTTTTAATGACAGCAGCCAGCTCACCTTTGAATGCATCATCTGTACATGGGCAGTTTACTAAATTAATCTCCAACTCAACCCTCCTTGATGAAAAATCTGTATATAATGGTGTCATGGTTTTGACACTGGTGCAATGCCAGTGTCCCCATGAAAATATATTCTCCCCATTAATTATAATAGCAGGACTTTGTGTTCTTAAGCATCTACTCATTGACTGGAGTGGTACACAAGATGTATTAGTAGAGTTTGTCAGCTTTTCCAAAAGAGACACTCAGATGGCCACAGAAAAGTGCTGGGCAGGGCTTTTCCTAAGAAATTCATTTGACCATCATCACAGAAAGTAATGGTGTTTAATTCTACAAAAAACAAAAAAAAGGGAAATCTTCTTTTTTATCTGGTTTAGGCCAGCAAGAAATAAATTTAACATTGTTTCTTACTGGTTTGCTCCAGAACAGGAAAAAAATTCTTTTGCTTACATGAGCTGGTAATGCTGTTGCCCTTTTATTTGACAGCCCTGCCTGTACTGCGTTCCTGTAGACATCAGTTTGTTTTATTCTCCTGTTTGAGAGAGATGAAAAGCTTTTGTCTTACCTATAAACAGGATCTCTCAACACATACTATTAAGAGCAGAGAAACCAAACTTTTAAAGACAAAAATAGGCGTTCCAGAAGTCTCTAGGTAATTTCAAGCCTATGTCTGAGGATGAGAGCCTGAAACACTAAACCAAAAAGACAGACCCAGGCAGGACTTTTTCAGCAGTTCCTGTTTTTGTTGTTCTTTCTTAATTACCTGAATATATATTGACAAATTTGGAAATGAACTGCTGGCTTGCAGGACCTTCACACCTTCTGTGGCAGATAGAACCTTGAGGAGTCTTGGTTGCAGTGAATGTTTCATATTTTTTATAAAGATAAATAAAAGAACAGGAAAGAATGAATTCATCACTACTGTATCTTGTTTAAGCCAGTTCCTTACAAAGCTGGAAACCAAATTCAGTCCTAAGTCAGAATAGGCAAATCAAGAAAATTTAGGTGTCAGGTCATTAAGGTGACCGTAGAGCCTCATTTTCCTATGAAGATTCAAAAATCTCTTTCCTCCAATCTTCCCTCCTTCAAACTCTAGGAGTGTTTGTATGGTGAGTTTTGCTTTAGTGTAATTTTGAATCATTATTATTACTATTACTTCAAAAAGAAAGTAGTTAACAATAAACAATACTGCATCAATTATCTTTGAAGATTTTAGATCTTCAGGGGAAAAAATTATTTAAACTGTAGTTCCCTGTTCTAACTATCTACAGATTTTTGAAGTTGCAGCCAACGAGGCATTTGCTTTGTTCACAGAGAGCAAAGAAAAAGACTGATTACTAAGCAGGGAAGTGTCATCTAGGTCTGCACAAATCCCCTTTCATGGCCCTTGAAAATGTAGAAGCAAGTGTTGAAAAGACCAATCTTGTTTCTCAAGTTCTGTATAAGAAAGAGCATTGCAACCTCAGGCTGACCCCAATATTTTCTATTTAAGCTGCTGGAACAAATGAAAATATTGAAACTGTAACAGTAAGAAATTCACAAGGAGGACACAACAAAGATAGTACAAAGAAGAGGGAAAGGCCTCATGAAAAGAGAAGATAAAGAAGGAGGCAAGTGCCCCCAAAGTGAGAAGTGCAGAGGAGGCACTTTCTGTGTGTTTGACCTCTGCTGCAAAAGGATTTATTGAGACAAATAAAGATACCTATTGCTTGGGACTTTAAACAATTGTCCCTGAAAATTTTACATGGCCTCTCTAGACCTTTTACAGTTGTTGGAAAACTTTATTTCTTGACAGTCCTCCTATCCTATAATTTGAGAAAGATAAATAAACAAGTTAACCCATATAATATACTTTTTGACATCTTTGAAAGCACTTACACAAGTCTTAAATAATTAACATTTCCAAGATAACTTGAGCTGTGATTACCATTTTTCTGGTGGCAAATGTAATGCAAATAAAGCACAGAGAGAGGCAATGTCATATTCAAGATTAAGATGTTGATGTTCCTTTAGTTTATTACATGATACTGCCATTTTGTTCTATTTTTCTAATTCTTTGCCTTGACTAGCAAAGGTTGCAGTGTCTCAAAAAGTCTTTGAAGATAAAGAGGATGTTCTGATAAATGCCATTGTCACTTAAGGGTGAAAGGGAAAATGTATCACCTGCACAGTACATGCACCATGAGGAAGCCTCTGAGCTTCTTGCATGAACATGGCTCAAATAAACACAGTAAATCTACCATGACAGGACACACAATTTGTCATTTGTACAAGCATTGTTCATGCAGTGCACAGCACAAATACATGTGGTTTTTTGCCCTCAGAAAATCCTGGATAGAAACAAGAGACCCCTATGGAAATCCTAGCGAGCAGGGTACGTCTGATGAGAAACAATGAATGCACCATCAGTTTTTAAGAACTGCCTGTGTAAAGACATGAACTCACTGATGGTACCTATCCTTGCAATAAAAATTAGGTTAATGAGTGGAACTAAATCGGATAATAAAGTTGTTTAAAAGAGTATCATTTGTTTAAGAAGCAAAGATAAATCAGGTTTGGTTTTGGTATGGACATACCACATTAGCCATATAAAAACATCCATTCTTCCCTTCTGTTCCAGTTTGAAAGTAAATTTTTCATTAATAATGAAGGAATCCCAGAATAATTTTACTGTACAACTCATTTGCCTTGAGGGAAGCTCTGAATATTGGACTATTTGAGGGAAGCCTGTATACTGGACTAAGCTAGTAAATCTCAAAACTGGTGAAGGTCAGTGATCAAATTCATCAACTCCCATCTACTCTGATGATGCAACGACCTAGCAGCCTGCACAGGTAAGTATGATTCTAAGCAGATTTCTGTTTCAATGCTAGTATAAAAAGGTTGAGAGGTAGATAGACACATAGATAGATAGATAGATAGATAGATAGATAGATAGATAGATAGATAGATGATATATAGATATAGATATAGATATAGATGATATAGATATAGATATAGATATAGATATAGATATAGATATAGATATAGATATAGATATAGATATAGATATAGATTAGATATAGATAGATGCAGATATATAATGGAATTAGTTGCTTCACAACAGCAAGAGTCTATGACTATTTGCATGCATACACTGTAGTTATTGTTTCTATAAAAGCTATTTCTTAATGTTTATTCTTTCTGGTTCCCCAGGATACCACTCATAAGAGATCCTAACTAAAGGGAAAAAAGCCCCAAAACATTAAACTGCCCCAGACAAACAAAACAAAATCATTACTTCCTGTCTAGTTAGGCTAGATACTCATGATAATCTCAGTCGCCTAGCAGTAAGCACATTAATGAAAAAATAATAGCTGGTTTAGATTAAACAGCAGGCTATTAAAAAAATAGAGATAGAGGGCAGAATTAAATAGTGCCATAAATCTTTTGCAGAGCTTTAAAGACATACTCAGTTGGAGTTACATTCAGTTACAGCAATGGACACTCATAAGCAGGTGTCTGCTAACAACTGGCACCTAGCAGCATCTAACTGTCACATATGTTTAGATCTCTTAGCCATAAATTCCTTTTTCATATATTTGGAAAATTTCTAAAATAAGCTATCAGCTATTAACAGATTCATGCAGTGAAAATACTTTCCCAAAAATATTTTTACTTTCTAGTCCCAAAAAGTTCTGCCTTGTAATGTTTCTAAGGACATATTAGCCTTTGTTACTGACCCCTATATATAGACTATCTTCACAACCCTGTGAATAAATACAGAAATAATCTATTAGAAGAAAGAAATTATCAAACTGTAGAGGCATTCATCTTGTTCTGTGGAGACAGGCTGAGAGAGCTGGGATTATTCAGCTTGGAGAAGAGAAGGTTCTGAGGAGACCTTAGAGCAGCCTTTCAGTACTGAGAGAGGGCTACAAGAGAACTGGAGAGGGAATTCTACAAGAGCATGTAGTGATAGGACAAGTGATTATGGCTTTAAACCAAAAAAGGGCACATTTATGTTAGATATTAGTAACAAATTCTTTATTGTGAGGGTGAAAGGGCACTGGAATAGGTTGTTAGATAAGTTGTGGGTGCCCCATCCCTGGAAGTGCTCAAGGTGAGGTTGCATAGGTCTTTGAATAATCTGGTGTAGTGGAAGGTGCCCCTGCCAGTGTCAGGAGGGCTGGAACTAGATGATCTTTAAGGTACCCTCCAATCCAGGCCATTCTATGATTCCATGATTCTATGATTCATCTGCTGAGTCCAGAAGGGACTAAGTTCCTTTAACAGTGTCAGTAACCAATGCTGAGATTGTTTGCTGTTTAAGATTTAAAGTTTTGCGTAAATGTGCTAGTGCAATAAGAGCCTAAATACCTATAATTTTATTATTATTGCATATGGGAATTTAATTCAACAAAATATTGGACACACTCCCTTACCTTACTGGTATTGGACCATCCTCTATAATTTCTTTTTAATTTCACATAAGTGTAGAGGAACTCATGGGAATTCTTCATTTTCAGTGCACAGCAAGCTCTGTAAAGGATAAGAATTGATGTTGTTGTCATGCCAATCAAAGCTAAAAGCTTTTTGGAATGAGTACTCAAATCAAGCTGATACTAAATGTCACTTCTTTCCTACCTCATGGCTAAAAGTGCTATAAATTTTGAGTACAGTTATCAGGAAAAAAGGCTGTGTGCATTTTGGAGGAACCACCTAAGCTTAAATACAGAAAATTAAAATGGAATACTTGAAAAATAATGGAAAGCAAAAGCAGAAGTATTCAATAATTTAAATTTTATTATGAAAAATTAAATAATTACAATCCAAAATGCAATAGTTACTATACACAGAGATAAGAAATTACCTTACAATTCAAAGTATAATATGCACTAACTTGTTCCAGAGAATAAAAATGTTCCATGACAAAATTCTGATTGTATCTAAGGGTATCTCAAAAAAATTTTAAAAATTTTTAAAAACCAGCCAACCAACCAACCAACCAACAAAACTACCACCACCAACAACAAAACAGGAGTTAAGGAATAGCTCAATATCTGACAGGTATGTCACTTGATAGTAGTAACATTTTTGGCTTTAAAACTTTTATTTCTCTGGGTAAAATGGAATGAAGATAGACTGTTATGTTTTGCAGATATGCGTATTTACCAATATTTCAAAAGCATATTATACAGAGTAAAAGTGTATTTAAAGGTTTGTTCCAGATAATTGCTAACAGTAAAAGATCTCTAACTAGAACCAGAGTTCAAGAGCTCTGCAGATATCTTAATGGTCTGGATACAAATCTGAGCTAGGAATGAGGATAAAAACATTTTGGGTAAACAGTTTTAGGAAAAGAAGATAGGAAGGTATTATGTGAATTCCTTTTTCAATCAATCTTATCTTGCAAATCTGCCTGCAAATACCACCCCACCTGAGGCAGAAGGCAGAATTATCTTGTAAAGAGGCAGAAACTGAGTTCTATTGGATCAAAACCACCCAGAGACTAAGTTCTATGACCCAGTTACATGGAAAGCAATTCATTTATTCACACCAGAATCTTTGAAATTTAATAAAAGTATGCACATCCATAAGCCAGTTAATTTATTTCCTCTCTATTGGCTATAAAGGGGTAGACTGTAATTTGCACATAGACTTGTAACATTTAAAAATCTAACTTAGGCAAAGGGATCTCATCAACCATTTCTATGACACACATAGAAAGCAGAGAAAATTACTTTAATCTTAACCAGATAAAGAAGTGTGTGGCATTTACCAAGCTAGGATTCTACTGGATTTTATTTAAGGAGCAACTAACTGTCACACCTATTTTTTCATATATACACACACACATATATATGTATGCATATATATATAAATAGTTTATGTTATAAAAGAGAGTATGTGCAAATATAATGCATATATAAAGCACTAAACTTATACATACAGGAACAATGTGGAAGTGCAGACAAAAATTAAGCAATCTTCTGAGAAGGCCAAGCAAAAGGAAAGGTTTTCTTCTTGTTAAATATTTTCCATCTAAATCTTCTGTGAACATTTGCAGCTGTTAGACAAGAAACAAGAGATACCAAATACAGAAATCCAAAATCTGAGATTTATGTGTCATGCTAGTAAAGTATTCATGCAGTGCACTGTTATATACACTCTTGGAAATAAAGCATAGTTACTTGAGCCAAATAGATAGATGTTGAAACCCCAGAACATAAATCTGAATTTTAAAGACTGTTAAGTTAAACCTATTAAGTCAACATTGGACAAAGAAGGAAATAACTCATTTTCCAAAGAAACTTTGCATATACAAACACAAGAAAACAAATTTAAATTAGCATGGAAAATTTCTTTGTTTCACGCTTAACTTCTCTTTACTATTACTATAATTTAATTTAAATTTTGTGCAATACATGGCACTTACATAACAGCTCAAGGGATTTGTATGTAAAATTTCATTGCTTTGAACTCTTTTTAGTAATAAAGGATTTTAGCATGGTTTTTAATGCACATAGATAATGAAATTCTAAATACATCTATTAAGCTGGAGATGCAAATTCAGGCAATGAACCCAGTCCTGCAATTAATCCATGCTGAAAAGTGTGAGGGACTCTGACATGCAAATGAGCTTAGTCACCACTCCTAGGTCCAAGTAGAGACTTGGAATAAATCAGTATGTTTTATTTTGAATATGTCCATGTTTTCAAATCAAACCAGGGATACCTGAGTCATTAAAGTAGATATGAGCCAGAAGACAGTTTCTCTTATGGATACTCTTCCAAAAAATATTTCAACTTTATTTTGCATGTGACATTATAGCCAAACATATATATGAGACTAGTTTAGAAAATCTGAACATAAAAGAAGCAAGAAAAGCAAAAGTTGGATATGAAAACCAAGACTATAAATTCAAATTGCAAATTACTGCAATAATAATGCAAAGGTAAATCATTCTTTCTGATTCACCTGGTTATAACTACTATATGCGATTTCCAAGAATCTCTGCCAGAAGAATGGGGATAACCAAGTGAGTCTGTGTTCTCAAGTGCTTCTGAGAAGTGCTGAAAATATCCCCTTGGTCTTGATGCTCTAGTACCTTATCGTAATTGCTCTTTATTTGGCCAGGCTGAACAACTAGCAAAGTGAATTCATGTCACAAAGGACTGTGTTCAGTGCACAGTGCTCTAATGCCTGATTATGAACTTCATCTTATCGAACTGCAACTGCTTAACAAATCAGTGTCTAGGGTCAAGCAGATATTGAGGCCTCTTATTGCAGAGCAGCAAGCACTTCTGGAACCTAATAGAGCCCAAAACAAGATAAGTTTAAGACTCTTACCTCTCCTCCCTTTTTAAAATAGAACATAAAGAACTAACTTAGACACCTATCTTATGCATGGCAAAGGTTGGATGAGATTAATCACCCTCTTAAGGAGAAATACCTGTCAGAGAACATCTGGCAGTACAGGTCCTTCTCTTTTTCAATTATGTGGAGTATTTCTGCCACAAACTGTCAGATAGCATGCCTGTGGCCAACTGAGTAAAGTGATATTATGAAAGGGCTGAATATATAGCCATCTTTGAGTGAAATTTAGTAGTATTTAGAAATAAGGAGAGAAAGTAGACTATAATAATTGATGGATAAGAAAAGTAAATGTCCTTAATATCAATTGTGATTCAAGGACAACAATATGAAAACATCTGTTCTGGGCAGCTTCAGAGAAACATAGGTTTCCCAGTACTAAAAGAGACATTTCCCTTTGTGAGTTACACCAGTTTGTTTCATCACTCCAGCCTTAAACTCTGCAGCAAAGTTCTCCATTTTGTCCATTTACATTTACACAGTGCAAACTTCACAAAACATTGTAGACACTATGGGGTACACTAAGACTAGTGCTCAGAATAACGGGAAGGACACTGATGCAGAAGGAAAGCATGCTGCATTAGCAATAATTCATGCCTGTGCAACATATATAAAATGCTACATTGGAGATGATTGCACTCTGCTGGACTGTATAAGAGTTATGCAACATCCAAGACAAAAGGCAGTATAAGGACTTCTAATGCAATCACTCCCACATCAGACTTGTCTTACTGGAGTCATGATTCAGCTATGGGTAAATCTTCACTATGGAAGTACAAATGCTGTTCCACACAGTTACCAATCTTTATTCTTTTACTGTGAATCTGATGACTCCAGAGCTGAAAAGTCCAATAAAATTCTGATAAAACCTATTTTGAAAAAAGACAAAGGAAAAAATTATTCATTCAGTTGACTTCATTTGTATTTTTTTATTTCAGACATATTTATGATTTTAATGAGAGAATTTAATGTCTTTTTCTTAATATTTCAAATTTATAATTTTGATGTCAGTACCTGTTTCAGTTTTATTTGTTTGTTTTTTAAAAGGATCCTGGACTGGCAAATCCTAGAATTCAGGATCTACAGGACCATACAGCAAATATTAAAGAAATACATTATTTCCAACTCAAATAAATAAGCTGGCCACCAAAGAGCAGCTTTTATTGTTTATTTTTTTTAAAAAATCCTATTAGGCAAAAAATCTGATATCAAGGTAAAAAAACATTTGTTCACACTGGTTATTGCCTGTTTGAGACCAGCAGCATACTGTGGGTAGACCAAAATAAAAGACAGGGTCATCTGTAGCTTAGCTCAAAGTGTTTCCCGAAGGGAAACTGTAGCTGCTCTACACAGTGGGAAATGTCATCTGAGGAGAGCAGGCTGTTCCAATGGCAAAGAACAGCACTGGATTTATATATCCATACCCCTGCATATCCAAAGAGAAAGATCACTGCTGCAAGCCCTATGTGTGCAACCACAGAACTGCTGCCCCTCCTTGAACTATAATGAGTTGATTTTCAGGTAACCAGAAAGACAAAGTGAGTGTCTCATGTCCCTAAATCATTGCATGAGTAAAGTGAACAGACAGATGCAAGCTAGGCATGTACTATTTTTTTTCCTGCTGTTTCAAACTCAGACTAATTATCCAGGCAAAGAGATAATTTTTTTGAAAGGATGTCTGCTCCACAAGGATATGGTTCACATAAATATCATCCTACTGCTCTCCATGATTCCCTGTCTTCTCCCCCTCACATCCCAGCCTCCCATTTCAGCATCTGAGAATGCTTCAGGGAGTTTTGCTGACAACTTGGGGACACACAAACAAGGAAGTAGTGTAGCTCAGATATTTTTTATTTCATAATTTGCAGAAAATATTCCAGCTCATGACCTACAAGAAACAAAAAGTACCAGAACCTCAGCTTCTTAAGATTAATTAAAAAGGAAAAAAACATTTAAAATCCAATTTCTCCCTATTAGAAATTGAGGTAAATAAGAAAAAAAAAATAGCCATTACATTTTAAATGTCTACCTTTTTCAATATATGATAGTAAGAAGGCAAAAAGTTTTCATTGCTTACTGAAACATGTAAACAGGTTAATGCCTATATTGTAGTTAATAATCATCATGCTCAGCTTTTTCTTTTCTCCTTAATCTGCACTCACACCTTGGAAGTAACAAGGTCAATTAGACATTGTAGTGTACTTTGAAAGCTGTGCTAAGTGTCCCTCTGAATTAAGTTCCTGTGGTTCTTTAAAGATAACATTACTCTAAAATAGTATAAAAAAAACAGTGGATAAATCTGAAAGCATGTTTTCTGGCTTGAGATGACAGAGTTCTCTTTTTACTTCAAGCAGTAAGTATGAACCCAGATGACAGATATCTGAATTCTTGTTTTGCCACCCTCTTCTCTGTATATGAACCTGTTAAGTGGGATATATACCTGCTTGCTTTGGAGATATTAGCTGAGCATGTTTCTATTAAAAATAGTGTAATCAGGGTAGGTATCATTAGAACAGACACTAAAGAAGAGCCAGCTGAACATTGAAAGGTACTTAAAATAGGTTGGTGCTAAGTTCCTTTTATCCACACTTTTACAACGTTTTGCTTTGTACTAGTATTTCTAAAAGCTGTTATGCAAATATCATGTCTCTGATGCCGGTCCTCAGTGATCATTGCTTTAGTCCAAAATACTCTTCAAAATTCAACAGTAGTTCTTCCAGGCTACAGCAGCAGGGTATCTTTCAAATGAGTCCAGCAGAGTAGCAAAGCTGCAGTGCTTATGTTCAAGGCAGGTACCAAGTCTAAAAGCAATTTCACAGATGAAAGACAAGTTATCAACAGCATTACAGCCACACCGGCATATTTTCTTTGGAAATTATCTACCACATTTTAGAGAATAACGATAAAGTGGAAATCTACAAGGCCCTCTGCCTCTACAACTCACTTCACATGTGACTACTGAAAGCCATCAAATCATGCCCTGTACTTGTGTCAAGAAACTGAATGACAGTGACCCTTCACTGTGCTTTGTTGTGCTGAGCTGATTGACAAAGTGACTAACTCATGCTTCAAATGGTGTGGGAGAAGAGTGTTACTCTCTAGAGCATCTCTAAGAAAGTTACCATTGTTAAGTACATCTTCAAAATACATAACCTGCTTACTGAGCTCATCTGCAACCCAGGCAAACATTTTCTTCAACTTTTCACTTCTTCTTCCAGGCCCTAGAGAAAACATGCCTCAGCTTTTGTGGTTCAAGATGTGTATTTCTAGAAGCAGCAGGAGACAAGCAATACAATATCTGACTCCAGTAGCCAGTGTCATAAGCCACTTGACTGGATTTCTCATCCTTCTTTCTACCCAAGTTAAAATGCAGATAGTGACAAGAGCTGGCATTACTTTCTGTGTTGACTTCATTTTATCCAAGTTAAAGCTTCATGCAAAATCTGAGGAAAATCCTAGTCTTTGTTGATGCAAAACAGCAGTTATTACACTTAAAGCTCATTTAGACCAAGATGACACAGGATTTCTGTAAAAATTTCAGTTAGAAGAAATAGTTGCAAATTGAAGAACTTCTCCTTGATATTTATTCATCAAAGCTACTTTTGCTACAGTAGGGAAAAAATAAATATTGTGCACTTACATGCAAATTATGAAATTCTTCAATTTGCAAACACAGTAAGGAGGATTTTGAGGGAACAGCATTGATATTGGTTATTCTGTGACTATGTAAGGTAGGAAAAACTGAATAAGTAAAATAAGACATTAGGAAATAATCAACACAGAAACCTTATTGAATTTGGAAAAGGAAACAATAGCTGCTGAAGAGAACAGTCCAGTTTATGTATGTGAGTGAGGATCTCTGAATGAACAGTGATGGTCTCAAGATTCTTATTATAAATACCTGATATTTCCTATTAAAGTTATAATGTTCTCAGATTCCTGCCTCTGAGCCCAGGAGAAAAGGCTATCTAGGTGCAATAAAATGTATTGAAAAAGTGGTTTCTATGCCATACAATCCCTTTTCCAGGAGAAAAATAAATAAAAACCTTCCAAGTTCTTCCATAACTATAATATAAAAAATTTAAAAGTAAATACAAATAAATTGGCTTGCTTAATGTGGAAAAAATACTTAGCTCTGCATTTCTATTTTATAAACTCACATTGACCTACACAATATATTACCAATCGGTATAATGTTAATAAAGCTATTAATTAGGTCAGCAGGTACTCGTGAAATTGCCCACCCTCTCATTCTGCTTTGAATCTCCTTTCCCCACAAATAAAGGATTACAAACTGTATCACTAGACTTGCAAAAATGGACTTCTGCTAGAAACTCTTTATGATGGCTGTGCTAAATGTGTCTCTTATGTCTTCTAACATGTCCGTTTTCCTCTTCTGTTTCTCATTTAGTTTTTCCCTTATTTTTTGTCCTCCCTGTATTTTCTTTATATTTTTTTTTTACCAAAAGATTCCATTAAAGTAGTTCAGTCACCTCCCTTTAAAGGCATTTTCTGCACTTTAACTTATTATTGAAATGATATTAACTCATGTCACGCAGCATCAACATCATCTATTAAGAGAAAAACACCATGCAGAGATTGCTAATTTTGTGTTAGGAATTAGTAATGTTTGTAATGGAAATGAAAAAAGGAAAAGACAAAGAATCTTAAACACACACATGTAATCAAGAGGGAACAAAATGGAACTAAAAGCCCTGAAAGCCCAAAGCTTCATTAATAAATAAGTATTTTGACTCTAACCTTGGATTGTTTGCATTAAGTGTAAACACTGTTTTCTAAACTTTTTATGAAATTCACAAACTTTGTAAAACAAAGCTCTTTAATTAGTAATAGCTTCACACAGTGAAGTGTCAAGTAATGTACCTAAGAACCAGAATTTCCAGCTTACACAGCAACATAAACCACTCTGCCTGTCTTTGAAAGGCAGAGCTCTAATAGGTATTCAGGGGCACTCTGCCCAGGCAGGAGGAACTTTTACAGTCAGGCAGCCATTATACAGGAATGCACAACAGTAATTTGAAAGGGTAAACTTCTTTTCCCAATGCTAGACTAGATTTTTCTAGTTGCTATGACAAAGCCATGGTCTGTTAGATGTCTGGTGTTGGGATTTGTTGTTTTTCTGAGAATTCTAAAGTAAGGAAGACCTTTAATGCTGGAATAAAAAGAAGAGTGTTCCTCACCACCTTTCTTTTGTTCAGTAATGAGCAAAATCCAGACTATTGTGTTCAAGTATTTTAAATGAATTGCTTTAGTTGCACCAATTAAGTCTGCTTGAAACTCATCTCACTCTTAAACAGCATAGAATGAAGAAAGATTATCATTAATTACCTTTTATAATGTTCAGAAACTTGGGTGTGTAGAGTGTTTGAATTCAAATCCCATGTGATTTTCACTTCAGGCTTGCTTTGAAAACCAGAATATTTAATTTAATACTTTCTTCTTTATACACAATGTATTTTAAAATTAATTTTCAGTTTGTTTGGGAAGAGAGGTGTTGCCTTTTTTCCTCCAAATGGAAACATTTCTGAGCAGCGCCTAAAAAGATATGTAACAAACACCATAGCAAAAAATTGAACTTCATATTTATTTTACAAAACTCATAATGCTACCTGAAAGAGCCATACATCAGTCTCACTCTGCTGATGATGAAACAGGTCTATAAAAACACAAGACACCATTGGGAATAACTGGAAACACTTATGTCACCTGCAGTAGCTCTACTGGTGTCAATAATTACATTAATGTGTGATTTCATGTTAAGGAAGAACTTCATATACAGTCTCCTGACTATCTTCTCCTGATCCTAACTGTGGTTAACTGATAGTGGAACTGCTGTTTCTGAGGTAATTCTGCAGCACTGTTTGATATTTAAGCTCCCAAAACCAAATTCGGAACCTCTATTTCAAAATGAGCCTTTTTTTATTCACAATTCAAGGATTAATTTTTTCTGCTGTTTGGTCTCCTAAAACCATCTCATTTACTATTTTTACTTTCTTTTTGGGTTCCCTGTTAATTCTGTTCCTATCATTTTAATATTATTTCATTCTTTATTAAAGAATTACCACTGCAGCTTACATGATGATCACATGGACTGGATGATCTAATTCACCTTTATCACCTTTCCTTACTTTAAAGCATAAATCATATCTTCACTCATAAACATTTTCAGATCTACAGCCAGAGGTTATAGAATTAGGAGATACAAAGTCCCTTCATGTGTTCCTCAGCATTTTTTTTTTCTTTCTGAAAGATTTCTGTCTGCTACTCGCAATTTACTGAGAAGCTGAGACATGAAAATAAACTCCTATCTTGTTTATTCAGGAAGAACACTGAGCAAAAGCTCTAAGCAGACTGTACATGGCAGAAAAAGACTTTTCAGATGGCCTATTTCTGCAAGGAAGAAACTCTTAATGAAAGGTATGATTACATGCATTTTCTCACATTGCATGCTAGAATCTCAGATATATGGGTTTTTTCACCATAAAACCAAACTAGATAATATAATTGGCCTAAAATGACAAGCTCCTGTCTAGAGATAAGAAGCATTGGTTCTGTTCTCAGTTCTGCCTCTGACTGTATCTCACTTTCTTCCCTGCATGAACTGATGAGAATGTTTAAACTTTTTCATAGTTCTCTTTGAGATCTAAGAAAGAAAATAGGCATGTAAATGTCAAGTGTCATATTTAACTGCCTATAAATCTCCGTGATAACATAGCTGTGTTGTCAAAGTAGTATTCTGGAGGCAGCCACAGACAAAGGAAAAGAGTACAAGTGAGGAGAAAGATTCACTTTATTCCACGAGTCTTTGTAATATAGCTAGAGCAGAAATGGGGACAGAGAATTCTAGACGGACTATTGTTTGTGTGAGGGATAAAGCCATAAATATTTTCCCAATATATATTATGTTTTCAAAAGGGAAGTAATGTGGGACAAATTTATGCAAATTCTATTGATAGCTAAAACGTATCAGGAAGTATCTTCTAATATGCACCTTAAAACACATTTCTGATGCTCACAATTCTCAATGACCCGGAGGGTTTTCTGTCCTTTGTAAACAGAAATAACTTGAAATAGCAAGATGTTTTCTTTCTTTCAAATGTAAATTCCCAGTGTATATACTTGCTTTAGAAGATCTTGTATGCCTGTGAATTTGAGTTTTTTCACCTGGTTGAATAAAACCACTTCCATTCACCTGCGAACTTTTTCTTTCCTCTATCAGACAACCACAGTTATAACAGCCACAGCTGTTTCTTTCTGTGCCATTATCAGAGTGCAAGAAGGCTCTTAAAAGCACTGAACTTTCCCTTCCTTTCATGGCTATGTATTTGCTACACAGCCTGTGAGTTAATACAAGGTAGGATTTCATTTGGCTTGCTAGATTAGGGCTGCCCTATTTGAACAACAGACCTTAAGATATTACGCAGCAAAGCTAAATTCACCTTGCTGCCTTCTCCTTAAAGCTCACCTCAGAAAAGCAAAATGGAATAGTGGCATAAATACAGAGGTCTGCAGATGGTCAGGCAATAGGCCAGGCAAATAACAGGAGAGAAGAAACAGAATCAGGGCTTCATGTGAGCCCTGGGGAGTCCTTGAAGACTGCAGAAGCATATTGTCCACCCTTGCTGTAGGAAATACTGCAGTATGTGAAGCTTTATAGACACAGCATCAGTTCCAGCACGTCAATATTAATGACATTTTGAGTCAGGAGTGAAACCCAACTGACACAGACCAGCCCTCCTTGTTGACTAGGGAATATATTCTACTACTAACTCTCATTTAGGATTCTTCAATGCTGGCTTTCCTACTTTATGGCTGTGAGCTGACAAAGCTACAAATGAGGCCTCCAGTAAAAACATTAAAAAAAAAAGTCAAGTAAAGAAAACCAAAAAAATCCCAACACACAAACAAGCAAACAAACAAACGCCAAACCTTAAAAATAATAAACTGTAATTCTTCATATTTTTTAAAAAAAACAAACACAAGGAAGTGAAACTGGAAAGCATCAGTAAAGAACACCACTTTTGCTACACTGCAGCTGAAATTCAGCTTTGTTTCTTATCTGTTCTTAATATTTGTTTACAACCTTTGGCATGGGTAGTAAATTGTTAGCTGCAGAATTAAACAGTTCTTACAGTTTCTTTTGCAGAACAGTAATAATATAGATTCCCTGGCCTAGCTCTGCACAGGGCTTAAGCAATTTCTTCAAGTATCTTAACACCTTTAGGTAAAATTTTATATATACTCAGTTTTTTCATCTTAAGGTTCCATATTTCTGTGTTCCCTTTATCATCCTGGTTTTCTTGTGTTGAATCTATCAATTTCCATAAAGAAACAGATCTGAATCACTTGGCAAGACTATTTGTATGTAAGGTAAAGAAATGCAGATCACCTTTGAAAAGCTAGAAATGGCTACATGAAATGCATTAAAAATGCAATGATAAAAAATATGGTAGAAATTATCTTTCCTAATCCAAATTAGATGTCTAATTATGCATTAGAGAAAGGTAAAATTCTTTCTCCTCTAACAAACAATAATAGATAGGCATTGGTAAAAGAAAACTCATCTCCCCCAGAGATGGTTATTAAAGTACAAATCTTAGAATGACTCACCTTTTGAAGATGTTGATTGTGTGACTGCCCCAGGCACAGATGTTTCATTCCTGATATCTAAAGACAGGCAAATCCCTTCCTACATAGAAAGCTATGAAATAGTGACTTGGAGCTGGACTGCCTGGCACACAGCGACAGGCATGTGCAAATTTGCAGCTCATCAACCACAGGTATTATGGCCTTTTTACATGTTATGAGTTCATGTAAGCCACAAAATTACTCAGGCTCACTGTTCTGTGAAAGTAGGATGGCAAAATTAATCACATGGTCTCTAATTATGAAAACAGATGTAACATTCTGCCAGTGTTAATGACACTATTCAGTGTGACTATTCCTGGCACTGACATACAATAATGTGTAAATTTCTGCATCATTTAATGCAGCCATATCCAAGAAACAGATCTTCCTACCCCTCTTATCAGTTGGAATCCCATTTCAGATTATGATTTTGTTTGCCTTTAGGATCTGCTTTCTCTTAAGCAGAGCAATTCCTCTGAGGATATAGCTTGGCATAGCATCATGCAGTCCTGAGATCTACCTCAATATGAGCTGAAAAGCTAACTCTACTACTTTTCCCTGAATCACAATTACTTCTCTTTTTTTCCCTCATAGAGCTAACATTTTCATGTTGAGTTAATTAATTTTAATTCAGATTATTTTTATGGGCCTAATACTGAGATCCTGCTGCCAACTTAAAATGTCCATGCAACAGCTCCACTGACATGACTAGAATTCTTCATAGGAGCAAAAATTTACTGCAATGTGATCAGAGCCTCATGAACTCCCTGTGAAAGCAATGATTTGTATCCCTCACAGAAATCTCTCTGCTGCTTTATATGATCATCTGTTTCCAAATGAAACCATATGTCTTCTAATCAGAAAAATCTGAAACTTGCTCCCACAAAACTCAACAAGTGATACATATCCACCTTGCTTAGGAATAACCTTCTCATAAAGACAATAAAGCCTTGAAAGATTTTGCCCAATGACACTGTGTGTTCTCTCTCCTTGGATGCTTTGAAGGCTAGATCAGCCCTGAGCAATCTAGTCCAGCCTGGATACTCACCACACTTTCAGCAAGAAGATGGATATTATCCTGAGGTCCCTTCCAGCCTGAATTGCCCTGTGATCCCACAAGCATCTAGTCACAGCTCAAAACCAAAAGTGCCCAACATTTGTTTTTCTAGTATGGTGTAAAAGAAGTAACAAAATTATCAGGTGAGAAGGATGGAAAGAGAGGAAGGATATACCAGAAGGGCATATCAGAGTGCAATACACTGAGGTCAACTAGATTTACCAGTCACTGGGACCCAAGTACAGTGATTAAATCCTGACAAGGCATACAGCTGGTACAGAATAGAGAAGCCAACTGATGAAGTCAGAACAGCCAGTCAGATTCCCAAGTCACCAGTCAAGTCTATGGAGTTTATTCTCAGTACATCACACGACACTGAACACCATGATTCTGTAGAGGAAATAAACAACTAAAATATTTGTTTATTCTTTCTAGTCATTGTTCTCAGACACTTCTCAGAATTCTGTTGTGTTCAGAAATTTAGATTATATTTTCTTGGTTTTAGGATGAAATTTTCTCCACCTACGGGAAAATTTCTCAACAATTAACTGAATTTTCAGTCCAGGCAATTGGCCTGAAATTATCAGAGTAATTTTGTACTATACCTTTTCTGTCAATGGCTACTCTGGTTTTTAGTATCAGGAAATTTTATCTCTACTCCACATCTCTTCCTCTGGGTCATTGCTTTACAAAGTGAACAGAATTACTTTACCAGTTATTCCCACCTCTGACCATTTATATAAAACATTTTCTGTCTCTCAGAGTTCCAAACCAGTAGGTCAGTACTGTAATGTATTCACCAAATTTGTAGGTGTATTTCAAGTACACCTGCAATTTGAAAGTAAGAAATAAGCTTTCATTTGCCTTCTCTAATAGAAATTGCTTAGCTAACAGCCTGTGTAGTACTTAAAAATTCAGTTGTAAGTTAATGCATGGACAGATTATGTCTATGACTTTCTCTTATCAGCCTTATGCTTCCTCTTTTCAGAAAAAAAGTCAAATATTGACTATAATCTGATTTTTACACAAACATACTGATATACTTAATTAAATTACTGTTTACTAAATAGTACTGCCACTGACTAGTGTCTCTGATGTATTGACAGCTGCAGTATTCTAGCTTAAATGTCCATTTTGACTTGACATTTCTTTAATTCACTTTCAAAATATAGATGAAGTATAAGACTCTTTATTCCATCAGTTCCACAATCTGATTCCAAATGTACATATACAAAAATGTAACCTTTTTTGAACCAATGCCAGCCTTTTGGTGATAAAAGGAAATAAATATAAAGCAAAGGATGATTTTGACAAAACTTTCCATCCTAAAGCAGCTGGTGAAGTTGACCTGAGTTTATGATGTCCAAATTCCAATTAAGACCTGAGTGACTGCAAAGAGGTTTTCTATATATGTAGATATGTACAGACCATATGGCAAGTTTATTTTAGCCCTTTACTAACTGAGCCTCTCCATGATTTATTCTTTTGCATTTCTCATCAACTGAACTCGTGTATATTTCAACTACCTAAGTTGTGAAATAGATTTGACAGATTAATGTGACAAATATTATCCACAGGCTTGCTTAAGGAGCTATCTTCTCTACAAGGGTAGCAAACAGAATGAAGTAGTCCCTAGACATTAAATTTTCTTGCTGGTTTACCCACTCAGGCACTGAATATATAATAAACCAATTGGCTCAAAGGGAATAAGTCCTCACCATGTAAAGTGTTTTAACTGACTGCAAAGCAGCTATTGCTTCCTTTTTTCCATCAGACTTCATATAAGTATTAATTTAAATAAATATATATTTTGTTTATTATTAAAAAAAACTATGCAACAATACAATTAAAGAGTTATAATTTTTATGATATATCATATAGGTTTGTGCTTCATTTTACAGCTTCTGGTGGCCATCAACTTTACCATATTAATCTTATCAAAACAGATGAAAAAATGTGCTTCAGAACTTTTACTTCAGCTGACCATGACACCTGATTTTGAAGACCAATTTTTATCCTTTAAAAGCTAAAAAACATCTCCCTTTTCTGGCATGAATGTTGTTTTTTGTCATAATTGAGCCACAATACCATGTGTAAAAACAAGTTTTTTTAAAAAATAAACACATTAAGAGGAAAACAAGAATTACATTTTTGCTTGCCTGAAAATATGATAGTGTTTTTTTAAACAGTAAGACAAGCCATAAGACAAGTTGCTAGGAAAGTAGTACATAAAACAAAACACAGTCAGAAAAAATAAACCCAAAAGTGGTCTGAATATACACAGTTCCTTTTGCTGTTACTTATTAATTATTTTTTTTCCTGCATCTCATTCTGAATATAGTATGTTTGGTTTTAAGCTGAAAAAGGGTAGATTCAAATGGTAAATAAAGAAGAAATTCTTTACTGTGAGGTGAGGAACAGAGGTTGGCCAGAGAAGCTGTTGGCGTCCCATCCCTGGAGCTGTTCAAGGCCAGGCTGGATGGAGGTCTGAGAAATCTGGTCTACTGGAAGGTGTCCCTGTCAAAGACAGGGGACTAGAAGCTAGACAACCCTTTAAGCCCCTCTGAACAAAATGGTTTTATGATACAGTGATTCTATATGTTCTGTAAGGCTGAGTACTCACTTTTTCTCCAACTCAAGTTCCAAGAGACAAGAGTTACTGACAAAGCCCCAGAAAGTCTCATTTCTGAAGAGAATTTCTCAATATTTGTGTCTAAAAACCACCTATCCATTTAGAGGAATAAAAGAAGTTACATTATATGCTTACTTTGCCAATATTTTTTGCAGACTGTGGAAAGAGGGAGACAAGAAAAATACAAGAAGAACTTGCTACCCTTGTGAACTCTTTAGCTTTCTAGAGCCATTATCTACTTAGACATAGACTTATCTAAAAACAGTTGAAGCGTACACGTACACTGTGAAATAACTTTGCAATCAAATTTGCCCTTGAACCTTGGTCTCCTTTTTTGTGTTAATTGTTGTAGATAGAATACTGCAGAAGACAAGTTTTACTGTCCTCTGACGTGGTCTTGCAACAACAGGCCAGCAAAGCTTTATGTCCTCAAATACCATCACATACCTTCATTTTCATGTCAAAAAGTATACACCATTCTAGTGAGCTGCGCTAATTCTGAATTAAAAACAAAACAAAACAAATAACACACATATAAAAAGTGGTTTTTTAGTCCTATATTCTGTACTTCGGGCTTTGGGGAGATGTGAAAGCATATCTTATGCAAGGTGGATATGTCCAGCCCTTCTGTAAGGGAACATCCTTGGGCATGTGGACAGAAGAACTCATCTCTACCAGCTTCAGCTCCAGAGCTCACTGTCCAAGGTAGAGGTACTTCATAGTGTAGACCTTCTGAAAACAGGGCAGGAATCCACTGATCAACCTTCCCTGCAGGGCTGGACACTCACTGAACAGGAAGGGTACTGGAAGTATGCGTAGTAGAGTGATGAAGTTTTTTTAAACACATTTCATTACTGTTTCTAATAACCACTTTATAGATCCTTTCCTAATTTCTCAGAGACTAGCAACCCTCTGGAAAAGTTCAGGATCAGTTTATATTGGCAGAGATAAGAGGCAAAACAGCAGAATAGCTCTTGACAGGTATGAAGGCAAAGTGATGGGCTTCACATCATAACCCCACCTTATATAGAGAGCCCATGATTTTTCTCCCCTTATGAGAAGTTTCCAGTGAGTCACAGACTGAGGTGACCAGCTGGGACCATCACAGGGGGTCCCAAGTTGGGAAAATACATGCAGCACAGCATGGCAAGTGGGACATATGTGGGTTTACATCAGTATGCTAAGATTCATGTCTTAATTCTCACTATTACTCATGTAACCTTGTGGCATGTCTAGAGATCACAGATTTAGAAATATTTAAGACACATAAGATTAAAACTAACCAAGAAGGGGTTTTGAGTTACTTTGTTTTGACATAATGTATAAAGGGATCACAGACTGACCTTGTTTTTGGTGGA
Source organism: Molothrus aeneus (assembly GCF_037042795.1). Classification (NCBI taxonomy): domain Eukaryota; kingdom Metazoa; phylum Chordata; class Aves; order Passeriformes; family Icteridae; genus Molothrus; species Molothrus aeneus. Next base: position 60,290,991 of record NC_089647.1, on the reverse strand, counting down.
TTTGAGATTTAATGTTACTTAGTCCTAAGGGAGTATATTTAATGCATTGACACTACTCCACAGCCACCTGTGAGGTACTGATTAGACAGAATATGTGAGAAACAAAAGGTATCTTTGGGAAAATATAGGAACAAAAAATGTCACAGAAACACTATTGTGTATTCCCTTTGGAAACCTTAATTTAAGGTAATTACACTTCAGGAGTGAGCAATGCTTTTCTAATTGCTTGTATTATCTCCTTACCAGTGTTTCACAACAGGTAGTAGATAGATTGTAACTGGCAAATCTCTAAAGACTCCAGAGAGAAGCATAAACACACAAGAAAAAAAATATAATTTCAGTGATTACCTTCCAAGCCTTTAATAAAAGTAGTTAAGGCCTGATTTAAAAGCCTCCCCTCTGATGGTAATAGCCTATTTGTCAGATGTTATTATACAGTGATGATAGTCATTGTGCAGTAAAATGCTTAGCATTTAGCACTAAATGCTGATTTTTTTTTCAATATTTTTCTCTCTAGATGTTTGTATCATGGCAAGTAGTGGAGAAATTGGCCTGAAGACTGGCTCTCTAACCCTGAATGCATTAAGATTTAAAACAAATTTTGGAACTGCATACTTACTCATATGTTGAAAGGAAAGCTATTTCACATCAACAAATAAGAAATATGTCTAATTCATATACTGAAAGGAAAGCTATTGCACATTAACAAATAAGAAATATGTGTAAGTGCCAACATGATATAATTCCTAAAATGAAAAGGATTTATATTCAATCTAAATAAACACTGAACTAAGGTTTAACCCATTACAGATGTCACCTTTGGGTTGAAACAGTCTCTTCCTTTTGACTGAAATGGGACTTTCATTGATGGACATATTTCTCTAGCCCTCAGGTTCTGTCTTTTAGAATATTATATTCTGTCTGTCTTTCACAGAGTTTTATTACACAACTTTATGAATGAGTCAGATCTTGGACTCTATTTATTTCACTTCTTTCATGGAATAGATGGTGGGGAAATCTGACCACTAGTGAATATGTGTTATAGGAAAATTACTATTAGCCCTGTTAGAGGAGGCAATAGAATAGTCTTTAAAACCTCTGTGGTTTTTTTTCCCATAAATTTACACTAAATTAGGGAGATTATGAACTAATAGTGATTAAAGAAGAAAGACTAAAAATTTCATTTTAGTACACATAAATTGAAATACTTCATTGTTTACAATGAATTCTTGTACATGATCTTCATCTAAATCAGCAAAGTTAATAAATAAGTGTGATAGCAATAAGTGTTCTGGTAAAAAACCTTCAGACTATATTTTCCATAATCAGCTGTTACTATACAAATAACACTGTATAAATAAGATACTTGATATTCAGTTCATGCAATGCAGTAGACATTTCACATTATTTACTTGGTGCAAGAAAGAGACTTCTTTTTCTTCCAAAAAATAATCAGTCTGAAGTATGTCAAATTTCCTGTTTAAAGTAATAACATTGTCTGTACGAGTGACAAGATATGCACCTAATTGACAATGGATTCATGCAAAGAAAATGGGAATGTGCTTATTGCATAGAAATAATAAACTGGGGAAAAATTAAAGAAGAATACTGAACCTTTGCTAAAATTGAGTAGAAATCCCACTGTTGAGTAGTTACAATCGCCTGGATAAAAGTTTTTCATTTTATTCAAAAAAATACTTTAGAAGTATATGATATTTATTTTACAACCTCTCCCAAATTTTTCAAGAACTTGCTAGTTTATATTTATTCAAAATGTTAAGCACTATTAATATGAGATAAAATGTTTAATGATTTTATTACTATAGAAGATACGGGTTCATTAACATGTTATCCTTAATGAGTTTTCTTCCTTCATTAATTCTAATTTAGTTTTCAGTAATTTGCAGTAACTTATTAGTTTGCTATCAAGGAATAGAAGTGCATGCAAAAGCCATGTTAGGATTGGATGCTGAACATCGGGACTCAGTGTTCTGGTGACTTTTAGAGATAAGGAAGAACCTTCTGCTGCTGCACTGAAAGCAGAGACAGTTGCATCTTACAGACTTGTGATCTTATGTGAACAACCTTCCAATACACTAATTTCCCCCTAAAAATATATCCAGAAAAATGGATAACAAAGAAAAAGATTATTATTGCCAAAATAGTTAATCAGATCAAGCATAAAATTCCTCGAAATTTCAAAATAAATTTCTTAAATTCCACAAGAAATTCAGCATACTTAAACACAATACATTCTGGTTTTGTCCTGGACCAGAAAGAAAGTGTATCACCTTCAGCACAAATGTTTACTAAAGATACAGACATGTTGTTGAACATGTCCCGTGTGGGGTCCCTGGTCAAGAGGGGTAACAAAGGCTTGTGTCCACTCTCCTCATGGGTGCCCCATCTACATCAGATTGGCTGCATCAAGACCTCACAGGTTTCAGCTTTGGGTCTCCCAGCCCCACACTGCACTTTGGTTGCCACAGGACAAGACCAGATGAGGAAGACAGAGACTGGGTGTTATTCTCAGTTCAAGTGTTTTAAACAGTTTGAGGACTGTGCTGTAGCCAACTGGACTTTTTTCCTTGAAAAACAGGAAGATGTGACTGTGCTGCATAAATAGCACAGTATCAGTAGGACAGGTAATGAAGGCTCAAAGCATTCTGGGATAGTAGTGAAGGGCAGAGAATGCAAAAACCTGGTGCAATCTCATCCACACTACTTACTTGGAACGGGTCACTTACACTTCCTACACTATCCAGGACAAAAAAAGCCTTAGTTTCCTCTAATCTGTCTTTTGCAAGCAGTGCTCCTCACTGAATATGCTATAAATTAACTTTCTTTCAGCACCAGAGTCTGGTGATTTGGGACCACTTCTTCAGTGTTGCCATTTACTCTAACTGTATGAACTAGTGATCTCAAAAAACATGAGACATTTTGAAAAGGTAATAATTTATGTTAAGGATTTAATAGAAATTGTGGCATTTGAAAATCTGGCTTTAACTCACACTACGTCTGCCACAGTTTCATTAACTATAACATTCTGATAATATTTTCACTTACTCACTGCATCAAAATATCACAAGGATTGTCTAGAAAGTGATTGCAAAATAGCTTTGTCTCAACTGAAGAAATAATCACTTTTCAGGAAACCCTTTAGGCAGTCATTTAAAACCTTTCCCAAATGAGGTTGACTAAAGTTTGGGACACCGTCCTCAGGACATAACTCTGGTACTTCAATGGATTTTAAGGTGAAAAACAGCATCTAATGATTGTGCTCTACAGACAGCAGCATCTGGATTTCTTTTTTAAGCTAGATGAGAATATAAACAGTGTGGTGGTTTGACAGGAAATGTGTTTTCTGGGATGCTGTGGTCAGGCCAATGGATGTTCAGATTTTAATATTGGCATCTAACCTGGCCATTGGGACATTGGATCCGCCTCTGAGAACACGGGGTTAAACCAGAGCTCTCCCCTGGGAGGGTCCTTTTGGGTTTCCGGCGGGAAAGAGTTTGGGTCTCTGCCCCGGCCCAGCTGCTGGCTAGGCAGGGGGAGGGGAAAAGCCATGTGGCCGGGAGAGGTAGGCCTGAGCCCGGGGGTGGAAGGGTGGAAGAGAGAGAGAGAGACACCGGGAGCCATCAGGCAGCCCCCCCTGAGAGACACAGAGAGAGAGAGAGAGAGAGAGCCGCTGCCTGGGACTGTAACCTTGAAACTGGATAAACATGGGCCTGTGCCGGCAGCACGGCTGGGACGGAGAAGAAGGGGGGGGTTCAGCCGGCCGCTTGTAGGAGCTTTTAACCCCTTTTTGGAGAATGAGAACTTTACAGATCATTGACCTCTCCTGGAAGATAGAGTGGAAGATGAGGAAGGAAATGTGCAAGTGTGAGAGAGGTCTGGGCAAGTGAGAGATAGTAGAAGAATAGAGAAGAATCCTAGTGGGAAGAGATGATGGAGTGGCTTTTGCTGGACTCTTTGTATAGCCATGGACAGAACCATGTTCCTTGTGACACAGAGACTGCATCTAGGGGGAGGCAATGCCTCAGAACCAAGAGGGTTCAGTGTTGGGGCCCCCTGCCCCAAGGGGGTGAAATATGGGGGGGACAGGTGTCCCAAAGGAGAGACTGTGCCCTTTTTGGAGCGGGACAAAGCATCCTTAAAAAGACAACCCTAGAAGCAGCTCTGGTCCGTGTTCAGTGGTGAGAGCACTGGACATGAAAAGGAAGAGGTCACGACGGCAGATGTACTCCGGGCAGTGCCACGAGTGACACGGAAACACACGAGGCTTCAGCTGTGTTTCCAGGGGAAGCCCATGGTACAAGAAGGACTCCTCTCCTCTTGATGAACTGAGGGTTGATTGTCTGAAGGGTGGTGCTGAACCAAGAGTTGGTGATTTGGGGAATAGATGTATTGTATTGGAATTTGGTGGGGGGAGGAGGAAATGTATTTGTAAGGTTTTCATTTTTCCTGTGTGTGTTCCTTTTTATATATAGTTGTAGTGTAGTTAATAAAGTTTTGTTTTCTTTATTTCTGAGTGGGAGCCTGCTTTGCTTATTCCTGGTCACATCTCACAGCAGAAACCAGGGATTTCCCTCATGGGGGGGCACTGGCATTGTACCAGTGTCAAACCACGACAAACAGAAATTAAAATCTCTGTTTAATCACTTTGGTAAATCAAATACTCTTATACCCCCCCAAAAAAGATCCAGGTTCAAGCATACTGACCATCATACTGTTAATTACTTTTGATTATTTAATATCTTTCAGGAATATTCCCCTTTTATTTTTTCTTTTTTGAGACACTGTATATGATGTGTAAGTTTATTGAAACAATAAAAGATACAACCTTTAATTTATGTTCTTCTGAAGAAAACCAACTAATGCACTACACCTCCTGAAGAAAATTGCACTATCATGTTGAATTTTCTGTCTCAAGAAACCTGTGAACATGTCAAATATGTTACCCAACAGAGTTTTGGAAAGAGAATTTTGCACATGCTTAAAGGAAAAAAAACAACTAATGAGTGTTTAAAAGGCAGTCTCATTCTGTCATTTCTTGTGCATTCATTATTGTAAACATTACAGCTATAATACTGCTCCATTGTTTTTTAATGTTTGATTTAATGTTAGTATATAAACCTCACTATCACCATCATAACATTACTTACTGAAGTTGACAATGCTGCAGATTACAATGGAAAGCTTGAAAAATATAGTGCAGACTGCACCAAGATAAAACCATTTTAAATTCATCAGGAAACAATTTTTAATGTCTGAGAATGAAACTTATACCACAGTCTACAGCTATTACTGAATTTGTCATGTTAGAGACTTTAATAGCACCCTCTCAAGATTCTGAAATTGCAGTCTGAGATGTATACAGTTTTTCTCAAGTTACTTTCATTCTTTAAGAACTTTTAATTACTTTTCTGTGAAGACAAAAGCTACCACAGAGACTTTATAATTATGGAAACTCTCATGTCTTTTTCCAGTCATTCTCAGGCCGTTTGCAGTTTATTCCTATGAATTACACAGAAGTTTTTTCATCAAATCCACATATAAAAACTATAAAAGGTATTGATGAAGTAACAGTTCTTGCCAGTATTATACTGCATTACACATTTTCCCAAATCCCTGGGTAAGAGCAACCCTCATTAAAGTTCTCAGCTATCCAAGATTGACTCCCAAATACTCAGAGAGATCTCTTTTTAAAAACTTTATATAGGTTTCAGCTTTGGGTCTCCCAACCCCACCCTGCACTTTGGTTGGCACAGGACAAAACCAGATGAGGAAGAGAAAGACTGGGTGTTAGTCTCAGTTCAAGTGTTTTAAACAGTTTGAGGACCGTACTGAAGCCAACTGGACTTTTTTTCTGAAACTCAGGAAGATGTGACTGTGCTGCATAAATAGCACATTGTCAGTCGGCAGGTAATGAAGGTTCAAAGCATTCTGGGGTAGTACTGAAGGGCAGAGAATGCAAAAACCTGGTGCAATCTCAATTGGAATTTCAGGAATTGGGCAATTCCCTGAGATGCTTTTGAACCATATTGCCTGTTGGGACATAGACTTACTCACATGGATTGATTAACTATTACATATGTGGAAAAAAATTAATTGGTTTTACAAAACTGACTAAGAAAACAGCTGAAAAGACTGAAGCTGCGCTACTTGCCATGAGATATTTGCTGTCTTAAATGAAAAGCCTCAAATTTATCAGCCCTTGTGGCAGAACATGTATCCATGTTAAGAAACATGCTGCATGAAGAAAGCTGAAGCCATATTTCCTCACCAGTCTGATAGATATTCTCTTGTACTGGGTAGAAATATGATTTCCAGGTTCTTTTAGGTCCTTTGTATTACTTATCAAACCTGTAAGTATTGTGGCCCCTTCAATGCAGAAGGAACAGCATGATCTCAGGAGAAAATGGATTTTGGTCTCTACACTTGAGGTTTGAATTCTAAGTGAAAATCTAAAAATACATCATTGATTCAGTACGAACCATCTCCATTATACAATTGCTAGACAACATGAACATATTTTAGAAATATAACCTCAGTTCAACTGTTTTATTAATTCTTAAATATAGATATGGATATATAAATATTTTCCCACTCCTTTTCAGCCTACAGACAGATAATTATGGTTGCCCCTACATTGCAGGATTCCCTTCATTGCAAATTTGCATTCTGGCTATATTTCTTACCATGTTATGGTTTCTATTGGATGGAAACTTGTGTGTGGGTAGGCAGAAAGTCACAGTGCTCTCTAGCTGTCTTCCTGATCTGGATGAACAAGCATTTTGTGAAATCTAAGTGCAGCACAGTCCAATTTCAACCACTGATACAAAGTGCCAATTATATGCAGAAGACACACAGTGAAACTTAATCTTCACTACATCTGATTATTATGATTGCAATATTAGAGTGCTGGGAGAGAGTGGCCTCTAGAATGGAGCAGTTAGATAAGATTCAGCTGTGCCTCAAGCTGAACCCAACCAGCTCGGCTACATTTCTACAATCTACTCAGGCTGGCAGTACCTCTTCTGTTACATGATATAAAGCTTTGACCTGTCTTGATGGAAAATTATCTGGACTCATTTATTTATCACTGGCCAAGACAGACACTGCCAAGGACATTTCTGAAAGAATGACACCCTCAGTGCTTTGCTATTCTCAACAAACATAGGTGCTTCAGTCCATCAGATCTGGCCTCAAGTAACCAGTGCATCCTCATTGCATTAATAAACAAGTTCAGTGCTTCTAAATGCTTTCTGTACACACGCTGGGAATTTCAGCATGTGAAAAATTGTGGGGAAGAAATCATGGGGTTATAATAGGAGTAAATAAAGTAATGAGTGGGGCAAACAGCTAAGTAGGGATTGACTATTCATTATTCTTTGAAAGCACCACAGGCTATCAAAAAAACTATGTGTGACCTTCAAAAGAACAAAATATGGATCTTTACACATGGTGTAAGTAATCTGCAGAATGTTCTGCCACAAGACATTGCAAATGCTAAATGAATTTTTAAGTTCAAGTGGGGACTGTGCAAGTTCATGGGAGAAATTGTCATTAGTAGTTATTATCTTCAAACACGTCAGCTTTTCTTTTTCAGAAATTTCTTCTGTTGCAAGTTTCCAAAGACTGTAAGGCTATGTTGAGAAAGTTTAACCACATTTTTTCCATTCCTATACTCTTTTCTAGATATCCATGTTTGGTTAATATTACATAGACAATGCAGGATCTTTTGACATGGCCTCCTACAGTGATTCTATCTCTATCACATGTTCTTTATCATGAAAGCACTCCATAACCGTAAGCACAAATATTTGAGTTCTGTCTTAATGAAAGAAGGCCAGCAGATGAATTTGAGCAGTAGACAGACCCATTATCTATCCTTTTCCAAAGTCATTCCCTGGCTTTGTGCACATTCCCTATGTATTAAATTTCTGGGCAAGGGCAATACAAAGAAGTCAGAGTTAGGGAATGAAACCTTCTAATTGTCTACAAGAAAAATATGCTGCATTGCTCAGAACTGTAAACATAACCCAGGTGATGCCTCCTGACTTTATGATCGTGGATTTGTTTCTGGCCCTAATTATATCTTAGGATAATTGGAGCTCTTCTAAATAATGACCCCAAGATCAGGTTTGCATCTACATGTTGAAATACTGTGTTATACATATTTCTTCCTTATCAGGATAGGCAAGAATAAACATAAGACTAACATTAGTCACATTGTTTAACCTGGCAGTGAGAGGTACTTGGATGTGAGTGCAGTATACGAAACTATACATTGTGGAGCAGAATCTCAGAAAAAAAGGGATGAGGTGAAGACAGAATAAGTGGCCTCCAGAGGTCATACCAGAAGTCTGTGTAAAAACAAGAAATAAATCTTCGACTTTCCAGTCCAATGCTTTTATCATAAAAGGATCATCACAAGAGGGAAGACCTCTCTGCCTAACACTGCATGCTCTATTCCCAGCTGTGCCATATTCTCATGACAGCAGCTATCAGCCATTACAAAGCAACTTAAGACCCATTTATTACAGCATTAAGCCAACCTTTCATAGACACAAAGCTGAATCAAGAGCTTGATTGTCAGTCTGCCTCTGTTTAATAGCTCCACAGAGTAAATTTATGAATGCTACTATCTTAACACCCGATTTGTTTGTATCGTTTGGTTATGGCCCTGTCCCTAAGATTTAAAATGGTCTGTACCACTGAGGAGAATTGGTGCTCCATGTTTCGTGCATATATAGAACTGTAACCTCACCAATTTTTTTTTTCCTAGTGTATTTTCCCAAATATCAGAAGTACAACTGCAGTCTAATCATTCAAGACAAAACTTTAGAGTTCTGAATTCTAGCTCTGCCCCTAATCTCCATTTTTGCAAGTAGGAATATTTCTTCTCCATCTCCCACAAGAGTTACAAGGACAAATTTTATTCATAAAGTCGATGAAAATCTGCACAGGAAATTCACTGTATGAGCTGAAAATCTTACTAAGGCCTATCCTTTTGATTCATTTTACAATTTGTCAGCACATGGAGAACATTTTGTGCTGAGTTGTGGTGCCCTAGTCATAATGGAACAAGTGTTCCACAGTCATGGCTACAGCTAGATTGCTCAGTGTAGGTTTAGCACTGTATATACTTCTCCATAATATTCTATACAGGTGTTTTGGGGACATTGTACAGAGGTTCAGATATCAGTTATCTGAATGTCTACATCTAAGGTAGACATCCTACTCTTTTCTTCCTGAGGAATGAAATGGAATGGGCTCTTTTAGGACACAGTACTTATGATACCTTTAATCATGTCTAAGTTAGAATGAGGTGAATCAATGATCCTGAGTGGTTTCCTGTGAAAGGAACAAAAGTAAACTATTTTGATACTGACATTTGCACTTGCAATGTTCATATTTCTCAGAGGAATTCCACCTTTCACTATGTGTATTTAATGGGACCATAGTCCTCCAGCAGCAAGATGAATGCTTAAGTTTTCAAGTTCTCACAATTCTTTGCTTTCTGCTGTACTGTACATCCTTTTCTGTACTTTTTGATACAGATCCTCATTCGTATCTTCCAGTATGGAAATTGAGAGTAGTGACAAAATATTTCCTCTCTTAAGGTTAGTTAGTGTATGTCAGTTTGGACAAGGAGTTGCCTGGTAGCAGCACAAAAGAAAATGTGAACTGACATATAGATCAACATCTATGCATAAAGTTGTGATTCAACCACAGAAGTAAATGAAGCTTTAGCACTCCTAGTGCTGGATAAAATATTCCATCCCAAAAAGCATTGATGTGATATCAACACTTTTTCTAATCATTTGAACACAGAACTATTTCCTCAGTTCAAAACTTTTTATGGGCTCATTTATAGGAGGAAAAGATTGATCTGTGGCAATGTATGAGAATATCAAGAAAAAAATATCATTTTTCTGGAGCTCTGTGCAGATGCCATTTCAGAACTGAAAGTCAGCATAAAATCTTCTCTATATATTTATAAAACTGTGGCCATCACCACTATGAACATCACTGTAAACTTCAGATATAAACGGTCAAAATTCCTCAGCAGGAACGAATACCTTTTGCAGTTCTGATTGTCTGTACAGATTTTAAAGTTTAAAAATTCTCAGAGGCTGTGATTTTTAAGCCCCACATTGAACAGGACAAGAGCCAGAACCCATGTCTTTATTTCTATTGCCCTTCTTCTTTCAAAAGTTGGTTGTCTGCATAGGAAATGTCACCATTGTTATTTAAACTTTATTGTGAAAGAATTCAAGATATCAATTGACACCACTTCTATTTAATTTTAACAGTATAAGTGTTTGCAGACATTATGGATGTTACTGCTGTTGAAATACCTTTGTAATTTTGGATAATCCACATCTTTTTACTTGACCTATGAAATCTTTAATTAGACATTAGTTAGTCATTGGTTATGATTCATTTTCTCTGTCTTTAGCTCTGTAGACCACTTATCACCTATCCTCCCTATATAAGGAATAAAATCCCAGACTAAAATAGATATCAAGTGGGATGAATTGCTCTCTGCAGTGCTAATTCTAGTTAAAATTTATGGATCTCCTCTTGGATTACAGAAACTATTTACTTCCTTCCTTAACTGACATCACATGACTGTAAAGGGTGCATTTTGGAGACTAAAGGAAAGCTGCCCTTGCCTCTTGCTGAATGTTGTTTTGTGCCATGTCTGTATACCACACAGTCCAAAATACCCAAGGCAAAAAGAGAGCTCCCCTACAAACCCTGCTGGGATGCAGAGGAGGGGAGGTTCTTAAGCTGAAGTAAGGAGTAAAAAAAAAACTTTTCTTCCTCCAAACGACAGATGTCAAGGCACTGACTCAGAGGTGCCCAGTGTTCCTGTTCTGAGTACTGGGGTGATTTGAATAATTTTAAACTTACACTTTATTCACTGACTATGACTTTTCTTTGCATTACATTTTATAATATAAATACATATACATACAAATCCATGAGATACTCATTAAAAATTTCCTAAGTATTTGTAAGAAATGTCACAAATATTTTTCAACAAACTTTGACAAATATTTAAGATCTGTGATGGCTTGCATGACCAGAGTGCTGTAATGGAAGGATATGAGATCCTTGGAAGGATGGAGCAGGAAGATGAGGTAGTATAACCTGGCATTACTGGTGGACAGTAATTTGGACATAGCCAGAAACAAGCCCTTGCAGCACAGGCTGTCTTGGGGTGCCTTAGGCAGGGTACTGACAGCAGGTGGAGGGAGGTGATTCTTCCTCTTTATTCAGCACTGCTGAGGACACACCTGAAATAGTGTGTCCTCTTATGGGCTTCCCAGTACAAGAGGCACATGGACATCCTGGAGACAGTCCAATGAAGGGCAACAATAATAGATCAAGGGTTTGGAGCGTTTCTCCTATGAGGAAAGATAGAGATGGGAATGTTTAGCCTAGAGGAGGGAAGGCTCATTGAGAAGATCTCAGTTCACATAGATAACCACAAGGAGAGTGTGAGGAGGATGGAACAGACTCTTCTCAGCAGTGTCCTGTGACAGAACCAGAGGCAATGGTCACAGGAAGTTCCCTCTTAACATCAAGAAACCCTTTTTTACTGTGGGGGTGATCACCTCTGGCACAGCTTGCCTGGGAAGGTTGCTGACTCTCCAACTGTGGTAACAATCCAAAATCATGTGAGCTTGGTTCTGGCCAACTGCTTGAGCAGAAGTGTTGATGTAGATCACCTCCAGAGGTCCCTTCCAATCTTAGCTACTCTGAGCTTATAAATGAATCTTCTGGAACTTTCCATGAATGGATGTTTTATTTCATGTGGTATTTCACTGTAGTTGTAGCTCAATGTGCTTTTTTCTTTATACATTGTTAAATATTTCATGAAAATATCATAAATATTACATGACAATTTCAGAGAGATTTCTCATGTGTGTTTCAGGAAATATCCTCTGAGCATTGCTATGACTTTTCATGAACATACTTATGCTTGAGGAAAAATATATCAAATCTTCATGAGTCTTTACAGAATACTATCCAAGTTTCTTATGAAAATGATGATATTTCAGAGATAGTTATGTTAAATACTTATTGACTACTTTCTAAGCAAGTGAGGTTTTTTGTTTTGGGGTTTTTTTTCTTTTTTCTTTTTTTGAATATGCTATCTATTACTGAAAAAAAATAAAGAACCAACGGATAAACATTTTAATCTCCTCAGATACTTTTAGCTCGTTGTTTAAATACAAAAAACTGACAGTGTAAATTCATCACTGTCATAACCATACACACTGTGAGAAGGTTTAAATACATGTCTGGAAATCCAGCTTGCATCCAGGCATGGAGTTTCCTAGGCAGAATGGAAGAATGTCTCCTTTGTGTATTTTCTTTTTCACACCTATTACTAGTTTTGCTACAACTACATGCCATATAAATCACTGCTATGTGTATTTCAGGCTTTCTATATGGACACTTTATAGTAACTTGTGGTGTGATGCACCTTAGAAAAATGTACCTCTTGGTTGTGAAGTAATTTTCACACTGTCTGATTTGAGGTGAATATGAGATACAATATGTAGTATTTACCCAGAGTGATAGGCTGCCTGACTTAACTTGCACTGGTAGACAGAAAGGGGACAGCTACAACTGTTTTAATGTAAAGCAATCTTCAACACATATCATTTGTCCTTGGCACTTTTATAATGTCTTGAGCTCTGCTGAATCAGCTCTTTATTCTTACTCTTCTAAGCCACAGAAACTCCATTCCAGAGGTACCTTACTCATGTCCTTTGAAATTCCTAGGAAGGAAACAACCCCAACTGTTTTTGCTTCCCCTAGCTACCTAGTCACAGTGGTTGGAAAACACACTCATCTTTGAGTACACACTTATTTTTGAGTACAAGACCAGTTACAATTTCAGACTTGTGGTGATGAAAAAGTAAAAATTTTGCCCTACACATTTTATTTTGCATCAAAAATGGTAAATATCACCCTAAGTTTTGGAATAACATATTCAGCTCTTCTTCCTTCCCAGCATTAGTATAGTGTAGAAACAGTAAGATATTTTCCACCTTACTTATATTTTGGAAAAAAGCTGCCGTAAGCCTTTTGTGTACTATTTGAAATTGTTCAAAAAATGCATAGAAGCTCTGTGCACTGCTTTTAGAAAGTGCTTGGAAGTATACACTTGGCTGGTTCATGAGAAATGGTTGATTGATTGACAGGAGTCACTCCCTGCCAGTCAACCTGAGTCACTGTAGGAACTCCCAAGCTAACAAAGAAACTTGACTGACATGATACTTTTGCAAACTGTGGTGGGGTTGTGGAGACCAGGTAAGAAGTCATATGTGCATCTCTGCAGAAACTTCTTGTGCTAGAAGAGGTCACTGATACAAGTTGCCACAAAAAAAAAAAAAAAAAAAAAAAAAAAAAAAAAAAAAAAAAAGCCCATTCAGACCAGAAATCATAGAATCATAGAATCAATCCTCAGTTGGAAGGGACCCAACCCAACAGGATCATTGAGTTCAACTCCTGACCCTGCAGCACAGGACACACTAAGAGTGACAGAACATGCCTGAGAGCATTGTCCAAATGCCTCTTGTACTCACTCTGGCAGGCTTTGTGCTGTGACTTGGAGAGCTTATTCCAGTGTCCAGCCACCCTATGGATGCAAAACCTTTCCTAAACCTTTCCTAAACTAAGCCTCCTCTGGCACAATTTCATGCCATTTCCTTGAGTCCTGCTGATGGTCACAAGAGAGAGAGAGAAGAAATCAGTGCCTACTCTTCCTCTTCACCTTGTGAAGACCTGTAATCTTCTATGAGGTGTTCCCTCCATTTTCTGTTCTCCAGGATGAGCAAGTCGAATTAACTCAACCCCTCCTAGCATGGTTTTCACTCAAGGCCTTTCACATTCTTCATTCCTCTCCTTTGGATTCTTTCTAGTAGTTTGGTATCTTATATTGTTGTGCCCAAAACTGCACAAAGTACTGGAGCTGAGGCTGCACCAGCTCAGAGTAAAGAAACTATAGCTGAATATTTAACCTCAAGTTAAAGAAAACCTAGAAAAAAAAAATTGTAACCAAAACTGAGAACTTGGTGTGCTTAGGGACCATTATAAATCTTGCGCAATCCTTAAAGTAAAATTAATAGATTTTTCTCAGTTTTCTCACACCTATGCCCAGAACCATAGGGGTTTAAAACATTCTCTACCAGTTGCTTCTCTGTATCTAAGTATTCCTGTTAATCTTCATCTATGCCTTAGTATCCCTTCATCTCTTTGCAACTATAAGTTGTGAAAATGGTCCCCCAAGAGAGCTGCAATACTACTCCTTGTAACAGCAAAAATTCCAGATACAATGCTGTGATTAAATGTTATGGTAGGATATTGTAAAAACATCTGGGAAATGCATCTCAGAAATTCTGTAATTTGCTATCATTTCATCCATAGCATCAACTGTGTGCTGAAGAAAATTTATTTGGATTGTGTTTTCTTTTTACAGTAACAAATCTAATTATGTTACTAGTAAGTTGCTATTTACATACGGTAAGAGAGAAGGTTTCAAACAATAGTAAGAAGAGGACAAAATATAAAATTATAAAGATAAATAAATGTTTTGGAAGAAGTTAACTCTCACTCCAGGTAGACAGCATAAAATTCTGAAAGCTAATGTGTTTTGGAAATAATCCCTTTGGTCCTCTTCATGTTGCAAGTATACAATCTGAAAGAAAAAAACTTGAGCCTGCTCCTGCTTCTGCATAAAACAATGGCACCCAACCATCTTATAGTACTTCAAAAATTTTCTGAATAATATTGCTGAATGTCTTTAAAATTCATCATAATATTTCACAAAAAGATACCTGATGCCCATATCACCATCTTCTGAGTTGCTTCAGACTTTTGCCAGAGAGTGCACATCAGTAATACAATACCTTCCTTGTCAAAACTTGTCTTGGGGTAGGAGAATGAACTATACTGCTGTGCCTCTATCAGAAAATAAAACAAATCAGAAACTGCTGTCAATGTCAGCTATCCCAGCATGTCATGTGTTCATACAGCTAAAACATTTTGCCTCACCAAACTACTCATCTGCATCTCAAACCAACAAGTTGGGAATGTTGTTTGGCTACTGCTCCCTCCCAGAACCTCTCTGTCCCCTTCTGCCAGGGTACTGCTTTGCCTGCATTGAATTTTTCCCTCAGAGCATGTACAGTCACTGCACAGACCACCAAATGCCACTACAAACATAGGTCTCCTACAACTGTTTTCTCTTACTTTTAGGAGAGCCCTAGGTAGAGTTAAGATGTTTGTTCTCTCATTGCTCCCCACAATAAAAAGAAAAAATGATCTTTTCATTCACAACACAAGACTTCACCCAAAGAAAGAAACTAATGCCAGTTTTCCTTAACAGGGGCAGCAGATAACATAAGTAGAAGTTTGTATATCACGCTAGATTTTTTTTCCCATTGCTAGATTTTCCAGATATCTCTTCTTTTTTTTTTTTTTAATTGATATGATTCTCATTCCATTGATAATAAACATTTTTTACTCTGATGAGCAAAGAAATCCAGTGGACTAAAAAGCCCTCCCCTAGAAGGTTTGGCAGAGACACAAGAAAGATTAGTATATTTTAACACTGTAAGGGTGTGGATCAATGCCATTGATGAAAGGAACATGCAAACATATGCTCCAAATCTGGCTGTCATATAGTATTGAAATATGAAACTTGTACACAGTCCATATAAACCTGAAAAATAAAGAAGTCACAGAGAAATCTGCCATTGACTGATGCATGATACAAGCAAGCGATGGCTGGAGGACTGCCAAGCCTGGGCATGGTAGCAAAGCATCTGTGCAAACATTAATCAATCCTAACACTGAAAGTATATTTGATATTGAAGAGTTCAGGTTGCAACATTATCTTGCTCTAAAAATTGTATGATATGTACACCAATTGTTTAAAATGGAATTAATTAGGCTCACAGAAAAGTAAACCACACCCAATCATGGTTATACAAGCATTTGGGCGAGTGGGTGGAAATAGAACTCATTTATATGTTCCTTCTCATTATCACCTATCAGAATAAATCATTAAGCAACATGCAAGAGAGCAAACTACAGTTTGGAGTCACTTCCACTGAAATCATCGAATGTTTTCTGGAGAAAGATGATATTAATTGCAATTTTTATAGCTGTGGCATGACTGAAGGCAGTTAGTGGGCTACTGCTGTCACATGTTTAAGAATTTACATTCAAGAATAATATTTGTTACCTTTTTTCATGACATCTGTTTATTTTTATTGCTGTGAATACAGTGGTAAAAAGAGCAGCCTTCAGACTCTTTATTTTCCAAATTGGTATGAAGCTGTGTCAGGGGAGATTTAGGTTGGATATAAGGAAAAGGTTCTTCACCCAGAGGTTGGCTGGGCACTGAAGCAGGCTTCCCAAGGAGGTGGTCATGACACTAAGTCTGCCAGCGTTTAAGAAACCTTTGAAAAATGCTCTCAGACACATGGTGTGATTCTTGAGGTGGTCATTTGCAGGGCCAGGATTTGGACTTCAATTACCCTGATGGGTCCTTTCCAGCTCAGGATATTCTACGATTCTGTGATTTAAATTAATATTTTTTCACTCTCAACCTTTCTGCTTATTACCTTCTTCACATTTTTTTTACATCCTCACCTTGTCAAGTTCATTTTTCCTATCTCTAGGCCCAATTTGTGACATACTCACTATAAAAAATGCTGATAAATACATTTTATGGAGAATTAAACTTTTAACAATGAGTGCATTTCATGATTTATGTTTTAATTGCCTTTTATACTGATATATTCAGGCAACTTCAGGTCCTACATATCACAACTGCATTATCTTGGCCAACATCTACTTTCCGAAATTATGCCTTGTATTAATTGTTCAAAGCATCAAGAATGTTCAAGATAATTGGTAAGAGCATAAAAATTCTAGGCAGTATGCAGGGGAGAGAAGGAAGGCAGTGACCTAGCTTTTCCTCACAGAGAATATTATGCTGCCAGAATAACTTCAGTTTTCCAGTATTGCCAATTCCTGTGAAGGTGAGCATTGCATTAAATTCACTGCTGGTACATGCTGCATGTTAACATGGAGGGAGGGAGGGGGATTTCATGCACAGAGAGATAACTGCTGAGACATGATAGATGACTGTTTAAATTTAGAAACTGGGAAGGCATTTAATTACAATTTACAAGGACAGATATTGTGAGTTAAGTATCAGATGATGGCTAGAAGCACTATAAAACATGTCTATAACAATTATAATTGCCATATAACTAAGGCTCGCCATCATGTAAAGCACAAAGAATTTTGCAGCTTTGATCGCAGAAGACAAAGTAGCAAAAGTTCTTGCTGCCCTTAACTTAGGATATTTACAAATTTCTGAAGACCTATAAGAGACTTCACACAGCCTTAGGAAGGCTTTTGATCCAGGACATTGAGAACAAAGTACTTGCGCCCTGAGAAACAACTAACATAAATGCACTGTGATTTATGTGCCAAACATTCTTTAATGTCATTTGTTCATGAATGACAGAAATTTTAATCTGAAGCAAGGCTGAACAAAGCTCCTTGCTTCCTGTTCATTATATGAGCTTAAGAAAGGAAATTTTTGCATTGTAATCACTAGCTTATCACCTACTATACCTATTACGGTATTAATCACAATTTTTAAAATTACTTTGATTTTTGCAAAATTTTTGTGAAAATACATTTCGCTTTCTAAAATGTATGTACTTATATAAGTAACTGAAGTAGCAGAAGAAATAGTCATCCTACCTCATATGTACAGCTGAATTGTAAATGGCAACTTAACTTAATATTGTCAAGTACAATGGAGTGCATCTGTCTGCCTGGGAAACCCAGGTCTTCTGTCACATTCACATTTTCTGAAAAATCCCTTCGCCCAGGATTTTTCTCCTGGAAAGCTGAGAAGTCTCAGAGAAAAGTGAAAACAAAAATTATCTCATTTGCTTCTCCTCTGTTTTACTCATGTGGAATGTGTTTGGAGATTGTTTACCACAGGTGATTCTTTCATTCGATTTCTGGTGTGTTTTGACTCAATGTCCAATTGGGGCCAAGCTGCGTCGGGACTCTGGAAAGAGTCGCAAGTTTTCATTATAATCTTTTTAGCCTTCTACAAGTATCCTTTCTGTATTCTTTAGTATAGTATAGTTTAGTATCCTCTAATATAATATAGTATCATAAAATAATAAATTAGCCTTCTGAGAACATGCAGTCAGATGCATCATTCCTTCCTTCGTCTGAGGGGAACCCAAATACAATAGGTCTTCTAGAAAAAACAGTTTTGAAAATTAGAAGGTGTGTAGTTCTGCACCTTTTAAGTTTGCTCAAATGACAGTGAAGGGTCTGGAAGGGAAGCCGTATGAGGAGCAGCTGGAGTCTCTCGGTCTGTTCAGCCTGCAGAAGAGAAGAATGAGAGATCTCATCTCAACATGCAACTTCCTTATTAGGGGAAGAGGAGGGGCAGGCACTGATCTATTCACTCTTGTGACCAGTGACAGGACCTGAGGGAGTGGCCTGAAGCTGAGTCAAGGGAGGTTTAGGTTGGATGTTAGGAAAAGATTCTCCACACAGAGGATGGCTGAGTACTGGAACAGGCTCCTCAGAGAAGTGGTCACAGCCTGACAGAGCTTAAAAGGTGTTTGGACAATCCTCTCAGGACACGGTGTGACTCTTGGGATGGTCCTGCGCAGGCCAGGAGTTGGACTCTGATCATCCTTATGGGTCCCTTCCAACTCAGCACATTCTGTGATTCTGTAATTCTATGACTGATATACATTCTCAAGGATGAGCAAAGCTGGCTGTCTTGATGTACCTTCTTGGTGAAAATTATATGACCTTATAAATGACCTCATTTGCCTTGTAAGGCACAAAAAGGACATAGAAACTCCAATAATTGTTGTGCAAATATTTTGTGTGAATTTTTGATGGCCATCCATCAGGTGAAAAACTTAGAAAAATTAGAAGCACCCTGATGCACCAAATTTTATTTACTTTATTTACTTTTTTTATTTACTTTTTTCTAATTGGACTGATTCTGTATCCATTTTAGCCCAGTTTCTCCTACCTCACAGTCATTAATCATTTCCAACATGTCAGCGTAGCACCATGCTAGCCCACAGCCTCCTTGGGAACAGGCAATTATGTTTATCCAGGCTGGAAAAACTGCAGTAGATAAATTGGAATAAGGCAGATAAGTTACACAGTATCATATATTTCTTGCCTAATACAATGTCATAAATTCACTCAAGAGGTATTGAGTATAATGCTTTCATGCACACAGACACAGAAAAAAACTCCCACATTTCTAGCCATATTGTATATAGTTTTACTATAGCCTTGAATAAATAGCTGATTTCCTCTAGCAAAGTATCTATAGTGGAAAGTTTCTTGTTCTGCCTGAGTTCTACTGCCCTGAAAAGTCATTTCAACAAATGGCAGAGCTTGATCACTACATGGTGCAGCACCACAGTTCCCTTCTAGAATTATACTGAATTTTTTGTCATCATCTGGACTTTGTAACATATTAGCCAGAGATCATGTTGCTGATAAATTGGGGTTATGCCTTATTGACCTGTATTTTGGACTAGTGCCAAGACCATGCAGTGACCTGTGACATATTTGCTGCTCTGTGACTGAGTTTACAGAAATGAGAAGATGAAGTGTTCTTGTTCTGCTGTTACTGACTTATATGCAACTGCCAAGACATGAAAGACGTGCTGGCAGAATCTCCTTGTTGCATACCTTTTGCCATAGTATTTTAACTATTTAACTTAAGAACTGCAGTACCTGCTTTTCAGCACTAAAATGTAAACTGAAGATTAAGGATTTGGTCTAATTTACTTACAAATAGCAATATTTTAAAAATAAAATGAAACATATACTATATTTCTATTCTTTGTGTTTTCCTATGCAAGATAAAGTTTCAGTTTGAATTTTTTGGTTTGCTGGTTTGAATTTTTTAAAAAATCTGTTTATTCCTCTTTATTATAGTGTTTATTACATAACTAGAATTAAAAATATTTCCAGTTTGTTTCCTAATTAATTCTGGTGTCTGATGATGGTCATCAATTGAATGACTTTGTACTTCTGAGAGCCAAATATCTGCTCACCTCTCAGTAATGAGCAATGAAAAATGTAAGTGAAATTCCTTTAATGCTAAAAAGTAAAAACATTGTAGAATGCATTTTCAAAATCTAACATTTGGTTTTCATACTGTTATCAAATTAATTTCACTTCCTAGAAAAATGGGGTTTTTTTCTGATTTAGAAATGCTAATTACAATTTTTAAAAAAAACTATCTTGTTTTATCTCCACATCATCATTGGTTTGGTGCAAAAATACAGTGCAGCCTGAAGTCTGTTACTATTCTCCAATCTGTGCTTGTTCAGAGCACGCTGGTGTACCTTTCTTAAAGGGTAATACAGAGTTTTCAGCAATGATACCAGCTGATCCAATAGTCCTGAGCATTTTCTGACAAGATCATTCACAATACCTCAGAGCACCGTGTGCCTAATACTAAATCAAGCTTAATTTTAAAAAAGACTTGAAAATCTGTCATTAAACCAAGAAATCATACGTTTTCTATTTAATCAAAGCTTTCTGAAATACCTCTAAGAGTTTGAAAGTATTTCAAAGTGTTTTTCACCTCATGACTTTGTGACTTCCTGCAGTGAGCAAATTTGGCACAAACAGCAAGACACTATGAATCCAGATGATTATGTTTTCTGTTGCTATATAAGTTTTATTGGATATTATGCAGTTTAGTAATTTTAAGGAATAGTTATTTTGAAGAGTTGGAAAGAATAATCACAAGCTCATAAACTGTGAAGCTCATATATATATTGAAATAAATCACCTTAATTTGGCACTGGATTTTAAAACTATCAAATAAATCCTCAGATCTTGATAATAACGAAATAGCAGAAACATGACAACTTACACTATGAATGAGCCTTTTAAACAACAATAAATGAGTCAATCAAAAATAGTTGAAATTTGACATGCTTTCTGAACTGTCATGAAAGATTAAATTTCAGCAGTTATTCTTTCATTGAAAGAAAAGAAATGAGTCAGTATCAGTTTGGTCCAACCAGACACCTATTTAATGTAAATTAGTTGAGAGACAGTTAAGCCAGTCAGTACCATCCACAGAGTCAGACTCTGGGATTTTGCTGCTGAAAAGGAAGAGGCCAAGGCTAACAGGCACTGATTTCCTTTACATCATTTAGAACTTAACCCTTTCTAAAGCTCTTTGCTCTTGGAGAAGGCTTCTTGGAGCAATGCAGAGACTGCAACAAGAATTAGGCAGCAGTGAATGATGGGTAATCTGTGAGCATGACCTAAAGGTCTCTGAAGAACAGGGTAATAATGAACATTTAATTTAAAGAGGAACAGGCATGTGTCACAAATCAGTAAACAGAAGCTTGTGACTGTCAGCCAGTGGTATACTCATGTCCATGGATTCATTTAAAGAGAAGATATCACTGAAACTAAAGGATTCACTTTTGAGCAAGACTCCTTTTAAATTAAACCAATTTAGTGCGCTCACATTTTAGGCTACTCGAATTAGATTTTGACAATTGTCTCATTCATAAAAAAGCTACATTACACCCTGGCCCTATATGCACCTTTCTTGGTTCCAGATGTTGAGCTGTTGGGCCATGTTCTGTCTATGCATTGAGTAAATGAATTCTTTCCATTTTGCTCAGCTGCTCTGTGAGGATGAGGAATGTCTAATCAAATCCAACAAATGTCATTTGGACACAATGACAATTACTTCCAAATTTCTGCCTCCAGTTGGCGCTCATTGCAATTTAAATATCTTTCAGCACCTGGACTGTTCATTTACATGATCAAGAGCAAGATTCAGAAGCACACCTTCTGGATACCTGGAGTGGGACGTATCCTACCTATCAAAAAGACATCTCTATCTAAATATCTTCATTCTCTTTCCAGGCAATGAAGAGAAACAATCACACTTAGGGTATGGTTCATCTAACTTAAAGCATCTCTACTAGGATAAGATTCTGCATCACCTAGGATTTTTGCTTGTATTACTTAATGTATTGAAAGCTTTATGCATGTACTAGGAGCTCCCATCTTGGATAAACTGACCACCATAGGAATTGTCTTACAAACATGCAAAATTGAGGTTCAGACACCTCCTAAAGAGACTAATCTGCTGTGTGCGCTCACATCTACCAAAACACAAGTCACTGAATTTAGCAAAAAGTCCATTTGCTCAATTTTCATTCTAAAGTGTGAAGTAGGCAATTCCAGTTCATAACTTTTAGGAGACACATGTGATTGAAGCTGAGAACTAGATTCTGTTAGCTTTATGTAAAAAGGCTACAAGCTTTATCTAAAAAGGCTACAATACAATTACTTATCAGGCCCCCAAAAGTTTAAAATAAAGATCAAGGCCCAATTCTGTCAATACCTCTCACTGAAATGTAGCCATTGAGACCAGCAAACAACAAAGAGTTTATAATACCAGATTCAGACTCAAAAAAGGCCATGTTTACATACTTTTGTCATGCTCCGTGACAGCAAACTTTTGAGCTCCACTTTTAAAGGTCATCGGTCCATTTTAAACCAGAGCTACAGCATAAAACATGCAAAGGCTGAGGCAGGGAAGATCTTCCATTCTCTTACTTCCCAGACAAATGTATTACTGTTTACTGTTTGAGTATTTTCAAATTAAAATTTCAAAGAAAGATTTAATAAATTTAGTATGGTCAAAAGGATGACAAATACTTATAAAGCAATGGATACAAGGTTAATTCTAATTATCAGATGGACATTTATATCAGCATTGCAGAAAAGACCTTAATTTTCAAAGAACATGGGGATTGCAGACACATACATTCTGCCACCTTTCAGGTTGTCCAGTCAGAGCTATGTCATCTCTCCCCTTGTGTTCAGGGCTTTGCAAAAATTACTCCTTTTCTGCATCAGATTTATATTATCCACTTCCAGAGCACAGGGGCTGAGAACTGTGGAGGGAGTAGGCATTTTCTTCCACAGTTCGCAAACTGTCCCCAGCCATTGCCAGTTGAACGTGAAGCAGTTTCTCCGTGGGTTTGCAGAATGAAACAAATGTCTGCTATGTGGCAGGATTTGGGCAAGGAAAGCAGCTGTTCAAAGCAGTTACTAATTCCACACCTTTCCCTCTTACAGTCTTGGAAATAATGCAATGAGTGGAGGAGGGCTAAATTTACTGTTTAACCAATCCTCTTTGAACCCTCTATCTGGATGCATGCCAGACTATGAATTGTTATTATAAAATGCAGTGAGGTAAAAAAAGAATAATATCTCTTAGCAGCTCTGGTTGATGACCAGGCCAAAGAAATGGGAAGGGCTGGAAAATATATAGCAAAATTAATCTTTCTCTGTAGTGTTCTGCAGTCTCTTTGCATCAGTGTTCCTGAAACACAGAGGTTCTTTAATTTCAGAAATATGAATGTTCATGAATTAGTCTTTGCATGGAGCATGTAAATTCCAAGCCAAACAGTTTGTTTTGCTCATTGCTTTTGTTAAAACAGACTCTTACAGGATTCCAGAGGCTAATAAATACATTAACATGCATGGATTTGAAGCTAATGGTAAATAAAACCTTGGCAAAATGAGCTTAGGAAGTAAGACCATTAAAAATCAATGGTTCCTTCAAAAGAGACTAATGGAACCACTTAAATTACTCTGCCATTACAATGTTTCTACTCTTAACCGATAAAGGACTGAATAAGCAAATTAGATTATTAACACAGAAGCCAACACATCCCTGTAACTATAATAAGATTTTTTTTCTGTAGATATAGTGGGAGAGAATATAATCACTGAGACATAGAAGAATACAGTTGAACAAATTTTTTAAAACTTCATAATGAACCTTAAAATCATCATTCGTGTTCACACAAGGACAAAAGGAACTAAATATTAGATTTTGTTGATGCGAAAATTATGCAGATTTTGGATTTTCTGAGCACCATACTTAGTTTTAAAAAGATAATTTTATTTCCTAAAGCAAGATTACAAAAATATTGACTGTTGTGTTTCTATCTTTGCCAGTATCCTTTTCTCAGCTTCTTTTCTTTATAATGTGTTAGAGCATAAATACTTACTCTTCATTTAAAACAATCAGCATGATTCTAAGTCTTTTGGTGTGTAATTAATTGTAAATCTTGGGCAGAAAAGACAGGATTTCAAAGATGTTATAATATGGTCCACTTAAATAACTCACTCAAGCATGGTCTGCAGCTACCAATAGATCCTTCTTTTCTGTGCATGTCTAGAGATGCATTGAAGCCATAACTTACTTCACTGTTGTTCACCAATAATGATTTCTACATTTAAGGCATATTTATTGAAGAATGGGATATTTCTCAAAGTTAATCAAACTATAAAATCTGTCAAGTCTTTACAGTATTCCTATTGTATTCCTCACTGTCTATGCTGAACTTTTATTTTAATTTTCCAAGATAAAGTAATATCCTGTGGTGCAAAACAGAAGCAGAATTGCTAAAGTGAATAACATGCCTTACTCTATGCAATGCCTCCCTTTCTTTCTTTACACATGCATTTTTTAGCATAAATGAAAAAGGACAAACTGTCTGAAAAGAAAAAAAATTATTTCCTGGGAGAAAAAAAAAGCAGCACAGTGCAAAGTACATAAATTATTTCTTTTCTCCCTGACTCTATCCTATCTACTGCTTATTAGTAAAAATATAACTCTAGCACCTATGAAAGTCACAAGGCTACTGTTGCTTCAGCAAGTGGCTGAAAAGTAGGTTCTAAATAATTAACTGCCACACTGATAAATGTGGAGGGTGGTGAGAGGCCCAGAACTCCCTTGCTGGTCAACAAGCAAAGTGCTGTAAATACCTTGCAATCAGTCAAGCAGTTAAGTATTCTATGGAAGGGAAGGATTGCTACTTAGGTCTTGGAGGTGAAGGAGGTTGTAGCAGCCTAGAAGGTAAGGAGGCTATTCTGCATGCATCAAACACCTATAGTTGCAGAACCAGCCAAGGATGATTGATAAACATGTGCTGTGAGAAAGAGCAATATGTAGCTGGAGAAGGGGGCCATACAGAGGGCAGCACTTTCCTGGGACAGACAACCTTGTTCTGGCTCCTGGAGAGAAGCATAACACAGCACAGTGTAAACACAGAAATGAGGTCAAGAAGTGGGCATGGACTACAGGGGATGATCAAGACCACCAAACATCCACAAAGCCCTCTGACCCATTTTTATAAAGGTCTAAAAGAACAGACTATGCATGATAACTTATTAGCATAGAAAGTGAGAAACATAACTCCAGGGTGTGAAAAAATTACCTATAAAAAGGTACCCTCACAGAGCCCAGGTGGCACCCACAATACCCTTAACATCTCAGCTGGAATGATATTGGAACCAGAATTGTTGATCTCTTTTTCACTTTTCCTTTCTTTCTCTCTCTCCCTCTTTAATCCATCTACCTCTCTCTCTTCCTTTTCACCCTACCCTTCTATTCAAAATCCACTGCCTCCTTCTCATAAGGAGAGATCAGGGACAAACACACCAATTTCCATGTCAAGTGTGCAATTTACTAACAAAACTTTGTAAGCTTTTGTGGACCCTATGACTTTTATCGTTCCTTTCCATCATGAGACTCTATAAATCTTGTGTGCTCCCTTCCCCTTAAGTTTGGGATACCACACAGGTGCAAAACAATGAAACATTGAGAGAGACTGAAAACAAACACAGGAATGAATGTCTTTGGGCAGCATTTGTGCCACTTGGACAAGCATATCAAACCAAAGTCCTAAGAAAAACCCCTGGAAAATCTGTTGTGTAATAATATGCAACTTGCTTTCTATTCTTGTCTCAGATCACTGGAGTTTGTTCATTTTAGGATTAGCACAATGTAAGTCAAAATGTTCCACCACCTAGTAGCAATCCAGGGTTCCACACACGTTCCTTTTCTATGTTAGATTCAGAGACTTGGGCTGCAGTAGAAGAATGTCCAGACTGCAACGGATCCTAATTTGTGCATCTGTCTCTGCCTTATGAAAAACAGAGTGCATTTTACAGATCTGATGTGGCATCATTAAACTGTAAAAGCAGGAGAAGCCAGCTCTCTAGGTTGCTCTTTGTTTTATAGCTACTGACAACCCAGGAAAAAATATATTTGCAACTGTGTGTACTCAGAATCATGATGTTCAGAACAAACGAAAAGTGAAAAGGAAAATATCTCAACTGTTCAGCATTGACTTGTGAATACTTTTTTGAATAGAACAACAGACTGAAAAAACACCTGTCTCAGCTGTCATTAAATGCAAAAGCTACACCTCTTAACCATCAAGTAAGTGCAAAACTTTGTTTATACATGAACCGATTGTAATAGCCATGAATCATAAACATTCTGTCCTCTCAAGAGCATTATCATGCACAACTTCCAAATCCTATTTATGCATAACAAAGTGTATTTGAGACATCCACACTGAAGAGACAGAACTTAAAAATACCATTTTTAGTAAAACTGAAGCATATTATAATACCTGAGTCTAGATTTTATAAATGTATTTTAAGGAAACCAATTCTCATATAACGAAATAAATCTGCACTTAGGCATGATGATTTAGGTACTTAAATATACCTTAGGCCCATTAGTTTGATAGCTGAGGGCTAGCTTATAGCAAACACAAACAAATCATGATACTTGGATCAGAACCACCAGAGGGTGATTCCTACTTTAAAAGTGATGGTGATAAAGTGTAGTGGAAGAATATAAAGGAATGTAATGCAGCTTTCTTTAAAAATGCGCACCATTTCACCATATTTCATAATATAGCATACGTCCAGCTATTGTTACTGAAAATCATTTTTCCATTTGCCTTGTCTGTTTTGATTTGAGAGTGTTCTTCTGCAATTTTGTAGGTTATCCTGGTGGAAAATTTATTTAGGAAGAGAATTTTAAAAGATTCAAGAGAATTCAGCTAAAGCCTCAGTTATACTTGTAGCATATGAACTATTCTTTTCTTACAAGCCTAAGACAAGAATGCATAGAATTACTTTTTTTTTCTAAAGAAGCAAACAAAAAATAAATGGAAAGGGTGCAGTATAGAAAAATATATCCATTAGGAATGGATACAAGAATGTCAGATGTATAAACCCATACAGGGGAAAGCAGTTTAAATATATATATTTGAAACCAAAAAAGTCTATTAGATAGATAGCTGCCTGGATACCTTAATTTAATACAATTATCTGAATAATTGAATTATCTGGATAATTTAATACAATTATCTGAAGAAAGACAGCTGAAAATAGATGTTAAGGATTAAAAAAATATTAATAATAGCTTTAACTTTCTATAAGAAAGTTTGAGACAAAGAAGTTATAAATTTTAGATTAATCTTAATAAAATCAATGGCAGCACCCTTTGCCAGGATTCAATAGTTTTTTGTCCCAAAGGAGACTGTGGAACACCTGGTGTGAAATCTTATAAATGCAAATTTTAAGATAGCTTTAGATTTCATTATCTGATAACTGATCCTATCTTATCTTTCTACCAGTCAACCTAGTCCTTTATTTTATATGCAGATTCCAGTAATGGAAGCTGAGCCTCACATACTGAACTCAGGATACAGCTGCAGAGGAACACATTGTCCTTGGAACAAGAAATCAGGATCTATCTGTAACAGTGTTAGAATCCTGGGGTCATTCATAGACATCATCATCCCTTTCCACCACCTACAGTGCTGTGGCCACCCCACCCTGGCCCAGGACTGCGTTTTGGTTCCTCCCGGAGCTGTTAGTCTGTGCTCCAGAAGGCCCACAGCAGCTCAGCTCTCCAGCACTATCTCTGGCCCTGATCTATACCACAGATTTGTCTCTTGACCATCTTCCTTTTAACTTCAGACTGGAGCCCCTGGATGCATTCTAGATCTGTGCCCTACTGGTCATCCCAGTGGCTGTCAAAGCACCCTTCTGTCACCACCTATGCTCTGCCAACCATACTCAATCCCTGAAAGATGGCACCCCTTCAGTGGAGCATCTCTCGTGAGGAAAGACAGAGAGCCAGGCCTGTTCAGCCTCCAGAAGAGATGACTCAGAGGGCACATTTTCAATGTCTACAGTCTGAAGGGAGATGTCAAAAGGATGGACCAGGCTCAGCTCAGTGATGCCCAGAAGTAGGACAAGAGGCAATGGGTAGAAACTGGTGCATAGGAAGTTCTGCCTGAATAAAAGAACTTCTTTACTGTGCAATGGCTGAGCAGTGTAACAGATTGTCCAGAGAGGTTGTGGAATCTTCCTCACTGGAGAGATTCAAGAACCATGTGGACACAATCCTGTGCCATATGCTCCAGGATAATCCTGCCTGAGCAGAGAGGTTGGACCAGATGTGGTCCTTTGCAACCTGGCCCACTCTGTGATTCTGTGATTCTACAAACAAAACATGGGAGGCTGGTCCTGGCTAAAAGGAGCAAATATTCAGTGTTTTACCTTTATGTGAAGGAATATGAGAAAAAGGGTGCAAAATACAGTTTTGCAAGCAAAAGCATTCAAAGGTAAGAAACAACAATTTTGTCTTGTAATGGGTTTCCTATAATGACACAGCCATATCCAGGAAGAGTGCAAGTATTGCACTTTGAATCCTTCTTAGTTTAATTCCAGCCAGCGACTAAGCACCACACAGCTGCTCTGCAGTGTGATGACAGTTTAATAATTGAAATAGAGTAAAAATATTGTAGTAATAACAATAACCATAACAATAACAATAATAATTACTACTACTACTAATAATAATAATAATATTGACTGACTAATGTTATGCCTATCCCCAGGTAGTGAGCAGCATCCTCAAACTAACTACCCCCAGTTAGTGTACTGGGCATGGCATTCTATAATGCTGAGTATCTCCTTGATGAGTTTGGATCAGCTATCCTGGCTATGCTTACTCCAAGCTTCTTGCGCATCTGCTCACTGGCAGAGCATGGGAAACTAAAAATGCCTTGATTTAGAGAAAGTAATACTTAGCAATAAACAAAACATCAGCATGTCATCAAAAATATCCTCATACTTAATCCAAAACACAGCACTAGGAATAAATAATATCCAAAACACAATACTAGGAATAATACTAGGAATAAAATTAACTCCCTCTGAGCTGAAATCAGGACAGTGTCTTACAACTATGAATACATGCCAGAGACCTAGACAAAGGAAAATATGTTTTGAAGAAATGCAAAAATATTTTAAAATAACATACTGCACCACTGGTCTTTGTATGAAATTATTATCTTATTTTTATTAATTTTATGACACCTGATCTTCTGTTTGTACTACACTCTTATCTTAACAAAAAAAAATATATTGTCATACCATAATGGAAGCCTTATAGTTGAATCCTTGATAGAAAGAGAATAACATAAAGAAGTAATCAATATATATCTAATTTAACCCAAGACCAGATTATGGCCTACAGGTAATTGGCTGCAAAAAAAAACCTCTGAAAATGAACACACAAACAGATATAAGCCTATCAGAGGGCCAGAGTAGTGAGTATACATAGACATACATATATATATACATATGCAAGTAGTCTGCCTTTACTGCAACTGTCTAGTACCAAAAAAAAGACAATTACTCAGGTACAAAAAAGATTCATCTTCATTAAAATTATATACAGCATGGCAGTTCAGGCACAACATTTCTGTGAGCTGAGAATTTCCTTAAATTATCAGAAGAAAAAATTCCAATATATTAAAGAAAATAATATTATTTGTAAACTGTTGTGAAATTAAAAAAACAAAGTCTAAGTAAAAAGTTCTAGAATTGAAAATTTCCATTTTTAGCATCAAAAATAGGTATGAAAAAACATATCATATGATACACTAACCAAAATGAAATAAATTATTCCAAAACAAAACCCTCTATCAGAAATAGTGTGGCCAGCAGGAGTAGGACGCTGACGGTGATGAGACACAGAACAAGTTGCACAGAGAAGTTGTGGATGCCCCATCATCATTGGAAGTGTTCAAGGTCAGGTTGGATGGGGTTCTGAGCAACCTGGCCCAGTTGAAGAAGTTGCTACTCACGGTAGGGAGGGTTAAACTAGGTAGTTTTTAATGGTTCCTTCCAAACAAAACCATCCTATCACTAGTTATAAACTGTTAGATTTAAAACTCATAATCAACAAAAATATGCAAGACTTGATCTGTGTACATTGGAATAGAGCAATCAATGTGTTTGTTATGACTTTGCTACAATAAAAACATTAAAGCTACAGGGGCAATGGTGATTCCATATATTTGTTGTTCTTGGTCATCTAGGGATACAGTGTAATACTTCCGACAATTATATAGTGACAGTTCAAAAAGTGCATTGAAAATTACATAAATATAGTCACATCAGTTGTTGCCACAGAACTAAATGCTCTCTGATAAAAAAAAAAAAAGGAGATTAAAAAGTATTACTTCTTATTTTCTTATTAATCTTACCAAAAAGAATCTTCATACGTTCAGCCTATATGGCTGCATAATGTGAAGTTATCAATACTAGATTAACTTAAGAGGAATCAGTCACACATATCTATTTATAAATGAAACTTCTGTGAGAACTCACTTGCTTTTACCTTGTGACTTCTATCTTTTTCCCCAGTGATCTGAATGCTTTCCAAACTCTGCCATTGAACTTCATTAAAATAAAGCCCACAGTGCAGAGCCTAGCTCTCATCTTAGCACAATAAAGATGTAAAATTTATTATGCATGCATAGGACAATCTAAATAAATCATGACTTAAATGTCTGCAATCTCCAAGTTAAATAACCTAATTTACTTGGAAACAATGCGTACAACTGAAACATAAATTATATAAATCCAGAATCAGGAATATAGAAAATAATTTTTGTTTATTTGGGTAAATTTTCTTGCCCTTAAATCAAAGGAAATTAGATAAAAATTCACCCTCTGGCCTTTTTGTATCCAAAATTACTTCATATTTCTCTTATTCCTTTTCTAAGTAAAACTTATTTTTTTCCCATTTATTTTCTTGGTTGAAATTCATCACAAAACAAATGCACTTCCTAAAACCTTCATATTTTCTTCTCATATCTCAAGTCTTACCAGCAATTCTTATCAAATTTTAGCATACATGGCTATTTTCCATCCTTCTAGAACCAAGTGTAAAGGGTCCAATGAAATACCTATTTGTATTGTGTATTTTATCATTATAGACCCAGTTAAATCACATTCATTAATGTCAAAATGTCTTGCAGCAGATCCTCAGTGATACATGAGGTATACAGTTTTCCATTTTCACACATAATTTCTTTTTCTCAATCTTTTCCTTCAGCCAACTTTCCGTGTTACTTTCTCATGCTTCCCAGCTGTCCTTGTTGTAGGCAGGACAGAGACAATATTTTTGCAGTAGCCACGAGGGGGTGGACTTTGCAGCCATGTGAGTAAGTCTAGGTTGTTCTTCTCTATCACCTCATGCCATCACTAGGGTGGGGAAGTAAGGGATTTCTCCTTCTGAGAAGGAGGTGAGCTTGCATTTGGGGGGAAAAGCAGAGGCATGTAGGGTTGCCTATGTAATGGTTGCTACCATTGTCCATTGTCTCAGCTTGGTTGTACACGTAAATCATCCTCTCTTTTCTATTATCAGTGTTGTTGCTGCTACTGTTCAGCTTCTTATCTCATTGCTTTTCCCATTAAATCATAATCTCTGCCTTTTGTATCTCCCACCAGAGCAGGGAGGGGAGCAGTTCGTGGTTTTCTTTTTAGTGGAATTACTAAATTGAGGAAGACCATTCCTAAACCATGACATTAAACTCTTCCACAAATAATACAATTGATGTTTTCTCCCATTCATTGTCATCTCCATCATTTTCATCACAGCACTTTCTTCTTGCTTGTATTTCAAACTGTTTAGACATGCCATACCTTGCAGCTAATCCTGCTGATGTTATCTATCACTGTCCTCATCTCCCCTCTGAAATCTGCTGCCCTTCTTAGAACACAATGAACAGGAGATGCAGCATCCTGAAAGGACTGCAGACACAGCAGCCATGCACAAAAAATAGGAGCTGACAGCATCTGAGGGTAGTCATAACCAAGTTATAGAGCGAGTAACAGCCATATTTGAAGAGATGTTGAGATTCCTACCCAGGAAATACATGATCTGGGCTAGAGCATGAAAAAACAAGAGCATGTTCACTCACAAATCAGAGATGCTGGGTCTGAAAGTCAAAACTGGTACTTCATATGTGCAAGTAAGGCAAACCACGATAACACCTAATATGAATGCCAAGATTTACTGCAAAGTTTTTTATCGTTCACATAATAAGTAAGAATATTGAGAATCTTCCACAAATCAGGAACAGATAGCATAAGTTATGGGGGGTTATATGAAATCTAAGTTTCATACTAACACTACTGTTTTTCTTTCTTAGTAGAAAAATTAAAATATTATGCATATTAAATTCAGCATATGCTTCAGTAAGATTTCACAGTAATTTTACACATTTCAATTATACAGAAGGCATGAAATCCCTGTTGTGAAAATAAAATGATAAAAACATTGTGTTAACGCTGACAATGCATATTTAAGCAATAAAAGAAAAATTAAATCCAAGCAAAGTATTGTGTTTCTGGATACAGACATGAAAAGACAGGTTTATTATTGCACCACATCACTTTTCATTTGTGCCCTAAAAAGCTTTCTCTCCTTTATTGTTTCCAGTTAATGGCACTGTTGTATCTCAAGCCCACTAAAAGGGAGGGAAAAAAGATTAGGTGGCTTATAGTTAAATCATGCTACACTGATCCTATCATGAGCTTGGTTCAGTGCCATGAAAGCAGATAAAAAAAACCTTTGGCTGCTGTGGAAATGGTGAACATAGGATTGAATGCCAACCCTGGTTTTGATCAGCAGCACTGCCAACAGACTCTAACCAGAATACTTGGGAATATCACCAAGTCTTGTCCCATAACATAGTCAGGGTGTGACTGTATTACACACCTTTACATGACAATTGGGAAGAACTCTTTAGTCACATCATTTAGATACAGCCTTTGAAACCTAGGAAGGACAACTCAGACCAAATAAGTAGGTTATCTTCTGCAGGAAGCTGAGTCCTTCTATAGGTAAATCTTTGTAGGTGACTGCCTCTGTTCTTCTGTGAGTAAAACATGTTGGGTATCAATAAGAATAAAATATAGTGTATAAGGAACAAAAAAATACGGGCACATCTGTCTGTGCAGTCATATGAAGATGTTATTATGAGTATAGACATTGTTTGAAAATACGGTAAAATCAGCATTCTCTACATTTTACCCATTAGCTTGGGTTACTGGAACAGTACTGTAAGACCAGCTCCCTTGTGGAAGAGGATAGCTGTAACCACAGACTCAAGGGCAGAGATGGCACTGTGCCTTCAAAATTGGGCTGCTGTGTAGCTAATGAAGCAAGGAAGGAGTCAAGAGGGAGGCGCAGGTGGGTCTGACCTTGATGGATTAGAGCTAATACCACCTTCTGGTTCTTAATATACAATTTATATACAAGCTGTGACTTGTCACATGGTATTTACAGTTCAGAATTGTAATTTGTTATGTTCTGCTCATTTCTGAGAAAAGCCTTGGGTATGAAATTATAGCTCAGTTTCATAGTTGCAAACATGTTCCCTTTTTACTCTTAGACTGCTTAAAATTTTACATTTAACATACAAAGGGAAAATTCCTCTTCTTAACCATTTTTGGAGAAGTAACATTTCTTTTTTTCAGCTAAACTGTTTCATGTTGCTGTACAATTAGTTATACCACAATTTAAATAAACAGTCTTGACCAAGATTTCTTATTTTAGAAACTGAAAATACTATCAGGTGACTTTATTTATAAATAAACCATCCAACTATTTACAGAAGAGGCCTGTTAGACTATAAATATTACAAATAAATGTACCCTAGAAGCTCTTCTATTGCTATGTATTTATGAAACCACCAAAATATTTTAAACAAACTATTTTCCAGCAAAACTTATTTCCATGGATTCTCCAACACCACTCTAAATGATCTGCAAAAATGACTTTTTAAAAGAACGTTACTGGAACTTTCCACATCATGTCAAAAGAGAAGCTTTCTTTGTGAACAAAGAAGGGCACACAAAAAGGGATAAGAAGAAGGAAGTTTCTCTTCATAGTGTTCTGTATTTTAGAAAACTGTCATATATGTTACTCTTTTCTGAGATCCTGTTGGAATAATGTCATTGCCTGGCCATTGATCCTCCATTGCTCATGAAAATTTGCTTTCTAACTAAATAGTTTGAAAGGCAGCAATTAACAAATGCTTTACCATAACTCCAACTAAAATGTTCTCATCAAGTATTACACACCAAATATTTTCAAATATTCAGTTCTACTACTTTGTAAAATAAATCACATGAAAGTCTTCATTGAACCAGAGGTTTCCAAGAGGCGTTCTAGACACTGCAGTTGGGCCTATGAGTCAATAGTGTGGATTTCTGGGCCAGGAGGATATATTCTCCTTAAAGCTCCACATTTCTTTATCTAAGACTGCATGGGAGTTTCATTTCAGTTAGGCAAAATGCTCCCTTTACTTAAAAAAAATAGCTATAAATAAATATGCTTCTATTCACATGCATCCTGTATATAAGCATTTTTTTCACTTTTAATAAAGGTTACAAAAGCACTATCTTAGGTATTACAGGCTGTGTAGCATGATGGGTTTTTTGTTGTGCATGTCTGCCCAAGCATGGGAGAATTCTCCCTGCATTTCACTTAAATACACTTTTGATGGCAATTCTATAGTTTAGGGCATGTAATCAAGGCACAGACAACACACGGTGATGGTCTGATACCATCACTGAGGAGAAGGATCCCAACAGTCACAAAACATACTGATAATCTCTGTGTGAGTGTATCAGGAAATGGCTAGGGCACAGACAGGCTGACCATACACTGAAGCCATCCTCACTGCTTGACTTCTTGCTCTTCTGCTCTAAGAGGGTTTGTCCTGTGCCACAGCACCTCCCTCTTTCCCAGACAACATCAGGCACAGTTCAAAGACAGCTGAAGACAAGGACTACTCTATTTTAGTTTGGTTTAGGTGTAGCCACCTTGCTTTGGTGTGACCTTTACTGTGTGGTCACAACAAGGTGCCAGGCCATTTAAATCCATTTGACTTCAGAACTAGATGCAGAGGCCCTGAACCCATTTATTTACTAGCACAGGCACAGCATTCCTCTCTCCTCTCAGCAAATACAGGAATCAAAATTTGCTCATCTGTTGCAGACTACTTTGCTTGTCAAAGAAGTCTTGCCTAGTCTGTTTCTGTACCACATCTTCCATGGATGATTGGTTTTCAATCACTGTTAGGCAGAAATTGTATCTCTGAACACAGCTGTGCTATGTGCAGCCACCTGACAAGAAGTTTCAGCAACATTAAAGTATTACTAGCCTAGGATCCACAGAAAATGTCTGTCTCCTGCTGCTGAGATGAAGTAATCAGCCCATCAGGGGTTGTCTGCCTTCAGGGAGATTCAGCTGATACAGCTTGATTGTTTCCATTCTCCCCTCTGCCTGCCTATTTACTCCTAGCACTTTATCCAAATTCTCCCTCTTTCTCATCTCTGTTTCCCCCCCTCCAGCATCTGATCTTGAAGTTCTTTCTACTTCAGAGTTGTTTCAGGCAAGATCTCACCAGAAGAAATGGGAGAGTTGGATTTCTTTCATCTCTGCACCAGGAAGAATAGAGGCTGAAAGACCACATTTGGACATTTCAAAATTTCTAAACATGTGTTTTGAGCCCAGCAGAAGACTTCAAAAGGGAACAGAAAACTTCTCCCTTTTTTTCCATATCAGTTTCTTCATCCCCAAAATAATAATGAAAAAAGGCCAGAATTTATGTTAATTATGAACTCTTATTTTTTAAAAGAATATCTCAACTGGCGTTAGTATTTGGAGGCTCCCCAAAGCTTACTGGATTACTTATTTAAAAAACTTAGACTAATTTGTATCTACAAGGAGAAATACATTAAAGCAGAAATCAGCATTAAGTCTTTTTAACAGCTGCTTGTAGAATAAATATATGAGGTGCAGAGAATGAGTTATTTAAAAGTGCCTACAAACCATAAATATAATTCTTGGTGAATCATGTTCAAAATTATTCAGATTTCATTACTTGCAAGTGCTAATCTTAGCCATCCATCTTATTTTTGTAAACAAAGTGTTGTGAAAAAAAAGAACCAGACAACCAGAACTCTTAAATACAAACATATAAATTTTAGCATTGAGAATTCTTTTCATCTCCAAACACGGTAACAAATATAGTGAGACTCTTACAGTGCTTTCATTTCTGTAACAGGCACTAATTTCATACTCACATGGGCTGTATTGTCACTCTGTTGTGGTAGCTTTGTACATATGTGCTGAAGAAAAATCCCTGGACAGTTCTCAAAAATACAGGAAGAGGTTCAGATCTTAGGAGAAACTCTGGCAGACAGCACTGGACGACCCAATGGATTTATGTCCCTGTTGATGGCTTTCCTTATATTTGAACTACATCCAGCCATCACAGGGCTGGAAACAGCAGTATATCTCTAAACAGATTTTAAAGGTGTGCTCCATGTTATGCAGACTTTATGATCTTGCTCTAATAGGCAGCACTAACAGCTCTTGAATTACCAGAAAATACATTTAAAACTTGTAAGAAAGAATAGTTGAGCTTCATATCAATATTCTGATCTCCAGACAATGAATGTTAGCACTGTTTGCTGTGAACACAGTATAATTTTGCCCTGGAGACAGAGGGTAACGTTCCAAAGCATTTAGCCATCATCACTGGGGTTCACAATTACTGCACAAGTCAGCCATAGTCACCAGTGAGGTTTTGAAACACAATACAATAAATAAATCACAGACCTCTTTTAATGGGGAGGGCTAAGAATATAAGTCCTGCAACAGCCCTGAGGAAAATGGATACAGTGGGACTGCTGCTAAAAGGCTTTTTGCTGCTCAGGTTTCATGGCCCATGTCTTATGTCCAGGATTCCTCCGTGCCTGTGGGCAATACTGGGACAGGCAGTATTGCAGGTGTGGTGGCTGGACGCCAGGCACCCACCAAAGCCCCTCTATCACTGCTCTACCACTCGCCTCCACAAGTGGTCAAGGGAGAGAAAACATAATCAAAGAATCATGAGCCAAGGCAGGGAGAGGTCACAAACTAATTACCATCAAAACAGATTCAGCTTGGGAATATTAACGGAACTTATTACCAATCAAAATCACAGCAGAAAAACAAGAAATAAAACAAATATTAAAAACACCTTCCCCCCACCCATTGCTCTGTCCTGATCTCTACCTCCTCCCTCCTCTTGGGCAATGGTATTTATGGTCAGTTCACTATACCTTGGTTTACCATAGCTCAAGCAGAGATGTCCTTCCCCTGATCCAGCATGGGGTCCCTCCTATGGGAGACAGTTCTCCATTAACTTCTCCAGTGTGTGTCCTTCCCACAGGCTACAGTCCTCTCCAAATTGCTACAGCATAGGTGCCTTTCCACGGGGTGCAGTCCCTTGAGAACAACCTGTTCCAGCATGGATCCCCCATGGGGTGACAAGTCCTACCAGGAAACCAGTTCTAGCATGGACTCCTCTCTCCATGGATCTGCAGCCTCATTGTAGGTACCTACAGCCTCATTGACCTCCATGAGTTCCAGGAGCAGGGCCTTCACTACAGGCTACAGGGGAATCTCAGCTCCAGTGCCTGGAGCACCTCCTCCCCTGCTTCTCCACTGACCTGCATGTCTACAGAGCTGTTCCTTTCACATATGCTCACTCCACTCTTCTCTGAGTGCAATTACCTCTGTGCAATATTTTTTTTGCTTCTTAAATATCACAGAGGCATCACTATCATCTCTGCTTGGCTTGGCCTTGGCAAGTGGTGGGTTCATCTTGTACCTGGCTGGCATTGGCTCTGCCAGACATGGGAGAAATTTCTGGCAGCTTCTCACAGAATCTACCTCTGTAGCATCCTGGCCCTGGCTACCAAATCCTGTCCTCACAAACCCAGTACAGCAGGGTAGGCATGAAGGAAGTAGGTGAGTGTACACACCCTCACTAGGCTGCCCTGCAAGAGTGGCTGAACACAGCAGCACAGCCATGAGAAATGACCTTTTTCTTCTTTAGTAGACTCATTGCCATGTCAGTTTTACATTTTTAGGAGAGTTGCTATTGATTTCAATGAAATAGAATTGGTTTCTGATACATGAATGCAAGTCACAGAACTACATTTCAGCAATACATAGTAAGAAAACAAGAAGGAAGTGGTGTGGAATAAGCAAAAACATTCTGCCCAATTTTGACCAAGTTAAAACCATGCGAGTGCGTAGGCAGTGATTTTTAGTGGATTTCTGTTCAGTCGTCTCCAAGAGCACATGAGAAAAAAATACTGGCCCATGTCTCCACTGATTTCCATTGAACTAGACAAACCTTACATTCAGCAGCATTATACTCTAAAGAAAAGAAACAGGAGGTAAATGGTGGCTAAATCACAATCTTCCTTAAGGAGGAACATAAAACGCTAGTCAGAGCAGACTATTATCACATACCTTGGCTATATAAAAAAAAACCCTCTGCTTGAAAAAATTCAATATAAATTCAAACATTCAATTTCTAAATTCTTCAGAACATGGTTCCACTGTCATCGTGATTGGATGATGACACTAAACTGAAAATAAAAGCAGTACTCATAAAAAAAAAATTATAGCGCTTTTATATTTGGGATAGTACATATGAGTATAACTGAAGAGTCTGCTAAGACATTTGGTGAAAGTGATGTGACATCATCTCAAAGAGACACTGTCAGTGCTGATCTAAATATGGACCAGGTTCCTTACAACACACTACTCTCCCTTAATCCTATCCAGTAATAAGCTATTTTTCACACTTCTCTTTTACTGCTTTATTTTGTTAAGAAGCCCTCTCAAACTCCCAGGTAATGAAAACACCAAAATATATTTAACTAGGTTCTTCTTCTTTGGATATTGCAAAATTCACAAAACAAAATCATGCTAACATGATATTAATACTTTGCTAATATAAAATGCTTTTTGAAAGCTTTAACTATTTTTCCTAGAGAACAAATGTTACTTCAAGAAATATTTTCTTTGGAAAAATAACCTGTATGTCACAGGCTCTCTGTAATTTTCTTTTTCTGACATCTCTTGTTATTAGAGGCATTTGCATGAAGAAAAAAAAAAATAAAGGAACTTTATTTCTGTGAGTTTATGTGTCCTCATTTTAAACCATCATCTTCTATGTATAACATCATAATCCCGTCTACTGAAATGAAGAGTTGCATCACACATTAGGTTGCTCTATTTTATGAAAGAATAAACTTTAAGCATAGATAAACTCAGAAAAGTGGCAGACAAGGCAGGGAGGGGGGTGCTGCAGGCGTGGCTTCTCTGAGAAGCTGTCAGAGGTATTCCAAATGTCCAACAGAGTCAAAGCCAGCTACATGTATGTATATGCATATATATGTGTATATATATATACATACATACACATACATTCTGTCATTATAGTACAAGTGTTCTATTGTTAGTACATTGCAAGGGCTCCATATCGCTAG
The DNA here is from genome assembly GCF_037042795.1 of Molothrus aeneus. Taxonomy (NCBI): domain Eukaryota; kingdom Metazoa; phylum Chordata; class Aves; order Passeriformes; family Icteridae; genus Molothrus; species Molothrus aeneus. The sequence goes on along the minus strand of NC_089647.1, from coordinate 60,251,295 downwards.
AGTTTCGTACCTCCTTGATGTTTCTTGTAGGCAGCTCCTCTAGGCACTGACTCTTCCTTGTCCTCACCGTAGCCAACTGACTCCAGCTCCCCTCAACCAATCCACTCTTTTACAACACTCTTATTGGCTACAGGTGTGGCCTGTTAACATCAGGCCTGCTCCTAATCCTTAGTAATTAGCTCAGCTGCAACTCTTTAGGGGGTAATATTACTTTCTATACTAGCTTTATTTACTTATACTGTATCCCCCTACATATATATATATAAAATAGACCAAGCCCATCAGCCATAGCAGTAGCACCACTGAGATAACAAAGTTCATGAAGAGGGGGAATCCTAAGCAAAAGCAAATAGCAGTCAACGGATGAGAATATGTGATGTAAACAGCCCTGCAGACAGCCATTTCAGTGGAGAGGATGGGGGAAGATGTGCTCCAGGTGCCAAACTAGAGATTCCCCTACAGACCATGGTGAGGCAGCTGTGCCCCTGTAGCCCATGGATGTCAACAGGGGAGCAGAGATCCACCTGCAGCCTGTGGAGGAGAGCCCACCAGAGCCTACACTGGAGAGGGATCCTGGCAGGACCTATGGGTCTGTGGAGGGAGGAACCCATGCTGGAGAAGATTTGCTGGCAGGACCTGAGACCCTGTAGGGAGACGATGCTGGAGCAGCCCGTTCCTGAAGAAATGCACCCCATTGTAGGGATCTGCACTAGGGCAGTTTGTGAAGAACTGCAACCCGTGGGAAGGACCAATATTGGGGAAGTATATCTTCCCCTAGATAAATCAGTCTTGCCTGTGAGATTAATTACTGAACTAACTCCCTTATTTCAATCCACAATCTTTTGTTGTATTTTCTCCTCAATTTTGTTGATGGAGGGGGGGTGGTAGAGTGGCTTGGTGGGCAGCTGGGAGCCAGTCATGTTCAGCTCATCACAGCTATTTTGGTATCAATAGAAATTGTAAACTCAAAAATTAAAAACCTCACTACTAAAAATCCACAAGGTATTTTTCTTCTTTAAAAAAAATACATTAAACCTGAACAGTGTAGTGTGTATTTTGGATACAGTTGCAGGCTATAGTTTCTACTTCTTCAAGACAATATTTTTAGCTAATCTTTCTATCATAAGTACCTTGTTGTTAATAACCAACTACTACAAAAAAAATGCAGACAAACACCTCTACATTTTGCCATCTTTTCAAACATGACTTATAATAAATCCTTGAACCTAGTTATGAAATATATAGCTCAGACTATTTTCTTGCTTGTTATACTCAATATAGCAAAATATATTTCTTAAGCTTAACATGGTCATTTGAGTTTCATAGAAGTTTAGATATTCCCTAGTTCAAAATTTTTCAAAAACAAAATTGTGGAGGATAGCATCATCCTTATAAATTAAAATGAATATAGTAATTCCCCACTCTGAATCATTTTTAAGTTTGCCTAGATTAAGGATGGTTGACAGCAGAGGTAAATGAGGGGGAAGGAAGACAGTCTTAAAATTTTCCTCCAGTTCTCTGCAAGTAGTTTGGCAAAAGTTTTGGTCACCACAGTTTTACAGGCAGACAGCAGAATATTCAACAGATGAGATGCTTAGACAAGTCAGTAATGTTAAGTGCACGATCAATCATTGGCTACATTTAGAGAACAAGGACTTTAGGATTTTGCTTGGGAAGTTATCGTGTGTAATTTGTGCTACCATTTCTCTGAGGTATTAAAATCTGCCGGATATGGTTAATAGCCACTGATCTTCTCATCACCTCTTATGAGCATTGCACTTCAGTATCTCAACTAAAGTCTTGCAAAGTCTCTGAAGTCTAATAAATATTTTCCAATTCCTTGGATGTATTTGTTTACACTATTTTAAATAGCTAGAGATCATAAAAGATAACCCTTCATTCTCCATACGATCATGACCTTTCTGAATGAGAACTGCCATAAAAGAAGATGCTGCAGCATTTCAAATCTTTATGACAGTGTCTGCCTGACTGTTCTTTTAACAGCTTGCTGGTTTCCTAATGATCCCTCTTTCTGTTTGATTTCTTCAAACCCATTTATTCCCAGGTAGGTATTATTTGCCAAGGACATACACTCTCTCTTTGTACAATATGCCTCCTTTCAAAAACTGAATGAAAATATAAGATTTGTTAAAATTACTTCTTACAATATATATATTTATATGTGTATGAGGGCTTGGTACCAGTCAGAGAAACAATTTCACATTGTTATTTTGAAATATTACTGCTCAAAAAATTTGGATGTTCAACCACTTAAGTACAAGATATTTGATCTTTATAGACGAGAAATTAAAAATTGATTATACTCTGTATTCTTATGCAATAGTTGAAGGCAACAGGGGGACACTTCAGGCATACCAAACTGAATTTATAGTTTGAAGACACAGTGTCTCACTGACTTGAAAGATCAGCACAATACCTAGAAAAACCTGGAATATATGAAGGAATTTATTATCATGCTAGAGAAACAATCTAGTAGTGTTATGGTAACTGTCTTTAAGGATAAAGTTTCAGCCAGGTTTATACAGAGGAAGAACCTCTTTAATTAAACCACTTGACAGTTAGAGAAGACAAATGCAGAAAATCTTCTTTAAATCCTGAAATGCTTGAAAGCCTGTCAGCCATTTAAGCCAATCAGTTAGTTTATTAAAGCTTATTGCCTTTGCCAAAACAAAATGAAGCATAGGTCAAAGGCTGATAAGATCTCAAAAGATGATATTATATATTTATGGAAGTGCTGTCTGCATTTATTATTTTTCTCTGTTTATACTTTCCTGAACTGCACCATAGTCCTGCAACCACTTATGCCTCCACTCAACACCTTAATGATGGTAAGGTTAATGGTAAGAAGTAACCTTAATGATGGCAAGGGCAGGGAAAATGAGTGAGTTTGCATTAGAAATGCTACAATTGCCTTAATGAAAGAATTTTCTTTCTAATTCTTTTCCTCTGATATCTCTGTGAAGAGAAAATACTATTCTATGTCTCTATTATTATTTTCTAATGCATATGAAAATGACACCCTGATTTTTCAGATTTTCTAAATTAATGAAAAATAAACCCTAAATATATCAATATAAATAGAGAGAAAATATTTTCAAATTGAAAAAACAAAACAAAACAAAAAGATTTTTAATGATTCCTCCACTAGAGAGGACATAAAATTGTACTGGGTGAAAGAAATAGGTATGCAAATTACACATGCATAACTGGATACCATTTACTTTTAATGTCTGACCTCTAATTTTCAGAAAGAGTCCATTTAATTAAGGGATGTTATTTTTGTACTCCTCATTAAATCTACACTCTTAAAATAAGGACTATTCAGCACCTGATCTGTTAGATTGAGCTTCCCATTTGACTTCCTGCTTTCCAGAACTATTTGGTCTATTGGCTGTTCACAAAAGTCCTGATCCATTTTAGCATACTGTCCTAAGGAAAGCATACTGCTCTTACAGGCAAACAGGAAATAAAAGCAGCTGAATTTCTCTCTTATTAATTCAAATTCTTTTTCCTGCTTAAATAAATCCCCCAATAAATAGTACTAGCAATAGTAGCAAGAGGATGTTTCAAAATATGAAATGAAGAAAAAATGGTGCACACATCATATCACATTTGTTTGGTCTCATCACACTTATTTGGTCTCAGTGTATCTTACATAAGATAATGAAGCAGGAAGACCCTAGGACTGTAAAACATTCATAATGAAAGCATTTCATTTCAACCAAGTTACTCATTATGTGACAGGCAGTAGAGCCCAAAATAGTACTTCAGTGATGCCTTTTTTCATTGGTTTTTTTTTTTTCATTCTGTGTGATGATAATACAAGTACAAGTAATACAAGTAATCACTACTAATTCAGTACATAGGAAAGCAAGAAAGGACACCAGGAAATTAAAAAAAAAAAATAAATAAAACATTGCATAGAAGGAGGGAAACCAATACCAAAATTATTAATTTTTTTGCATTGGTTTTCGTATTACCGCCTTCATTTTCAACGTGGATTTAGCAGTACTACAAATTTACCTTTTCATTATCATAATCTCCAAAAATTGCAGCTAAACTGTTAAAAATTGTGTCCTTGTAGTCATTTCTGTCTGAGTTTCTGGTGCTTAATTGTAGAGGTTCATCTTGAATTCCCACACTGACACTACCTAAGATAGAAGAAAAGGTCATAAGAAGTAGTCAGCATGGATTCACGAATGGAAAATCCTGCTTGACCCATCTGATAGTCTTTTACGATAACATGGCAAGACAAGAAAATGAGAGGACAGCTGTGGAGGTTGTCTACCTCAACTTCAGCAAGGCTTTTGAAAATGTCTCCCATAATATCCTCTTAGGTAAGCTTAGGAACTGTGGATAAGTGAATGGACACCAAATTGGATCCAGAACTGGCTGAATGGCAGAGCTCAGAAGGTTGTGATCAGCAGAGTAGAATCTAGTTGGAGGCCTGTAGTCAGTGGCATTCCCCAGAGATAAATACTGAATCCAGCCTTGTTCAACTCTTTTGTCAGTGACCTGGATGAAGGGATAGAATGTGCCCTCAGCAAGTTTGCTGATGATGTGAAACTGGGGGAGTGGCTGACACACCTGAAGGCTGTGCTGCCATTTCGTAGGACCTTGATAGTCTGGAGAGCTGGGCAGAGAGAAATCTAATGAGGTTCAGCTGGGGCAAGTGTTGGGTCCTGCACCTGGGGAGGAATAACCAGCACAGGCTGGGGGCTGACCTACTGGAGAGCAGCTCTGCTGGGAAGGACCTGGGAGCATTGGGGGATGAAAAGCTGACCATGAGCCAGCAGTGCCACTGTGGCCAGGAGGGCCTGTGGTATCCTGAAGTGCATCAGGAAGAGAGTGGCCAACAGGTCAAGGGAGGTGATAGCGCCCCTCTGCTTGGCCCTGATGAGGTCACATCTGGAGGGCTGCATCCAGTTCTGGGCTGCTCAGTATGTGAAAGACAAAGAGCCACTGCAGATGGTCCAGCAGAGACCAAAACCATGATGAGGGGCCTGGAGGATCTTATAGGAGAAGAGACTGTGAGAGTTGAGCCTGTTTCATCTAGAGAAGACTGAGAAAGGATCTCATCAATACATGAATATCTCAAAGGCTGTTGCCAAAAGGAGGGTGCCAGACTCTTTTCAGTGGTGCCCAGCAACATAATGAGGGGCGAAGGCCATAAACTAAACCACAAGAAGTCCCACCTCAACATGAGGAAGAACTTGTTTATGCTGAAGGTGGCAGAGCATTGGAGCAGGTTGCCCAAGGAGGTCGTGGAGTCTCCCTCTCTGGAGATATTAAAAACCCACTTGTATGTGCTCCTGTGTAACCTGCTCAAGATGACCCGGCCTTGGCAAGGGGGTTGGACACAATGATCTCCAGAGGTCACTTCCAAACCTAAAAATTGTGTTATTCCATGGTTCTATGAAGATTTAAATAAACCACTTCAAGATAAATAATCCACTTTATTTTAGAGATTAGAGGTATTTTGCTATTTTTAAATTTTCTGTGGAAGAGCTATCATTCCGAGCTGGAAGGGACTTACAAGGCCCATCGAAGTCCAACTCCAGACCTTTTACAGGACAGCCCCAAGAGTCATACCACATGCCTGAGAGCATTTTCCAAACCCATTTTGAACTCTGTCAGGCTTGCTGCTGTGACCGCTTCGCTGGGGAGCTTGTTCCAGTGCCCAGCTGCCCTCTGGGTGAAGAGCTTTTTCCTGATATCCAACCTAAACCTCCCCTGACAAATTTTCATGCCATTACTTTATTATCTAAACTACTAAGGCAAATCTCTAGTCTTCCCAAACCCATATAACCCCAATAGTGTCAGTGCCTTTAAACCTACAAGACAAGTCTGTTCTTTGATAGAAAATCTGTACAGTGTTGATCTGTAGGTCTAAGACAGGTAGATTTTGAGTTCCTATTTCAATGAAGAAATAGCCAGAAAGACTACACCACAGAAATACCTTGTATAAGACAAAAGCCAGTTAGGCTGGAAACCGTGGAAAGCATAGTGGGACACACAAAATACAGAGAATTCAACAGCCTAGTGAGTAGGTCAAGAACATATTCATATCAAAAATGAATAGGAAATATTCAACCATCAAAGGTGTTTTTGAAGTATGACATACAGTCTGAGGAACGCTATCCCATTCTCTTCAAGATATATTTTCATGAGTCTAATCAAAATTTTTTAGATCATGTTGCATTATTTTAGGGTATATACTTTTATTCTCTGATTATCAGTAGAGAAAATTTGCAGAAATAGTTTTATCGCTTACAGTGGAAAGATTAACTATAGGACCACAAGAGTCTCCTACTCTTCTCTATGCAGCTATCTATATATTTTGACTTTTCATTCTACCATGGATACCACTGCAAGTATTCTACATCTTGACAGCCTCCTTAGTAAGAACTCACCCTCCTTCTGTACTCACACTTGTATCTAATTGAGTCTTTTCATCTTCCTGTAGTATGTTAAAGTATGGATTATCACCAGAAAAAAATAACATTTTCCTTCTTCTGAATGGAGACATTTATAGTCTCAATCTGCTAGCACTTACCATTCTGTCTCTGTATCAGCTCTAGTCTCTGGTTTTGCAATTTTATCAAAAGAAAAAAAATTGAGAGAGATACACTCAAAGTAAAATCATGTACACTAAAATATGGCCTGGCGTGAGACATTATAAAATTTCTCAGGAAAAATTCCTCACATTCTTCAGGAGATTAAATGAATAGTGGTCTTAAGGAAAAATGCCCAAATCAAAGTTGTCTGTGCACTATAGCTCAGTATCCTCAGGTCTTTTTTCCCCTTTGGTTCCAAATTCCAGTGCCCTCATGATCAATAACAGACTACACCACTTTCCAACATGATTCACCAATTGTATATGTAATTCAGTCTTGTTCTTATGTTGCAGCAGATGCCTTGCATCTTCCTTTCCTTAGAGGGAGAGAATAACAGCCTTTTACATCATTTTCCAGCCATTTTTTCAGCCAATTTCCAGTCATAACCTATCTCAAACTATCACTACAAACAGAATCTTTTTTTCTTTCAAGGGCAGATCAACAATATATTCTTTTATATTTCCTCCATATGAATGATAATTTGTGCTCTAAATGAAATATGAATCACTGGAAGTCCCAAAAAATAACTAAGTGTGCATTTTTAAAAGCTATTTAATAACAATGACTATGTAACTTACTGGAGGTACTAAAAGATCCTGCTGTGGATCTGAAGCATCTGAAGAAAGTCTTCAAGAACTACAAGAGATCCTATTCTAAAAGATACAAGGGAAGACAGAGGTAATCTATCATACCCCATAGCTTTGAAAAATTGCTAATATTTGACACTGAGATTATGACACTACAAGGGCGTATTATCAAACATTTTGAAAAGTGTGATTTACCACAGCCCTAACAGCATCCCTACCCAGTGCTCATTTGTACTGCCTAGCTGCCTCCCATGACATCTCTGATCATGTCATCAAGAGGTCAAATAAAAGCTCTGGGGACATTGAACATGCTGAGATTAGAGAGATTAGAAGCAGACGTGATGCACCAAAAATTGAGTCAATATATTACATATTCGACTGATTGTTGAACTTAGTTCATTTACAGCCAAGTTTCTGTGGCATTTCATTCTCCTCAAGATTTATGTCCTTATTTGCATGTTAATGTGCTTTGAGTCAGAGCAGATACTCAGCAAGCCCCTTTAAAAATAGACTGTGAAATGCACTCTATGCCTATTTGTGCAATCGTAAAGATAATGCTGCAGACTATGCTCATTATAAGATTGATATTAAATATATTTTTAAAATGACAATGTGATAATATGAAAGGTAGTTCAAGCTCCTTCTAATCTCATTCTCTCTCTCTCACTAAGAATCATGAAACTCAGACTTGGCCTTTTAATGGGTTAGATATACTTTATCAGAGTATTTAAAGTGCTCTGCCAAAGCCAAATTTAAGAGACCAGGTGGTACTTCACAAAGAGAAACTGCATAAAATGTAGCTGTATAAAAAATGTCTTGACAAGGATATGTTTCTTGTGGAAGAATATTAGGTACAAGAGTAGAAGAAGAATGGGATGTTAGGAAGGCATTTATTTTTTGTTGCTCTGTAGGATAAGTGCTGAAGGCATATCAAGAGCATTTGATTTCTGCTTTTGAAAGGAAAAAGCATGGTGGGGGGAAAATGTTGGATTTTCTCTTGGCTAAATGTAAAAATGGCTTCCAAAACAAACAGATTTCCTCAAAGGCCAATCTGATAAATATACTGAAATTACTTTCAATTTAAACTTTTCAGTGCTAATGTATTCCCCTTTCTCCTCTCACAGATCAATTGCGTGTCTAGTTTTTGTCTGTTGTTTAATTAGATTTAGGCTTCTCAGAGTGCACAGAAGATAGCTACACTGGTCTGGCAGAACAGAGGAGGCATTCAGTACAGCTGTGCCAGAGTCTGGAGTTTCATTCCTTGTCAGATTTTCTTTCTGTGTACTTGTACAGACTGAGAACTTGACCTCTAAATGCTAAATTAACTCCAGTAGAAGACAAAGTGACTGTAACCACAGCAGAAGTTTTCTCAAGTTTTTTAAATTGAAGTTTCTATTTGCAGAGCAGAGAATGTTTTATTGCAATTATCTTGGTATTCTTACAATACTGGAAATAACAATAAAATGTAATATATCCTTTTGGAAGTAGGAAAATTTCTTTAATGGAAAAACACTTCAAAATATGGTAAGAATGTGGTGATGGGTAAATCTTTCCAGACAATAAAATATATTCTACACAGAGATAAAACTGCAGGATTGCTTAATCTATATTCACTTTCAACCAAAAATATTAACAAGTTAGTTTCTTTGGCTCTGTGATATAAAAGAGGCCTGATTCAGAAAAAGGAAATACGAGAATTGACAATGTTTTTATAAATGAACTTGGGTTCTTATTCAGAGAGAGGGAAGATTTCTGAGCTTCTGGGAAATAAAAAGTCACCCAGGAACCACAGTCTTAGGAGAAATTTACAATTCACTTTGAAATGACCCATGAAAATATTGCAGCCAACAGCAGCTCAGGTAAATCAACAGATAATAAATTCTTTTCCATTCCATCAGGGAAGAAAAAAATCTGCTACTGAATATCAGATCCATAACATTCTCAGACCCTGTTTTGGGGTTTTGTCAATGAGATCTTATACAAGATGATTATTTTTTCCGTTTCTCCCTAGGAAATAACCCCCTTTAAGTTTTCTGAAGAATACTTTTTTCAGGTTACATGTAAACAAAGGTTCCGTTTCAGCCTCAGGAGAGAAAAGTTCTGCTCATTTAAGTGCTTGGAGCTGTCAAGAAGGTAGATTAGGTGCAGCACACAAAATGAATTTTTGAAAGGATCACTAGCTAAGAACAAATGGTAGTCATTAGAGACTCTCCAGCCTAGTTCAAAGAATCTTGTTAGGCCTCCTCTGCTGACAGGCTCATCAGGTGATTGCAAAGAAAAGTTGCTCACAAAAGAAGAAATCATAGCCTAACCATTAAGAACTGCCAGCAAGTCAAAAATTCTCTGATGGCCTTGTGGAAGCCCACACCTTTCATTCATCCTTAATTCTAGTTTCCAAGTGTGAACTTAGAGGTGAGAATTTTGAGGACTGCAAGAGAGTGAAGCCAAGAGTTGTTAGGTTTAATTGCCTTTACCTATGAGGCCAAGATGCTTTTATCTTGCTCTAGCACTATTGAAGCATGTAAATCTTATAAGTATATGAATCTTGGATTGCTTCTGGAGATGTTTCTATTAAGTTTTCCAGAGTGCGCTGGAACAGATGCACGAAGGACCACTCCTTTAAGTATGTTGGCATACTTAGCCAAGTAATTAATTCACTGCAGAAAACTATTATTTGACAAAGGCCCTGTTGAGATAGCTGCTTCAAGCTGTATTACTTTCAAAACAATAGCTTTTGTGCACTTTCTGCAACTCTATGTACATTTTGCTGCTCATGATTCATACATATATCAAATACAATGGCCAAGTCTTTTCTGTTGATGTTGCCAACTTGATTAATTGAGTCTTGTTGATTTTTCAGTCCTTCAAGTTCTGCCTTAAAAGAAAAGAAATCAAGTTTGAACTTTCAGTTATAGATGCTTGCTCATTAAATGTCACAGCATCAACTACTTGACACTCTCAACAAGCCAGCACTTCAAAACACACTGGAAAATTTGGTTCAAGACTAGAGAAAAATCATGTACTTATATTCCTCTCCCAATTTTCAGATCCTTTATTCACCCTTTATAACTTTCCCCAAGATCCAGAAATACCCTCTGGATCCTCTGAAGTGGAATTCATGTAATATTGGTATTGCTAGCAGTACTAAAAACACAGGCTTCAAAGTGGGTTTGCTGCTCCTTAGGACTGAAGTTTGTCAGGCTTGCCCTGCTTGAAATAATTTTGACCAGTCTTTGCTTTGCTCTAGTTTGTTTAAATGTAGCATGTTTGGGGTTTTTTCCTAATGAACAAGTGGATAAACCTAATTCATTTTCCTTTTACTAATTTCTGTATAGTGTAAGAATAATTTTATAAAGTCAGTAATGTAGATGTTCATGCAAAGTGAAACATTCATGTCACTGAGATAACTGTCACCAGCAGAACATGGGTCTGGTATGCAGCAAGGACCTTGAGCTAATAACACCTCTGTAAAGTGATCATGAGATCAGAATGACAAGAAAATGGACACAGATTTCTATTCCACTGAAAATCTAGAAACTGGAAGGCTAAAATCAACTTGCAGACATGAAGCTTGGTAAAAGCAGTTTTAGGGGTAAAAAATAAGAAAAAACAGCATAGATAAAACACTGTCTAAAATAAGTTCAAATATAATGAGACCTTGGAGACCAGAGACAAAAAAGTGTAGCACTTGTAAACCTGTAGATCTAGTAAATAAGATCCCAAAAGGCTCCTACAGAACAGAAGAAAAAACTATCATGATCATACTTCTTCCAACAATGGGTTCAGAATTTTGACAGCAGGCTGTACATTCCACACACATATGGAATTAAATAATTCAGCTTAGAATCTAGAAGAATATTCGAAGAGTAACCACACCACCAGTATAAAGCCAAATAAGCAAAGAACACCACAAAATTACATACTAGCACCATATTTGAACTGCTGGGTCCAATTCTGAGCTCCTCAGTACAACAAACACATGGATCACAAAACAGGACTAAGTTTGTCAAGAGAACATGAAGATGATATAACTCCTGGAGCATCTGTTCTACCAGGAAGGGCAGAGAGAGCTGGGACTGCTCAGCCTGGCAAAGACTCAGGAGGATCCTACCTTTAAGAGGTTTATAAACACCACTTATGGGGAGTAAAGAAGACAGCGACAAAACCTTCTCAGTGATGTTCATGGACAGGACAAGACACAACAGGCAAGAATTGAAATACAGAAAATTGCAATTAAACATAACAAAAAATTCTTCACCATAAGGGAGACACAGGTTGCACAGGGAGATTGTGGTCTCCATCCTTGGAGATGCCCAAAACCTGGTGGAACACGGCCCTGAGCAACCTATCTCAGTCTGCTTTGAGCAGGCCAGTTGGACTAGGTGCTCTTCAGGGGTGCTTTACGAACTCAGCCATCCTGTGATTCTGCAATCATCTGTGAATCTATGATTCTATGAAAAGGGGAAGTGTGGGCACAATTTTTAACATTTATATTTCTGTATGACTCCTTTTTTATTTTCTAATAGTTACATTTGGCCTAATAACAATTCACTGATGAAAATGTTTAGATGCTAATGATAATGATGCTAATGAGTTTACATATAAGGTGTTTTTCTTTTCCCATAACAAGGTTTTGGGCATTTCCAAAGTGCAAATGTAATGTACATGGAGTGTAGTCAACGACCGGGCATGTACTCACTAAAAGAGCTAATTTTGTCAGGGACTGTACTTAGCACTTCACTTCTATAGAGTGATTAAATCTTCTTTTTGAAGGGTTATGTTTTAGTTTTTTGAAGGTTGTCCAGTCACATAGACTGTTCCAGCTCCAATACAATGTGACTAGCTAACAAAGAGTTTTTATGAAGTCTGCTATCCTTATTTACAACTAGGAGCAATCATGGTCATTCTCAAGTTACAACAATAACTGGAGCATAATTTATTAGGTTCAGGTTGCATGTGCATTAGCCACAGCTACTTGGTATTTTTTTGTGGGAAGATGTTTTTTTGTATGGTTGAGGGTTTTTCCCCTTTTTTGAGTTTTCCTGGCTTTTTTAATAGGCTTGAAACAGGTTTCCACTTTATATTTTACAGGGTTTAGGTTTTGCTGACTTTCTCTATTAGCGTTAATAGTCCCCTGGTTTGGAAAACTGTCCATTACTATGAAGCAGCTCTGAGCTGCTGATTACTGCCTTTGGCTAGAAGGATGGGTGACACTGGAAGAGCTCATAGGATCCTCAATCAAAAAGTAAACACAGAAGAAAATGACAACTTGTAAGTGTCACAGAAAAAACAGAGAACTAACACATCAAGAAAAATAAAATAAATGTTTCCAAAGCCTCAGAATGAGAGACAATTTTAATTAAAACTATTTTTAATTAAAACATTTTTAATTTAAACTACAATTTTATTAAAACTTATTAAAACTATATTATTATGTCCTATAGAATATAAGTTGAAGTCCACCCTTTTGCTTTTTGATATTTACATAGAAACCAGATGAAATTTGTAGCACAGAAGATATCAAAAAGACTGTAATGAAAGATGGTAATATCACAACAGATCTTAGATATGAAAACCTCTCTACAAAAAGCTCTGGCCAGCAGGTATTTCGTTGTGAACTACCATTAGCCTCAAAGTGAGCATCATATATAATTTCTGTGTCATACTGAGTGCTATCATTCCCTTGGCAGAAAAAATAAGATATGAGGTCAATGAGGATGAAAAAAGAGCTGCAAATACTTATACATCTTGTAAACAAATAGTTTGGAATTGTTCTATTACTAAATACAACAGAACTGACCATAATTGGTAATTTCTGCTTCAAAAGGTAATGTCATTATTTTGTCAGTCTTTGCTTCTATTCATAATACCAAATTATACTTGCAAATAGGGAATTATTTTTCTGCTACAGAGCTTTTTATTTTTTAATGTTTCATGCATGTATTTTAGACTACAATTCATATTTTCTAGTTAGCAGCAGAATGTATATGCTTCTATGATATAATATATAAGTGTACAAGACATAAAAGGGGTTTTACAGGAAATGTGGTGCTGTATAGCAGCAATGATTCTAAACTCTGGTGCTTCAGTCAGCAACCAAATACTAAAATCTGAAAAAGGAGGAATTGCAATGTTTGCCTGGGGGGTAAGTGGGCCCACCATCTGGTTTTAAATATAGCAAGACAGTAAAATTGCTGTTTATATTATCATGAAAGCAAAAGCAGCTGCAGTGGAACCTACCGGTAGGATGTTTGAGACAGAGAGACTAACCTGCTTGTACAGTGTTGGAGTGTTGCTGAAGAGTCTTCTGAGGATAAAACCCAAGCTCAAGCAGAAGCAATTTCTGACTCTTGCCAGTCTCACCCTGAATAAAGCCAAGCAATGCTGAGTTCTTGCTATCACTTCTGTCAACACCAAAAACATTGAAACTCAGAATTAATTATTGTGTTTAGTGAAATATTACATGAGCCCAGCCAGTCACAGCAATGGGCAAAGATACCAGTTTTGGCTTCTTTCACTATTGGCATTTTTGTCACATCTCATCAAAGGGGCCCAAGGTCTTTACCCCCCTATCCTTCTGATACAGCTCTCATGCTGGGTCTCCATGATGAGTGCCATACTCTAATCAATCAATATCTGCTTCTCCTGCTTCTAGCTGAAGAACAGTGTATCACATCACCTGTCTTCCTGTTAATTAAAGGGGATCCTGCCTGTGACATTAATACAACAGATTAAAAGATAATGTAAGAAGAAAAGGCTTTTGCTAACCAGCAGCTTTGACTCAGCTCTTCACTATGGGATTTTTCTCTAATTCAACTGTTTTACATACAACATAGCAAGAATAATTAAGCTGTAATGGAACAAAGAGTCAACTGACATCACAACCAATGGATCACTTACTGAACAGGGAGCCTCCCTAAGAGCTGGAGAAATGGAAAGAGATCCAGCCCAATGTTTTTTCTCCTCTTAAGCCCCTGAATATTAAGCAACTTTGTCCATTGAGGCTATTCTCTACGGAAGTAAATGTCCAGGACTGTTCTCTGACGTCCAAGTAACTGATACAGAACTGCGCACATCATATATTGAATTTCTATATTGAAATATTGTCTATATTGAAACCCTTGAAAATAAGATGACCCCAGTAAACAACTATTTCAAATGCCCCTAGTCTTTTTTAATACTGGAAACTGGTACAGTGTAAGCAGTAGAGATTTAAGTGCATAGGAACATTCTTTCACTGGCACAGTTAATAACAGTTATAATAACAGCTAGTGATTACTTTCAGAAGATAGGAACCAACTGAACTGATTTGGTCTAACAAATTCCCATGGAACAGAGCAGGAAAACCGTGTCCTGGACTGATTATGACTTCTCTTTCATAAGGGATAAACTTCCCTCTTTCTATAGGTGGTAGTCTGTAACAGAAAGAATAAAAATTCTGAGGCTAGGAGAACTTTACCATGCACTTTTCACACTGTGAAAAGCAATGAACTCATGTTTGCTGAGACGTCTATTTCATATACATAGCACAGAAACCCATCAGTTTCAGCCTTTTCAAAAGTTTGCAAGAAAGAGAATTACTTTAAAGAAAGATTCTCAGTTTTGCAACTAAATATGAAAAATCTCTGATTTCTTTAGATAGTCAAAATCAGTAATTGAAGCTGAAAAGTGGACTTCAAATTTCTTTTCTGATGTAGTGAGACTGCACTGTAATGCTCAGTACACCACAGCTCCTAGGTGTGCACATTGTGAACCAGACACTTTCAGACATATGGAATAAGTAAATCTGTGCTGAATATTTTTACGAGTTCTTCTTGCATGTTTTCTTCCCAAATGCTTTCTGAACATAAGGACTGTCTCAAGATGAACTACTTTTTCCTCCCTTCCTAATCACTTCTACAGTCTTACTGAGCTCAGCATGTCAGAAAAATAGATGGGTTAAAAGGAACAATAACAAATAAACCAAAAACCCCACTGATTTGTGAACAGTCAACATTTTCCATCTCTAGAAGTCGTTCTATGGCTAATGTGCCTGATATTTTTCCTGCTCTGGCACTGGCATACTAACCCCTTCTCATGTCCCCAGAGGTGTTTGCATTCTCAAAGAGTTGGTAGATCTTCAAGGTCCACACTTAACAAGTTGTGCTGAAGGCTTTTCACATAGAAATTCATCAGATGATCAGTCTTCATTTGAAGCACTCTGAGAACTTCTCATATAGTGACAGGTATTCAACAAATTCTTCCCATGTCAAATATGCACTGTAACCACAGAACACATGGAAAAAAAGGAGAGATACTCATCCCAGAGAAATTTTATGATCATACCTTGCTACAAGTCTCTAGTCCCACTTTAAAAGAGATTGAGGTCCCAGTTGAAGATGGGCACTTTTGGTAGTCTCAGAACAGGTTTTTCATTTCTTGGAAATAAGAAAAATTATTTCTACTACCAGCATTTCTTCTCTTCTTTGCTGTGGTTAATTTGTAAATATCTCATTGGTAAAAAGTAAGGCTCCCATGTCTGTGTATCTAATTCCTGAGAACTCCTCAGGCAGGGATGCAATGTACCTAAAAGCTAGGTTTTGCTACCACACATTCCTCTGGGAATCTTAACCTTAATGTCTGCTGCTGCCCGTTTCCTGACACATCTTTTTGGAGATTCTCTGGATGTCAGCAGAACTTGTCCTTAGACAGCCTGGCAAACCACCAGAGAGAAGCTCTATCTTGTGCCTCCCTTCAAGTTTGCAGTATCAAGTTCATGACAAGTCATCCCAGAATTAAAACCAATTATCCTTATTGCATGATATTTATTACAGTGGGAAAACAAACATGTAAATGCCAAACAATTTCCAGGAGAGCGGAGTACAAGTCATGACCTGTTTCAGTTTGGGAGCACACTTGAGCATCTATTTGTGGTGCAGAAATTGCAAATCTCTGATGCAGTACTGACTGATATAATCAAGCAGATTTTGTAGCACTCTCTAATATTTCAGGCACAGCTGAGCTTTACTGAATTTTCTCAAGTATTCAAAAAATTACTGAAAGCCTGAATGAATGCAAAGTAGCACAAGCATTCCCCATCAGATGGTTACCAACAGTGTGACAGATATATTAAGCAGAGATAATTACTGCTTATAGTCCAAGAGACAGGATTTTTTTGGTGCATATGTTTGCTCATGCAATGATTACCATGTATAAGAACGAGTATACAAGGCAATAACAGATTTCTTCCCTTTGGGAATGTTTGTGAGTCATATTACAATAAAAAATGAGTTCTTTTTGCACATGTACATAAAAATGGCACTTATTATGTAAATTCAATCTGCCCAGGCATTAACTTACCTCTGTTACTGAAAAACACTTCAGTGTAAGGCCCCCAGGTCCACAATGCGGGGGTGCAGTTGAATGACTTTCCTATCACTCACATAAAAATTAATTAATTAAAATGGAAGTGATCATGAATCAAGTCAATGAAGATATTGTTATCCACATAAACTGTCTTAATACAGCCTAATTTATGCAGAAAGTCTATCTAATTACCATTGCACTTTGAGATTTCTGGGATGGCACAAACATTCAAAATAAAACAGAGTGATTATCTAATTAACGTTTAATTGTAACTACCAGTTGCTGTCCATCATTTTCAAGTCTCTGGGTGCATATGCCTCGTTTTTTCTTGTCCAAACATAAAAGTTCCAAAGACACTACAAAAGGATTTGGGATTTCTGGAAGGGTTTTTTTTTTTGTTTGTTTTTTTAAGAACACAATGAAAGGCAAGCTCAGAGAAAAAGAAAAACTTTCTTTGTTCTGCTAATCCACAATTTAGGGATGTCCCAGATACTCATCTTCAACTCATCTTTGGAGTAGAGCTGTGCTTTCAAATTTTCAAATTCCTCTCCCACAGGATTATTTTGTTCCTTGCTAAGAATTTCAAAATAAATTTTAACCTTTTCTATTTATTTTTAAAATGTGATGTTATTGTTTACTCTAATTAGAACAACTTTGCACTGTAAAATACATGAAGTATGAAGCTATTGCTTCATAACAAACCAAACATTATGAAACAGTAACTTAAATAACTTGGTAGAATTATTTAGAAATATATATAATTTCATCATTTTTTTAATTGCTGGGTTTTATTTTAATTATTATCAAATATTTTATAAAGGAGAATGTGAAAGCAATTTTGGTTTAATATGTTCTAAAATAAATCTAGTCTGGTTTTATTTAATTAATTTACTCACTATAGTTAATAACATCAGTGGCTGAGCCACAACTCTTGAGACAAGTGTTGAAAAAGAAACTCATGAGACAAAAGTAGAATTCAAGGTTCTGTTCTTGGCAAGATCTTGGCTGGTTAATATTAATTCTTCCCAGGTGTGCAAAGACTGATTTGTTATAAATGTCTGGATACAGCTGAGCTGCTGAAGAGCACTCTGAGGCTTTTACTTGAGGACAATTCAAAAACTGCATTTTCCTCCAACCTAGTCAGGCAGATAAGAAACGCCCTACATAGATTTGCAGTTAGCACCAAACTGAGGACATGGTGGGTCACCACCTCATTTTAAAACAGTGCCAAGAATGCACCCTTCAGTTGAAGGAGATAAAGGCTTAATCCACTTCTCCTTGACAAGGTTCCTACCCATTGCTCCATTCCACCAGAAGGAAAGGCCAACACATAAGACCATGAGCTATTCTGAATTAGGGCATTTTCCACACCCCTCTCATTATGTACCATTCGGGTACAGCTGTTGGCTGAGTTCTGGGGTGTCTACCCAAAGGGATCTCATGCTCACACAAGTTGCTGCATAGACAGATCAAAAATCCATCTAGCACAGAAGTCTGCTTGCCATGCTAGCCATGAACTGATATTTTGAGAAAGGTAACACAAAAGGTGTGTAAGGCTTTTCTTTAATACTTTCCCCGCTCCAACTATTTTTGACATAATAAAATTAATGTAGACATTTATCATCTTATAGATCATAGTCAGGGCCATCACTTTTGTGACTGTAGATTTCTTAAAGAAAAAATATACATAATTAAAAAAAATATATACTTTACAGAGCTAAGCCATTAAATCACTAGAAAATAAAATCCCAAGGGTTCAGTGAGCCACTCTTGAATATGTACATTCTGATATGTTCTTGTCCATGCTGCAGTGTAAAATGAGTGATGAATGGAAGCAAGCAGTAATTATTCCTCTCAATAAAGGAGTAGCTTGAAGCACGTTAGCAATTACTGAAACATCTAATATTTTACCTACATCAGGTAAATTATGAGCAAGGCAAATTACTAGGATGTCTCCTCTATAATCAAGAAAAATATTTGATGACAGTGTTTATTATTATCAAAACCATCTTCATTGAGGAACTGCACTAGTGACAAATTATATTTATATTGGTATTGATCACACTTATTATTAACCATGACAACAGTAATATTATTAGTATTAATCACAGCTATTGTTATGCATTTGCATGGTACTTGACAAACACATGCTTAAATACCTTAAACAAGTTTTTTTCTCCTTTAATAAATTCAATAATATTCAACATAATCTGTTCGATATCTACACTAAAGGACTCACAATCAGATTAAGCAAGAGAAAAACCAAATACAAATAGAGAGTGATAATTTAGGTAACAGATTATCTGAGGAACTACTGGAGAGAATGGAAAATAAGGAAAAACACCTGAAAGAATTATAGATGAAAGATAACAGAGAATAGTAGGAGCACCAAAAAGAAAACAGGAAGAAAAGGAGAAAAAAGAGACTAGGTAGGGATATGAAGATGATAATTTGCCATGTTAGCTAGCCTGAAGTGTAAGCACTTAGCCCCCACAAATCGTGGGTACTTTTAGTTTGTTCGTTCGTTCATTCATGCATTCCCTGGTGCACTCCCTATTGGCTAAACCCACAGACATACAAGATGTGGACCCACAGCAAACTTGTAATTGCTGATTAGCTGTCCTGTATCTTACATGTACGTCTGACCTTTCAGATGCTCAGGATGACCCTTCATGCTGCTGATAACCCTGCACGACACAGCACAAACTGCGTGGCCATACCCACCAAGTAATCAATTCAGTAAGTTAAGATGTGGCTGAGATGCCACCTACCAATTTCTCCACTGTGGACAGGTTAAATGGCTTATTTAACCAAGGAACAAACATAGCATTCGTTCAAATAAAAATTTTGTTTTACTCAGTTCAGCACAAGTTTTAGAATATACTTCCTTTGCAATTTTATATTCCCAACCTATAGAATTACAAAACCATAAAGTATACTACATTGGAAGGGATTTCCTTGAGGCCTGCTCAAAGCAAGGCAAATTAAGCAGGTGGCTAAGGGCTATATTCAGTGAGAATCTGAGTATCTCCATAGATGAAGAATCCACAACCCCTCTGCACAGCCTGCTCCAGTATTTGACCATTCTCGCAGTAAGAAATTTTCCTTCTCTCTAATAATATTTTTCAGTATTCCAGCTTGTGCCCAGTGCCCCTACTGTACATCTCTGAGAAGAGCTTGCCCCATACTCTCTGTTCCCTGCTATGAGGAAGTTATAGGCAACAGCAAAATCTCCATGACTTGTTCTTCTCAAGGCTGAATAGATTCAGCCCTCACAGTCCGTCCTTGTACTCCAAGTGCTCAAGTCCCCTCATTGGCTTGGAGACTTCAGTATGTCAATGTCTTTTTTGAACTGGAAAGCCAAAAACTGGAATGAAATATAGTTTTGCGAGTGTTGAATACATGGCAATAATCACTTACCCTGATCTGCTGCCTACACTCTTGTTGCCCAGCACGAGGTTGCCCCTCTTTGCTGCAAGGGCACAGCGCTAATTTCTCTTGAACTTCCTCCCCACTGGGATCCTCAAGTCTTCCTCTACAAAACAATTCTATTCCTCAAATTGTCAGGTGCAGAACTGCACTTGCCTTAGAAAACAAATAATCACCCAAACTCACCACAGAGCTGGATATTTCCAGGCAGCACTTCATAGAGCTTTGAATTGAAAACTACACTGCCATGAGCAGAGTTCATAAATAGAAAAGAGATCTTTCTAAAGTACAATTTTAATGCTCTTTAAAAAATAATGGGGTTTTAAGAAAGTTTAAGGGAATATTTCAGCTTAATTTTAGTAGCATAGTTAGAAACTAAACATCAAAATTGATAAATGAGAACATTAGTTTACTGTACACTGCCATCATTGCCAGACTTTCATATCTGTATAAATAAAACTCAAAAAAAGTGAAGAATTTAGCTGCCTCCAAAACATAAGCTAAAAAAAATAAAAAAACTGTTAGAGGGAAAAAACCAAGTATCTTACCTCACCTTGCACATGACCAAAACTCTCAGGCCTCTCTGAGTGATCTCTGGTTTGCTCTACTAACAAGACTCAAGATTCAGGTGTAATTTCCTGCAAATTCTTGAGCTGGAAGTGGCATCTAAATAACACAGTAACACTAGCTTTCCATTCTGGTTGTAGAAATATGGACGAGAAGATATGAGTTTAAATCAGTAGACCTCCATGGCACTGATGAAGGTATGCATGATTTTATCCACAGGTATGGATATACCCATGGATATTGATGACTTTGTGCTATGTACTCACTAGCATGACCTAGACCATGGGCTTTGGAAGAGAATGGTTAGGCAGCCAAACTTCATGTAAGGAGATACTCAATTTTAAGAAGTATAGAGAGACATGGAAAATACTTGAGGTACAATATGCAGCTATATAAGCATAGAATAATTTTGTTTGGAAGGGACATCTAAAGATCACCTAGACTAACACCCCTGCAATAAGCAGGGACAACTCCAACAGGATCAGGTTCCTCAGAGCTCCATCCATCCTGATCTTGAATGTTTTAGGGATAGGACATGTATTACATCTCTGGGCAACTTGTTCCGGTGTCTCACCACCCTCACCCTAAAAGAATTGATTCCTTATATCTGGTCCAAATCTACTCTATTTTCATTTAAAACCATTGCCATTTATCATATTACTACAGACCATGATAAAAAGCTTGTCCCCATCTTTCTCATAAGCACCCTCCATGTACTGAAAGGCCACAAAATGGTCTTCTCAAAGCCTTCTCTTCTCCAGGCTGAACAACCCCAACTGTCTTAGTCTGGTCCCATAGTAGAGGTGTTCCATCCTTCTGACCATTTTTGTGGCCCCCCCTTTGGATTCATTCCAATAGATCAATGTCCTTCCTGTGCTGGGGACTCCACAGCTGGATGCAGCACTCTGGGTTGGGTCTCAACAGAGCACAGTAGAGGGCCAGAATCACCTCCCTTGATCTGCTGGCCACGCTTCTTTCTATGCAGGCCAGGATTTCATTGGCTTTTTGGATTGCAAAACCACATTGCCAGCTCATGCCCAGTTTTTCATCCACCAGTATCACCAAGTCCTCAGCAGGGCTCCTCTCAGTCCATTAATCCCTCAGCCTGTACTGATACCAGTGTTTGACTGACACAGGGCAAGACTTCTTGAGCTTTTCCAGGCCCCAGTCAGGTCCCAGGTTCTATATGTGGGTGAATATGTGAAAAATTACAAATTCAAGCTTAGAAATTTTAGAAGGCAAATACTCGTTTTCAGAAGATACTCTGAACTCCATAAGCTGTAAGCTTTTATATATTTCTAAGGCCACTCAGCCCTGAAACTATAAAGATCAATAGATCTTGACTGAGTTATAAATTCACAAAGGTTGTGCACTTATGAGCCATGCAGTTCTTCTGTGAGGAGTTAGCATGAGCTATTGCAACTCCTGAACCAATAGTATAGTGGAAATAACAATAAATGTTCTCCCAGCATGAGTTTTTTCCTTTCTCGTTGATGTGCATTTATTGTAAAAACTTTTGAAGGTCTCCAGCTGGGAACTAATATTGTTCCCCTTATGCCCATCAATTCCCTATAGTATATCTACACTATTCAACATTTTCAACTCTAATACAGCAATTTTGGCTAAGCTGTGACAGTGTCACAGCTGACCATTCCAAAGAGTCATAGAAAAGCATATGAATTCCTTTGTCAAGGAATAACAGTTCCTAGAGTGATAGATATGTATCACAAAAAGGGCAAAAGTATGGTGTAGTCTTTATACCTTCCAAGCATCCAAATGCTAAACTGGCTATAACACCTTTTGGCCCAGCATGAGTGAGACATTATTTACTAAGCCAAAAACAGATAAAAGCACATGCCCATGTTCTCAGTTCCAAGCCTGACCGTGAGTAAAAATGTGGAAGGCACAGTCATTCATCCACCTACTAAGATTAAATCACTGGATGAAATAACACTGTTATTTATTTATATGGTGCCTTAGTTTTTATTACAGCCAGTGAAAAGAGAGTTCTCAGAGCTCAGTCTAAAGAAGACCTGCTCATCTCCCCAGATAAAGAGCTGCTTCAGCTGCACTACCTGTATTAATTAGATGCCCCTTAACTGTATAATCTGTAGCTCACATATAGATTTCTGCCCTGCAGAGACCTTATAGTCAGGAGTCTGAACCTGGAACTGAAACCTACATTTTTTCTTCTCTTATTAATTCTTTTCAAAGAACCAAACTACAATTAGTTAGTGCTTTCCTACATAAAAATGTTACCATATGGAATCCAGTTGACATTTAAGCAATAGATTAGAGTTGGATTCACCTCAATTTAAAGTTTATGCTACTTAGATGTCAACAGATGAGAGATTCACTGTAGGCTCTCTTAGTACTCTTCTATCACCATACTCTTGACCTGTTTTAGAGAGACATTGTGGGATGAGAATAATTATATTCATTTATTTACATTATTTATAAGAGAGTTTAGGATAAAAACCTCAAACCTGGTCACCTATAGTCTGCTAATCACAAACATCAAATGGCACAGACATGCTGTGAACATTTCCCCTGTTCTCTGAGAAGAAATGAAGCTTGGAGAGCAATGTCATGTAATGAACTTACATCCTCAATTTACAGCCTGCAAAAGAGCTAATTGTGGTGTCATTGTCTGGTTCATAGCTGACCATAGCTAACCTGCAGCTTCCTGAGGATTTAGCTTAGGAGACAAAGTGGGATCAAGTCTGGACTTTCCTACTAGTGTTTAAGCATAAGCCCAGGGGAGCAGTACTGTGAAATACTGAATAAGATATGGTTACACATGTTTTGTGTCCTTGATAAGAGCTTTCACACACAGTCCTTTAGTTCAGTAGCCAAGCAATTTGAAGTTAAACCCCTTAATTTTCAAGTATTGGAGCATAAATCTAACTAGGAAAGGGGAATACTCTCCCACATGAGGAAAAAAAGCTAGAAAGAGAGCACCGCAAACTCACAGTCAACAGATCTTAATGCAGGCAACTCAGCACCTTGGAGCTGCTGAGGAGGCTGACAGAAGCTTTCTCCAAAGTGTCCTTTGTGAGAGCTGTCACCTTGCCTGTTAGCTCTAAGCATTATGTAACTGCTATTCCTGCTGGGGGGGAAATGTGCCAGCAGAAAACATCATTGCTTCCAAGTCTTACAGCTGCTTTATTTCAGAAAATCACAGAGGAAAAGGTCTCCTTGAAAGCTACAGTGTAGAGAGAAAGGCAAGTATCAGGCAGGCATAACTGCATCAGGGAGAGGCCAGAAAGATAAAATCTGGAAAGCTGATCAGGGACTTGCCCAGAAGTGCGAAAGCTGCCGGGCCCCACCTTTGGCCGTGCCTGCATTGCAGTAGGCACAGCCGATAACGGGCATCAAAGACAAACTTCACAGCATCCTGACTCTGTTCCTGGGCCAAGTCCCAAATGTGCATCACAGCAAAGCCTGGAGGCAATTTTGGCAACAAGTTGAAAATGATCCCAACAGGCTGCCACCAGCTGAGTATTGCCAGCCTCTACAACATGCCTGCTACTTTTTTTCCATCTTTGATGTGCACCTTATGTTGAGCACTTCAGGGTTTTGGTAGGGAAGCAAAATGGAGGAAGCATGACAGAAAAGCCACTACAATTAACAATGCATGGTGGACAGTCACGGCTCCAAATGCACATTTAATGCTTTTTACTCAAAAAGTGCAGCAAGATAAGTGGATTCCCACTACACATGTGATCAAGTTGTATTTTGCCATGTTTATGTCTTTGATGTCTCTGTCTTTTATGTCTTTGATTCTTGTTACAGGGTGAGCCTGTCCACATAATGTTTTTAAACACTTAATGCATTGTGAGAGGTAGGAAAAAATTTGGGCTAGGGATAGATATTTGGGAAGAGAACGTGAAGATCTGTGAATAAGTGTTATTTTTCAACCCACATCTTACGCCTCCCCTTCAGCTGTTGAGTTGCTTGTTGTTTAGCAAAACAGCAACACTTCTGGGACCTGAAATGGTGTCAATGGGCATAGATTAGTAAAAAATATAACATTTGATAAAGAAAAATAAAAATAACTACCCCTGATATTCTACTCTAAAACTACTCCATGCATACTTTATCGTCTTCCTGCTTTGACCTTTTGCTTTTGAACAAAAGCAAGAAATTAGATCTGAAAGATTCCTAGGCCATTGTCTTATAAATATGCAGTCTCCTCAGTAAATACTGTTACATTTGTTCTGCTACAGGCTTGACTTTTGTTCAGAAATGATCCGATATTTAACCATTACTTTATTATTGACTCCATTCTGGAAAAGGAATAAATAACTGCTTTTGCAAGAGCAGCAAAGCAATCACATGTGGTTGAGACAACTTCCTTTGAAACATGTTTAAATTTAAATTTGAAATATTTTTACAAAATTGTCACATGTATTAGTAGGAGCACATTTCTTAGGTCTGATATGTTAGATTAATAAGGGATTTCCCAATGTTTTCAAGGAGAAATTAATCTCCTTTTGATTTTACCTGAGCAAACTATTCAGTCATAGATGCCTTGTGTATTTCCAGTCTAATTTAGTTACGTCTTTGAACTCAGGTATTAGTGTCAGAAAAGTATAGCTCAAAGTGACCATACCTCTCAAGTGAAAGACATGTAATATTGCTCATTAATGGGAGAAGACTATCTGCTCATTTTTAGATTATTAAAGTAGAAAAAGGATTGCCTAACACCAACCTTCTTTTTTAATAACTTGAGATAACAGTCACATAATTTGAAGATAAAGTGGATCACTCTCTTTTGTCAGTATAAATCACTGTGGCATACATTTTTCCAAGAGAAAAATTATGCACAAAAAGATTCTTGGCATTGATTTCTGGAAAATCTAGTTCAAATTCTTGGAGCCTTTTTTCTTTGTAGTTTTTATCACCTTGATTGGTATAGAAGAGTATCTCTCAAGAGTATCTTATATGTACTATTTGGCCCTGTGACTCCTACAGGGGGTTTAAAAGTATACTGCAATTAGCAGATGAAATTCTGTCTTAATAAATGCAAAATTATGCCCATGGGGGAAAATCAATCTTAAACTGCATGAAATGTGATGAGTTCTGAACTAGTTAATTACCACTGAGGAAAAAGTCTCTCCACTACAATGGATAATCTAAGAAAATTGCCCATAGCTATCACACAGGAAAGCAAAATGATAAAAAAATATTAGGAAAGGAAGAGATAACACATCAGACAAATATGTTATTTCACTATTCAATTCTGTGATGCACTTGCATCTTGCAAATAATATGTAGTTCTAGTTCTCACATGTCAGAAAGGAATATAGTAACTCTAGCTGAAAATTTTGTCAGACAGTTGTGGTGGGTTGCCCTGGTGAGCAGCTAAGCACCCACTAGGTCACTTACCAACACCTCCAGTGGGGTGAGGGAGAAAATCTGAGCAGCAAAAGCTGAGATAGAATGGACCAAGATAAGGACGGTTTAACAGATGAAGCAAAACTGCACACACAAAATAAGAAATTCACCTACAAAGAGGTGTTCCGCCATCTTCAGGAATGAGAATCTCTGCACACTTAATGGTTACTTGAGAAAAACTCCATAGCTATGAACTCATCTTTCCCAAGCTTTATCAATGACCTTGATGCCATATTTATGGAACATCCCTTTGGTCAGCTGGGATCAACTGTCCTGGCTGTGTCCCCTTCACAGTTTGTTGTGCACACGCAGCCCCCTCACTGCCAGGATGGGGTGAGAGGCAGAAAAGGCTTTGACTGTGCAAGCACTGCTCAGTGCAGTCCTCCCTGAATCATCTCTGTGTTATCAGCCCTGTTTAGATCACAAATTCACAGCACCATACATGCTGCTGTGGGGAAAAATTATCACTAGCTCAGTCACATCCAATTAAAAAAAAGAAAAGGTCCAGTATAAGAAATGATCAAATAAACTAGATCATCAAGTTTAATGATCAAGAAGTTAATTCAAAATAAATAAAAGAGGAGTGCTTTCATACAGTATGTATTTAACATATTGAATTAGTTGCTACAAGTTGCTGTGGGTTCCAAACTGCATCTGTCTACAAAGCAATTAATAAATAATAATAAAAAAAAAAAGAAATACAAGTGCAGTAGAAGTTAGTAAATGCAACTGCAACTTTTTCAGGTACAGATTTCCCTATGCTTACAGGTCTGCACAGGCAAAGGGAACATACATGGGAAGAACTCCTATATAATCTACATATTCATATATTGTCACAAAGGTATCCGTTTTTTAATCATTTAGATAAAAGACTCCTTCCACTTTTGCATACTGAAGATTTCAGTTTCCTTTAAAATGTGAAAGGAGAATAATTTGTAAAAAGTAATGAAGAGATGTCCATCTCATTGACCTTCTAAACAGAGAAGGATGTTTTCTTTCTCACCTGCTTATCCCATTAGTCTGCAAACTGATCCAGAGACAAGAGAAAACACATTTATGCCATTCCACGTCTATCTCATTCTTCTTGGTCTCCCCTCCCTTTCTCTGTGAAATATCAGCTTGCTATCATTTTTACTTGCACATAGTTACATAGTTACCTGGAGCTAATAAGAATCATGCTCCTGCAAGAGCCCAGATGACAAAGGGCATATGAGTTCCCTGTATAGAAGCAGATGACATTGATGCAGTGGACTGCAAATAACATTGAAAAGTTCGAAGTGAATGAACTGAAAAATATCTTAAATTTCTTTCTGATCTGGTGATTTCAACAGTCACATGTAACAGGGAAAACACAAACAGTAAAGGTCTTAGTCTTACAGAAGTCAATGCTAATTAATTCATGGAAGTCCTATGACCTATATTAACCAGGACATCAAACAGTGACTTCTGACCTTAAAATATTTGAAGTTCATGGCCATTTTTTGTTTTTATAAATTAAATTGATGTGATTGTTTTGTCTCACACTCTGTTTCATCATAGATCTGATTGCAGCTACAGTCCCTAAATATAGATAATATATTCCCTTTTGAGTGAATTTTTAGCTGCCTGAAGTCCATCTATACTGACCTTGTTACTGATGGCACAGATTGAACCCTGGTTACTAGGGCAGGTTAGTGAACTGGCTCTTATCAAGGCTCCTTGCATAATGCTACCCCCCACAAAAAACTACTCTTTCTTCCATACCCAGATTTCCACTGCTCAGTTTGCTGCTTGGAATCCATGACTGAATTAACATGTGTGCTGTGGAGAATATTGGCAGAGCTGTGTCTCTGAAGGAAAACAAGTAAACCAACTTAATATAGTTATATGCACCTACTGAAATCCCATTCCTACCCAGGCTAAGAAGGTCTTACTGATTTTGATAAAGGAAGTTAACCCTCTGATTGCTAGGGATCATTGGAGAGATCTTAATAGAACTGACTTATGAACACAAGGTCATTGGTTTAAACACAGTCTTGAGTAATAATGACCGAAAAACACCGCATGTAAGTTATTTTTTTAAACCACCATACTAACTGTGGTTACTAATCCTGTTCCATGCAAAGGACTGGCCATATCCTATAAAGAAACATTATAAAGCACATCTATTAGACTCAGCATACACATCAAAAAATTAATCACTAAATTCAGTTGTCTCCACTCTCCAGATTATGCAAAAAAGATATTATTCTTAGGACACCCTGCCTTCAATGCTACGTTCATCTCTGGATCCTCAGAAAAGGAAGGATATCAACTTTTTGGAATGAGTCCAGAGGAGGGGCACCAAGATGATCAGAGGGATGGAGCAGGTCTTCTATGAAGACAGGATGAGAAAGTTGGGCTGACCAGTGTGGAGAAGTGAGAGGTGAGAAGTTAGAGTAGACTCTCAGTACCTAAAAGGGGCTTACAAGAGAGCTTGAGAGGGAATTTGGACAAGGGAATGCTGTGACAGGAAAAGGAGGAACTGAAAGAGAGTATGTTTAAATTAGATATTAGGAGGAAATTTTTTACTGTGGGGATGGGGAGGCACTGGAACTGGTTGTGCGGAGAATTCATGATGCCCCATCTGTGGAAGTGTTCAAGGCCAGGCTGGATGGGGCTTTGAGCAACCTGAACTAGTGGGAGATGTACCCTGACCATGGCAGGGGGGCTGGAACTAGATGACCTCATAGCTCCCTTTTAACCCAAACCATTCTAAGATTCTATGGTATTCTAGAAAAACCCAGCTAACCATAATTGTTACTTTATCCTAGGTACAGAAAATATCCTCTTTTTTTTTTATTCTTAAGACAGTGGTTTCCTAAAACATTAAATATATTTTAAAATAAGTTGACACCAAGTGTTTTGAGGAGAACACAGTAATAATGCAAATATTAGATTGCTTACTTTATTTTTAGCTCCTCATATATTTCAATGTTTCACCTCTGTTTAATTCCTAATTAGGTCAATGCAAAGTAAATCTTACAGAATTTATTCACTCTACCTGATAATTTCCAATTAATATTAATGTTTTGTCATATAGAACCACAGAAATAAAGGCCAAAAGGGACCTGTTAGGTCATTTTAACTGATTGTCTGCATATGAATAGTGGTTATATTTCATCTGGTTCTTTTCAAAACTGAACAAAAAGTGTGCATATGACTACAGCATATCTTCTTGAAAAGTCTTAATCGGAGGCAATGAACATAGTTAATGATGTTTCTCTCTGCCCTGTAGCTGGCAATCCTAACCATCAGATTGTTGCTATGTTCTTCAACACAGGGTTATCATCCTTTGCACAGCTAGAGTGGAACACGTGGAAAGTACCTATAGCCTCCCATGTAACAGGTAGAAACAGCTGATTTGATCCCCTCAGGTACTACAGACAAATGTGTCTCTTGTTCTCTTGAGATTTGTTATCTTTATATATAGTTTGTTAGTGAATCAGAATTCCACTGTTTCTCCACTTCAAAAAGGTGGAGTTTTAAATAAAGATTATAAGATTGTATTATCCTCATTCACCTGTGGTTCTTCAGTAGATGAAGTTATGTTCTTGCATGGTTATTGGGATATGCAGGAGGTGGCATCTGGGGATTGTCCCTGTGCTTGGCGTTTAGTGGCTCTCTCAGGAAAGCTTTCCCATTAGGAAGCTGACTTTAAGCTACAATTTGTTCAAAGTGCTGACTGTATGGACTTTTTTCCAAAGTGCTTCAGAAAGTGCACAGAGAGGCATGTTAATATGAGATGTGGTACTCTGGAGGACCATGTCCATAACACTTAGACATTCCACAGGTAAACTTGAAGGCCCACAAACCTGTCCTGGATCTTGCACAGTGAGCCTTTGCTGTTCTGCACTTCTGTGAAATAGGACACACACATTTAAAACTGTTTTTGAACTAGGAGAAATTCAGACCTGAAGGTATTCGGTGTCATCCTGACAAGTCAGTGCCTACACTAACATTTTCTCTTCCAATCCTTTCAAGTAAAATTAGCTAATTCAGCAGAAGTTCAGTTTTGACAGTACAACTGTTTGTATAATCGAAGTTTCTGCTGTCAAGCAAAGATCACATCCTTGATGATGATCACTGTGCTGGCAGATGCTGCTATAAGAGACAGAATAAATTGCATACACTGTGAAGTGCTTTGACAAGAGTAAATAGTCTGGGCCTAAATGTCTGTATTGCAATTGAAAGAGTACTTGGGCTTGAAAAGCATTTAAACATTTTCAAAAATATTACCTGGTATCTCATTACAAAGTGTTTTGGTTTAACTCCAACTGCCAACTAAGCACCACACAACTGTTCACCTACTCCTCATGCATCAAAATGAGAGAGAAAATGAGAAAAGCAAAAGTGAGAAAACTTAATGGTTAAGATAAAGGCAGTTCAATAGGTAAAGCAAAGGTTTTGCTTTTTGCACAAGCAAAACAAGGAATTCATTCACCACTTCCCATGGACAGGGACAGGTGTTCAGCCATCCCCAGGAAAGCAAGAATCCATCGTGTGTAACAGTGATTTGGGAAGACAAATGCCATCACTCCAAAGGTCTCCCCCTTCCTTCTTCTACCCCCAGCTCTATATGCTGAACATGATGCCATCAGGTCTGGAATTTCCTTTTGGTCACTTGGGGTAAGCTGTCCTGGCTGTGTCTTCTCCCATGTTCTTGTGCACACCCAGCCTCCTCACTGCTGAGGTGGGGTGGCAAAGAGAAAAGGCCTTGAGGCTGCTCAGCAGTTCCTAAAGTATCGCTGTGATATCAACATGGTTTTGATCACAGACCCATAACACAGCTCCATGCCAGCTACTGTGAAGGCACTTCACTCTATGCCAGCCAAAACCAGCACACAGACTAAAGAGTGAAAAACTTCTTACATTATATTTTAATTTTACTGACTTGTAAGAATATTTCAATTGATTTTTTTTTAATTGATTTTCAGCCTTATCTGAACAGATACTCCTACCTGGGTGAAAAGCTAGGCTTTTATTTTTCTACTGCCCCACAGCACTCGCTGATCCTGCTGGTGATTTATAGCTGTGCAAACTGTAAGTATAAAGGCAGTCACAACACGTGCCATGTTCACCCTGTATCAACTACCATAAATAATAGTATCAAAAGGTAAGTAATAAAGAATCCCAAGCATCATGCCCTTCCTTACTGAATGGAAGAATAAACATTGTGTCTTGAATGATCCCCTAAATTTGGGAACTCTTCTGTTCATTCTAATAACTGCAAAACTCCCTGGAGTTAAACATTATGAGCCTCACAGAATTTTGTAATTTCATGTAACACAGAAATTATTGACTGCTTTTCCCTCAATGAGGTTCTTCTCTCCTCTGGTTTTATTACCATTTGATCCTAGCTATTTAATGGACCTGGCATTTGTTACACATGGAGGAACAGACCTTTAAGGCAGCACTTGCTTTACTGATTCTACAAAAACAAAGGAGGAAAGAATGTGACTTATCACATAGAGCCAGCAGACAATATAAACACAAGATCATCTGCCAACACATTCTCTTTAATTCTGGAAAAAGCTATAGGCAAGCATCTGGGAGACATTAAAGGATAAACACTTTATTAGTGCATACATTCCATGGCCTTACCACTTTATGGTGTTATCAAACAAAATGTCACAAGCAGAGCTAGTTTGGTACTTGGCCAAAAGAACCCCAAGGAGACCACAGCTACTGTGGGAAGTGATGTTAGCAATTCATAGCATGGCATTTTTCTTTGAGCAAGCAACTCAGTGTAATAAAAGGGGTGACTGCTTGCAAATTTTCATCCATATATGAGGCAAAAATTGGTTTCTGAGAACCTTTTCAAAGAGAGTTAGCTTAGCACCAGCTTTGCTAATTATTTTCTGCCTGTGCAAATATTCACAGCTTTTCAAGCAGACTTCATTTTGTTTCAGTTCTGATCAAGCTGTTCATGTGCAATAGGATCAAATTAATAAAATCATGCAAAAAATTAAGGGTAATGCTTCTTGGTGAGCTGAATACATTAAATGTTTTGCTGATGCATAGTGGAATCCTTTTCAAAATTAATAAAATTCAGACTACTTGAGTGGCAGGATACCTTCAGCAAAATTTTGATCACATGAAGGAAAAAAAAGCCAATAGGGAGTCTATTATCATATAGTGTTGCAATATTTTTGACAAATATAATTCTTTAATAATTAAATTTGCTTCAACCAAAAGCATTCTGCTTGATCATATAGAAATTCTGGGGAACAGAAGTTGGATTCACTGAAAAATGTCAACAGTTCTTTTTTTTTCCCCCCAATTTATATACTAAAAGATACTGGTATGATGATCCCAATCTTTTACACAGTTATTCAAGAACTAAAGTATTCATCCAGTAGATGCAAGATCAAAGTTCAAGAACTTTCCTTGGTTCTTGATGTCTGGGCCCACTGTGCACATAAATGCTTTTATTCTTTTATTCTTACTTTACGGAATACTTTGCAAAGGGTTGCGTTCCCTTTCTCACACGTACGACATGAAACTGTGTCAATGGTAATTACATGTAGCCAGGAGCCAATATCGTCCTAACAGGGGAATTTCTTGTCTGAGAGCCACTTTTTAAAAGATCTCACTTAACATTTGGCCATAGAAGTAAACAGAGAAACCTCCACAGAGTAATTCCTTCCACCCATTAAGTAGGAAAGGGATGCTATTGATCCTAATAGACTTAACTGTGTACGATGGAAAAACAGGATACAGTTCACCTACATTTCATTGTCTAAACACATATATCAACAAATAAGCTAGGAATTTGGGTTCCCAGTTATGTCAAAGGAAATCACAGCCAAGACAGAAAATGAACCTGTAGTTTCATAATGAGCTAATTAAAGTAGACAAACACTTAATTTACATTGTTTTAAAATACATCCGAAACAATTATATAAGAATTTAAAAAAAAAATCCTACCTGAAGTATGTTAACCTTTACATTTTAGTAAAAAAAGAGAAGAAACTTTCTTTGTTTCCAATCAGACTAATTCCTTCATTACAAAACTGAAAATCAATTACTTATCAACCACTGTTCTTGACAATCATTTTTCTCCCATGATCTCCCATTAACACATTATTTGCACCAATTCACTCAAAAGACTTTTGTGTTTCAGTTTCAAGATTTTCAACTTTGAATTTATTTGCAAAGGTAATTTCAGTGAAATTCTTGCAATTCTTTAATGCGTCATTGCTAATTGCTATGGGTTCATTTCTTACAATTGACTCAAAAGAAAAATGAAACCTTGCAATGAGGTTTTTTTTAACTTTCATTTTGTTCTAGAGACTGTAAGCACAGATTCATCTGATGCAGTGTTTTATATGCTCAGTGGAAGTAAATGACAGCTTGCTAAGGCATGTTATGATGGATTTGAGCTGTATTTGAATTTGGATTTTTTTATTAGTTTGTTCACTGACATCTTAGCAAAAAAAAGATGAAAATAGAACTGTGAGATGAAAGTCTGACTTAATGCCATCTTTTCTACCAACTACTTAAAGGATAAATCAAAACATTCTTATTGGATGGTATTTCTTTATAACTATTAAATGAAATAAACAGTCTGTTTTAAAGCAATATGACAGAACAAACCTCAGCCATGATGAGCAACATGTTGATCTTACTGAGCACATTTCACTTCATATTACTTGTGGTTCTATTAAAGACAGTAATAGCTGCATCTGATGATATCTTTTAATGCCAGTGTTATCAAAAAGAATCCTTTAACACACTTTGATTATATGGTAGCTGAGCAGTCTGTGGGTAATAGCTTTAATGGTGCCTTTTGACAGTCTTATGTAACCATCTCATTTGATCAGGACATATTCCCAGAGTAAAGCAATTTATAGAAAGACCTTTCCTCCTTGTTCCAGCTTGTTTACTGTAATTTATTCACAGTTGCTTTCTCAAATTGCGTTGTTTCTGTCTTTAGGATGCTTTTCATTTTTGTTGATACTTAGTAAACATCTCAGCTCTTTTATCCAGTTTCTTTTTACAGATGCTTCTTTTGATATCTTGTCACTTCGTACATTCAAAATTCTCTTTTCCATGTCTTTTAATAGTTTACTTTCATTCTAATATTAAAATCCTTATTTTTAGTATTCCATAGAATTTACTTCTCCACATGCATTGTTTTCTCTGTATTATCCCAGCATAAGTTGTTACTGTAGAGCTTAACTTTGTGTTTTATGTGATGACAGACTAATTTATTGTTGCTTTTATGACTAGTTGACAAATCTTATTTCCGCTTCATCATAGATGAATGCAAATAGCTTGGCCTTAATGCTTTGAAAACAAAATCATTATAGGCTGGTAATTCAATTGCCCTGAAAAACTACTATTTTTTACACTTTTTTTTAAGAGACAAAAAGAAAAAACAAACAAAAAACCACTACAGACCTGAGCATTTGAATTTTGAATGCTTATATAACATTCTGCCTGGTTTTGTTTGCTTCTTTGCCACAGTAACTCAGAAGTTTGATTCTTTCCTACACTGGCTTGGACAATTCTTTTATCTTACCCGTTCACTATAAAGGGCTTTCCAATTTGTCTTCCTAATTCTATCAAAGTTTTTTTGGAATGCAACCAAATGAGTTG
The DNA here is from genome assembly GCF_037042795.1 of Molothrus aeneus. Taxonomy (NCBI): domain Eukaryota; kingdom Metazoa; phylum Chordata; class Aves; order Passeriformes; family Icteridae; genus Molothrus; species Molothrus aeneus. The sequence goes on along the minus strand of NC_089647.1, from coordinate 60,216,707 downwards.
CCTAGGAAGTTTCAATAGTACAGTAAAAAGCACCCTGTTACTAAAACACCCGATTAACCATGTTTAAAACTCTTGAAATTACCATCAAAATCATGAGGTTTTTGATTAAGTCATAGTCAGAGAATCTTTGTGGTCTCAGTGAGATGAGTACTTGATTAGCACTCAGAGGATCTGAGACCTGCTTCATGTTCTTTGTGAACAGAGAAGGGCAAGTGGGTGATGCAACTGTTGGAGGTTGTTTTGGGCAAAATCATCATTAAATAGATGGAGTTTTCAATTCTTGGAGAAGTAAGGAGGGAGCTTATCAAAACTACCAACTTGAACTCACAGATTAGGCTTTGGTCTGTTTCAGAGCCTGAATGAGAGTCCCTTGGGAGGCAGTCCTGAATAGCAAAGGGGCTCAAGAAGGCTGGATATTTTTCAAGAGGGGAATCTTAAAGACACGGGAGCAGGCTGTCCCCCTGTGCTGAACAATGAGCCAGAGGGGAAGACTGGCCTGGCTGACCAGAGAGCTTCGGCTGGAACTTAGGGAAAAAAATAGAGTGCATCACCTCTGTAAAAAGGGGCAGGCAACTATGGAGGACCAGAGAGATGCTGTGAAGTTATGCAGGGAAAAAGCTTAACAGGACAAAATCCAATTGAAACTTAACCTGACTACTGACAACAAAAATTGTTTCTCTAAATACATTAACAAACGAAAGTATCAGAAACAGTGTGGCCAGCAGGACAACGGCAGTGATTTTCCCTCTGTACTGGGCCCTGGTGAGATCACATTTTGAGTCCTGTGTCCAGTTCTGGGTTCCTCAGTACAAGCAGGACATTGAGGTTCTAGAGCAAGTCCAACTAGGGCAACAAAGCTTTGAAAGATCTAGAGGGTCCTGTGAGGAGCAGCTGAGGTTGTTTAGCCTGGGGAAAAGGAAGTTCAGGGGTGACATTATCACTCTCTACAGTTACCTGAAAAGAGGCTGTAACAATCTAAGGGTTAATCTGTTCTCCCAAGAAACAAGCAATAAGAGGTAAGGAAATGGCCTCCAGTTGCACCAAAGGGGTTTTGATTGGATATTGGGAAAAATTTCTGCACTAAAAGGGTTCTGAAGCATTGTAACAGACTGACCAGGGTAGTCACCATCCATGGAGACATTGAAAAGATGCGTACATGTGACATTTAGGGATACAGTTTAATGAAATACTAAGATTAACAGTTGAACACGATGATCTTAATGTTTCTTTCCAACCTTAACGTGTCTGTGACAATATGATTGAGGATGCAATTTGCTGCCTATTACTGCTACTGAACCAGTACCCCTATGCTTGAGTGGAAGCTTTGGAGGTGATCTTGAATGCCCACAGTCTGCCACCTCCCATGGGCAGAGAATCCCCAGCTGTGAGAGACGGAAAGGCCATTTTGAAATAGTGGCAACAGGAACATAGAATCTAAAGCCTTTCTTCAGTGAAATAACTCATAAGGCAAAGATACATGCCAAAATGTCACCTACTTCCTTTCCTAGCAAGGCCAACACCACTTACTGTTAACTCATACCATGCTCCTGCAACTTACCTCACCTCCAGAGCTTCTATATGAAAACCAGCACATAATGCTTTGTAGTCACCTAAAAGCCACTTAAAAAAGACTTATCTACCCGAGTGACATTCAAGTTATTTGAGGCAGATCATATAGTAAATGGACAACAGCACTCAGATGTTGTCATCTTATCACAAAGGTTCCACACTGTCATCTCCATTTTGCAAAAGTTTCATACCTTCTTGGTGTTTCTCGTGGGCTGCTACTCCTTCTGACTCTTTCTTCTTCACAAAGCAGCCAACTGTCTCTAGTTCCCTTCTCAACCAGGGACCCCACTCTTTCATAGCACTCTTCTTCTCATTGGTCACAGCTGTGGCCTGTTAAAGTCAGGCCTGTTCCTAATCTTTGATAATTGGCCGAGCTGCAACTCCTTAGGGGTAAGATTACTTTCTACACTATCTTTATTTTCTTGTATTCTATCCCTCTACACTTGGACTGCCTAGACACCGAGAAAATATCCCTATAAAAGGGAGGCTACATAAAAGAAGTCCTTTTATCCATGTGTTTCTGAGGATAGCCCCCTATGGCAACAAAAGCTGGCCTTAAGCGACATAGGAACATCATTAATTTTCCTCGCTAATTTCCCTTGGTATGAGTACAGCTTTAGTAAAATTTCTCTAGGTTCCCAACAAAAAAAAAAAATCAAAAACAGTAGCATTGGTTTTTTATAGTATTTTTCTTTTCCTTAAAAATAATAGACTTTACTTCTTTAATTTTACAAATGCTGCACTACAGAGGAATTCATTATCTGCTGACTATTCTCTTCAAATGTTTGCAGAAAGATTTATCTCATCTAACCTTTGCTGTCTAAACAGTATAATCTCTTATAAGAGATCACTTAAGCAATAGGGAAAAGACAGGTATATTCATCTCACAGACAAGCAGAACAGACATAACCTCTGCCCATGTGCTAGAGAAAAATCCTTATCTAGAAAAATTCACGATTTACAAAAAACTTTAAACCTCACTGATCACATCATGGTCGTACCATTGTCATCTATTTCTACAGAGCATAGATACTCACCAAGTACCTTTGTTTTACATTCCTACAAAAGAACTATTTCTGAGGGCAAAAAACCAAACAAATAACAAGCCCTCCAAAACCCCAATATTCTTTTGCTGTAAAGGTGTAGAGGGAATATTTTCTTGCTGACAATCTTCTTAAACCTTTCATATTATTAAATTCACTTTTAATTAAAAATATATGAAAAATGAGCCCCTCATACCAAAATTTGCTGGTGGTTGCTATCTGATTTTAAAAGGAACTACTTTAGGTTTTGTGTAGAACTACTTTAGATTTTGTGTGGGAGAGAGAACTAAGCATTTTTTCCACTGAATATAGTTGAATAGGAATCATGGGTACAAGTACATCTGCCTACAACAAAGTCTCATTATATAAAGGAGACAGACCTAATTAGGACTCACTTTTAACCATTTTTCAATAATTTGCCTTTAAATAATGGTGGACTCTTTCAATATTACCGCTTTAAGGCCAAATTTGCAAACATGTCTGTCTTGATCTTTATACAAACATGCACTTCAGTGTGTCTCAATAACCTACATCTGACACTGCCAGTTTCCACCAGGAATTTTGTGACCGTGCAAGTCACAAAATGCACGCAAGCAAGAGAAGCTTCTACAGCTTTCAGTAACACTGAATTTGCCGAACCAACCTTTGCAATTCCTCTGACTTTTTAATGAATCTTTCTGAGAGTCACAGAATGACAGCCTTTCACCAGTCATCCCTCTAGAGATCTCTGTGCTATGATAAATCACATCAATTTTTGGTGGGATGATGTTACTTTGGATTCTTGCTCTTAAATTGGGACAACTGATAGAAACTACTGATAGACATAGGGTTAACACCAGAGGCAAAAAGACATACAGAATCAAAGCAGGACTAACAGCTTCACATGTCAGCTGCTATAAATCACTTTCTACCTGTATCTGTCACATCCTTTCTGACTGTAAAAAAAAAAAAAAAACCTTCACCTTTGTTTCCACTTAGGGATATTTTTTTTTTTCCCAAACCTATCACATTCATGAACAAGTCAGTCAAGCCTTCCAGTTACAGAAGACAAGTACTTGTAGCTGAAAAATTTTTGCAATGACAGATTAATGTCAAGAACCTTGTATGTATTAAAAAAACTCATAGTTGTGATTTCTAATTTTTTTTGCATTCATACCACAGAGACATGTATCTCCCTGATGCTTAGAGGATTTAAAATAACAATGGGAAATGCCTTTATCTTTCTTCCTCTGAACTCCATTAAAGATAATGAAACTATTTTTTCCACAGAGGTTACTATCTATAGTTCAGTTCTTGCTAACTTTGCCTGCTGCAGTATCTTCCATGGGATTTTAAAGAAAATACTTAACAACCTTATCTAAGTACACTAGTCTTCAGCCCAAAATTCTAGAGAAAGATTGGTGACTACTGAAGTTATTTACTTCCATTATTTTCACCATCACATCATCAAATTATCTAAATTCTAAAGTCAGCATCCTGCTTAACTTGGAGTCCCCCTGAATTCAGGCATTTGCACCTTAAATGCAGGTTTCCACAGAAAAGCAATGAAGTGGAACAGAAGGGAAAGGGTTACTCATTACCCTGAAATGCTATGCCTTGCTATGTGACAACTTTTAAAAAGTGGAGCAGTCTTAAAGTATAGTTCAAAATTTTAGCTAGTTGAAAGCTGTTAGCATAGTTTCTGGGGGACCAACCTTGGTAGTAAAGTTAAATTTAGAGTAGCTTTAAAACATGTAATTCTGTGGAAACTTAAATAATGGACCCTGGTTACTACTTATGACTGTCAAAGATGTCGATAGCATCAAATATTTCAGGATTGAAATAAAAAAAAAATATATATATATATATACATACTTTTTTTAAGACAAACCAATGAATCAGCCTGCAGATTCCCATAATTAACATGTATGCCTACCCCAGGAGTGAGCCTTATTCCTTAGAAAGTTTAGTAATAAAAAAATGGAAACCCAAAAGAGCACAGTGAAAATATTATAAGTTCTTCATGCAATACTTTGCTGGTGATTAGATTGGTGATACACAATACAGAGGGGAGAATGGTAGAGAAATGCAAATTGATTTTGATGATGACTTAAAATTTAAAGGATATGTTAAGATTCTTTGGGGAAAGCAGGAGAAAACCACACATTTCTAAAACAAGAATTGCTAGAGAACTACTAAGTTAATCAGCACAGACAACGCATGCCTATTTATTCCAGCATGTTTGCACTTACTTTCCCTGTATGTGTACAGTGTTGGCAAAGTGCTTTACATAATCATTCTTTGAAGTGAATAATATGGAAATATCATTCCTATTCAATAATAAAGCAAGAACTTCCAATAAAATTATAGAAAACAGTTCTTAAAAACAATCAGCCAAAAAAAAGAAAATACATATATGATAGATTTTTTTCTATTTGAAAAAGAGGGTAATAAAACATTTATTTCATTCTTCTTTTTCTAGAAATGTTGATTATATTTTGTACCAGCAGTTTTGAAAATATCAGCTGGAAACTCCTCAGGATACATGAGCACTTCTCTAAGAGATTTGCAAGAAAAAAATCGTGTAATGCAGCATATATTACCTCCTCATTATGAAGTGCAACTTGCCCATCAATATACTAAAATTGAACTGGATTGAATTGAATTGTGCATGTTGTCAGCTTCTTACCTGCAGTAACTGAATTTTTCACCTACTGGCAAGAATCTATCAGTTATTTTACTTTCAAAAGATAGGTGACACTCAAGAAATTTTTACTGCCCACTAGATTAGATGAATCCCAAATTACTATGTCCTTTCTTTCATTTTTCTTTATTCTTTCACAAAGTAAGTATATATTAGAAGTACAACTTTTCTGCCAGGCACTTACAAACAGGATAGTATTCCAGATTTTCTAGAACTAGTGCCCTAATCCCTGCACAAGAGGCCAAGGACAGCAATTACATTGTCTGATCACCCATTAAACAGTATCTTCACAAAAAATAATCTAAAACAACTAAACAAAACATTAAAATAAACAGAATATTTTTGGAGGGCAGAAGAGAAAGCATGATGATGTTACCTTTAGGAAAATAGGAATATTATCTGAAAAGCAAATTACCTTCCAGAATACAGGGGGAATACTCCCTAATGAGCTCCTCTCCTTTAGCTGTGTGTAACTGCTCTAGTAATGAACCATGAACCACTGCTGAATCTCCAGCTCTCATGAGCTGAACTGACGCTGTGTCAATGACATGAAAAACAATATATTCTGGGCTCATGCTGTCAGGTTAAAGGGTCCTGCTCAGGTCTATTCAATCCAATCATGTGTTGTGCTGCCTGTCACTGGCCAGGGTGCCTGACATCACCTGCAGGTGTGGTTAGCAAGGAAACCCCTCACTGTCCAGGCTTGTTGCCAGCCCAGACCCCAAGTGCTTCCTGTGCTCCCCCTCCTCATGAGCAGTTTCCCCACCAGCTGTGGGTATGCCTAATGGACCAAACTAGTTGCCCACCTTCATAATTTTTTTATATCTTAACAGCAGGACATGAGTGAAGGAAGGCCACAAACAAATTGTCCTTTCCTTTCAGAAAAAATTTACCAAGCTTTCCTTGCCTAAAATTTCTGACATGTGAACCACAAAGCTGTGCCATCAAGTTAAGGTATCTGTTTTCTGTCATTACACATGGGTAGCAATTGGCTTGTATTTCTCCAGCATAATTATAAATCTCACATTTTCTCCAACTTCTAAACTAATTGGCTTTAAGAGAAACACTCCCAGATGTTTCAAGACCCATAAAACAACCCTTTTCAGTGTGCCCAGAGGACCATTCTGGCCTGTCTTCCTAGCAGAACTTGAAAGCCCTTACAGGTTTCCAACTCACTGGAGATCAGGAAAAAATCAAAAATTCCCCTCAGGCTTCAAGCTACCAGACTTACACAGGATTATTCTTTCACTCTCTGGGGCAAAAAAAAAAAAAAAAAAAAACTAAAAAAACCAAAGAGATAATAGTTTCAAAAGTGGTGCTTTCCAAGGAGTGAAATCAATCAGAAGGTATTCAGTTGATCAGTTGGCTGCTGGAGATGTGCAAGCACTGTCCTGATTCACACCTCAGAATGCCTCTCACCAGGGGAAAGTTCATGGAATTATGGTTTTGGTGTGAGTTAAGTCGTGCTGTGAGACAAAGTCTGGTAAAGTAGCAACTCACTGCCATCAGGATAGAATAGGCACGTGAATTTAAAGGCAAGACAATTTAGTTTTACAAAAGCAAACTGAAGGCTATATAAGGCAATATATAAAGCATGCATAAAATATGAAATCAATTTCTTGCATGAAAGATGACTCACCCCACAAGATGAGTAACCCACAGAAGCAATGGAGCAACACACTGCTGCTGGACAGTGGCAAGACCAGGAGAATGAACTTCATCATACAATGTCATTCTGCTCGCAGGACCAGGCAGAGAATATTCTTCTCATCCTGCACTGCATTTAGACACTCCAGGGACATAGTTGATGTTGTTCTCTTTTGGCTTATGTGCATTTTCCTCTTAGTTTATATTCATTATGTGTACAAAAATATTGTACATGGTTTGGTTTTTTTTTTCTCATCTTCCTATAGGAACAGCTCTAGAAAAATAGATTTTGCTTTTTGAAGCTTCATGAGCAAAGATATCATTGACTATAATTTCTGCACAAGAATTTGTACTGAGTGGTTAAAAGCAATAGCAAGGACTCATAGCATGAAGAATGCATTTAAATCATAGCAACAGAAACTGAAGAGTATCCTGAAGCATCCACTCTGATTCTCAGAACATTTTTATCTGTTTCAGTTAAAATTATTATCAATAGGGTGAGACCTAGGAATTGAAGAATTGCTTTTGTCCCTTGTGCTAAAACAGGAAAAGGATAGTGCTGCTGTTCTTTGAGGAAGCCTGCTGTATGGTGGGAAATCACCCTCTGGATCCTCTCCTCCTTTCAACACACACAATGCCTCTGAACATCATCTGCCCTGAAAAAGGCCCTCTCTGCCTTGAACGTTTACCCTGCTTGCTTTTGTTTTGGGTTGTGCTTTGTGCAGTTTTTCAGGGTCAGGGAAGGATGGGTTGCCAAAACAAGTTGAACTTATGCCCCGAAGTTTTTTGGGTTTGTTTTTGGTTTGTTGTTTTTCTTTTTTTTTTTTTTCCTTTTTGTAAAAGATACAAATGGATTTGAATTGTTAAGAAACAACAATTTGAAGCCAGTTGCCCAAAGGAAACATGCTTGGCTACTTCTTAACACTACAAGAAATCCTTACAGCAAAGGCTAGGCAGCTGGATGCAGACTCAAGCTGACATGATGAAGCATTTGAATCAAGCTAGCCACCAGCTTGAAGAGCTCTATCTCAAAATGGGTGAGACAAATACTTGTCTGAATATTTGGTCTGGATCTTTCCCTCTCCCTTGTCTGTGGGGATGCAGGCAAACCTTTTAAAACTCTCTGCTGACAGCTTAAACAAGTGCCTTTCCCAAGCCCTTGGCAATCTTTCAATGAATTGAACAGAGGAGCATCTGCACATGTTTTGTTGTCCTTTTCCACAGTGCACCACTGGAATATTGCTTCCTTTCTTCTTGACAATAAACCTAAGTTCTATTCATGATTGCAGATGGAAAAATATGAGCAATAAAACTCACTCCAACTTCTCCTGATATCTCAAGTATGCAATAAATGGGAATAAATCCACGATCATACATAAAGAAACATAGAATCATTTACGTAGAAAAGACCCCTAAATCATTGAGTTCAAATGTAAATCTACTACTGCCAAGTTCATTACTAAACCATGTCTCTGAGTGTCATGTCTACACAACTTTTTAATACCACCAAAGATGGTGACTCAACCACTTCACTGGGCAGCCTATTCAAGTGTTTGATAACATTTTTGGTGCAGAAATTTTTTCTAATATCTGATCTAAATCTTCTCTGGCACAGCCTGAGGACATTTCTTCTTGTCATATAATCATAGACACATAGAATGACTTGGGCTGCAAAGCACATTAAAGATCATCTATTTCTAACCTCACTGCCATGTGCAGGGATATCTTCCCCTTGTTCAAGCCCCATGCAACCTCACCTTGGACACTTCCAGGGAACCACAACTTCTCAGGTAACCTGTTTCAGTGTCTCATAATCCTCACAGTGAAGAATCATCCTCCCACTTGTTGGATAAAGACACCTAGTACTTTGTATAGAGTGACATGATCTCCCCTGAGCCTCCTTTCCTCTGGGATAAACAACCCCAGCTCCCTTAGCTGCTTCTCATGGGATTTGTCTCCAGACCCTTCACCAGCTTTTTAGCCCTTCTCTGAACACACTCCAGCACTCCAGGGGCCAAAAACTGAGCAGAGGACTTGAGGTGCAGGCTCACCAGTGCCACACAGGGTGGGGGAATGCTTCACAGTACAGAGGGACGAGAATAATCCTGCCTTGGTGCTGCTGGCCAGAGCATTGCTGATCCAGGCCAGGATGCCATTGGCCTTTTTGGCCACCTGGGCACAGCTGGCTCATGTTCACCCAGCTGTCAGTCAGCACCCCCAGGTCCTCCATGGATGGGTGGCTCTATTCATGACACTCCAAGCACTGAACTGTGCTCTCGGCCAGCTGTCACACTGGCTAATACTGACAGAGCTGTGTTTCTTGGCAAGCAGTGATAACCTACATGTAGCCATGTGACTGCCCACCATGTATTGAGCTGATTCAAGTCTATTTCATGTATTGAGCTGGAAGAACATTAAGAAAATTTTCAAAAGTCTGAAAATGTTATCATTCTGTACTAAGCTACGGTTTCACTTTTGATATTCATCAAAATATGTTCAGATCCTGGTTAATCTGTCAGTGATACTTGTACATCACACAGCTCTGTCATTGCTTCTCAGTCTCTAAATGACAAGCCTGATTTTAGAGAATCACCAGGTGTGTCTTGCGTTCCTGAAATAAAAGAAACATGAGATAAGCCTGCACCTATGACTTTTCAATTTCTTTTCCTCTGTTGTCTCAGGTCTTGAAAAAAAGGAGAGGGGAGACTTTTCTTTGATTGAGTTTTGCTATAGCAGTTGAGAGTGTTTAAGAAAATCTAACTCCTGGGGAGATAAAAACATAATGTTCACAGACCTTGCAAGGGCATAATTACAATTCCTTCCTGCTGCCTTAAAATATGCACACCTTCCACTTCATGGCTGCAGATCAGACACAGAAATGGGCACATTTCAAAGTGAGAGTAGTGGAAAATGCTCTCATTCCATCCATACATTTTGCTTTCATCCTTAACTGTTGCTTGTCACTGTTGCTGGAAACACTAAGCCTCAGAAGACTGAGGTTTTGTGCCCTGAAGATTGAAGCTTAAGCTCATTTTCCTTTCTGAGTTTTACTTTCAATTAAACTTGAGATGTGTTTAACACTCCTTTGTCCCCACAACACTTTTTTATATCACCTTAGATTCTTGAAGGTTTCCTAGTTACTCTAAGTTTTCTAAAACAACTATTTCCAAAGAGCCCCACAAACAAAGAGTACCAAACCCTTTAGAGTCCATGCAAAGTTCTCTCCAAGAAGAGAGGGACTTTTATGTTATCTTAGTTCATTGGCTCAGCAGTATCTTCCTTGCTGAACAACAAAACAACTTTCTTGAATCTCTTACCCTCAGGCAAGGACAAAAAAAGCTAGTTAGACTATGGGATTCAGGTGTCACTGTGCCAGCAGAGCTCAGCAGAGCAGACCATGGTTGATGAAATGCTCCTTTATGCAAGGAGGATTTCAAGCCACATGAAACATTTCTTCTTTTGTTACAAAAGCTTATCAAGTTCCAGAGGCTTTAAAAAGTCCACATGGGAAATTCAATTTATACAGGCACTTTAATCAATTATATTAAAAAAGATTCGAAAACAGTGAAAACCTATCCAAGAGAACAATATCCTGAAGAGAACAATGAAGGAAACCAAGTATCCGTGGAGCTGCTGGGGCAGAGATGAAGGTCAGGACTCCTCTACTGCTGTGGCTGTTTACACTATTTACATAATGCAGTTATGAATGCAGTGATCCAGGCATGATTTTCAAATAAATAGCAGAGAAAACTGGGGGCAAATTAAAGGCTAAGTGTTTAAAACAGTAAAAGGGATCATCATTACATTGAAAATCTAGATCATAGTCAATCCATCATAATTGACATTCTGGTCACAGAAAAGTAAATTTTATCAACAATTTGTTGTGGTCTCTTCATTGGACTAACAGTACCAGAGAGACAGACTGAGTTCTACTATTGGAAAGCCCATTAGCAGTAGAGAAACTACTCAAAAGAGAACTTGGACACTAACAATGAAGTTAACACCACAAAAATAGCCTAAATCCAGTGCAGTTATTTTCTATTAATTGATTAACTGCAAAAATAAATAGATATTTTTGAAATGTTGCTAAACAGAATGAAAATGAATGTAATAGGATTTCATGCCACAATAAGAATTGCAAATGGAGAGAAGACACAGCATTTTATCTTATATGGAGTCCAGAAGAATATCGATAGGTGTTTAAATCATCTCCAGGAAGATCAATACATATTATGAGAGATGCATAGTTTATCATTCCTCTTGACCAGCAGAAGCAATGAAATACAGAACAGATAGATGTAAACATTGAAATAGTACTCTTTGAGGGCATAAATATGCCTCTTGAAAAAAGGAGTCCCCATTTAAAAAATGAAGTATCAGAAGTAAATCCATTTACCGAAGTGAGTCCATTTAAAGAAAACTGTTTTTTACATTGGGACAGGAAGCCTGATCTAAACAGGTCTTTTGGGCTACCAAAAGAGAGTCCAGATCTGCCATGAAGGCCTGTATATATGCTATTTCACCTAATTGAATAATAAACTGGGACCAAACATCAATCTCTGGTATAAAATGGCCCTTCAGAGTGACACTAATGGAAGTATCCTAGAGCTATTCCCGTCCTAAGCCTCAGAAGAATCATTTGCACTGCATCAGGTACAGCCTTATCTCCAAAGGCTTGTAACCACGTTTGAGCACTTACAAGCATAAAACAAGGATTTGATCAAACCAGTTACTCAGAATTCGTGTAGATTTTTGAAATTGTGCTAACCATTCTGTTCTCTGCTTTTGACCACTACATAAAGATTCAAAGAATAAAAAGCAACCAACCAAAAGCAGTGAAAAAAAAATCCTTGTGGGTGAGTTTTGGCTAAGCACGCAATGAGTGTTTTGAACTTTTTTTATGAAGGCTTAGTATCACAAGAGAGCATTAAGGCAAATGGATGTTGTCTTGGAGAGGTCAAGCTGCCACTGAGGGAGCCATGCAAACTGCCCTAAAGTGTTTGAACATAGATGAGTTTAGTCAAGGAGAAAAAGGAGTCCATCTCACCTTTCACAGCTGAATTTCTGCTGGTGAGAGAGAAATCCTCTATAAGGTCACCTGGCAGCATGGACTATGTGCCAACAGGAGCACCAGGCTCCTAGGAAAGCTCTCCGAGAAATGGAAGATGGAAAAGCAGAGCAGTGCAGGGCTGTGGCTGAACTAGCAGCCCAGCTGGAAAGTGAGTTTTCTTATCCTGTGCTCAGAGCTGCCTTGGCCCATGCAGGTGCCACACGCAATGCCAGAGTGCAGACACGCTGTCACACACCTCTGTCCTGAGCTCAGAAACAACTTTTAGCCCACTTTGTTTCATGAAGCACATCAAGTAGGAGCTGTAACCGTTCCAGCTAACTTGGACACAACATCTTTGACCCACGGAGGACAGAAAGCATGAAACAACTCACTCACACATAAGAGCTGAATGCCCTCTGAAGCTCTGTCCCTGATTCACTTCCTCCCTTCTTCCTCCTCAGCCTATCTAACGAAGATGCCTAGCCAAGATAGAATAAATGTGCAACTTAGATTTTAATATAAAATCTGAGGGGAAAGCCTCCATACTGTTTATTTTCAGTCATGGAGGAAGGAGTTGATTCTTCCCCGATTTCAAAAAATTCTGGGCTGTTGGCTGAAAGTACACACTGAGCAATGATGGTCGACCAGTGCAGCAAGCAAACTGCCCTTAAGTGACTGTCAGGCAGCAGCAGCTACTGTCAGCACCCACTAAAAAAAAAATCCTAATGTGCTTGTTATTTAATCAGCAGCCGTGCACCTTGTGCTGACTGTATATCACTGATCAACAAATGGATGTTAGTTTTTCCCTGAAGAAAGCAATACTGTGGGACATAAAATTAATACTGAATGTCAGTGCATATGAGTAATAGATTTTAATGGTTTTAGCTCCTTAGAGGGGAAAAAAATCAATTTCTGAGTAAAAGTTTGATATTTTTACACAAAGCCCATTCCTACCAAAAGCACTCAAACATTTTAATCTGAAAACAAAAAACAGCCATAACTTTTTCACCTAAATTGGCCTAAAATCTTATTTTAGACTTTTTTCCTGAATTCTTTCTTATAACTTTGATATAACAAAGACCTAATAACCCTCTGATCAGATGAGCTATAAGTAAATTACTGAATAGTGGTGCATAATATCTTATTTCTTCAATGTACTGCTTAATTACAAAAGATGCAGGTGTGGGTTTAAGGTTGACTTGATTCAAAAAGCCTACAGATATGTTGCCAATTTACAGCTGGAAAAGAAATGGCTTGGCAGATGAGAGTGTGCCCTGGTAGCACATTCTTCCACTGCAGCTTCCCTCCCTTTATCTTTTGTTTGCATTGCATCTATCCAGTTTAGATCTTTCCTTCTCTCTAGCTCAGGTATTTATAACACACCCATCATCTTCATAGCTAAACTCCTCAGATCAGGAACTTTGTCCCACAGGGCACCTAATCCAGCAAAGTCATACAAGTATGAGACTTCTGAATGGCTATAATAAAGCAAAGGAGTCTGCTGACTGTGACCACTGGCATAAAGGAGACAGCAAAGAGATGCAGGGCAAGAGAGAGCTACAAGAGGAACTGAGCAGGAATTATAAGGAGGCAAGTGAAATACACCACCCAGAAAGAGAAGGAGGGAGACATGAAGCTCTGGAGGCTAAAGTGTTTATGTTTGAAGTGAGAAAGCCAGAGCCAAAGAGTTCTCAGAGATGTTGCCTTAGAAAATCTCTATAAACCAGGTGTTGAATCTAGTCAAGAAAGGGCTTTGATAATTAAAGAAAATATTTCAAAATTGTTATTATTTTTTTCACTGAGCAGCTGGCAATAGCTGTCAACAAAAGCTCTCCAGATCCATTTCTGTCCAATTTCTGTTGGAGAAGAGCTAAGGACTGAATGAACTATTCTTATCCTCTTCCTTTCTTTCCCAACTATAAGCAAGGATGAAATGTCACCAGGCAAGTACATGTGTAATTGGGATGTTTGATTAATGTATAACTCTGTGGTTCCTGATTATATGTCCAAGAACACAAGCAGCTTATCATCCTGTTAACTTAAAAAAGTACTGAGGGCTGAGACAAAGACCTTGTAGAGAAAAAAATAGAGGGAACATTAGCACAATATAAGATTAAAAAAAAACAAGGTAGCAATCCTCAAGCATGATGCAAAATCTGATCAATTGTGATGTCAAAATATATATTCTTCACAACAAATTTCTTTTGAGAGCTATGGTTTCATGAAGTCTTTGCAGAACAATGTGACATGACTTAACAGGAAGGGCTGCTCCATTCCCAGCTTTTTTGTAAACAGTGGGTTACAACACACCTTCAAGGAAGTATCTGATTGGATTTCTACCCATTTGATTACAGAATTTAAAAGTGCCATTTCAAGTGCTTTTTTTTTCCTGTGATGTTTGCTCAGGAGGGGAAGAATGAATTTTTCATTTAGAGGGTATTCCAGTAGTAACTTGTTTTACAGAACACTCATCTGTTTTTCCTGAAAAATCTGAGTCCTTCCTCACCTCCTCTTCCTCCCTCAAAATCTTTTGCTTAAAAATAGCTGAATAACAGTGCCATGCAGCTATAATATTGAGACATGCTCAGTTAAACTTCAATTAATTAAAGAAGGAATGGCTTGCAATGTTCAAGCTTAAAATGCCAGCAGACTAACTGATAGCAAAGGGGGACACTTTGTATTTATAGTAACAGAGCTGTCCATCAGATATTAGATTGAGACTGATTGTTACTCATCCTTTAAAGTCAGCATATAATCTGTTCAGTCCTTGCCCCTAGATATCTAAATACATCAGTTTTTTCCTGGTAAGACAGAAATGAGCACAGTGATAGTAACAAACCCAGTGACTAATCTAAATTTAATCAAAACCTTTCCCTTAGCTATCAAGGTAGAAGGAAATAACAGAATGAGTCACATCCTTCACCAGTGAAGGATAGTGACCACTACTGGCTTTCCTGGAGGAAATGTCATCATAACATGAGAAAAACTCCACACATACAATTAGTAGCAACGACAGCAAAAACTTGACAGCACTTCTTTTTTTAGTTGTTTTCTTTTTTTTTAGGAAATGGTCAAAAAATCAGATACACAAGTATCCAAACAATAAAAATTGTTTCAAGTAGCAGATCTCCTGAATTTGTGAATATACTCAAAGATCTGGTTTAACCTGACACTATTCTCAGAATGTGTCTCTTGGAAGCAAAAAGGAAAGTCAACATTCATAAGTTGTATTGCTAATGCATGTTTTTATGGATATTTCTTCAGCTTAAAGCTGTTCCAGCTGTAATGAACAAGGTAAGATTCGTGCAGAGAGGCAACATGTTTTAGTCAGAATGGAAAAATAGGTCACTGGGTGAAGAACTTCTGCACAAAAGCATCTCTACTTTGAGTGCACCGATTTAAAAAAGCATGACATGACCATGCAAACCCTCACTTCCCTGCAAAATCATCTCAAAACAACTTTGTTTTTGTGGCCATCATTTTAATAATTCCTCTGCAAACTTCCCTTGATTTCAAAGTTCACATACTGTACTATTACATAATCCTTTGGGAGTACATGTATCTAAATTGTGCTTTTCCAAAATACTTCACCACAAAGCCATAGAATCAGGTACATCCATTTGTTTCTGGTAGACCAGCTATGCAGCACCACTTGTAGAAATCTTTTTAACTCCTTCAATATCCATTTTTTTTTCTCAAACCTTGACTCAATTACATTTGGATACACAAGGCCTGCAGCAGATTTGCCAGAAGATCAAATTTCAATAGTGCAAGAGAGTCTCAAAATGTCTCATCAGTACTTACATTAACATAAACTTTACTCTTTGAAAAATCCGCTGCATTATGAAAAGTCATTCACTGCTGCAGATTTCTTCTCCATTGTCTATGGAAACACTGAGTTGAGCAGGACAAGTAATTTTTCTTCACTTTGAAAGGCATGGTTTATACAGATCTTTCATCTTGGTAAATTACCTTACCTAGGCTGTATCATGGGAATAAAAAACACAGTTTGGGCGTTTGCAATATTGTAAAAAATATCCAAAGTTTCTGAGAGCTTCCATTTTTAAGAGATTAAAAAAAAAAAACTTTATATAATCTATCTTATCATATATGAATTTACATATAAATTATATTTGCTTTGGAAAGTACTTATTTTATCTAAAATATAGGAGCTCAGACAGTAATTAGTAGGTGCATCTGCAACAAATTATAAACATATACTGATGCATTGCTGTAGATTTTAGGATCACAAAGTATAACATGACACATCTATTGTGGAAGGACACATATTGTCCTTCCTTTCCAACCTTTGATCTCTGCAGCAGCTGGCCCTTATGCAAGCTACAGACAGCTGAAAAATTCTGCAAAATCCTCTGGGACATAGATAGCTGAGTACAGAGCTAATCCTACTCAAAGCAGAAACTTCCATGTTAAATCTGCAAATTTTTTTTCTGATTCAGTTAACATTTTCCATAGATTTTTCCCAGTTTTAGCCAAATCCCCTGAAAGAATATTTCTGCAGATACCTCTGTATGGAAAGACAACTCTTAATTAGTGGGTAAGAGCTAGCCTGTTTGTATAGACATGACCCCATTTGCTCAATCTACAAGATCACCCCAATATTATCATTAGATGCCCATGTTTTAGTACTGTACTCACCATACAGAGTTTTTTTCCTTTGTGAATTGATGAGAAAGACTACAAAAAGAAGTGGCCATTCATATATTTATTAAGGTCAGATAAATTTCAGTAACTACCTTATTTTTCTAATGTCCAAGTCAATATTATAAAGAATTTGCCCATGTAAAAATAAACCCTAATATGCTGAAAAACTCTACAGTGAGGTGCAGGGCTGTTTGTTGCTCCTTTTTCCAATTGGACTGTGAGTGTATTCTGCAAATTGCTGTGCAAGTGGATCTTCAAATATTAGTCTGTAGGCACTCCTGCATTCCGTGTTGATGTGTTTGATTGTTTTTACATGCTTTAAGCCAAAAATATAAACTTCTTTCCTACTGAGCTGCACAATTCCTGCTTAGCTCTAAGCAGATGTTATTTTAACCCTGTTTCTGACATAGAAACTAAGCAAAGCTTCACAGAATTCTTGTGTTTTGCCTTATGGCTAACTTAAATGATTGACATCTATATCTTCATGTAAGCTTTTTCCTGAGCATAGTTCCTCCTTTTTCTTTTGACAGGAACCCTCTTTCCTCTTTCATATCTTCTTTACTACTTAGTAACGCTAAAACTCCTACCCCTGCTAATGCCCCCAACTACACATCAGACTGAGTCATAAAGGAGGTTTCTGCTTTTCTAGCATCTTATTACAAATTCAAACCCCACCACCCTACTATATAGCTCAAAAACTCACATTTCTTACATTTCTTACATCTCACATTCTTCAACTGTATACATTTGGCATCATTAAAATTTGGGACTACCAAGAGCAATCACCATTCTGATAAATACATGGTATCTCAGGTGCCTAGAAATAGACATATGAAAGGACAGGAATAACATATCTGTGGACACCCTATGAAATAAAAATCTCTTCAGAGTCTCCATTTTCTCAACAGTTTTCCTTTCCTTTTTTCCAGTTCAAAATACTAGCCGTGGGAAAGAGTGATGGCAGCGACTTCCAGAGAGGCATTTGATGAAAGAATAATAAAATGGGTGGCTCAATAAGAAAACATGCAGCTCAGAGTCATACAGTAATGTTACATCTATACCTTCAACAAGGTTTATAAGCCAGCTAATCTCTTTTGGCAAAGCAAGTTTGCCAAAGAAAAAATATTTTTTCTTAGTAATCTATCTAATTTTGTGTAGAAGAGGTTAACTGTATTGTTGGAACAATGTTAATTTTGACAGGGAGTCATAACTATTGATAACACAGCACAACAGTGTTGACAATGGTTCTTGCACAGATCCACCAATATGAAGAATGCAGATAGAACCTGGCTTCTTTTATGAAGCAGGTATAAAAAAGCAAATTGATTACTTTTTCTTTTCCTTACATATGTTTTGTAGGAGGGATTATTTTCTATTACTCAAAACATAAAAAAGAAAAGTCACTTCATTGATCTAGGTTGAGGATAGGGTTTACAGAGTTCCAAAGACTGCTAATGGATCAACCCTGCACAAGAAAATTACAATATAGTTAAGGTTAGTGTGACTTGTTCAAACTAGTAAGTACAATAGATCAATATCTCTTTTAAAGGTAGCTAACTTACAATGTCAGAAAAAAAATCAGACTTATGGGATAACAAAGATGATTGACAGGGAAGTGACATAACAAGAAAAAATAGCATATTGGATATATGTAGTAGCTTATGTGATATTATGATTTAAACTGACTTAAATGCATCTGTTATTTGCTGTCCCAGCCACAAAATCCAGCATCTCATAAAGTGAGAAACAAGAAGAGTTTAATAATCCAGAACCTCCTAATGATTGACTCAATGAGCCACAATACAATTCACCTGTAAGAAAGGCAGAACAATTTGAAATGGGCTGTTAATTAAAAGGTAAGGACCAAAAGGTATGTGCATTGAATTCCACCAGCACTTAGTGTTAAGGTAACTCTGAAGTGGTGTTACTTAATTGAAAACATTACAAGAGAATTTACAAATAAATCTCTGATACTACCACAGTTGGAGAGATAATAGAATTTTCCTAAAAAACTGAAGACTGCAGTAAGCCATGATGAATAGAAATAGGAAAAGAAAACCAAAAATTGAAAAGGATATGTTCCTAACTAGTCAAAGAAAGCAGCTGGTGGTTTAGAAACAAGAAAATAAGAGTCATATGTGACATTTCTCAGTACCACAAAAATTTAAACATTGTACATTTAACTTTTATCTGGCTGCTTTCAGTCTCCATATGTATCACCTCTCACTCCCGTAGTTTCCGTGTTTCATTGCAGGTCACATATTCATAGATATTCCCAACTACTCTCTGATTTTGAACAGTTTTTTAAAAGTCTCAGTAGAAACAGCTTAACCAGAGTTCAGTGCAGTAAGCAGGAAAAAAAAAAAAAAAGCAAGTTTTGTTATTACAGATAGCAAACTCAGAGAACAGGCACTCCAACAGATTGCCCAGGGAGGTCAGGGAGTCTCCCTCATTAGCAACCTTCAATATCTGTCTGGACATGGCCCTGCTTGAGTAGATGGGTTGAACCAGATGATCTACAGAGGTCCTATCTGACTTCATTCATTCTGTGACTCCATGAAATGAGGGGATACAGTTACCCCCAAAAAAAGTTGAAGAAAATATGTGAAACTTACTAGTAGCGAAGTGATAAACACAGAAGTTCCTGCAAGCCTGAACATGCCTGTTTCATCTTTACCCTACTAAATTTAGTAAGTCTCCTTATGCACCTAAAGCTGTGCTGTTGACAACACATTACTTCTAACTTCTTTAACATATTGTATTTCTCAAGGCTACATGACCATGTTTATGTAGGCTTGTTACCATTTTTCATGGGCTTGCAGAGCTCCTTCCACTGTCCCCCCACATCACTTACAATGCTGATTGTGCCTCAAGGTTTCCCAAGTGATGAGGTCATTTTTGGGGTCAATGTACTCAGACGGTCAATCTGTCTGCTGAGGCAGACTTAGATAAATCAAAAAGATCCAAGGCCAATATCAATAAATGTATGTAAACAAAAAAAAAAAAAATGTATTAGAGCCTGATAGGTACCTCTCAGGTTAGCTATACATTAATTTTCATTAAAAACTGAGGAACACTCGGTAGACACTCACCAAGGACAGCATAACAGATGATGGCTCATCATAGTTAGAAAACTAAGAGAAGTGGAAACCACGCAGTTCCAGTGTCACAGGAAGAAACTACCACATTACATGTTTACAGCCATTCTTCCTGCAAGATCTAACTTGATTCAACATCCAAGTGAAATTCCATACAGTATGCATAAGTATTTGTTTAATTGCTGGATCTCAGACTGATCCCCAGAAGCAGGACATTACAACATCTTTTTCTTGCAGTTAATAATTTAGGTAGAGAGTAATCAACTCATTCCCACAGAGACTTCATAGGACACCTCTCATCTTGAGGCCAGAGAAATGTCATAAATTATATCCAGAACCAGTTACCACAATCACCATCTGCTTACCACTCCAAATGCTATTTTTCTTTAATTGTGTATGTTATTAGTTGTTGAAGTTGTTTTTCCTTAGGACTGAAGTATAGAAATGAAGTTGGTTAAAAATAAGAGAGTATGGTGTGTTTTTTAAAATCAGTGTTATAACTCTGAACTAAATAGTAGTCAAAGACAGTTTACAAATATTGCATACACTTTCACTGGTTATGGTCATTCATCAAGTATTTCAAAATAATCAACTGCAACAGCTTTTGGACTCAATTGAGTTGCTGCTCAATTTTTATCCCTATTTGTCATTCAGAAGATAATTCACCAAACTAAAAACTCACACTTTGGTAGTCAATATAACAACTTCTTTGGCCAGAGTTCATTTAATTGGGGAAGATTCATATCACAAAACCAATCAGTCCAGTGGGCTCAGTTTCAAAGCTGAACACAGCAAATGATACACCTATGTCAGCAAGAACTGGAGTCTTTTAATTGTTTAGTCAGTGTGTCTCAAAGAGCACTGCATTTTGAACTACAATCCAGCAAGTATTGCACAATGACCTTCATGTAAACCAGAGCATTAAGATGGAGTCCTGCGGGTCAGGGAAGTCCTTAAGCAAGAAGTATAACAACCAAGGATGCTATTTTGCCTAATTAGACCAATCAAGCACAAAGTGGGGGAAAGTCCCCTTGCAACTGAGCATAAAACCTGCAGAGAGGAACTGTTCCAGTGAGGAGGCTCTTCAGACAGCCCCAGCCACAGCAACAAAATCTAGATCTCCCATTTCTGGGATCAGCGAGGTAATCACTAGACTGTGATAAGATAGATTGATTACTTTTTTCCTTTCCAAAATAAGGATAGAACGTCCGAGTTTTGCAAGGAAAAGAAATGCTGTTAAGTGCCTCAAGACATAAGTTGGTCTGGCCCTTTGGGGGACATAAGAGGAATGTCTAGTTTCTGGGTCTAAGGTAGGAGCTACATGACAAAATGCTACAAATAGACCACGATGATACAAGAAATCTGGACCCTGGGGACACCGGCAGAGGAAGGACATGGACTCATTGGGTCCAAGAGGAGGGCTGCAAAGATAACCAGAGGACTGGAACATGTCTCCTATAAAGACATGCTGGGAGAGCTGGGGTTATTCAGCTTGGATGTGAGAAGGCCCTGAGGAGACCTTACAGCTCCTTCCACTGCCTCAAGGGGCTACGTGAGAACGGGGTCTTTCTACTACTACATACAATGAAAGGAGGAGAGGCTTTAAACTTTTTATATTAAATAGTGGGAAGAAATCCTTTACTGTGAAGGTAGTGAAACACTGGAATAGGTTGCCCAGAGAAGTTGTGGATTCCCTATCCCTAGAAATGATCAAAGTAAGGTTGGATGGGCTTTGAGCAACCTGGTCTAGTGGGAGGAGTCCTGATCTATGGTTGGGGGATTGGAACTAGATGATTTTAAGGTCTGTTTCAACCCCAAACTCTCCATGATTCTGTAGGTTTGTGATTATTTGATGCTCAAAATAGCAAAAGTGAAATAATCCCTTATTAACAGCTGTCACCTGCCTAGAAATTATGAGGACTTAATGTAGACAAAAAGCTGCTACGAGTAAGACATGTTTGAGCCCACCCGAAAAACCTCAGTGGAGTGGATTTCCACGGTGGAATGAAAAATAGACTAACAGAGCCCAGAAATAAAGCAATAACAGGAGGCTGGAAATTGAAAAATTAAAATTAGCCAGGCAGAACAGTGAAAATTTCATAGTTAAACAAGGTATCAAGATTTGTGAGCACTGGGCAGAGAAGTCAAGCTTTGTCCCAGCCCTGGAGTGACCTAAAGTGCGTGGTGGGAGAGAAGGGGAAGAAGTCTCCAAAGCATTAGGCAGCATTAGGGTTTTTTTTCATCCTGATGGACTGGTTGATGATCATATTTATTACCACTAAGAAGACTGAGGGATCTTAGAACCTCTGTGGAGCATGGTACCCATGCAAAAAGCAGCTGCAGCCTCTGTAAAAGTTTACAGAGAAATAGGAACTGTGCATTTAGAGGAATGTCATTGAAGTGCCAGTGGCTCTTTGTTTTTAACCACTACAGCTTGGTCTCTGGTCACACAGATGTGTGTGACAGAGAGATCATATAACTTCTGCTCAGGGCTAGGCCAGCTCCCCACCTTCCCAAAAGGTCTGACCTGGACAGAGGTGACCAAAGGAGTTCACAGAAGGGTGAGGGATTGAGAAGCATGGACAAAGAGCATTGTCAGTGTCTTATTTTTTTTTATCAAAATAGATGTACTTTCAAGTGTGAATTGTCAGCTGCAGAAAACAAAATGACTACCCACCCCTGAAGGGGGTCAGACAAGTACAGGGGAATGAACTCTTCCCATATTTTTATTAAATGTGTCTCAAATCCATTTTGGTGGGACCACTTCTAGGAGGGTGTTGAAGCCATTCACTTTCAGAGCTGCTCACAGAATATCACTTTTCTACACTCTGTACATGGGAGAAGTTCATCAAACACGCCCAGTAACTGTTAAGGCAGTTTTATGATGTGAGTATCTGCCCCTTGGGAGCAGGACTGAAGCCATTGACACAATTTGCATAAACTTCCATGCAGTCTTCAGATGGTAATAAATTAAGGTGACACTCTCCTGCTAAAGGCTGGGTATTCTTTTTACAAACCCCCTGAGCAACACAGAATGTGTGTAGCTTTTGAGACCCTAAATCAAACCAGTAACATTTTGTGAAGACAGGTTGTGGCATTTTGTATTTTATGTTGTGTCAAAGAAAGAAAAGGCAGCAGCTTTCTTTTTCGGGGTGGGGGAAGTGTCAACCAGTATGTTAAAAGTTAGCTGAGCATAACACATTATTCTTAATATGCATTCAACAACACACACTGTAATGACTGAGAATGCTGCAAATACTGAATGTAAACTATTGCTAATGTGTCTTACAGATCCACACCACAGAGCACATTCAGTCATGTTTCAAGTTTCAGCTGACAGATTGACAGATACCAATTGACAGAACACACTGTAGTGGAATTCTTGACATTGGTTGTATCTATCTTAGAGTGTAGATGCATGAGCAAGGACACATTTCCAAGTGAAAAATTAGTCACAGGAAGCGGTGCGTTACTGTGGTTCAGCAACGCTGATTGTGTGGAAAATTAAGGACGATGAAGGTACAGTTTTCACTGCAGATTCATAAAATGTTCCTTTAAAACCTGCAAGGAGTAATTAAATAAAAATACTGATATGAACCAAGAAGCTGAAGTACTTGATTTACATAATCAATTTCTATCTGGAAAATCAATGTGATGAAAGCAGAAAAGTCAAAGGTATGATTATACCTCAGCTCTTAAAGGTATGTGATTCATTTTGAATCGCAAAGAAGTCACTCTGAGACCTTATGGCTTCTCCTGCTGAAACATAATGACAAAAGAAAAGTTCCATAGTGAATTTGAATAGGAATAAGGTAGCCCTTTAAAATTCTTTCCCTTCACTAAAGATATACAGATACATATATATATATGCACATACTTATGTGTAGGTAAATATATATATATACATTTACAAAATTATGTATGCACACCTGAACAAAGGGCAGGGTTTTACAGCATGAATTTCACCCTGGATTAGGTTAGAAAAGTTCTGAAATGGTGATTAAAAGTAATAGTCAGCACACCATAACAGCGTAAAGTTCTAAAATACGCCTGCAAGAATTGTTACTCAAAATTTTACAAATTTTACATGCCATACGGATTCTTGTTCTTTTCTAGATGACTCATATTTATATTTGTTAACAAATTCTCAGAAACAACTTCCACAGGAATGAATCAAAAGAGTCATTCAGGAAGGGTGATTTTAGATGCAGAATAAATAGACATGGGCATGCACAGGACATGTAGTTCTCAAGAAAATTCACATAGAAGTATCACAAATACTTTGAAATCAAAGGCTTTTTGGTTAATAGGAAAATGAACCTCTAAAAGTAAAAATTCAGATAGAACTAAATATATCTACATTGCTTTAATAGATATTTCAGCAGACTGAAAATATTAATTTCTAGGCAAAATATTTTGAAATTTTAATTAAAGTGTCATTGCATTATCAATAGAACAATATTACTTCCAAAAGAAACTTAGATTTCTTGTTATTTGCCACATTTAATTACAGATCATTCTGTGACCCATACTTGTAAAATTTTCTAGACCTCCTGTGGCTGCCACTGACAGTCTACAGCTACACAAGGGAATCAGTTCATACAACAATGCATACTAATGAAGAAACTCATGCAGCATTCTCTGCCAGCACAGGAGAAAATGCATAAATGTTGTTGCCTTAATTGTATAGATCACTGGGAATTGTAACAGGAATTTTTTTCTGTACTATTAATGCATTCTTTAGGATTCAGCTGTACAGTGTGCCCCATCAGCATGTTAATTCCTTGATGCAAGTTTAATCTCTTCTCATTGACAGAAAGCCAAAGGCTTCTAAATTGCTTGCTCTCCTATAAAATTTCTCTTTTTTTTTCCTTTCATTTTTTCCTTTTTCTCCTGCATTTTTTCTTTTCAAAGAACAATTTAGCATACTGTAAGTATCTTTAAGTTAAGGGGCAATTATAAAGGTTGTTTGGAAAAAATGAGTTTCCTTGAATCATCCTGAAGGAAAAAAAGATACATAGCTAGACACCTCGAGCAGCCTGTAAAAGATTTTACCAATTAATTTACTGTCTGACAAGGAGATGATTCACTTACTGTTTCTTATTTCTCTATGAACTTTCACTTCTGGCAGTTTCATATGAGAAGGTGGCATCTTATTTGTTATGTGTTGAGTATTAAGCATCACAAAAAAATCCCCAAACATATATCAAGCAAGGTTTCAGCTAAATGACCTTTTTCAGATTTCCAGCTGAGTATATTCTCACTCAGGGGCTGGATATAAAGCAGTTTAAGGAACTGGCAATTAATTTGGGGGGAAAAAAAAAACCAAAAAACAAAAAACAACAAAACCTTTAAAAATGAAAACTTAGTTCTTCATGCAGTTTCTTTTGAAAAATATCTGGTGTTCTAATGTGTGCCTATGGGGCAAGAGACAACAGAAATGTGTCTCTAGCAACAATTGGATGTTCAAAGATGAAAAAGAAGGTTACTTCTTAAAGATAGTGTTTTGACAGATCTATTCCTCATGGTAGTCTTAGTTGAGACATATTTCCTACTCCTAAGGTAGCAGAGCAGGGGTGACTGAAGTGTGAACAGCAGACCAAAACCAGCTCACAAAGCATTTTTCCAGATGTTTTCTGTGAATGCTGCTGGCCAGCACACCAGATCACACTATCAGCTGACCACCCCAGAGATGAAGCTCATGAATAGTAATTCCAGACAGTTCTTAACTTATTGAAAAATAAGGGCACTCTTCCTTCTCCTTCTGGGAGGTTTTCTGAAATGCCCTATGTAAAGCAAAAGGGCATAGTGATCAGGCAGAAACAAAGCTGGCCCAAACCTCAGCTCCTATCTTTGTTACTCCTCAGCCCAGAAGCAGAGACCTGGTTGAGAGAGACCATCTTATTTTTACTCCTGCTCAAAACTTGAAGTAGGAGGGGGGAAGAAATGCAGGTGTCTCTATACAGCTTCTACCTATCTGCACTCAATAGAATTGGCTTAGCCTGTACAAACACAAGGGCCAGCCTTGTAATCTTAAGAGAAGAGTGGTCACCACCTCCAGCCACCCTAGTTCAAGACCCCTTCTGGCTGGCTGCTGGAGCCCACCCAGTATCCTAGAGACCTGGGTCTTGCCAGGCTAAACGTTGTGTCTTCTGCTGTCCCCCTTTGCAGGTTCAGGCAAGAGTGAAGCTGAGCACATAGTCCAGACAGAAGACACAGATGCAGGTGGTCACACAGAGAGCCACAGATGAGGCACAGCCCCCAGCAGCCCCCCCATTCAGACTCACAGCAGACACTGGCACACAGGGACACGTCCCCTCCTCCTTTTGCACTGCAGAGGCAGAGGGTGACAAGCGCAGCACACACCCCACACTCCCTGGGTTCACAAGCACACACACACACTGGCAGATCCTCTGAGCACCAGCATGGTCCCTCTGCCCACCCTGCAGCCCTGTCGAGGTCCTGGCCCTCCTCACTCATCCCATGGGTCCCTGACTCATGGGCTGGTCTCTCTGGGTGCTCACCACACACAGAACCCACACACTTGTCCCATGGGCACCCAACAAGGGCAGGTCCCCCCAAATACCAGCACAGACCCTCCATCTACCTGATACCTCTGCCCAGACCCAAGGTCCCTCTACTCTCCAGCTGTTCCATGGAGTTTATGGGGAAATACACACACACACCCCCCAGACACACTGTTTGGGGCAGGTACAGAAACCCCAGCACAAGGGCTGTGGTCTGCAGTCCTGATCCAGCCACTGGCACTGAGCCCCTCACTCACCTCTCTCATGCCTGTATCCCCATATCTGGTTTTCAGGACACATATTACACACCCAGTGTGTAAAATTTGAAGTCCCCATTGGTTACAGTACATAATGATGAGACCCCACTGCTCCTAGTAGCCAGCTTTCTATTTTTCTTTCTATCTCTTTTTATCCATTGAAAAAATCTTTAACAAGATCCTTAAAGGAGTGGACATTTTCTTTCTGTATACCTTTGCATGAACCAAGTGTGGT
Organism: Molothrus aeneus; assembly: GCF_037042795.1. Classification (NCBI taxonomy): domain Eukaryota; kingdom Metazoa; phylum Chordata; class Aves; order Passeriformes; family Icteridae; genus Molothrus; species Molothrus aeneus. The sequence continues at coordinate 60,189,933 of NC_089647.1, read as the reverse complement.
GCTTTTTCTGCCCAAAACATATATGATCTCACCAAAGCCTCCTTTTCTCCAGGCTAACCACCCCTAGCTCCCTCAGTCACTCCTCATAATACTTGTGCTCCAGACCCTTCACCAGCTTCATTGCCCTTCTTGGGACTCACTCCAGCACCTCACTGTCCTTGCAGTGAGCTGAACTGGACACAGGACTCGAGTGCAGCATCACCAGTGACCAACAGAGAGGGGCAATCCCTGCTCTGGTCCGGCTGGCCACACTATTGCTTGTACAGGCCAAGATGCCAATGGCTTTCCTGCCCCCCTAGGCACACTCTAACTCACCTGGCTGTCAACCAGCACCCCTAGGTCCTTTTCCATCAGGCAGCTTTTCAGCTGGCCATAGCAGTGAACAGAAATGCCAAATAGCAGTAGTACAGCAATAAGTAGAAGGTGCAGAGGCCTTACAAGCACAAAAACAATGGTTTGCATAACTTTATAAAGAAAGTGAGATAATGCATATCTTGCTGCTGATAGCTTTTGAGTCATATTGTTTATGGAGTACATTTTCTTACATCACAGAATTACAAGGCAGTTCTTGTCTGTTTTCCAACAATTCTCTCTCTTAACAAGAGAGCTTTTTCACTGGGACACTCAAAGAAGAACATGTAAAGTTTTTAGTTATTTAGAGAAAAGGTATAATTGACAAAGAAATAAATTCCAAGTCTTCTCCTGCCAACATCACCAGGCAACTGCAGAATTATTGCCTTCTTGATTTGAAGTATGCACCTCATTTCAAAGTTTTATTTCTCGCTGCTTTTGATCAGCTTGTCCTTGTAAAAATGCATCCCATTAAAAATGTCTCTCTGTGGGCTTGAGTGTTTTACTTTTTTTTATACCAATTGCCCAGTGATTATAAAGGGCAATAAAAAAACTAAAGCTAAAGAGGAAAAAAACTGTGTCAATAAAAATAGCATATATACCATCTGCAGCATCACACAGTACAGCTAATTTATGCTATGATGTTGAAAGTCAGAACAAGGCTCAAATGTACTTGCTTAAACTTTTTCTCCTACACAGATTAATAGAGAACAATCAATCCAGTATACTGCTCTTTCAGTAGACTTAATGTACAGTGAATGAATAGTAATTAAACTTTAACTTTCTAAATTGTCATTGTGCTATGATCTCACTTTTTGCCACCACCTATAAATTACATTATAATGAATTATTAAAAGGATAAAGGAGGCAGAATTGAGATTAGAATATCAAAGTATGACAGCAGCAAACAAGGAGGGTTCTGCTTTCAAAGAAGTTTTTGTCTTACAAGCGCAGTAAAGAAGAGCACATGATGTTTTGCTGGGAGCAGAGAACAAAGTTATACGTGATTAAAATATTTCAAATGGATGCTAACAAGACAGATCCCCTTCTGGACTGCATAGCAGAACCAGACAAAGGACTTCAGACATCATGTCATGAGCTACTACACAAAAATCTTAGAGCCAGTTTAGTCATTACTGTACTGCTAGACTCACATCCCAGAACTAGCAACCTAGATCAGATAAATAGCACATTTGAAATCTCCCCATACTCTGCCATGCTCAACATCTCCTGTCCTCCTTTGCCTTTATGCCTAATTTTAGTGAACAGATTTTAATGTTCAAGTTAGTTTTCCAGTTTCCTCACACTCTATTTATAGTCAGTAGGAAAAGACAAGCTTCTTCAGAATAATTTGGAAGAGGAGCCTAAATAGGAGAGGTCCTTTGAGCAGATTAACTAACTCTGCTCAAAGGACCAGGGAGAGGCCAGTGAGAACCGTCCTAGATTAAGCGTCTAAAATCGGGCAGCTCAGTCCAAGCCAGTCTGGCTCAAAACACCCATACATTACTATTTTTGAAATAATAAAAAACAAATTTCACTTTCAGTCTGTCTGCTCACAGTGACAGTTTTGCCCTGGGAAGGAAGCAATTGGCTTTAAATTATAGCGACATAACCTGGTCTCTAACAGGGCAGGGCCAGCAGCTGGCTCATTTCTCCTTCAGCTGCCCAGGAGAATTCATCCAGCAGCTGATAGACCAAGGCTTGCAATCTGGGACAAGAAAAATTAGACAGACAGAGCTGATTGAATTTGAATGCTGGCCACCAAAGCATGGCAAGTTTTATGTGAATAGTCCTTGAGGAAGTGATGTGTGAGAGTGTGGGCGTGTTTATAGCAAAGACTGTAGCAGTAGAACTGAATGTTAATATTGTACCAAAAGATGAGGTGCTAACATCCTAGAGAGGAAACCAAGAATTTTGTTAAGAAAGAGAAGAGCTTGCTTAAACTGGAGGAGTCAGAAGAAATAAACCACCTTCCTTTATCTCCTCTGTTTGACTCCATGGTGTAGAATTCACTGCTACTGGGGCTCACCAATGCCAAAAGTTTAAGTAGGCTGAACGCTAACAGGACAACATCATGGGGAAAAAAATCATCAAGAGCTTTTAAATGCAAAGACACCCCTCAATCCATAAGTCCATCTGTCATTAACAACTTGAAGTTGAAAGAATATTCTGGAAAATACCAAATACTGACTTTCTTCATGTACTCTTCCTTAAGCTGCTGTTGGCTAGCAGATACTCACAATGACACAGGATAGGGATACATTTTTGTCTTTCTTGTCAAAGCCATAAATACTCTTACAAGACTATGGGGGAAGACCTGATCTTACCTGGTACTCTGACTTCCTAGAAAATATATCACTGACTCTCTCTAGAGTGAACCCAGATAAACATGATGGAAAACATGAATGTTTGAAAAAGTCTCACTGGATTGAGGTATTACAAAGAGAATAGAAAATTTAAAAAATTGTTTCCTTCCATAGGCAATGTTGGTAGAATGAAAAATCCAGCAAACAAGTCAGCAAAAAGAAATTTAATCTGTATCTCTTACACTGACTTTTTATATTCTTAGTGGAGATAAAATCTCTGGATTCAGGACCAGCTAACAAACTTGTTCAATTTCCTGTTGTCACTTTCATCATCTGGTCATTCAAAGTATTTCAAGAAGTAAAAGCTGAGACATTCCAAAGAACTACCAAAATTCCCAAGGGATTCCCTTATTTGTTAACCTACAGCTATTCTAGACTTTCTTATAAAGCAGCACAACAAAACATAAGCAAATCCTTTCATCCTTGTCTATTCAGCAAACATTCTATTATACACTGGTTTTAGAGATTTGAAAAGTGAGGATGAATGGTTGAATCAGGATTCCAGCAGACACACTTCCTTATAAATCAGAGTTTTACATAAACTCTGAGATTTAGAGAAGAGGGGCACCACTGCTAAAACATATTCAATTCTATTCTGTAACATGGGCCACAGATATTAAATCCTGCTTTGAATCCAATAACTGTGGATGAGCCAGTGCATATCAAAAGGTTTTAGCAAGAAGAGAATTAAAAAAGAAAGGGGGCCAAAATACTAAACTTTTCCAAGCTGCTGAGAAATGACAGTTCTTAGAGACATAGAAGACAATATATCTCAACAAAGTAGTCTAGAACATTAGAGAGAGCCAAACTGGGGAGTTGTAAAGATAATTCAGTCTAATATGTTTAATCAGACAGAAAGCAATAAAGTACACTAACTATGAGAGACCTAGATATTTCATTTTAAATTATAAACCTAAATTGGAAATGTTATTTTTCTTCCAAAGGCAACCAGAATACCCAAAGCATCTGTCAGCTTTAAATAATGCATGAAGAGGGAAAAATTATTTTAACTTCCTTAAAAAAACAAGCAGAATTTTTGTTAGGACTTTAAATTTACATTCCCATTTCAAAAAAAAATAAAAATGCCTTGAGAGACATAAAACATTCTTAGGCTAAAGCAATACATATTAATTAAACAATTCATTTTGGTGTTACTTAGAAATTATTGATACAACTTATTTAGCAAAGACAAAATATGAACACCTGTTCAGAGCATTAAGAGACTTAGAAGCTAATATTATGACATCATTTTTACTTTTAGTCAAGATTCATTTTAATAAAAGCCTGATATCACAAGTAGTTCTTATGTGCTCTTAGTAGTCCCATCTGCCCCAATAGGAATACTCACAAAGAACAAAAACAAGCAGTTACGTAAGTCTCTCTGCACAATTAGATTTTAATACATGTGGGAAAAATAATTTAACTATTAGCCTCTGGGTGAGAAGAACCTGAAAGGCACTGATCCCAGAAGAGCCCTGAATCCTTGAAATGGGAATAAATTAGATTAGTATGTAATATGACAGGGAAACAAAAAAAGCAATGCAATTCTGATTGAGGCATCACATCAGAGAAATAAGGAGAAAATAATCCTCTCTGGTTTAGTCAGATAAGAAAAATAGTAGCTATAATTAGAAAAAAAAAAAGCCATATAATTATGTGATTGAAAATGAAAACATTGAATGATTATTAGAAAATATATCCTGATAAGGGGAAATACTACACTGCAGCATAATAGAGGAGAGAATAAAAAAGCAGAGCAGTGCATAGGATTTTAAATGCCATCAGACCTAATGTTAGGTAATCTACTCCCAGGACTAACCTTCGTTGGCTAGAAAGCAAGGTGCATAGCATCCTTTTCTTATTTCAATCACTTGTCATTCAATGAGCCTCCTAGCTGTGTGAATAGCACCGGAGACTCTGTGCCAGATTTGGATGCAGTGGCTCACACAAGATGCAGACAACACTTTGTGCGAGTGCATTCCCCTCTGCGCGCAAGACACTAAACACATCTCATGCCTGAGTCTAAGTGTGCTGAATTATGTCATAGCTAAATAACTATAATTACTTACATTAACCATAATTTAATGTAATTATCTAAATGATCACAGTAAGCTTGTGTCTCAAATTAGCAACTTTTTCCCCCATTCAAAGACAGATGTCCTTTGCGACAACTGTCAGTGATTTGGATTTGTTTTGGTTTTGGTTTTTTTCCTATTTGTTACAACGTGTCTTCCTTGACAATTTAATTGAGTAACAGTCACCTGCCCCTCAGAGAACTTACTTCATTCAAGAGTTTTGAATCCAGCTGAGAATGAAACAAATATGGAATTAGAGCTCCTGCAAGGCTGTAACAGATAAGAAGACTCAGTTTTGCACACTTTCTATTACAAAAATGTGGTATTTAGCTTTTAATTACTTCAACAAACAGTTTCAACTAAAATTTTCTATGAGCTGTGATGTCAATTTTCATGTTTAAAACCATGAAATACTCTATAAGCACTGACAAAGTTTTAAGAGAGTTTCTAAGACCAAAGGGACTTTACATTTTCCATCCACATGGAAACCCTAACCCTTTCCACTTAGAAGCTGCTAAAAGGATGCTTTATAGAATTACCTGGAGGGGAAGAAAAAAAACAAAACAAAACAAACAAAGAATCTGGTCCACCTCTAGTATCAGAGGCAACCAGTTTACCCTCAATGCAGAAAAGTGTAATGGTCTAGGAAACCATCTGATTTGACTGCAAAAATAAGAAAACTAGAGAAGGCAGTGGAGGAAAAAGAATTAGACCACTGTCAAAAATTTAAAAAAGAAAAATCTTGTGAGTCTGGTAGAAACTGAGAGATTAATGAAAAGATCATGACTTCTTAGTTAATAATTTTATGGGCAGGAAGGTGTTAGGCAAGAAAGCTGTGACTAGACACATGCAAGGCTGAAGGAAAAGGAAAAGGAAACCCTCTCAGCAGAGGTGGTTAAGTACACAGACCGTGAAGCCCAGAGCATGGTCTCATATTTGCCAGCCCAACCAAGTTCCAGCAAGTGGTGGGCTGTGTTGGCCCAGGACCTGTCACATTTATATGAATCATTATAACAATTTCTACTCTTTGAAGTGGTGTGAACCAGTGTGCTGCAGGAGTGAGAAAGCGAGAAACTGTTTTAGACTTCACATGCGAGGTAATTAGCCCTACAAAGGGAGATTTCATTTGGAAAGCATGTTGCCTTCAGACCTGTGACTGTGCAAAAGGGAAAAGGCCTATTCCTCTAGGTGCCCCAAAGAGTGAGCCAAAAGAAAAAACCAAGGCACATAACAATGGCATTCTGCAGGGGACCAAGGCAAGGCATTTGAGAGGGCTGGGCACAGCAGTGCTGAAAGGAGAGCAGGATCAGGAGCTCCAGGCCATGCTAAGGCTGTTCTCCTTTGGCTCTGTATGATTTAGCAAAGCTTTCTTTTACAGCATATTTCTCCTGGTTCATATTTTATTTTGCTTAATAAACTAGATCAGCTGGTGAGACCACATAGAGAGCGCCACACAGAGAGTACACACATACCATGAGTAGAAGCATTGCAGATAAGATTTAGAAGAGCTTTAAAATTATACAAGTTCATACCACCTGCAGTGAATTTCTATAGCACCACACTAAATAAAAGGACACAGCTAATAGAATCCTCTGCATTGGGAACACAGCAAGTTTCTTTTACCTTTCTACAAGAGCCAGACTAATCTGCCTACTAAGCTGAGAAGGGGCATTGTCTTCAGCAGTCCTTGGATCAGGTGCCTTCTCTCTGTGCCCAGTAATGTTGGTGTCTGGGTGAAGGTAGAGCAAGAGAAGTACAATTGTACTTCAAAAGGAAAAGCAATTGATCTTTTTTTTTTTGGTTTCCTGGGAACATGAACTGCCTCTAGCCCCAGGAAACATATAAACTAGATCCTACAGTTTAGCATGCAGCCTCCCATCCCACCTCCAAACTCTCTCAAAAAAATGAACCTTTGCTAGTCATTTCCCCAGCTGCAGTAATAATTTTAATAGCAAAGTTATCATTGCTATAATATCAAACATAAAGAAGCAGAAGTGTTGCTTTTTCCACTGTTTTTTAAGAAAAGGCAGCTTAAAGTGAGTCCCCTTATTCTTTATGGTTTATGACTTGTGATTCTTCTGCTTGTCAGCTGTTTTCAAAGTCTGCTTATTCTATGAAAATAGCTTGTGAGGCAGTCTTAAGTAAAGTCTCTAAGGATTAGAGAGAAATGTTAGTGGATATATGAAGAAACCACCATCTACAAGCAGGAGGTTTAAACCTGTTTGGCAGTAATAGATCCTAGCACATAAGCTCCTTCTTTTTTTAATTAAAAAAGGGTTTTGCTAGCTCAGACCAGAGTTCTCTCTTAGAAGCTGCCAAACCTGATAGCTGCAAGCTTGCTGCACTCTATATGCCCATCTCCAGCCAGCGATGAGGTTCAGCAGTCATTCCCAGTAAGCATATAAGTGTCTTATGCAGAGAACAGATAGAGATACATCCTTTCTCTCATACACCACGCAGAGCAGCACAGGCAGGGAGCACATGGCACTCACACAAACAGGCAGCCTGCACCCTCTTCCTCCCCTCCAGCTGATCAAGGTTGAAGGCTGCCAGTAGAACACCACAGGTGACCATGGACGCAGTTATAAACATGCACATCTGTCATATGTGCATGTGCAGTATTGATCCCTCCAGTAGCTGGCCTGGAAACTCAATCTACCCCGTAGCTGGTCCCTGATCCTTTAGTTTCCCCAGCTGTGGACACACAAACCTGTGAGCCCTTGGAGGTTCATGGTTTCACTCCAGCTGGTGGCACTAAGATCTCTTTTCCTACTCACTGGCGAGTCCAGTTTTAAATTCATTCATGTTCACACACATGCACTCTTAGGACGGAGAGTTCATTCACACAGACAGTAAAAACAGGGCTTTCTAGGAGGATATGGCAAATGTTAATTAAGCACAAGGTTCTGTCAGACAACTCTATTGATGAGCAAATTGAATAAACTCAATGAGGTCCTTTAAACCCTTCTTCTAGTCCTCTCCAATCCATGTGTAACTCTCACACATTGTAACAATTCCCTTAAAATATACATATTAAGTTTTACATAAGTACCAAAATGCTCTTCCACCTGCATACCATGATGAGTCCTATTAGCCATGTGGACAGTTGCACAAAATTATAAAGGACAATATTTCCTAATCCTTAAATAAATACCCTTTTTGAAAGTGACATATATTCAATTATTTTTTTAAAAAACCCTGAAGCCTAACATAATATAGTAAACAGTATCAGCAAGTTTAAAAAGTTTTGATTTGTCTATACACAAATATTTAAATTAATGTTACCAGTCCTTCTGAGATGGATGAGACAGTGGCTCCAAGGCATGTATTAAAATATCTAATGCAGAGGCAAACAATACCCACTGAGGGCTAAGTACAGATGCTTCACCCCACAACCATGTGGTTTAAATATTTGCATTAACCAGAAAAATCGGCAGAGAAACTGTCTGTAGTAGATCATAATCTTCCCACCTTTTTGTAGAATTTATCTTGAAAATCTGGAATAACCATTAAGCATTCTTTTATGAACATCATGTAAAGTAATCTAAACTAAACTAAAAACTAAACTAAACTGAACTAACAGTTTAGTAAAACTAAACTGAAGCAGATGAGTAATTGTTTGTTTTACCTGGAACTACTTCTTTACATCCAAAGGGTGGCATGGACAAGAACAGGATTTTCTCCCAGAGAGAGTATGCTGGCCTTCCCAAATAGAACTTAATTTACCTTAAAACACAAGGCTAGTCTGAACCTGTGGGCAGGAAATAAAGATTACTGCCATGGTTTGACTGAATTCACTGCCTAGGAGTTCTGCTTTCCAATTGATTTCTCAGTAAAGCTGCTGGATTTTGATGTAAGATTTTTACTTTAATCTTTGAGACTCTAAGTGATTACCTTAGTCATGATATGAAAGATAGCTGACAGCCACAACAAAGGGTAACAAAAGGTCTTTATCTGGATCCCCTTTGCTATAATCAGGACTTTCTCTGGCAAACAGCCTTGGTTTTTGAACCTGTTCACCTTTAATCTCAGCACACAGATTTGTTTCTGTTTTCAGATGTGTAGCAGAGCCCACCACTTCTCAGGCTATTTCTTTAGAGGAGATTGCAGTGATTAACTTCATAGCCCCTGTCTTTCTCTCTCCTTAACCCATGAGATTGAATACATTAGACAGATAATAACCCAACTTCATGATGCAAAGCAACCAGGCAGAGTGGGATTTCATAGGCACAGCCTGCTGAACCATTCATGCTGGATACTCAAGAAAATGAGGCCATTTAGCTTTGAATGGAAAGTGAAGGATGCACCATAAGCAGAAATTGCGAGTGCTTAATCTCTAGTTATCTTTTTCCTTTTTTTTTCTTTTCCTAAAAAATTTCTTTTCTGAGCATGTGTCATAATGCATAGTATTAATAGGAAAGAGAGATAAAGGTTCCTCATTCCATCATCTGAGCCCTCCTAGGAACCCATTCTTCAAGTACATCACATGAAATTCATCAAATACATACTAGGCTCTTGATCCTGAATAGTCTACAATTCCAAAAGGTCTTTCAAAATCTACTAGAGGTAGAAAAAGCAATAATAGAGAATAAGATATTTTTTTAGTTACTAAAATTCCATATTAAGGAAAATTATTTCATAGCAGAATTTTAAGATTAAATCAAAACAGTTCACATACAGTCCTCAAATATAACCTACAAAATGCTGTATTGCTAATATGTACAGTAAATGTTAAAATATCTCTTTATTTTGATGTGAAAAAGTCAAGTCTCTTGAGTATTATCAAAGCAATGCCACTTCTCAGATAGTAAATAACTTCTCATCTTTGTTTTAAATTTTTACAGCTTCAATTTCAACAGATTTACATTTATCTCAGTAAAAGATTTGCAAAATATATTTTTCAGCACTACTCTGACCTTAATATGAAAGGGGAAAACACACATTTGTATATGTAAGAGTGTGTGTGTTTGAAGATATGTATATATAGAGACACATAGAGAGAAATTTCTAAAATACACAATTCTCTGTCTGTGCACGCATACATGCACACTTACATGTGTGTGTGTGTGTGTGTGTGTGTGTGTGTGTGTGTGTGTATGCACACAAGGTTCTCTGTGCTTCATATAATTTGTAATTTCATCTTCCATTATCAAAAGAATCTATCAAGAATTCCACGAAGCTCAGTTGTGAGCAAACTCCTCAAAGTTAAAACTGAACCCTACTAAAACAATAAAAACCTACTACTAAAACAATAAAACCCTAATAGTTTCCCAGAAAAAAATGCTAAATCACTTTCATTGCCACAAAGGAAGTGTAAATATAGTGTAGTTTTCTATGAATTTGCAATATACCAGTACATAGCAGTACCATTTCCATAGGCAGCTAACAAAACTTATCTGGAGCATTCACTGTTTTCATATTCTTTTCCAGATATTGTGGGTAGATTATGTCATCCATGGAAGAACTGCATTCTTTGTTAGGCCACACATGATAGCTTCTAGCAATGTACATCACAGCCCTGTAACTCCAGAAAAGAAGGCATAAGGGAACACAGCTTTTATTTCAGCCCAGAAAATCTGCCAACATTTCATTCTACAGACATCTTAATCAGAGAAAATCATAGAGCTCCTTCCTACATCCTCAGTCACTATTTTTTATTCTTTTCCAATTCTTAAGACATCTTGTTCACCTAAGTTCAGAAAAGCCTTTAGAGACCTTTGATACTCCCAGAATTGCAGCTTGAGAATCATTGCTTCCCACCGTGGTTCTTTCCTTGGCACTCTGCTCACATAATGCTCTGAAGTGCACGGTGTCATTTGGAGGGTAGAGCACAAAATCGAATGACAAAAAGCATTAGAAGAAAAAAGAGATATGATTTGAGGTGGGAGGCTGAAGTAAGAGGAACAGACAGATAGATTAGAAGAGCCCTGATGTTTTTTCCTGCACGTCAGCAAGTCTTCAATGGTAGGAGAGGAAATATTGTCTGTTCAGATGGACTATTGCCTAATAGCTAAGGCAATTTGTGGGAGATGCAAATATGATTCCCATCAAACTGAGAAGAGATTTTCAGGTTAGCTGTGAAGGCTCTCACATCATTAACAGCTCCAGCTTCTGTTCTGCAACATTTTAAAAAAGGAAACATAAACAGAAAGTTAATGTGGAATACACTCCACTTTGGCAAGTGGCAGGCACCATCATAAAAACCAAGAATAAGACATTTCAGGTAATTTTTGAAATTTAGGCACTGGCCAAAAACCCACACTCTTTTATATCAGACAGAAGATAAGTGGATTACAAGCTTGCACTTGAATCCTGAAATTTCACTCCATCTTTAGCATAAAGAATTTAGTTTTTACATTGCTTCTCAACATTTGGGACTCTCCCAACATGAGCAAATCACAACATTCATCAGAACTCTTCAAGAAAATGCACAGCTTCAAGACAGGGCACCAGTATAGAGAAAAGCTAACCATAGCATCAAGTTAAAGTGGTGATCAACAAGTTAAAGTGGCGATTGAGTTGTTACCTTTCAGGGGTATCAAAAATAACTCAGCAACCACTGAAACTGCCTAAAGTTTCTACACAGCACTGCAATACATCACATGGCAACCCACCTGCTCTGTGGCAGCTGACTGGTGTTTTGCCCTTCTGCTGCCATGAGAGAGCTGGCATTAAAATGTAATCAATACAATTCTGTGTGTGATCCTGACCTAGCTTCAGAAAGGCATATAATTGGATTATCTGTTGAATTGTAACCTCACAATAACTGCAGATGGGGCTTTTTTGTATCTTACTCGGTCAAGGACAGGTGAAGTATGAGAGCATGTTATTGAAAACAGGAAATTTTGTTAATAAATCTACATTTAATATATTTCAGTATGACCTGAATCTCTTCCAGTCTGGAATCTTAATCTTTCCAATTTATTAGCACAGTAACTTTGAGAACATGAATAAAGGAAAGAATTAATGGAGATAATCCAGTCTAGGAATAGTCTTTTTTTCCTTCTCTCCCATCCCTATCTCCTGGGATCTGAGGTTTTCCCTCTGCACATCATGCAAAGGACTGAAGAGCTCATTAATTATCAGATAATAAAATGCAGTCACTTAGCCTATGGCATATAAACAAAAATTAGGAATTATGTTAGCACTATGGGTTTCAAACTGGCTTCTGTGGCTGTGTTGCAGTAGCAGCACAAAGCACCAGAAGCATTTACCTGAAAGTTACCCTACAAGCTTGTCAGTCAAATTATTTCTGAATCATTCCTGGATGCTTGGCTGGGTACAGTACCTAAAGTGGGCCCATGACTAAAACCTTGTATCTTTATTCAGCATTGCTATCCTTATTCAGGGCTGGGGCAAAACAGAGATCTACTTTCTTTTGAAGGGCAATAGGAACATCCATGCTGCTCCATAGGGGCAATGATCTTAATAGTCATGAGCTAATTACATGGGATTGGACTTTTCCTGAATGCTTTAATTAACACATTTCCAACTAGGAGAAAGGCAATAGACATGAAACTACTGCAAATATTCAAAAAGAAAAGCCACAATCAAAGCACTGCTCTTCCCAATCTCAAGCAGCTGAGACAAAAAAAAAATTATTCAGAGACCTTGGTCTAGAGAGAAAAAATTAGAAAAGTAAGGAGAGGCTTTTCATAGATCAGAAGTTGGCAGCTAAATACAAAACAACTTTCCTCTCTTCTGCATCTTTGTTTCCTTCTGTAAAGCTTCTTAAGGGTGTTGGCTGCCCAGCGTGTTGTACAGGTGTATTTTGTCTGGCTGAGATGGAGTTCATTTTCCCCACAGCAGCCCTCACAGTGCTGTGCTCTGCACTGGTAGCTGGAAAGGTGTTGGTAACACACCACTGTTTTGGCTGCTGCTGAGCAGGGCTGGCACAGCATCAGTGCTGCCTCCCCAGCATTCCATCCTCACCATCAGGCTGAGGGTGGGCAAGATATTGGGAGGGGACACATGGCAGCTGACCCAAACTAAAAAAAGGACATTCCATAAAATATGGTGTCTGCTCAGCTATAAAAGGGAAAAGAGGAGGAGGAAGCAGAGGGCATTCATTATTTGTTATTCATTTGTGATGATATTTGTGATATATTCCCTCTGGAGTAACCATTACACAGGCCAAAGCCCTGCTTCCTAGGAAGTGGCCAGACATCACCTGCTCATGGGAAGTAGACAATAAAATCCTTTGAGTTATTTGTTTGCTTGCATGGGCATGACCCTTGCTTTTGCTTTAGCAAACTGCCTTTATCTTAACCCACAAGGTTTGATTCAATCTTATTTTCTTCTCCTGTCCTACTGAGGAGAGGAATGGCAGAATGACTTGGTGGGTGCCTGGTGTCCAGTCAAGGTCAGCCCACCACAATAGAGAAGCACTGAGAAGTTCCTGTTTGGGGACTAGGACTGTCTTTGAGCTGTACCATGGACATCTCATCCAGTGTCTTTCCATTTCAAATTGGACATGGAGTTGAAGAGAAGAAGAAAAGGGATTGTGTTTTTCTTTAAGCTCCACACTATGACTCATTAGCACACGGCCTGGCATTCTCACAGCCCCCCATGCTGACAAGCCCCAATATCCCAGCACATCACAGAGATCTAGTTGTTTAGGTTGGATTTAACTACCAGTTTATCCCATAGCCAGCTTTGATTTTCTATATTTACTCTATTTTAGAGGAAAGAACAGTTACCATCCCAATGTACACTTTATTGCTGGGTTATGGCAGGAGCCTGCCAATGAATAACCATAGCTTTTGGAATATGCCAGGAAGTGTTGCTGTGAAATAGTCATGCAGGCAATTGGACAAGAAATGAAACAAAAGAGTGAAATTTCAGGATGACAATCAAATCCACTGTGCTATTATGTTGTTTATACCAAAGCCCATGGCTCTGCTATTGTTAAGGGTCTTGTCAGCTTTGCCATTATATGTTCTTATTTTCAGGGATTTGTTTGTCACAGTGACTCACTCCAGGCAAAGTGAAAACTTAGGAGACTAAAATTTGGCCAAAGGCAAAGAGCATTGTTTACAGCTGATAGAGTCACAGTTGGACCAACTCTCTGCTTTAGCAATGTCAAAAAATAAATGGAGATGTAACCATGTCTTCCTATAAAATGGAACCCTGATGAGATTTTTTTTTTTTACAGTATCAGAACCTATTAAGAGCTAAAATGTTGGTGAACAAGACAAAATCTAGTCAGAGAAACATGATCAATCATCTATCAGAGTAATTTTAGTTCATCCCCAGTTCAGAATTACGGGATAGGAGGAAGAGTACTTTGGCATCTGCATCCACATTGTCAGATTCTGCCTGCACACATAGGCTGAACTCAGTACACTTTGAATTCATTTAAGTATCTATTTCTATGTCCTCTGAAGAAGCAACAACCTTCTTCAGGTAAAGTCAACAGTCCTAAGATGTAAAAGGAGACCCAAACACCCACAAGCTTTGGATAGGGTCACACTTCAGTTTCCATATCACAGCTCATATGAACGAAGCCAGAAGGACCCAAAGAGCAACTCCATATAAAAGAGGCATGATTCAAGCATTCCCTCTAGGTAAATCTTAAGATAATAATTCTCTAATTTTTTAAATTAACTCTCTCATTAAAAGATGAGTAATAAACTATGGATAAACACAGATGTATGTTTTGCTTAATTTTTAAAAACCATTGAAGAAAAATTTTAAAGAAAACTCATTTTCACTTTTGCAGAAAAACTCTTCGAGTAGTCTCATCATCTGATTCATAACTATAAAATGCAGAAATGTTTCTTGACATAATCAACATTTGAATCAAGTTTATTCAAAAATAAAAAAAAGAGAAAATTAGACATATAAAGAACAAACAGCTTTATAAAATATTTCTGCATACCTTCTTAATTTCAGAGAAATATATATAAGCTTAAAAGTCAAAGATAATTGGATTTAAATAGCTTACCAGGATTTCTTTACTTATGTATATACATGGTACCCTTGCCAGCAGGGAAAAGAGTGTAACATAGGGCTGGGGGCAAGGAATGTTCAGTTTCCAGCTGTGTGTTCACTGCATGCGTGATCCCAAAGAAGATGTCCTACTGTCCCTCTAAAGAATGGTATCATGAGATGTTCAAAGACAACGGGCAACAAATTCAGCCTTTTGGAGAAAACAAAAGATGATGCAAGGATAGCTTCTAACATTGAAAGACTTATTCCCCACTTGGCTCTGTAAATTAAGTGACACCATCAGCTTTGGGGGGATACACAGAACAGTTTAAGCTCTGAAAAGTACATGTTTTTAGTCAGCAAGCACATTAAGAAGCATTCATCTGGATATTTTGACTACAGTACTCACAAAGACAAGCCATCCCAAAGCTTTGATAGGGCTGGCAAATGCTCCTGGCCAAGGGCAGCAGTATTAAAGCACCAGAGTCATGCTGTTAGATTTGAAACCTGTGGAGTTATTTACAACATCTTTTTCCCACATCTCCAAGTTCTAAACCTTAAATCTCCAGTTACTGCAAGCACTGGCAGGTCTCATGTATGATGCTAATAACTTTGGCAGAGCAGCAGGAGACACTATAATTGCCCCAGCAAAATTCCTTCATTTTATGTGTCTACATCACTGAAGAATTTGCAATTATTTTTAAATATTTGCTCGTGTATCTTTTAAAATATATTTATAGACCTAACATTTTGTGCAGCTTAGAAACTGTAAACTGCACAGTCTATTCATTATTGTTTTGTATGTTATACTTCATTGACACCACAATGTCTCTAATGGAAAAGAATCCTGGTATATTTATTGCAATGTGAATTTTAACAGAGTTCCCAGACAACACAGGTACTCTTCTCTAACTGTAAAGAGTCAACATGAGCAGTTGTTTTTCTAGTGGACTCTTAGGATAAAATGGAAATTACAAGGCACATAGGATATATAAACCAAAAAAGTGCTCCAACATCCTTGGATGATACTCATCATTGTGCTAAAATTGCTTTCTATTTAATGCACAATCTTAATATCTCCATGCTCAAAGTAATTAGGAATGGTTCTCTAGGCTGCTCCCTCTTTAAGTGAAGAACATTAAACATTTTGATAACTTTACTGTACTTTGCTGTGCATATTTTCCTTCATCAGGACAAATTGGAAGTAACTAATATCAGCAGAGCATTAAGAAGGATGAAGAAAAATTCATTCACATGAACTCACACCATATCCCTTGGTTAAGAACTTGGCTGAATAGGGGAGTTTCATCAATAATAATTTTCCTCGCAGCTGAACAATTCTTTGTACAAGTGGACTTTTTTTTAATTGTGATCTGAAGCCCTTCTCAAGTAATACACAAATACCTGAAGAAGGGTAATTCTTTTTAAATCCCAGAATAAGCCTCAACATTTGCAGGGGGCTGGGGAAAGGAAAGGACTACACAAAGTTGCTTGATGGACTAAGAAGCAATATGTAGCAGCAAGATGGCTTAGAAGAAATTGCCACTGTGATTAAAAATATGCATTTTAAAGCTTATTTCTGGATACATACAGGCAAAGCATAGTAGTGAATTTCTACGGGATAGAATCATGATTTAGAGTCAACAGTCCCAGAAGTCCTTGTCCATCATCTAACAGTCAGTAAGACGGGCTCTAAAAGATCTCTAGGGTGATCTTTAAAAGACAAGACCAAAGATGACCTAAGAACTTTCTTGAAGAGGTGAATTTTTGCATCCAACTTAAAATTTGAGACTTTTGAAACACTGTGCAGCTGATGCAGGAAAAAGACAATCATGAATCCAAAAGTAACTGGGCACATTAGTTAAATTTCAAGGTAAGCTAGTATAAAACCTAGTCTGAAAATAATGTATTTGTAAAGAAATTAAATTGCCAATAATTAACACTTTTAAGAGCAGCTGTTACAATAGTCACAAAAGTTCACTATAATTACTGATTTTTCCCAACAGATCCTGCCTCATCTAACTCATTTCAGACAAAATGGAGAACTGTAGAAAGCTATTGCATGGCTACACACAAACAGATCACTAACTCACTTCATATACTTTTCTGTGAGATCACTGAAGCTTTCTAGTTAGAGTATCCTTCTAAAGCACTTGACTCCTCAAGACTCAGCAGCTACCTGAAATCTCAACAGAAAATTTAAAACTGATCACAAATTAAATTGAACAATGATTTTATTTTATTGTTAAATGATATTAAAGCAAAACAACCAAGAAAGAGCAAAGCAGTCAACTTCGAGTGTAGCTGTGTAGCCATTTTCCCTTTGGGGTACTTCTAAGTAGTTGGATTGTACTGAAGGTTTCTATTGAAAACTGAAGTACAATAAAGGGAACAATTCCAGAATAACTTCCATTGCCATTCTAAAGCTGTAATCAGTTAAGAAGCAGTGAAGATATTTAGTCAACCTCACTGAGGAATCAACACAAAATTCAAAATACGAGTAGTACCAGATTCTGAGGTGATTTAGCACATCAGTTTCTTGATAGCAATACTGAGGGCAGTGATAAAAACTACCCACAGAGTGCAGGAGTGAGTCTTGCATGCACACACACCCACAAACCCATCTCTAAACCCATTTCTTCTGCTGCAGGGGAGCAGCTCTGCAGTGCACTGCACTGCAGAGAAGAGACAGCCCTAGAACTGAGATAGCCATTAAAGAGGAGGATTACTGCAAGTGCAGGGGAGCCCTCCAGTGGGACACAGTTATCATAGCAATTTCTCAGTTTCTCCAGTGCCTCTGGCTCTAACTTTGAGGAAAGTACATTGATATTTGCCATACAGATCACAGAATCACAGAATATGCTGAGTTGGAAGGGACCCACAAGGATCATCGAGTCCAGCTCCCTACCCTGCACAGCACCATCCCCAAGTGTCACACCACAGGCCTGAGAGCATTGTCCAAATGCTTCTTGTCTCTGTCAAGGCTTGGTGCTGTGACCAACCCATGGGGAGCCTGTTCCAGTGCCCAAACACCGTCTCAGTGAAGAACCTTTTACTAATATCCAACATAAAAAACTTCAGGCCACCAGTCCCTTGGGTCCAGTGGCTGGGTCACTCTTCTCACAGAGCGGAGATCAGTGCCTGCCCCTCCTCTTCCTCTCCAGAGGAGGCTGCAGACTGCAATGAGGTCTCCTCTCAGCCTCCTCTTCTCCAGGCTGGAGGAGCCCAAGCTCAAGTCCTTGGTCTGCCATGGGGTGAAGCCAACCACTGTGTGATCTGCTGCAGAGTGAGGCCAGAACAGCTGCTCTGTGCTGAAGGACAGAGAGGCAGCTGCATAGGAGAGCTTTTAAAAATAAATTCACTCAGAGCAGAAGAATTCAGGCCGCATACGTGTGTAACTACGTAAATACTACAGGAGTTTCAAAGCACAGGCAGCCAGCCCTCCTCTGGTTCATTTCTGAGTCCTCACCTCATCTCTTAATAACCACTGCTGCATTTCTCAGGAAAGACCATTAACTGTAATGAGTCAGAACAGCATCAGAGAAAATAGAACTTTTTTGTTAGAAGTGCCTGTGGATTAATGCCAGCATTGATCAGCATTGATCAAAGCATGGATCAGCTCTTATCCTTCTTGAGTCAGGGGACTTAATGAAGCCTAAATTGAGATCCTAAGCCACAAGAGATATCTCCAGCAACAAGGGAAGCCTCCACAAGAAATACCAAGGCACTCTTTCAGTCAGCTGGCATTACCAGGTAAATTTACAGTGTCCATAGCCCAAGGGAGGAGCGCTCCTATGAGGATACCTTATCTCAGAGCAAATTTCATACTTCTGACTGCTCAATCTGTTCCCACTCAATTTCATTCTGCCTCATGCTGACTTTGAGAAGGGGGGTTTGTGTCTAAATATCCAAGGACAAACTAGGTCAAGGAAACAGAATCTGAGATGGTTTGCTTTTCAGGTGTTTGGAGGCATGCTGTTTTCCTAAGATTTTCTCCTACAATTCCACAGATTTCAGTTTGATCTCTAGGTTCTTTAGTCACTTCAGAATATAAACCTTTCCACATCACAAAACTTTAAGTGCTCAGCCCTCATGCAGACATCCTCTTGATTTCAACATAAAGTACAAGTATATTCAAGTGTCAATAGAAGAAAACTTCTCTTGTAGTTTAAATTGCATGGTTTACAAAGGAGAAAAGCATGTTAAATTATTCCTTAATGGTATATTTCTAAAATGCAAAAAACTATGAAGAAACTAGGCCTGTCTCAATTTGCAATTTTTTGCAAAGCACTGAAAATGTAGTTAAATTCTAAGAGCAAATAGGCAGAACATTGGTGTTTCAAAAAGAAGGCAAAGACTAATTACCTGGAAGTCAGAGGAAAAACATGGTTTTGTTCTGCACTTTCATTATTTCCCATTCAGCAAGAATTAAAACTGGTTGTACTTAAATATTTCATTGAGGCTTGAATTTTCAAAGGTTGAAACAAGCTGTTCGATGCTTAAATGCTCACAATACAGGAAAAATAAAATAGTGCGAACACTATAATTACAGAGAAAGAATAAAGAAGCTTTTCTTTCACTGATGTCAATAAAACTAACTTGTGAAAAAATGAATGGCTACATCAGCATTGTACCAATTTATTAATATTAAACTACAATACATTAAAAATCATATTTCTACAATTATCTGTTCTAAATGAAACCAAACCCCAAGGAAATTTATTTTAAAAATCAATTTATAGAGGGAAAAAAGCCTTACTTCACTGTATAACATGAAGTTTCTATTTCTTATAATATTCTCACCACATGCCCACAACACTCCTACCCATAGCTTTAGTTTACAGAGTAATTAATAGCTATAATGGGATGGCTATACTGCATAGCTTCCCACTTTAATAGACAAGTACTTTAATATGGAGAGTCAACACTTCGAATAAAATATTCTATTCTAACAGAAAAGTATTTAAAACAGAAATTAAGGTAAATAAATGCATTTTCTAAAAAGGAGATCACACTGGATAGTTAACTCTTACATTAATCTCACAATAAAATCTGTCTGATTCATTTTACAGAGTAACCTCTCTGCTTGAGCAGGAAGGGAACTTAGCCCTGTTCTGCTATCAGACCCAGCAGGAAACGAGCATGTGCGCACACATAGACTCTGT
The DNA here is from genome assembly GCF_037042795.1 of Molothrus aeneus. Classification (NCBI taxonomy): domain Eukaryota; kingdom Metazoa; phylum Chordata; class Aves; order Passeriformes; family Icteridae; genus Molothrus; species Molothrus aeneus. Next base: position 60,170,046 of record NC_089647.1, on the reverse strand, counting down.
GTTCCTGGGGCAAAACCCACCATTGAACTGAGGCCAAAAATTAAAAACATTTAACTTCATTACACTACTGAACATACCCCTCATGTGCTTGTGACCAAGGAAGGGAGATGGAGCATAGAGGGGCTTGGGCCTTTAAGGACCAACCTGGAATTTCAACATCTTTCCTCCCAAAATTCAGCAGGACCTGGTGAAATCATGTTGTCACATGCTCCTGAATGATATTTTGGCTTTACCTGTTGTGGGATCTGTTCACAGAGCTGCCCTGCCCCTACAAAAGGCAATTATCAGAAGGAAGCAGTTCACCACACACTTGAGGCTCAGACTGCCCTGCTGCAGAGAACTACACCCACTGAAACATTTTTCACACCAAATGGAGAAACAGGGTACTAAGGCAGGTATGTATTTAAGTTTTATAAACTATTCAGATGAAAAAAAATTAAAGTATGAACATACTTTTAAAAAAAGTATTCTAGAAGCTAATTTAATTTATCCAAAATTCTCCATTTTTTTGGCAAATAGAACAGTTTTGCCAGAATCCATATAATTAAGACTTAAATTTGAGTAGTTAGCAGCATCCTTTTTAAAATGTTTTCCAGCAAAAACAAAAATAATTATGTTTAGTTTTGTTGGTTGCTCTTTTAAGAAAAAAAAAATCCTCACCTTTATGTTTCAAACATAACAAAGTATGCCACAAACCCCACAATGCCATGTTGGATAATGAGGAGGCAGTCATCTGACAAAGCACAGCATTGCTTCATCATCAGGAAATCTGATCAGGTCTCTTAGAAGGAGTTAACTCACTTGCAGACTGCACAGTTACTGCATATGTTGCCTTAATACTTCACTGCTTTATTAATATTAAGATGCAGTCCCATTTGTAGGAGCATTTGGGAGATGCTGGTGTTTTCACTGGATGAACTGCTGGCTCTCAGAAGGTGCTCTGTGGTAGACAAGATTATTCCCAGGCTTGAATAGGCCAAGTTTCCAACTTTTATTTGATATACACAGTAATACAACATATGCTACAGTGATTCTGATAACAATTTAATTCCAGATCAGGGGCAGGCAGAAGCAGGAGAAAGGCTGCAGGGAATCAAATTCTGAGAATGCATGAAGCCATGATTAGGGTATAACTCATGTGGAAAAAGCTTGGATTTGATCTGTACTCTTATTTTATCTGTGACCTGCTCCAACCCCAACAGAATAATTTGGTCCAAAGGTTCACTTGGAGTCCTCTCATCTCAAAATCAGCAGCAAAACAAGAAAGAAAGGCACACCTGAGGGACTGTCAGCTGGTTAAACTGCTTTTGCTATACCCACTTCAGTGGAGTGATAGCAATTTACACCAGCTGAGAATCTGCCCTGGTGTGTTTCATTTACTCTTGAAGTCCTTTAAAAAACTTACCAAGTTCACCTACTAATTTTCTCCAAACTTTTGAGGTCACCCCTACCTACATCTGAGCCAGATTCTCTCTGAATCAGAATGGGAATGGTACGATTTCTCCGCATGGAAAGAGATCAATTCCTCCTAATTTACAAAGATTTCAGTGAACAAAGTGATGATTCCATGTACTGTGATGTCTCATAAATAAATATAACAGCAGAATCAGTGCTGTTGCTGGCTATTTGACAGGAGGCTATCATCCCTACTAACAATATGTCAATATGCTTAATTAAGGATTAGAAAGCAGAAGAAAAATCAAGTTTGTGACAGGTTTTCAACACAAAGTTCACAAATGCATATTTGCATCCCAGGAGATAAAGAAATTAATCAAAAGGCAGCAAGCTGCATGCCAGGAAAAACTACTGCAAGATAAACAGTGATATGACCACATTCATCAATTCAAAATCAGCTTAAAGGTAGAAAAAGTTATTCCAATAGTATATCCATGGAAACATATTTTCCTATTGAAAGGCCAGGAAGCAAGAAGGAAAAGAGGATAACAAAAATTACAAACTCAGAGACTTACACAAGCTCAGTATCAGTGAGACTGACAAATAGGATTGTCTCTATATTTTTAAAGTACTCTAAAAGTAATTTGGAATTTTCAGGAAAAAAATAGGAAATTATCTTAGGTCTAGAGACAATGACTGATTTAGTCAAATGAACCTCCTGAAAAGCTTTCTGTCAAAACAAAACACAATTTTGCATTTTGTATCACCTGTGAATGGCATTTTACTGCTTAAGTCACATTCCCCACAGAACAAATAATCATCTGTGTATCAAAGGCAAGAAAAATCACTCATAGTGACTGAAACATCTTTAAACTGCAAAAGATTCTGAAGAGAGGTAAGAAAAGTCACACACACCTCCATACCCTTCTGTAATTCCCCTGGACAGGATTAGCAGGACCTCCTGAATCAAGGTCAGTGTCTTCTAATGGAGTCAACCAAGCTATTTCACCTTCAGCAAATTCATCCTAAGCCTCTGCCCTCCCGAAGGCCAGGAACCTTCTTCTAGAGTCTAATCTAGCTTTACCCATGGAAAAATGAATACATCTGACTCACTTTTTACCATTCTTTTCTAACTCTTGATTCCTAGCTTTTACCCTGGATACATTTCTACTATGCAGTCAGACCTTTGCTTGCTGCCTGAACAAACCTGCTTCTTTTAACTTGTTCTGAAAGAGTGATTCTCCATTCCCTGGCCACCCTAGCACCACTTTCCTGCAAGTTTTTGGATTTTGAAATAATTTTAACTCACAGAGTTTATAGGAGAGAAAATCTGTAGCAGAAAGGAATTGGCTGTGGTCTAAGGGATAAACTTGATGGTACCTGTGTGCTCTAGACTATAATTGTTGCTTATAAGGGCGAAATAACACTGGGTTAATAACTTGGCCTCCCCAGTCTCATTGCTTTCCCTTGTTTCCTCTCAAAATGCTTTATTATTAATTGGAAAGAACACATCACAACAAAATTGGAATGCAGAAACTTGTCTGTGCCAAGGAAAAAAACCCCTCTTCCTAACCTCAAGGACATTTTGCCATTAGTAAATGCCTCATATAAAACTAAAAATAAATGCATGGACTCAGCTTACAAGATTTTCTCTCTACAGCTTCTCCCTACTGCCAAACCACAAAACCCAGACAAGGGCAAGAAAGCCTTGGGTGCCCTATTTCTTTTCCCCAAAGGTTATGGTTGCTTACACATTAGGCTATGCTTCAAGAATTTACAGCGTAGAGTAATCAACTCATTACTGTTTTATTTCCGCCTAGCTTCATTTTTTAAAATTACTCCTAGTTTTAAATGGAAATGTATACCAACGCACATAATTTTATATTTTGCCAGACCGATCCCTCAAGCCTTATAATTTTATTTCTGCAAAGATGTATGTGAAATGGCCTCGACTGCTAGACAAAGTCTCCAGTCTCCTTATTTTTCTTGTCTTTTAGAAGATTGAACTAAACTTTGTAGAAAATGCCCAGAAGACATGAATCATCCCTGTTGCTAACCTGGGTTTCACTGCTAGATCAGAATTTGCCATGTGAAAAAGACAATTTTAAAAGCAGAGGGAAACTATGGTAAGGAGGCTTTACTGATTCTTTGGTATTTTTATAAGCTGAAGAACTGAGATTTTCACTAGTCTCAGGCTGAATCTCCCCTATTTATTCCTACACATACGTAACAGTACAGCCTAGATTCATCCAACTGAAGAAAAATTACCATCCTTATCAGTTCCCTCCTCAGCGAGTTGCAAAAAACAGATATGGTAGGATAAAGACAGTAATTTGCACGTTATTGGCAATGACTAAGGAGATACAGACCACTTACATCAACTTTGACAATGCTACAGGTAACAGCTCTAGAGTTAGAAAATGCTGCACTTTTTATCAGGTAAAGTAATTTGCTGACTGAAATAGGGGCAATACTGCCTGATAAGGTCAGTTCTTAGTCAGCACAGGCATCTTGATTACTTCTTGGTGAGTCTCATACACTAATTTAATTTGAAAGGGACCTAAGAAGGTTATCTGGTCTGACCATGCAACAGGGAAATCTTTGCCATTAGATAAAGTAGCTCAGGGCCTTATCCAATTGAGTTCAGAGAGTTTTCAAACATCTTCCACACTTTCTTGAGGCAACATCTTCCAATATCTGATTGCCTATGATTTTTTCCCTAATGGCAATTAATATTTTCCTTGATGCAGCTTGTGTCCATCGCCGCCCATCCTTTACCTGTGTACTACTTGAAGGACATTGGGTCCACCTTTGGGACTATAGAAGGAAAAAATCCTTCTCTCATTGGAGAGCTGAAAGCATCCATTTATGCACAGAAAACAGCTAGGGATAAAGCCAAACACCATTATTTCAAAAGTTGTGATAATTCAGAGTACTGAGACATTCTCTTACACAAGAACCGAAAGACTGGTTCAAACCATGAAAAAAACATGTGTTGGTGGTTGCTAAATTAACATCAGTAAGACTGACCTTCTCAAGAATGGGAAAATTACCTGTTTAGATAGGATGCCCTGTAAAAAGTGTTTTATAAATGGGTTTTCTGGCTTAGTCCTGCTACCTTGCTCTCTGTCAACTCCAAAATGATATTTCCATTGCATAAGAGGTGGAAAATTATGAAAAATATTTAAATGATTCATTAAACTTTGTCATGCACATTACTGAGATAAAACTCACTCTTCTTTCAGGTAAGTCTTAATGAATTGCTATTTTTTCCCCTGAAGCAACAGCGATTGGATATTGATTTAGAAAAGGTAAAGGGATGTGATTAAAAAACAAACTACATCAAAATGAAATCATAACAACGTGGAATCTCATTGTATGATGAAATGTAATCATACTATATACACTACACAGCATGGGAAGGAAAACAATTGCACAGTTCTTTCAGAGGAAGCAAAGCAGAGGTAGAAAAGTCACCATTCATTGTGGAACAGGCAAACTTCATCCCTGGAGCGAGCTACCAGAGATTTTTCTCAGTCTCCACATGGATTTTATTAAGCCTTCTAGGATTTTATTAAGCCTTCTATTTCATTCTTTCAAACTTGTCTTTGTTTTTCTCTTGCATAAAGGATGCAGGAAAAACTCAATTATGCTTTTTTTTCAAACAAACATTATTCTAAAGCTTCTGCCACTCCAAGAGTGGAGAGATTCAGTGTGTTTTGTGTGGCTTGCATATGACCTCTGCATCCACTCACAAGGACTGTTAATTGGAAAATACCCTTAACCTATGGTGGCAATTTCATTTTAAGGAAACACGTAAATTGAGCTGAAGTGCCACATGCAAATCTGAAAAAATTTAATTTCATTTTCCTATCTTATTTCAGCTCACTTCTCTTTAGTGTCCTTTTCTCCCTCAGGATACCTCAGTATTTCAGCAGACATGAGGTTTTATGCCATGTTGTTCCCAACTCAAACATAACCCTCACCTTATAATAACATCCCAGAGGTAACTCTGCCTTACCAGAACACAATTCCAACTTACCCCTTCGAAACTTGCAAAATCCACCAATAAATCAATCACTTCAGAACCTGGTATCCCTAAACTTAATCCCAACCCTGACTGTTAAGCAATTACACTGGTTGTTGTCCATCCCAGGTATAACAAGGGAGGTTGTATGCTCCCTATTCTGGCACTCTGAGTAGATCGAACTTCCAGCCCACCGTGGTCCCAAGTGAGAGTGAATTCCTCATTTGGATAAGTCCTTTCCTACTCTTCATGCAATAGGTGTGTTTCCTCCTTCTTTAACCCTACAGAGAAGATTCACACATTTTCCCTGTTCACAATAAATAAATAAATAAATAAATAAATAAATAAATAAATAAATAAAAAAGCATACACATGCATCTATATTCTGAAGAAGCTGGAAGTTTTGTGCACATCTAAACAGATATATAAAGGTGAAACCTACATTGCTGTGAAGAAAGAAGATCTGGAGAGTGATCTGAAACTCTTAAGTGCAAAGTGCCTTCAGTGCAGCCAGAGGAACCCATGTACATTTTCCTTCTCCCTGCTCCATTCCTGGAAGTGTTCATGGCCAGGTTGGATCAGGCTTTGAGCCATCTGGTCTAGTGGAAGGTCCCCACTTATGGCAGGGGATTTGGATCTAGAGGATCTTTAAGGTCCTTTCCACCCAAATCATTGTATGATTCTATACATTCATGGTTATAACTACCTCATCATTCTAACTCTAGCCTTACACAGAAACTCTAATGGCTTGGGATAGGAGGAACTGGAGATCTGCTATGGATTGGTAAAACATACACATCAGAGAGAATAGAGAATACCTGATTTTTGATAATAGTTTTTACCCTGGTCCTTGCCAAGAAAACATTTAATTGTTTGTCTGAGAGCTTAGATTTTTATAAGGCTGAAATGGAAGAAATCCATTTCCTAATCAATCATCCACAGTACACAGAGCTAAGATGACCTACAGCACCAACAGGGACCAGTAACTCTGGGACAGATCAGTCTCTCCAGTCACAGTAATTGTACTCAAGGAACCAACTTACAAAATCAGGATATTCAGGTTATGGTCAGAGTTGTGACTAGGATTTGTGTTTGGAACAACAAGGGGGAAAGCTAAACTTCTGACACATTGTTAATCTGGGCAGGGAGCAGTCAGGGGTCTGTGCAATAGGAGAGGTGATCTAGCCAGTAGTCTACCTAGAATTAAGTAAAAATGGGGTTAGGAATTGGACACCTGGGGAGTACAAAAACATTAGGTCCTCCAAGACCAACATGGACAGGATGAAAGAAGGTGCTGCCAGAAACAAGGCTATGGTTACTTATGTCCTCATCTGACATCCAGCTGAACCAAGGCAAGGGATGGAGACCGAATAGCTATCAGGAATTGTACTGAATTGTGCAGACCTTGAAGCTGAAAGCCACTGCCAGGAAGGGAGAGTGGCTAGAACACTCCTGAGATAAGAACAGCACAATAGACTGTAGTGTTAAGCTGTAGAATGAAGATTAAGTGTATCCATAACCTTCAAGACACTTGGGGGTCTGTGGTAGTCCTTGGCAAATTTCACAGGGTTCAGAATGAACTTGAGTATTTGGCTGGGCTGCTTCAAAGATAATTTAGGTAACTCCTAATTTTCCGCCTCCATGTATTCATAACCAATTTATATTAATTTGTTGTTGCATTCAGTTAATGATCCAATGACACAAGAATCACTATGTCCCTGTTCAAATTATTAGGCAATTAAAATCAGCTTCTCACAAAAACCCTATTGAACTTTTCAAATCAGAGGGAGGGTCTGCATGGCCCTTACTTGCAGCCTAGGAAGGTTATTTTGCAAAGAGACCTGCACAAGAGAACAGCTCACTGGTCACTGCCAAGGGCTGCAGGCAGCAGCCACAGCCAGCAGCACAGCTTCTGCTTTGCCTTCTCTGGTTGTCTTCATTCCATAGGTAACAATGACAGAAGATGAAAAGACCTGACTGTGTAGAGACAGGCAAAGAGTAATGAATTGCCCTCCACTTTCAGATAACAGCAAAGAGGAAAGAGAGCTCAGATTCAGCACCTGTGTATTTCTCCTAGCCCAGAAGCTAATTCCTTAGGCATCATTCAGCTAAGTGGATCTTTCTTAAAAACAAGCAAACAAACACAACAAAACAAACCTACAAAAAGCAGTTCTTCATTTCTTCTAAATTCCAACGCAAGAAATAAAAAATGTAGGGGTGAGTATCCACAAGCAGGAACAGCTTCAGGGATAGTTCACAGAGAATGAAGCCCTCTCTGAGAAATGGAATACCAAATAAAAACCAGAATAGCTGGAAGATAAATGCAGTTTTTGCCCAAACATGAGAGACTGAATTTACATGAGACTTATTCCTTGTTAAAAACTCTTTTTTTCTTTCCTAAATGAATGATTGATATTTGTCAAATAAGTATTTAGACATCTATACTTTCAATCTATTGTCAATTAAGCCTATTTGTGTTATTCAGCAATTCCAGACATTTTCCTCAATATTTAAAGGATTTCTATGATTCTGTCTCAAATGCGTAAAAATTTCCCTTCCTAGAAGTGAAATGCCTTAGAGTCTGGAGACTTCTGGTGGTCTGTTGCGTAGGTACAGTTTCAGCTGAATTTCTACCACTACTGCTGCCATCCTTAGGTCCAGCATCCAATCCAACTGTAACAATCTCATTTCCAGATTCCCTTTGGGAACACCCAGAGGGATTTTCTAAGGTCAATTGTTCTATGGTCACTTGTATCTCTTTCAGAGAAAATTCACCTCTATCTTCAGACTCAGGGTTCAGGAGTTCTCCTTAGTCACTCCTGCAGGGCTAAAATCCAAGACATAGTTACCTTGTACTTAATCGCCTCCAGCTTTCACAAAGGCTTCTTATCTTAATTCAAACCAAACTAGAATAGTTATATAGTCTTAGGAATCTCATGCTTCTTATTAGTTAATGATGATTATCCCTAAAAGGATAATCCATTTCAGGGCTAGTTATAGATATCACAGCAGGAAGATTTTAATTTATCCACTGCTGTGAACACTCTCCCGTATACTGCAGATTCCTGTGTCCTTGCACCCACTTAAGGTCTCCCTTTCCCAGGAGCTGTTAGGCAGAACAAGAACTGCTGCTATAATTGTTACATAGGACAAGAGCTGCTGCTATTCCTGTCATCACACACTCATTATTCATTACTCTGACCACTTTGATTGCATTTTAGTCTGTTTAAATTGGTTCTATTTCCTATTAACCAGCAGAGTAAGAAAAGTTTCAAGTTTGGGGGTTTTTCCCCTACTCTAACAAAGGCCAGGGTGGGGGCGAGGGGGGGAGAAGAAGAAGGGGGGAAAAGGGTATTTCTACCAAGTACATCTTCAAAGAAAATAACTCTTTTTTCACAAAATCACAGAGTTACAGAGTAGTTGAGGTTGAAAGGGACCTCTGGAAGTCATCTGGCCCAACACCCCTGCTCAGTCAGGGCCACCTAGAGCTGGCTGTCCAGGATATGGTCCAGGAAGCTTTTGAATAGCTCCAAGGATGGAGACTCCACAACTTCCCTGGATGATCTGTGCTAATGATCAGTCATCTTGATATTTCCAGATGCCCAGAGGGTGCCTCCTGTGCTTCAGTTTGTGCCTATTGCCTCTGGTTCTGTCACTGGGCACCACTGAAAAGAGCCTGGCCACATCCTGTTTGCATCCTCCCTGCAGGTATTTTGTACACAGTGGTGAGATCCTCCTGAGCCTTTTCTATTCCAGGCCCAACAGTCACAGCTCTCTCAGCTTTTCCTCATATGTAAGTTATCCCAATCCCTTCATCAGCTTCTTTGCCCTTGCCTGCCCTCTCCCCAGTACATCCACATTGGTATTGTACTTGGGAACCCACAGGAGAACAGAGCACTCCAGGTGTGGCCTCATCTGTGCTCAGCACAGGGGCAGGATCACCTCCCTTGACCTGCTGGCAGCCAGCCCAAGATACCAACAGCCACCTGTGCAACAAGGGCACACTGCTCTGCTTCAAATAATCAAACAAGGCCCTGCAGATCCCCTTTCTTGACTATAACCCCTCTGAAGTCAACGATTGTTTTATCCTTGATAGCCTTCACCTTCACTAGGATTGTTTTATCCTTGAAAGCCTTCTTCACCTAATGTGGAGAACTCTGAAACTTCTAAACTGAAACTTAATTCTTCTGAGCTGACTGCCATCAACTGTACCTGTTTGTCAGTCAAGAGAGCCACTCCCCTTTCCAAGATTCACAGAAGGGATTCATCTACACTTTTCCATAACCCTAATGCCTTTCTGTTATCCCTGTGAGGAACAAACCTATAACAATTTCCTCCCCATCATCACCCCATTCTTAATAAATTTCTGAGTGATTTGACAAGTATGCACTTTCCTCTTCAATAGACTGTTCCACTCATTACTATTTGCCATAATTACATTCAATCTGTCCTCATTACTCTATTAGAATTGGAAAACTTGAGAAACTGGAAAAGTATACCTGGAAGAGAGCAAAGTCCTGCTGTACATCCAAAGGGAGAAAACAAACAAACAAACCCAACAAAAATCCCCAACCAACCAGCAAGAACACTGGCTTGTACCAGATGACTGACTCACAGCCACACTGGCGGAAACTGAAGGTCAGATCCACGGGTTACACACTGAGGTTCTGCCCAGCCATGTCTAAGGGCATGCTCAGCCAGCAGTTGTTAGCAATAGAGTAGATGGGCTTGATCAGAGGTCAGTCTCATCAGTTTCTGTATCAATTAGATGCTGTGTGTGTTAGCTCAGGAATGGCAATACCAGTGATGGACCTGGAATGGGAAGGCATGACCATGCAATTCTCCTTTCAGGCATGATGCTACAGCCTCAGTCTGTGGACAACTGCCAGTACATAGAAGGAGATGGCAAGAGCTGGTAGCTCTTGATGATCCAGCCCTGGAAAAAAATTCCCAGAAAATGGGAAAACCTCCCATATTTGCCCCGCCAAGGGAAGCCACATGCCACTCTCCTGATTCAACCTAGGACTGTCCTTTACAGTTGTCTGGTACTGCCCCAAACACAGCTTGCAGGTTAAGACTCCTTCTTTAGCACGGGTAAATCTGGCAAGGCTCCACACAAATCAGGGGGTTTTCACATAAATATGAAGTTTGCACATAGCAAAGTGTCAGGAGAGGGAGAAGCAGAAGAAAAGAAGAAAGGATGGAAAGCAAGCAGTCCAAGCCCAGCATCAGGAACCTTGACTCCACTCACAGACATTAAGGACATGTGTAATCCTCACTTTATTAATATGAGAAAGCAAACCTCCCTCTCACACACAGACTTCACTCTATTTCTTTTTTCCTAATGCTCCTAGAAACTTCTGCCTTTAGTAGTCATCATTGTTATAAGGCTCTCTAAATCATAATGGCATCATCTCCCAGTTCTGGGGGACTTTTGTTCACAGGAATTCCTGGGAATATTACTCTGATCTGATTAAATTCTTTGTACATTCATGTATTTTATTTTCTATCAAATTAACCTCCAAATTTATTAATAATGTGATCTCTGCGTGTGTCACGTTAGGAATTGGATCCTAACCTGCACATCTGCCACCCTAAACCCCATAGATATCAATGTTTATGGACCATTCAAACTAAGTTCCAGTCTCTGTGTACACATGACTCTTACACACAAAAGCCCTACAACAACTTGCTGCTGAAGCCACCAGCACAGGATGAATCCAGGTAGTTTCCAACCAGCATTGCTGCATGGAGGAAACACAATGGTACATTTGGCAGCAGGGTGATCCAAATGAAACTGTACATCTCAATTTTCTGTTCTAACCACAGAACTCTGTATGCTGTGTTCCCCAAACTAACAAGCATTGCCATGTGCAGATTTATATACTTGCTGGTTGCCCTGCTCCCCAAAGAGTTGTGTTTCCAAAAAGAAATCAAATTATCTGCAAAGGCAGAACCCTGGTGAGAAAGAGAGGAGCTGGAGTTGAGCTTCACCTCTTAAGCACTGAAGTCACTACGGATATTTGGAAGAGCAGAAAATGATACCTAAAGCTGAAAAGAGTATGCTGCCAGAGGTACTAATTAAATGTCTGGAAACTCACAGCAACTTGGATAGTCACATTAATACAATTGACTTATCAAATCTTTTCTCAGGATTACTCAATTCCATTTGCGTGACTTGATTCTGACTCCAAAATTTATTAAATTATCTCCCTTCAAATGCAGACAAGAAAAGACATATTAAACAAAAGGCAAGGTTTTCCCTGCAATATAAAAGAAAATTGGAACAGAGAAACAATTTTTATATGAAAACAAGAGAGATACTGGGAAAAACAGTCCTTTGTAGTTGAATTTCACTCTATTTTATAAACCAATAAAAATACAGATTAATAGATTCCTTGTGCAATAAAAATGGAAATAGGACAAATATATTTCATCCTTGCAATCCATTTAAGCAGAAACTTCTGCAATGTTCTGCAAGAAGTGCCTTCTAAGAACAGAAAGAGAAGGAATTTAGAGAAAGGCAAAATTCTGTGTAACAGAAAACCTGCAAATTATCCAAACTATATCTGGTTCCTGGAACTAATAATAGCAAAGCAAAATAAACACACTCACAGTAAGACTTACTGCTCTATTACTAGAAAAGAGAACAATCTTAAATACAGGATTGAAAAAGCAACTAGCAATTACATTCGATTAAATCACTTTCTTTAAATCACTTCACAAATAGAATCAGTGTTCAAAAAAAAGAAAACCAGCAAGAAAATAAAATGTCCTATGTAAATACTGACCACTCAAACTGACACCCCAACACAGAAGTATACACCTCAGCTGGACATAAAGACATTCTATCATGTGCATTTACTCATGTGCTGCCATTCTGTCCATTACTGCCTTTGCTCCAGTCTTGCCTTTCACAGTAAGGCACATCACTCTAGGAGGGTAAACCACTCTGCAAAGTCAGTCAGCCTCCACTGCCTCCTCTGGGCTTTCAGACTAACAAGTCCAGTGACACAAACATGGAGAGTGCAAAGCAGCAAATTCCCAGAAATCTCTTGTAAGAGCTGCCTTGTGGCCATCCACTAGGACCTTCTGCCCTGCAAAAGGAACAGACAAGGAATGTACAGCCTTCAAACACAACCCACGGCTGAGTTCCCATGGTAAGGGCTGTACCAACACCAGGAGTCACAAACCACCCTGCACTTACATGGTCCCTGGCTGGGCAGCCAATGCCAAGCACATTGCCAGAGTTGCTTCCACCTGGCAAATCACAGAACTCTGTTTAGAGCTCAAGTTCAAGTGCTTCACTCAGTCTTATGCTGTGAACTAACTACTTATGCTAAAACTTCCCTGTGAAAAGTCAAGGTCTTCTCCCCAAAACTGCACACCCTACAACAAATAAGCTCCATGTAGGTGTTTTGAGGATTGTTCCTTTGTAGTCAGAATATCCAAAGTGCTGGCTTGCACTATTAATTTTGTATCCCTGGGATAGGAGGCAGGGAGGAAGAAGGGACGGCCCACAAGGTAGCCTTGTAGTTACACTCTGTAGATCAGTGCTTCCATCTCATGTTTCCAAAGAAACTGTTAAATTTGCTACCTAAATCCAGGTCTGTTAATCAACAACAATCTGCTTATTAATGATGGCAAAGGACACAAAATGTCCTTGAAATATAAGCCAATTAAAAAAAGGCAACTACTGTATTTTAACTGATGCAATGATGACAATGACTAATTTTAGATGAGCCACAAACCACAGAATGCACAAGGATTTGGGAGGAGATTTCTAATACAGCAATAGATACAAACACACCAAGGCTACAGACTGAATCATGGGCACTCCTGGTTGAAACACAACGCAATAAAATTTTAGCCAGTATGGACAGAGGCGTAACATATTGTATTTATTGAAAAAGGAAAATATAACTGAAATTAGAAATAAATCCAATTGAATTTTTTTCCATGTTTTTGTACCTTCCATTTCAAAGAAGTTTTTTCTAGAAGTGAGATGCCTTTACAAAGCCATTACAGAAACAAATCATCTGAGGCAAAAAGGAAATTGCAGCTGCCAGACATATTCCTCTCCATCACTGTTAGTAGCATCTGCTTGAAATTATCCCTAATGAACAAGCTGCATTCCTAAATTTCTGCACAATCTGAGAAACTTTGATTTAGACATTTTTCATTTAGAACTGAAGGGATTCAGTTTGAAAGGTTGCCTGGATGTTTCTCAAAGTAATTACCAGAGAATAACAAAACTGTGAAGAGGTGCTGAAAATCCAAGTAATCAACATAAGCACTTTGAAGAACACACATCAGAGACAGCAGCTTAGATATTCTCCACGCAAATACCACCGAAGAATTAGGATCAATTTTTCGCTGACTTTAGAAAGTCCATTAATTCCCCTTCCCTCAAAGATGGAAATGTGAAGAACACTGTGTTGAGAAGTTTGAGGCAAAACCTATGTATTTGCCTGACTAAGTGCTTTCTGTCCAAATGAACATGATTAACCCTTTCTTCTACCTCTCAAAACATGCACTAGAATGAGGAACATTTTGTCAATTTTCCATGTATCTTGGGGGAAAAAGAAAGGAGTTTTGTAGGTTTGGATTAAGCACTTTCTAATTAAACATTTAAAATAAATTCTCAATACACTGCTTCTCATATGAGCAGTCGTTTTGTAAGTAAAAGATCAGAGGTAAAACATTTCTGGTTTTATAAGCTTATATAGTGAATCTATCAACATTCATAATCAGTGACAACTCTTTACTGTGTTTTGAGCGCAGAAAGGTAATTTTAAATGTTTTATTAGAACACATACTTTAAAAGTCAAAAAAGCAAGGAGAAGCCACAAAAGGACATTGCAGGAAAGTGATGTAGTTTCATTTTGGGTTTTGGGGGATTGATTTAGTTCTTTGCTTGCTTTAGGAAAAAAGTTATCTATCTTTTATCTGCTTATCTATCTTTTATCTGCTTATCTATCTTGCACAATAGAAATGTTGGCTTTGCACTATCAAGATCAACATATAAATTCCATGAGCTTCCAGTCATTCAAGTTGACCTCTCTTAAGCTGAGGAGTACAAAAGCCATTCAGATCTTCTTTCAGAATTTTTTACTATATAGATAAAAGAATTTCTAATCCATATTTCTGTATATCCTGGACAAATCTAAATTTCCACTATCTTTAACATATCTAAGCCTGAAATTTAGGGATATCAGCAAGAAGAGAAATGTTATACCCTAGGAAGAAGGAAATTATCCATAAATCATAGTGAACATTAGAATTACCCAGAGTATCAGAGAAGCCACAATTCAAAACCAAAGGTATGAAACCAGAGCATAATCAGTGTTGAAACTGATGCTATAACCCATGATCCCAAGTAAATGTTATTTCTGAAAGCAAAAGTTTTATTGTCATGTAAGAAGTGATGATTTCAACAATGTATCTGCAGAGTTCATAAACCATTTTTGAAACAGATGTTTATTTGCAGTTCTTTTTTGGTATGTTTTTCCTACCACATCATAGCCTAATACTGCAGTTTTCCTGCACTATGATAAAAAAGTCTTTAGGACTTACAGGTATTCAAAAGGAATAGTCTGTGTGGCAGAGTAGCACAAAGCTTTGTCTTCCCACAGGGCAGAGGCACCCACCACTGGGGACTCGGTATCTCCTAATGCTCCCTGAAGCTGGTGAGCCAGCTGTTTCAAACATCACCCAACACACTCCCAAGAGCAGAGCCAGGTGCTGATATGACAGAGGACACAGATACATGTCACAAGGACACTAATAAAAATCACTCTGCTTTGGCTGCACTGGCACAGTCATAGTGTTTATACTACTGTAATCTGTTTCCATAAGGGAAAGGGAACGACTCTTGAAATTATGATAAGACTTTGCAGTAGGAGGATTTCTACCAATATAACTACTCAGGGAGGAAAAGGTTATTAGGCAGAGAATATATTTCAATGTAGTCCAGGCTCATGTTTACCTGTGCTAATATATTCATGGGGAACTGTGTTCTAGAAATAGCTCTTCTTTTGAAAGGTAAGCAGCACTTGGTTCCAAGTTGTGCATTTCTCCAACAATATAAGTATTAAATGACAGCTCTTAGGTGAATGAACAATGATCTTAATCAAATGCACCCAATGAACCATAGCATTATAATTTGATCTTGTTCATTTCATATTACGTGGCTTTAGATAAACTGGAAGTAATTTTTGAACTTGCCAAGCACAGCTGAGGTCTCTCCTTCATAATTCCTTCAATTAAACACATATAGATGTTGACTTTCAGACAGTATTTGGGGTTATTTCTATTCACAGCATATCATAGCTCACAATAAATGAACACACAATATGAACCTCCATGCAAAGTAAAGTTTTAAATATGCTAACAACTTTCATATTTGGAACACTCAAATAAGCAGCTAGAGGAACTGGACTAAAAAAAGTTCAATAAATGTAGGCTCTTAAAAGTTTATTCTCGCATAAATCCTCAGGTAATGCTTCAATTCTGCAGGCCACAGGCAAATAGAGAGTAAGAGATGTACTTAAAGTGATGTGGTAAACTAATAAAAAATTATATATTCCAATCTTTGAGATTACCCTGTGACCAGCACAGTCTATTCCAAGTTTTACGATAAACATATATATATGTTACAGCGCCTGCTAGTAACTGCTGGCAATAAAACATACCCATCAGAGCAAATCCTGGAGGAAACAAGCATTTATTTTTCATTAAATGGGTACTTCAGGATATGCCTACCCTCATGATTTGTACAGTTTCAGCTTTCTTTGGAGGCAGTTTGGAGCTCCCTGTTCCTCAGGTCCCACTGCTGGGAATAGACAAATTAGCCCAGCTTCTCTGCTGCCAAGTCAATGCTCATCAGACTTTGTTAAACTTGTGCCCAAGGCTACCCCTGGTCCTGACATTGTCCAAGACACTCATTTCTATTCCACAATGGAAACAAAAGCAGCTAGCTGAGAGATTTTATTCTGACAGCACTAGAGTACTTTGCTTCTGGGTCCTACCATATCACATTACATATCCCCATCGGTGGATGTCTTCCCTGCCCTACTTCAAACCATTCCAAAGAGTATATTTAGGATTTAAAAAGTTGCTTCGTACTGACAACATCGACAACAGAATAAGTAGCCTCTTCTACCCTAGGCTCAGTTGCTACTGTCCAAGTTTGTGTATCAGGTGTGCTCACTCTTTAAAGGTGGAGTTTAACCACCACTCAGGTCAACACCTCATCAAGAAACATCAGCAGATTGACACAGAATTCCAATATTTGCTGGCAGAGCACAGTTTTGTTCTGTTGAGTGAGAGTCACCTGGCATACATGCAGTATGAGTCAAAGAACTTTAGAAACACATCAGAGCAAATTCACAGTAGCAGCCAGATCAGCCAGGCTTAGAGACTGAACAATCCAAGTAATTCTTTCCATCACAATTACACCCTTATCTTTCTTTATGTTGAATAATTTTTAAAAAGGCCTGGATTTGGATACTCCTAATATTTTACAAGGTGAGACATTTTAAGATAGGAAAAAAAGACTCACAGAAACTGTAATTAGAATAGAAATTAACACATGGTATGCTGTAGTAACAGGTAGTCTCTGCCACAGAGTCTTACTGCAGATCTGCCAAACTGAGCAAAAGGTTTCACTTGCCTTCTGTAGCACAGACTATCACAGACTGAGCCCCAATAACTTGATTACCTCTTGTTAGAACATCAACTTAGCTTTGTCCTGCCAATGTTCCTTTGAGATCTCTGGTCACTGAATGCTATGTGTCTGCCTGGATGCCACTAACCAACAGCTGTACCACAGGGGACTGCCCTGGAATCTGTCCCATTCAACATCTTTATCAGTGACCTGAAAGAGGCAGTGGAGTGGTTGCTGTTAAAGTTCGCTGGAGGCAACCAAACTGGAGGCAGGCTGAGAGAACAAAATAATATGCTCAAAGACAGGGCTACCATTTGGATGGACCCAGACAGGCTGGAGGAATGGGCTGACAGGAATCTCACTAAAGACAAATAAAAGGTCCAATACCTGGGAAGGAGGAACCCCTTTCAATTGTACAGGCTGGGGGAGGACTTTGTGACAAAAAGACCTGTGGATATTGGTAGACACCAAGATGAACATGAGCCAAGGGTATCTCTGGCAGCAAGGGAGGCCAACGGTATTCTGAGCTGTATCAAGAGGAGCACAGACAGTAGGATAAAGGATATCCTCCACTCAGGTCTCATTAGACCCCACTAGAATATCACATACAATTTTGGGTTTGAAAATACAAGGTAACTTGGAAAGAGTTTAGGGGAGGGCTACTGCAGTGGTCAGAGGAGAGGCCTGTTCAGCCTAGAGAAGACAGCTGTTGGGGACCTACTTCCCATAGGGAGATTTATCAGGATAGAGCCAGGCTTTCCAGAGCAGTGCACAGCAGAGGGACAAAAGACAACCACCACACACTGAAGTAAGACAGACTCATGTAAGCAAAGGAAAGACTCTTTCCCCTGAGGACAGCGAGTCAAACATTGGAGCAGGTTGCACAGAAAGCTGTGCCTCCATATGCCTGAATGTTTCCAAGGCCTGACTGGATGAAGCCCTGAGCAATGAGCAGTGAGCCCTATTTGATCTTATAGCTGACGTGGTTCTGAGTATGAGGATGACCTAGACATGCACTTCCTGAGGTCCCATCTAAACTGCTGTAACACCATAGAGTCTTTTTCCCTGCCCACTAGAAGAAGGGCACGCAAGACTATAAGTTTAAAGAATTAATCAATTCAGTGAAGATATATACAAGTGAACAGAAATTGCTGCATGCATTATAAGCATGAAGGACCATGTGAATCACAGAACCTGCTGTGACAGCGTGCTACCACACTGCAAATGGCTTTTGAGCATGATTCACAGAATATTGTTCTTCCACACTGTCATTCAGCACAGTCCAGAAAAATACCTCAAGGGTCAGATGAGAGCTCTCATCATGTGAAGATCAACAGTGACACAAGCACAAGTGTGTATAATTGAATAATTTTAGGCTGTAATTAGAAGATTTTTAGCCTTCTGGGGAATTAAATTCTGGAACAATCTGGTAATAGAAGTAATAGGGCATTAGAGCTAAGTGCTTTCAAGAGCTAAGGAACTTTATCAAAGGGACAAGTTAATCAATGTCCATAAAAAAACTTAAGAAAGACCTCATATGAAAAGGACTCAGGAGAGTGTTATTTGCTATGCTGAAAATATATCTGGATAAAAGCCTACATCCTATGTGATCAAAGTGAAAATTGCCTTAAAAATATGATATTAAAATGCTAAGTAGTAGTGATAAGCAGCCTTTGATGAAAGGATCTGAGACAAAAGTACATAGTAGTATTACTCCTGCCCAGTCCATCCCAAAGTAGAATATTTTCCTGTGAAGCAGTAGATTTTTTTTTTTTTTACAAAAAAACCCAACATACAAAATCTAAACCAAGTATCATTAGTATTCTGTACTATATTAGGCTAAAGTTGTAGGTATTGTGTTACTTAGGGAAAAGTAAAAAAAATGCAGTGGTTAACAGCTTACAGATATCAGAGCAGAAATGGCCCAAATGAACATTGTGGCCCAAACACTTCAGACACACATTCTCTGGAGAGATACATGGACTCCATGGGAACTTGTTGCCTAAACAGACCATAATTGCACATAACAAAGAAACAGAGTGACTCATCATTCATTAATGTTTTCTCCACTGCAGGTGGTAGAAAAATTACAGGAGGAGACGTCAAGGCTTTGGTCAGACAAGTACATAAATTCAGGCCCTCAGCATAAGACCCACACGTTATCCAGAAGAGACTACATGGTCTGCCCTTACTAAAAGAATGGTTTCCAGTTGTATCAAGGGAACAATAATATATAGCTACTGTTATCTCTTACCACCAATGAAAAGAGAAAATGAATAATCTAGTGGCAGACTGGTTTTATTGGCCTATTAGACACCAACAGCATCTCACCAGCACGTCAGGCAAGCAGTGTGAAAGACCTCCTTAACACCTGCCTCAAAAAAAATCACATTACTGCAAAAACAGGGAAGTAAAAAAATTGGTGGTAATACGCATGACAAATTCAAACCATCTTAAATCTGAGGTTCTTTCTATAAATACTGTACATTCTGCCCATTAGTATCTGCATTTCAAGATGCTAAGTATACTTTTCAGCCCATGGCAAACTCTATTTGGAAAAAAATGTTACCATATCATCACTTAAAGTTATTTTTCCACCTGTCTTGTCCTTGTTCCAGTGTGCACAACTGCACTTTGCAACACATTAATGATGAATTAATGATACAACATTCACCTTTTACAGCTATTTAACCACAGTGTCATGGTTTCTTTCACATCTTCTGGGGTACAGCTTCTCACATTAAGTTTGGAGGAACTCACACACCAACATCAGTATCTTAACTTCCTATCAATATTCATCTGATACTCCCAATCATTGCCTGGCTTCTTGCGTGCTGTGAGAAAGCTAAAGTGCCAGAGGCAATGAAAGCCAGGTTCCTCACAGGATACAGAGACTGAAATACAGGAATAAATTGTTTTCAAATACAATTATTCTATATAGGAATTGTTCAGATCTTCATTATCTTGGAAAAAATTGCCCAATTCCACAGAGCATAAAGATTCTTGGCTGATATGCATGGCAAGTTTTCACATTTCACAACTCTTGCAATTTTCTGTTTCTTTCCAAAGATGTAATAGGCATCAGCTTCTTGTTTTAAACTCAGTCCATTTCAGTGGTTTATGTACAGCTGTAAGAATTTATTTCCTTTTGGAAAATGAGAGATCAAAGTTAACTCAACAAAGCAAAATGGAGCAGCACAACTGAATTCTATTGTCGTTTCTGCAGCTGAAATACACTGAAACTGAGCTCCTACTTGTGATGAAAGTCAATACAGCATGTCTCATCTTTGCCATGTAAAAAGTTAATTCAAGTTTTTATAAACATTTTAATGCAATAAATTGAAATAAAAAACACACTTAGTACCTGGCCATCAAGAATATCTATTATTGGGAGCATTTGATCACAATACTGATACAGCAAGAGCAGTGAAATGTCAGAGTAGATGACCTGTCTTATCCCATGAATTATGCTGAGTTAAAATAATTTTTAGTTAGCAGACTGAGGAAAAAAAATTTAAAATATCAATTTTGAAGAAAGCTATTTTGCATTCAAATAATGCACAGAACATGGGCTTTGCATATGCTATTCTAGTCCCCCAGTGAACAAAACCCCACGGTTTCCTTCATGGCCTATCAAAATGATAAGCATTCCTTCTTTATTCTGCTTTTCACTTTTATTATTATTGTAAACAAGTTCCTTTGCGAAATAGCTACAGAAAAATATTC
The DNA here is from genome assembly GCF_037042795.1 of Molothrus aeneus. Taxonomy (NCBI): domain Eukaryota; kingdom Metazoa; phylum Chordata; class Aves; order Passeriformes; family Icteridae; genus Molothrus; species Molothrus aeneus. The sequence goes on along the minus strand of NC_089647.1, from coordinate 60,149,230 downwards.
AGCACAAATACAGTTAGATTGAGACTTAAATCTGTGCATAGTCAATTTAGATTATAGCTGGTTTAGCAGAGGCATACCCATTCATCAAATGACTAACAAAAGATACCTGGGATTATTTTGACTATAAAACAAATATAAAATGTTATTTATTTTCTTTAACCTTTGCAGTTTAGAAACACATGGTATAAATGCAAAGCATTCAAGATCTCATGACAAACTAAACAGAAAATTACATTAATATCTTCTGCACAAAATTTACCTACGCATTCATTTTATGATAGAAATAGTCAAGTTGCATGAAAAATTGCAAGGCACTACTGAAAATGACTATAAACATTTTCCATAGAAGCAACTGCCAAATTTTTTTTACACAATCTATAGTTCTCTGTTGGTCTTATACACCTAATCATTTTCCTCCCCTCAGTTCCTGTTTACTTGAATACATGTAAGATTTTTTTCAATATATACTAGATTTTGGTTTCACTCATCATAATTACCAGGACATAATTTTGCCCATCAACAGCCCATGTGCTTACATGGAAACTGACTTTTTATGGCCGCTCAATCTTGTGGGAAAATTAAGTATTGATATAATTTCTATTCCTTTAAATTATTTTGAATCATTCTCGGAACAAAATTGAATTTAAAGCCAGAAAAGGCCAACATAAAGAAAGTGATATGAATTAAATACTGAAAATAAGAGTAATCATGAGTCTTTACCATTGTTTTTAAGGATAGCACCACAAAGCCTTTCACGTGCATACCATGCTATGAGAAGGTCAGTGCCTACAAGTTTGGAGTACCTTCCATGGTTTAGCTGCTCTCCTCCAGCAGTAAGAGGCAAAAAACCCAAGAGAATACACCAATAGTTGTATAGCAGCAGAAAGCTAAACTGAACTTAATTGTGTAATTGGTCATTCATTATTCAGGTTTACACTACTTTCAAGAAAGTTACAGCATTTTACTAGAGTTGGATCAAGTCATGTGATGAAAAGACAGCTGAAATAGAATTGTTCTTCAAAAATGTATCTATAGAGAATTATTCCAAATGATATATTCCTGTGTCTGCATAAAAGCACTGGCTTTTTCTCTATGAAGCTCATTCCAACCATAATGCTAAAAAGGGACTGTACACCCCACACTACCAGATTATTTACGTTACCAACATTCATTAGCTACTTTGGCTGTTTGGGAGTTCTCTTGCAAATATCCCTCAGATTTATCTCAAGCTAAATCTTCATGTATTTAATGCCAAGTACATCTTATACATAAGATTTGTCTTTCCTGTGATATCAACATTTTGCATCCCAATGAATATGTATTATGTTGTTAATACTGCCTTGGAAAGCCATATTCCCAACAAGTTTCATCTGCATAAGGCTCAAGCCAAGAGATTCTGAAGAGAAAATTCCAGCAGTTTCTTGGAAAAGTGACCTTGACAAGCAATCCTCAAAATGCTTTGCACAGTTGCTGCCAAAGACTTAAAAAGAAAGTACCTGCTAGTGACAAAAAGCTATATTAAAATATACATGTGAGTATCTATCAGAAGATGTTAGACCAAGGAAGAATTTTAAATGCAAACATGACGATTTCAATCAGATTTTAATACAAAATTCTGAAAACCTGTAAGATAAAACCACATCATTTACACTTTTTGTTTCAAAATTATTTTATCTCTCAATAATATAAAGGAGAAAAAAAAAACCTTGCCAATGATAGTATTACCAACTTAGCATATAAGTTTTAGAATAATTTAAACAAGAAATTCTGATTTTTTTTTTTCATTCAGTAAAGATGTTATACACAAGTCCAAGGCAAGAAAAACACCTCATTTGAATTGCACTCCTAATTTCAACATAGAAATTCTCAAAAGCCCTATCTATAATCCTAGCAAAGCAAAGCCATGAACCAGGGACCAGATTCACAGGTCAAGAAGCACAGGTTGGCTCATGTCCACCTTGCAAAGGGCAAACTTCCTCTGTGGCAGGTTTGTCTTAGCAACAGCTAGCCAAGAACACTCCAATACAGAGCCACAAATCAAGCCAGTAAATAAACAGCGTGCATGACCAAGATCTGGTGCCCCTTATCGCCTTTCTCCCTTTAACCACACAAATGTGGCCACACCAAGTTCAGGAGCTTGCTTTTGCTGCTGCTTTTGATGAACTGGAAGTTAACTTTCACATCAGTTTTGAAAACCTATCTAGACACAGTAATTTCTTCTGAACACAAAAGATAAATAAATTAATGCTGTTCTTGTGCATGCAAACTTTACTACAGTATGACTGGGAAATAACTGTATTTTTGGTTTTGTTGGACTATGCAAATCAAGAATATAATTTATATACCTACCTAATTTATTGGCATTTTGTTTCCAGATACAGAAATCAATAAGCATGAATATATGAATTCTTGCTTTTCAAAACAGGTTGATGCAATAAGTTTTTAACTATTCAAACAACAGTTCTTCAGATCCTGAAAGGCAGAACTTTCAGCATATATTATTTCAATTGAAACCAAAGCAGAAAGTAATCATAAAACATACAAAGACTACATGACTTTTCGAAGAAGACTCTGGATCTGTTTGCTTACTCTGGCTTTCTAGCCAGAGTACACAGCCCCCTTAAAAAGACCAGGAAATAGTCTTTACTGTTTCACAAAGAAAAACAACATTCTCAAGGATATTTCATTTGCCTACAGCTGCACATACATGTCATAATCTCAGAATGCCACAGCCACTAGAGAGGAATGCTGCTTTGTATTTGTAGAGTCTTAAAATTTCATAACTAGGCATTATTTTTTAAAGTTCACTGAATCAGACTGTAGTTTTCTTTATTTTATGATTTAGTCCACAGCAAGAATGAAAGCCCAAAAGAACATAAAAGTTATTTTAATTTCAGAACTTGCTTTGGTACACTGACTGTAGGGCTTGTTTAACGCACATCCTCTTTGCAAAGGAAAGTCAAAACTTTTTAAAACAATGCTATGGCTGCATTTCTTAATGAAGCTGAATAGCTGCTGTCAGTGGTCTTAGCAATAATTCTGGAAGTAAAGTATCCAACATGCAATGTATTAGATCTACAGTTTATTTATTTGCTGGTACAATTTAGCAGAACTGACCAGGATGTTTCATACTATTTGTAAAGTGGTTTCTAATGTAAATCTAACAAACTTCATAAAACTTGTTGTGCATTAGTTGATAGTGAGGAACTTTAACACTCATGTTTAAAACTTCGAAAAGCCTATAGAATTATTAGTAAGGTTCATTGTAATTATGAAGAAGCTGCTTAGGATCCATTAAGACAGCAAAACATTTGGTTGCTTACTATTCTGCAAAAATTTATGTGATTGGTAAGATTTGATTGCATCCAGACAATGATCCACATTCTGTACTGCAGATACATTCAATTACATCCTCAATATAAAACTTCTTATCATCCAAATAAACAAGGTTCTATTCAAACAGTTTTGTATGAGCACTCAGAGAGAAATTCAGCAGAATTAACTGTAGACTTTATACCATCAATACATCTCTCAGGTATAATTCTATCTCTACAAAACTACCTCAAAACACATGTGCTATTTCAGTCTTAAATGATCACCATAAAGCTTAAAAGGGATTTCCAGGTTACCTAGATTTTGAGTGCTTCTCAGTTAAAGAAACAGTGAAATTTCAACTATTTGTCATAATCACATAAGGTTCAAAGATACAGCTTAGAATGAAAAGTAGTTTGACATAAGATTCTTTGAAACATCAATGACAACTGAAAAAAATCTAGTAATATGAAGCAATGAAAGCATAGTTTAAAATTACAAGAAAGTTAGTATCTACTATCCAACAGCTCGCACGTGTGCATTTATACACATATTTATGCTTAAAATACCAATGTGCATCTTTCAGTATTTTTTGTTTAAATGACTTTTCTGTACCTTTTAGAAATGTTTCTATTTCTTTAATATAAATATTCCTATAAAGAAAATATTTACCTCAAATTATTTAGAAAAGTACTATTGAAACTGATTATTTTCTTTCTTTCTCCCGTTTGACCCTCTGGTCACAGATCATGAAAAACACAATAAGCAAATCTATAATTTGTCTTTTAGCAACTTTGGAAAATAAACACAAAAAACATAGTCAAAAGCCTATTCAGAATTTTACTGTACAATTAGCTGAATTTTTTTAACATGTTTCACTAATACTAACCAAAAATCTAAATGAAATGCCCAACCCTGTCAGCTTTTGAGAAAATATTTAATTTTACTTTACTAGAAGCAATATTAGAAGTAAAATCAGTTCAAAATTAAGAAAAAATCATGATACATTATTATGTTAACTAACAATGGAGGCTCAGTAAAAAGAATACAAGGCAAAGAATAGAATAGTGCACTGTGGTTTTATTGATGGTAGCAATGACAATTTGCCTCTTTCATATGTAAAAAGTATTCAGCTTCATTTAACTAAGAACTTTAGAAAAGTCTTTTGTGGTGTCAGGTCCAAATTCCTTCTGCTCACATGAGCTTTCTTTGTTCCATCCTGCTGCTTGGAAAACCCCAGAATTTCTTCTAGAAGAAGTGTTCAGCAAGTTGGGAGCTGCCAGTGAACTCCCCCCGACTCCAAGAAGGTTTCTAAATGAAAGAACTAAAATACAACAGATAAAGACAAAAAGTATTGGCACTCAAGAAACTATAAGCATCCCCCATCCCTGGGATCTGTGCAACATAGGCTTCACTGTCACTTCATTTTCTTCCTCCAAAAGAGTGAATATTTGCTTTTCAGTACTTACAGAGACACAGCTCTTTAAAAGAATAAATCAGAAGGCTACACTTCAATGCAATAAATATGATCGGTCTAATACAAAGAACACTTTCTGTTTAAGATCTCTCTCTCACAAAACCACAATTTCTCCATTGTTAAGGACTTCAATACAGATTTTATAGCAAAGGTGGCAAGGTGTTGATTAGTTCTGTCATGAAGTAAAGGAAGACCTAAAAAGCATATAAGGACCAAGCACTTACAGATACACACTCATAGGTTCTTTCAATCTCCTCCAAAAGTTCTGGCCCTTGAAAACACTCATTTCTGATTATTTGCTCCACTTCAACTTCAGACTATTAAGACATTCTACATAGAAAATGTAACCTCAGGATGTATTTTTATTATTGTTAGATTCTAATTCTTGTATCATGACTCTCTAGGAGGAGTATCTTATTTTACCAACCTGTTAAACCTAGTATTTGATTCATACCCACATAAAATTCCCCCTGACTGACTTAAAATGCTGACTTAGTTTTCTCCATGTCACACTGCTGGATATTAATAAATGATAATGTTTATGTCAACTGCAACCACAGTGAGGTACTGACTATCACATACTTCTACTTTATCTATCTATCTTCATAAAAATCATCAGGTCAGGACTTCCTGCAAATCTGCAGTGTTTGTCCCTCTCCATCTTTTTTAGAAGTCCCCTCTTAAAAACTGAAATACTGCAATCAGATCCCTTTAGACTCTTCCCCAGACTGAACAGCTGCATTGATCCAAATTCCACTTTTAAAAAACAACTCAGAATTTTAAAATCTTGAACCTTCTTCCACTTAAGACCCCTTGAAGTACAGACAAAGATTTTGAAGGGATTATTTGGTAATACCTATTCCAGATGTGCATGCCCAAATGCAACACCTGAATGAATGTACTGAACACCAATCCAGGAAGCAGTACAACCTCATTTCTGCATTGATGCACCACTGCATTACTGAGTCCTCCTTGTCAAGCGATATAAGATTATACAGGTAGATCTAAAAGCTTTTGGGTATGAATTGACACTTTGACTGTATGGACCTCATGCTTCATCTTTGATACATCCCTATCATACCCAATACAAATATAGCCAGCAAACTCCAGTTTTAGTACTGCTTAAGTTGCCTTTGAGAACAAGATACCTTGCAATTTTAAACGTTACAAACTACAACATTAAAATTCTATGGAATTTACCAATTTATAATATAAAATAAGAATCATCAATGGCTTTCCATCTCTTTAGGAAAAAGACATTAAGTTACTTAACATAATAGAGAGACACTCCCTTTAAGTAAGTGAAGGTGTTGCTAATAAAAGATCTGTTGAAGAGGTAAAGCATCCTGCAGTGGAAAGTTGTGGTAAAATTATGTCTCACTGGATCCCTTAAAACTTCCCCAATAAATTCTGTTTTCATTTAACAGGTTATTAAAAACTTGAAATAAGAACAGTATGCCATGCTCTCAAAAGATCTAAGAAATGAAAATGAGGCAGAATCCATATAGAAATCCACTTCTAGGAAGCGACATTTAATATATTCCTGAACTTTTACATGTCAAGACATTAAAGCTACGTTGTTGTACAAGTCCAGGTAAACTGAAAACAATTTAGAAAAGGACTGTGTTTGATTTTCTGCCTCCATTTAAAACCAGTGAAGAATTGATTACACCAACCACTTATTTTTGGGAAAGCCTAATAGAAAGGAAAAGCTGTGAAGACTTATTTTCTGTGCCAGGTAAGTTTTGATACCAAATCTGCTGTCTCTTTAAATCAGGACCCCATTATAATCTTTAAAATAAAGTATAGGAACACCTGCAAGGAAAAATCATCTCTGCCTTAGAAAGGTTGTTCCTTATCTGCCAACAAGTAACTTGTTCTTGAGATAAAGGCATTACTACCACTCTCCCTGGTGCCTCATAGCTGACCAAAGCTACGGAGAGTTTTCCAGATTTATACTGTAAAACTAGAAAAATACCAAAAATATTACCTAAGAAACAAAAAAATTCCCTGCTTTGACTGCTGTGTACATTTCACATCTCTCATTCAACTGATCACCCTGTGCACAGCACCAACTGTGCTGGTTAAAACTCTGCTCAGTGCATATTCCAGAATAATTTCTGCATGAACTGTCTCAGGACACGTTTACTAATAGTGATTGATACAAGTACTTAAAATAGAAATACAAGTTATACCGGCAAAAATAGAACAATTATCACCTCTCTTACATTGCCAGTATTGCCATAAATGAAAAATACATTTTAACATATACTCTAAAAAATAGAATCATATGTTGCATGTTAGAAATATCAAAAGGTACAAAGATCAACTGCATGTGCTAAGCCAACAAAATGTGGAAGACTGGAGTAATGAAAAGAACAAAAAAGAGATTGGTAAAAACAAACTGGCTAGTAAAAAAAATCACATTCAAGAAAAAGACACACTGTGGGTGTGCATCAAATATTAGTGACTTATCAAAGCTTTCTTTAGTCAGAATAGACTTTTGACTGTCGTTTGTAAATTAAGGATTTAGAAGATCAACCAGTGAAATGAAAGCAGCACAGCTTATGAGATTTGTTCAGTGAAATTACTGTAACTGTTTAATCTGGCTGACCTTTTTAAATGTATTAATGTATGTAGCAGGTATCTTTTCTAAGGAAGATATATAACCCCTAATTTCTGGTAATTAATAAAGTATAGGTGCAAGTATATCCTCAAGATTCAGAGTATCATAAATATTTGTTGTCTGTGCACCTCCCTATTTAATGGTGAACTCAGATTTTATATTTCTCTTTCTCATGCAAGCAAAACGGCAGAAAGAATATTTATTTGCATAAATGGCTTATAAAAAGTAGAATATGGGACCTTGGACAGAGCTAGACAGTCCTGAGCTCAGCAGGGACTGCAGATACTTGCTTCAAATAAGCTTGCTTCAAATATATGTGAGTCAGAGAATCTTGCTGCTGCTGCTCTCAGGTGAAAAAGCATCAGAAAAAAGCTTCCTGAGATGATATGAGTCTTGACATAAAGCAAAAGCCAAAAGCTATTTGTTGAAGTGTTTTTATTGCTTTCCCTCTTCCCACAGATATATTAAGTCCTCCTAAGACACAAAATTCAGAGAAACAGATATCCAACTTCTATCATAAATATACCAATATCCCTAAGAAAAATATAGAACAATCCAGATTTGTTTATCTTGAAATCTAAACCAATATATAAAGCACTGGTACCTTATATTTACCTTTGTTTTCTTATTAATCAGTTTCTAGCTCGGGGGGGTTGATAAAATTGTTGAGTGGGTCGTGTGGACCGCCGTGGCTGACCATCACCTCCTCTGCGGAATTCTAGAGTTTGCTCATACGTTTCTTCTTCCTCCTCCTGTGGGTAAATAGCATTGTTTTAAACAAAAGAGGTGGGAAATGCATGATACATGAGTTGGTATTTGCACACATACAAACATACACCACATACAGATATACATATGGAGGGGTGAATCCATGCACACATAGCAACTGCTGCTTCTGTGCCCATGACCACTTACTAAAATAAGTGAGGGATGGAAGTGGGCTTTTCAAGCCTAGGAAAGCTAACAACATCAAGCTGACAAATCTCAAAACTCAATCCCCAGGGCAACAGAAGTTATTAAATATTTGCAGGGAAGAAAAAATCATATTTATTAAATAAAAATTATTTTCCAAGAGTCATACAGGCAACAAACTCAAGAAGCAAAATAACCTCAATAACCTGCCAGATCAAGAGAAATATCAACTTTCAGGAGTTCACAAATGTGTGTGGAATGAAATAAAAGAATTAGGAAATAGAATTACAAGGAACAGCATCTGGAAATATGCATGCTTAATAAACACATCTGAAACACTAGATAAAAATCTATGATGCAATAATAATGAAAAAAGCCTACAAGTAGAGTGAACAATTTAGAGATGTATTTTCTATGTGCAGCAATAATAAGTATATGCTCTGAATAATGAGAGGGGAGGTAAATGTCTGCAATATTCAGTTACTCCTAGGCATCTTCAAACCAGAAAGATATTCATAAAGTATTCAGAGGTGAAAAAATAATAAATTTTAAAATAATCAAGATACTGGAGAATGACTTACAAATATTAAAATAACTACGTATTTATTTTGGTCAAGAAATATTGAATGGAAAAACATTCATCTAGTGGAATATCTGAATGTGGTACACATTGAAGAGAGAGAAAAAAATTAAGAGTGTAAGAGTTTATATCAAAGAAAAAATTATAGGCTGAAAAAAATAAAAAAACTCCCGAGAATGAGTATGATTGTCAAATACTGTCTCAGAAAAACAGGTTTGATTTTATTTCTTTAATATCTTTATACAGTAGCAGACACCAGGTCTAGTGGGAACTTGCTGGAAGAAATTAGCTTTTGGGAAAAAGTACTGGATATGTATCTCTCAATCCCTTTTATTCACAACATAGGAACATAAAGCAACACAAAGCAAGAGCATTGAATGGTTCATTAGAAGTTTATCAACAATTCCAACACCCAGGAACTGCCAGAGTACAGCATGCACATAACAGATTAAGCAAGTCAAAGCAGTAAAATATTTCACTTTAAGCAACAGAAAGGAAAACCTACAGCTTAAGTTTCCTTCTGTTGTGAAAAGTGAGATCTTACTCAAGAAACTTCTCTTTCTGAATTAGCATGAATATGAATAAACATGCATTTTTAAAGTAACAGTTACAAACAACCACATTCCTCTTGGTAAGGTCTCCTATTTAGAGGGCACATCTGTGGTCACAGCTATATTTCCAGATTAAGCATTACTACAGAGAGCCTGAAACAACTGTGGAAGAAAGAAGATTTTCAGCACTAAATACAGCATAACTGATTTATATCTCTTAGTTTCACTGTAGCTGAAGGCCAAGAAACAGAGTTCTGCCATAAAACCTTTCTCAGTTCTCAGTGTACTTCTTTTACCACCTGTAGTACTATAAATTCCCTCATATTAAGAGGTTCAGAGACACTGATTATCAAAAAAAAAAGAAAAAAAATCAATAGAGCATTAGATGTCTAACACAAAAGTCCCCACAGTTTGCAATATTGCTAGCCCTAGTTCAAACACTCAACTTAGTATATGAGATCATCTCCCATCACTGACAATGCAAGCTGCACTAGCAGCAAATGTTAAAAACTAAACTAAATGCCTGAAGTGGTCTAAATACCATTCAGTATACCCTTTCAGAGTATACCTTTCAGTGTACCCTGAGAAACAAGAAAAGCTGAAAATAGCATAGAATTTAAATAGTTCAGTGCATAGCATCTCAACTGTAACAGCCAACCTCTTTCTGAGGGTAAGCACATCAGAGTAAATTTCTACAGCAGCAAATTTTCATCAAATCTCAACGTTAATGTTGTTGATCCTTTGAACTCAGTAAAGCCAAATTAAAACCAGTATTTGTATTATACACTTCTATTTTTGTAATTGTCTTTACACAGTGAATGAAAAGCTTCACATGCATGCATTCCAAATTAAGAAATTTTACTGCAATAGTCAAGAGTGAAATGTGAAATCACATTCACTTTCTTGAGGATCTAAAAAATGTGGATGTGAGCAGTGCAGCAAATTGTGATAAAAAAACAAGTTACAGAACACCTTTCAAGTGTTCCCTGATTCCTTTCCATGCAAAGTGGCTCCACACAATTACTGACTGTCCTGTTGAATTCTGCCATCTTCTTGTCAGATGACACACTGTCATTTCTTGGATCTTACCTATTCCCATGTGATCCTAAATGGCTCTAATGTTCTCCGAATTAACAATTTGCCAAGTCATATTTTTATTAAAAATTTCTTACTTTACAAGTAACTGAATTGCTTTTCTGTCATCATTTCTTAATCATTGACCCTCAATTCACTACTGCTGATCTTTCACCATTTATTGCCATTTCATTTCCACAGAATTACAGAACAGATAAAGGTTGGAAGGGATCCACTGGGGGGTCATCTGGTCCAGCCTTCTGCTTAGGCAGGGTCATCCCAGAGCACACTGCACAGGATTGTGTCCAGACAGTTCTTGAATATCTCCAGTGAGGGAAAGTCCACAACCTCTCTGGACAATCTGTTCCTGTGTGCAGTCACCTGCACAATAATGAAGTTCTTCCTCATATTCAAGTGGAACTTCCTGTACTTCACTTTCTGCCCATTGCCTCTTGTTTTATTGGCTAGACCACCAAGAAGAGCCTGGTTTCCTCCTCTGGACACCTTCCCTACATTGTTAAGATTTCACTCTCAGTCTTGTTCAAGCAAAACAGGCATAGCCTATTTATCCTTATTTCTATTTTAAGGAAATTTCTTACTACCTTAAAGAAACAAATACCCTTTTATGGACTTTTATCCCACTTTATTTTAAAATTTTTCCACCTACTAAAAACTGCCATTTTCTGGAACAGCATGCACTGTTTGTGGGCAAAACTTTGTGTATCCTATGTTCTCTTGTTTTTTCTGTTTTTCAACCAAAAATTTCAAATGTCTATACTTCTTCCATTATAACTGCAGTTCGGTCACTCATCTTGCTATCAACTCTACTTTTCCAATCTTTCTCTCTGCTTGCTTTCAATTTATCAGTTGCTTGTGACTCATTCTAAATTATTCTTATCCATATAAGATCTAGATTACATTTTATAAAGCAAAGGTGACCACAAATGTCTCTTAGAGCATCTTTATTCTCCTTCTATTATCAGTAGGTGCTTTATATTAGTATACTGCTCTAAAAACTTATGTATTTTATTATCTCCATACTTCAGCTTATTTTCCATTATTTATCTAAAATTCCAGGATCAAGGACTCTGTTAGTACTTACACAATGCCCACCTCAGACTATGAACACAGATTAAATGATAGCACTAAGCACAACTGCTAAAGACAGGAGAAACTGGCAGACCCATAGGAAAAAGCAAGGAAAGGTTCACAATGCAAACAATGAAAAGCACAAAGAATTATTTCTGCACTAACAGATTAGAATGAAGAGAGAGAGGATGGAACATGCCAGCATTCTTTAGGTATTTAAAAAAAGAGGACAAACAGGAAAGGATAAGTAATTTGAAAATTCATCTTCCATTCAAAGTTTTGCTGTAAAAATCTGCTGTTACTTTTGATGGGTTTTTTCCATCTCATAAGAAAAGTGAGAACTTTTGATGGCTTTTTTCCATCTCATAAGACCAGTGACAACTAAAGAAGGGTAAAATGGGAACATATGCACAGCCAGTGCTTATATTTTGTACTCATATACTCTGAAGAGGTTGTACCACCACCATATTTGACCAGCTGAGCTTAGTGAATCAACAAGTAACTTCCATCCAGACAAGTGACTACCATCCTGCTTTTATATAAAAAAGTCAATGGATTTCATAGCTGCAGAATACAGTTATAAATCCAGCATTTAACATATTTCACCAACCAATTTATTCTTCAAATGAACAATATTAGAGCAAATTTATACTTCATTAAAAGATTTCTCTCAGAATTTCAACTGCAAGACTTCTTTTATTGCATTCAAAAGAACAGTTTAGAGACTTATTTTTTAAAACACATTCATTTGAAGTAAATATTTCATACATACATAACTTCTGAGAATGAATAGAAGGATTACAGTAAAGAACCAGACAGAACTTATGCATTGACACAAAAGCTGTGCTTAATGCTGTGCTCACACATATTTAGGAAGCAGTAGCAAGTCACAGCTGATCAGCTCTTGCACTTTTGCCACTTACAAAGTAGTTACCTCTGTCTATTACTGCTTACAGATAGAAAATTCTGCTTCATTCACTGGGGCCTTCTGCTGAAGCTTTTCAATTATAGCTCTCTGTGGGCTATTAAGGGATGAACACCCAAGCCTGTGCAGGGAGGCATGAAGAAGCAGCATGTAGAAGCAGTGTGGGGCCAGGGACTGTGGGACAAAGAGGAGACAGAAGGCAAAGAAAGAAAGCAGGAGGTATTTTCCATTTAGGTAGTGTCAAGCCCCTGTTTCAGTGAAGCTGTAGTTTTAACTTCACCCACACACTGAATGCATCAGGAACTTGCTGGTTCAGTACAAAGAGAGTGTTGGCTTCCTTGTAAAATGACTTTTTCTTTCATGTGCATTTCAAATTCCATTTCCTGATCCAGATTTAATGCCTCTTTGCACTGCCCACTCTTCAGGCAACAGCTGTCTCCTGCTGTTAAAACACCAAGTGATCTCTTTTTTCTTGGTTAAATTCCTTTCTCAGATTTTGCTTCTTTTGCCTAATCATCCACTGTTGAGCTCCTTGAATACTTGTTTTGGTTTTTGCATTTTCTACTTACCAGTGCTTGGATCAATCAAAAAGAGACTGCAAGATTATCCAGATGAATAAAAAAAAAAAAAAAAAAAAAAGCAGAGAAAACTCATGCTATGGCCAAATTGAGAAATTCACAAGTATTCAAGAAATAGCTAAATGTAATTAATTTTTAATTATTTTATATGCAATATATTAAATATCCCATATTTGCAAGGAAAAAATTAATTTGCTGAAGTGTTTACAGTATTGTCTGGAACTTCTACTTTATTAGAATACTTAAACAGATTCTTTGAATTCTGCAATAACTAAGAATAAAGCAGGATTTTGTGGGGGGAAAAAGGGTTTGTTATACAACTTTAGAGTGGCTTTAGGCTGTAATTTCAGAAATTACTATCAAATGATGTGTAAAAAATTTAAGTTAAAGAAAAAGTATGACTGATGTAGATTTTTCAAGGGTCTCAACCAAGTACTGACTTTTTTTTTGAAGTGTCTATTACAGAATAATTCAACATATTTGTTCTTCATCAATTTTCTTTGCAAGATAGGCTTCTTACCTAAAATATCCATTCCTTTCACAGAGTAATCTTCTCCCACAGTAACCTTTGTAAGCCTGCAGTTGCTCACTTTTTTTCCCCCCAGTGTACAACACATCTACATTAGACTGGGCTTATGGGCATTCAAATTCCTGAAGAACTTGAATGAGAAGAGCAAGTGGGGTTTGAGATCTGCATACAGCTGACCCCTCACTGATCATTAAAATAAACCCTTAGCCCTATTACTGCCTTATCTTCTGTATGTAAAGAACATGCAGGATAAGCAACTGTAAAGGATCTAAAGGGTATACAAGTTCTTCTCCTGTTTGAACCTCATGACCCAATAAGCACCTCACTGCATATAGGACTTTGCAAGCCTTAGGTAATTAGTACAGATACATGAGTATAAACCCATTTTTGCTGCATGTACAGTCCTCCACAGGTAACTCTGGTTTGACTTTTGTGTCTCAGCCATCAATAGCTTTGTTGAAGTTTTTAGCCCTAGCTTCACTCCAGTAAAATTATGTATTAGGCAAAACAGTAGTGGCAGAAATGGAAATGTTAAAGGTATCATGGCAACAATTAAGGAAATTAAATTGTCCTCAAATGCATAAAATTGAGTTGCTGCGTGGTACTGTATCAGGTACTAAAAATACCCTGTGATTCTGAACTGCAACTACAAAATTACTGTTTGTTGCCATTCTATATGCAGCCTACCCCTTCACAAATAATCCCTACCCCTTCACAAAATGTTTTAATCTACTGTACTAGTGATGTCTTTCTCCTTCACTGCTTCTCAGATTCTATGAGATTTTGATGTACTACACAAATAAGCTCTGTACAAAGCCTTTTATCCAAGAGAGAAAACCAGTTAATATTTCCCTAATCCAAGAGCAGTCAATTTCAACAGCTACTGACCTTACAACAAACTTGCTGTAATGGCATTTAAAAAATAAATAGAAAACCAATAAAACATATACCCATTGTTACCCTTATTTACACTTAGAAAAAAGAAATTATCCTTATGAGGATAAGTCTTTTTCTCCACTGAACACAGATAGGCCACAAGCAAATATGCTCCTAACTATGGTATGTAAAACTAAGTGGCATGCAACTATCCCATAATAACTGTTGTTTTCCCATGTTCCAAATAATAATTTCAAGATGACCTTTCTCTGAGTAGTCTTCTCTTTAGCATCTGAAATAATATAATGATAATAAATATTTTCTGTTGACTTTCATTAACCAAATGTCAGAAAACTTTGTATTTTCTTGGCCAGGTTTTATAAAATTCTATAAATACTATAAATTTTATAAATAATATAATATATATTCTATATATTCTGTAAGTACTGTCAGGACCAGCAATTTTTCAACTAATGCCTTATTACACATCAATTAAAGGTACTAGATTTATAATAAAACGATTTGGTAATCCTGAAAAATTTAATATACACTGTTAATTTTAATTAGAATTATCTCATTTTCCTCTGTTGAAAATATAAAGAACCTGAGCTTCAAAACCAGCTAATTTTTAAATGATTCTGCTAAAACCATACACATCCTGAGTTTTGAGTGAAGCAACAAACATTAGAAAGAAAGCAGCAGAAAATTAGTAGATTTTTCAGAAAAAAATGAAGAAATGGAAAATAAATGGATGAGCAAGGAAAATAATTACATACTTAATCTGTGACAACTAAAAGCAACAATAACTTAAATAATTAACTTGGAATCAGACATTTCTTTGTACTTCATTGTTTCAGCTCTGGAAACAAAGCAATTATTCGTTTTCTACATAGACAATTTTTTGAATACATTTCCATAAAACTATGATAATGTAAGCCTGGGGCATGATAATCCCACAGATATATTGCTGGCTTATTGGTTCCCCTTAAGGGTATTGCACAGTTTATTCATACTTGCAGTCATACCCTCTGGCACACATGGAAATAAACAGGCAACTTTTACTGTGCAGTTTGTGTGGAAATGGACCTACTTTCCTGCAAATTTGTCACTGAGTTGTCAATACAGAAAAAGCAATGGATGTTAAAAATTCCTTACAAGTACATATTTAAGCCATTCAGACCATATCCCTTTCACCAGTGAAAAGCTTCTTCACTGAACAATATCAATATCAAAGTACAAATATTTAAAGGTTTACTTTCAATTTCTAAAAGAAAAGCTGATACACTAAAGTAAGACATTCTATATAAATTAACACAGAACCAATGGACACATCAGGTTTTCTCCATTCATCCAGAAAAAAAACACAAACTGGAAGTGTTTTTGCCAGGCTGATAATACAGACAGTCCTAAACTATAGCAAAAAAGAATACTTGCATAGACTGGGGGAAAAAAATCAACACTCATTTTCTCTGCATAAAGTGCACTTGTGAGAAAAACCTTCTATGACTCCATAGAAGGGTGGAAGGTAGGGGGAAGTATTTAGTGTATTGCTGAACCTGCTTTAGCATGCAAACAGAAAGCCCTGCCAACATAAATCTGAGAAAGAAAGCACTCAGTGATGCCATGAGAAATTATCGAATGCTTTCCTGTTAGGACACAAAATCACTATCAAAATCTTAACAGGGAATAAGAGAGCTTTGGTGACACTTTATGTGAAAAAGAAGGCCATGTGCACAACCTCACCCATGACAGAATTTGACATACAAATCCCAAAGTCCACACAGAGACAGAGGTGTATATTTAGTAAACAAACACCTATGTGAATTGATTGTGAATGACTGACCGCACACAAAAAAAATTAGAAAGTTAAACATGGCGAAATTTATTTTCATAAATATACAGAAAAGTTCAAAAGAAATATATATAAAACAACACCCAATTAAAAACTGAAACAAAACTGCATTAGGTAGTGCAGGGACGCAGCAATTTAAAAGAGACTTGAAACAGAATCTGCCCATGAGACAACACAGAACAGACCCATAAAAAAGAGAGTATCTTAACTTGAAAGTCAGGATCTCTATATCTCTTGTATCTTGTATGCTTTATATTTTAAAATAAAATTTGCCAAATTGCGTCGGGGTCACCTATATTTTAGCGAATAACCATGACTTTAAAAAAATACATCACATCATCCTGCAAGTTCTACAATAGGTTCAAAAGATGATAATGGGCAAAATATGCTTATAAACATTAGGAACTTTTTACACTGCTACAGGACAGAACAGTTGGTGTCTGGTCACAAACGGTGCTGCCGGGGCTCAGTACTGGGACCAATTCTGATTTATATATTTATCAGTGATCTGGACGAGGGGATCTAGTGCTCCCTCAGTCAGTCTGCGCATGACCCCAAGTTGGGTGGGAGTGTTGATCTGCTGGAGGGTAGAAGGACTCTACAAAGGATCTGGATAGGCTGCATCAATGGGCTGAGGCAGATTTTAAGAGGTTCAACAAGGCCAAGTGCCAGGTCCTGCACTTGGGTCACAACAGCCCCAGGCAGCTCCACAGGCTGGAGGCAGTGGTTGGAAAGCTGCTCAGAGGAAAAGGCACCCCGGGGTGTGCTGGCTGACAGTGGCTGAACATGATCCAATGTGTGCCCAGGATGACAAAAGGGCCAATAGTGTGGCCAGCAGGACCACAGCAGTGATCACTGGACAGGCCACACCTTGAGTGCTTTGTCCAGTTCTGGGCTCTCTCCAAGAAATACATTGAGGTGCTGGAGCATGGGCACAGAAGGGCAGCAGGGCTGGTGAAAGGTCTGGAGCACAAGTCCTGTGAGAAGCATCCTAAGAAGCTGGGGTTATATTTAGCCTGGAAAAAATGAGGCTGAGGGGAGACCTTATCACTCTCCACAGTTCCTTTGAAGGAGGCTGTAGCAATGTGGGGGTCAGGCTCCTCTCCCAAGTAACGAATAACAAGACAAGAGGAGATCACCTCAGGTTGAGGTGGGGTTTTAGATGGGATATAAGGAAAAATATCTTCACAAAAGCCTTTGTCAGGCCTTGGAGCAGTATGTCCAGGGAAGTGGCTGAGCCACCATCTCTAGAAGTATTTGGACAACCTGTAGATGTGGAATTTTGGGATATGGTTTAGTGGTGGGCTTGACAGTGCAAGACTAATGATTTTACTTGATGATCTTCAAGGCCTTTTCTAACTTAAGCAATTCTATTATCCTAAAACTGTAATATCCAATCTTCAGTAATTTTTACATCTACACAATGTTAGGAACAAAGTAAAAAAACCTAAAAACTTTCCATGTGTAAAAATAAAACTACTACATAATAACCCCACAGCACCAATTTACTCACATTTACAAGTATTTCCCTTCCCACTTTAATATGGAAGGAAGTCCATTTCCAGGTTGAGTGATGAACTTTTATTGAGTAGCCCTCTCCTTCAACTGGCCTCAACTTCTGGAAGATTCAGCTCTCTCAGTGGGGACTCAGCTTCACTCCTCTCCCTAGACACTGATGAAACTCTGTGACTTATGATGTGATTTCCATCAGCTGGGACTCAAAATGCCCAGCTGTGAGGATTGCTGATGTAACCTAACATGTGTCTGACATCATCAAAAAGAGGCTGATTATCTGTACAGGGAAAAGAAGTGAGACTGGAATAGGCCAGGAAGGAATGCAAGCAAGAAGAGAAACCCCACAAGCCTGCATCCAATTGCAAAATTGTGCCTGGCTTAGTGCAATACAGCATCCAGTATCTTGTAAAATTTTACTGTCAGTTGTAGAACATTCAAGAACATTCTTCAGCAGTGTCCTACATTGAAACAGGACACTGGGGGACGTCTGTCAAGAAAGGAACAAAGAGTATGGCAATAACTAAACACCACTGCTTTCATTTGCTCCTGTATGCCTTGTGACCCACAGTGGATGTCTTATATGAGAACATATAGTCTAGAGGAAGAACAAAAATAAAGACATCAGAAAAGAGATGAAGGAATAAATTCAAATAGGAAACCATTACATAACTATGCAAACTTTTTCTGCAAAAGATTTTATCAACTTGAGCCTGCATGAAATAAGCTCTTGAGATTTTCACTAAGAAGTCAGAAGCAACACTGCCAATTAGGTACCAAAGGAAGAAAAAACAAAAGAAAACACCAAAACCAAAAAAGCCCTACAAAAAGAAAAGACCAATTATAAATAGGCTTCATAAGCATAAGAGAATCTGAACTGAGCAATGAGATAGTCCCTAATATCTGCCTGCATAATCAAATGTTCCAAGTTGGAAAGTTAGAAGATCCTATCATGTTTGATGTTCAATATGTGTGACATACTCATTAAATACACAAAACACGGATAAAAAGTCCCTCTGTATAGCCATCACATATTTATTGCTTTTTTATTAACCAACTCACTCTCATTAGAGAAACATGTGTTTCCCTTTGGCAAAGATATCTTCAACACTAAAAAACAGAACTCACAAAAACATACAACAACTGAAATCCCCCAACCTCCCTCCTTCTCCCCTTATCCCCCCAAAAAACAGAGTAAAAGAGTAATTTTCTATGTTTAGCATTTATGAAGAAAAACAAACCACCTTGCTGAAAAAAACTGCCTTCACAGTAAACTTCTTTTTTTAGTTCTTCTATTATAAAAGACTTATTTTTCTAGATATTATTACTGACAACACCTGCAGGTCATCAAACAAGGAAGAAAAATGCTCAAGCATTCCAGATATTAACCATCCCTGTATAAGGAATCTTCAGCACATTAAGTAACATATCTATTGAACATGTGCTGTATACATACACATGTGTAAAATCTGGAATCTTACTCATGTGTATGTGTATATATATGTAATCTTACACACACATACCCCACATACTCCACAGATTATAGTCATCATCACTTCTATTCTGCAATACCAAATGAACAGTAACATGTCTCCCTTCCTTAGAAAGCAACTGGTCAGGAATACTACACCAATTCCTCTCATTTCCTCTTAAATTAAAATCCTTTTAATTAATCTATGAAATTTGGACAAACTCAGAACATGGGAAAGTGAACAAGGCAGGGAAATCAGGAGAGAAACAGTGATGGCAAGAACAGACCAGATATTTTTACTCAACTAACTTCTTTTACTCAACATATTCAATCTCAACATAGGCAATATAGAAAAATTCAAGCAAAGAATCTTTCAGAATTCTCAAAATGAGATTTTGAAGAACTTTAATCACACTAGAGCAGGATCAAAAACTATCTCAAAACGAAATTGCAACTTAGTTTAAAGGAAGATATTTAGTGAGAAACAGTCTCAAAATAACCCAAGGAAGGAGCCCATATGCAGTCTCCAAATAAAGAACTGTCATTATAAGCAATTACAATTAATAACAAGAGGAGAAGGAGAAGAACAGTGTAATGTTCCAAGAGTCCTGCTTTAACTGCCACGACTATTTTCAATAATTGTAAACCCCAAGAAGAATATGTCCTTAATCTGAATTGTAGAGCTGATAATAATTAGTAGCAATATTTCCTAGTCTGATGAATATGAAATGCTCAAAGTGAAGACTCAAATATATTTTACAATGCCTAATGATACAACTATAAAATTGAAAGCCCCTGGTTTATGCCCACTTGGTAGAAATTACCTCCTCAATTGAAATTTGCCTCCTTTTAGTTCATTAAAAAGTAAAATGCTGTTCTTTAACCACCTTTCAATGTCAGTTACCATGTTTCAGCTAAGGGCTAGTAACTTTCAGAGGAATAGCTAAATTGTGAACGTCTATCTCTATTCCAACATGCATACAACAAGTTGAAGTCTGAAAAACAATGCAGCTTCTCAGAGGATAAGGTGCTAAAGAAAAACATTTTCTAGCAGTTGATCAGGGTAAGTGGTTTCCAAAAAGTTTGTCTCAAAATAATTCCCCTTAAAAGAAGGCTGGGGAAATAAATAATTACATAAAGAATTATCCTGAGAGAACCTGAAGGTTAAACTGTGTGTAGGGTATGTATCATGATGTACTGTAAAAGATGCAATGGAATTTAAGACAATATTTCCAGTGAGTACAAAAAGTCTCAGGTAAGAAAAAAAAAGCTTAAGTTATACTATGAAAAGTAATTTTTCAGTCTAGGAGGACAGGGAAATCACCATCTTGATAAGATAGAAAGTAAGGCACATCCCAACAAAATTACTGCCTACAGCTCAAGTTCTTTCTTAAAGCCAAAAGACAGCTTTTTGTGGAAACTAAAGTCACACTAGTAATGTTTTAGATTAATTTCAACAAATGTCCACCATCACTCAGAAAGATGAGTAGTCCAAAACACTCATCCTTCATTTAATGAATTAAGTCACTGAATTATTTTGAACTGTAAAATTATTCTAGAGATTTTCCTAACAGTACAGAAGCCAAAGAATTAAAGACATCAAAGTCTTCTCTGATGCAATACTCAGGGACATTTTTTCTATAGGAATCTTAGAACTAATTAAGTAGACTGTACCATTGTCTTTTACCAGCCTTGGTTTTTGTGTAGTCAGTGAGGACAGAAGCTATATAAGAGATCCAACCAGGACACATTTATCTACTGCACCTACTTAATTATTCAGTGGGAAAGATTTCCTGCTTTACACACAACACAAAAAGACCACAGTGTGATGCCAAGGGCATCCAGGCCTAAGAGCCATAAAGAAACAGCACCCAATCTTTCAAGTAGTTATTAGCCTGTCATAAAGACATTTGAATGGGTTCAACACCTCCATAAAACAGGTAGGCAAAAGCCTTCTCCAGCTTAAAGAAGCAGCTGTAAACCTTTACCATTCAGTGGTTTTCAGCACTGCTCTTTACACTGCTGAGGGAGGTTCAAACACCTTCAGAAAACTAAGAGGAGTTTACCTCTTCACTTACCTGAAATGGAAAGCTATGATCAAGCCCTGAATTACAGTTTAAGGTAATTCAACAGACACAAAAGCTCTTAAAGCTCTGTGACAAGATACAATGTTATCGAACTTGAACTTTGAACTGTATGCCAGCAAGAATTAACTGCAATCCAAGATCCTATTATTTTCCTTCCTCAGCTCATTCCTTACTGGAAGAATGAGCTGAGAAAACCTGCAAAATGGATTTTCAGTCTCCAGAGAACAAAAGAAACTCTAGAAAAACTAGGAGTATGTATAACATTTATGTCTTAGTAATAATTTTTGCATTCTTTTATCTTTATGCAGAAATCCAGTGCAAGATACTGCAGGAAGAGGAACTAAGCTAAACTATAGGCTTCACTTCATAATTGGAATCCTTAAGGAATTAAAATAATTGTACTCAAAGAATCTGTAAGAATTCCAGCTTGTTTAGAGAACAAGCAGTTGAGGCCGTAACATATGTAAGTGAAACTACATGCATACATAGGGAACACTACGATTTTTATTTCCTTCATACAGCAGTAGAAAACAAAAAAAGGTAATTGTAGCATAAAGAGGGTGGAACAAAGCCTATGACATTACTAAGGAAACAGAGAATGGAAAACAAAGCAAAGACTTACTTGGCTTTGGGGAAAAATGTCACAAGATAAACACTTAGACTGTACATTTTCATAATTTATTAAGGGAAAAATATCCTACAAAATAGAGAATAAAATTAAGACTTAGAGTTTAAAGTATTATCTTGACTTTATTTTTTTTTCCACAGAACAAATTATTAAGTGATTCAGGAAGGTCCTTTCAATGCTTTTCAGTTGTTAGTATAATTTTACATCATTTACAAGAAAAAAACAAGCAGTTCTTATTTCTACAATAGCATTTCAGTGACTTTTTTTTATTTGGATTAAAATACTTTAAGTGACCCCTGCTACATTGAGGGAACTATTGGAATACAGTATTGTAGTGTTACATAGAGGACATTATAAGAACTCTAGAATAGTGGAACCCAAATGTTTTATTATTAAAAATATCTATGAATTCCATACCTAGGACATATTTGCAGGCTCTAAGAAAAACAATAAGCAGTTCTAGTGTTCTTAAATGTATTTATATTGGTATTGTATGTGATTATTGAAAAAAAATCCCCAATACCTTTTTGGTTTACCTAATGTAAAACTCAGCTTCATCTTCTACTTCTAGCCATCAGAAAGATAAATAGCTGCATGTAAAGTGTCAGAGAGACTGAAAACTTACAAGAACTCTGAGCAAACTGCATAATAGACAGTACACAATCAATTATTATACTTTTTTCATTAAGGTGGTAAGCACAATGTATTCTGAGAATATGAGGCAGAGTTGATCTACAGTTAAGAAGAGAAAACAAAACAAAGCAAAAAACCCACCAAAAAAACCAAACAAACCAAAAATCACTTTAAAAGGTTGCCAAAAGCAGACCAGAAGCTGAGGTGCTTAAATAATATGTTACATCATCAAAATAAGGTCACTGTGGTACTTTGGCTATTCTTTCAAGTGACTAGCCAAGCAACTTTTTGCTTTGCTTTTTTTTCTTCCTCTCAGTGGTATACTTTCATCCATTTGTATTTGTTGGACAAAAAATGAAATTCAACATGAGTCCTAAACAAACAGTACTGAAACAAACAATAAAGAATAATCACTTCTAAGACATAGGCTAGCTAAATTTATGCCTTGATAGAGTTCACTAAATCTTCTCTCAGTATCAGCAACTCTTTCAAAAAGGAGTCTGAATTAGAACTCACATATAGTGTATTTCTACAAGTTTTCAGTACAGACAGTTAAGACCAAGAATCGTGTAATCACAGAATAAGCTGAATGGAAGGGACCAACAATGATCATCCAGTCCAACTCCTGGCCCTGCACAGGACATCCCAAGAATCACACCATGTGCATGAGTGCATTGTCCAAATGCTTCTTGAACTCTGTCAGGCTTGGTGCTGTGACCTCTTCCCTGGAGAGTCTGTTCCAGTGTTCTCTGGGTGTAAAACCTCTTCCTGACATCCTTCCCTGAATCGTGCAATTTTATGCACTTCCTTGGGTGCTGTCACTGGTCACAGGAGTGAAGAGATAGGTACCTTCCCCTCATCATAAGGATGCTGAAGACCCCAACAAGGTCTGCCCTCAGTCTCCTCCAGGCTGAACAAACCCAGTTACCTCAGCCACTCCTCACAAGGCTTCCCCTCAATGCCCTTCACCCTGCCTGCTGCCCTCCTCTGGATGCTCTCGAATAGCTTAATGTCTTTCCCATATTGTGATGTCCTAAACTGCACACAGCACTCGAGGTGAGGCCACACCAGTGCAGAGCAGAGCAGGACAATCCCCTCCTTTGAGTGGTTGATGATGCTGTATCTGATGCCCCCCGGGACATGGTTGGCTCTCCTGGCTGCCAGGGCACAGTGATGACTCAACTTGCCACTGACAGGATCCCCAGGTCCCTTTCTGCAGCACTGCTTCCAGCCCCTCATTACCTAGTGTACACACACCATCAGGGTTGCCCCATCCAAGGTGGAAAATCCAGCTCTTGTCCTTGTTAAATCTCATACATTTGGTGACTGTCAAGCCCTCTGATTTGTCTGGGTCCCTCTGAAGAGCATATCTGCCCTCAAGGGAGTTGACAGCTACTCCAAATTGGTGTCATTGGCAAACTTATTCCTTTGAGACCTATGTCTAAGTCATTAATAAAGATGTTGAAGGGCACCAGGGCTGAGTATGAAGCCTACAGAACCCCACTAGTGACCAGTCACCAAAACTCTGATGTCACCCTGTTCACTACAACCCTTTGCACCTGACCTGAGAGCCAACTGCTCACCCACCACATAATGTGATTATCAAGCTGTGGGCTGGACATTTTGTCCAGGAGCATACTGTGAGAGACAGCATCAAAAGTTTACTGAAATCCAAAAAAATTACATCAACTGGCTTTCCTAGGTCAGCTAGGTGGACTACCCTGTCATAAAAGGAAATCAGGTTTGACAAGTGGGACTTTCCTCACACAAAGCTGTGTTGGCTGTGACTGATGAGTGCATTGTCCTCCAGGTGTTTTCCAATACCTCCCGGAATAATCTTTTCCATCATTTTACCAGGCACTGAAGTGAGACTGAGAGGTCTGTAGTTTCCAGGGTCCTCCTTGACCTCCTTGAAAACTGGGATAGCACTGGCCAGCGTCCAGTCAGCTGGGACCTGTCCAGATTACCAAGACCACTCAAAAATCTTTGTGAGAGGGTATGTGATTACATCTGCCAGTTCTTTGAGGATTCTTGGATGAATCCCATCAGGTTCCACAAATGTACAGATCCAGCTGGAAGAGCAGACCTCACACAATTCCAGAGTAAACTGTGAGTTGCTGATTCTCTCAGTCATGGTTCTCCAGCTCAGGGCACTGAAACTCCCTTGGTCCATCACCCATGTTGAAGATGGGGGCAAAGAATGTCTTAAACACCTCTGCCTTGTCCCTGTCCCTGTTTGTAAGGAGACCATCCTCATCCTGTAATGAGCTGATGTTATTTTTACACTGCCTATTGCCATTAATATATTTGAAAAAACCCTCTTTTTTATCACCCCCCACATTTCTGGCAGCATTAACTCCAATTGAGTTTCAGCTGCATACATTTTCTCCCTACAGTGGCAAGCAGCATCTCTGTATTCCTCTCATGCCACCTGACCCTGCTTCCACTGGGCATACACCTTCTTTTTTGCTATATTTCCAAGAGAAGATTGCTGTTCAGCCAAGCCAGCCTTCTGCCTTGCCTGCTTGACTTCTGACTTTTGGGAATTGCCTGCTCCAGTGCCCTTAGGAGGTGATGTTGAAAAGCATTGATGGACCCAAGCACCTGAAAAAGGGACTTAGCTATCTGAAAATTATGTGGAACAACTCAAATAAAAATCAGCATAATATTTCCAGTAATACATGCTCCTTGGGGCCAATAGCATTGATCAGCAAAAGAAAAGTAATTATTGAAGTCACTTTAAAATCTGTTTTGTTCTCTTGTAAAGAGGAAATACACCCAAGTTACTTGAATCTTAAGTCAAAGAACTAAAGCAGCATTGTAACTTTATTTTGCATTTATGCATGCTAACTAGATTTATATATAATAAGAACACTGAGACAAAGAAAAATGGCCAACAGTGTTCAGCTTAAAAGACAAAGCTGAGTATCAATGGGTGATTAAGAACTGCAAATGCATAATGAGGATTATGCTTAGCACCCAAAAACAAAGAAGTGAAGAGGTAGGTCCTAATCAACTTTCTTCTGCAAATATCCTATAGCTGCAAGGACCTTCTAGCAACAAAAGAGCAATTTGGCAGAAAACAACTCATTAAAATTATGTTTACTGTGAAGATGTTGATTGGCATTTATCTTGTGTAACTGTAATGATCTGAAATGTCATTGTTTGAATTTACGTAACTAGGCTACCTTGAGAGAAAAAAAGAAGCTTGAGAAAGGTATTTTTCACTTTTGAATGGACTGAAAATCCTTGGAAATTTCTCTTTTGTCTCCAGTAATAACAGAGGAAGCCTGAATGACTCAACCAGGAGGCAGCATGATGTCAAGACTATGGTACTTACTGTCAGAATTGTCTCTCCGTACATTGTCCCACCCTCGTGTCAGCTTTAACAAACTAACTCTGAAATAAAGTAAGACAACCCAGGGGAATAAAAATGTGGTCCATTTCATTCAATTTCATCCTGTGGCTACATGACTGACAATACAACATGGGAGGAGAGGGATGAGGAAGAACACATGGTCAGACACAGGCAGAAGAGGCAGGGAAAACAACCACCTCACTCCTAGGATCAAGTAGGAAACAGCACTTCACTACCAGGATCAACTTAGTCTTAATATTAGGCCAAGTTCTTAGACTGTGAGAGCTAACATTCAGTGGCTTAAAGTAAAATAAAAGCCACTCCTCAAAACTGTAATCAAATGAAGAAGTCTGATTATTAACCCAGAAAAAGGGTTAAAATAATACAATCATACCCTAAGTAACTATCATCTTACAGGTCAGCTAGTAGGACAAAAAGAAGGCAGGACTAAGGGTAAATTTTCATACAAACAGCAATGCATCAGCTGGGAGGAGTTTCAGGTATCTTTTTAAGTACAACAAGGCCATCTCAGAGGCATCTGAGAGCTACAGGCAACAATACTTGTTAAAAGACCATTGGGAAACAGAAGCTGACTGTTCAGCCTCTGCAGCAGTAGTAACATGGTTCTATGACCCAAAAGTAAGAACTTAAAATAAGCACAGTCAACTCATCATTAAGGAATCAATATGCAGATGTATATTTTTTGTGCAGCCTTTTATAGTAAGAGTAAACAGCAAAGAATTGTGCATTCCTGATATTTGTTTTAATTGAAATGTATCTCTGCTTCCATGATATTCACTAATAAAGCCTTTTAAAATTTCCAACTTCCATAAGGCTAATACATTCTAAACTTCATAAACCAGATTTTGATGCATACATGACCACTACAATATTTGGCAAAGAAGAAATCATTGAAACAAGAATAAAATCATGATACAAAATAAAGGGATACAGATGTGTATTTTTAGTCATACATACACATGTAGTGAAAAGCTTCAGAATATATGTTTTAAATGACTGTTTCCTAACCCTTACAGAACAACATACAATGTACATGAAATAAAACAAAAAATTGGGTTGAATAGAGTAAGTAACAACTTTTAAGAGAGAAAACATGCATAAAACTGTTTGGTTGACAGATAAATTATTCATTTTCAAACAATACAATTGAAATTTATTATACAGGAAGAATACCACATCGTAATACATGTCTATCAGGTTTCATATAGACAAGTAAAATCAGAGATTTTGTGCGTGTACTTTGCAACTATTTTTCTACACATGTAGGTAGCATGAGTAGGCATTAATTAGTTAAGAGTTACATATTTTGTACAGACTATGTAGTTTATATTTTTTAATACAATTTGTTATCACATACCCATGTGTCTGCATGAACAGGCCTGATGTTGCTGAGAAGCACCTCTTCATAATTTCCATAATCACTGAATTTAACAACTGCAGTTGTCCCAGAAGAATGGAGAGCTTCAATTTCTGCCCGGTAGAACTTAAAAGAGAAATTTTCAAAGGTCACAAAATACAACCAGAAATACCACAAATACTTAACAACTTCCTTTTCATATATGTCTCTGTGTGCGTATACATACTTAGTCATAGTCAGCATTATATTTTGTTTTAAATTTGTACTAGATATGAAATCAGGTATCTTAAAATTCTACATGGCAGCCTCCAAGGACATGGCAGAATGTATTTAGAGTACTCATTGAGAAGATACACAGCTTATTTAAGTAGACTGACCATTTAAAAGACCCATTTTCATCTCCCTGAAAGCAGAACAAATAAATCACTAACACAAATACTGCTGTATACAGAGAAATGCTATTGTAAGGTGTTTACTTAAAATGCACATCTCTAAGTGCTTATTAGCCATATACTGATATGGCTTGTATGTGTGTACTTGCATACCTATGTTATCATACAATAAAACATGATAAAAATATGATGAAAATATGATAAAACTGCCTCTTCATAAAGCCCTTTTTCTAAACATAAAACTTGGGTTTTTTACATTTATGCAAATATACTTTCTTGAACGTATTAAATCAATTTTATCTGACTGAACACAAAAAAATCACTGCCTCCTAAATGGTAAGGCTCATTACTGTATTTTATCATCACATTTTTGAATTGTCTTAGAAGTGAGTAGCAGCATTTACTTAAACTACCAAGAAACTAATTACTGCTCAAAACACACCTTTTAATCTGCTGAATACCTAACAGTCTGGGATTATGACATATGTATTTATCTTGCAAGGTTTGTACTTTTAAAAATTTCAAGATCTCATTTCAGAGTAATGCAAGTACTCTGAAAATAGGAAACAATTCAGTAATATGCCATTATACTTCACACTAATCCATCCACTCAAGCTACATATTTCTATTTAAGGCAGTCAACTGACTATGGGTTGCTACTACCAAAAATCCTGCATGGTTTGTCATTGGTTTTAGTCATACCAGCAGAAAAGAGAAAAATAAAGTTATGCTGCTGAGTTAATGCAGACAGAAAAAAAAAAGAAAACACTCATAATAAATATAATAAACTTAATAAAAAATTCTCAAAAAGCAGAAAAAGGTGTGAATAAAATGTACTTAAAGAACAACAATATTTAAGGTAGTTCTCAGATTATCAGAAAGGGGTAAAACCCAAAGAAACTACCCATGAAGAGTGGCAGACAACTCTTGAACAGGTGATGACAAATCAAAGAAAACAGCCTAAAACTTTCTTAGCAAAGGAGAAGAAAGCAAAATGTCCTCCTGCAAGAGAAATCTCATTAATGGGGAAAAGAGCTGAAAATAAATATTTAAACTTTTAAAAATCAGTAATACAAATCTATCATGCAGCATAATTAATTTGTCCACAAATTCTTTACCTGATAGCATACAAGTGCTTATCAAAATTAAGCCTTTGCTGTTTCTGTTCTGTAATGATTGAAAGAAAACTGGCAGTTTTTTACAGCCCCATTCCTGCAGACTTTATTCTTTCTTTGTGCTGCTAAAGGTTGTGTGCTGACTTGTTCCAGAAAAAGGTATTACACATCTACCATTATAGATATTCTAGATAGCACAGTTTTGTTTTATTTTTGCTCCTCAGCAAAGAATATGAGCACCTAGATCCACATTCATACCTTCAAATTTTCAGCACTTAAGTCAAATGCTTCAGTAAGGAACTTAAGACATCCTAAACTCTACGTACATGGCAGAAACAAGGACTTGATTTAGGGACTTAAAAATGTTGTGCAGTGAATGCAAGTGACATACATCATAAATATAAAAAACAGAGCACGGAGCTAGGCAAGAAGCACACTACACACCTACGAACAAAGGCCATGTGTCTGTAGTAGTGTGCTAAGTATCTCTCACACACACGTAAGAGAGCATTAGAGGTACAATTTGAGATAGTTCTCACTTAGCAAAGGCATACCTTGTTGTCTTCCCAATAAAGAGCAAAGCATTCATCCCCTGGTCTCCAACTTTTTCCATACTCCATGTGACTCGATGGTTCCAGTATTTTCTCTGGTTTGATGGGCCCGGTTCTCTTTTTGGGACCAGTGTTGTAATACAACATTTTATCATCAAAAGATGGGATAACAGTGGGTCCTGACGATTTGATGGGTCCTACTCGTCTTCCTTTCTGATGATGCTCAGTATCTCCATTTGGTACAGCACTAAAATTATCAGTCCTACTTGGATTTTGGTAATCATTATTAACACCAAAATGTTGCTCACGTTTTACCATAAAGGCTTCATTACTTATTGTTCGTGCCTTCCTATCACAGTAATTTTCTGAATTGTGTGTTTCCCTTTTCCCACGTTTCTGGTTATTGTTGTCTGTCACATCTTGAGCAGCAGAATTTTCCTTGAATTCTGAGAAAGACACTCCTTTTCCTACTCTGTTTTGCATGTTGTTATCCCTTTTTTTGAAAGTAATATCACTCTGGTGAGTGGTTATGGGATAACTCAAATCCTTTGACCTGTCATTTCTAGGATAATGTCTGTCACTTTTATTTTTTTCATCTGTCCAGTGTTCTAAAGAGCTGTGCCTTTCAGGACCTCTGTTTCTTGGTAACCCACCACTTTCCAAAGCCTGCCTTGAATTCTGAAAGTCCTTTTGAAAACGAGGGGGTTTCTCATTCCTTGGTTGTCTCATGTCATTGCGAGAAACGTGTCTTGAATGATTCTCTTTGATGCCGTTCTGTTCTGTATTCATAACTTTGTGCTGTACTTGATGTGTTGGCTGAAATTGCAATTTTGGTTCTACAAAGAAAAAAATTATTTCAATTAACATATTTCACACAAATACATTTTAGAAATACTGTTTCAGACCCTGATAAAGCAACAGTATTCTTCAGAAATGTATGCACCTTTGTGACATGGAAATGGAATGGTATACACAGAGAATTTACCAGACACATTTGAACTGCAATTCCTAATTATCAGAATTTGGTTCTAAGTACAGCCCAGAACTCTGTACAGTACTCTGGGCTGTACTTAGAACCAAAACACCTATGAGCAAGAGAAAAGCCAGGCATAAATTTCCAGGAGATAACTTGTTCTTCCCTATGGACATCAACAACCCACTTGAGTAAGAGCCCTTTAAGACAGAAAAACAGAATTCCAAGGTGAA
This sequence comes from Molothrus aeneus, assembly GCF_037042795.1. Lineage (NCBI taxonomy): Eukaryota > Metazoa > Chordata > Aves > Passeriformes > Icteridae > Molothrus > Molothrus aeneus. Next base: position 60,118,518 of record NC_089647.1, on the reverse strand, counting down.
GAAAGAAGGAGAGAGGAAAATGAGGAGGAAAAGGGAATACTTCTAATCTGAATTGAAACTTTCTGTAAAAATACCTTGTTAACAGTTATTCAGGAAAAAAGAGAAAAGGCAAGAATCTGAAGTGATAAAATGAACAGAGCTGGCAAAATGTAGATAACAGGAACAGTAGCAAAGCCCAGGACTCTGGAGACTCTGATCAGTGAGCCATGACAGGACCTTCTCAAGCGCCACCTCTAAGAGCTTCAACCAGAACTCTTAACTGATGAGAATAAGGAGAAGATTATCATGAATATAAGTAAAGAGAGGAAACATGCTATGGCCTGCTGGAGAGGAAGGGAACTGTGGATATCTGTGGAACTTTTTATGGAATTATGAGCTTTTTAGGCAAATATGAAATTTTTAATGGAGTTGTTGAGGTGAAGAGCAAAAGGAGGGGAGAAATGAAGATAAACCCAGGGGAAAATATAGAAGAAATGAGATTAAACAGGAGAGCTGCAAATAAGTAGGTTCCTGGTCAATACAGTCGTGCATGTGATCACTGTAACCTGTCCCATCTCCTTATTAAATTCTCTGAGGGGACATGTTTTTAAACTGGCAAATTTGAGGTAGGATAAGCTGGTAGCTGGGACAAGGAACTGTGAGAGAGACCATGAGCACTGGAGAGACCGATGTGGTCTCGAAGGCCATCTGCCAGGAGACCCCAGGTCTGGGCTCACACAGTGGCGAGAGCTGTATAAAGTACATCCATGTAACCTCCTACCAGCTCCAGGCTGTAGCAGCCAACAAGCTGGGCCAGAGGTGAAGTGGGTACCACAGGTCAGGGATCTCCTGGCCAGGACAGACTGACAGGGGGGTGTGTGTGTTGCTCGCTAGGTATGAGATCTGCCAGCAGACTTTAAAGTTGATGGAAAAGGAAAACATAAACCCATTAAAGGGATTCATGTTTACACGAGCAATTTTGTGCCATGTGGGCGGTTGCAAAGGTGGTATTTTCTTGCTTGTGTCCATGAGCCTGGTGTGTACATGGGCCTGGTGGGACTGTGCAGTCAGGCTCTCACACATTCCCATGGAAAGGAATGTTACCACTAGAAACAATGAATGCTGATACCAGACAGCAAACGTATCAACCTTCATAATTACATGCAAGATGGCAAGTTAAAATTAAAATGTAAATTTTACCTGGTTTGTTTTTTAATAAAAAACTTTTCAAGCATCACATGATTAGTAGTAGCTCACAGAATTTTTATCAATTTAATTTACTAAATTGGCCAATAAGAATCTAGCTCAATTTTTACATATATGTGATGCAGCATAACTAATAGAAGTCAAAATTTTTACCAAAATTACCTAGCGTTTTTGGTTTTTAACATGGCATAAGCAAATATAAGGCTTAGCTTGAACATGATCTTGGTAAAAATACATCTTACTCTATAATATATTACTCTAAAACCCATCACATTTTTAATGCATTAAATGTAAATACATACTACTCAGAAACAAGAGTTTCATAAATATGCATTTTCTTTTTAAAAATGCAAAGATGACTTTAGATCTTGTATAATTAATTTTCATTTGTTAGAATAACACGTTTAAAATTAGAAGTACCTCTTTATTTCTTCTTTACAAATGACACATTAAAGTACTGTTTTTCTTTACATCTGTAACTTTTCACTAAGTAGCTTCATTACACTTTTCCACTTCTGTATAATACCAATCTTATAGACTTCCTATCATCTAGAAAGATTTAACTTCCAAATTAACGAATTAACAGTCTTTGTTCACAACATTCTTAATTTATACTTCTTCTCTCCTGGTAGTAAAATGCTCAGGCTTCCACTCTTCCTATGCCTAATCTAAGCTCTTACGTCTATTCCTAATGTTAATTACATACAAAATGACTGAACAGTTCGATGACCCCTGCATGTTTACTCCCTTGTACACACCATTACAGAAAAATGCACATAAAACTCTAACTTAATTCACTTATAAATCATCTTATTTAATATTCTGTAACATTAAATTAATTAAAGTCACTGTTCCAACAGAAAAAAAACCCCAGGAATGGGTTATTACTAGATTGGACATGGTAATACTTTCCTAGATGGCAGGATATTACGTTTGACTTAAACTTAAAACATTTCCTCTTAAGGGCTGTCCTTTGCTCTTTTTCTAAATAAATAAACATTGCCTGAGGTGAGATAGGTAGTGACAATACTTAGTACATACAAGGTACAAAGACTCTACAAAAAATGCATGCAAAGCAGTTACAGTTTAGTTAAAGCCTCAAGGAAAACTCAGAACATAGATATATTCTTCTATAATTCAAGAGAGTTTACTGAAATTTCTATTCAATTTCATAACATGTAATGAGTAATTTTAGCTATTGTCTACACAAGACAATGTGATCACAACATAAAAGCAACAAGCTGGTTTGAAAGTGTGTTGCATTCTTTCATTACAGATTTTTTTTTTTTTAAATAGTAGTGGAAAGTTAAAATAATACTATGTGTTAGACTGCAGGTAAAGTGACTAGAGAATTTCAAAACAGTGAATGTGGTTATTTTTTTCTAGGTCTCTTTACTGTGACATACAAAGGCTGACATGAAACACCTGAGTTTTTTTTAGTTTAAGCTTAAGGTATGCAAAATCCCATAAACGTATGTTTTTTACAGAGGTGCATTTCTGGTGCTAAAAGTTTTCCTGGGGACTGCATTATACACAGCAGCCTTAAATGAGCAGGACACCTTAACTGATTGATTGACATTCAAGCACAAGTCACTTGTAAATGGAAACTGTCAAGTAGCAGTAAATGTTACTTTGTCAACAGTAGCCAACAAAAAAAGCCAGGAGATGATAATAATACTGGTTCTTCGTGTTTTTGTGCTGTCTGTTTTGATCACCAAAAAATGAAGGGATTCTAAAGTTTCTTTATGAGAAATAAGGATCAAAAAAGCATCAAGGGATCTCATTCACAAGTTGTCTACCACAACTGCTTCTACTTCCTGCCTCAACTCCAACAAACCATTAGCAACTGTTCCCAGAAAAGTAATGCCTCCTACAGGGCTATAACAAATATTAACTTGGCATCTAACAAGGAGATGTAGTAAGCTACTCTCCAACAGTGGGATAGGTTAATCCAGTCATCGTTGTTGCAACCAGAGATTTGGGAACATTGTCTGGGAAAAATACATGTAAAAGTTAATGATAAGGTTCTTGTCATCTGCTTGGAAGTTCTGAGATGACAAGTAGCATTTGTCAGCCTGGAACCCTCACTCACTCACTCTGGCCTTTGTGTGTGATGACGGAAGAGGACCCTACAGGACCAATCACATTCCCCTGATTACAAGGAACCAGCAGGACCTGCTGCACTTGGAAATTCCAGCCAACACAATTCATAAATCACTGCTCAATGCACAATGGAATTTAAAAAGTACAGCTTCCTGTGGTCCGCCTCTGTGGATTTTATCATGTTTAATAATGCGGCTAAATTCAATGAGCGTGGCCCTCGCACACTGCTGGCAATGTTTTGGGTTTCTCCTCTCGGACTGAATAATACTTTTGTGTAACTGTATGGAAGTATATCTTTGAGACAGCTACCTCCAGGGCATGTGCTATCTCATACTGACCAAAAGATTTCAAAATTAGAAGATAATTAGTGATACATTTGCACACGCTTCGTGTCATGAAGTAGAATTCCCATTACCCAATAGCTTTGTCAAATTAAATCAATATCAATATAATTCTTTCTAAAATGTAGCAACACTGAGGAACAGGGACCTGAGAGCATGTGTCTGTTGAAACAAACCAAATACAAGCTGAGAAGAGTTATAATAAAGAAGTGAACAAAAAAATCCAAAACATTTTGCATTGTATTCACTACAAACTTTAACTAACTGGATTAAAGGACTCTAACAAAAAACTGGGTTTTTTTATTATTCTTTAAAATGTATGAAATTTACTATATTTGTCCCTTTTACATTAAAAGGCAAAATAAAAGTACAAGCCTTGTAACATATATCATCAATGCTAACATACCAATACAACAAATAAAAGTGATTTTCTTGATAGTCACAATTAGCTCTGACTAAAGTTCAATTTTTAGAAGAAAGGCTGAATAAGAAATATGGCTATTATTCAGTTTGGATCTCTTGTCCATAGCATTCCGTGCTTGTTGAAAATATGGCTACTGAATGGCAGATTTCAAATGTTACAAATTTCTTTTAACTCCAAAAAAGTAAGACTCTTTTTTTCTCCTCAAAGCACCCTCACTCCCAGATATTCAAATAAATTGTGCGACCACAAAATGAAATAAATATTTTTAATTACATTGTATTGCATTACCAATTTATTTCAAATGTTTAATTTATTTGGGACTAGATAAAGAATAATGTTCATTATTCATTAATACTATAGCCAGTGCTCTTGGTATCATCTTATTCTCTCTGATAATCCTTGTGTTTACTTATTTAAGCTGGCAAAGATAGATGAGTTGTTCCTCATAACAAAAGAAAACAATAAGGAGATTAATGGAAAAAATCTTTTGTGTTCAGTAGCAGAAATTAACCAAGTACAAGCACAGGCAGCTAATTGAAAGCAATTTTGTCTTCTGTTTGTGTTATCTCTTGCAGTCAGGAGGTTTCTCTTGCCAAAATTCAAATTACTTAATTTCAACACAGAAATACTTTTGTATGTGCCACCAACTATTCACAGTAATAAATAAATAAATAAATAAATAAACATGCAGTTTAAAGTTAAGGATATGTTTGTTTTAATTCTTTGCATTTCATTTAAATAAAGTATGCTTAAAGTATGCTGTGTTTTACAATTAAAGAGCTAGCAGATCATGGAGTCAGGTATTTAATACTTTTGATAGCTGTAATTACTTAAAACAATATTTCCTTAATGGAAAAGAGGAGATAAAACATAAAAACATCACAAGATATCATTTATGGGGCAAAACACTAACATGCTGTCTTGTAACTTCTTTAAAAAAAGAAAAGCAACTTAAAAAAAAAGAAACTTAATGTACTGTCTTCACTTTTAAAAGGAATACAAGTACCTCCTAAAAAATACAAAGGTATTTCAACTCATAAATGTTTTTCTATTTGGTCTAAATGCAAGTATGAAAAAGTACCAAATCAAAGAAAAAAATTCAACAACAGTTCTGCAGTTCCTGTTCAGAAATAGAACCACCCAGCCAGAAGTGAATTTTGAAATTCTCCACACTACTAAGGTTTCAGGTGTAATTAGAAACAGTAGATAAGAAAAACAAGGAGGGATGCACAAAGCAAATCAATCTTCTGTGTACTTGAAAAGAGAAATTATTCTTTTTTTTCAGACACTTTCCCCAGATCACATAAGATTTTGAACAAAATGTGGTGTAGTACAGGATTTAAAAATATTAAAAAACAGTTCAGAAAAACCGCCTTTTGCTTTTTGGACTGTACAACGACTTCCAGTCATTTAGAAGGAATCACACTCTGTCTCAAGTGTATAGGACTTTAATGCTTGCAATAATGATAAGTATGGCCATTCCAGGTAATCATCTGCTCCTGATCATACACAAACATGTAATAGTAGGGACTTGCTCATATATTCAAAACCACTGTCCCTATGAAAACCCCTTTCTTTCTCAACACCCAAAAAATAATATGAGATTTTAGAGACCATGCAGGACAGCAAGGTGCCAGAAATACTGCAGAACAATCTATCTATCTTCTTTTATATGTGGTATAGTACAGCATTTGGTGAATATAAATGGAGAAAAATCTGCCAGCCTGAGCACTCCTTAGTGTAATACTGTGCAGGAAAATCAATGAAGAGGCATCCTTGGCTTTGTAACATTACATATTTGAGTTGTTTTGATCAGTTTGTCCAATGTGCATTTCAATTCTGACCAAATACTTTTCTAATTCTAAGTGAAACTATGTTTCTCTACTACTCATAGATGAGAGTATCAAATTAAATTTAGGAGGTACTAGTTATATATATATATAAAAATATATAAATATATATATATATATATATATATCCTGTTTTCTGCAGACATTTGGATGCAGATTTCATGACTGAAGAGTTCACAGTGCCAAGTATGGTCACTGCTGCAGATAGATCACTCAGCAAATACTTTTAAAACTCCTGTCATCTCAGTTTGAGTTGAACCTAAGACAACTAATAATTAAGAATTTAACTGAAATTATTTTCAACAGCAGAGGCAATAAAATGGCAGAAAATTAACTTTTAATATATGATCTTAAGGATGGGTTTGAATTCATCAGACTGCAGAGTTTTTCTCAAATTTGGCAAGTAAAAAAACCACATGCCTATGTATTTCTTGAAATATTCATTTAAAGGACTCTGCAAGCAAAACTAAAACCTGGCATAAAAACAGAGATGCAATCCTATGGGCTATACTCAGTAAGGAAAATAAAAGCTAAGAACATGAAACTAAGCAACTACTTCAAAGCCTTACAAAGTACAACATCTATTTTTTCAGAAAAGAAAAAGGCAGAAAGATTGAAAAGAATTTCACAAAATAATCAGAACACTTTCTGAGCTCTTCAAAAATGCTAACAAGTTAGGTTTGGATTTTTTTCAGGAAAGTATGGTTCAGGAATAGTACACTGGATTACATATTGATTACTCAGATAAAGTGAGAAAAACCAGCATAGTGATAAAACCATAAAAACAAAAACCCTTTATCATGGCAGGAAATATGGCAGAACCTTCAGTAACTCAAGGAGTATAAAACCTTTAAAAAGTTTTAATAAAATTATGTTTTTCTTCTTATGACGTTTATGGAATCTTTTTATTTTCATATAAGAAGAAAAAAACTCATAAAAGCGATGTGTATTTATCTTTAAAACACAATAGTGAAGATTATAAACTGAAATAAATGTAATAAATATATCTTTTTACTCACATAACACTATGCTTTATTGTCTACATACATGCACTGAAACCAAAGGATCATAAGTATCCCTAAGCAATCAGTAGTATCATTTTAAAAAAGCAATTCACTCATTTCATGAGTCTGATAAACTACTATTACCTACTTACTACAAAAACACTGACAATGAGAAATTTATATAACCCACAGGGATTATTTCTTTTATTTTCCTTTAAATGTCCTTCAGACAAACATAAATAATGTAATATTTATGTAATATAAATATTACATTATTTATGTTAGTCTGAAGAACATTTAAATAATGTTCTGTAATATCTCAATATAAGACAAATGTATCCAAAGAAAAATCAATGTTTGCAGTGTAAGCCAAAAACACTACCACTGTTTTCATTTCTGCTCATTGTAAGAAATCCAGTGCATCTTTGGTAAATAATATGAGTTGCCAAGAAATATCTCAAATATCTTCTTTCTGATAATGTGGTTATATTCACTACCTGACCAGTTTACAAAATTGCATCAGCTAATGCAGAATGCTGGTGTATTTAAAAGTTATTTCTTCGAATATTTCAATTTTTGATAAATACAGTGAAGACTTATGATGTCATAAATAAAGATTCATGATTCAGGAAGAATCCAGTCAGATTAAAAAATTGTGGTTTATGTCATCTTATTTCAAATTACCAACTTTTAAACATCTAATCACCACTGAGCAACTTATTTGGCCTTTCTTGAGAAGAATAATTCTCCATGCACTCTTTGTTTTTTTAATGACTGACCGTGGAGGAAGTTCTATGAAGCAACTTTTGAATGACTAGAGTTAGGAAAAATAAATCTACACTATCCAACATTTGTTCTAGATACATTAATTTCAGTAACTCACCCTCTACTGTTAGAGTACCCATTTTGGATTCCAAGAAATCAAACAGTGTGCTTGGTGCAGATGGTCTGGCATTTCCTAGCTCTTCTTCATCTTCAGGTCTTATTCGGCCTCGGCCCTTCCCCTTACCTGTGAGCATGAAAGGCTTTTTGTGAATGGGCAATAAAAATTAAAAAGCGCAAACATGCCTTCATTTGCTTTATAAAATGTTTGTATTTTCTGTCTTTAAAAAATTCTGTAACAAAGGCAGTGATAGGATAAGGGAGAACCATTTTAAACTACAAACTGGAGAGATTTAGATTGGATGTGATGAAAAAATTCTTTACTATGAGGGTGATGAGGCACTGGAACAGGTTGTCCAGAGAAGCAGTGGATGCTCTGTCCTTGGAAGTGTTCAAGGCCACATTGGATGGAGCCCTGAGCAACCTGGTGTAGTGGGTGGCCTCTCTGTCTGGGAGCTGGGTGTGGGGGAGGTGGAATCAGATGATCTTTAATGTCCCTTCCAACCCATGTTCTTCTGTGATTCTAGGATACACATTTCCTATTTAAAGCCAATTAAACATCTGACTTCCAACTCAAAAATTTTGACAAGAATGTAATACGCAGAAGTCTTTTTTAGAGATTTGCTTTCAGGTTTGAAATGCATTCTAACTTGCAGGAAGAAAACATGCAAATATGTCCTTCTATAACTACATTAGTAATCCACCCCACACAATTTTTTTGGCTTGTAAACAGTTTTAAAGCATCTCTTTGCAAGATTTACCTCTAGGTGGTGGTCCCTGAATGGGTTTCTGTTTACTGTTGTTCAGAAGAAAATTTAATGCTGCCTCCAGGCTGTTACTGTTATCCATAAGTGCCTGTCTTGCTGCTTCTTTGCTAAAACCCATCTCTGTTATGTGTTTTAGAGCCTTTTCATCAACCTGAAATAAAAGGTACAAACAAAAATAATAAATACAACACTCTATAAACACACCAGATTTTACATTAATTTTTCTTTTATTTTTAATTGAAACAACATTATAGTTTTATATAAAACCTTTGCATATATGCTCAAAAGAATCTGGTAATCAAGGTTGTTTTTTTTTTCAGTAGTACGATTTTTAATTCATTAGTTTCCAGTTCTACTACTACAGGCCTTCAAGGACAAATTCTCCTAGTCTATATGAAAACTAAAAGAAATATCTCAAAATAATATGGGCATCAAAACTAGCCATCTGTTCCAATTTGAACCCCTTAAAAGGTTTTGCAGACAACGCAAAACCCACTTACTTCTTAAAATATGGATAAAACATAGCTGGCTAAAGGTTTTACAGAAGAAAGCAAAGAAATGCAAACAATTTACTTGCGCAGGCTCCGTTATTCCAAACTGCATAGAGCATGATGACAAAAAGTCAAAACAGGAATCAAAAAGCATTAAGTACAGAAAATAACATAGCACCTGCACCAAAATCATACCAGTTACCTATTTACTTCAACAGCTGCCATCAAAAACATTCTTAACTGGAACCCCATGAATATAACACTCTGTCTACAGGTTCAAAAATTGCCATATCAAGACCCTACAAAAAGCCCACAAAATCCCAAGCCTAATGGAATTTAACCTCTGAGATACATACTTAAATTTTACTGAATAAATGTTTAACCCAGAATTACAGTGAAACTCATAGCTATCTCAGTAAGGTACAAAAGCACCATAAGTACTCTAAGCAGACCTCAAAATTAATTGAAAGGAAAGCCATCATTCCTCAAGGAGTTTTGATCTTCTTGTTATATTTGGGGTTTTGTTTTAATCTTACACATTCAAGACCCCATTAAAGTTGTCCATCTTACCAGTTCTCGGTAGACACCTTCATTCTTCCCCTCTGGTTTTGCTATCTTCTCTTTCTGGAACAGTTCCCTGTTTCGATTCCCTCCAGCGCTCACACTGAGATTGCTTCTGCTACTACCACCACCTCCTCCAAATGTCTTGGTCTTTAGATAAGCACAAAATAACATTTCAGCAAACAGAAATAATGAAAATATTTAGCTAGTAAAAAAAGTAGAAACTTTTGCTGCAGTGGGTTTTTTGAGGTTTTTGATTATGGTGTGGGTCAACAAATAAAGCACTAATTTACACACACAGAGAAAAAGATGAATTTATTAGTCAGGAGTCTTTTTCCCCTGTGCCTAAATGAGGTTGTAAAAAGGGCATGTAATTCTAGCTGTTACAACTTACTAAGCACTTTGAGAAATAAACTAAAAAGAAGACCAAAGGAGAACATAAAAACCTGACACATTAGAACTAAATTTCCTAGCTATTTATTCAGACCGAGTTTAGCGAATTATGGGGGTTTTGAGAATTAAAAAGAACAGATGAAAATTGATAACCTGCATTTATTACTTAAATCTTATTAGCAAAATTGTACACCCCTCATTTTTTAGTAGTGGTAGCAAAATCATATCTACAATAAAACATTATGATACATTTAGTACCTTTATTAAAATAAGAACATAGTCATCAATTCAAAAGGACTTTAAGTCTGATTCATCTTTTTAAAGATACAGGGGTAGAATTATAGGCAGGCAAATATAAGAAAGCATTTGTCATTTAAGAGATAAATACTTGACAAGAAAAGATCAGTCACAGTAAGTAAAATGCTGCAACACATGCATTCTAACCTCTTTGCTCTTTGCTACTTCTGCAATAGCAGCTGTTCTCTGCTTTTCAAATTCATCATTGTCCGCAACAGGTTTTACAGTATTTGTCATTTGCAAAGTCTTTCTGCGATCAAGATCTCTGCTATCCACTTGCACATAAGATGCACACTTCTGAAAATGCAAAAGAAATGTTTAATTATTCTTCTGCCTGCTCTCATTTGAAAAAAGACCCACCCAAGTTTTATTCCATTAGAGTAGCAGACCCTCAGATAAAGAATACGATCATGTAACTAGACATCATGATGCAACACAACGATTGTTGGAAATTTGCTGATCCTTGCCAAATTCTTTGGCATTTAAGAAGAGACTGCATAAGTGCTGACACAATCTCACCAGCAAAATCAAAGGCTCCATACACTAAATAAAGCTAAGTTTGAAATTGAGAGGAAAAATGTTACTGGAAACTGGCACAACAAAGAGACAGGATTAACACTGTTTTGTTTTGGTTTTTTTTAACAGGAACATTTTTTTATATCCAAGTTAACAAGATCTACGGTGTTTTGACAGCCTTTCCCTAACTGGAACAAGGTACATAGGTATCATAATACAGGTACTTTTATGAAGCGACAAATAGAAGTACACTATACCTGCCCAAAAGGTACAAAAGGAGGAGGGCCACCTTCTGTTCCAATGTTACTCCTATTGTGTTTTGCCAAACTCTGTAAAAGAAAACTGATAATTAATAAATTGCAAACAGAAAACAGATTATATGATAAATGTCTCTATTTCAGAAAGAACATGAAACTTCCAAAATGGGTAATTTTCAACAGAAAATAAATTCATATTTTTAAATCTTGGGCCATCTAAGTTAAGAAGAGGGTTGGAGGAGAGGCAGAGGAACAAAGAAAATTATGGAATTTTGCATAATTACTAAGGCACATAGAGCCCATGTAGAAAATTCAGTTATATACCAAATAAGAGAACAAAGCAGAACACAAATAGGCAGCAGATGTTTTTTCATACAATGTCCAATGAAATTGCAGCCAGTAGAGATTGTAAAGGCACACAGCACCTTTAAAAAGGGATTGGACCAATTCAGCCTAAAGAAGGGAAGGTTCAGGTTCAGGGGGACCTTATCAATCTACATGATGGAGACAAGCTCTTTTCAGTGGTGCCCAGTAAGATGACAGAGACAGTGGACAGAAACTGAATCATAGGAGATTCCATCCATCACAAAACACTTTTTTGACTGTCAGAGTGACTGAGACAGGGAGGCTGGGGAGTTCCCATCCTTAGAGATACTCAAAAGCTGCAAGGACACTGTCCTGGGCAATTGGCTATACGTGACCTTGATTGAGCCAGATGACCTCCATCCTCAACCATTATGTGAAATTCATGATCCCATGCATAAGCAAACACAGAAAGGATTAATCAGAATTGTATTCCCTGATATAATACAGCAATTCTATACGTCAAGGCAGTATAAGTGCTCAGACTGTGATCTCTCCCTAAAACAATCTCCTTTTTGCCACTGCTAGAAACAAAATACTGTGCTACTAAGAAAGAAAAGAACAGGTCCTCAATGCTGTTAAAATTGCATTTCCTATAATGCATCTCTTTTATCAGCTTAATTTGTTCCTGTCCTTTTCTCTCAACGGACATTCATGCATGACTACATACATTCTCTGTTGTCAGAGACAGCCTTAACTACTTAAGGCTATATATGACATTTACTTATTTACATATTTATTAACCTGATGTAGAACTGATTTAAATCCATCATGTGAGAAATGGAGTAAAAACACAAATAAGCTTTAGGCCATTATGTTATCAGAAAATTTCTTAAACTAAGTAATAGCTTAATTTAGCTAATACATACCTAAATTAAAGCTTTTGGTCCACTCCTTTCAAGTTAACTACTTTTATTCAGGAGCCAAAGACTGTTTTCTAAATCATTTATAGCTATTAATTCCTTTCAGGGTTGAAGAAAAAGAATAATCCTTTTTCTCATACCTTAGAGCAAAAAACACTGATAAAGTATTCAATAAATTATTCAAAAAAGCGCTTAGAAGTGCAAAAATCATAAAATTTTTGTGCTTTAGTTCCAACCAGTTCAGTTAAAATGCTGCCTTAGAAATATGAGCTAACCAAGGGCTGATGACTGCAGCATGCTCACACCTCCCTGTACCTATTAACTGAAGCAGCACGTAGAACAAGGATTTCATGGCCAAGCCACTTCACTTCCCCAGAGCAGGCACTCCAGGTGCAATAAACCCTGCACTTATTCTGGCATTTCTGTTTGTTTGCTTATTTGTACCTAGATAAATGCAGGCAATTTTGGAATGAACTCCCATACAGAATCAAATTATAATTAAAAGAAATAATTATAGACTAGACAAGAACTCAAGATAGGATTAATTCCTCATGTCCTATAATCAGGAAGAGCAAGCTGAATTTACACTTTTTTCTTTTTTACCAAATCAGAATCAAGAAATCACATAGAAGAAAAAGACTGTTCCAATCTACTGCTCAAATGTGCAATTGGACATTACTGCTCAAATGTCCAATTGTATTTGGACAAATGGCAAAAAAGCCCTCATAAACTGACTGCCTATTTACTAACAGTTACCTACATGAATTTTGAATCATAACAATTTATTGCATAAAACTGTTATCCATAAGCAAAGAATTCTAATGATCTGAAACCTTCTTCTCAAGGAGCACTCTCTGCTGAGAAGTGAGAGCAGTTGCTTTAGAAACCAGGTTTCACATGGCACCAAATAAAAAGCAAACTGGCAACACACACAATCTTCTTTAACTTACAATTAAATTTCCTCATAACCCAGCAGTAACTCTCATTAACAATACACTTTGTTATAAATACATATAGTGTACTTCTTTTACCTTTTTTGCTCTAATTGCATCATGACACTAAAAATATATTTCCTAGAGAATCTCTTAAGAAACTAAGGTTTACAATATAAGATTGCTCGATATTATGTACCATTGTACCTTTGCCTTCCTTTATACATGTATTTTGAAGTATACCTAAAACTACTTCCTTTTCCCATGACGTAATCTCAGTATTTAGCCTCACCTTCACCGAAACAGAAAAATCTTGAAGTATACTAAACAGCTTTACTTTTAGATGAACTGTAACTCTAAGTGTTAAAAATTTAAGACCCTACCAAACAGTCTCACCAATCACCTCAGCAGATTTGCTTCAGACTTCACTTACATATTGTCTGGTGTTTTGTTTAATAGCAATACAAAATAGTCTTCCCACATAAGAAGGGTACCAGCAACATCATATAGATACTGATCCTTTATGTTTGGAACATCAGCCACCATCAGAACATCACAAAGCAATGAGGAACACCACAAAGCAATAATTATTTGGAACTGCATTTTTTTCTTAAAGATGTCCACGACACTTCACCTCATACTTCCAAATAGTCTAGAAAAGCAAATCTCACAGTAACAGTCTCATTTACACTCCTTCCTTATTTATTTACTGTCTCTTAAATAGGGACACTTAAAATGACCTGAAATTCCCAGGCAAGAATTTACCTTATGATAAAATTGAATCTACAAGGAAGAGCACATTTATTCCTCATGCAGTGTGATAATACTGCATTCATTCCACATATGCTACTTTGTATTATGAGTCTTTTATTACTAAAACTTGATTCCTCCTGAAAGCAATTTCAAACACTGCTCTGAATGGAACAAAACAGTAATACAATTGAACAAGTAGAAGCTGACAAGTAGGTGCAAGGGCAATACCTTAAGACAGAATAGACAACTTTTATTCTAAAGTTTCATGCTATTTGGCTTAATAACACTAACTTTATGCTAAGTATAAAACCCCCTTATGTCATCACCTACACAGGAAGCCAAATTAACACATCTTAGACTTCCTAGTGGAGACAAAATATAAAACTGCCATCAAAAATAAAAAACTAGCTTCAAAACAAGTAATTTGAAATAGTTACACAAATAAAAGTTTTATGTCTTTTTATGCAAACACAATTCAGCATTTATTTAAGCTTCCATGACAAGATTAGACAAGGAGCAGCAATGTCCTTGCCACCTCTCAGATATTTTAGCAATTATATTTATTTGTCAGCTGTACTCTTCTACAAACCCTTCTGAACAGGATTGAAGCATCAAGTTCATAGGGAAACTGCTACCATGTAGCATCTGGCTTCTACAGATTTGTTTGAGCCCTATCTGTCTAGCTGTCAGTCTGGATATAGAACTGGAACTACAATTTCCAGTGGTCATGGTTCACCTGTCCAAACTGATTCCTTGTCACCCACAGCTTTTCTGACATGGCCAAGTTCATGTGCTGTGAGCGGGTCAACAAGAAAAAGAAAATACTCTGGCAAACTCCAAAAGTTTGAGAACCAGAGCACTGAGGGGATAGCAGCAGGCAATAGTTAACTTTCTGTATCTTACCAGAGCAAATCAGTGACAGCTACCACTCTGTTACACATACTGCATACAGCCAAGAGAGCTGGCTATCAGGTGCTAAAAGTTGTACTCAGCAGCACACCTTTGGTTACTAAATGCTTTGCTTTTTTTTTATTTATGTAAATAGAGTCTGTTCCAAGTTATTTATTGACAATGATTTCAAAAACCAATAATGAAGTATAAAGCAAAATTTATCTGTTGAAGTCCAGGTAGAAGGAATATGAAAACAGACTGTTCAAAATATCACCAAGAAAGCAAACCAGTTCTATTCTTGTCTTGTGAATTCTTAAGAAAATGTTAGCTCTGTGTTCTCTCTTCTGCCCCATCTATCTACCTTCTTTAACTGAAGAGAGAACTCAGAGAACTCTGGCAGAACCATTCCAACTGAAGAGAGAACTCAGAGAACTCTGGCAGAACCATCCCATTTTGTGATTTTTATTCTTACTTAGCATTAAGTCTTAGACTTAATGCTAAGTAAGAATAAAAATCACAAAATGGGATGGTTCTGCCAGAACTTCTTTAAGCTTCATTTAAAACCAGGAATGCTTTTGCGTTTTAAAAAAACCCTTATTTTTAGCTATAAAGGCTGAAGGATGACAAACAGAATCTACTAGAATGCATAACTCTAAAATTCAAATTAATTTTGACTCAGTGTGCTGGAAATTATGAAGTTCAACTGAACACCAAAGAAGGCTAGCTCTAACAAAAATTACTGAGCCCAACTTAGCAGGAGCAACAATAAAATGAGTACTTCATACAGAACTAACCATCATGTCCATAAGCAGCCACTCTGTTTCAGAGATGTGGATGTAAAAATACAGAGATGTGCGTGGTTGTAGTAGTGATAGTTAATCTGGCAAATATTTGAGACTAATGACAGTAGGGTCACAAATCCTGCCCTAGGAACTTGCACCTGTTTGTGAGAAAATGTTTCAAAAAATATTCCTGCAGCCATTTTTGTTCTACTGGAACAGAAACCAATGTAAAGGAGCTTACACATTTTTATGCCTTGTTGGAAGAATTTTAAATCTCCAATTTGACTTTGTAACCACAATTTACCTGAAGTACTGATGAAATTTGGGGTACAGGGCTCATTCCAAACATTACCAACTTCAATGCTTTCTGTACATTCATTCTATTATTTTTTCCTCAAAAAGACACAGTCTGCAGACAGTAACTGTAAAAGGCAGAACTCCATAGTATTTTGGTAACAAACACAACGTTTAAGAAAGCCATGACTATTTACCAACATAATACCACCCATGACTATTTAGCAACATAAATTTAATATATCCCTGCAGAAAGGAATCAGTTTTCATGCAAAGATCACTTGTAATTTTTTAATTTGCAACATTATATGTAAGACCTACTTGCATACATTTGGCCACAGCCCTAAAACTATTTGGACAGTACAGTTCTAAAAGTTTATTATAAAAAAGTTCACAACCAACAGAATAAGCTTGACATTTTTGAATGCAATATGCAACTTGTAAGACAAGCATTTCTAGTGGTGTTACCTCACCCTTTGTAATTCCCACTTTTCTATAAGATGCTCCACTTCACCTCCAAGAACTGCTGTGTTACTGTCATCCAACAGCAAGAATCCATTTCTCACTTCAACAATTCCTGAAAGCTTAATTTTTGTTCCAGGTGGAGTGTTCAGGCTAGAGGTAGAAACAAAGTCAAAAAATTCCAATAGATTTATTAATATTCTGTCACAAACATATAAAAAACTACTCTTATTATAATTCCAACATTTTCATATGCCATAATAAAAAATTAACATCAAAAAGCACAGTACTTTTCAATAGCTTTATTGAAACACTTCCTACCCATTATACAAAAATGCCATACTGCAAATTAGATTCTAACAGAGATAAATACTGGCAAATTGCCTGTTTGGTTAATATCTAATTTCACAATACTGAAGTAAGGTTATGATTTGTTTTGATTATCAGATAATATTCTCAGACAACTGATTTGAGGCAGGTTCTTCATATTTACAGTTAAGAGTGGATTTCCAAATAGTTAATAATCTCAAATTTTTTTTTTAGACATTTAACTTAGTAGACACACAGAGTGGTTAGAAAGGAACCTTTCTACACGTTACTAAGAGTTAGGAGTATACTAGAATAAATATAAAAACCATGCATCTTGTAGTGCTTCTTCTCTCACTACGCTATAATTTTAAAACATATGAATACTTTCTGTCACCAGCTCCCACATGGAGCCACCTTATCTTCTCACATGAATCTACCCTAGGAAAAGCAACAGCAGAAGCATGAAAGAATCATGTACTTCCAACATGTAATTGAAAGATATGACAAGCAGTGCAATCTAGAAACTGCTTCTTCTTTTGAGAAACAGGACGCAGCCAGTTAAAACCTTTCAACTGAGAGACAATAATCTCTTCAAAATATGCTAGAGCTACTGTTGCAATCACAGGCCCATACCACACGGTGAGGAAAATTCATAATGGAGTCAGCCAATTACAGAACCAGTGCCATTTAACCATAGCAATGTTAATGAATTTTTGGATTGTTCTGATGCAAAAACATGGACAATCAGAAAATAGACATGAAAGAAATACAGAAAAAAAATTAAAATGAGGCAAGGGGAAAGGGATAAATGAAAATTATAGTCATGAAAAACCTATAATATAAAAGAAAATTGTGATTTTTATTTATTTAAAGTAACTCTATGTACTGAAACAGGATATTATTACAGTTTAATAATCTAACATCAGCCCTGAAAAAATTACATATAACACAAATTAAATCTTTAAATGTTATGTAAAAACAAGTGTTTACAACATTACTAGAGCGATGAGTTCTCTAACATTTTTGAGATTTTATCAAAAAGCTTTCAAATTATGTCTTGTACTGGGTATTTATCTTCAAACATTTTGTGATCTAGAATCTACTTACACAAGAGTCTGTTTGCCTTCCTTTATTGCTTTCTTTATATTCGCATTGGAATATGATATTCCAAGTTCTGCTGGGTCAAGCTAAAATTAAAATATCATTAAATGTTCTGACAGCATCACTCTAAACTGCAAGCTGGCTCCTGCTCAGAAGGAATAGTTTAACTCTTAAAAATGACATTCAAAAATTAAGTATATATCTATATCTAACTGCTGCAGCTAGCAGAGAGACAGAAAAAGTTTTTTTTTTTTTTTAAACCAAAATTACCTGAACTAGAAGAGTGCAGAGCACACCACGACTCTGCAGATTAAACACCAGAAATTGTTTTCAGCACCTCCATAACCAAAAACACAAAGCACCCCCATGTTCAGCAGTAATCACCTCTCTTACCCTTCACTTTTAACTGAAGAAATATCCAAGTTAAAGACCTGCCCATGGTTAAGCAGCATTAGTTGCACTGGGTTAGGAGTGTCAAGCCTGTGGCATTCCTGCTACAAAGGTAAGGCAAAAGATCTGCTACTACTGAAAATTGGGAATTTGCCCCAAGTTTACACACACCCCCAAAATGCTGTGTGTTGTGAAACCACAATTCAGTAGATGGCCGCAAAAATCCACTTTCTTCCGTGATGTAGTTCAACATAAACAGAACTGTAAATTACATTCATATGTACCTTTGCATGCTGAAATCAAATTTCTCCTTTATATACAAATCCAGAAAGGAAGCCTCTTTAGCAGAGCAATATTTTCATAAGTTACTAAGGACACTTCCATTATTTCAAGGACATTTAAGTACCAAAGGAAAACATGGAAAAGTTAGCTGTTCACCTTATTTTTGACATGCTACTGTATTCTATAGCTGTGCAGCTTGTGTGTCCATCAGTCATCTGTAAACGCAACATTCTGGGAGCAGCCTGAGATTCTTCATTATCCTTTGGTGCAGCAATATTGCGAATTTTCTGTATTTGCAGGACACATGGCCCTTCCAGCTAGATAAGTCAAACAGAAAAGACAAAATTGTTAGCACTGTTAAGCAAACACACTGCAATATCTAGACATACCAACAGATGCCCCCAGGCAGAGAAAAGTGTAATTTGATCAGGCAGTCATGTTGAATTTCTATCACTCATGTACTCTGTGTTCTAAAACATGATAAAAACGGGTTTTACAAAGAAACAGTTGTGATGCTTCACACATCTCTGAGATAGAGATTATAAAATAAAAGTGAATGAAAACAGTGAAGGAGGCAAACAAACAAAAACACAGATACTGTCACTTCAAACACAGCATGGAGTCCAGATAAGATTTCACTGCAGGGTGACTTTCACCAACAAAGTCTTCTAAAGAACAAAAAAAACAGCTTAGAAGACTCTCTGTTTGGATCAAGAGGAAATTTCAAGTACAACTGCTTTGTAAACTCCAACTAGAAATATAGCTTCCTTGAACAATGGTCCAATCAAAACATAACAAACTGAAGGGATGTCACTTGTCTACTGATTACATAAAAATGGATACCCTACTAGACATACCATAATCTATGTTACAAACAATAAAAATTATTACTAAAAAGAACCAAACAAAAAAACAAACAAATCAAAAAACAAACCAAAAAACCCAACAAAAAAACATAAAAAACCCCAAAAAACCCCACAGCAAACAAAAACCACCAAAATAAAGCAAAATAAATCCACCTGAAAAACCCAAGCCCAAACCAATCATCTCAACCATTTATCAAATTTCAGCTATAGCTAAGTCATTTTAATTTGTCTGAAAAGAAAATTGTCTGTGGCTGCTCAACTGATCTCTAACTCCTAAATGACAGCAGAAAGATGAAAAAGTGCACAGTCCATCAGCTTCTAACCTTGAAGAAACAGAATATGCAGCCAGAAGAACACAAAATGAGAGCAGATATCCAGTAGGTAAGTATATATAAAAAGAAGAGAAATTAATAAATAAGAGAACAGGGGCACAATGGCTTTACTATGATTGCAGTAGAAGATCTGATGTAGCAAACAATCTCAATGAAACAGGCTTTTTTCAATGCCAATCAGTTTTAAATGGAACCACAAATCCAATCATAATTTTGAAAAAAAATTTAAAAGGCTGTAGGAAACAAAAATCTACAATCAAAAAAACAATGAAACAGAAATGGGGAAGCATGTGAGTAACCTTTAACAGGAATTAAATTGCTGGCACCTTATGTTTTCAACTGCTTACCATGAATTTGCCAGTACTCAGACAGGAACTCTGAGATCACAACTTTAATCCTTTCTGAATGCTTCTCCTGCAGTTAATGTTTCCATTGTAATGACACAAGTTCTCAAAAGAAAACCAGTAACCCTTAAATGTAGCAGCTATTAAGTTATATGTTGTAACTTTATAGTCTTCTTTGCACTTCAATTCCTTCAAAAATACTTAACGGATCTCTGTGGTGTAGTCATCTAGATAGAAATGGAAGGATTCAGTTTTCCCAAATCCTATGTAAATGTGGCCATCTTGTGGTTAATGCTGGTAATATTGATTTTTTTCTAACCCATAGATATTAAATGAATGAGTGAAATAGCTCTGTGTATTAATGACTGAAGTTGAAGATAACCATCTACAGTGGTCAAATACCCGTGTTTCATACTAGGACTCTCCCGGCTTTTATGCAACTATTTGCCTATTATATAATAGGCATAAAAAGTTATTTTTTAAATAAATAAAGTTATTTTCTATGCAAGATGGAAATACATCATAGGTTCTCAAGATATAAATAAATAATACTGATATTAGTCTTGGCTGCGAGGAAGAATAGTAGCACATAATTTCTATTTTTAACTGAAACATTTCTGAACAACAAATTACTACTTTCCATGGAGAAATTATACTAAGAAGTTGTTCCTCTCCCATAAAGCAAATATTTTTTTTTTTTGTAAACACACAGCTCTATAACATAATGCATTTGCATACATTGAAAGCTAAGCAGCAGCACTGATTAAGGAGTCAGATTCACCTTATTTGACTCAAAAAAAGGAAATTACTGTTAAAAGAGCAAGGATTCAGCATACTATCTAATAGCTTGAGGTAAAAATTATAAATAGGAGTCCTTCTCAAGCAGATTTTTTTTGCTTAATTCTTCCCAAAACCTGAAGGATTATCACCCTCCAGGAAACAGTTTGCAAGCGTCTGGTTTGGGTTTTTTTTTTAGAATCATTTTCTAAAGATCTATGAATATAGATAAAGTTAAAACTCTTCCCATAAAGTTAGTTTGCTAAATAATATGCTGCATGCACTGACTGCTGCCTTGCTAAAATCTATGATCCTGCAATGGCCTGTCTCTAAAGTGTGCTTTGCATAAATAGCAATAATGTTTGTGCCTTTTTCTAGTAGAAGTCTGTGCTTGCAGCAGTGACTACTCCATTTAGACAACAAAATAAACAAACCCTAAAAGCTCTTAGCAGCCTCTCTCAGCAATCTGGCTTTCTTAAAACAAACCCACCTTAACCTACTGAATTCCAACAGTAAAAGAAATAAGTTTCCCCAGATCTTTCATATCAGTGATAGACTATCAATACTTGAAGTAAGTGGTAAAGAATTGAAGTGAGAACCACTGCTAAGGTTAAAATAAAATTCCTTCCTTTACCCACCTCTGAATTGTTTTGTTTTAAGGAACAAAACAGGAAGGCTATACAGAAGGGGACAAATTTCATTTTTATCTAACACGCAACATGCATTAAAATCTAGCACACCCAAGTTTCAAGTATAATGCTCTTCTCTAGCACAAAGTGTTACCCCATCTAACATGTTTTATCCACATGACTTGTGGGATACACAACCATAGGAAAATTACATAAAGGGCATAGCTATAGCCATGGATGCCAGTAGGCAAGTAACCCAGCATAAACATGTATCACTGTGTATCAGAATCAAACTTCTACTTCGATTTATTTCTGACCTGCTTTGTTGCCCTCTCAGGATAATGAGGGGAAAAAATGAAATTCTGATACAATGTCAAGACTAAACAAGTTTAATGACTTTCCAGCAACAAATGAAGTTGCCAGAATTGTTCAGATTTTTATTTAATCATTTCAAAGTTGTTGAAATAAAACCCAGAAAGTCCCCTTTTATGGAGCTTATGTTCACATTTTTACATTATAACAGATTCAAACATTGGGGGTTTTTTTACGTGAAGTAATGACAAAACCCGACTAATGCACCGCAGAAGGCTGTCATAACACAGAAATCACAGAATATAGAAAAGTGAAGTAAAAATATTGTCTACCTTTTCCACCTTTCCACCATTGATGTCACTGGGGAGGAATTTCTTGCCAATCGTTCTTAAATCTGTCTGAAATGATTACAGAAGACAAGACAATATTAACTTAAAATATGGACTTAAAAAAAAAACCCATAACATAGGAATAAGAATAGCATTTTTTCCATAATGACAACTATTTATTCAACAGAAATCCACTCCTTTGTGTGATAAAAAATTCAACAACTCAAGAGTTTACAAAAGAAATCTTTTTGCTTTTTAAATTATATTCTTGTTTTAATTAATGAAATTAACATTTTCAACATTGATTAAAATGCTTTTAAATAAACAAAACCAAATGGCTATGCAATGTTTAATGGTTAAACATAACTGTGAGGCTTCACAGAGGTAAAACATCCATCTTTGCTCTCCATCTGGCACTTAGAGAAAAGTATTTTTAGTTCCTGTCTTTTTACATGCACAAATCCTTACCTATTATGATCATAAACAACTCTTTCAAAAGAAAATGTGCTAAATGTAATTACTACAAGAACTTGAACCATATTTTGCCATTAATATATGTCAATGGCCTACTGTTCTGGCACCCTGATCTAAAACTGAGCAGGACTCTTAGTATCCAAAATATTGTAAATCATTTATTCTGGTTTTCAGTGAGAAACACTGGTAAATTACAAATTAGAAAACAATCATAAGAATGCACTTTTAGCGTATTTGCTGAGTATATAGAGGGAATAAATGCCCAATCCTCTCTCTGTTCCACAAGATAGCCAGGTAATGACAAGGAAGCACATTCAGTTTTTCAATTTGAGAAAATCTGAGTTTTTTACAACTGGGGAAACTCATCTGTCACTTGTATGTCCCTAAATAGCACACAGGCTCCTATAAATGGCTCCTGTGTGGTCCACAGAATCATTCTAGAACGGTTTGGGTTGAAAGGGACCTTAAAGAACATCTAATTCTAATCCCCTCCTATGGGCAGGGTACACCTTCTGGTAAGACAATATTGCTCACAGCCCATCCAACAAACCCTTAAACACTTCCAGGGATGGGGCATCCATGACTTCTCTGAGCAATCCATTCTAGTGCCTCACCACCCACACAGTAAAGAACTTCCTCCTCATATCCAGCCTAAACCTACTCTCAGATTGAAGCTATTCCCCCTTGTTCTTTCATTACATGTCCTTGTAAAAAGTCTCTCTCTCCATCTCTCTCCTAAGCTTCCTTCAGGCACTGGGAAGTCACAATTAGGTCACCCCTAAACCTTTTCTTTTCCAGGCTGAACCATCCCAAGCCTTACTCACAGGAGAGACGGTCCATCTCTCTGATCATCTTGGTGTCCCCTCCTCTGGACTTGCTCCCACAGGTTCATGTCCTTCCTGCACTTGGTACAGCACTGCAGGTGGGTTCTCACCAGAGCAGAGGGGCAGAATCCCCTCCCTCTCCCTGCTGCCCACACTGCTTTGGATGCAGCCCAGGATACATTTGGCTTTCTGTTCTGGGTTGTGAGTGCACATGGCTGGGTCATGTCCAGCATCTCATCCAGCAGCACCCCCAAGTCCTTCTCAGCAGGGCTGCTCTCCATCTCTGCATCCCCCAGCCTGTGTTGATACTGGTGCTTGCCCCAGCCCAGGTGCAGCACCTTGCACTTGGGTCCTGGAACCTCACAAGATTCTGATGCACCCAATTTTTGAGCTTGTCCAGGTCCCTCTGGATGGCATCCTGTCCTTCACGTGTGTCAACTGCACCACTCAGCTTGATGTCATCCGAAAATTTGCTGAGGGTGTACTTGGACCCTTCATCTGTGTCATTAATGAAGATATTTAGTGACATTGGTCCCAGTACAGATCCCTGAGGGACACCACTTGTCACTGATGTCCACTGGGACTCTGAGCCATTAATCACTACTCTCTGGATGGGACTGTCCAAATACTTTCTTATGCCTCTAACAGTCCATTCATTAAATCTGTCTTTCTCCAGTTTAGAAAGAAGGATATTCTCAGGGACTGTGTCAAAGGCTTTACAGAAGGCCAGATAAACGACATCTGTAGCCCTTCCCTTGCCCACTGATGCAGTCACCCCATCACAGAAGGCTACTGGGTTGTTCAGGCAGAACTTGCCCTTGCTGAAATCTCCAGCTTCCCATCAGAGTAGCAGGAGCGGTAGACAACTTTTACAAATACTTTAAAGTTCTTAGACAAAATAAAAACATTTGAAGGACTGAAGATACACTTATGTCTACTTCATACTTATTTAAGCAATTGACACATATACATTCAAAAAAAGGTAAAAAAAGGTCAGCTGACTTTTGGATTTCTTCTGCCTGAAAGGTGCCTCTAGCAGTCAAGGAAGAATTTGTAGGAAGTGGAACATAAATTCACTATTATCCTGTCATTAAAGACACACTGCTACCCTCTACATACTCAACAGACAAGTTAATCTTTTGGGCACAAAAAAACCTGACTTAATCATTAAAAGTGATAAGCCATTAATTCTGGTTTGGAGTACTTGTGCAACATTCCTGATTTATTTTTATTATCTATCAAACTTGAAATACCAACACAGTCACAAACGATCATGTCAGTACTCATTCCAGCATATGATTACATTCAGGATAATACCCAGCAACTCACAAATACTTTATTTGGGTTTTGTATAAAGCAGCAATACATTCTCAAATATATGGACATGCTGCTCTGGTCCAGGAATCAAATGCTTGCCTTCTGCATGTTTTGCGCATTACATTCTTTGCATCTTTGCATTATAATTTTGCTTTAATTCTTTTCATATTCCTTACATGAACTGGTGCCTGTATACAAGAGTGACTGAATACATGCTTTAAAGAATAAGTGAAAGGAGCAGAGGGGACCCTCTTTTTCAGAGTATCATCTAAAACCACCTAGTGGTTAAATCTTGAGGGGGAACAAAATAATCCCCAACAACTCCCACATAATTTCATTATTTTATTATTTCTAATTTCAGAAAGGAAGAATACTTTTCTCTTAAGCACAACTACATTGTTTTCCCCCTTGAAACTACATATAGTTATTACAAAGTTTATATTAAACCAAATAAAGTACAGTTTATATTAAATCATTCAAAACATCTGAGTAGGGATTTGATATGTTAAAATAAAATAGCAAATACATGAACTAAGAAAGGCAGCAGACTTAACGATTACCAACAATGTATATACTAGAATTCTGAAAAACAGGGATTCACATGCACACTTTTCTCATATCCTTAAAAAATACTATGGTATATTGCTTTGAAGATGTTGTGCTATCTTGAACATTCCTTGTTAATTTTTTGCCAAAATTTTGAGTACTAATCTAGATTTCTATAGTAAAGAAAAAAAATCCACGTTTTAGTTACATAAATATGTAGACAACACTGGATATGTAGTCTGAATGCGCTTTAAGGAGTATCATGTCCAGAAGTCAAAGTAAGGGTGTTTTTTTAATCCCAACAAACTTATACTAAAATTTCATCCTCATGTCATTACATAGCACTTCTGGTTGTATTACTGCTTATAGTTTGACTTTAGTTTTACATTTCATAAACAAAAAAAATATTTTCCTACTGCCAAATCTGTTCATTTTTTCTCCTACAAGTTTTGCAGTTTGGAATAGATGTTCTTTCCAAATAAAACTCACAATTCATATAGGCAAGGAGAGAGGTAAGTCCTCTGTCCTTTACATAAATCACACTGACAATAACACACTTAATTAGACACACAAACCTATATTTGAGCCATTGCATCTATCATTTTTAGCATGATTTCTCAGAAAAAACATTTTCACTACCATGACTTACATTAAGAGCAACTAGGATAATATCATTTGTATTAACTTTTTCAGATGAACTTAAGCAAGCTTCAATTCCTTCATCTGAAAGACACCTGTGAAAGAAAAAAAAAAAATGGAATATCACATGATGTATCAATGAGACAAACATTTCTTCTTTCTATGAGATTGTCCTTAGTTCCTATCTTTTGTATTGGTAAAATATAGATGCAAAAATTAATGAAAAATTACTTAATGTAAGTAGTTTCCTTACACCGATGGTGGTAGTGCAGGATCAGTATCTTTCTGCAAAAATTCTGTAAGTATACAGTAAGTTTTGAACACCAAGTTTTGAATTGATTACCTGAATCCATTTTAAAGGGCTGACCTATACTAGCCTTCAAAAAAAAACTTTAAAAAAGGATAGTTTTAAACTGGAGCGATCAGAAATTGTGACATTGTTGTTCACTTTGCCTACTGTACCCCATCTGCAGTTCCAATTTTCAATTTTATGTAGCTGGCAACCTGCCTTCTTCTGCACAGCTCATTTTATTCAAATACATCACAGCAACCATTACATAATTGATAGACACCCAGTCTGAAACATAGTTCCTCCTCAACATTTAAATAACTACTCACCAAGAAATCACCTTTTCCCAAATAATAAAAGAATGATTTAAGAAACAAAGAGTAACATACACTAAAAATACTAAAAATAAATATTCCTGGGTGCTTCAAGAAATACTTCGCTTTGAAGAAAATAACATGCACAGTGTAACATACAAACAAGGCAAAAAAATACTTGAAGGGAAGTACACTTGACAGACCTTTTTGATTCCAGCCCTGGTGACTTTAACATTGCCCTTTCCAGTCCTGCCAGTGTTCCAAGACTAATTACTGCTCCCAGCTGTGCTCTAACCCAGACACTTGATGGGATTTATCTGTTCATGTCAGACAATAGAATCTAGCAAATCCTGAGTCTCTAGCCCACCATCACCAAAAGGAAGAAAAGCCAATAATTAAACAATTCAGATGGCAAAAAAAAAAGCATACATATATATAGAAGCATACAAAGACACAATTCTATTTTTTTAATAAAAGACAAATGCTTGAGAAGAATAAGGTAGCAAGATGTGTTGCTCTGCATTGGAATAGAGGATTTCCCAGCTGAGTAATTCTAAGCTTCAGTACTATGATATGGGAAGCTTTGTGCAACTCCTGTGCATTAGCAGCTCTCATTAGCTGGAGTCAGAAGGTAAAGCAGAACAGCATTCCCACTCTGTGCCAGGGGAAACAGATACATCCAGACTATCCTGCTCTCAAGGCTTCAACTGTGGCTTAATTACACCAACAGACTTCCTAGAAAGAGCAGTATCAAACTCTACCAGTTTGCCTTCTGCCATCTTCAGCATAAAACTGAACATAAGTTGAACAGCAGGGGCTAAGGGAGTACAAAATCCATAAGCTGAGTTTTAGACTGTTGGCTAAGTCAAGGAAGGATTTTTCTTTTACTGCTCCAAATGCAAATGACATCATTCTTCATTCTACTAAAGCTAGAGGGACTGCAATTCTCTTACAGACTTATTTAAGCTGCGTACTTCAACATAAGTGCTACCATTTTCCAGCAAGAAAAAAACATTTTTAAAGAACAACTAAACAAGAATCTGACCTACAATTAAATTTTCTCTATATAAGACAAGATTAATTCTTCTATTACAAAATTCACTGCTGAGTCACATTTTACTTTTGCACCTCAAAGTGAAGAAGACTGAATCACAGCTGTCAAAACAACGCTCTGGTTTAGTCAAAATTTTCAGTTTATAACCTTTTATGTATAAATTTACATATGAATTTTCAATTTAGTTTCTCTCATTATTTAGGAAAGTTTTTGAGACAGAAGGATAAAGAGAACCTCATGGGAGAAGACCACTAATTTTTGACTTCTGCTAATTTAAGCAACAGCACTTAGCAAAAACATTGCCTATCTGACCAAAATCTCTGCCAACCTCACAGAGACACCAATCATAAAATACTACTGAGGACATCTGTTAGATTGATTTAAGCAAACATCAAAGCTTTTAAGCAAAAACCTGACTGACTTTGTTATTTTAAGAGTTTTCAAAAATAAAAAAACCTGTGAATATCAATGTAGGGGGGATACTTTACAGTTCAGGGTTGGTTGGTTTGGTTATCATAGATGCTTATTATATAAAAGTATAAATTAGGCAAATGCAAAAGATCAGGATCAAGATTACTTTAAAGAAAAAAAGATCAAATCAACAATTCTGTCAGCCAAATTTTGCTAAAGAACTTCAACAGAGAAAAAAAGAGCTTTCCAGTAATGTGTCAGTGCTGCTTCTGTGCAACAGGATGCAAAACTATAGATTTAGTAAAAAATGGTCAGAAATTGGCCAGGAAGCAAATTGCAACCAGGAGACATTGTACACCAGATTCAGCCAAAGCACAGATCTCTCCTGCTGTAACAAAAGCTTGAAACCAGTGTTTATCAAGTCAGTCTTTTCCATTTTGCCATAATAACATTCTTATACAGACTATTTCATATAGCAATGAGTACTCCAAACATGTTTATATTTTCTTAACAAATTTAAAGAAACTTATTTTAAATAAACTATTTTATTTTCTCCTGTTTGTACAGTCTCCTATAAGAACTATTAAGTTTTAGCTTTGAGTATTTCCTGCTACAGGCCCACAAATTATTTAAGAAAAAAAAATTTATTAAATTTATTTTAAAATAAATTTATTTATACAGAAAAAAATACATCTACCTCACTCAAGTATGAAAAGGGAGTCAAAATAGATAAAGCTACCTCTTCAGATGGCACAATCCTTCCCACAACAACATAAGGATTATTAAGTCTGAGCTTTTTCCAGACTCTGAAGGAATCAGATTGCCTTTTTCTATCTGTTCTTAATGAAGGCATGTGATATGCTGAAGGTAGCACCTTTACAGCATAGGGCCACTTACTTCTTTGTTCTCTGTATTAGATCAAGGAAGGAGGGGAAAAAAAAAAAAAAAAAAACAAAAAAACAACTGACCCTGAACAAAACCAAAACCAGTAAAAACCTGCTCTGGAGTCAAAGAGAACAGCCCTGCAGCTCTGTGTCTCTATTATATTCACTCAAGTGCCTCACATCATCTGCATAACCTGTTCTGCCCGTTTTGCAAAATGCCATGACCTCAGGTAACAAAAGGTCACCTACAGTGTGATCCTATTACATTAATCCAAGACACTCCCTATTGCCAAGCGGTTGGAAGCAATCCTAAACCGCACATGAGCCAGATCACACGGCTGGAAGTGCCCATAAATCCCCCAATTCCCAAGATCTACCTGGCTGTGCTGGTGCTGTGCAAGCAGTGTCTGTCAATCCTTGCTCTCCACACCCCCATTCCAAACCATCTCCCCTAACTCTCCTTTATAAATAAAGGAGACACTGGGAATAACCTGGCACAGAAATGCTGCTGCCACAATCAACAAATTTCCCTTTTTTCCTTCTGTAAATAAACATTTCAGAATTAAGCACTTCTGCTTAATGTGAAGCAGCAAATAAATAAAAGGTAAAATAAACGGGTGAGAAGCATAGGGAGCCAGCAGCCAAGCTCCACAAAGCTCTCCAAGAAGTCCAAAGCAAGCCACTGGCTGACCACTGACATCTTACAATGACACCAAAAAAAACCTACAACACACACCCCACAGCATAACCTCCCACCATAAGGACTGGTAACCAATCTAAGACACACTAAAATTACCTTCAGTTTCCAAGAAATAAAGTACTCACTACACTTCTTTCTTACACATTTTAGAACAATCTTAAAAGTTACATATTGAAGTTATGAAAACAACTATATGGATTTCAAGGGAATTTTAGTAAGTAATGCTGCAGGAGTCACACAGGGATTCTGTGGCCTTGGAACATTAATATAAATTAGAAGAAAAAAAAAATCAGTTTTCAACCAAATGGGTATAAAGCTTCCACAAATGGTTGAGATGGTTATTTCTGACACATTCTCAAGAGAAAGATTAGAAGAGAAAGGAAAATAAATGTTTCTACTGCAATTCTTTTGCATTACACTTGCTGAAACCTGAGGAATATCTCACCTATTCCTCCCCCCACTCCAGCTTCATTCATCTGAGACATGAAGCAGTACAATCCGCTTAGCAACAGCTTTTGTCAGAAAAAACATCTCCTAGAAAGTACCTGCATTCCCACCTTCAAATGAGACATTAAAACAAAGCCATTAGTAATGAATCAGCATTTTCTACATGAATCATTCACATATAAATCCAAATCTGCAATTTTTCTATCAAAATGTTCTCAACAAGCTTCTATGGAAAACAGATTTCAGTAATTCTTTCTTTGTAATACACAAAAAAAATAGTACATCAGTGACAGGCAGAGCTGTTTTCCCACTGCTCCTTCATATCAAGTATAACATCAATTTAATAACCCACTTTTGTACCTTATAGGTGTGCATTCTCCTCTTCAGTATTTCCCACTGCTATAGGATATAACCATAGTACCAATCTCGCCTATGCCTCTACTTATCTCCCTTTATGTTCTGCTTTACTTCATGAAGAACAAATCACACCTGATGTGGCCTGAATAGACAGATTTGTGTACTGCTACTCTATTACCTATGTCTGAAACACTGAAGAAATTGGCAGTATCAAAGCAAGATGCATTTTTTGTCTGCTCTATACTGCTGGATCAAACACTTCATCTGCAGACAAACACGCATGTGTATACACACACAGAGAAAGGTTTTAAATGAGAGCCTTATTCTCTAATTAAATCCATCAGGTAAACAACTCTCCTAATAATATTTATTTGTCATGAGCAGCTATCTTGAAAAGCATCTTTTCTCTCTTCGTAATTAACAGCTCATGCACACAAATCTTTAATCTTCCATCCTTTTTCTATCACATAATTTTTCTATAAATCCTCTGTAATTTTCTTCTACTATCTCTAAAATTAACATCTTATTAAGTAGAAGCTTTGTGTAACAGAAGAAGCAAATAAGGAAAATTAATATAAATAAATATGTTCTATAAAATTTATCCATTTCAGATTCCCAACTTTTCCAGAATCACTGTGATATTATCAAACCCAAACTGCACTACCACTTCTAATTCAGTGCCAGCCACACAAATCAATGAGTTTTATAGCAAATTTTATATAGCTATTTTCATTGTGTTTATGCAAAAATCAGAACGTTCCTTACATATCTTTGCTACAGAAGCAGATTTATACAATCATGCTATAAAATGGTAAGGTTTTCAAAAGGAAAAAAATCGCAGAAAGCTTTCAAATTTTTCTTACTTGACAACGCCTCGATAGAAAAAAGAACACTTGAAGCAATTAAGCAGAGGATCTTAAAAGACCGCAGTAGTACAAGACCACCGCTGGATGTCAGTGTTGTTCCATGACAGAAAAACTGCACACCAGCTATTTGAAAAACTTGGGCGTTCTCTTAATAGGGCTTCAAAATGTTTTGCTGAATTTCAGTTGTGTAAAGGAATTACATAAAATGTTAGAAATTTCACTAAGGGGCTATCCACTACAGCTGTTTAAAAAAAGAAAAACAAACCACATTTTAAGGCATTATTATTCAAACACAAAAATCAGATCGCCAATTAAGCTTTTCCTTTAACCTGTGTAACTATTACTGGCAAGCAACAGACACTCTTCTTCCCTTCAACTTCTGAGGTTTTAGTTTAAAGAACTAAATGGGCAAAATTAGAGTCAATTGTTCCTTTATCCACAAGGCAAACATCTGCAAGGAATGACAAACCTAGATTCAAGTGGTATTCTTGGCAATTTTACTATCAATATTCTCACACCAAGAAATGCAGTTTCATTTTGCAATTGCATTTAAAGATTTATTTCCTACATCTTGTTCTTGTCTCATACATATGGTGTATCTTCCTCGTGTGTTTTGCATATACACCAATGACTATTGCTATAAACTGTATTTTTGTTTTCCTATCACTTTTTCAATTTGTTAATAACACCTGAACTCTGACCTGAGCACTCACAGCTTTGCAGTTTTAAGGAGCTTTATCTCATGTTTGAGCATTGTATTTCACCCAGGTTTTTCATAGTATCAAATCAAGCATGACCCAGAAGATGTTTTCACATTGCCTCAGGTTTTGACAGTGAAGCATCCATAGCCATTCTTTCTAGTACAGTCAAACTACTTTGATAATTGCCTTACAAGAACTTAATCTAAACTGTTTCTCTATTTCACTCCTAAAGATGCAAACCAAAATTTTAAAATAATAGAATGGACTGTGCTGTATCACTATTAAAAATCCACTAAGTTTTAAGTGCACTTATGCTAGCAAAAGCCAATTTGAATAATCCAAAAAGCACACTGAGAAATACAGAATTTTGGTTACAACTCGGTAAGCATGCAGGTGAAGAGGCATCAAAGTATATCAGCATATCTTTAAAATATTACTGACATTTCTAAAACTGGTGCACAGCCACTACATCATCTTGGTTCACAAGGCAGTTAAACTTGCATCTCAGCTACCTAATTTTTCACTCCTGGGAATACACCACTTCCTTAAGTGCAGTCTCCAACCCAAGCCAAGCTGAAACCCCAGAAAGGAACTCATAAAATATACATTCACAAGCTCATGTTCTCAGATGTTTAGCTGACAAAACTTAAGGCCTAAACCTCTCTCAGATGTCTATGACATTTGACTTTCAATAAAAAACATGAACTAGGAAAGTCAATGTATTTTTAGAACAAATAAAAAAAGGTTGGCATTTTTTACATACCATAATAAAAGCAGAATGACTGTCATTACTGCCCTCACCTTTTTTTTAATGTGAGAAAGCAAATCCAAGTTAATTAGCACTAAAATCTATTTTGACAGTAAAATCTTGACCTAAAGAAAGCACAGCAAATATTCAGTCCCAAGGAAAAGGAGAAAAAACAAAATGAAAACAAAACCCAAAAGTGCAGTACTTAATATCAATGCATTAGCTTCTTCCTGGCTTACACTTACCTGATACTTTCAGTAGGAATGGGATAAAGACCAAATAACTTAGAAGCACTTCAGTTACTTCAGTTCTAAACACATTCAATATCAAGCACTGCAAAAATTATTTCACTGCATTAGCAACAGTAGTCCAGCAGCTGACAGTGAGGCCCAACGCAAGCCCACTGTGCTTCTCCTTCAGTAACCTCCTGCTCCTCAGCCAACCTATCCCATCTTGATGTGGAGCCACTTCCTTGCCCTCCTACCAACACTAGAGAGGCAAAGAGCCGAGATGGAACTGCTCTCCCTAACAAGGGGCCTTTTCTGTCTCTCCTACTGGAGAGGAGAGCTGCCTTATCCCTGGGTCAGTAGTCCTGAGACAGGATTTGGTGGTAAGCATGCTCTGCTTGGAGAGCACCCTAGCAATCCCTCAAGGACTTCCAAGTCATATTTCTATTAAGATTTTTAGTCACCTTTAACAAACCAGCCTCTTATCCATTTCCAAAGGACAAGGACTATTGTCATACAAAAGCGGGAATAAACAGTGATAGTTTTAGAATTAATCTTTAATATGTTTGACATGCAAGGAGAACTGTAAGTCTATTATTGGGTTAGCCTGACAGTCAGTCACTCTCACACCTCTCTAAATCCACCCCACACACCACCCTTCTCTTTTTAATTACTAGAACTTGTATTATTTTGGGGTTCCCCCCCACAGCCTTTCTGAAATTACTCTGTTCCAAACATGAAGTATCAAACAACAAGTTTGAAGCATACTCTGCATCAAGTTCTTGTACACAGAATATGAATTTTAAGACATTTTAACAGCTGCATTAGTGAAGTCTTTACAGTCGCACCTCTCATAGTGCGATGTGTGCTCTTTTAAAGTCTATTTTCTTCTATAAAATTCCTACTGCTGGGAATATTTAGAGTATGAGGCTGGCAGCACATCTTTAACAAGTATTTCACAATTTAAAAAAAGGGAAAGTTTGGTTCTTGAATAAAACATAAAGCTTGTTTACCTTTACAACCATATGACACATCTCTAATAACATCACCATCAAAAACCTCACACTCTCCACTTGCTCTTTCACAAATGCAATATACTTCATTCACCACACGCTTTACCTAAGCTATGTACACAAAACTGAAAACCAGAATCAACCTTCCTTTAGAATTCCAGTTCCCAACAGAAGAATTCAAAATAACCACTTGCAAAGCTCTCACCCAGAGTCAGAAATCCTAGAAACTGGAGAATGTCTCACAACACAAGGTCTACAAGAAGCCGGTTTCAGGACACCTACAATTCTTCTACAAGCAGACAACTGGGAAAGGGAGAAAAATCGCAACATTTGGAAAACAGGCATGTGGAAAAGCCTGTCTTGAACTGACAAGGAACTACTAAGCAGGGCACTCTCTGAAAGGGCTGCACAGACAATAAGTTTACTTCCTTATGCTCTCAAAAAGCTCAAATTAGATGGACTTCACTAAGTGATGTAATGTTTATCTCTTCATTGGCATCTCTAAACAGCATGAGAAATCACTGAAAGTCAGGAAAAAAAGCTACAAACTGCGATCTCAAATCTACACGTGATAGGTTTTTAACAACTGTACTGCTGCAATTTTAGCCCTTATTTATGATATAGTTTTAAACTGACCTAGCAGCACTGTGAGTATATGCAAAGGTTACTACTACATAAGTGAAGAGCCACTAAATTTTCCACCTTAAAACAACTGCAAAAGCTACTCATAAATACTTTGACAGGTAATTTACATTCAAAATGTATCTGACAAACTATAAATTTTTCATATTAAAGATGGCAAAATCCAAAGCACTAGGTAGGAAGTAGGGAATGATGGAGATTGAAAGGAAGAAAGAAAACAGAACATCCCCCAAATAGAAGATGAAATCACCAGCTGCTTAGCATCAGTCTAGAAGGAACTTTTGCCCATCTCACTCATTACTTTATTTCCACTTCTTGAGCCCTGAATTAACACAGCAGACACAGAGCCTAACTTTCTCTGCTCGAAGTAACCAACCAAGTTCCATGGTGCAGCCATAATCATTAATCACATCGGAATACAGGCACAGGAGTTACTTATTTCACCATCATGTATGTAAGACGAGGAGTGCCCGAGTCAAACTGAGATCCCTGTTCTGCTCAGTGGCTACACACTCTTTCATGGTGAAGATCAAAAGCATATATAGCTCTCACTTCACCATATAAAGAATCTTCAAGTGAATGAGTTGGTTAAACAAGTTCAAAAAACCATCAAAAGCCCAGGACAAATCAGAAACTTTGATAATAATAATAAATTATATTTAAACGGTAAGGAATTATTATTTCATTCTGAAATAAGCATATTTTCAGATTTTTGTGTCTTCCCAGAGAACTCTGTTCAAAGGCCATTATTACTGATAGCTTAGACCAAACAGTAAAGAGGTACTGGATTTTATAATTAAAACCAAAATATTAAAAGATGTTTTTCAAAGGAAAAAGGGAGATAAATTATATCAAGCAAGCAAAAAAAGAAGTCAAAAGAAAGACTGAACAAAATATCCTGGAGGATTCCTTTGTTAAAAGTTAGTAATAAAGACTTTTCAAAGCAGGTAGAAAAATCCTGACAGGTGACAAGGATGACAAATGAATGAGTGCCAAAAGGATTGATAAAAAACAGTTATACTATGTAAGCTGGTTCTCTTTGGGTTTTTGGTTGTTTGGGGGGTTTTTTATTATTCTTTCTAAACTAAATCTCTACAGAAATTTGGAAGTTCTCCAAACCAAAGTTCTCATTCAAATACACATCTAAGCAAGTTTCTCAAATTGATATTACAATATAAAAGGCCTTAGAATATACACAGCAGTGACAGCAAATCCCACTGGGATCAGCAAATGTTTACCCAATAGCTGTACAGCAGCCAAAATCCAGAACTGTTGACATGCTTTAAATGAACACCTCTACCAGAAGAATGGAAAACAATAGAACATCAGACATGTTGATCACATGAAATCCTAGGATTTACATAGACACACATGAGTAAACTCATATAAGCTATAACAAAGACTAAAATTTGTAGCCTCGAGAGAACCTTTTGGGCTTTAGGGGGAAGACAATATTTCTGGCAGATAGAAGATGTCTCACCCACAGCTATTAGAGTTCTCTAAAAGATGAAGAGAAAGAGTGGAGAGCAGAAGGATGCAAGGAGGAGAGGGTAGAAAGACTTGCTGAAATAGCTTTGGGAAGACCCTTCAACAAAAGTTTTTAAAGAAAATAAATTTAGGCACAAGAAGAGAGAAGAATCCTTTCTCGCATACTAAAACATGGGAAAGGAAGGGTATGAACATAATGGTTTCTCTTCTAGAGGATTAGTTAACACTGGATATACTCCTCTGGTTTGCACAGAATACCACAAATTTTAAGGCTAAGGACTGGACAGCAAGGTGGTAATTGGTGATGATTATACAGTTTTAGATGACACGAAAATCTATAGCTTACTGCTCTCTATGACCATAGGATAAGCTGTCAGGTGAATTTCAACATTAATAAACACAAAGCACTGCAC
Organism: Molothrus aeneus; assembly: GCF_037042795.1. Classification (NCBI taxonomy): domain Eukaryota; kingdom Metazoa; phylum Chordata; class Aves; order Passeriformes; family Icteridae; genus Molothrus; species Molothrus aeneus. Next base: position 60,082,082 of record NC_089647.1, on the reverse strand, counting down.
AATGAGAAGGAAAAAAAAGCTCACACAATGTGTACAATGCTGAACTCTAATTTAGTTATTAATGAAAAATATATAATGAAAAATATGTCATTCTGGACAGTAAGTCATGGCTCAGTAGCAGTCCAAATCAGAAAGAATACTAGGATCTGTTTTGAAAATAATACACGACACAACATTATAAAACAAAGCAAATCAAATAATTACTAAGTAACACTGTTGCTACATGTAACTTTCTATTTTAAAAATTCAAGTTGCTTAATTTTTAACACAGACTTCCACCACAGTTCACACTGCACAGCACAGATTCTCCTGACTAGTTGCAGAACCTCCATCCACAGACATCTTCCAAGACATAGCTAAGTAAATCTACAGATGACCTAATCTAGAAGCTACAGATGATCTAATCTAGAAGCAGAAGCTTTAATTAGGACAACTTTCAGAGATATCTTCGAATATTTCAAGAACTCAATGCAATTTGCAACCCTTGAACATATTACACATTAACATATTACATTTTAAGATGCAAAAACATAGGCTTAGTTTTAAAAATCCTGAAGTTATTCTTCCCTTGGTTAACACACTTTATTCTTACTTCCATGCTGGCTTTACATACTTACAGTTATTTTTATTTCCACTGGTTTAAAATCTACTGGAATTCTGGCAGAATTTCACAGATGATGTTGTTGGCCCTTCAGGTCAGTTTTTTCATACCTTAGATCAAAAGCTGTTTAGTGTCTATAAATAGAATTGGCAATCCTTTAACAAATAACCTAATTAACATGTATATTCTACATTTAATTATTAGAGAAATGTAAAGTCTGTTACTAATACTGGTGAAGAGAGACAAAGACACCAAATCCCAGTTCAGAATACATTTAATGCTCTGTGTGTTAGGCCTTCCATCCTTCTGAGAGCATGAAGTGTTGTTGTTTGTACTGCTGCTTCAGCATAGGTTCAGTGCATATGTTTTCAAATGTTACAATTCTTTTCTAGTGTAATGTGCCAACCTTTTTAAGACATACAGCAAACAGCTGATAACTGTGTGGCCTCTGTGTAACCAAGCTGATTATACAACAGATTAGAGTCCTCAGCTTCTTACAGAAAGCCAGACAAGAATTAACTAAGACCAGCCCTCAGCATACACAACAATGTATGAAACCATGTACCCAACAAATACACAACATGTAGAAACAATGAAGTGGTGATTTACTGTAAACTTAGCATGTATTTTGGTTAACTAATGAATGAATTGGGAAGCCATGGAGAATCAGTAATCCCTCCAACACTAAACCAGATGTGTAAGAAACTATCACATAGATAAATGTGGGAAATTGAGTCTTTCTGTTACCAATATTGATTTGTTCTCCCTCAAGAGTCCCAATTACAAGTTTTAAGTCTTATAAAAATTAGTTTTAAGAATCTGAATGCAATTTTGCAATTGATATTTGGAGATTTCAATTGGCTGGATCTTTTAAGGTGACTTTGCTCAGTCCCTGGCAGAAACACAGCAATTCATTGCAGTCTACCAACACTATCAGTCATCCCAAGTTTAATTCCCACTACCACTTAATTAATGAAATGATAGAAGTCTGCAGTTGGATGACACACAGCACCCTGAACATCACCATCTCTGATGTCTCTAATTAGATGTCAGCACTGAAAAACTTGACCCAATACAAGTTTGTCATCCACAGAAACTGTTCTCTTACTCAAGGCACAGATAAGGCAAAATTAGAATTAGGATGCAGAGAAAGATGAAAGCAAGGCTATCAAGTAACTTAAGTATTACCAGCAGTAGCCTGATGACATAAAAATTACCAAAAAACTCTCTTAATTTGGCATAAAACCATACAATTAAGTCACTATCTTACTGTCAGACTCTGGGTTGCATCTTCGTAAGCAGATTTGTCAATCCATACTTCCAGAACCACCTTCATTTTTAAATTAATTTAGTAGTGTTTCTCTTTTCCTCCTGTACTCAAGCTGATGGTACTGCCTTCTAAATTCATGTAATTTATAACTATGCTTTTCCAGGTTATAAAATGAAGGTAAATACAGCAATTATAGTGTTTATCCTAAATTATTATTACAAGGTACAAAGTGAGGCTGTGATGCTTCTGGCATTTCACTGCATAGGAAAGCCAAGTCTACCATAAGACAACAGTTAGTTCTCTGCCAAAACAAAAGGAAACATTTAAAATTTTGAAACATGAAAGCATGTCAGGAAAAAGTAAATTCCATTAACCAAATCAAAATTCAGCAAAAGGAAAAGCAGCATAAACACATCCATGAGTTAATCACTGTTTTTCATTTCTATTTCTTTCCCTTTTTTATCTTCCTCTTCCCCATGGGAAGAACTTACACAGTTCTTATTCTTAAACTACAATACTGCAGAAAAAAAAAAAAAAAAAAAAGAGCTGATCTTATATAATAATATGCAAGATGGCATGTAAGATACCAGGGCTTTATCACCAAGATATGACCTGACAGCTTTCAAGTGGGTAGTTGAAAATATTCTCAGAGAGAAGATCCACAACATAAATACATTTCCCTGAAAGTACACCATTCTCCATGTCATTGCAGTATTATTACACTCTTAGATACAGAATTTATCTTCTAACCTTTAAGTCATACAGCAATTGGTCTACTCAATTTTCAGAATTGGACACACATTAACCATACAAGCAAAATAAATTTATCCAAAGGTATTTTGTAGAAGATGATGCAGAATTAGGTACAGAAATCAAATGTTCCTGGGCCACACCTCAAGCATTACTGCCCTTCAAGTATTACAGACATCTATGAGAAGATACTATAGTTGTTAAATATTTGAACACTTGAATTTCTTAGGCTTCTCTTTTTCAACTAAACTACCCTTATCTTTTAGCCTTTCCCTAGAAGGTCATGTTGTTTTCTAGATCTCTACTTACACTTCTTTTTCTCCCCTTCTCCCCACCCAAACAGCTTTCACGCAGTGCTGTACCCAAACTGGACACCAACTCCAGCTAATGCCTTACAGCACTGCCCAAGCTGAAAGAACCTTTTAATGTATCTTACAAACACCATAACTAACAACAGGACAGCTGCTTTTTATACCCCATTCAACAGCATGATACTGCATCATACTTTCTACATATATAACAAAATATAAAAAAAAGAACCCTCGAAATATTTTCCTGCAGAACTGCTTCTCATGAATCCTTATGATATGCAGGTGACTACTCCTACCTACACCCACAAAAAAATCTGCATTAAGCCTACTGCAATACATTTGTTTCTCTTCTATTCCAGACCTTTTTGATGTTAATTTTAAATTCTTAAGACTTGCTGCTGAAGTGTTTGTAACCCTTCAGGTTAGACATTGTCTCATACTGTAAGTAATCCCCCATCTCACAAGCAACTGTGTCTACTGTATATAAACTACATTTTCTCTTAAGTACCTAAAAAAACCCAAACAAACCTTCATTAAATGAACAAGACAGCATTGCTTTTTTCCTTGTCGAAACTTGTCTTGCCTTACTTCTTAAATTTCTGTTTGCAGTTGCTCGTCATCTTATTATGTTTATCTATAAAAACACTGAAAATTATTAAACTGTTTACAGAACACCATGTTAGCCTGAGTGTTTCAAGATTCTCATTTTTACAGGGGAAAAAAACTAAAGGAGCAGTAACAATAGCTGAAGCCCACTAATCTTTTCTCACAATGTTCTTCTGCTGCCACATTTACAGAAGTGTGAAGTGTGAATCATTCAATTTTACATAAAGTAAAAAGCAGGCATTTTGGAGGTAATCCTGTTATCCAACTACAGGCACATAATTTTAACTTTATCCCGGATGGAGATAACACAGACGAATAGATCAAAGACAAAAACGAGAAAGGAAGAGGACTTCATAGACTACGACCCCTGTTTTAACCTGTTCCCTCCGATGCTTCTTTAACGTAAGAGGACATAAAGAATTATCTTCTGGAAAGAAAAACATCCTTCTCATCCCTAATTAATTTAAGTTTACAGAAAGGAAAAAACCAAAATCACAATACAAAATATTTACCAAGCTTTGCCTTAAAAGATTTGTCCTACTGTTCAAGGTTTTGGAGAACACCGGTCATTTAAACTTTCCCTCTGTGCTAATTGCTAAGGGCTGGAGCTTTACTCTGTGTTAAGCGCTGGCATTCAAGTATGGCATCTCAAGTTTCACTGATGTCAGCTTACAGTGCCAGTGTTCACAGTCCTCTCCTCGCGCACATCTTTCACTTCGGTGTTGCCACTCATGTCACATGCCAGATGAAAGTGAACAGACAGGAACCGTAACTTGTTCCTGCGCATGACACTATTTCAGCGACAGACACCTTACTGATACTTCCATATTCAATGTCTCAATCATGCAGAATCTTAAGGTAAAAGGATTTACTTTCTACAAGGGTAGTTTCTCACAGACATTGCCTCACAGTGGGGAAGCCTCTCAGCAACAACTGCTAGAGGATTTAATTGCATAGTTTGCATGCAAGCTATCAAATACAGACAGAGTTTTCCTATAAATAGACCAGATTTATTCCCCAAAGACAGCACGTGTTGATTTCAGATGGGTTACAAAGGTTAACCTACACATGATTTGGCATCAGAACTTGAATGCAGTCTGCTCTTGTTGTGGGATGGCAGCCAAGTAGCTGCTGGCAGCATCTTACAGCAAAATTTTTGCTATGACTAATTCAGGTGACTGTACCAGTACAATAGAGAAGAATGAATATATCTTTCCCGGGGAAAAAAACAAAAGGAAACTGTCTATCTGTAGTGGTGAAATTCAGGGCAAAGATTATCTGGAACCTCTCAGTGGCAGTCACAATCCTTTCTATAGAGACATGGGTATGCTTTTGCCATCAAAAGAGCAGCTTGCAGGTAGTTCAAGCAGCTACAACCACCTTTAGCTACAAAAGGTAAATTCATTCCTTTCCTCCATTGAACAAAGCAATATATTTCTGCAATAAAAATACTTTAGCTTGTACAAACACTAAGCTTGTTAGGCAATTCACCACCATTTCCCCAATCCTAGACCCTGTAAACTACCAGGAGGTGCCCGCTTTTAACTGGAAGTACAGGGGCTTCACAACCTTCTTAAATACATTTGTCAAGCTTTTTAATCAAGATTTATGAAATATGCCGGTTCTAACTCGCCCTGTTGCAACCCATGAAGAAAAATGCTCACTTGTTAGTCCAAGCTGTGTTAGAGCAAAGGTCTGTTTGATTCTTATCCTACTAAAACAGCAAGGGTATAAACTAAACACAAATTCATTTTCAGCATACTTCAACAGCTTTGGAGATATGCAGCTGTATACTAATATTTATCTCCTTCTGCTAAGTAGAAAATAACATTATGCTATGGCAAAGCAGAGTATCCTGATTTTACCCACAGATGCAGCATTCATGAAGATTTCTCAATCCATAAAGCCAAGACACACTAAGCATAGAAGTAGTCACATCTGAGAGTCTCAACATATTGAGAAAAACTTCCTAGACAAAACTAAGCTAGTACATCAGAAAAGGAATTCAAACAATAAATAAGCAAAACTCCCAGACACCAAGAAAAACCTTTTTCATAAATTAAATAATACATCTTAAAAATCTCAGTCATGATGCTCAAGGAAAGAGTGTCCCTGCTTCCACCTCTTCCTACTGGATGCTAATTCCCTTTCCCGACACCTCTCACTCCTCCACCCAACAGATCTTAAGTTTAAAATTTTAGCTGCTGATTGAGAATGACTGCATCTGAGTTGATGTGCATCTACCTTAGAGAGCTGTTTCTGTCACACATTCTCACTCCTCTCTCTGGAGTGAGAATGCTCAGTCAGAAAGCATTTGTCCTGGCAGAGTAACTCCCCCCCCCACTTAACTCTGATGAATGCTGGTGCTGCCACTGCCACCGATGGGCTCGGCCTTGGCCAGCAGTGCGTGTGTCCTGGAGCCGGCTGACATTGGCTCTATGCACATGGGGGCAGCTTCTGGCAGCTTCTTACAGAAGCCACCCCTGTAGCCCCCTGCTACCAAAATCTTGCCAGGCAAACCCAATAAGCAAGCTGTCATGCTTTAAGTCTAAACACAAAAGAATGCTAACATAGCTTTTTACAAATGAAAAGAGCCTATGTTTGTAAAAAATGTTTTCTTTGTATAAATAGCTGTAGTTTTCAAAGTTTTCTACTTTAAAAAAGAAATTTATTTACCAGCTCATTGTAATCAACAAGTCATGTAAAAAAATGCAGTTCAGACCGGAGATTTTAGCTTCCTCACAGAACTGGAGTATTCAGAAATTACAGAAACGTGCCAAAAATTAAGGTACTCCAAGAACAAGGACCTTGAAATCTTCATGTGCTCAAGTTAAGGAGCTGTCAGTGGAGGTACCTGGTAGTAGCACATGGGACAGCAGTAGCTCCAGCAGGCCAGGGTGCGGTGTGACACCTGGCAGCCCTCAGCCTCACCCAGCACTGGCACCTGCCTGTCAGGTAGCAGGCAGAGCCCTCGCGTCGGCAGGACCTGGCACTCGGCTCACATGGGCGCGCTGCCCACTCCACTCACAATGCAAAAGCAAAGCCTCTGCCACAGCTGCCATCCATAAAAGAGCGATAACAACATCTCTGCCTCACAAAAGTACTGCAGGGAAAATTGAATTTGAGGTAGAAAGCATTCAGAGACAAAAAGTGGGTATTTTTATGAGCAAATTTGGAGTCTTTTTAATCAACAACTAAACATTTGAAGCAACATATTTATTATACCCTGCATTCAAAAATACTGCAAAGATCACATACACAAAACCACAGTCCTTAGTCTGTTACCTTCTTCCACATGCTCCAAGGAAATGCCACACAGAAAAGCACATTTATTTTATGTACAGTGATATATTGCATTTGATGCTATAATTAAAAACATAATTAAAAAGCAAAACCAATTAATATTGTCCACTATGGTAAAAAAAATTAAATCACTGGACTGTATCCTATATCCATCTTAACTATGGCTAACCAACCTAGAATAGATACTACTATAAAAATGGCTCAGATGAAAAGGAACATTTTATGAACTACCAGTGCCCCTCTGAACTGATCCTCCAGTACCAAAGCTGAAGCAAATAACAGGAACTCATCCAAAACTCCAGAGCTTCAAATGCACAAAGAAAGGCCTTGCACTCCAAATAAAAATTTATAGAACCTTTTCAGTTGGAAAACACTTTTAAGATCATCAAGTCCAACTATTAATGAAACACTGCTAAGTCCACTACTAAAACATGTCCCCGAGTACCACATCTACATATCTTTTAAAAACCTCCAGGGATGGAGACTCAACCTCTTTCCTGAGCAGCCTACTCCAAGTCTTAATCACCCTTTCTGTGAATAAAGCTTTTCCTAATATCCTAAACCTCCCCTGGGAAGAAACTGAGGTTTTTCCTCTTGTCCTACAACTCATTACTTGGGAGAAGAGACTGACCTCCACCTTGCTACAACCTCCTTTCAGGAAGTTGTAGAGCTATGAGGTCTCCCCTGAGCCTCCTCTCCAGGCTGAACAACCCCAGCTCTCTCAGCCACTCTTAAGACTTTTACCCCAGATCCTTCACCAGACTTATTCCTCCTCTTTGGACGTCTCCAGCATGTATACATAAATATGAAAAAAATACATCTAGAGAAAAATAAAACCTACACAGTTAAAAACAGGAAAAAGCAATCTGCAACTAACCAGTGCCATCTGAACAGTTCTGATGAGATTCAGTGACCCTCACTGCAGAGGGTAGGCTGGATATTTGAATCGGAATGAGTCACTGCCCCATTTGCAATCACCACAGCAATTTATCTTTCTTATCTTGGACACCTAGCTTAGAAAGAGATGAATGGCCTTCTGGAGGCAATTATTTCTGTAAATTTAATGGAGATATAAGAGTAACCATCTCAACACAGGCATCTAAATTTTAGGCAATTAAATTTGGACAGAGAATTAAACTTGTGTCTACTGTTGGACCATAACTCCAAGACTACACATTCCTGACAACAGGCATCAAGACAAGAGCACAGGTACTACATTTTGAAATGCACAGGCTAATATTTACCTACTGTTTGAATGCAACTGCAAGAAGAGCTTTCAGTATTGTCAGAAAAGACAAAGTTTCTCCAAAATAGGCAGAATCATAACATTAGGGAAAAGAAAATTCTGTCAGCAATTATAAATATTAATATATTATAAACAGCAATTAAAAATACATATAGGCACACTTAAACTCTTCTGAGAAACCTAAGAAATCTCCTAGTTTCCTGAATGTCCAAGAAAAAGTTCTTAGGAGGAACTAAACTTGTGCTTCCTCCTCTTTCCTTCTCTTTCCTCTAATAGGAAGATAGAAACAGCTACTACAGACAGTTTTGTAGAGGACTTGCCCAAGAAGTTAAGCCATCGTTACACCACCCTTCAACAGTGTCTGAACTTCTTGATTCAGGAATATATCACAAATTGATCTGGATGATTTCAGGGAAACAGCTGCTTCCAACACTGAAATACTTTTATACCTAGAGCACCAATGGCTGCCATAGATTCCAGAAATATGCAGAAGGGGAAAGTGCACATCAGGATGACTGAATGATGTCCTTCTGGGAGTCACCATCTCCAAACACATGCAGCACCACAACAGCCAACACCATAGCTATAGCCATAAACTGCTTGCACAGTCCAGTATAGAATATTTTTACACCAAAAAGTAAATGACTTTCTCAACATTAAAAGAAACCCCTGACAAGCAAATATTGCATGTAACTGTAAAACTCTGATAGTCTGCAAATTCAGGTGTCTGCTTTAAAAAAAATTGCTTTAAATGTCTTCATTTAACAGATACCCCCATAAACTTCTATTTTGTGACTCAAACTTGCAATAAATGGTATGCAGACAGTTCATAGTAGCAATAATGCAAAATCTTACGATTTCTACTGTTTCATCCTATGTGCACCACAAAAATTCTTCCGTTTTGCACTGCCTCTAGAAGTTTCTGAAGTTGATTTTATAACTAAAGTTTCACATGTAGATAGAAAATTCAGGAAGAGGAAAATAAAGCTCTCCATTTATCAAATAGGTTAGTCTGAAAAACTACATGTTATTTTCAAAGCCTATGTATTACTACACAAAAATTACATTAAAGACACACACAATACCAGAAGAGAGAGAAAATACAAACATTAAATGTCAGACAGGCTTCATGAACAGTATTTTCATGTGTATTTACTCACATCACTTCAGGCATAGGCAATACTACAATATGTTGTAACTCTTATCTTCAATAGCTGCTATTTGCAGTCCACACTAAATACAGTATTATGCCACCCTTAGAACTTTTTTTCCTTTTGCCTTTTTTTTTTGCTACTTTTTTTTTTTTTTTGTAAGGATATTGTGATCACAGGATCCAAGTGAAAAAATATGAAATAATTAAACATGCCATCAAGGGCTTCCATAACATGAGATGACATTACCTTTTACAAAATGGAATGAAGCACAATTAGATTTTAGATAAAAGTATCAAAAAGACAAGCTTTAACTTTGAATGCCCTGCTTGAAACACCTACAGTTCTTTTGGCTTGAGTAGTTATCATTCCGATAGGAATTTAGAGATGTGCATTGAATGTGCAACCCACACTTCTGAAAATCCTGACTCCAGCCTTCTCCATTGCTCTGCTTTAATTCCTAGTCGGAATTCCCACCCTTTCACTTCTTAACCTTCCCTACCTGATGGAAAACAGTCTTTTCTCAGATACTGTCTGAAAATGAGGACAGCGTCACTGAACTGTTACAGAGATACTCAGTAACACATACAGGGAGGCAGACAAAGAGCACTTCACTCTGTGTGCTCAGGCAAAGCACCTTGGCATCTGGTTTACCATTTTTCTCTTCTGGCAACACCAGACTGGGAACTGCAGTCCACACACCTGAGGGACAGGATGCCATCCAGAGGGACAAGCTCAAGAAAATGGCCTGTGGAACCTCATGAGGTTCAACAAAGCCTAGTGCATGGTCCTGCACCTGGGCTGGAGCAACCCCCAGTATCAACAAAGGCTGGGGGATGAAGGGATTGAGAGCAGCCCTGCTGAGAAGGACTCGGGGGTGCTGCTTGATAAAAAGCTGGACATGAGCTGGCAGTATATGTTCAGAGCCCAGAAAGCCAATGGTATCCCAGGCTGCATCAAATGAAGCAGGACCAGCAGGTTGAAGGAGGTGATTGTGTCCCTCTGCTCTGCTGAGACCCCACCTGCTCCAGGTATGGAGTCCAGCACTGGAAGGATGTGGACCCTCTGGAGCAATTCCACAGGAGGGACACAAAAATTATCAGAGGGATGGAACCTCACCTGAGGAAAGTCTGAGAGAGCTGTGGTTGTTCAGAATGGAGAAGAGTAACCTTATTGCAGCCTTTCAATACGAGAAAAGGCTTATAAAAAGGATAGGGACAAGCTTTTAAACAGGCCCTCTTGTGATAGGACAAGGAGGGGTAATGGTTTAAAACTAAAAGAGGTTGGGATTACAACTAGATATAAGGAAGCAATTTTTTTACAGTGAGGGTGAGGAAACACTAAAACAGGTTGCTCAGAGAGGTTGGTAGATACCCCATCCCTGAAACATTCAAAGTCATGAATGAGGCTCTGAGCAACCTGATCTAGTTGAAGATGTCCCTGCCTATGGCAGGGGGGCTGGACTAGATGTCCTTTACACATCCATTCTGACCCACACTATTCAATTATTTTATTAATGGCATGAAGTCGGCTATGCATGCTACAAAATTTGTTCATGACCTTAAAGCCTCAGAAATATTTGTCATACACCAAAGCTCTTTAATTCACACTGAACACAGGAAAACACTTAATATAATTCACAAAGAGATTCAACAGAAAGCACCCCACTCCCCCCTCTCTATGTTCCACTGACAAACTGTGAATGCCTAACTAAACAATTCAGTAAGGGCTTCTGTCTTGCTGTACACTCAGCCTATGCTTACCCTTTATGACCAACTATTTATTTTGTCTTTACTGATTTAAGGATCTAGACATTATCTGCTCAAAAATAAAATTTTAAAAAATGCTTCTCATGAGACCATTTTCACATCCCTCTTCACAAACATAATTTGCTCCCATTTCTTTGATATTACTCATAACGCTTTGAAAGCTCAAGTCACTGCCTACACTTTGGCAAGACTATTACTCTGCTTACTAGCGAGAAGTTAATGGTTTGACAACAAAAAAATTTGGCTTTCATGCAGACTGGTCAAATAGCCATGAGTCATAGTGCTGTGATCTCAAAGTTGCTTTGCCCATACAAATTTGATCAGAGAACTCCCTCTTTACTCACAGACTTCTTCCTCAACCAGGCACCACCTGGTTATTCACCAGTCTTTGCTATACATTCTGCCTATCTGCACGTACACCTGTATCTCCTCTGACATTTCATTAATGGGTAATTCCTGATCTCTGTGCTAACAACTGCAATCACAGAATTTACTGTGAAGAGTCCCACCACACAAAACCGCACAATAACACACATCCAAGTATTCTTGACATGAATTAAATGCATACATTCTGCTCCTAATTCCGAAAATTTTATTGGGGCTTAATTAACTCAACTCCAGCTCCATCTTCTATAGGCAAATTGCAATATATAATCAAAACTTACATAACTAACTACAGGTGTATTCATAGCTCCACCTATTTTATCAGTGAAGTGAAAGGGCGTAATTTGTGAGCAAGCCTTGGGATATAGAGTGGTGTTCTACAGGCTCTAAAGGCTTGAGATGCTCACCTCCAGCCATGAGCAGCATTTACACAACATTTCCTCGACCAAAAACATCTCTTTAAATTCCTTATACAACTGAAAACTGCAAACTTGGTACACAGAAATGCAAAGGACACTGATAAAAATTAGTGACAGAGGAGAAAAATAGTAACAACTAGTGACAGAGAAATAAGGGTGAAGAACAAAGGTAGAAGAAAACAAAATAAGTAAACTTGTCTCTGCTTTTTTTTTAACATTACTTCAACTATGACAATTCATTTTTCTGCACTCTGATGTCTTTTCAGCAGAGTTCAGAAAAGATACGCAGAAAAAATGGAGCAACATGAGGCATGTGTTTATTGTCAAGAACAGGTAACTAGTATGACAGCCATTTGGTTGGATACCTAGCTGCTTTTTTAAAAGGCTTTTCCTTTTTCTCTTTTTGCTTTAGGGTCATTTGACTGGATCTCATATGTTAGCAAATGTGAAAACATTCTAAGAGGAGACTTATGCTCTTGTTATCTGTTCAGCATACTGCTGATTAACTGAAAGCTCTAATTACTGGCAATTCTGCCATCCTTCGTTAATACACACCCACCCCTGCTCAACTACTTCAGGTTCTGTTTTCCTTACAAGTTTTACAGATAGTTAAAATTCCAGTCTACTTCCATCTGAAGTATTAAGAGCTAAAAACCTTAGTACACACATGCTCTTATCTCTGACAGCTGAGGGAGGTGTTAGAGGGCAAAAGTAATGCATCAGAATAAACAGTGAAGTTCAATTCACAACTGCTGCATTCTGATTTCCAGGGAGAATAGACTACAGCTGCTTGGACTTAGGACCAGTTATGGTGCCTCATCATGAGAGTTAGGAAGAAGTAAAATTTTCAAAATAATGCTCAGGACCATCATCTTCCTTATTTTGAATAAATCAAGATAAGTTCAGCTGAATCTATGAAAACAGTGCCCTTCAAAAATTAGTCTCTCCTGTTCTGCAGGATAATTATCTGCCAATAACCATATATGGTCTATAAAATAAATCATAAGAGAGCATCATCCCTCTCAGCCATTTTCATTTTGGACAAATTCTGATAAAATCCTTCCTGCACCTGCTGAAATTTTATCTATCTCAATATTTCAAGAAACAGTCACTTTCAACCTGTCTTGAATGAAGAGTTTAGCATCTGCTTCTGAAAGCATGAAGGGATTAAAAAGCATTTTACCACAGCTGCACGTTGTCCTAGCAAAGAATAACTGCAGTGGATAATTGTAACACCAAATATCATCGTGCACAAAAATTAGAATTCATTTTAGAGCACTGCATAAACATAGCATCTCCCCACAATTTCAGGGCTAGGTATCTGACCCTTTGTCACTTCCTTCTGTTGAACTTGCTCTAAATGCTAAAATACACACAAAGGGAAAAAAAAAATCAAACCCACAGACTGACTCACTAAGCCTAAGGGGTAATTTGCCTGAGATCCTGAGGCAACTCTGAAGAAAGTTTGATTATATATAAATGAGGGAATGGCATCAAAGAGGAATGACTATTCACAACAAATTCACAGTGTGTATTACAGATTCACAAAGCAGAGGAGGCAGAATACATGTCTCAAATCCCCAGGGCCTGAGCTGGTATCCATTTTACCTAGACTGAAACACTCCAGCTGCTAAACTAACGAGCATAAGGCAGAGACAGGCACTTTTGCCAAATTTCTCTCCCCTCCTTTTGTATTCGGTATTTGGAAGGAGCAAACACTTCGAAGATTAAATAGATAAACTGTTTCACATGAAGTTTAGTTTATTAATTTTTGTTTTAGTGACCAAATCCAAAAGTTTTTTAAATGCAGTTGAATTTGTCTCAGAAAAACAATGATTATATATTATGCAGTTTGTCCAGCAGCCATGTCACACAAATGAATTCTAATTATGCAAGCCAATTTTAGCCAAATTTGACAAAGAAACAGAGATCTCAAAGACACCTAAGTTTCCCCTAAGTTTCCCAGAAATCAGCTGCCTGGTAGGAGCAAGACATACAAATTAGCAGTTGCATTGTGGAAAAAGGAAACAGAACTTGGCTGCCATCCATCTCCAGCAGAAGCAATCAACTGGTCAATTGAAGCACTCGCCTAGTTCCAAAGCAGCCATAACACAGGCTGGTGCTTGCCAAATGCAGAGGGACGTGAGAGGAAGCCAAATGTGTTCTGGGGTAGGACAGGCCACATGAAGGAAATGAAGGCATGATCGTACACAGGTGCTGGGGAGTACCAAGGGCAGTGCAGCAGCCCCATCATGGGAGTCAAAGGGGAAAGTCTGCAATGATTAGTTTAGTATTAGGAGCTTGAAGACAACCACACTTTCAGATTTCCACAGCTCTGAAAAGCCTATTTTCAACTTGGCTTTCATTTCATCAATGGAGCTAAGTAATCGTATGATGCTATGACTCAAAACTGGACTTTACTGCCTTTAATACAAGAGTTTCAAAGTTTATGCTCTAATATTCTGATTAAGAAATAATGAAATCAAGTCTGTACCACAACATTTAGGAAGCAATATTAAGCTAAAAAGTACATAGTGAAATATACATCTCCATCCTGTGGAAAAATGGGAGCAGGCAGGCAAGCAAGAACTAGCAGAGATAAGATATCTCAAGCAATAGTCACCTCTCTGCTGAGAGCTGGAACTGGTTACACCCTCCATCTGTCAAATAGTAAAATAGGTATATCATCTTCATAGAGAGGTGGCATGGTAATGCTAAACTTTTTTATTCTGCATAGGAATATACCAACATCTAGTCACCAATTCTCACAGAACTGTGCAAGTCAAGTCCTACCTCTTTTAACTGCAAATTGTCACTCTGACACCCAACTCTTTTACCCAAAATCACAAGTACATGACAGGCTAAAAGGCACCATGCAAAGGCCACACACTTGCAATTTTGAAACTTTCATGCAATTTACCGTGCACTATATTTAGCTTAATAAGCTGGAAATTAACTTTCTTTGAGGGCTAGGAAGTTGAATAATACCGTAACTGCATCACATCACATTTTCTCAGTCATGTGGTACTCTCCTCTATAATGACAGAGATGGAATATGCATCTCCCTTCATCTTCTTCTTTCTCCTTTTCCTCATCTGCTTTTCTTAAGCTCTCCCTCCTGTCTGCCCTTCTCTACTTGACAGTAACAAAGCAGACCAAAAATACAGAACACCTTTCTTTTGTAGACTAACTAGAAAGACCAGGTTTCTTCACAATGAAAAAGACCAGAGAGGGTATTTAACATATCCATACAGTTGAAAGTCACATTAAGGAGATAAAAAGGATTGGCTACTCACCATCCCTAAGTTAGCAGGTAGGAAATTGAGCAAACTTGGGAAAAGAGTGCTTCCTATAGCATATGAAGGTGTTATTCACTATTGTGTGGCTGCTGAAATTTAACATGGGTTCAAGAAAGCACTGCACAGATCCATGCAAAAAAAGTACATCAAAAGTTTACAAGAAAAAAAACATCTAGCTGAGGAAATCACTGCAAAAAACCCCAGTAGTTAAAAGCTGGGGAAACATTCTGAGACATCATCTATGCACATCTGTCACACTCTCGGGCTTCACTACAAACATAAGTTATTGCACTTGATTAGAGACAGTTCTGGACAGAAACTTTGAACACACTCCACAAATTAGAGCAACCAGATCAAAAAAAGTCATTCTAGTAATGGTTATTATAGAGTACTGACTTTCCATGTAATGCATGTTCTATAATGAAGTAGTACATCACATTTCTTTTCCTACACATCAGCATAACTTGTGCTGGCATAAGCAAGGCAAAATTTTATTAATATTACCACATTGAAGTTTAAAATAGATGCACAACTTTTCATCAAAAAAAGTAACAGAATTTTTTTGGGGGGTGGGGGGAGAGTGTAGAGAATGACATGCTAGTAAAAATTGAACAAGGCAAGATGCACCACCATAGCAATTCCTTGTCCAAAAGGAACCTCACAGAGCTCAACAATAAGAGTCAAGCCATACTCCTCCTTCCAGCCACTGGCACTAAGTGGCTGAACAGAAAGCAGCTCTGTGGCTTCACAGTGTAGAACAATTTGAACACAAACCAGTGTCCCCATACAGTGGTAAAGCCTAAGGACATGCTGGGCTGCAGCAGCAAGACTCTAGTCAGCAAATCAAAAAATGTCATTATTTCTCTCCCCATAAATTATGGGGGAGAATGTTTATGTAATGTCTCTGCATTGCGTCCAGTTTCAGAGGTCCCCATTGTGAGAGAACATCCCCAAACTGAAGACAGGCCACTGAGGTGTTTTGGAGGCTGCAGCCCATGTTCACAGGAGGAGAGCACCATTGTTCATCCCAAAGAAGAGCAGACCAGAGGAGGAAGTTGTTGCCCTGCCCACAGTCTGAACACGGCTAAAGGAGACAAAGCCAATTCTGAGTGCTGTGAAGTGAAATGAGAAAGTGCAAGAAACACGGGCTGAAACCTGGGAAATCTCAAATGGACACAGAGAGCAAAACTTTCCCAGAGTGGCTAAGCACTAGAGCAGGCCATCTTTGAGATATTCAAAGCTCAACAAGACAAGACCTTGAGCAAGGTGACCTAGCTTAAGTTAGTCCTGCTCTGAGCAAGGGCTGGGCCTAGGATTGCCTCTTCAGAATCTGGCCAAGTAAACTTTTTTTTAAAATTATATATTGAGCAAAAAAGCAAAACCTGGCATCTTTATAATAATTAATTCCCAAAAATACTTTCTCAGAGGAACCTTTTCTACATTTTTTCCCAGCAAGAATACTTAAAAGCTGGCTTATTGAGACTGGAATATGTAACATTATATTCTTACATATAAATAACAAAAGGCTCAATCTTTAGTAGACCAAGTATAAATTTGATCATTTTTAATCACCTTATTTAGCTTATCAACTGTACTCATGAAGGAGGCTATTAATATTTCTCAATTCAAGCTGTAAAATCTGACTTTATTACCACACAAAAGCAGCACTGAACCATAAAACTACAAAATGAAACTTGGAAACATTATTAATTGCTATTTTGTTATTAAAGCATGTCTTCCATACCAGTATCAAAGACCTGGACTACTTCAAGACACTTCATATTAATTTCAGAAATAAAAAAAGCTTAACATGCCCAGTGTTTGCTGACTCAAAAAGCAAGATGTAAGAAAATACCTTCAGTTTTATTCAAAACATTTAAAACAGAATTTTATGACCAACAAGAATAGCTGCTATAATGGGTACTGCTCTTAGAGAATGAATTCAAGAGCTCTAACTAAAAAAAACTTAGCTTTTCAAGACACCCAAGGCATATCCCTCCCTCCTACATATCAAAAATGGCACAAACAAAAAAAGAAGCTACAATCTGCTTAGAAGAAAAGGATGAAAGATGAGGATCACTACTGAAACAATGAAGTATATCAAAACTGAAATGCCAGGCAGAAAGTAATTTCTTTTACAGCTGCAGTCATCAATGCTTAAAACATACACATCCCTATCACTATTACTGCATAATTTTAACTCAGCACAGAAAATTCTGGATACAGAGCAGTATCTTCAACCCTGCAAAGGTGCCCTGTTTACTTTTATTCTACTTTGTGCTAAAATAACCATTTCTACAGACCTTTAAAACTAGATTTATAGCATATTTACAAAATATGACTCAAAAGTAAGCAGCATGAAGGCATGCACTCATGCAATGTAAGAGAAGACACACAAAGACTTGTTTACAATTAATCTGAAAAGCCCTACAGGAACAGAGATTAATGTATTCCTAATAAAATGTATTCCTAGAAATTAATGTATGAATAAGATTAATGTATTCCTAAAAAAATACTACTGCGCCTATGTGGTATTCCAAAGGTTATATCCAAGTTGCAGTTCATCAGTGTTGTGTTTTAATCCAGCAGGTGGATAAACACCACACTCACCAAAAAAATCAAACACTCACTCCCTACTCATGTTTGAGGTGAAATTGCATAATTTAGAGGTGACCACTTTACCAGGCTGTACCAGCCCACAGACCCTACTACCACCCATAGCTACCCAAATCCAGGGGCAAATGTCCGTGTCATATTCTTAAACAGTTGTTACACTCTGAACGACCTGAAACACATTCAGGAGACACAGCAACAGGAACATGCTGGTTTGAACATGTCAAAGATACTAAAAGTTCCTCCAGAGCTACTGCAACTAGCCTGGAGGAGAGGGGGAAGATGGAGGAGTGTCTCCCCTGCAGCCGCAACTGTCGGAGGGGGAAAGGGGCACAGTGCAATTATTCCTGGTTCCCGTAGATGGCTCCCGAAGCTCGGAGATGGCGGCAGTGCGAGCACAAGCACCGCAGCAGTCTCACAACCACAATGTTACCGGGAGCCAGCGCTACAAAATTCAATACAATGAAAAGCTCAGCCCAGCCCCCAGCGGTGATCAACAGCACAGAATTGTTACTTATACAACATATAGACACTTATACTTATATACACTTAGACGTTTAAAGCGGGTATTGTCGATATACAACATAGCTCTACACACAAATCAATACTGTAAGCCAAGGGTAGGTGAAGATGAAATATTAGAAAGAATATTTTACTATGATGAGGCACTGGGAGAGACTGCGCAGAGAGGCTGTGGATGCTTCATCCTTGCAAGTGTTCAAGGCCCAGCTGGATGTGGTTTTGAGTGATACAATCTAGAGTCTACTGGAATGTGTCCTTGCCCATGGTAGGGGCTGGATGGAAGCAGGTAATCATTAAGGTCCCTTCCAATCCAAGCCATTCTATAACTCTACAATTACAACAAATTTGTTTCAACATGCTCCAGTCAGATCTTCCACTGTTTCAAACACTTATGTCCCATACTGTGTGCCAAAAAAGGAAATGTCATGATTTAAACAGCAGGTAGCTAAACACAACACAGCCACTCATTCCTTCATCCACAGTGGAATGGGGAAAAGAGCTGGGGGACGAAAAAGTAAAATTTGTGGGTTGATATAAAGATAGGTTAATAGGGCACAAAAGGAAGAAAAATAATAAAAATTATAATTATAATTAATTAATACATAAGTGAAGCACAGTTGCTCACCACTTATAGGCCAAGGCCCAGCCAGTTCCCAAGCAGCAGACCCTGATCAGCTTTCCCCCTAGTACATACATTGACTATCATGCCATATCGTATGGAATATCCCTTGGCACAACTGGGGTCAGGTGTCCTGCCTATGTCCCATCCCAACTCCTTGTGACCACCAGCAGGTAGAGTGGAGTAAGAAGCTGAAAAGTCCCTGACAATATAAACATTGCTTGGCAACAACTAAATCATCAGCATGTTATCAATGGTATTCTTATCCTAAATCCAAGTACAGGCCTGTAAAAAATGTGAAGATGATCATCCAAACGACTACAAAACCAAGTTAAGTATCCATAAATGCAGTCTGAACGTGCTATCAGGAGCATACTTTTTCTAACTGTATTCTTTCATTACAATGATTATAGTTATGCCCACAGAGTTGTAATAGAGAAAATATTTTTTCGAAGTTAGTAAAAATTTAAAGACCACTTTGCAGAAGAGAAAATATGCATTGCTCTTCACTACTACTGCTATAAATAAAGTGTAAAAAAATCTGCCATGGTAAGACACCAAATTATATTCCTTTGCATACTGTTTACCTAAATGTTCTTTGAAGTAACAGGCAAAAATCAGGTACTGAAGTAGCTCACCCCTACAATTTATTTTCATATTCTTTGGTTTAATTAATACTTTCAATTTAGTATTTTGGCATTGGAGGCTCAGGAAGAGAAAGGATTTAAATTAAGGGCTCTAGCATTCAAGATTCATCTAACCTCCCAGTCAGATGATGTGTAACCTGAGAACAACACATATTCTTTATTCTCCTGCTTTTTTTGAATGATCTTCTAATTCAAGATCTCACTTCCCTTCCTTCCCAAGTCAATCACAGAAACACTTCATCTGATAGAAAATTACTTTCTGTTCTGTCAATAAGTTTGGGGGGGGAGGGGAGGGACAGACAGTTATTACTGTTATTAAAAGATAAAAATTATGATATCGTAAGAATCAAAGAACATTGACACACAGTAATTATTCTGAACAGAGAAAAAATACTGCAAGACACTTAAGAGTAGAATTATGCAGTTACAAAGCACTAAATTCATCTCTAGTACAACAGCATGAGGAAAATATGACCACAGCTAAAGCATAACAGCAATTACTCTTCTAGACTAAATTTAAGCTTTTTCCATTTCGTCAGGTTATGATCATATGGTGGCATGGTTTAGTTAGGAACTAAAACATAAATTAAGAAAACAGAACAGAGACTAATGTGGTGTTCAGAAAGACATTCTCTTTCCTTCTCTTCCCCATTCCCAAACCCAGAGAAAATCACACACTGGTAAAATGTCAGCAGCATTCTCCAAGGAAATCTTTTCCATCTAAAAATCACAAATAAAGAATCTTTTTCCCGAAGTGTCCAAAATCATAAATGAGCATCAAATGCAAATTTCTGCAATAGTTATTTGATGAAGGCTGAACTCAGTGGATTTACAAAACTCAAACTCAAGCATAAAAACACCTTCAAGTTCTTGTTTCTTCATTTGCTTATTCCATACCAATTATCTCTATTTTAGACAATTCTTCAAAATTAAATTCTGAAACATATGTCAGAAATTTTTCAGACCAAACTCAGAATGAGAGATTTCTTTGGCCATTAACAAAGAGATTACTACAAACAGTTACTACTATTTAATGACACAAAAATTGATTGAAATCATTTTATGCTACATATTCAAGAATTATTCAACAATTAAACAAACCCAAACCTGCTTAAGATATTAAGTATAAGCAATGATGCCTCCACTTTCTTCACTTACTATGATTTTCATAGTTACAAACAAATCTGATGTTATTTCTTACCAAAAAATTGTAGAAATAATAGCACTCAAGTGAAAAGTTGCAGAGGTATTTGGCAAGTATTTGCCAAAAGGCAGAATTCCAGGCTGTTTCTTACACTAACTGAATTGCAATTCTCTAATCTATCAAAACCTACCTGTGTATTACACACATGACTGTGTATCGTACCTAACATCTGAATTTAAGAACACAACTTTAAATAAGTTTTAAAACCAAGAATCATGACTGTCCTCATTATACATTCTCTTTTCAATGAAAAGCAGCTTGATGCATCATATTTTTACATAAGGATCCTCTCCTCATTCCTTAGCAGCTCATTATTTCAACACAAAGTGTGCCTCATTCAGAAATCACTACTCTGCACAGTCAGAACTAGACCCTTGAAAATCACCCACCTTCTCTTCAGCTCCTTCACTGATACTTTCCCCCCTTACGCTCTTCTCCAAATAACAGTTAAATCAAAAACTTCACACTTGCTAGTACTTTCAGCTGTATAACAGAAAGTGTGCTAAGAGGAAAAATGTAATGGTCATTAGAATTTCAATTCTAAAAAGTAGTTTAAAGTTCACCTCTGCTTTGTATGTAAAACTGTCTTGGACACAGTATCACAGTTACAAAAGTAAAAAAAAAAAGTATTACTTGGAAACTGAGTAAACTTAACTGCCCTGATGCCTTTTAAAGTCTCTCGCACTCCCACTGTACAATGAACCTAATAGAAATTACAGCTACATCAAGCAAAAGAAGTGAAAATGTGCTTCCATAATAAATGGTAATTTCCATTTCTATCGTCCTAACAAGCAATACCATGAAACAAGATTATCCACCTGTTGAAAGATGTATTTTACCTACTCAGTACACTGCCATCAATATCAGAGCTAAGTGATTTCATATCCTCATTAAATAGGAGAATAACATTATTAATGCCTTTCATAAGGGTACTGGATAATGCACACTTCTAGCCTGTGATTTAATGCTGTATCCCAATTTACATCTGTAAGTATTTAAACACTAAGATCACACATTGGATTTTACAACAGTAGAAGAATATAACACAGTGAAACTTCAGCAGACTGAAAAAAACAAGTGAACATGAGTCTCTAACAGCTACTTAATAGAAGAGATTTAGTGATAACACAGGCATACTGTTATCTAACAGTAATAGCTGTGATGCAAAAATGTCAAACTTTTCCAGGTGACACATAGAGATATGCCCAAGATAACCTCACTAACTCCAAACTTTGATAAGATAAGCTTCCAGCAAGCAGCACTGCTGTAAACAGCAGATGCTAGAAACAACCCCTGCAGTCAGAAACTGCTGGACAAGAGCTCTTGCAAGCTTTCTGCTCCTTGAGATTTGCTACTCCATGATTCATAACAGGCCAACAGGACACAGTAATTTGACATACAAAAGTCACAACACTGTGGAGGGTTTACTTTGCTCACGTAACAAAATTCTTAAAATTCTTTTTTTCTTTTCTTCTCAGATAAAAGCTGTGAACACTTTCTCACTCACATTTTCCCAAGAAAATGCTGGCAGCCACCCTGAAGTGCTAAGTTGAACACAAATATACTAAGGCTGGGGCCGTGCCAAAGACACAGCTGCCACGCCACAGAGAGTATCTTGAAGCTGTCTTAACACACATGGCTTTTTCTCCTCTGGCTTTCTTCAACAGCTTTTTTTTGGATATGACACAGCACTAGAAGCTCTAGCTGCTCCTGGAGCACTAGGAGACAAACAAAAAGAAAGAAGAAGCCAGTCTTGACCACTGCCTCCAGACAGCACTCCCTCACAAAGAAGCGAGTTCAGCAGTCTGTTTCCCAGTAAGTCTTCACTTGCTGTCAGTTAATGGCATCACTGTCATTTCCAAAACCTAGGCTACATTTTCCAAAGTCAAGGGTTCAAAATGATGCCAATAAAAGAACACCCGTCATGCTTCAATTACTTACCAGTAGTACAAAGATTATTTAAACCACTTTCTTTTTCCTTAAATGTGCAAAGAAGCTCAAAGGTTGTACATCAGTCCTAGAGCTGTCCAGTCCTCCTAAAATCTGACACCTCATGACTATGCATTACATTAAGAACATAAAAAGTGATTAGAAACACGCATATACTATTCATCCCCTGGAGAGCCTTTCCTTCTTCCTGTCAGCTCTATTAGAAAGATTCTTACTGGAATTAAATATGCTCCTTTTGCTCCAAAGAAGTAGAAAATGTACTATTCCTGAAAGCATGAACAATATGCATAGATTGGAGAATCAAGCCATAAATTTATTTTAATCCTATTGCTATGACAATCACAGAAAAAAATAACTGATGTACAGGATATTTAATATCTAATGTTTCCAAGTGTAATTCTCTCTAACTAAAACTTCAGGACAGCTTCTTACTCCTATGTACTCCTACGTGTATTATTTACATAAAGCTGTATTTTAACCAGCAGTAACACACAAAATATACACAGAAAATCCTAATGAATATCACTGTTATCAGTATGAACAATAACAGTACCTTACTCCAAGATCACCAGCTACTTTCCCGCCAGCTTGCTGCTCAAGTACTCACTGTCTGGGCAGTGTGAGCACACAGAAATGGAAGAGATTTTAAAAAAAAATCTGTCTCAAGGGTCTTATAACATGATTTCAGAACACAAAGACTTTGCAAAGGTCTTTCTCCTGAGACCCAGTTCATCTATATGCAACATCTACTCCAAATGCCTCAAATTTCCACATTCTAGAGGACAGTGGCTTTCTGACTAATAATTTAAATTATCAGGAAATATAAGTTTAAAAGTTCCTACCTTTGCTCAAGTGGTAAGATACTGACCTTCAGAAAACTTTAGACTTCTTAAACACTGCTGCTTTTATTAATTCACCCTACCATTGGGAAGTTCATTTGGGTTTGCTGGAAAAGGCAAATAATAATCAAGCATGCTGCTAATTCTATCCTTCCCTCAAATCCCTACCAAAATCCCATTAACACTACACTGAGAAACATAATTTCTCTGAGGGAAAAGGTAAATCAAGTCAGAACAATAAATCTCAACTGTGTAACAAGCTCCACCCCATCACCTTGCTTGTGTGACGATATAAACTAGTTTAACAACAGAAAAATTTATAGAAAGTATTATGAAACTCAGGGGACAGGAGGTAATGTGCAGTGTTAATATGAGCTCTTCAAAGAGCACCAGCACAAAAAGAGGTAGAAAGAAGGAAACTAGAATGTCACTGAGTCAAACCCATTAAGTAACACTTGCCCCTAACAAAGTATTTGCATCCCATCAAGAAGGCTAAGCCTAAGAATTACAATGCTAAGTAAATAACGTCTGAAACAAGACTCAATACATTCAGAATTCCAAGAACTCTGAAAAGGAGACTAGCTATGGGAAGCCTACACATTTCCAGGGAACGCATTGATTGGAAAGAATCAATGTGAGACACACTATACCAAGAAAAGTCAGGACACTGAAAAGGCAGGCGTTACAAAGAGAACTGCAGCAATTTAAAGACCTTTAACTTTAGATGTGTTTCAAGTGGAGTAAGCTTTTACCTTTCCTCCTTTTTTTTTTTCTCCACAGTAGCAACAACTTCATTTTAAGTTGCAACAATTCTATAAATCAAGGACATCTTATATTAGTGCTTTAGCTTCCTAGCAGAGAAACCAGCAGGTGAAGTCTGTGTTCCCCAAGACAGTGCATAAATCGATTCAAGATCTCACATAAAAAGATGCAGGGAGAGTCTCTCCCAGCAGCTGATGAAAACCAGAAGGGTGAAGCAAGCTGCAGCAAGGCAGTGGAAATCACAACTGAGATGGAGTACATAGGGGACTGTCACACTTGCTTTGCCTTTTTGCTCTGTTTTCAACAGTTCAGTTCATTTCTCTCCAAATCCTCACTCCCTCTTCCCTCATCTTCAATCAAGAGGAGAAAATCCTTTTCTTCAGAACTATGGTGTGGGGACGCTTACCTAACAATATAAAAATAAGAACATAAATGGTGTTTTAACTTACGCAGTCTAGGGCTGTGTAACACGGTTCCATTTTTGTCAAGGGTGGCCAGAGACAGATGATTCAGGTCAAGAATGCAAACCACAGCAAATACCTAGACATAAAGTGTCCACAGTAATTCCTGGCTATCAACCATTTTACAGCTGGTAGTCCAGCTTCACTGTAGAGTTCAGTATTCAGTGCAACTATCCCTACCTGGCTTCGTCTAATTACAATTTTAAACTCACTTACACTTTTTCTACTCCACAATATCATGTGGCAAATAAGTTCCACAATTTAATTACACATTGCTTGACAAGCTACTCTAATTTTCATCAGGTAGCACATTTAATTCACCACGTGGCCTAATTCTTGTCCTAAGAAAAGCAGTTACTCTTGCTTTCTACTCATCATTTCTTTATGATCTATGGATTTTATAGATCTCTATCATCTCTTCCCTTGTTCTGTTGTTCTGTTTCTCAGCACAGAGTATCTTCCAGCAGAGAGTATCTCCCACATCTCTTATCCACTTTTCCAGTATCTATTAAACCCTTGCTGTGCTGCGATGATTATATTAATGCACACTGTTAATGATTTCAACACACCACTGATGAACATAATGGCCTAACAATGATTTAATTCTTTGTGAACAATTCCCAACAGCTGTCTGACCACTGCCCTTCTCATGCATGCATATATGTAACAGGAGCAAATTTAGAGTTTATCACTCTGTAGACAGGTTTGCATTATATTCCCCTCTATGAGCATCATTTGGCATTCACCAGAACTGAACTACACTTGCATGTGAAAGAACTGGACAATGGCTTCAGAAGAGTTTGCTGCAAGTACTTCATAAATTCGTATTTTACCAATCCCCGAAGACCAACAAACTGCTACAGTGCCATAGTACTGACACTCCTTAAGAATATTTTTTAATATAATGAACCCCTTAATCCTAGCAGAAAACTACTGCTAACGTTGTTCCAACATGAAGCAATCATTTATCTACGTTGTTTCTCATCTTTTAACCAACCATACTAACCCACAGGATAATCACTTGTCTTCAGCAAATAAGCTTTGGTTGAGGTCCTTAGTCAAAAATTTCATCCACTTTTAAACCAATCTGCTACTGACTTCAGTAAGTGCTTTCCAATTCTAGCATTGCAGCATTCAGTGAGCAATAACTGTGTAGGATTTGGTGAGTAAGAGATCTACTTTAATTTTATGTCCTGCCTGCAGATTATATAAACCTCACCAAGTTCACCCCCTTCAGTTCTCTCTTCTGCAAACAGCAGTGTTCCAAATGTTAGTCCCCTACCTCCTTCCATCGCCTAATTTTACCATCCTTTTTTTCAACCTTTAATTATACCCCTAAATTTGTTTATTGTAGTTGTAACAATTCCAGCTAGTAACAGTTATTTTTCAAACACCTGACATCTTTAAAAAGAAGGGGAAAATAGCATCTGAATTAGTTTCTTGGGATTGCTTCCCTTAACAGAATGCAAAATGCTGGACCTTTTGCACTCCTCCAGAGTGAAAATGACACGAACAATTCAGGTTCTAACTACCCATTACTCGTGACCCAGCAGGAATGCCAACTGATCAGATCACCCAGTAAGGGATACACCTGAACAAATAAAAAATGCAATGACGTAGCATTTTGTTTTGTACTGGCATTTTGAGATTTCATGGTACCAACCAAACTTCACAAGATTTTGCATATCACAAAAGAAGTCTCAAGAATCTCAAAACAGATGCATCTCTCCTGTGAAACACAAGATGTGTGTTATGCTTGTGTCTAAGGAAAGTCTTGTCTCCTGCCTGAGCTTGCTCAATATGCAGGAACCAATTTCAGCTGTAATTTCCAAAAACGTTTTATTGGAATAGCAAAAAAACATGAGGGAAAAACAGATCATCTTGCAGAATTCTGGAACTGACTACTTTGCCAAATGCCTGCTGTGCTCTTAGAAAGTGGTGTTGGATTCTCCCTTTGAGAACTTCCTTCTATTTCCAGGCAAACACCTACTTTTGCTTTAGAGTTTGGATCATATCAGATGATTAGTCCTACAAGAGGACACATGTGAACATACCAATCTTAAACCCAGTATGCAGCACATCACCCACTTGCTGAAATACCAAAAACTCAGTTTAAAAGTCTGTTGCACATCAACTTGGTATTTTTCACTTGCAAAGAATATACAACCACAATGACATTAATATAAAGGTTTTCTCAGGGACTGTTAAGCAGTATTCTTTTGTTTCCAAACAACTAGTACAATTCCATTTCCCCTTCATCTCTGGGAGTAACTTTTCATAGTCACAGCTTTGTTTACATAATCTTCAAAATACATCATGCTTTACAAGACAATATTTTTTGCCATAGAGTCACTAATTTCTACAGCATCACACTGTGCAATAAAAAAATCTACACTAGTTGCCAAAGAACTCACAAGTACATTTAGCTGTATTAAAAAAATCTTTACTTATCCAGTTTGCACCTCTTGCTTTCCTACAGAGATCAATCACCAGACCCAAGATCTGTGAACCACAGGCTAAACCTGCTGTAGGCCATGGCATATTTTTCATTTTTGACAATATGTTGGCATTTCTATATAATAAATTCCCAGGTTCTGCAAAGATCTAGGAACACTGTAGAGGTCTTGACTTTTCATATTCTCTTGTGAAATGCCACCCAGGAAATTTAAAAAACAAACAAACAAACAAACCAAAAAATACACCACAAAAAATTATGTTGCAAGCCAGTAAGAAGTGATTTGCGACTCATTGTTTACGTAAGGGGATGTATTCAGCAGTTCTTCTGGACTTCACTTCTAGTAATAAAACTGGATTCACTAATTCATTCTCCATTAAGGCCCATATTTTAATAAGAACTGGAAAACTGGTTCTGAAATTCATTAATGTAACTATAACAATACAAAAGGGTAATTCTGCCACTTGGCTTTCCTCATGTTTGATAATTAAATAAAATTAATACAGAACTTCTATTCCATGACAGAATATCTTTTTCACTGACACATAATACAAACACCTTATCTCTCCCCTAGCTGGAGCCAATATCTCATTCCAAGGAACAGTTCAGTGCATAACAAAAAGAACTAGCACCAAAAAATTCAGACTTCCAATGAGAGCTGCAGGGATCTGTCTTCAGAAAAACGACAATTCTGCACACAAACTACAGGGGCCTTTTACTCATTTTCATAAAACACCACCATCACCAAAAAAAAGAAAAAAAGTCTCCCAACTTTACCTACTACTGTTTATTAGGTAGGGCTACTTTACCTTTCAGAAGCTGACAAAAATGTAATTGATAGACTGAAGGTAAACATTACAAATTCAGAGACAATTTTATAACAGATTATTCTGGCAATACCTGGTTGAGGGAGGGGAATAAATATATAATTACTGTTCAGTATTAACTACACTTTATTACTGTTCTACTTGAAAAATAACTTTATTTTTAATTCATAAAAGGTAAACACTAGTTGCAGAAACTGACATAAACAATGCCTGCCTTAACTCTCTAACCTTGTAGGGTTTAAGAAACTTACTGTAAAATCCAGTCAGTACAGGCAGTATTTTACAAGCTAGCAGATTTTAAGCTAAGCAAGGACAACTTTTTTTTACTTGATGTGCCATGCAGTGCTTCTGCAGTTTAAGTGGGACCAGATTTGAACACATAAACTAGTTTTGCTTTTGTACTAGAAAACTTATCATTCTGACATCAGGTCACAGCAACAGTAACCACCACTTTGGTACAAAACATTATTTAATCACCAGTGTAGTTCGACACATAATACTACATTAAACACCACTGAAGGCTCACTCACAGGTGTGTTAAATAACTCTAAGATCTAATAATATGAGAAAAATCATAAGAAAGAGCAACAGCAAAGCAGTTAGAAGCATGGATGTACAAGTTACTACTCTTTTCTAAAGTGCATGAACACAGCTAAGCAAGATTCCCAAATCATTATTTCTTTTTCCACTCCACCTCACATTCCTCAAAAGTATATGTGTGAAATCCTCTCTCCTTTATACTACCCTTCCCAATGCAACTAGGTCAGGGCATAATTCCAATGGACTTGATAATGAGCCCATTACTTGCCCCTTCAACTTTCAGCCTCTGGCTCCCACCCTACAGAACTGCAAGAATAACAACTGTTGACAGCCATTCAAGAGTCTGTACCCCCGAGGAGGGCAGCAAACACTGCAGAGGGACAGACTGTTTCAGAGGCACCTCATATTTGTGCTGCCAAAAACCTGAAAGCCATTTACCAATGGCACTCGTTCAGCTGAAAAGGCAGTAAAATAACTCAAGAGCTGAAAACTGAAAAAATTTTGAATAGGCAACAGAAAGCAAGAAAAGCAAACTAAGAAAACTAATTTTATGGAAAACTTTTGCATTTTTGGAGAGGTCTAAGTACAGGAAAGGATAGGGGCAAGTTTCAAGTCACAGTCCAAAATTCCTGTTAATTTAACTAATGTTATAAAAAGTAGCAGAAAAAGTTATGATTATTTCAATTCAGCAACAGCCAGGAGCCACAAGATTGCGCACCCCAGAACCACTTTGAACAATATTTCTGGATCTTGATACACTTATCCAAGAAGCATACCAAAGGACACCTAATTACTCTGTTTGGTTACTATTACCACAAAGTAGCAAAAGCTGGCCCAACAAACACAGCATCACCAGGGGGTTAAAGGAGGCGATTATCCCACTATACTCAGCACTGGCATGGCCTTACCTCGACTACTCTGCACACAATTGGAAAACTATGTGAAGGTCCTTAAATATGGAGGAGGGCAACAAAGCTGTGAGGAGCAGCTGAAGACCTTGGCTTGTCTCCACTGGAGAATAGGAGGCTGAGGGGCAAACCTCACTGCTCTCCTTCTACAGCCTCCTGAGTGGGGGAAGTGGAGAGGGAGGTGCTGATCTTTTGTGCCTGGATCCAGTGATAGGATGAACAGGGATGGCTCAAAGCTGTGTCAGGAAGGGTTCAAACTGGATATTTCTTTACTGAGGGCATGGTCAAACACTGGAAGAGGTTTCTTATGGCAGTGGTCAATGTCCCAAGCCAGTCAAATGTTTAAGAGGTATTTAGCCAGTGCCCTTAATAACATACCAAGATTTGGTCAGCCCTGAAGTCATCAAGCAATTTGACTAGATGATTGTCACAGGTCCCTCCTAAGTAAATTATCCTGTTCTATTCTAAATTACAGGATACTCACTTTAACCTTCTCCATCTTAGACGTGCATGAAACCACAATCCAGGCCAACCACTAATGTAAACAATAAAACAGAAATATCCCCAACACACCACTGGAAATAACTTTGTGTAAGTTGCTTTGTGCTTTAGCAGGTAGCATTAAACTTTAGGTTTGGTGAAAGACTTTCCAAGTAGTTACGGAGAAAAGTCAGCATTGAGTAATAAGTGAATCACTTCAACAAAACAATCAAACAAACAAACGAAAAAGCCCCAAACCAAAACAAAAACTTCCTACAATGCAACCTCCTCTCTAGGCTAGCAAATAAGTGTTTGCAGCGGGTATTTGAAAAGCACAACTCGATGAAACACGCTCTTCCAAAATGGACATTGTGTACCCAACGACTGGGACTCCGTAGAAAATACAAGTACCCGAGTTCAAGCCTCATGTGTGGTTCATTTACCCTGCCTTAACTCCACTTTTCCATCTTGCCTCCCTCACTAAAGGGGCGCACCGTGCAATTACCAGCCCCAGCACTACGGGCAGGCGCCAGGCCTCCGGGCGAGGCCGGTCCCGGGACAGGCGGGGAGGCCGCCGCCGATCCCGAGGGACCTCGGGGGTGGCCCCGGGATAGGGGCGCCAGCCCTTCCCCGCAGGGCCGGCAGGACGGGCCGGGAACTCCTCTGCGGAGGGGCCGGGAGCTCTCCTCCAGGACGGGCCGGCACCAGGCCCTGAGCGTACCGGGGGCGGCACAGCCCCCTGCCCGCCACCGACGGGCTCCGAGCGGAGCTGGGGCGGGGACGCTCCCCCGCACCGCACGCCTCGAACACGGGGCACTGCCCACCCCGCCCCGCCGCTCGGAGTCACCCCCGCAGGCGGCGGCGCGGCCGAGCTCGGCCCCACTTACCAGCCCGACTCGGAGAGCGCCGCCCGCGCCCGGTCGGCCATGGCACTTCCCCGCCGCTCGTTCGCAGCACTCAGGGCCGGCAGGCGCTGCGGAGACCCCCGGCACTCACTCGGACGGGGAGAAGGGACGCGGGGCCCGCTCGTTCCCCCGCCCCGCGGGCCTCTCCGGGCGCTCGGGCCGGCCAGGGGGAGGGAGGGAAGGGGGGAAGGGAGGGAGCGGAGGGAAGGAAGGGGCGGAGGCGGCGCAGGCAGAGACGAACAAAGCCCGCGACTGGCGGCTGCCCGGAAGCTGCTGCCGCCATGGCGGGGAAGGGAAGGAGTGAAGGCGGGGAAGGGAAGGAGTGAGGGTAGTGCCGGCCTCAGGCCTGACGCCGTGTAATGTCGGCGAAGGGTTTGTTTAAACGCGTTTCGTCTATGAATAGTATCGTTGACAGCAGCATTGTTCTGGGAAAGGCTCTCCTCAAAACGCGTGTTGCGGGTGAGGAGGAATTTTTAGAGTGGTCTGGAGCGCACGTCGCATAAGGAGCATCTGTGGGGGCTGGGGATGTTTAGCCTGGAGAAGAGAAGGCTCGGGGGGACCTTCCAGCTCTTGACACCTTCCTGAAAGGAGCTCGTGGCCAAGTAGGGGTCGGCCTCTTCTACCAAGTAAGAAATGGTAGGATGAGCGCAAATAGCCAGAAAACGACGGCCTTAAGTGTTGCGGTGTGGAGCAATATCCTGTTTCATCTTTCCCCGTCCCTCAGGTGCGCCAGCCTCTCCCTTCTCCTCCGTCTTGCTCCTTTGCTAAGTGCTGTCCGTCAAGCACTCAAGTTTGTGCCACAGGAGGTTTAGATGGGATATCAGGATAAACATCTTCACAGAAAGAGTGAAGCATTGGAACAGGCTGCCCAGGGAAGTGGTGGAATCACCGTCCCGGCAAGCGTTCAGAAAAGCTGTGATGTAGTCCTTAGGGGCATGGTTTGGTGGTAGACTCGGCAGTGCTCATTAATGAATGGTTGGGCTCATTGTTAATAGTCTTTCCCAACATTAATGATTCTTTGTGAAAGACTGTTTCTGTGTTTCTTTTATATTTGGCAGTTTGTTGTTTGGGGTTTTTCCTTTAATGATTTGCCCTAAAATGCTGGGCACTGATATGAACGTTTTGGGGGCTTTTTATCTGCCTTTTCAAAGGGAATTATACTTTAACAGAATAGCACTATTTCATTATTGTTGTCACCAGTGCCCAGTGCCCTCAGGCGCCAGTGACAGGTGAGGTGGGAGCACTGTCCCCCTGTTTACTCTGTGTTCCCAGCATCCAGAGAAACGGCCAGAAGGTGAACACGAGCAGATCAGGAGTTAAGTAAATGCTTATCAAGGCCTTGGTGCGCGGGGTTTCTACCTGCAGGTGAGGTCAGCTGCTCTGCAGAAAACACTGACCATTTGCATTAGTGCATCACGTCCAGCTACTTCTGTAACCCGTCAACGCCAAATGGTTTTTTTCAGCGCTGAGGTTTTGAAACTTGTCTGCTTGCTGTGTTTGTCTATTAAAGGTGGACTTTTCTTCATGAGTTATTTTCATCCTTAAGATATTTCAGTTTATATGAAGCATCTTCAAGTCAAAGCTTACCCTTTCACTTTCGTTGAGGGTATTTTTTGTTGGTTTTTTTTTTTTATTTTGTTATTTGATCCACCTGAAAACCTCTCTTTGCTATACTGAGTACAAATCACTCAGGACTTTTGCACACAATACTCTGTGCTGCTCATTCATTATATTTTCTTTTGTGTCTATAGGTTATATACTCTAGGGCAGAGATTTTGTCACAAGTAGATATGGTGTCCTGTGTGGCTGCTGATTTTAAGAAGGCAGGTATATCTTTAAGCTGATAATTATTAAAAGCTTGACACAGATGAAGAAAACAAAACCTGTATTATTCAAGTTCAACTGAATATGCTATACATATAATTGAAGCTTCCCTGGTCATGAGCCTTAACATAAATGTAAAATAAAATCTTTTAAAAAAAAGGCAGCTTAAAATAGAAAACTAACATGTGATTTCTGCCAGCAAAATCTCAAAATAATGAATATAGCCATAGGAAAGTGTTAATCCTTGTGGTGGTCATTAAACATCAACAAAAAAATTAGCAGAGGGAGCGTTATTAATGGGGAAAGTGGATTATCAGAGGTTGTGCGGTCCTATGTCATGTCAAGGCTCCAGGTGAACATGAGCTGCAAAAGGAATAACGTCAAGGAGAACTAACTAACCCAAGAGCCTTGAATCAGACCTAATGTATGTCTGTACCAAAGAAACTCTTGAGTTAGTGACAAGGATACTATAAAGCAGAAGAGTCACACTGAAATGTCGGTGGCCAAATCACACCTATATTGCAACAGTAGCAGCCACTGACATGGAAAAGCACTAGCAGATAAGTGTGGTTTCAGTTCAGAACTTACTATGCAAAAGAAATGGGAATAAAAACACCTTGCATTTGGAGTCTGACCTGTCTGCACATTAGATTCTCAAGAAAAGGTTGTAAACATTGTAACTCAAAATGGGATGCCCATAGAACCAATTAATAAGGGATGGAGTATGACCTAGGAAAAGATAATGAGAATTACAGACTTTATGCATTGCCTCATGTTAGTTTAATACATGGAAGGTTTTGCTTACTTAAATCTTCATTAAAATCACCAGGCAATTATACCAGCAGTTTATGCTGGCATAGGGCTAGCTGTTGCACCTCACGACACTAAATGCCATCTATTATAAAGGAAATGTAGGTGTTGTCCTTCTTAAAGGTCTGCAGGCATCTGCTCTAATAAATTCATTATATGCAAGCTGAGATGTGTGTGTGTGTATGTATTCACATGTGCCTCCTTTTGTGCAGGAGAAGTCCCCATTAGTGGGTGTTCCTCTGCTCACAGAGGGCACTGCCTGAGCTTTGTAGTTTGTAGCTGCTGTTGGCTGTGCTGCACCGAGGTGAGCAATTAGTTCCACTGTAAAACAGAAGGTGATGCAGTGCCTGCCAGGCAGTCAGAAACCCACAGATAAGACCCTCTGTACCAACTGTTTGTGATAAAACATTCTTAGAGCATATTCTCTATATTGATCACCTTTAGAATAAATGACGTTGCTGAAGGTAATGAGCACCAGAGTACCACCAGAGGCTGTAAAGGGACTGACCTAAACCCCTGCACTCCTGTCAGGGGCTCTGTGCCTTCAGAGCTTTCTCTGGAAAAAGCTTGCTCCAGATGAATCAGTGCATCACTGTCCACAAAATTCACATGGACCTCTTCTGTCCAAACTGCCTAAAATGCAGCTCTGTTTGACTGCTGCCCATATGCCCTGGGACAACTTAATCTATGCCAAAGAGGTTATTTCACAATGTTCTGTAATTTTAAATACCTGAAAAGATTGGTCTACTTGAGCACCTCTGGTGAGACAACTCTAACAGACAGAACTAGCACGCAGCAAAGATAGCAAGAGCCAGTTTTTGAAGCAGCCCTGCAGGTTTCTTGGTTAATTGGATTAATTCATCCTTACTCCCTTCATCTCCTGCCAGTTCCAGGCTCAATCCTCTTGGTTAGCGGTAAGCTCACAAAACTGGGGAGCTGAAACTTTTGACCACACTTTCCAGAAACAGGCAAGAGCAGAAACCTGTAACACTCCTGAGTTACGGCATCATTCAACCCAACCTGATGTGCTGAAAGCAGCAACGTTGGGATGAAGACTTTGAACACCAGGTATAATAGGAGGTCCCCACAGCAGCAGAAAAGGCTGTTTTGGTCTCAATTTTTATTTTGTCTCCCACAGAATAAGCTTTCTTCATTTCATTATCTGAAGGGAACAGGTCTGCTTACTGAACATAAAAGCAGATGGATATCTGCTTATCCTGGATCTGTAGCTGAAAGTTACTGGGCACTGAATGTAAAGAGCCTTTCCTTCTGGTCACTGTATTTCTAGGAGTGTGCTGGAGTTTCAACAGAAGTGGTTACTTCTCCATGTCCTGTGATGGACTGGGTCCTGAACTGATATGACTGCAGTCAGAAGGATTAGCTTTCCTACATGTATTGTTGCATGTCAGCTAAAATATTGTGTATGTTTTATCTGAAGGACAGTACTCAGCACTCAGTCTTTCTTATATGGCAGCTGGAGAAGAGATGGACTTTTCACAGACTAAAGAGAAGAAGGGAAAGTTACAGAAGTAAAGATTTTCTTCATAGGGGAGAGGAAGGAGAAAGGCTTGGAAAGGAGTGGGATGGAGGAAAGACAAACAGCAAATACATATCCTTCATGGAAGTGGTAAAGGATTATGAAGTCTTGGACATAATGCTGTCACCTATAGCCACAGACTGTAGTTAAGGTGGTGTTGCAAGGAGAGATAATTTCCACTAAAGGTTAAGGCTAACATTTTTGTCAGGCTGCTCTAATTGATTTTGCAACTCTTCTGGAACCCTTCAGTTTGACCACACTCCCCACTTTCTCCTGCAAATCACTAAGTGTATGTCAGGCATCTTAAAAGTATAGTTCACACTGGCATCGTGTCAGTCAAAAAGACAGCATCACACTTGGTGGGGCACTGTGGCTGTCAGGATAGGGGCATTTATATATGGCACAGTGATGCTGTTGTTGGCTCTGTGCATGGCTGCCTATCAAAATCTCAGCAGTTCAGACCTCAAAGTGCAGATGAACCACTGCAATGATCACTAGGGTATGATGAATCAGTAAGTACTGCAGAATGTAATTCCGTATAATTATGATGCTTTCAGGGCCCCTTGTGGGCCAGCAGAAGGGCTGGTGTTTGTCAGCCGTTCTGGCAGAGCTCAACCTATTGCCCCTCTGGACACTGACTTGGTAAATAGCCAGGGAGCAGAGGATCAAACAGCATATGGCTTTGCAGACTTTACTGGGCTGCAGTAAACATCCCAGCCCTGAACAGCTGTGCCTTGTCTCTAACAAGATTACTTTTAAGAGACTGATACCTTCTGGACTGGATGAAAATCTGGAAATAAGCATGTTGTTGTCAGGGTTTTGAGTGCACCAAGAGGCTCTGCAGCCTCTTCCCCGCTCCCTGGGGCTTGGTTGCCCATCCTCCATTGCAGCTCTGATATGGTGCAACTGTAGCCTTGGATCAGGGTGCTGGGAACAGAGCTATGTGAGGAGGAGCTATGGGAAGCCTAATGGGGGCCTCCTGTTCTTTGCTTGGAAGCTACATTGAAGCTCAGGCTTCTATCCTTGAGACTTGTCTTAGGTCTGCCTGTGCCTGTCCATGTGCCTTGCTGATCCTGAACCACTGGGTTGATTTGCTGACTTGACCTCACACCTGCTTCCCTACTGCAGACCACTGTAACGTTGAGTACTGCCTCACCCTGATCCCCAGTGTGGCATCTGCTCAGGTACTGTAGGACTGTGCCCTTCTGGGTGGGATCATTGCCCTACCTGCCTTGCTATTGCCCTCAGCTTCTGGCTTCCTTCTCTTGTGGGACAGCCCACGCTTGCTGCTTCCTGAGAGCTGCTATCCCAGAGCCATGAACGTGGTGTTACATGGAGAAGTTAGTGGCCCATTGGCTGTCACCCGGTGTCTGAAATCAGTACACATGATGCAACTGAACAAAGCTCAGTGACAATGGAGACCCTGCTGGAGGCCAGCTGCTGGCCATACAGTCCCTCAATGTACAGGACAGGACAATGCCCTCAAATAGGAAGAGAGCAAGTAGGGAATGTGTGGTCCTCTCTGCAGGCTTCTGCTTCCCTCATGCTTCCCCAGCTTTCAAGTTGAAAGTTTGTCTCAGTAAAATTAAGGTCAGTGCCTGCAAGCAGTACTGGGCAGAGCTGCTCGTGAAGGGCTGGCTGCATGCTGAGGAATTGTGGCCTGTATGTGAATAGACAAGTTAGGGACGGCACTTTTACTGTGGAGGGTAAAGGCCTTGTGGAGTAAGTGCCATGCAAGAGGACACCTCACACAGTGTCAGGGAGCTTTCAGCAGGATGTAAGAACCTGCAGGGTGGGGCTGGATGGAACATTGTAGGGTTGCCTGTCAAGTCACGTGGACATCTCTGTTAAAACTAAGCCAAATTCTCTAGGGCAGGACAGCAGCACCCCAAACATCACGGTAATGGAAGCTGTAGATCAGCCTGTCAGAGCCATACAGGCACAGAAACAGGCACAGACACCATCATCCCACAGAGTACACGAACAGGATATGTCCTTAACTATAAACACAAATTAGATTGGAGAGCACAGCTGTGCAGCAAAACAGTGATTACAGTGACCACCTATTACATGCACCACCTATTACCTATACACCATGTGTATTTGGCTCTGCAGGAATTCTGTATATTGGGTTTGCTATTAAAAGTCATAAAGGTTTTATTTTGTATGTCCACAATACTAGAAGGCATCATCTCTCTTGAACAGTTTGGGGCATAAATTACCCAGTAATCTGTGTCAGCACTTGACTTAATTGCAAGGTGAGAGAAAAAGACTGAATAAATAAGTGCTGTTTTCTCATGGAAATCTAAAAAGATTATTTTTGGATTATAAAAGATTCACTCTGTGGTTTTCCTCAAGTGTTGTTATTATGTTTGTGCTTGAGGAAAAGCAAGTTATTGGAAATCTATGCCAGCTCCAGATAAGCAGTTGACTTTCTATCCATGATTTAATACCCACTAAACAGGCAAGAATGCTTCTTTGTTATTTCCTGGCAGTGAAAATATACTGTGTTAGGCATCTTTCTTATTCAGATGTGGCAGCTTCTGCCTACCACTGCTCTTGCCCTGTAGTCTGTGGGCCCAAAGCCGTACAGTTTGGAAAAATAACTACATTTCTTAAGAACTCTCAAGGAGCAGCAAAATCAGTGCTTCTAGCAATCTAGTGCAATAACTGGGCATGCTGTTTGCTGACCTTCACTTATGAGTGATTCAGTTCCTTTCTTTTCTAATTCTTATTTATGTATCTCTTCTGTATCTGTTGATTTTGGTGCTCTGTCCTTTGTGCTCCTTCTTTCCTGCCTATTAGCAAAACACAACAAACCAAAAGAACGTGAATCATCTGATCTTCATGGTAGGTTTTTAATCTTCTTTCAAGAGAGAACTGGACCCTATTTTCGAAGTAACTGCATTATAATGAAGGGAATTACAAAATTACAGAATCATCCTTAAAGCAGCCTTACATATTTTAAGTTATTAAAAACAACATTTTCTTTTTCCAACTATGTTTCAGCTTTTTGATTAAATTATGCTGTTCTCAAAGATGAAGGATGAAAAGAAACAGAAATGCTAGAGCCCTGAGCAATTTCTCACTATTTGCAAGGATGCACTTGGAACTTCCCTGACTAGCGTATTTATTCTAACTAGTTAAGACATTTCAAATGGAGTCCATACAGAAATGGGACCATAAGAGCAAAGTGAAGAGTTTCAGGGACTTAAAAATATTCATAGCCCCATATCCTCAAGCGGGCTTCTGCTTGCCACAGTTGTTTTAAAAGTTTTCATTCCTTTATTTCAGTACAAAATCATAACTTCACTTTTTTTCACAGCCTACAAAAAAATCGTGATTTAGTACAAAAGTGAATATATGTGTTAATGCAGCAGCTTTCTTTAACAGAGTCCAACAGTTGCCAGTCTGGGGGACACAAATATACTCCAGAAAGCACAGTGGTGTTTGGCAGATTAGTGAACCACTGAAAACTGGCAATCACCATGAAAAATTACCAAAAGGGGAAAAAATTGAGGAATGAGAGATTAGAAGAAAAAGTTGTGGAGGAGGACCATAAAAAAATTGAGAGAATGAAGAAAAATTGGCAACAAGTGGGTCACAGCACAGAGCAACAATTTGGGCTACCTATGTCAACTGGGATTCAGACCAGTAAAATAAGATGCCATTAATGAAAATAAATTATCATGAAAATAATACATCAAGTAATGCTACTAGTAAGCAAACCAAAGTACACACAGCATAAAACTGTGCAGAGAGGTCACTAAAGGCTCCCTTTTTCTTCTGCAAATGAGGCTTTCGGCTTGGAGAGTGAGTACAGATTTTATGAGTTTATCTTTTTTCCTCATCTGGCCACAAAATCAGAAATAATCAGTACTCTGTTCCACCCTCTATAAAATTCACTGAGGCATTCCTTTAATTATGTTTACATATGCTTATGCTTGTGGGGCTGCTGTGTGGACCAGGCACCTGGCTGAAAAAAGGGAAATTGGAGAGAAGGGATGCTGAAGTTTTTACTTTGAAGTGGATCCCTTTTCTGGTCTGATTCACATTACAGTCCTGCACCTTGTTGACATGGGGGTAGAAATCAATTAAGCCAGCATTGATGCTGGAGACAGTATATCATCAGATCATTGCCTCTCTGGAAAAAAAAAAAAGTAAACCCATTACTTGTGGAGCAGTGTAGCTGCAAATTAAAGGTGTTAGGAAAACACATAACTGAGGGGCATATGAAAGGCAAATGTGAGAGGGACAGGAAATGTGTGTGGGAAAAGCATTTGGAAAACAACCGAGGGATAGGAAGAAGAGGTATAATATATCATAGCAACACTTTGACCAACTCTCTGAGCATCTTTATAGAACCTAATTAAAACTTTCAAATTTTGTTGGGCTTCTCTTATTTTCAGATTTTCTGCAATACTGCTCTAAGTTGCCAGTTTACCTCAGCAGAGAACAAGGATAGGCTAGCCCTTCCTGCTAAAACTGAAACAGTTGTTTCCCATCAAAGCACAAAAGCAAAGCAGCAGAGGAGAATCAACTAGCAGTTATTTACCAGCAGTTTGTTATCTATTTCAGTGCTCACAACCATGTTCTCTTAGCCCGATAAGCACGGCAGCCTGCTGCTAACAAATATTGCCTGAAGCAAAACACTGAACAATCTAAAAGAACCTTTTATTCCTATTTTACATATTTATTTCCAAACAGTTCCTAACAGCTCCAGTTAATGCATTAAGGTGCCCAGTCCTTACTGGCTGCACAAATCAGTTCTTCACGCTGACGCCAGCAGTATCGCCATGGTTACATGATTAGAGTGGCTTAACCTGGCAGGTGGCTTAGCAAAATGCCAAGTGCCAAAACAATCCTAGCATACAATCTGAACTTTTCCATCAAACAAATTAGTATACCACATGCTCTGTTGTCCATATCGTGGTAGGTTGGGTTGTTTCTTGTTTTGCCATTTGTTTTTTTTTTCCCTGAATAACAATGCAGTTCTCAAAGTTTTACCACTTCTCACCTATAACATTGCAAACAAACTATTTTCTAAAAGAAACACCCTGTTTCCTCTACTCACAGTTTTGTAGATCCAACAATCGCCGTAAAGATAACAACCAAGGAATAGAAAAAGATTGCATAAAGCACAAAAATTCAATGTGAAGTCTATATTTATAACTACATTTAGGGTTGGACTAAAAATCTGGAAATATCCCATGCCAGCTGAAGGCTGGCCAGCTATTACTTGTTTGAGGGGATTCTTTGGGAGATGCAATGGTCTGTATTTTTTTTTTTAAACTGATGATTGCAAAGCTGAGATCGAGAAGCTTTGGAGATAGAATCAGCTGTAAACAGTTGTGGTTGATACTAGCAGAACTGCTCCATCAAGTTATGAGAATATTTGCCTACCAAGTATCCAGACCAAGTAATTCACATACAAATAGCAAAATGACTTAAAGCTATGTGCCTTCCTGAGAGGAGAAAGTATCAGAGAAATATAGAAAGTGAAAACTTAATGAAGAGATCAAACTTTGGCAAGCAAGGTACAGCTAATGTTTTCTTAGGTGGAAGCTACTAGACTTTGCAAATCTCAAACTAATCCAAAGCCTTAATACCTCAGCTGGTATTATTTTAGGTTTAAAGATATTATAATTGTTACATGTATAACATGCAAAAACTTTCTTTTTTTTCCTTCTGTTGAGTGGGGTACAATGCTGAAAGAGCAGAGAGGGAGTTTTCATTCTTAACACTTGCACACTATTTGCCAAGATCCATCTTCTGATCTGAATATAGGACAGTGTAGTAGCTTATATAATACTTAAAGTATAAAAACACCTTGGAGTGTGTAGAAGTTTTATAGCTGTTTCATAGATTCATTCATTCTGTTGCCCGGTATATTTTCTGTCCAAAGGAACTCCAGAAAAACTGACGTGTTGTTTTTCACAGCTTGTTTGCCATCTCCCCTTTCTCATGCTGATTTCACTGCTGTGTTGATGAAGCTCCAGTCCTCTAGTCTTTATACTGTAGCATTCAAGTTTAGAGATTCTGAAGCCTTCCTTAGAAGTGACTCAAGTAATTTTTTGCATTCGGAGGAGAAAGCTGAAAAGCCTTCAATATTTAAATAGAAACATAAGTTTCAAGTGTAGTATAAAGGCTTCAGATCTCTTAACTTTATTCATCAATTAACATATCTGCAACAGCTGGGGTTTGATCCATATTTTCAGAGAACAGTAATGTTGCTGATACAGCATTTCCAGTTCAGTCACAGTAATACTGAAGTGGTTTTCAGAAGATAATTTAAAAAGCACTCAGTTGACAGGATGTTTCTTCAGGGAACCATTGATCACTTTTTCAAATAGCAACAGAGCCAGAGATTGTCTTCATTTTAATTTCAATATCAGGAATGCCTTAAGTGACGATCACAGCTAACCCATTTTAATGACAACCCTGAACATTTAGAAACTCTTATCTATTCAATGTACTTCTGTGCAGAGAAACGAGAACAGATGGATACTTCCTTAACACCTGCTGCTGTGGGAGTCTTCTGAAACACTTGCAAGTAAGAAATTATTACTGCTATAAAGTGTCTCTCAGTTTTATTTGTTTAGAGGATTTCTACAGAACATGCATGCAATTTATTTCAGGTTTCTCAACTTAGTTGTTGCTTTTGGAAAGCTGAGGAAGGATCACTTACTGAAGGAAAGCTTATTTCTATGCTTTATTAAAAAAAAGGGTTTAGGATAATAGATTGGAGATTTACAGGTATCTGTTGTGTAAGGAGGTAGAAGAATGCACATGGTATGGTACTGCAGCAGTGAAGGAACAGCTCTAGGAACAAAGAGCCCAGTCCTGCAAAGCAGGAGGAGTTCCATTGGAGAAGAGAGGGCTTTCTAGAGAAAACCATGTAAAATTGAAACCTAATGCTTTTCTGACTAGGAACTGAAAGATCAAGTGCAGAAGTTTTAGCTCATAATTGCCCTTTGAGCTTTCCATGGGTGATTTAAATGTTTCTCTCCTTCCACAAGTCTCCAATAATACAGAGGCAAATTATTTCCTAGATTTGGAGCACTGTTCTCTTCTGAATTTATATGCATCAGTTTTGTTTGTTTTGTAGATTTTCATATGCAGGAGATGAACTTAGTATGTAAGTTCAAAGGATCTGAAAGTGAAATGTTATTAAGGACTCTAATCCACCAACATTATTTAATGGGTTTCATTTTCATTGTGCTTAGTTGTCAGAAACTGTCCTAAAATAAATCTAGTTAATTGCAATAGGAGATACAACCCAAGCTGAAATACCAAAAGAAGACATCCATCTTTTGGAACAGATGTTGCAATAATAAATGCAGGTGACAAGAAGTTTGTCAAATGGAGAGGATGGCACTACTTAACACAGAAGGAAATGGTTTCTTCCAGTCTAGGAAGCCATTGGGGATTGACCTTGGAGCGCATCACTTTGATTCTATTTTATAGGTCCACAGACTTAAAACTTGAAATAACTATGCAGACAGTTTACTCTGAGCTATTGCATAATAGAAGTTACAATACTTCACCTGGTAATTCTTGACCTATAATTTCTGACTGGATTGGAGAATGTCTCTTAGAAAGAGACACAGTCATAATTTAAAGGCTTTGCATTGTGATAAATTCCTTAATTCCCAAGATAAGCTGTTTTGATTGGAAATTGCTATAATGCTATATGATGTACATTATATTAGCTTGAATTTTTCTTCCAGCTACAGAACTTTTTTATGTTGTCTTACTGATTCCACAGTTCTCTCATCCCACTGTACAAACAAATCAAATAACCCCTGACTTTCCTGTTGCCTAAACTTATTAAATAAAACTCATTAACTTCTTCTGACTTTAAGGTATGGATTTCAAACCTTACCAAATTGAAAAAGATTCTCAAGAAACTAAAAGTATTTGGTGTATATTTTTAAAGACCAGACAGAAGAAAGTAATGTTATTCCTTCGTCCTCTCTGAAGTAAAGCCATATATAAGCATAGAAATGCGCCGCTGGTTATTTATCTAAGGATCACAGCAATTAATTCAGACACTTTAGATATTAGGTTTTCCTGCCAATTTACATGCATCTAAGATAAATCTTGTAATTTGTTTTGGGTCCTCTGTCTCCTGAACACAAAGATAAATTTGCTATATGTCTAGGACTTGAATTCCAAGGGCTGAACTCTATACGATGCTCAACGCACAAATATAGATAAACCATTTATCTACTCTCAGTGATTAAAACCTGAAGTACATGACTTATGAGGACAAGCTTAAAAGAACTGAGTTTGTTTAGCATGGAACAGGCTTGGGAAGTCATTGTCTACAAAGCCCACTGGAGGATGTAGGGAAGATGAAGCTGAACTCTCCTTGAAGGTGCAGAGTGAAAGCATGAAGAAGAGTGAGAGATAACTGCTACAAAGGAATTTCTGGTAAAATATTAAGAGGAAAAAACAATTATTCCTACTGAGGGTAAGCAGCCACAGCTATCTCCACCATTAGGAACCACCATCCTTAGAAATACTCAAAGCTCAACTGAGTGTTCTGATCAACCTGACAGACCTACTCTGAAGGGTGGATCAGAGCAGATCTGTTCCAGAGAAAGATTCTTTCCAGTTTACATGACTCTATGACTAATTAATTAGGTCTGCTGCCCTAAATCAGTGGAGTAACTGAAGCTATGCTGTAATTTAGGCTTGAAATGCAGACCTTTCTTTAAACAAGACCTTATATGCTATTTGACAGGAACAGAGATTTTTATCAGGGTGCTGGTTCATACAAACAAAATGCTATTCAGCAGACAACAGCTGAATGTCCACCTCATCCAACCATCCATTGTGCTTGTCTTGGCCATTCCTTTCTCTCCTGCATGAACTAAGCTACTTCGTTTAACACCACAGCCTGATATGATAAACTAGCATAAATTCCAGTTCTACAAAATAGACAAGTTTTAGTTCCTCATGCTATACCATGCCATAATTTCCAGCAATATAGTAGGTAGCCCCTGCATAAAACACTGACTTTCCCCCATGGCAGGTGTAGAAGAGATGATTGAGAAGAAACAGAACCATGGGTAAAAACAATTTCTGAATCAGCAGCCCTCTTTTGTTTTCATTGCAACTAAAAATTGGTCCAAAGACCTATGTTCTTGATGAAGCTACATGCTGTGCCAAAGCTAAATGTTATTGAGCTTGCTTATCAGACATGATAAGCAATACAAGGTATATAATATAGTTAACAACTTAATTTGTACCTGTTGTGTTCAAAAGAATCATCCTATTATCTTTACTTAACATTCTTTTACATCCAGTTAAACTAATCCAGTGAAATACACATACATAGGAATAAGGCCTTTGATATGATCAGTAAATTAAATTAACTTGACTCCTGGAAGAAGAAGAAGAAGAAGATAAGAAAATGCCTGTCCTTATGAGAAAGGTCACAAAGAAAGAATAAGAAGAATGCACACTTAAAACCAGAACTTAAAGAAATAGTGCCCAGAGGGATAAGTGGCCTGCCTTTTTTGTAGGTTTCTGTCTGTTTGAAAGAAATCTTTTTCCTTGACACTTTACTGTATTCCCGATCAAGGGTACTTTCTGATTATATGTTCTGATTTGAGATGCCTTATGTGGAAAGATGACTGGGAGTAAAATTAGAGGCAATAGAGAAGTTACATTCACAG
Source organism: Molothrus aeneus (assembly GCF_037042795.1). Taxonomy (NCBI): domain Eukaryota; kingdom Metazoa; phylum Chordata; class Aves; order Passeriformes; family Icteridae; genus Molothrus; species Molothrus aeneus. The sequence continues at coordinate 60,037,384 of NC_089647.1, read as the reverse complement.
AAGTTGAAATGGTACAGAAATTATATGGCAAAACGATGCTGCTCCTTGGATGGAATGTGATCAGTATGCTCGAAACCTATTCCACCAAGATTCCCCACACACACAATCAACAACCATAAGCACCTGCTGAGGGGGGATGGAATGGAGGGTGGAGCAGAGTGGAAACCCTGTGGCCAAGGCTCTGTGGAAACCCTTGTAGGGAAGTGAATTTGATGCTGATAAATCCCATAGCAGCTGTCAGTCAGGGGAGAGAGGAGAAGGTGTCTTTGCTCCCAAGCCAGCAGCTCTGGAGAATTCGCTCTCCTCGGATGAACTTGGTTCATTACAGCCTAATTAAATACAACACACTGCTCCATCCCAAAGTTACCTGCCCCCAAGATATGACCACCTCTTATAGAGCAAGTGCCTAAATTTTATTGGCTATACCTTGAAGAGTGAAGCAAAGGGAATTTTGCACCAATCAGTAACAAACATCTGTATGACTAGAGTTGTTCACGCTCCACCTAAACATAAAGAAATACTATAAAAATACATTGAGAGTGGGGAAAAGTTAGGGAAGACTCCACAGTAACTGCTGGGATCAGTTGATGGGCTGAACCTGTCCTCTCACACATAGGGACAGGTAAGAACCACATTCTGTGTGTACTGAACACTTTCATTGGGGATTAGAGTTTGTCTGTGCATTGCTTTGAATATGTTTCTGCAGTCAGGTACCATCACAAGCAATCCTTGAACTTTAACCTGTCACAGTTTTATATTAATAAAGTGTATTATTCTGTAAGTTGTTGGTGTGAATCCTTCATGGGTGCTGGCAATCACCAGCAGAGGGAATTACTAGAATAGAGGGAAGACTCACTGAGGAGCCTCCGTTATGGTGGCCGTGTGTGTCCCTGAATAAGTCAGCCAAACCACTCTCAGATCCAGCAGGATTGCTCAGTGAAGGGTCTCTATAACAGGATGCTGAGACAATGGTTGGGCACAAGGGTCTTGGCTTTCTTAGGGACTGACAGACAAATCAAACACTAAGGGTTAAAGAAATCTCCCCTTTTCATGTGAATCCTAAAATGCTGCACTTTTATTGCAGGAACCAAACATACTCTATTGCAGGAAAAAGTGAGGAATAAACGCATTCATGGTTTAAACAACAGCTACATTGGCCAGTAGCTTGTGAATATACACATTTTCTTTGCTGTTTTCATCTCCAGTTTGAGGGTCACATCAAAGCCACATCCTGTATTGACTGGAGAAGTCAATACTTCAAACAATGGGGAAAAGAGAATATCAAACTGTGAATATATGTGCAGTATGGGTTGCTCAGCCAAGGCTGTGGATATGGAATAAATGTTTTGCACAGGGATGACACCCTGGGAAAAATTGTTTTCTGAAATATACTTCTTGCCTTAAAGAATATGTCTCCAGTTAATTACTCCAAGATCAATTATAATTGAGGAGATGAATGTGTAAAACTAATCTCAGAACTTTTTACTGCTCTTTCCAAAAGCAGCTGTTTTACATGAGCTGTCGAAAGGTTCACTCTATAAGATCATCTGGTCACACAGCCAGAAGTTTTAAGCAGTATGAAGTGTCCTGGAAAGGGCAGCTAAGTCAAAGTTGGACAACTTGACTGGAAAAACAAACATTTTCTGCAGCAGATGAAATATTCACTAGTCTTAATGACTGCAGTAAGGTTTCTCCAGTTAATTTCTTTGAAATATCTTGGCTTCAAAAATAAGCAAAAAATCTTTCTTCCACTTTTTGAGCGGATGCATCAGTCACCTGCTGGAATCCAGCCTGAGCAAAGGAAGACATAAACTTGCTAAAACTCTGTCTTTTCAAGTGTCTTTGTAGACTGTGTGAGGTGTTTCACATTATAAGTTAGTTTTTCTTTAACCATGTATAATGGTTTGATTTTCATTCTTGGCAGGTGATAAAGTGATCAGACCCAAATAGCATTACCACGATCCTTCTTTTGCTACAACAGCTCACCCACATCTTCTAACAGTGTTGCTCAGTGACTCACTCACTCTGCTGCTACACAATTTCTTGTGAGAGCAGAGAACAGCAGTAGTTTTATTTTTGGTTATTCTCTCAGACCCCTTTGCAATTCTATTCCTACTCATCTGGTTCATCTCCATTTTCTTAATTGAAAACTGAGATTTTTTTTCCCATACAATGCATAATGGTGTGGGGACTTGCCTTTCAAATCTATTGATATGATAAAAAATGTATTTGCAAGTAGTTTTATCAAAGATTTTGCAGCCATAACAAGACTTTTAACTGCATTACAACTGAAGGTGTGAAATGTGTATGTGTGTGTACATATACTTGTCCCTGTCTTCTCACACCATAACTTAATGTAAAACTTTGAGTGTTATTTATGCATCTACTTAAAGCTCTGGAGTAATTACTGTAGAGTAAATTAAAATATAAAAAAAAGAGCGATGCAAAAATTATAAATCTTGCTTTATGTTTGGGGGTTGTACTAAACATAATTTGCCACAAAGCTGCATCTTGTGTTTGCAGAGTGTTTATCAGCTTTCACTATTTATAACAGATGGAACTAGAGCATTCTGAATGTTTCTATTAAACAGAAAATGGCACTGCAACATAAACACAATATTGTGGAAGTTTGGTCTTGCAAATTAAATTCTACAACCTGGCAGATAGCTTACAGTATCATCTTATCCTCTCTTTTGTAGAATATAACTACAGCAGATATCCCTTGTCACATGCCCAGTGGGGACCACATTATGGCTGCATACTCTGAACGAGGAAAGGGAGGATAACACTGATATTCCACAAGGGCCAGTGCATGGATTGCACAAGGCATATTAAAAGAAATGAATGGACAAGCAACAAAGACAATCTCTCCTTGCAGCTAAAGAATTCTCAGTCTGATTCTGATCCTTAGGCACTTATGTCCCACCATATTACTGGTTAAAATACTTCTCCAAACTAACTTTTTCTAAGTAAATAGACAAAATAGCAGCATAATCACAACCATCCCACACTGAACAAATGGCCATTGCTGGTCTTGCAGAAACGTCCTCTTCCACTGAACAATGTGTGCTCTGACTCTGGCCATCTTTAGAGACTGTAAATAATTGTTTACTCATGGTCATTTATGTAAGTCCTTTGGCTGGTAAGCATCCCTTTTCCGGTTTTCAACATATTTTCTTTTCTCAGAGGCCAAAGTGTCTTTCCTCCTGGGTTTCCATAATACACTTCCTTGTTACGGGTCTACCCAAGACTAGAGTTAGACAGTTGATCATTGCCCATAATTTCTGTCTTCATTTATTTAAAACAAACAAACAAACTTCACGCATGCAAATAAAACCATAAGGAATGCCAGCTATACCATTGAGTCAATGTGTTAAAATTCTCCCACCTCCATTAATTTATATCCCTCTTGAAAACTAGACCCACGGAGATGGCCACAAAATGGCACCACCATCAGTAGCTTTGCTCACATAAAAAGTTATATCAGAGTTTTTATCTTCAAGCCCTTGCAAAAGTATTAGCCTCAGATCCTATTCCCTTTAGAGTCTGCAGCCCCTGAAGAGTCCATGGAGAAGCAGGTTTACCCTCAAGGACGGCAGTCCATGGAAGGGCAGATGCTGAAGCAGAGGAAATCTAAGTGGAGGAAGGTGTGAGTAAGAGGAGCTCTTATGGCCTGGGTGCAATCCCCATTCTTTCTTCACCAGGCTGGGGGCAGGAGCCAGTTGGGAATGAAAGAAGGATGTGGAGCCTGAGAAGAGGGTGGATGAGGGTGATGGGAAAGTGCTTTAGTTTTTGTTTATTTTTCTTATCATTCTACTCTATTTTAATTGTTAATTTTAACTAATTTTCTCTCAATCAAGTCTGTTTTGCACACAACAGTCATCGGTGAGCAATCTCCTTGCCCTCATCTTAACCCATGGGTTGTTTTCTTCTTATTTTTTAATCCTGTGTCACTGAAGAGGAGCAGGGAGAGAGCAGCAGGGTAGGAGATTCTTAGCCATGGCTAATCTACCATACTAGTGTATCATCTCTAATTTAATCTGTATCAAATGAGAGTATTCAAAAAGTCACAATTCTAGAAAAATATGGGCATATAACTTCATGTTCTTAAATTAAGCACATGAAAGATTTTGCTTGCCACTTTGTGGGTAAAACTGGACATTCCAGCAAAGGACATGTATGCACGCCTTATAATTTTTTAATTTCTCAAAAGTTATTCTTAGTAGTTTTCCTCATTTCTCATTTTTAATTACAGAGAAGGGTTGGAAATGCATTCAAATTACCCCAAATAATGTTTGAAAACTAATTCCAGTTCTTCCTACATGTTTTCAATCTGTAAGATGCATGCACAAAGTAGCATTTGTCAAGATATGAATGCATAACCATAATGACATTAATGTCTTATCCAGGAGTCCCTGCTGGGGCATCATACTTGCCAAGCAGAGCCAAGGCAGTCTTCTGTATCTTCCTCTTTCTTTCTACAGCTCAGGCTCTCTGCCATTATCTCCTCCAATCAAGCATGAATGCATACATGGCTTCAGCTGGCATTCTGACAATTCAAGACATCAGATATTGACAAATATAAACAGGGCTCTTAAATTTGGAAATCAGTATATAAGAGCTGGTATGGTTGAACTTTGGAACCAATATAAGCTGTATTCTGTATAATACAAGGAATACTGCAAATGGTATTAGACATTTCAACATCTATATTAAGTACCTTTAAACATTCCAAAATATATTTACAGTATCTGGAAGTGTTTCTAATGGATCTTATGCACATGCAGTGTTCAGTCAAGTGGATTGCCCCTGTAGAGGTTATGAACACATCTGATCCATAAAATTCAGATTCCTCACTGATTTGTGTTTTCCTTTTGACACCTAATTATTTGAGCTAGCAGATCTGGAATGTGCTTATAGACTTGTAATTTTATTCTGAGTGAAGAATCATCTCAATCTAACTTCTATCCAATTTCAGAATGGCGTTAAAACTACTTGGCAACTGAAAATCTGCTAAGATGTTTTTCATCAAAACAGTTGGGAATTATACTTCTTAAATTGCCTGTGGCCATTTATAAGATTTAAAAAAAAAAAAAAACAGTTCCTCTATGTTTATGACAGTGGCTCATCTATTGCTATAAACCAAAGCAAAAAATTTCAACATAATGCTAAAAATGAAGTTAAAGTTTGTAGATGAGCTTCTTCAAAAAGGTTCTGAATTTGTAGTTAGAGTACTATCATGTCTTTTTATTTCATGTTTAATAAATCATTTTTGCCTGTGAGAGTCTTTTCTTTCTGAAACTTGGCACAACATAACTTGTTATTAATCTGCATTGTACACACTCGAGCCTTGATCTTGTTGGTTGCCCCAAGTGCCATAAAAACATAAGGAAGGCTTGTATCTCAACTGAAAAGCTTAAATTTAATGTTGTGTCACAATTCAGCTGTTATGCAGGAAGCTGAATGGCTTATAATTCTTAGGTCTTGAGCTGCTACAAGACCAGAGATTTTAGGAAGCTTATGTGGTTATCAAGGCCAGCTATTTCATTTAAGGCAAACAAGGAAGCAGTACAATTTCTGACTGTTTTACTGATGGCAGAGAGTAATGCAACCTTAGAATAGGATAATCATTCAGTCCAGCTGACTGACCAGTTCAGGACTGACCAAAAGTTTAAGCATGCTATTAAGGGCATTGTCCAAATGCCTCTTAAACACTGACAGGCTTGGGGCATGGACCACTTGTCTAGGAAGCCTGTTCCAGTGTTTGACCTCCCTCTCATGAAGAAATGCTTCCTAATCCAGTCTGAACCTCCTCTGGTGCAGGTTGAAACTATTCCTTTCTGTCCTGTCACTGGGTCAGAGGGAGAAGCGATCAGAACATCCCTCTCCACTTCCCCTCTGCAGGAAGCTGCTCCAGAGAGCAGTGAGGTCACCCCTCAGCCTCCTTCACTCCAAACTAGGCAAACCCAAAATCCTCAGCTGCTCCTCATAGCACTTGTGTTCTAAGTTCAGACTAAGTGTTAATGGATGACCAGAGTTGAAATTACTATGTGTGCATGTGTCTACACCAGAAGGAAAACACAGGAAACAGCAAGAGAATTCAGTCAGAGAGCAATCCAAACAAGAGAATTCAGAGTAAAATGCTATCAGATGAAAGATGTGTCTCCTGTTCCTTATTTTCCACCATATTCAGGAAAATAGGATTCCATATATATTTTTCAAAAATAAACAAGATTACAACAAAGACATTTCTGATTGCAAAATCAATTTCAGGGGAAAATAAAGCAATCTGAAAGGTCTCAAACTGCTTAACTTCTCAAGCTATATCTCTGTGGAATTGTGTCTTGCTATTCTTCTTATAGCTGTAAGAGAAAAGAAGGGTGTTATTTCCAAATTGTTTTATTTTGTGAGCTACAAACTGAAGGAAAAACAAAAATATATTTGTGAGGCAATGAAGGATTATTACACATTCATTTAAAGCTAAAACATACAGTTTGTAATTTAAAAGTAAATCATTCTATATTTAAATGTTATATTTTTCTTATGAAGTGACTTCCCCAAGCAAAACAGCAATGCTGATTTGTCATAAGAAAGCCATTTTGCCATACAGAAAGAGAATATTTTTCAGCTAGAGTTATTTTGATTATTTTGTGATATAGCTATTTCTTCTTGCATTATTATTTTTAACTTGTAAAAATAATCCTGTCAGTGGTAAAGAAATAAAACAACTTTTCAAAGTTTACATTTCTGCTCTTATGAAGACAACATATTCAAAAAGAAAAAACACAGACTGCCCAATCTTCTTATGCTAAAACAGGAAGTGTTCTGGGCATTCTGGAACAGGGGGAGGAAGCTTTGGTCCTTGCTCTGAAGGTTGCTGGTATTTTTAAACAAACACAGTTTAATGTAAGCGTTCCTGTTTGAGAAGCCTTGTCTGGAAATCGGTGCTCTCTTCCCTCTTGGGTGATTCCTTTATCCACAAATCTTTATTTAGGCCTTGCTTCTCTGCTTTTCCACATGGTCCTTGTATGCTGAGCTGCACAATGGTGCATAGATCATGATGTGCTCGTGTCTGAAAATCAGGGTATATTGAGGGGGTTTGGGTTGAGCCAAAGGAATGCCTGCCTATGTGGGGATTGCAGTGGAGGATGAAGTGACAGGCAGGAATGCACCACCACCAAAATTAGAGTGAATAAGGGATTAGACCAAGTTGGAATGGATGGCTGTGGGCAATATAGCTGAGTTTTAGCCTCATTTAAAAAGGGGTTTAGCTAGACTGCATTCTTTCTGATCATGTCAGCATCCTGCAAATGCTGTAGTGACTATCTACCTTGATGTAGATAGTCACTGCCTTCTTCCCAGAGATAAAATCTTTTTGCTATTTGTTGTACAGTAACAGCAGCCAAAAAGCAGGATTGTCCCCAAAAGCCAGGTGATGAAGTGTGTGGCTTAGAGGCATTTCCAAGGGAGATTAACACTCTGGAGTAAAACTGGCCCGTTTTGACAAAGATTTTACCTATGGAGTGTGGTGATGCAGCAAAGAGTTGCAATACAGGAAAATAACACTGAGAAATCATCATTCAAATGTCACCAAGACAAATATCCCCTCTTGTGGCAGCCAGAGACCACAGAGCTCTAGATATGCTGCAGCAATTCTTCAGGGCTTCTGACAGTGGTAGGAAACAGGTCTCACCTTTCCCTCAGGAAAAAAAATTACTGCTGCAACTCCCAAGGCAGCAGCTCACAAGCATGCTGAGAGTGAGAAAATCCCTGTCTCTACATCTGCTCTTTCAGCTTTGCTCATCAGAGGTTTCCTTTTGCATCAATGGTGAAAGGTAGGAATGGCATTTAGATGTTCTGAGGTCTATTTGGAGCCCCTCAGCCCCTCCAGCACAGACATCTCGCACGCCTCACATCACTCTGCTCTAAGTAAAGGCCAGGATTACTTTTCAAACACTGCAAAGATGTGAAGGGAAGAGCCTGAGAGTGAACCTGTGTTTCTCAATTGGTGAAACAGATCCCAGCACTGCTTAGGAATGACAACACTCAGGCTCGAATTACTGTGCACTTTTGAAGAATCTTCCAATCAAAATTAACTGTATTCAACAAGCAAAAATTTGGTTTCTTTCCTATTGCATAGTAAATCACTACAAGCTTTTACTCAGTGTCTAAAACTGAAATAGAGTCTGGTTTCAAATGCAAGATAGTAATGAAAATAAAACTCAGAGATATTCTTTGTGAAGACCGACAAATTTCAAAGAATGCAAAGTACAAACATTCCAAATACACAGTTACATAAACTATTTCATTTTGCAATAAAACTCAGTAAAACATTAAATTTTTAATGCTCCTTTACCATAGAATATGCAAATCAACTTTTACAAGTCTACATCTTCCAACAATAGATGGCACTACAAATTCCTACATTCACGACAAAATTAAATAATGTTATAGCATTTTAACATTTGCAAAACTAATCATAACTGCCTAAGTAACATATGATGGTCAACTTAGCTCTAAAACACTTACATAGTTTGGATTTTTTTCACAGTAAAATGGAAAATTACAATAGAAGGAGCAACATCTCAAAAATATTTTACTTCTTACACTGATTTATCTGAACTGAGAACTAGGAAAATATTCCACTATCAATTACAATGGTGTAAATCACAATGCTCAGTGTCAAAGAATAAGAGGTTTCTGTTTATTAGCAGCCATAAGCACAAAGCCTGTTGTCTACTTATAGGAGCAATAGGCTGAATTTCATTTAAAAATCAGTGAAGTAATTTTAGGCACAGGTCTTCCTTAGAAAAGTAAAAAAGTCACTCTTAAGTGGACGAAACTTGTTGATGTTTATTTGTGCAACAGGAACACACCTGCTACTTCAGGACAGGAACCACATGGGCTTTCCTTCACAGAATTGAGCCTCAGGAGCTGCTCACCATGAGGAGGGCTGCAAAGACAGCATGGTATTTGGGAATGCTGCTGAAGCTGAGGAAGGAACTGGACTGTGGTGCGCAGAACTTAGCACAGCCCCAGGTTAGACAACCAGGCTGTTATTTAGCAACAACAGAAGGCTATTAACCTTTGTATAAGATGATATATTGTGGTGGTTTGACAGGAACTTTTAACCCCTTTTCGGACAATGAAAACTTTACAGAACATTAACCTTTCCTAGAAGAGAGAGTGGAAGATGAAGAAGGAAATGGGCAAGTGTGAGAGAGGTCTGGGCAAGTGAGAGATGTTGGAAGAATAAAGAATCTTAGTGGGAAGAGATGATGGAGTAGCTTATGCTGGACTCTTTTTGTGTAGCCATGGACAGAGCCATGTTCCTTGTGACACAGAGACTGCATTCTAGGGGGAGGCAATGCCTCAGAACCAAGAGGGTTCCGTGTTGGTACCCCTCGGCCCCAGGGAGTGAAATTTTGGGGGGTACAGATGTCCCAAAGTTGAGACTGTGCCTTTTTGGAGTGGGACGAAGCCTCCTTAAAAGTCGACCCTAGAAGCAGCTCTGGTCCATGTTCAGTGGTGAGAGCACTGGACATGAAAGGAAGAGGTCACCATTGGCACAAGAAGGACTCCTTCTCCTCTTGATGAACTGAGGATTGAGTATTCTGAAGGGTGGTGCCGGACCGAGAGTCGATGATTTGGGGGATGTATTGTATTGGGAATTTGGTGGGGAGGAGGAGGAGATGTATTTGTGAAGTTTTCATTTTCCTTCTGTGTTTCTCTTTCTTTTTTTCCTTTCCCTTGTAGTTTAGTTAATAATTTTTTTTTTCCTAAGTGGGAGCCTGCTTTGCTTATTCCTGGTCACATCTCACAGCAGAAACCAGGGAGAAGGTATTCTCATGGGGGCACTGGCATTGTGCCTGTGTCAAACCATGACATATATACACTACATCCCCTGTGCTCTTCAGCGAGGTGAAGGTAGGATTGAAATCAGCTGGTTAGCAGCTGGTGGGAGAAGAATAGGCAGAGATTTATAGGATTTCTATTATTTATAGAATAGGCACAGGTCTGAAGTACTGAACAGAACAAAGAGGACAATTATGGCATGTACAGATTCATTTATTAGCAAATCACAAATCAGTCTTCTTGCGCCTGTGATTTTCTCAATAGAACAACTCCTTACTAGTATGTGTGTTATTGAAGAGTCTTCGGCAGACCTAAAGAAAAGGAGGAGAGGGACAGGAATGTGAACTTCACATCAAAGTGGATGTTCATGCTGATATGAATTTGCAGGTGTAAGAGAGGGGTAAGAGGTAAAAGGAGAACATGGGGATGACTGGCCTTTGCCTAAACTGGAATAGCCCACTCCACAGTCTACATGCCATCAAATATCTTCCTTCCTGTGGACCACCAGCATTGGCTCAGATCATCACCATCATTACAAAGCACTATAAGGAAACCCATTTTTGAAAGATTTTAGGCAATAAAAACCATGACTTCAGAAACAGGGAAAGCAGTGAGGGAGCAGTGTCAGCTTTGGCATTTGTTGTAGGTACAGTTTCAAGATACTTCTGCCATTATCCCCTCATTCAGCCCTTACTGAAACACACTGTTGTGCATCAGTAGTTAACAACAGTTGAATCTCAGTGACAGTCCCTGGGAGGGAAATGCTATCAGGTAAGTCAGGGAGCCCTGCATGCACCTCTGAAATGTAGTCCTCCTTCTCTAAGTAATAAAAATAGTCTGTTCCATGTACTGTGGCAAATCTCCAAGCACCACGCAGGGCTGAACTTTAGATGAAGTTGGCGTATTTGAAACAGCCAGCCTAAGTCAGTCTCATTGTTTGGATCAACCATCTCTAAACAGACCTTAGAAATAACCATTCAGTTTCTCGTTTAATATCTTCATTTTTAATTGGCTTGTAGCATTCTTTATATGCATTGAAATTCTAGTACATTAGCTCCTGTGGGAAAATAGTACTCAGCAATTTGAATTTGTTAGCTGCTCTGAACATAGGGGACCTGATTTTCATTTATGTTACAGTCGCTTTATATTGCTCAGGCAGTAAATTGCATTTACACCCAGTAAATGAGCAACCAGAGTCGTGTAAAGTAACTTTAGCATGAATGAGAATTAGGCCCAAAGCCTTCCTAAGTTTTTATAGCAACTCTGTTATTCATCTCAATTGGTGAGATAGGGATTGATTGACAAACAAATAGCAATGCAGTATTGCCTAGTTTGGAAGGAGAATTGAGCCAGGGATTAGAAAACCCCAATTCAGCGAAAGAAATCAGACTGGCTATTAAAAGCTTGAAGTCCAACAAAGCACTAAGGCCAGATGGTTTCAGCATACATTTTTACAATCAGCTAAGTATAAAAGATGAAATAGCTCCCCTGCTGGTTAAAGTATTTCAAAATTATTTACAGATGGGAATTAATGTTAATGAGTCATGTAGCTAACTCCCCACATACCATGCTGAAAATTTACCACCCTCAAGTTTAGTCCCAGCCAATGCACCAGAAAGTTTCATCAATTGAAAATAAAAATAGATTTTCCTTGTTTTACCACGTATAACTAACCATTTCAGTTTCACATCTAAGAGGCTTAAAGAGAAGTAGGATAATGAGGGACAGAGCTAGTACCAGAAATGTCCTCAATGTGAAGATTATTTTCATTGTAAATTCCCATGGCTGGAAGATTTACTCATAAAAATATAACATACAGTACCAGTGTGCTATGGGGAGGACTGATATTAAGGACATGTGCAAGAGTGGTTGAGGGGAATACAGAGCTCTCTCTCGGGGTGAGTGACTCAGAGCCCTGTTGGGTCAAAATGCAGATTTCACCATTTGATGCTCTGCCATGGGAGCATCAAATGGTGAAATCTGCATTTTGACCTAACACAGCACTTTTATCACTCACATGATAAAAGTGCTAATGGGCCACCTAACTGCATGTGTCAGTGAAACACTGAGAATATTCTGCTCTTTTTATCTGAACATATGTGTTAGCTGTTTGCACAGGAACAATTTATTAAATCTAACCCAAACAAAATTTATAATAAACAATAAAGAAAATGGAAAATTCCCCCACTTTTAGTCAGCTTATATTAATGCAGATTTTCTACTGTGTACAAATTTAAAGTCAAGCTTTTGCCTCACTAAGTGGCACAGGTGAAGTAGACTGGAATCTGAATGAGCAGTTACAGATCTTTCTCCTCTCCACAGATAAAATCTCCCTAATAATTGCACTCCCTTAACAGATTCATTTCTCTGAGGTACAGCTAGCTTACTGTTTGATCTCTCTTCTCTCATTAAAAAGCAAACAATTTAAAAATACTCCTTGATCAAGGTCCTTTCAATTTCTCATTTTACAAATAGGGATAATCCAAAATGAATGAGACCAAGAATAATTTTCTGCTATTAGTCAAATATAATTTCAGCCAGACAAATGATACTTTTTAATTTTAAGATTGCATTCCAGATCTGGGCTACCATGGCAGGTTAATGCAGCACTCAGCTTTCAGCTTTTCCTTTGTTTCAATTTGACTTTAATTACATTTATTTGGTCCGTAATAACAACTGACTAACCACTCCTGTATGCTAAGAAACTACTATCAGAAACATTAGTTCAATAGTCTTGGTTTAGAGGAAGGTGAAGACAGGTAAAGTTTCTGCAGAGATCATCAACTGATCAACCTTTAGCCCTGAGAGAAAACAAACAAAAACACTATACCAGAGAAAAAAGTTCTAGAAACACATCTTTGAAAAAGATAGGAGGTTTCCTTGTGGTCATTCCTTGAACAACCTTCTGACTTTCTCTTCACTTAGTTATTTTCCTCTTTAAACCATTCTTCAGTCTACTAAAATAGCCAGTGCTGAAATATGTTTGATACTCTCCAACACTGGACACCTGTGGATTTTATTTTTTTTTTTAGCTCCAGCAATGCATAAAGTGTAAAAACCATCTCCCCCCCAACTCTCACAAAAAAAAAACACAAAAAAACCAAAAAAAAACAACAACACCCCAAAACCAACAACAAAACCCAAAACAAAAGCAAAGGGCCATTGCTGAAGGAAACAGGAGGACAGGAGGGAACCCCCTCATCATGAGGACTTTGTGGCAGCTGTGCTCTGTAACAGGTTTCCACCATTTCCACGGCTTCTGCGTGGGCTTTTCCGTGACCGACGGCAGCGCTGCGGGAGGTGCCAGTGAGCACCAGCAGGACTGCCAGACCTGTTATGGTCCAAACTGGCAAAGCCTGGCTAACAGCTGATTCATTTGTTGCACATTCACTTGTCAGTAATAACGACTGACACTGAGAAGCCTGGGGGCAACTCCCTAAAACCCAGTTCATTATCCAGATCATGAGAGGTCACTCCTGATGGCCCCAGGAGGCACAGAGCCGTCAGCCAGCTGGCACTAACTGCAAGGAACCACCCCTGTGCCATGCCTTGCACACAGTACATAAAGGCACATTTCTCAGAGATATCCACTGCTGGTCAGTAACACATACCCTAGATGTCATTAATACTTACCTGCCTAAGTTAACGGTAAGAAACTCCTACCAGCTGTTGGGAAAAGTCCATTTCTACATCTATGCTTTCTGTGAAGCTTTGCTGAAATATCTGCTCTGCCCTTGCAAGAACCCCTCCTGGAATACCATGTCCAAATCTGGAGTCCTCAGTACAAGAAAGACGTGGTGCTATTAGAGAGGGTTCACAGGACAAAGGTCATCAGAAGGCTGGAGTATCTCTACTATGAGTACAGGCTGAGAGAGCTGAGGCTGTTCAGCCTGGAGAAGAGAATGCTCTGAGGAGACCTTACGGCACCTTCCGGTACCTGAAGGGTATTCTGAAAAAGAGGGACAGTGAGTTTTTATGTGGGCAGGTATTGATGGGACAAGGGGAAATGGGTTTAATGGTTTTAAACTAAAAGAAGAAGGATTGCAATTAGATGTGAAGAATAAATTCTCTACTCTGAGGGTGATGAGGCAGTGCAACAGGTTGGCCAGGGAAGTTATGGATGCCCCATCCCTGGAAGTGTTCAAGGCCAGATCAGATTGATCCCTGAGAAACCTGATTTGGGGGAAGGTGCCCCTGCCCATGGCATCCTTAAGGTTCCCTTTCCAACCCGAACTGTTCTATCATTCTGCGATTCTGGTTCTATGTACCCAATCAAATCAAACACTGTCATCTCAGCAACTCCAATACACTGTCTATTTTCTGTGAGACAGGATTTTCCCCAAAGCCATCTGAGTTAACTCTTTGTCTGCTGATATCTTATTTTTCAATGAAAACTTTTTCTCTTCTCTCCAGACTGAGAATTCCTTTCTCTCAGCTGCTTTCTTTTTGAACATTTTCATTATAAGGATGAGAAATAATGGGTACACAAATACTATAGCTGATATATTTCAGTCCTGACATGTTGAAACAGATACAGCTTGAAAGAACAAATGACTCTCTACAGTTTTCCTTATTGTAAATTAGAAGAAATTTAGATTGCAATATAAAGATTTAATAAACACATTAAGATGTAAAGACCATTACTTATTAAACTAAAACTGAGATAATGCAACAAACAAATTAAAAATACTGTTGCAAATAAATCAGCAAGATGATGGTTATTTGATTTAGATTATCAAATTATTTCCAACTATGAGTCAAACCCTGCTGTGTGGTTGAGACAAAAAAAAAAGGGATCTTTTTTTTCTAGTCCTGTATTGGGAAAGAAATTGGGTTTGTGTCTCAGTTTAATACAACTATTTTGTTCCCATTTTTTTCCATAGTAATAGGGATTTTCTGACAATGATTCAACTGTCGTGACTGCTTTCACAGAGTAATGCAGAGACTGGATATTTTCTAGAAAGTACAGCGACCAAATAGGCTTCCTTAGCTACATTTTCACTGCTGTTTTCCCTTTTTCTTAAATGTCATAATTGTTCTAGTACTTATTCTTTTGCTTTTCTTATTACCTTCCCTATTGCACATAACAACATAAAAACTAAGCAACAGAAATAAGAGAGTGTTTACTACGACAGGTTTCTACACAACAGTTGCTCCAGAAAGCACTTCTGTAACTTTGACAGCACTTACTCACATAAAAGACCAATTTGGGAGCTCATTTTAAGGTTTCAGAAAGTATTATCAGAAGGGTTTTTTTCACAAGCACATAAATTCATTCTTTGTGCTTTCATGAGCTGGCAGGACACAAAAGTATTATTCCCTTAACACAAGGCAGGAAAAAAAAGCAATAGAAGGATACACTTTTACTTCTTGGCCTACAGATCTTTGATGTATGCAGGGGCTGCATAGAATAGATGATACAGTACCTTGCTTAATTTTTTTAACACCTGCATCCACCTAATGGAAAGCAGATTTGTCATCATCTGTCACACCCAGCTCAGACAGTGCAGAATCTAAAAGGAAGGTGGGACAATCCTTTTATCTGCTCTGTGTCCATCTCAGATGTGCCTTTGATCACTCCTGGAGGTGATTCTCATATGCAGTCTCTGATAATAGCAGCAGGCTTCTTAAATATCAGATTAAATAGCACAGCCTTAATACTGGGCTGTATGGCCTATGTACAGTTAACATAATCCAGTCATATTTCCCACTTGATAGGCTTTAGGGCTGAGATCACTATAGGGTCACAAAGCCACCCAACCACCACCCTTGGAAAAATTCTCTCTTCCATCTGCCAATGAGGTAAGCTCCGAAAATATTACAGCTGAATTCTCTGTTATCTGGGGTAAATCAAGACACACTAATGCCGATCCCCCAAAATATGATTAGTAGGAAATACAGTGCTGGGATACTGAAGAAGCACCACTGAAGTCAGCCAGCATTCAGTATGAGATGGAGCTGAGAACAGAAGAGACTCAGACTCCTTGCTGTGCCCTGTAGCACCCTCTGATCAATGGTTTCTGACACACGGCCGCAGATCTGAGCTGGCTCTGTCTGCTCCCAAAGTGCTGCTGAGGGAGTTAATAAGCCTCCTGGAATTCAGTGCCCTGGGAGGAATGATGCAAAGCCATGAGGTTGGCTCTGTGGTGCTCAGCGGGGTGCTGGGACTGAGCCAGAGCAAATGAGCCCGGCTGATTCTGCTGAGGGACAGTTAATTGCCTCTGAAACAGGCACCCCAGGACTCTCGGTTCACTCTAAAGAGCAGGCTCAGGCTTGTAGGAGTCATGAATTGATCAATCAGCCATGGAGAAGTAGCTAAAACTGCTTTTGACTTACTAGTGCAGACCCTGGAAGCAGTGCAGTTGTGATCATGCAATGCTCTGTCTGAAGAGACAGCCTGTGCACGGAGCCAGCTCCTGTGCCCTGCTCTCTCTCCCTGTGGGAATAACCCCCCAGCTGGACACTCACCCACTTAACCCCCTGAGCATTAAGCATATGAGTTGCATGCAAACAGCAGGCAGAAGTGGCATAAGTGTTTCTACCTTCTCTTAACAAATAAACCATATTTGAATCTTTCTTTAAAAACGACTAATGACCTTGTGAACACTCAATGCTCACACTCATTCATCCTTTTATCAAGAGATGCCAAGTCATTTCCCTCCTTGCATGGAGGGAAATTAGGGAAATGTGTTCTAAGATTTTATCAAGGAGTATTTTCCTGATCTGCTCAGCAGAAACTGCTTCTACACCTTCTTACACGAAATTCTATTTAACATCACTTAAATGTAAGGTATTTCTTTAACAGACAGTTCCCCCTCCCCCCCCCCCCCCCACTCCTCCCGGTCTCTCTAGCACTTGCATTTACTGCAACTACTGGTAGCAAATTTAATAGAACTGCTGGAAATAGTTTTTCAACAGAAAGACACTTAATGCAAGATTCCACTTCCCTGTTTCCTCTTCACCTTTTCTTCTTATTGAAGAGGATGGCAATTTAGTAGTTTCCCCCATACCTTGCAGCTCCTTCTCTAGGCCACCTGCTGGATGTTATTACACCACCATTACCTCTATGACATTGATTTCTGATGAATCTGCCTCAAAAACTGTGACTGTGGTTCTATTTAGATGGGAGTAATTCCACACCTGCAGTCTCATTGACATGAAATTCAATTAATTTTGTATTATGATCAGAAACATGAAATGGATTTGATTTTGCAAAGAGTTGACATTTCAGCCAAGGGGGATGTATATTATACTGATTTATGGGATTAGGGAAAAACACTGAGATGTTTTTCCATTATGGTACTCAACTGCAAGAGAGAGATTCTTTATTTATACGAGCAGAGGGAAAGGGCTTGACCTAGGAATGAAGGAAGTTGATTGTCCCCTCCTGCCATTGCTATGCTGTATGTGTGTATAGCTCAGAAAGCTCATTGTGTAGCTAAACCTCAGACTTTCCTTTAGAAAGCTGCTGTCACCTCCTAATTCATCATAAAGTGGCACTGCACACTAACTCTTAGCTAACATTTTGTCAGAACTTGACAAAATCACTTTTTTTCAGGAGCCTCACTTGCTTGGGCAGAGTCCTCCTGGAATGAATGTGCATAACAGAATTGTGGATATTTGCTAGAAGGGCTAAACAGCATTCAGACTGATGAAGGCCTGAGAAAATGAACCCTCTGGTCATATGGTAGAGATTTTCCCCCTCCAGTTTTCTTTTAGAGAATAAGTTGAGTTATGGGGTTATATGTTGAGTTATGGTTAACTATTAATTTAAAAAGCATGATCGGTCAGTGATGGCATCACTACTAAGCACAGACACATTGCTGCCATTGGGGGATATATTTTTGGATCTCCTTTATAAAATCTTTCATTACTTTGTTAGCATTTCACACTTTATTGATACATTTTATCACATATTGACAGTATTGGAAGTTGAGGAATGTATATACAGGGCATTGGCATTTGAACAGCAAAGCAAATATTGTGGATATCTGTCTGTTTTTTATGCCACCTTCCATTCTAGACTATTTTGTTCTGTTACAACACTTCCACAAGCTTTTTGTGGGATTACACAGGAATCACAGAAAAATGTGGGCTTTCATTGTTTTCCATTTTGGTTTGGTCAGTTTGGTCGGTTGGGGCTGTCTATTCCTGTCAGTGTCCCTTCCCAACCTCCTGCCCAGCCTCAGCCTACTCACCTTTGGGGAAATGGAGAGGAGCTGAGAGACAAGAAACAAGAGAGGGCCTTGCTGCTGCAGGAGCACTTCTCAGCCATAGCCAGCCCACTGGTGTGTGATCCGTGCTGGTTTAGCCACAGATGCAAAGCACAGGGCCCTACAGGCTGCTGCAAGAACATTAACTCCATCCCAGTCAGACACACTACAGGGAGCTTCTTAGTGACCTCTCTGGACATGAAATCTCCTACGGTGTGTCCCAAAAGATCTGATGTTTCCTCCTCTTTGTTACAACCTTACAAGGGCTGGCAAACGTTAAATGTCTGCGTCTGGATTTTCTTATTCACTATGCCATGAGATGTAAATTACTTCACTTTAAAAAGAATAGTATATATTTTAAGAAATTTAATCCAAAGATAAAGATTTAAAAGTTTTCCCCAGTCCAGAAGTATTAAAAAATGAATACTTTGAATCTAGAGCTCTTCACTCATTTTAGGACTTCAATTTGTGCAGTCACCTGTCAAAGGTAACTATTAAAAACTACAACATATTAAAAAAGAAAAGTTTGGAAGCAAATTTGTTTGATATGGCAAATAGTTCTTGGCAGTGAAAGAAAGAAGCTGTGATGTGAGAAGTCCTCGAAGTTTTGCTCGTTGTAAGAAATGCCAACCTACAGATGGAATTCAAGCAGTAATTCAAGATTATTAAATTATCTACTTTTAAAAATGAATCAAGTAAGTCCTCCCTTTTTAAAAGCCATGAAAAAGAAATAACCTTTTTTTTTAAATTGCCAGTAGAAAAGGGGATAAGCGGGAAGTACAATTGATCTCATCTAAAATCTTATAGTTGAGAATGTTTATTATGGCATAAGGCAGAAAGGGAGAGAGGCTTATAAATGAGATCCAACTGTCTCTCCAGATGCATTTTGCTGAAAGACTATTCAGAGTGAACCTTTAAAACTTGAATTTGGAAAGCATAAGCCATGCTAAAATAAATCTAAGCTGATATATTCATTTGTAACAAAATGAATGTGACACATCATGGCTATGACAATATGCAATTTCACCCTGAGAATTCAGTTTTCAGAGGTGATTTAATTTTCTTTAAAACATTATTGAAAACTACAAGACATGGATTAGAATAAATATCCTTGTCTCATATGGGTATTAATTTTGACAATGTTCACCCTGCAACTAAGATACAATAGGAAAACCCACTATTTGCTAAGTCATCTATGACAGAAAGCGTTGGTACATCATTATCTAAATACTCAGTAGGATTATCACTGTAATGTTTAAAGACTCTGAGCAGGAGATAGGATAAAGGTTAGAAAAATTAGATGATTTATAAATGCTCAATTAAGTATTTTTTCAGGCATTAGCATAACCCAGAAGAAGGAAACTAAGTCAACCTACCACTATCTGTAAAGTTTGTACATACAGTGTGAGGCATAGTAGAGTCAGACTGCAATAAGAGATATGTCCATGGTATGGAGCTGTTTGATAAATGCTGTTGCAGTGTTGGTCTTAGTCCCTAAACTGTGCCTACTAAAGTCAATGGGAATTTTTTGCTGCATCTACAGGCAATGAATAAGGCCTGGATTCTTTACATTTGCTTTTACAATGTGCTTGATGTTCTCAAACACAGTGCTGTGCTCCCTGCAGTTGTGTGTGTGCCCAAATGAACACAGACAGGCTCGCTATTAAGACATAGATGTGGGATAGAATTCTCTGCCTCCACACCGACATGTCTACCAGAATGAGTCACTGTGCACCTTTCAAACATGCCAGGATGTACAGCCTTCATTATCCAAGCTGCATGAAAATCACAGCTCCAACATTTTGATTTAGCAAAGAGTTTAGTCCTGTGCCAGCCTTGAGCATGTAAGTAGTCCTGGTGGGTTAATGCTGCTCCTCCATGTGATTGAACTTCAGCATGTGCTTAATTGTTTAATTTGTGGCCAGAGCACTGAGAACACCGTGAGAGGGAGCTGCAGGCAGGGGAGTGTGCCCTGCTAAGGCAGGCACCACTCAGGTAGTAATGGCTTGGTTCAAAACTCTTTCTTTCCAACAGGCAAAAACTTTGAAGAAGCCAAAAGTTTTTGCTGCTGTTTGAAAGGATCATCATAGCTCAAAATTCGAGGCAATAGGGTGGCAGTACAGATTGGATATAAACCAGAAAAAAATAGGATCAGAAAGAACAAGAAGCATATGAGATACAGAAAAATGTCACAACTAATAAGAGGAGATTTCAGCTACCCAGACACACAGGAACAGGGACACAATGAGAGAAATAAATCAAGCAACAGTCATGTACTATATCCTCAATGTATTAAAAGGTGGCAAAAAAGACCAAAGTTCTGACTTTCAACTGTGCAGCTGTTAGGAGACAGAGGTGGAGGACTCACTAATGACCATAATCCAGTTGGATTCATTACTGCAGACTGAACCTACAAGAGGAATAAAAAACCCCCAAGGACTTTGAACACAGAAGAATGGGGATGTGCTGGAGGCAATCCAGTGGGTTAAGCACCTAATGGGAGGTGTGGGAGGAGGGAAGGACACGGAGGAAATGGAAACTGTTCAGAAAGCAATTACAGCATATCCAAGGGTGGTTCGTATTATCCAGCAATATGTGCACTACAGTGAGAAAAAGACCATAGCAAATAAAAACAGGATTGAAAAAGATAGTGAGAGATAAATAAAAAGCATACATAAGCAGCATAAAATTTCAGGTGCAGAGGGAGAACAGAAAACTGATACAATTAATTTAAGATAAATGAACACAAGGATACAAAAAGTGCAATCAGATAATTAAATTAAATCAGAAATACACTAATATCAGAGTACATCCCTAGAAGATGTAACATAAACTCTGCACAGAAAGCAGAAGATTTTCGGGGTGAAATCAAAGCAGCAGGATAGCATGCATTGGTTCAAGCTCTATTCGTCATGGCAGAATTTGCCATTCCCGAAAGGTTGAAAGCAATAAAACAATTGGAAACACTTGTTTTTAGATGAAGTTTTCTCCATTTACTAGACTCTGGAAGAAGGACAATCGTTCTATCACCATCTCACAGCCACCTTCCCCAGTTCATTGCAGGTAATGTGAAAGGTAGCCACATATCATCCTTAGCAGACACTGCAAGATGCTTGGGCAGTTGCTTCTTTCACTGTTGTTCCACCTCTCCTTTTCACTAGCTGGAAATTAGAAATTATAAGAGGCATTGGGTTTGAAGATCTATTTACAGTTCTAGAAGGAGTCATTTACCTTCAGGCCAGTTTCAGCAGTAGGATGGCAAACATAGCTTGAGTGTAATTTGGGGTGTAATTTTTGGATAGACAGTTTGCCTGAGCCAAAAATATCCCAAGAAGCATCCTGAAAAATGATAACTACCTACAGATAAGCTGCCACACCAGAGAGCACTCCTCTCTATTTCTTCAGACAGTTGACATGGGTCCTTGTAAAGAACATCCTTTTAAGGACACCTTTTCTGTCCTTTCACTAAGAACAGAGGAAATCTTTGCAGATCTTCCTTCCCAAGCCAGTCCTCGGCCTCTTCCCTTCTCCATCCCCCAGCTAACAATTTAAATTCATACTACCAGAATAAGACAAGGTGGTTCATGTCAGAGGACTCAATGCTATCTTGGCAGCATTATAGCTTACAGCATTAGCAACTCCCATCTTTCACATCTACTTGATAGAGTTTTACAGGACTTTATCAACTCCTTTCTTAGGAATGCAGCAATTGGTTTTTGAGCTGCCTAAAGTGGTGTTCTTAGAGCCTACCTTTCCTATGTTTTTTCTCCATGGCAACATGATTCTGTCAGAAAGATAAGGTTGTAATTTAAAAACAATTGGAAGAAACAAAACAATAGACAAATAGCCAGCAAAAGCACACTACCTCTAATATTAATTAGTGAAGTCCACACCAGAAAATCTTTTGCTTAAAGCAGAAGAATGTATCTTTATTTACTCCTGTATTTGAACGACAGTAATAAACTTCATAGGACAGTGTTGTTACTTTAATTACTTCTGTGTAGATGTCTCATTTTGTGAGCAAATTTTATCGCATTTTTTTCATTCAAGATTCTCTATTCTTTTGGAAGGAAAAATACAACACAGCCAAAGCCAGTAACAACAATGTTAAATGACAGTTGGCCATTGGAGAAATGCTGTACAGTTTGAGGAACTGGTCCAGTCAATCAAATGCTGTATTTGGAAACAACAGATAGGAGGGCAGGTACTTCCTTATCAACATTTGTAGTGGAACTACAGCTGCAGTTCCAGTTTGAGATGTGCACACAGCACACAGTGGGATACAGAAATACAATAGTCAGAGAAGCTGCTTAAAGCCAAAAGAGAAAGCGTGGACTGGTTTGACAAAGATACAAAAAGCTCTTGATATTCATGAGATTCACTAAGCACTGATATAAAACTTCTTCTGATACTTAATGCTTTATAACTTATGGTTGTTTTTATTCTCACTGTAGCATGTGCTCACACTCCTGTGAGCTACTGGGGAAAAAGCTGAGAACCATATACACCAGACATCATATGGTACCAGTTCCCCTGAATGGTATAGCGCAGTTAATTCCCTCATGACAGCTCCTAAAATGAGGAAATATGTAAAATATATATAAAATATTTGAAGGCTTTTATTAGATTTGTTTAGTATTTTTCATTATATCAAAGTTGCAAACACAGATTTCCTGTGCCCAGACATCTCTGAGTTCACTCTGTTTTTTCAGAAAAATAAGCACTTATCTCAGATTAGAATTTTCTTTAAGACAAAACAAATCCTGAAAACAACACGACTATCTTCCTTAAAAATCCCAGAGTTAAAAAGAAATACAAACTTGTCCTTTATTGTTGATTGTACTAAATTACTTTGTTCTTTTGGTTACATATAAAATGTTCATTGCAGTTGAAGATATCAGGGCTATCTAATGTATAGAGAAGCTGTTACTCTTTATACAACTTTTGCATGAAAATATACAGATTTAATTGTATGACTTAACTCTATTAATCTAACTTAATCAGCACAAAATGCACTTGACTAGAGATACCTCTGTCCCTTCTGATGTGAGTCTATAAACCAGTGTATGTATGGCTTGCCCTTTATAATTCCAGTCAGTAGCACACATACTCTATATAAATGTGTCTTGATTTTATTTGCTTTCAAGTTCTGCATCAGTGAGAATCTTCAATAATGAAAGTAAAGCACTTAAAGCTCTCTGCTCCCCTCTCCACCTTTCAGCAATAAATAAATAAGACCCCAGTACTGAAGGTAAGGCTAACCCTTTGCTCTAGCAGGGAGACCTTATTTCAGTAGTTTCACACAGATCAAGTTAAAGGGTAAAGGTTTAAATTACTAACTGCAATGACTTGTCCTTTTTATTTTTTTGTACAACTCTCTTTATTTCTACAAAATATTCTGAATTTCAGAACGTGGAAAACCGGGATATTTGACATAAACTTTTCATTTGAGATTTTTTAAACAGCTGAATATGCACTTTATTTCATCAGAACAACAATAAAGGCATTTGAAAAAAAATACTTTGCTAAAACTGTAATTAAAAAAAAAATCTTTCCTAAAAGCTTTTTTAGGTGAACTAAATTATACTGGACATATATAAATAAAAAAGAGCAAAGAAGAACATGAACATATATTACTAGTGTAATTCATCAAAAACAGTTGACACTTCAATCTAATCCAGAAATGAAAACACAGAACTTTATAGAGTTATAGGAAGTAAGCAATTTAAACGTACCATGGCACAAGGTCATCTAACAATGAAGACGGGGAGACATTCTCTTTTTATTCACTCTCCTTCGCTCCTTTAATCCTTCTAAATTTATCAAGTACAGATTAATATAAATCTTTTTAACAGCCAGAGGTGATCTTGAAATCAGATAATTAATAGTAGTGGTCCAAGTTTTGTATAACAGGTGAATCTTTCCACTTTAATATAAAATGAAAGGGTGCCTTATGTAACTAAACTATTACTCTGGGAAAGGTTTCTTTTTCCATATTAAAGTAATGCAGGTCTTAACTAATTATTTCATCATTTTAAAATGTAATTTTTTGGTAATACTCACTGAAATAGTTCATCTTTCTTAAAAAGGTGCTGATGTGGAAAAAAACAATTCTCAGAATACACTCACTGCTGCTCATTCAAAACACTCACTTGCCGAGTCATTCCCCACGTAGTTCAGAGCTAAATGTATGAAGCTGAGGAAATGCACTCAATTTGCTTTGAAAGTAAACCTCCAAGGCAATTTCATAAGCAAAAATCATATGCATGTCATACAGATACTGTGGTTAAGTTTATGATTCCAATTTGGCCTGGAAAGCTTTCAATACTCTAGAAGAAAATACTTCACCAATCCATATGTAAATACTTCACTAAAACCACTGAACAGTGATCAGGTTCAGTATTAATATCACAAATTAAAGATGGCATCTGAAAATGTACTATCTGGAAGAATGATCAGAGCTCATGCTGAAGAATAATCTGTGTTTTCAGCAGCCTATAAGCATGGAAAAAAGGAAAAAATGGTGGTGTTTCAGTCATTAAGTCACAGTGTTATATATAAAGAAAACACTAAATACTGAAATACGGACAGTGGTTTGGTGGCAGAAGGGTGGGTAGCAAGCAATCACCTGGAAATGTCAGCCTAAAGAAACTCATGGTAGGACTAGCTATGGATTAGGACTAGGCTGTACAGTTCAAATTGGCAATTAAATATGCTTTATGAGCTTGCATTTTTTTCTATGTCCTTAAATAAGAAAAAAAAATCAACCAAATAACCTACATGACCTCTCCATTTCTAATATTTGGTTGTCTTACTGAAAGTGTGTTTATTCAAGCAGATGTGATGGCACATTTGTTTGCCCCAGGGGAGAGTGGGAAGAATTAGCCAAATATCCTGTTGAAGTCCTATCAAGAGGCCAAGATAGTTGTCCTGGAGGAAGGCACAACCATTCCCACACTTTCCAATGGTTTAGGGTTTTTGTAGCTCCAAGACACATATACTGTCACTTGTTTACACGACTGCCCACCTTCATGTGGACCAGCATTGCCCTGGGACTCAGCTTTCACCCAGCTGCACGGAGAGAAGCCAGCTGGAGTGGGCCGGTCCATGTGGTAAGATCTCTCAACTGTTCTTGCTCCTGCTTCTCTCCCTTGGCTTCACTGTCTTATATTGAGTCTTCTGGATGTGGGACACAGATTCAGACAGTATCATTTCTCCAAGCAGCCGTTAAGTTGACGAGTAAATTAACTACAAGACATGTGGGGCAGGATTCAGGTCCAGACGATGATAGATACCAAAATAGGGGTGACCATCTATGCACTGGATACACAAGGTCTCACTTCAGATAACAAAGGTTGACTTGGTACCCATGCAAAGCTGCTAAGCTTCATTTCAGATGGATGCCCTAAGGTCTCGAAGACATCAGCCAAAGGTTAGCAGATGTGATACAGAACTCACAGGAGATCCTCAGTTGCAGTTGGGATTCGTAACAGCAACTGGCATTAGAGCAGTATCCTACAGGCCTCAAATGACACTGCAGCGCCATAGCAATGTCACATTTCCCTGCCTTACCTTCATAAACCTTGTCACTGCAAAGTCTATTAGCTAAGCTCTATTACAGAAATAGCATAAACAGAGGAAAATAAAATCACTCTTCCATCCACAATTCCTCATTGCTGGACCTTGTCAGGCCAACCCATCATAAAGAGCAGGAAGCACCTGAGTTCAACACGTGTACTGTCTGACAAGGCAATTTTCACACAGAGATTCATAGGCCAGAGGAGAGTGCTCCACTTTTCAGTGCAAGGTAATTCTAAAATGGTTTTAAATTGCAAGGTGCTAAGAGTCAGAGACATTCTCTCTGAGAGATGAGCTGCCACATCTCTCACTGCTGTGCCAGCATGGAGATAGGCACACAGGGAAGCATGGACTGCTCTGCCATTTGGGGGCTCACAAGAGACTTCAATGTGCAGTAGGCACCAAACAGAGGGCAGGACATCTCTGCAGCAACAACCAAGAACCAAAATGTAACAGACAAATGTAAATTATGAAAAAACATTTTTCTGTTGATTTTCTTAACATAACTTAATGAATTAGATATTCTTCTAAATGCTGTTGTGTCTAGTCATTAGATATCTACTGATTTTTGTTATGACCCATGAAGGAACTGAACTGTAGGAAGAGAAGGTCATCAGAGCCTTCTGACCCAGTTTTAAAAGAGTTATTCTGTATACTGTGAAGGACATGGGATTTGGCATGCAGTTAGGCTGAGAGGAAAGTAAGAAAATTGTTATGGCAAAGGCAGAGGCTTAAAAAGTAGCATAAAAGTCAATGAGTATATGCAAAGGAGGGTATGAAAGTCTCTGAATGTGTAGAAAGGAAATCTAAACTTGATGACAAATTGTCACATGTCAACATAATCAAGCAAACCCTAAGAGACTGAAAGTCTACAGGAACCAACTTGCCTTGCTTGAGTACAGTCAGTGTAGGAGATCTTTGAATTAGGACCAATCAGCTGCAACCTTTTCTCTGCTTACTCACTATTTTCCATGTGGCAAAGGAAAGGTAACAAAACACAGCTCAGAAAGTAAAACAGTTTTCACCCACAAATAAAAAGAGACAGGAAGGCTCATGTAGCCATCCTGTGATGTGGGAGAAGAGGTCTCTGTTCTCTCAAAATTTGTATCTGATAAACAAAACCAGGAGACAAGACGCCAGGAAGCACACTAAAAGTACTTACCACAAAGTACAAATTCTATTTACAATTATACTGTAACTGCTTTTAGCTGACATCAATCTTCCCCAACTGGAATTCACCCAAACAATACATTACAGTACAAAATATTTTTATAGGTGTTATCTAGAATTGAAAATTGTGGCACCTAGCCATGGCCAGTGTGCAAGCTATGTGCAATAGGGATGATCACTTGTCCTCATGAAAATTATTTCACCTCAATATGTTACAACAGTCTATAAAACTGCAAGTTTGTAATACTTTAAATAATGGCCCAAATCTGCCTATGGTTCCAGATCTTCATTTTGAACTCACTATTTTATAACAGTACAAAGGGAGTTTAACTTGTCAAGTGGTTGGCAAAGCTGAAAATCAAATATCATAAGAAAATATGTCAGAGGTAGACCTTTCTGACCCAAACTTCTCTTTGGCCAGCAGAACAATTTGTCTCACCAGTCACTGTATAGGCTGCATCAATCGTACAGCTGATGTTTTTTCTGGACTTGCATCAAACAATCTCAGCACATTGATCAGGACATTCTTAAATCTCTGTCCTTTCATGCTAAATCCAAAAGCTTTCTTTTCATGTGCACTCAACAAATAGACATTCATAACCTCAGAACATAAAAATATGATGGATTTTATCTTGAAGGACCTAGAATAATTAAATGCTGCCAACTTGTTTCTGAAAGGTTTTCCTTCAGCTCTGCCTCAAGGATGTGACATATTTGCTGTTTCCTTAGTTTTGATTTCTTTTGCTTTGTCAGGGAAAGCAATGCTGTTATACATCACACAAAATAGTGATGCAGTAGGGAGAGATGAGTGACAAAATCCAGCAGAGAAAAAGAGTTCAAATAAAAGTTTTCATATCTTAATCCCTACACGATTTTTCCAATAACATAAAAAATGTTAAGACTTGGCAGATACTATAAACCAGGATTTGCTTTCCTTAAAGCAGGGAAAAAAAGAAAAAAAAAAACAACTTACCACAGATAGGCATGAGCAGTCAACAAAAAACTTCATCATCATTAGGAATGCAAATTCAGGGTAAATTTATCCAATGACTGTACTGAAGAAAAACTGTGAAAGGCAAAGTCTGGAAGTGAAAGATCCAAAATCCATACTGCTGTCCATTGCTCATTTTTACATGCATTTTATTTCACCTTATGCACCTGTGTAATTCTGTGGTATCTGCCATCACTGTATTTAACATCCTAAACAGATAAAATACTTTTTAAAAAATTTCCCTACTTGCAGAAATAATTTGACTGTTTTATGCTCCTACACATAAGAAAAATTAGAACAATTAGGTGAAGGGCTTCTTTTTAAATTTTCTGTTCTAAACACAATAACCTGCATGGTTCTTCTCATGGAAGAGCAGCAAGTACAGGGTGCTATCAGGTAGCCTTGGCAGCACCAGGCCAGCAAGGCTAGCAAGGGACTGGCAGCATGAGGCACAGCTAATACAATCACCACCATACTGGCTCATTCTGAATCAGTGCTTCCCAGTAATCCCAAATAATTTCAAACTGTGAGTGCAAATGACTGCAGAAGAAGGAGCTATTTACACACACATACACACCACAGGGAAAAAAGACTACAAATTGTTATTGTTCTTTAGGAATTAATTATTGCTATTTTGTTTTTCTCATCTCCATCAAATGGCAATATTATTTATTGTGTCATTTGATTCATGATCATGCTTGGCAAGTCCAGGCAGATGCCCAAGCTAATAAAAATTCCAAATAACAAGTAGAATATATGCAATATCAGTTTTTAAAAGCTAGACACTCTTCCTTCAGAATAATTGCTCTACTCCAGTTCTCATTTTGATAGGCTATAATAGCTGAATAAACAAAACTAACTAGATTAAAATTTGATCATGCAGACACCACTAGATCATGATTACATTCTTTAGTAAAGGAAGGATTGTTTGAAAGAAAAATATGAAGACTTATCAGATACAAAACCCCATACTAAGTAGACACTATCTGTAAATACAAAGTACATACTTTCATAAAACAGCAAAGAGATCTATTTAATCATTGGCACATAGCTGCCTCTGTAAATCCTGGGTAAGTTAAGATCATAAAATCAATTCAATTATATTACTGCTAATATCCCAGTTCCCGTCGTTATTTCTGATATTCCAATTTCTAACTATCAGCCACATTGAAATTCAAAGACATATACCCACACTTAGTTTTTATTGTTAAATACTGGCATTTGAAGCCAGGTCCTCTTTGTCACCAGAATATGGAAAAGTCTATGGAGACCAAAGAAAAAGAGATACTGCTAAGAAGATGGAGCCTCCAGATAACTGAATGAGGGGACAAAAGCAGTGTAAGGATTATGTTGATAATAGATCTCAGCCAGATGTTCACTGACTTTTTCTGCCTTTTAAAAGCAGTGAAGCTTGCCTAAGTGAGACATTTTCAATAGTACTACTGTACCTTGGGGATTCTGAATAAAACTGCTGCTTGCAAAGGTTGTGTACTTGAATTTTTTCCCCTAAGAATGACAAATTTAGTAGTTACTAATTTTTATTTCTAGCCTGTACTTCATACTTTGTCAGGTTTCTTACAACTACTTTCCATCTATTACAGCAGTCTACATGTACAACCAATTGTCTCTTGCCAGGTTGAAGCTTCTTCAACCCGTTTTCTGCTTTGCTGGGATTCAGAGACACTATCATGAATAAACATACTACCCCGATGGGAAGTATTGAGCTCAAAAATGTAAAGAAAATCTGGTTGTATTTTAATGTCATCATAGTTCATAGAAAAAAATCATAGTTCATAGAAAAAAATAGTTGAGTGCAATGTTCACAGAACCCTGTGTAGGGAACAGAGCAGAAATGGTGCTATTTAAAGGACAGACTGTCTTCTACACTGTGCCAACATTTACCTGTTCATACTTGCTGTGACACACCACGTCTTGTTTGTATTGGCCATCTAGACATATAAAATTGCTTTCCTTGTGGGGAAGACAGGGCTTCCTGGGAGCATGGAGGCCTCTCTAAAAGCTTTGTTTGCCCCTCATTTCCTTCATTGTGTGGACATGTTCATCCTATTTTGTTGCACTGATGTCTGGATGTGTCCTGCTTCCACCCATTCAAAGCATTAACTTTCTCCTCTCAAAACAACATATAGGTTTCCTCCAAAATCAGAAATGCTGTCCCCAGCTATCTGCAACATGTTGGAATTCATCAGAGGAATCTACCAGGGAATCTATTGTACCTGCAACTCAGCCCTGGTGAGGCCACATCTGGACCATTGAGATCCCCAGTGCAAGACAGGGATTTGCTGGAATGAGTTCAGTGAAAGAAAACAAATAAGTTTAAGGGACTGGAGCATCTTTCAGATGAGGGTATGTTATGAGAGACAGGACTGCTCAGCCCAGAGAAGAGAAGGATCAGAGGGGTGTTACCAATGTGTTTCAATACCCAATGGACAGGAATGAAGATGAGAGGCTGTCACTAGTTAGTGACTAAGAAGAAGCAAGGGCAGAAGATGAAACACATGAAATTACATTGGAACACAAAACAACAATTTTTTACAGTAAGGGTGATCAAACACTGGCACAGGTTGCCAAGAGAAGTTATGAGGTTTCCATCTGAGCAGATCTTTACACTGTGCCTGGACATGGACCTGGGCAACTTTTTGTAGCTGCCCCTACCCTGAGCTGGTGATTGAAACTGGATGATGTCCAGAGGTCCCTTCCTACCCAAATTATTCTGTGACTCTGTGAATCAGTCAAGATCTCTGTGTTACAGACTCACAGGAGAACTGACGCTGAACTAAATTAAGAGTTTTACAAATTTATGGGAAAAGTTTATCTGAAATTCTAAGTTTTCTATATTTTTTTAAAATACAGTAAATTGTAAATGACACCAACAGAAATGCAAATCTTGTGTGTAAAACTATATGCATGACAGATAAAACCAGATAAATTAGACATGAGTCCCCTTTTCTCATATAGGCATCAGTATTTTTGACAGATATCCTAAATCCTTTTTTTTTTTAAATTGGCTATTATCAAACAGAAGTAATTTATCTCTTTTGTAAGGTTAGGCAAATAATCCATTCAGAATTAACATGCAGCTTCTATCCCCAAGAATATTTTGTAGGAAATTATTTTAAAATAAGATTCAAATCTTTATAATTAAGAAGGGCAAATATATTAATAAGAATAAAGAGATACATTTCTAATCTCCAAGTTATGCAAATTACTCTGTGAGTTTTGTCATTTACTTCAGAAAGAGCAGAACAATGCAGTTTTTTCACATGCATGACAATCCTTCTCATTTATGTGCTTGACACATTGCAACTGGATATTTATTCCTACACAGCAAACTTCAATGGTATTGAGACTGTAAGTGCATACCTTTCATTTAAATACATTCACACTTCTAAAACCACAATGTTTATAAATATTTTTCTTTACAAATAACCTTTATAGAATTCTCAAAACTAAGCCTATTATTGTTTGAAATATTCATTAGATACGAAATTACAGGTGGCTAAGAGGATAACTTTGCTTCAGAAAAAAAATCATATTTCCTTTTCGGCTTTGCTATTTTTTTGTCCACATGCCAAATAACAAATACATTTGAACCCTGTAGTTAACAGACACATCAGATACATTTTTACATCCAGGAGAGAACTGTGCAAATTCAAACAGCTTGTTATTGTCTCTCTTCACTCAGCTAGGATGAGGAAGAACCACTTGCTGACAGCAGAACTGTGCAATCATGGCACACATTGCACAGTGTGTGTACAGCCCACTGAGACTCTGCCTGTGCTCAGATGAGGGATTAGACAGGGCATGCCCAGATTATACAGAGCAGCAGCCAACAGAGAGTCCTAAGGTAGCTCAAAACAAGGCTAAGGCAAGTGACTTGCTAGCACAGCATCACTGCTTTAAATAAGCAGTTCCTTTGTAGTAGATACAGCAGCTCTACAAGCTCCCTGTTTCCCTGTTTTTTTCACTCAGAATGGGTTCTAGCAACTCTCAGGCTACCTTCCTGATGCTGAGAGGCATATCCTGAAAAAGGATTCATAGGTTAAGAGACAGGAAAGAGGAATTTTCCCAGGGACCTGCAGGTAGCAGAGCAAGGAAGGGCTGTGGACAGGGGAATTGAACAGCACTGGGGAGGGATAAGCTGTATCCCAAGCTGTGCAAACAGGTGATACAGAAGAAACACATGGGTGTTAGGAATCCTTTCAGACTTAGGAGTGAAATTGTGACTGTAATGAAGCCTGGGCTGCTTTGGCATTTTATTTTTGCACTATGTCCCTAGCTTCCACCACTGCCTTCTAAGCATCATCCTATTCCCTGTCTCTGTCATTTGTCTTTTGTGTGCCTTCACTGTGCTTCTTTTACAGGCTCTCCAACAGCATGTCCTCCTCAAATGTACTATTTCAAAAAGAAAAAAGAAAGGAAAAGAAGCACAGTTCCTATGTTGCTACTTCCTAAAACTTACCAAAACCCCATGTAAATAAGCTCACATCAAGTTCCACATTTGATGTCCACAATTCCTTTGGCTTTAGTAACTCTCCATTTTACATACCCAAGACCACACCTATGTACTGAAGCAGTGGACCAACTTGCACTGCTATAAGGAAATGTGATTTGAAGCTTTTCAAATGTAACTAATCTTGTGTAAAGATAGAAATACTGGAAAGCTTCCTCCTGTGAGGACTCACGATATTGGAGGCTACATTCTGTCAGCAACATCACTTTCCTGTAGTCAGTGTCAGAAACCTTCATTGCAGTCACAGCTAATGGGCAGTATTTCTTCACCCTGAAGGAGTACACAATTCTGCTTCTTAAAAGCAAGGGATGGTGGAAAGAAAAAGAATCCCAAATAAAGGAATATTATCTATATCCTTTGTCACAGAATTTCAGCACAGGTGCCAGTGCCAAGACCCACATCCGAATGGGATGTGCCATAAACACTAGGTGCAGAAATACATGCTGGAACAGGAAATATGTTGCCCTGGCATAGCAGCTGTCTGTGTATGCTTTTTCCAATCACATGAATATAAGGGACTAGAGCAGCTTCTGCCTTCACTAAAAACCTATCTTCAGTCTCTTTTCATTGTCAGTAGAACAGGTTGACCTGACACTAACCAAGCAGTGTCTTTGAAGTAGGCTGAGCTCTGCCTGTTTTGTTTCACAGAAGCTTTTAAGACAACACTGACCAGTAACAGCTTTTGTCTCATTCTGGCTGCATAAAGCAAAGTAGCAAAGGTGGCAGTATTTATGTCACTCAAGACATCAGTGTTTGTGGGCTTATTTTACTCATCTGCTCCAAATCCTCATTGATCTTATGTCATTGTCTCACAAAGTCAATAGGCCATTGCTAGTCAGAACAAATAGCAATTGCACCTATAAACAATGAATCTTGTGAGTGTCTTCAAATGCCTTGGGAATCATGGCTCAGTTGAACATTAAAAAGGAAGAGGGGTCATCAGAATTGCAATGGCATCATTAATTAGTATCAATAGCTTGGATTAATTCTTATTAATAAAATGACTGCACTGCTCTTAAGTGGCTAATCATTTTGTCAATAGTCAAACACATTAACCAAGGGGCATATTCTGGCACATTTTTACTTGAAATATTTTCTTCCTGAAATCTGTACTTGTGATATTGCTGATTGTTTAATGAAACACCTTCAACTCACTACCTGTAACACACTACATTCTACCTACTCACTGCATAATAATGGAGAGTAACAAGGAGGCGCCACTTTACAGGCTATGGATACTTACTATCACAGCTGTGATGCTGCTGCAGTGGAAGGATCTTTGCATCTCTTTTAGAGGGAGGAAAAAGTTATGGATAGTCAGTCAGTGACAGAACTACGTCAGTGACAGAGACCACGTCTAATTCTGTCTCGTAGGTGTGGTGGGTCAGCAGTGGTTAACAGCCAAACTCCCACCCAACCGCTTACTCAGCCCCCTGCTCAGCTGGACAGGGGATAAAATATGGTGAGAAGGCTCATGGGTTGAGATGAGGACAGGAAAATTGTCCCCCAGTTACTGTCACAGGCAAAACAGGTTTGACTCATGGAAAATTAATTTAATGATTTAGCAATTGAACAAAATTGTTAAACAATTGAACAAAACAAGGACAAAAGTAAAAACACTTTTAAAAAGTAAACCCCCCCCCCAAACTTACCTTTTACGCAGGTTCGACATCACTCCTGCATTCCTAGCTCCTTTCCCTCTTCCTCCTCCTTGAATGATGCAGAGGATGGGAGTGGAAGGTTGGAGTCAGTCCATAAGAGCTCCACTGCATCACTCCTTCCCCCTCACTTTTCCCATGCTCCACCATGGTCTCCTCCAGGGGCTGCAGGAGAACCTCTGCTCCTGCCCTGGGGCATCTCTGTTTGCTCTCCTCCCTCTCTCATTTTGGTATCTTTAGGCGGATACTTCTCTCATGTTTTCCCCCCAGTCCTCACTGCATGTGCAGCGTTTGGCCCGTTTTAAAACACCTTTTTCCTGAGATGCCACTCCCGTGGCTGCAGGGCCCAGAACTGGCTGTGTCCAGCATGGGGCAGCCCTGGACACTCCTTGCAGTGGCTGCCCTGCAGCCCCTGCTGCCACCATGGACATCCAGAACACAATGACACCAGTGTACATGACAGGGATCTCTACTCAAGTGTAAAGGACAGAATCAGTCTCCCAGACACCACGTAGGATCCATGGTATGTAATAGTACAGACATAAGAACAACATAGATTCAGAGCCCAGTCATCCAAATACCCTTCTAGGAGGGTCATCCTAGCTCTACCTCTTTTTCTTGAGCATCAAAACTTTAGGGAGGGTTGAATTTATCTTCTTGTTTCAACACTTCTAAACTGAGGTAGAAACAGAGCTTTGGTTCGCACAAACTGAAGAGCAGCAGATGCTCCAGGCTGATTCCAAAGGTCCACATGTAGCAAGAGTCAACTTGCACTATATATAGACCAGATGAGTTGTATCCTGTGGAGAGCAGCACCCCCTCTAGTGCTTTTCAGCCAGTGAGGATGGCTCTACCTCCACAGAGAGCTATGGTGCAGACCCAGATTTCTCTGCACGTGTCTGCTCTCTGCTCTTGTCATGCTTTGCCAGGGCTGCTGCTAGCCTGTTTGCCACCACAGGCAGGAGAAAATCAAAACTTAGAATGTTTTTCCAAGTTGTTGTAAACTTCTGGTGGAAATGAACCGTAGCAGACCAGAGGTAAGAGCTCCGTCTGATGGAGACCAGCCTAGCACAAAGGCCACCTTACCCTGTTCTCCTGCTGAACCTGAGACACTTTTACACTTGGGACTACAGGAAATAGCTTTCCAATCTCTGTGACTCAGGTCCTTCTTCAGGTTCTTCCTCCCTCAATTAATTCTCCACATTTTGAATTTCTCAGTTCTGCCCCTCCCCCCACATCTGATTCTTACCAACTGCTCCACTACTGAACTTTTGTAATTAATTTTAGAGTATGAAAAATTGCAGGAACCAGCTCAGAATCAGGAGATTTGCAGCAACTGACTATGCTTATTACCTACAGAAATATAAATGCCCAAGGAAGATAAAATTCTCATAATAATAATGAAGAAAATGTGAGAGAATGTAATTTTGAAATTCCAGCACTTATTAACTAAACAATTCAAGTGGGGGAATTGAAATTTACGTGAAATAATTAGAAATACTAAGTATTCTTGAAACTCTCAAAATACATTTTTAGTGTGAAAAGTTCATGCATCCCTATGCAATATTATTATGAAAAATCTATTTCAATATTAAAACCCTATCAGTGCAATGCATATGTCATTTTTGTTGCTGTAATATAGATTTTTACAATGATCAATTCCCAATTATTAGCCTGAAAAGCATCTCAACAGACAGAAATAGAGATTAATACCTCATTGCTATAGAGCCAACATCAAGTACTTTAGTCATTTTTTTCCTTTTCTTTCAAAGGAGGAAATTAAACCTCTGCTCATAAGATTTAGTGGTCCTTCAAAAAACAAAGTCATTAGAATGAGTGACACATGATCAAAAAAAGTGTATTCTGAGTGTCAGAGCAGTTAATAAGCTGTTGGACTTTGAGATATTAAAACAATAAATTTAAGATACAAATTCACGAACAAGAAAAGCTGTGAAGTGGTAGGCAAGTTCTCTTTAACATTCCATTTATTTGCTTTATGGCAGTGAGTCCATGTATATTACAGTTCAAATCAAAACCCATAATGGAGGCAGAGGGGAAAAAAGTGGGGGAGTGGGACATATTGTAGGGGACATGTTATGAGAGGAACCAGATAAAGTGAGGAAGAAGAAAAAATGGAATTGAGGTGCTAGACTTCACCTTTGCCATTTTACTTCTGTCTTCCTTCATCTTATTGACTTGCATTTAACTACTGGGGTAAGGATTAATCTTTGAACTTTGAGTGCATAAAATCCATCTTTTTTTTTTTTTTTACTTATTGCATGTGAAATTCATGTAAAAAGAACAAGATTAGCCAGCTGTGTTGTTTACATAATAAAACCCAGCCACAGAGCATTGTGTTTTCCTAAGTCATTATTATTATACAGTCACAGATTATCATACTGGCAAAGGCAGCATTGAAAAATATTAAACCAAAAAAATCCAGACGAAAAGGTCATGTAAAGCTTTAAGAGACATGGGTTACTGGTGGATAAAAAGCTGGACAGCAGTCAGCAATTTGCATTTGCAGCCCAGAAAGCCAACCACACCCTGGCCCTCACCTAAAGGAGCGTGGCCAGCAGGTCGAAGGAGTAGATTCTGCCCCTCTGCTACATCCTCATGGAGCCCCACCTGGAGAACCATGTTGAAGTCTGGAGCAGAGGAAAGACAAGGACCTGTTGAAGCAGAACTAGAGGAGAGGCATGAAGAACCTCTCCTATGAAGACAGGCTGAGAGAGTTGAGGTTGAGGTTGAGGTTGAGGTTGAGGTTGTTCAATCTGGAGAAGACTCCGGAAAGACCTCACTGCAGCTTTTCAGTACTTAGAGGGGCTTATAAGAAACGTGGAAAGCAACTTTTTACACAGACAGTAATAGGACAAGGGGGAAATGTTTTAAACTAAAGGAGGAGAGATTTAGATTAAATGTTAGGAGGACATTCTTTACTGCAGTGTTGATGAGGCACAGGAACAGGCTGCCCAGAGAAGCTGGGGATGCCCCAGGTTGATAGCACTATGAACAACCTGGTCTAGTGGTTAGTATCCCTGTCCATGGCTGAGGGGTTGAAATTAAATGGTCTATAAGGTTCCTTCCAACCCAAACCATTTTATGATACTATGATATGGGCAGTTTGTTGCATGAAAAATTTGAAACTATTGAAACAATTTTCATCAACCAAACTAGCAAGGTTCCAAAATACAAACTGTCCAGCAGTTTTCACAAATTTGTCGACTTCACAGTAAAAGAAATAAGTCTCTGTAGGAATTAAGGAATGTTAGTGATCTGAATTTGCAAGTGTTACCTAGAAAAATCCCTTCTAGAGGGATTAAGTAGAGAAAACATAAGGCACTTTTTTGAAAACTTTTCAAGTAAATAATGAGTCTATGCATCATTACAGATTAGAAGAAATCTTTGAAGGAGAATAACTAAGGTGATAAAAAAGAAGATGCAGTAAAACATTAAATATATTTGCATAAAAAACCAAGGCAGTCAATTCCAAACTCTTTCTTTTATGCAACTACATCTTTAAAGCCAGAGATCCTTCCAGCAACACAGAAGGATGAAGAAGGCTCCAAGATCTGTGTTGACCATGTGAAATTTACATTGCTTTAAAACTTGGACTAGGAGTAAGATCAATTAGTGGGTGACAACCACACCTCAGCAATGAAGATCACAGAACTCAACTATAGAACACCCCCTTGGAAAAGGACTTCAAATTTTCTTCTTTGTCTTTGGGATTACAAGTGCAGGCTATCTGCAGCCTTTACTTTCTAATAAATAAAGCTTCAAAGAGAACACAATGAAAAATAAATGGGTCAATTGCTGTGTGAGGTCAAAAAATCAGCTTTACCCTTTGACTTAAATAGTATTGCACTGTGTGCAAATTAGGATTAGTATTTGAATAATTCTGTACCAGACAGTCAATTTGTATGATGAAAATAGAACTTGCCTACTCACTACTCTATTTACAATTGCAAATGAAGGATGAGATTGATAAATCATCCAATTTCTGCCAACTTCTACACAAATAAGTTACCTATAGGCCAGAATTAATTTGTTGCAATGACATTGCAAGGTCAGGTGTTCTAAGGAAGCATTGTGCTAACCCCTACACAAAGGGATGATGGCAGTCATCTATTTGTCCTCTTTGGGTTTAGAACTGATGTCTTTAGCAACTTTTTTGACATGAAGAGGTGATGGCAGGTCAGATGAGGAGGTTCTGAACCAGCAATTTTATAGTGACCTGCATACTGAACGGAGAAGAGCAGTAGTTGCATTCCCAGTATTACTGCTGGTTCAAAGACTGTGAAAATGGAATTTAGAGAGCAAATTTGCATCCCTGCATAATCTCACACGCCAGGCTGTTGTAGGGAATAGGTGAATATAAAATTCCTATCTGCATTCTTCATATGTAGTTCTAATATACTCTTTTCACCTGGGAAGTCTGACTCAATGAATCACTTGTCTTATCTAGACTCTTCTGCCTTAAAGGTTTGATAAAGGAGTATGGAAAACTACAAAATCTCTCTGTGGGAAGAGGAAAAGCAAAACAAAAAGTTAAAGAAGAAATAAGCTCTTCCTTAGCTACTGCCAAGTATCAAATTAGTTTCTTTTCATTTGAAGACTCACTTTGTATTAACTTTTCTTCTGACATTATAGGAAACAGAACTTGCCTGAGGCTTCATCCTTTAAAGACTGTTTCTGAGATGTTCTGCCTGTAATTGTTGGTTGTCATGAGGTCGCCTTGCTCTTGGATCACAGTTTGTGAAGAGGAAAATCTGAACAAACATATTATTTTTAAAACCATGATGATATAGGATAGCAAAATGTCATTCATATCCTATTTCTGCGTAGTGATCTTTTCTCTGCATTCGTGAGATATATACATAATGGTATGCTTAAAGGGAAAAACATGTGCTTGAAAGAAAAAGACCCTGTTCAACAGTTTAAAATGCAAAACAAATCCTATTTACAGAAAAAGAAATTCATACCAATGCCTATGATTCTCCTCGCCTCCAGATTGTAATGGAAAAAATGAGGCAATTAAAACAAAACCAGAAAGTTTTTTTAAGTTTGCTTGGAGCACTGAGATTGAAGGACACTAGAGTGGTAAGACAATTGATCCTGATTCTGTTCCTTATTGGACACACCATCAAGTCAGTGAGGATCTGTACATGCAGCTCTTAGCTGAATTTATGACTAGGTAATGAAACTGTTGACCCTGAATGCAGGTATTTCTAAACAGTGCAGAGGAGCAACTGTTAGTAACCATGAATAGCAATCTTAGAAAAACATATTTCACACTA
Organism: Molothrus aeneus; assembly: GCF_037042795.1. Taxonomy (NCBI): domain Eukaryota; kingdom Metazoa; phylum Chordata; class Aves; order Passeriformes; family Icteridae; genus Molothrus; species Molothrus aeneus. The sequence goes on along the minus strand of NC_089647.1, from coordinate 59,998,088 downwards.
TTAAAAATAAAAACAAAGTACAAGATTTACTCTGTACCTGACACAAATGCAAAAGTTAGAATGAAGCAATATTAAAGTAAATCCTCAGGTTCTCACTCTATTCAATGGAGAGAAGTGTGGCCTTCAAAAAACTTCTACAGGGAAATTTCAGGCACCTAATTCTGGTGTCTAAGTGCAGACACCCTTATCCTTCTTTATCTTGGCTTCCCCTCCCTGCCCCCCCTACTATTTGGGTGAGAAAGAAAGCCCTTTGTCATTACAACCCTGGGGACTCTACTGGGAGTATAAAGGCCAAGGGAGGGGTTGAGTTCCCATCCCTGGAGGTCTTTAAAAGGCATGTAGCTGCTAAGGGCCATGATTTAGCAGTGGTCTTGGCAGCACTGGGTGGGACTTAATCTTTAGGATCTTTTCCAGTATAAACCATTTAATGATTACAACGGTATTGATGGGAGGAGCTTGTAACTCATTTGCATAGTTTGAGAGATTAAGAAGAGGAAGGATGGCTTGCTTTCTTTCCTTTTTCTGTAGGAGGACATCCTAAGACAAACTGACCCATATGCTTATTTACCATCCACCTAGAAACATTTTCTCCTGAAACACATTCTCCGGTGAGCACCTATGAAACTGCATGAAAGAATATTAATATAAACATAGACAAACAGTTGCAGCTGCAAATACAAAACCTTTGTACTCTTAAACAAAACTTTTATCTTTGCACTGGAACAACCAACCAACTAACCAAATGTGCAGGTACCAGATAGACCATGTCACTCTTTGGGTTTCAAACCAAACAGCAAACTCTGAGTTGTGCTACTGACTCCTTTAGGCAATTAGGGAACAATATTTTAGTGAGTAGTGCCAGAGTTTCATCACTTAGAAGATGGATATACTATGATGTATCAGGTATCTGACATAACTGATGAAATATTTAGCTATGGCTTTAGCTATCTTGCAGAATTAAGGCCAATACCTGAAAATCCTTCCTTTATGAGAGCTGTTAGTTCAATGATTATTAAATATATGATTTTTTTAAATAAAAGTAGACCTTTATGACTAAAAAAAAAACAAACAAAACCAACCTCTAAGTCTTGTATTTTTAAAATCTTAAATAAGTTATCTGGGAAAGCATCTTTGAGAATGCAGGGACTTGTGCAATATCATGTCACTTTTCAAATTACAAGTTATGAATTTATGCTGCATTGTTAAACACTTTTTGTAGCTTTTCAGCCTGACAGTACAAAGTGCTAGTTATACATGACATAATGAAGTCATACAAGACAGAAATGAATTATTCACGAAACAGGTTATACTTATTCTGAAAAATTTTGCATTTATTATTTTTCACATTTTACTCTATATAGCTGGAAAGAAAACCTGGGAACAAAATTGGTAGGGGGTCTTCACAGCCAAAGAACCCCAGACAAACAAACTTTTCTAACTGTTACCATTTCTCAAACTGCTGCAGCTCAGTCTCACCCTGTTAAATCCAGGTCTAATAATCTGCTGCTATGTGGGGTGGATATAACAACAAAGTAGTCTCTTAGTGTGTTTAAGATGGATATAATAGCAAAATACCCTCAGAACCTTCTGCAAGGTCTTGAAAAAAGGAACACAATACATTTTTTCTCAGAGCTACTGAATTGTAGGATAAAGAGCACCTACTGAATCTAACCTTCACTCTTGAACCTTATCATCACATTTTCTTCACCCTTAAAATGATATATTAATTAGGTTTGTCTCTATCTTTAAATTATTATAAAAGTAAAAGAACATGACATAAATTACTCCTAAATTCCTTTGCTTGGTGAAATGGTATTTTTGAGGTGAGTAAACAATAAATTTATCTTTTTCATGTAATTTCACAATTTATTACTTTTCATTATTGAAAATAAGGGTTTTTTTAAAATACAAGTGACTCTTCAATGATTTCTGTGCACACATTCTTGCTCTCTTCCTGAAGAATATTCCATTTATAAAACAAACAACAAAAAAAGTACTGTTTTATGAATTCAGTTATGACAATGAAGGAAAGAATGAGCAAAGCAGAATGTTAAAAGTAGAAAAAAATTTCCTTGCAATTGGCAAGGCACTACAAGTACACCTAGTGCACTTGAAAGTATTGGGATTGTTCTCTGTGATGAACAAAAATGCATAAAGCAATTCAGTCCTTCAGAGGTCTGGATTTTGTCTTCTTTGATATGAGCAGTGAGACAAGTGTTTGGAGTGCTGTTCCTGATAAGAAATAAAATGAAGTAGGAGAAGGCATTTGAACAGTGCAGGGATAGTCACACTTGTAATGATTAAACACAGTTTCATACAGAGTAATTTCAAAAGCAAAATCATTACAAAGGGAAGAAAATATACTTTTAAAAGAGCTTTATCTGACATGGCAGCACTATTCTAATGTTAGTAACATATGCTAGTTTCATAGTCTCTGTTTTGATTGTTTATGCAATCTATTATGTGTGCCAGGGTCCTAATAATTGCAAAGCCAAGCATCCCATGTTTCTGCTTTGTCCTTTTCCTTTCTCATCTTCATTCTCAACTTTTAGAAGTTTTGCTGTTACTATTGTTACTATGTTTACTCTTAACTTCCAAAGAGGAGGACGTGTAGAAAGCAAATGTGGCAAGGTTATCCTCAGTAGACTGAAAGCAAGGTATGGAAAGACAACAAACTGCAGATTTTTGACTAGGACACCACTCTAGAAAATAGGAAATTCAGTGTGGGCTTGTTTCAAAGTTTTCTGAATCACTTTGCTATTTTCATCCAACATAATCACATGCTAGTAATCTGCAAAGTAAGAGAAAAAACTGCATGCAACAGGACAGACAGGGCTGGAAAACAGCTCTGCAGAGGAGGACAGCAGGAAAGCTATCTTGGTGGCCTGTAAATTCAATGTGAGACAGCCATGTACCTTGTTGTGACCAGGGTTAACCACATACTGGGCTGCACCAGCAAAAGCTTAGCCAGCAGGTCAAAAAAGTTGATTATTCCTCTTTAGTCAGCACTATGGAGGCTGCATTTGAAATGCAGTGATCAGGTCAGGGCTCCCCCAGATGAGATACCTTGTCAAAATAAACTCCAACAGGACATAAGGAAAAAATTATTTCCAAAGGTGGCTTAAGAGTTGGAAACAGCCTGTCCAAAGGGGTTGTACCATTTCCACTATGGGAACATTAAAAATCCAACTGGTGAAGGCTGTGAGTCACTTCAATGACCATGGAAGTGACTCTGCTGTTATCAGGAACTGGTGCTAGGTAACCTTCAGGAGTTTTTCCTGAATTATGCTATGAACAATAAGGAAATCCAGTTTCTTATTTATCCACAAAGCAATTACAATGTCATAATTCTGCAGTAATTTTCATGTAGCATAGGCCAGCTAAATAAAGAGATCCATTACGGTTCCCTTGTTCAGTCATTCATTCCCATCCTTTTATTAACTGCTCACTTGTACCAACATAAAAGTTTGTGTTTTGCAGGCAGTAAACTAGGAAGAAAAACTTATCCAAGTTAAAAATTGAACATTTATTTTGCTTGCTCCTCCACCATCAGCTCTCTTTGTCCAGCACAGCTGTTTGCGTGGGCACAGCAGCAAGAAAAGTAACCCAGGGAAGGTTGAATATCTCTTTTGTCAGCTTCAGGAGTTTAAAGTGATGGCCAAACCACAGGATAAATTTCTCTAGCTTATTCATAGCCAATGATCTTCAGCTCTCTGTAATAAACTGTTTCTGTGGGTATAATCTCTCTTTGTGATTTCTGCTCAGTTAGCTCACCTCAGGCAGTAAGTTGTGACCTCTGTGGCATGTTACCTCTGCTCTGTAATATTAACCACATCAGAAGCCAAGTTTTAAAAAATGTCAAATAATTTTTCATCCCTGGTTTTTAAAATTCCTTATTTACAGGGAACTAAGGCCCTCATGTGCCCTAGGGGGTCTCCAGCTTTATTAACTACAACATTATGACAAGATTCAAACCCAATGAAAGTAATTTATGACAAACTTTTTCTTCCTTTAAGTGGAGGAACCCAAAAACTAGTCACTGAAAATATTCCTTTTAATCTTGGTGGTCGGTGTCTCCATAATTATAATAGCTTTGTGACTTTAAGGACAATGTCAGGGGAAAAAAAAAAAAGTTAGATTTGGGGAGTACCCAGCTAAAGCAGTGTTAGGCATAATCTTAAACTGTTACAAGTGTTCACCAGCTCCAGCAGCTCCAGGCCTGGGGATTCCTCCTGCCTGGCCACTGCAGCGCAGCCCAGGGAACCCAGGGTCCCTGTCCAGGCTGAGGGACATGGCTGACACTTTCTTCTTTGCAGGTTCAACCAGCAGCAAAGCTGACTATATATCCCAGAGGCACACAGACACACATGGACACACACATTACAGAGGACACAGACAGAGCTGGTCACACAGAGAGCCACAGACAAGGTACTGCCCCAGCAGCCCCCACATTCAGGACTCACAGCAGACACAGGGACACACCTCCTCCTCCGCCTCTTGGGCTGCAGAGGCAGAAGGTCACTGGTACAGGACACACATCACACTGCCCAGGTTCTTGGAATCACAGAATGGCTAGGGTTGGAAGGGACATCTGGAGATGTGCCAAAGCAGGGGCACCTTACAGCAGGTGGCACAGGATCATGTCCAGGCAGGTTTTGAATATCTGGGGAAGGAGAGCTCCGCAACCTCTTTGGGCACCACGTTCCAGTGCTCTGCCACCCTCACAGTAAAGAAGTTTTTCCTCATATTCAGAACTTTCTGTGTTTTAGTTTCTTTCTATTGCTCCTTGTTGCTGGCAGCCACTCAAAAGAGCTTGTCTCTGTCCTCCTTACACCTTTCCTTAAAATATTTATATATGTTGGTAAGATCTGCCCCCAGTCATCTCTTCTCCAGGCTAAACAGTGCCAACTCTCTCAGTAGAGAGATGTTCCAGTCCCTTAATCATATTAATCATCCACCACAGCACCCTCTCCAGTCTCTCTTGTACTGAGGAGCCCAGAACTGGACACAGCACTCCAGATGTGGCCTCACCAGGGCTGAGTAGAGGGGCAGGATCACCTCCCTTGACCTGCTGGCAATGCTGTTCCTAATAGAGTCTAGGATACTATTTGCCTTCTTGACCACAAGGACACACTGCTGACCCATGGACAGATTATTGTCTACCTGGGCCCCCAGGTCCTTCTCCACAGAGCTGCCTTCCAGCACATCAGCCCCCAGCCCAAAGTGGGACATGGGGTAATTCCTCCCCATGTGCAGGGCCCTGAGCTTGCCTCTGCTGGACTTCATTGGTTTCTTCTCTGCCCAACTCTCCTGCCTGTTCAGGTCCCACTAAATGGCAGAACAGCTTTCTGCTGTGTCAGCCACTCCCCCCAGTTCTATATCATCTGCAGACTTGCTGAGACTGTGCTCTGTCCCTTCATCCAAGTCTTTGGTGAATATGTTGAACAAGACTGGGCCCAGTACTGACCACTGAGGCTCACTACTAAGCCTTCAGCTAGGCTTGGTGCTGCTGATCACTGAGACCTACCATTCAGCCACTTCCCAATCCCCCTCACTGTCCTCTCACCAAATCCACACTTCCTTAGCTGTGCACAAGCACACACACATTTACAGATCCCCTGATCACTTGCATGGCCCCTCTGCCCACCTGGCACCCTTCCCACATCTTGTTCCCCTTACACATCCCACCGGCCCCTGACTGACTGGCTGGTCCCAATGGACCAATGTGTATGGTCCCAGAGCTGTGTGTGTGCTCACTGCACATATACAGCACTCACATACTTGTCCCACAGGTGTCCCACACTCAGAGGTTCCCCCAAATACCAGCACAGACCTTCTGCCCACCTGATAACCCTGCCTGGACCCAGGGCCTCCCACTTCCCAACTGGTTCAACTTGGAGTTTGCTGGGGAGTGCACACCCCCTGCACATGCACATGGTTTGGGGCAGGTATGGCACTTAGAACTGGAGTCTTTACTCATCCACAGATTCAGTGTGTGGCTTCTGAGAAGTCATTTGAGCTACTTTAGTCCTCAGTTCTTTTTCTCCAAGGTGGTGGTGAGCCCTCCCACTTCGCTGTGCTGTTCTAAAGATCAGAGCACTCAAGTTTAGAGGTTGTCAGACATTTAAATAATAAGGCCTGAGAAAAAAAAAAAAAAGAGAATACCTTGATGAATATATGGAACAAAATCTCCCTTCAAAGCAAAAGAAAGGAACAGGGAAGATTAAAAAGGGCCCCTCACTGAAGGGGTTCAAAGCACAAAAGAGGAGGAGGGAATTCCTTTCACCCAGCCTCAGTCAGGTGCCCACATTAGCAGGACATCGTGGAGGTAAAAGAGAATCAACCTTCATGATGCTCAGAAGGCAATTTATGCAATGTGTTATTACTGGAAATTTCATCCACTACATCTATAGTGAGAAGCGTTTCCTGGTCCAGGCATTCATTGACTACCATGGCTGGACTGCACACACAGACCAACCCTCCATCTACCTCTGGGTACTCACAGAAAAGGAATCTGCATTTGGGGAAGACAGACACAGAATATTTCAGTTGTTCCCTTATTTAGAAAGCTAGGAGTAATATTGAAATTAATCACACTAGAGAGATGTAAACAGAGCCTTTGTGACTGGCTTTTACAGCCTCAGCTTGCTTTTTCAGAGTCACCATGGATCTGTAGCTGAGCAAAAACAGAACTGGGTCCTGTATCCCGTTCTAGTAATGTATTCATATCCTTCACATTTAGAAAAACTAATAAAACAAAATACTTCCAAGAACTTCTATTCTTAGTCTATATTGCCTTGATCTCTTGCACCCTAGCGCATAGCAAAGCCTAAGTTAGGATCACTGAGCAAAGCACTTGGACCTCCTGCCTGTGAAGAATATGAGATCACACAAAATCAAAGAACCATAGAATGGTTAGTGTTGGAAAGGGCCCATGGGAGGTCATCTAGTACAACCTTCCTGTTCAGGCAGGGTCCCCCAGAGCTTGTTACTCAGGGCTGTGTCTAGACAATTCTTGCCTATCCCCATGAGGGAGACTCCCCAGACTCTATGGGCTATCTGTTCCAGTGCTCGGCCACCTGCACAGTAAAAAAAGTTTTAACTCATATTCAGGTGGAACTTTCTGCTCATTGCCTCTTGTCCCCTATTGCCTGGCACCCCTGAGAAGAGCCTCTTGATGCCCTCCCTCCCTCCTTCCCTTCAGATACACTCTTAACCCTTCTCTAGATCCCTTCTTACATGACAGCTGCTGGTTGACTGTTCAGTCTGGCAGTCTGGTCTCTGCTTTTCAGTTTGTGATTTATCTTCCTCTTGAAAGAGATTTAAGAACTGCCTCATGAAAGGACAGGGGGCCTTGGTGTTTAGCCTCCTTACTTAGCCAGTATGTCTCTCCAAGTAGGAAGATAACTGACAAATAAGATGTATAATACTACAGGACTCCCTACTGTGGCTGCTACCTAATGACTACCTGCCATTAAAAGTGTCTCAGAAGCTTTTAATAAACTCAGGAAAAAAAAAAATCTTTGCAGTGGTTGGTGTCCCAGAAGGCACAATGAGATTTATTAAGAATTTCTGCAGACTTTAGACACCTTGGTGTTTATGCAATTCCCATATTGATTTATGCTAATTTCCATTAAATGTAGCTCTTTGTCAAGAAAGAAAAAATGATTTTTTTTTCTTTAAGGAGTAAAACATATAAAAACTTCACATTCCCTTGCCATATAATATAATTGAATACTATTTGTTTCTTTATTAAGATTGTTAAGGTTGGACACGTCCTCCCAGGAGGTATCTCTGCTGAGATTATACATCTACACTCAACACTAATCAGCTCCACAGACTTTTAAAACATGTCACTTGGCTAACATTGAAGGCTGTAAAGGAGAATAAACCAACCCAAAAAACCACTTTATATTCTCAGCCACTTGACAGTGAATAGCTATAAAGACAGGTTTAAACTTGTTGAAATTGTTCTTAGACTTTTAAAACTGCATTGCTAGTCTTCACTTCCACTTTACTGCTTTCAGCTAATTTTCTGCTGAACACTAACAGTAATCAGGTGTAATAAGAAACAGAAGAGGACTCACAAAACATATGGACTACATTTTACAAAATTGGGCATAATCTGGTGTGTATGTCTAAATTATGCATACAGAAACTAATACAAGGTAACAGACTGTGTGCAACACTAATACCTGGCTTGTACTGCACAGCAGGCATTTGATTAATGAACTGCATATTTCAAGTTTTGAGTATCTAGTTTTGAAAATTTAGCCCACGTATCCATTTATTACAAGTAACAGTAATGAGTAAACCACTGTTACTGTTGTTGCCTATTTAAATGATACTTATCCAAGTAAAATAGACAGACATTTGGACAACAGGACAATGGCTGTTTTATCTCCTTTCTTCTCTATCTAGAGACAAGTATTCCATAAAGCAAGAACAGGAACTACAAAACTACAGTTCACATACTGGAGTTTGAAGTGCTCTCTGCAAGGAAAAAAAAGAAAAAAAGAGAACTCATAGACAGCTTGTTTATGACTAGGAGAGTGTAAACACACATCTATTTTATTTAACTTGCTAATCCTCTGACACAACTTGTGAGGTGTCTGATCAGCAGGCTTCTTGTTCATCTTCCACTGTAGAAGTATCTCTGCTTTCCTTAGGGGTACTGACAGCTGGCAGCAATCAGAGCCATCTAACTGCCAGTATCTCATTTAAAGGCAATGACATTCAGCTACAGAAATGAAAATTACTTTAATTCACTCTATTGTACTGTGCATCTCAATGAAAAAAATGCAAACTCTCTTGGGAATGGAGACATTTAGACCCTTTCTTCTGGAAAGGGTTTGGTTCACTAACCAGTACTTCAGAGGTGAGCAGTGCAGGACATTTCTTGTTCTTGAGCAGGCCTCAGGCATAAAGCAGCTACCCCTATCATAATCCACTTTGGATATGTCGTCTTCAAGTTCAACATTAGGACACAATCTTCTTCAGAATTAGCATAATTGGTTTATTTGTGGTCTTTCAAACAAAGGCAAGACATTTTACAGCAAATCACACTTTTGAAACAAATCCCTCCACCCATCTGGATTTTCAGCTCATTCAGGGCAAGTCAAGTATAAGTTATCCTATAATGTGCTGGAGTGCTGGAGTAGAGTCTTGCGTAATTTCCTTCTATCTTGTCCTCTCCAATTCTCTAAGAAAGTCAAGCCAAAAGGGTTTTTAATGACAGAGATGGAAGGTGAAAGAAATTTTCCTAAAAATTTCAAGTGGTATCAAGCTTTCTCAGCATATTGTCCTGACTTTGAAAAATGTTAGGGGCTTAGTCTCCTAGACCCAGTGTATATTAAATTTCCTGGAACTACCAAGTGGCTTTCCAGCAATTTCCAGCTTCTCCCAGTGTCAGGTTTTGATATAGCACAACTCCCTAGAAAAGTGAAAAAGACAAACTGAATGTCCCAGTGCTCTAGAGAAGTTTATATATTGCTGGACTGATGGACTAACAAGAACCAGTGATGGGACTGGCACAATCTTTTTCTATGTCATCACTTGTAACTTCTGCAGAGCAGTGGGGTCTATTTTGCTTCTTACTCAGCATGTTAGTAATTGGTTACCATAGTATGACCAGGTCTGTATCAAAATTTCAACCCATGCATGTCTCTATCATATGCCTATCATCCTTCTTGTCCTTTAAGTCTGTAGTTTCAGAGCATTGTAGGCTTCTTAAGCATAAATTGGTTCTTCTGAATTTGGTTCTCAGGAAATACTAGCTATGTCACACTTTTATATATTACTTCTGAATCTTTCGCTGTGTATTCCAGTTTCTAATTTCAATCAGGATTTTTATCAGATGTCTCCTTTTTCCTGGCATTACATATTTGGCTTCTGTATCACTAACAGATTCTTACATATTTTCAGACTTTTTTTTTTCACATTCATCCTTCATGCATTTCACATTTGTATGGGAGGCCCCACCCTCTGTCCAGCTTCATAGTGTATTGACATGATGAAGTTACTTTTTAAGTTCATTAAAAACTATGAAGCATAACAAGTGACAGAACCAGATATAAGTTAAGGACATCACGATTGTCTTCCTTCTCATTCATTGCTTAGATGGCAAATGTAAGTGTTACTTAAATTTTTTGTCTTTGACAATCCAGATGAAAATTCTAGTAATCTTTTACGTGTCCTATTTTTCAACTCGCATTTTTTCCTCTACCATTTACTCACAGTACTTGTGTTCAGTAGCCACATCAGGGCAAAGCACTTGGATATCTTATTTATTCAGTGACAAGTGCCAAATGTTTCTGCATAATAGAACACACATGTAGTTCATTCTTTGGCTCTCTAATTCAAACCCAGTTATTATAACAGTAGATTCCTCACATTTCTTTCTCTCTTTCAGCGTGACATGTTTGCTGTAGTCCAAAACAATTTATTTAAAATATTTAAAAAGTTAACTATATTCCCCATTTCATATTAATTGCATAACCTACTGATCAGGTTACCCAGATGATGAGCTGTGCTAAAATTCCACACTGAAAAAGATGTACAACACTACAAAGCACCCAAAATTTTGAGTTGTCCTGTACCAAAGACAAAAGTCCAGTTGTGGGAGCTGCAGTGAAGGGCTGCAGAACTCAAATTGACTCAAGTTGTTTCCATGGAATATTCTATGAAAGAATGCATCCAGCAAAACCTTGGAGTAGGGGAGAGCTGGTATTGCTATCTATTCACTATTCAAATAAATAACTCCACTGATCCAGAAAACTGACTACATTTCTTTCAGCTATAAAAATTAATCAAAATATTATCAGTTCTCCTGTACACTTTTCTCTGCCATTTTTCCTCATATCTGTATACTTTCCCAAACTTATTTTGCAACAACATGTTAAATTTTGCACATAGGATTAGAAGGCATGCATTGAGCAGTTAATAATGGGTACTCATTTTTTTTCCAGTTCCATTTCTGGTCCATTTTCTTGGTATTGTAGAAGGTCTTTGTACAGTTTTCCTAAACTGAGTATTTCATCAATCAAAGCCTAGGTAAATCAAGAGTAGAGAGATTAAAAATTGTCATTAGTTCAGCCCTTTATTATTTTTTCCTTGAGGTGACATCAGATACAAAACCCTTGCAGCTTAAAACTGAACCAAGATATATACTGCAGCAGATTGCCCATCTGGTGTGACTTCAGAGTATTAAAATATTTTGCAGGCTATCAGCACAAGGACCAGTCAAAATCTTTGCAATCGCCCAGACATCTTATTTCACACTACACAGAGTTGTGTGATCTCCAATTAAGATGTTCAGAATCACCATTATTAGCTTGTGATGAATGTTGATCATATCACCTAACCACAACAGTTCTGCATTTCAGCTGTAACCATCCAGCTAATATGCAGTTACTGAAACAAGGTTTTGATCCAAAATATTACAGAAAATCAGGAACTGTCATTTACAGAGTGTGAAATCAAATGACTTTCTAGACTCTGTTGAACACTGTCACTGTAGATTAATGTGATACAACTAAATGATTGCAAAGCCATGATTTACATAAGACTGAATCTGAACGAGTATAGCTTGTATAATCTCCCAGTTTAAAATAAATGGTTATACAACGACAACTTTGATTCTAGATAGACAGATCATTTTCCTCTATTTCCACCTAAAACATAAATGGATAATTATATCCATCCCCACCTCCCTCTCAGAAGCCATACTAATAGATATGGGCATAAAACATTCAATTATGAGATTGTGCACATGTGTAGTTCAAAGCTAGAAAATACTACAAGTCTGAAAACTGTACTGAGCAATTTAAATTATAAAGCATGGATTATTTACTAAATATGGTGAACATTTAGAAATTACAACAACGGGTACTTAGTTACTTGTAATACTAGTTGAAGACTGGAAAGTTAAGTATGGAAAGCAAGCATTGTTTATTCTGATATATCTGTTCTGGTGAATTTTCTCATGTAAACACTGGCAGAAACTAACAGAGAAAGTCTAGAAATCAAACGAGTTTAAGTGTTGTAGCTTTCGTGTGTAACACAAGTATCAAGCTCTGTGTATTAATCAAGACATTTATTATTGTAAAATGCCAGAGCTGTTTAGAATGGGAAAAAAAAGCAATGCCCCAAAAGCTTGCTGTCTCTTTGTGAAAGACACACAGGGGATGAAGACTAAACCAGGAGCAATAAATAACAATGAGAGAGGCTGTATTTAATTCTTCACTTCTGTGGGCAGATTGGCAATGGAGAATTCTAAAGAAAGATTAAAACAATTAAGTTGTTTGCAGATGCCTACATATGACTTCTTCATAGACTGAATGCCATCTGGGGCGAAGGCACAAAGGTACCTGTTTAGAAAGCTAACATATTCATGCTGTGACTGTTGTCATGTACCTATTAGAGAGTTAATTTCTTAATCTTGCAAAAGTTTACAAGGTTGAATGCGAAGCTCTGCAAGTGAGAAAAAACCCCAATATATTGTAGCAGAAAAGAGGAAAAAAAAAGACAAAACAGAAAAATGGAATAGATTTTGCCAAAAACATGTTTTAGAACACTTAGGTTAGTAGCAGCATTAATTCTTTTAATCACCATCCAAGTAATTCTGTACAACAGGAGAGTACATTTGCAACTTAACACTTCACACAGTTTTTGAAGTAGTTTAATATCCATAATGATAACAGCCTGCAGCAAAAGGAGTAAGGGAACTAGTCATTAAACCTTTCAGGGAAAAAAAATATCTGTCTTCAGTTTTCAGACTATCAAAACCTATTTTCAAAGAAGTGCAGATTACCTTGGAAGTGTGGTTATTCGAGATTTTATTCTCTGAGGATCATAAAAGAGTTTTATTGTTAATTCCAAGGAGTCATTAGCATTGCTATTTAACTATATCTGTGATTCTGAATTAATATGAATATGTGTAATAAAATCTATTGAAAGGGAGTGAATTTATTGACTGAAAATCACTGAAATCCCCAGAACAGTTTGAGAGAATGAGATTTACCTCACCTGCTTTCAGCATTTAAATATACTCTTCTGGTCTAAACCAGGTATCAAAGCATCTTCTATAGTCAGTGAAGACACAGAAGGATCTCCAGAGGTTCTTTCCATTTGTTCTAAATTCACATTTTAAGAGTGGATGAACTGATTTTTGTAGATGTTAGTTTTTCTTCACTACATAAAAGTGAAAACTTCAATTAAGTGTTAATTCCTTAATCATAGAAAGAGCCTAGCTTAGTTCTTTACTGATTCAATTGTCCTTAGCCAGAGAATAAGACCTCTCCTACATATAAATGCTACAAAACTCCCACATATTTTGCTTTACAGAACCATAGTACTTTGAAATACTTTCTCATTTCAGTTATATTGTCACTTGCTCCCAGTATTGTTACTGACTTGTGACATGAAGGGCCACAGGGAAGTCACATCACCTAAGTAGAACTTGGAGTGATCATTACAGGGACAAGGAGTCTCAGAATGAGTAACACCATTGTGGGGGGGTGGAGGGTGGATGAGTCAAGCTCATGATATGCTGAAGCAATGCAGTTTATTTGGGATCGGTACATTCCAGCACTCCATTCTCAGCAACATTCCATACATAAGCCTGCCTGCTGCTTTGAGCTCTTTGTCCTGCTCTTGCTTCTGGGTATGCTGTTCTTCCAAAAATACTCTTTTTTGGTATCCTATTTCCAGCAAAGAATTGAAAGAGAGTTGACCACTGTACTGCTTTTAATTATGTGTATTTTGAACCATCTTTGGGGCAACATTCTTCCTTTTTCCATGTTGTAGTTCATATAAAGAAAGCTGCTTGAAAGTATGCGTCATGCACCCAATGCTGTATCTGGATTATTACATCTTGGCTGCCTTATTAACCTCCCAGCTTCCTGCAAGCCTATGCAGACAGATCGTCATATTCCCGTTCTTTCAGTGGGACAAAAAGAGGTCTTTGTTGGTGCCTTTGTAAATGGAAAACCTGCATCTATCTGATCTCCAGATTTTAAGCTCACAAAACATACAAACATACAGTAAATAACAATTTTATGAGCACTTAGTAGGGTATAGCGATTGACTTCTTGATAACCTCCTGCTTGATTTAAAATCTTGTCAAAGACTTTCCTTACTCCTTTGAGGAGACTTCCTCTTCATTGGAACCAGCACGATTGTTCAATACAAGGGGAAATGAACTCATGAATGAAAACAAATAGAGATTTGTAGACAGATGTGAATAAGGAATAACATTACTTTTAAGAGACTAATAGGCACACTTACAATACTGGAATTTTTTTTCTCTCATATTAAGGGTGGCTGCAGCAGTAACAAACAAAGCTCTTGAGCCTCATGATGTTACTCATGGGATAAGTAACCTCATGAGTTACTCATCATCCATACATGATGAATTCTTGTGAGTATCACATCACAGAAAAAAAGACAGACTTTCACTCTGACAGATATAAACCCTGTTGATCCCACACAGTATGGGATTCCCAAGCTTCTCGTGTTTCATCACTGTGGATACACACAATCATCTCCAGACCCTTGTTACAGCCACTGGAACTGCTACAGTCAGCAGAACTGTTTCTGACCCTGGCCTTGTTGTCATCCCATACTGTTGTCTCTTATTACAAAAGTTTCATACCTTCTTGCTGTTTCTCATGGGCAGCTCCTCAGGACACTGACTCGTTCTTCTTCACAAAGTAGCCAATTGACTCCAGTTCCCTTCTCAAGGGCCCAACCCACTCTTTTATAGCACTTTTCTTCTCATTGGTCACAGCTGTGGCCTGTTAAAGTCAGGCCTGTTCCTAATCTTTGATAATTGGCCCAGCTGCAACTCCTTAGGGGTGAGATTACTTTCCACACTATCTTTATTTTCTTGTATTCTATCCTCCTACATGATCTTTGGCCTGACTTCCTCAGACTTGCTTCATCATCCCTAAGTCGCCTGACAGTCTGGACTACTGGATAAACCTGGCTATCACCTCTGGGCTGGTCTTTCTTTCCTCTGGCTGGGTCAGTGGGATGGGCCCTGGCTAGTAAGGGCCCTTGTCCTGCTGGCCATGGTATCTCCCTCAGCACCACATAAACCGAGGCTGAGATTCTGCTCTCTCTAAATTTTCCATTTATAAGGTACAGAAACAATGTCATCTGGCTTTTACTTTTCTGGCAAATACACCTTGGTTTCCTAAGTGTCCATTCTGGTTGGGCTGTCATACAATGAACCAAAAGCATCTTGAGACTCTATTGCCTATGGCCAGCTGAGGGGCAATCCTGTAATTGTTACAATACAATTTCTTTCACTTGCCTCCCTCCCCTCAAATACATATCTGACAGCTAATTGCATCTCTAGGTCCTACAGGATATCACAATCCAATATAATTATATCTCCATTTCTGCAGAAATACTTTGTGAAAATAAGTTAAAGTGTTCATTTTTCTTAACCAACAGATTTCATTTATTATAACATAGGTGAAGGAAGATGGAAACTTATGAAGTTTGTTCTGATTCACACTGTCATAAAACTGCCACTTAAGAAACTTCCTAGGAAAAACCCCTAAGCTTAGCTGTGCTGCACTGGAAGACTACTTGTGATGCAAAGTACACCCTCCAATTACACTCTTCATCATCCTATGACAAGAGATGAAGCTACTATTTAGCATAAGAAAGACAGTGCATTGCACTCCGTAGAAATTTATGACTATGTGTGTTAAAAAGCCATTAAAAATCAGGTTGCCCTTTGAAACTTGCCAAAGAACAGAGCATCAGAAAAATAATATGCAGTTCAGATAGCAACAGAGTGACTTGCATTACCCACAAAGTTGCTGATTATGTTTCATATAACAATGTATTTCAGGAATTTCCCCAAATGATATATATTGTTTTTTTAAAAAAAGAGGATGCTTTTTTCTTAATCTACATGTACAGTACTTACTGTAACTGAATATTAAGTTGAAGTAACCATAATATGATTATATCCACTACTCTGGCAAGAGGAAAAAGTAGACTGAGAAACTTAAAGATGGATTAGAATAAGAAAATCAGTCAGAGAGAAATAAAAGCTATATAAACAAATTATAGCCAATTTTGAGACTTCTGCAATACATAACTAACACATAAAATGCATTATATATGCACATACATATATGTGTTTATCTCTCTTTCCCTCCCTCCCTCTCTCTCTTTAAAAGATACATCTGTCAAAAGAAAATAAGGGATTTCTGAAAGCAAACTGTATTATGCCCTAGTAGAAAGTAATATAAATTATCACAAGGAAAAATGAAAGACAGAATCTTAGAAGGAAATTTGGAAAGTGAATAATAAAAAAATACAGAAGTATATTAAAAAAGGAAAGCTATGAGGAATTTGGAGAGCTATCAGGAAGTAATGGAAGATAATTACATCTCAGAAGTCTGACAGAAGGCTTGAAATCTTTGCAGTGAACGCCCTGAAAAAAATCACTAAGCTTGATCACACTTCTATGGACCCTTATATTCACAAAAAAAAACTTCAGCATGTGTGGGGGCATAGAATGTAGGAAAATAAAGATAGTGCAGAAGATAATCTGGCCCCTGAGGAGCTGCAGCTGTACTAATTACCAAAGATTAGGAACAGGCCTGCCCTTAACAGGCCACAGCTGTGTCCAATGAGGTTGAGTGCTATCAAAGAGAGGGGTAGCTAGTTGAGAAGGGAGCTGGTGTTTTCTGCCTGTGCTATGAAGAAGAAGGGGTTAGTGCTATGAGGAGATGACCATGAGAAATCACCAAGGAGGTATGAGAGCTTTGTAATAAGATGACAACAAGCATGATTTTATCTCTAGTTTTTTGGGTTTTTTGTTTTGTTTTTTTTGTTTGTTTTTTTTTTTTTTTTGACAAAATTGAATGCTTGCAATAGTTTTACTAGGAGCATAACTATAGAATAGGTAAGGTTTGAACAGTTCATTTAATTTTTTAGGCAGCTCTGAAAATCCCACATGAAGTATAAAATTAAGTAACACAGCCTTTATTGCGGCCCATGACACTCAGACCATTTACAATTTATATCACCTGTCAGGCTTGGCCTAGTCACTTCAACTAAAGTTAGAACTGAAGATAATTTGGTCCATAATTAAATTACAAACCTGAACTTTATAATAATGTAGTATGCAATGTATCCTAAATAGTGCCCCAAATCAGATCTCAAATATCCTCATAAAGATCCATTTGATGAACTGTATAATGGACTTCTTTACTGGTTTTTTCCCATCTAGGTAGTATCTTGAAGAAGGTATATTAGATTGCCTCAGCTGAATGAGAGGCTAGCCTAAAATATTTTGTGAGAAATTATTAGCAACATGTAATCCACAATAAATTGATGAAGCAAACTACTTTCCTACTTCTTATATCCTCATCTTTTACAGGGTGACTTTGAAAGCTTCAAGAAGGAGAGCGGTGCTATTCAGACTACAACTATTTCTGAAAGCCCTTAAATTCTAACTAGAAAAGACAAAAAATGAATCCATTGCATGTTAAATTTTGTTTGAAATTTCAAAAGTATGACTGATACATCAATAACAGGACTGTGGCATGTGCTGTCCTCAGGAATGCCTTTCTTGTCTGTCCATTCTGGAGTAAAGATGGCTAAACCTGCAGCATCTTGCTTTGTTGTTTTCTTCAGTAAAAACTCTCATGTTATAAGAAAAAAGGTATTGTAGTGTTTTAGACACAACTCTCAGTGGAAATTTCATTTCAGCTTGAGTCATTTAATTAGATCTTTTAAAGTGGAAAATACTGCTATGCAAACATGAAGAATAGGCCTGAAGTCCTTTGTGTTTCTCTAAAATCCAAGTATTTTTTATAACTGTTGCAAGAGACACATTCCATTGACACTTAGCACTGATACCATTGTGCAAGTGTGACAGTCCAAGACTCCTAGTGATAAGAATGGCAATCAGGGATATTCTGGTTTCCAAAAGTATTTCTACTGGTAACAGAAATTAATTGCAAGAAATATGACCATAATACTTTCCTGAAATACAGCCATAGTACTTTTTATGTAAGAAAGGGAAGAAAAGGGCTGTTTTCTGAAGACTTTAGTTCAGATATTTTTAAGAAACAAGAAATATATGTGCCAAGAGGTCTGATGAGTTCAGCTTTATGAACACTGTGATCAAAATGTCTCAAAGCTGCTTGTTTTTACAGACTATTTGCCATACCAGGAAAGACAGCATTTTCTTTAATTTTTCTTTAGCTATCTGTCCTGCCATAAGTCCCTCTCTACTTCTGCCTAAGCTATTATACAAATATTAACTAGAACACACTACTTGTCTTCCAGGGTGCCAGTGAATGATGGCAAACAATTGTTTTGAGTACTTCTAACTGTACATTGCATGCTGGGCAGTCAAGACAGATGAGAGCAGTAGCAGGGCTTTAAAAGAGATGCATCATAAGACAAGTGGCATCATATGTTCTTCAAGCATCACATGAGAAAAAATATCTTATCACCAAAATGAGCCCAGAGAATATCAAAGCAAATTACTATTTTTTTTAGCACTGTCTTGGTTTAAGACAATTTAAAGAAGTGGATTCTCTAAAATGAGTTACCTCCCCTTAGTTTCAACCAATCCCTTTCTACAATAAGGAATGAATATGAGTAGATATAAGTGAAAAATAACTATTTGCTAACAAGTAAAGCAGCAAGAGGCAATATATAGCAGTGAGTAATCACTAGATAGAAAATTGCAAAATCTCACCAACTCCAGAGGAACAAAGAAATATGCAAAATGTTTCCTAATCTCTTGCAAGATGGTGACCCCCACTGCTGACTGCATGTAGGGAGACAAAGGGAGAAAGGCACCCTTAGAAGGCACCAATGTGACATCCCAGTTACTTAAGTCCAGGGTATAACCAAGATTTTTTTTGCTCTGGGTTGACACAGAGGAGACAATCCCAACCAGATATTCTTAAAAGGTAAAAAACACATGGCAAACCTCAGGAAATAAAGTAACATTGGCAAAAGAGTAAATGCAACATAACATCACTCATCGCAGAAAAGACAGCCCAGAGAAAACATAACACTGAGTGGGTTTAAAGGTTATGGGAGAAAAAGAGTTAGAAGAAGAAAGGGAGAAAACCAGAAAGGCAGGAGAGGCATAGAAAAACAGTCCTAGCTCCCAACTCATGGGTTCCAGCGATGTCAAACCCAAGATGACGGCAGGGCTAAAAGACAACAGGCTCGTCCTGTGGTCAGGCTTTTTAAAATCGTGGACCCAGGTGGGACCTGCGGGTCTCAGCCACCCGGGGGCTGGGTCAGGCAACACTGGGGCTGCTCCACCGTGCTCTGACACTGAGGGGCTGGGGGGTACTGGGGGCACAGCACCCCTCACCAGAGCAAGCTCAAACCCACATTGTTGGAATGTGCCCTACCACCCATTCCAAGCTTCCCAAGATGCCTTGAAAGAGATTGCTTCTCCAGTCTCTGACAGCCGGCCATGGGTGACCGTGTGGTCTGGGAAACAAAGGGCCAAGGTGGTGGCCAGAAGACCTCTCCCAGGAAGGTAGGAGCTGAGGCAGGAGCTCTAGTGGCCGATGAGAGGTGCTGGCGGGCTGGGGTCAGCTCGGGTGGCTCCTCCTGCTGCCCAGGGGCTCTGCTGGCGCTGGGCTGGGGCGAAGAGGAGCGCTCTGGGGGCACCAGCGCCGGCTGCCCCAGCCCCGGGAACCCGCTCGCTTGGCTAAGTTCACTCAGAAACAGTTTGTGATGGCAAAATGCAGTTTTTCTGAGTGGGTATTATTGCAAGCCCAGAAAAACAAACAAAAAAACCCCCCAAATGCCAAACAGGCAAAAAGCCAACTGCTCAAGCCAACTCCTCTGAAGCAGAGCCTGCATCAGCAGCAAGCACTGCCAGGCACAAGAGCAGGCTGGCTCGGGTGCCCCAGCCTTGTAAAGGCACCCGGCGACCAGCACCTCCCAGCTGCCTTGCAATTCCAGCTCTTGGAATCTGCTGGGTCTGAAAAAGACAGTAACAAGTTTGGGGCAGAGAGAGATATGGAATATAATAGCATTCTGTGTTACCCACGACAAGCATTTAGCCTGAACTCAGTTCTCAGAATCTCTTCAAATAGATTCATAACAAACATAAGTTATCCTTATCATGAGCTTAAGCAAAGGAAAAAATCAATCCTTTATGAAGAATGATTAAAACCAAAACTTCTTTTTGTCACATTTTAGTAGACTTACAATTCTGTAAGCTTTTACAACTAAGATCATAACCATAATCATATATCAGAAAATGCCTAATACATTTTTCTCTTGTAAGAACTTAAGGTTAGTGTCGTATTATTGGCAAATTTTCAGTTCTTTCCTTTTTCTGATTATCATGATCTTCTAGGATTGGTTTAGCTATGGATTTTAAATTTTCCCAGTCTATGCTAAAAACAGAATGTAGAGATGACATATACTACTACAGGGGCAGTGACACTGACTAAAGGAGAATCAAATTATGTGCAAAAAAGCCAAAATAATTGTTTGTCTTACAGGAAATAAAACTAAAAGCAATTTTTTTGTCAATAAAACTTTATTATTTGAACAGAGTATGAATTTTCTCATAACTGTACCATAAATTTGTTAATTTATTAGTATGATAAACTTACTGCCATGTTCCTTAGTAAACTTAATAGGCTAGACTAGATGAACAATTTGAGGTTTTATCTTCCCTTTATCCTAATAATGAAATAATATGTTTTGCAAGCCACCCATGCTGTGAAAATTAAGTAAGATCTTATCCACAGGTTACATTTAAGGATATTACATTGCAATAAATTTAAAATATTAATGAGTGTTGTTTTAATATAAAAATACAACTGTTAAAGACTTTCTTAGATAAAACAAGGATCAATTGCCTCTATGAGACACGAGGACAGGCCATGGTTTTCTAATGTAATTTTTATTGGCCTTGTGAGTTAACAATCACATATATTTTTGTAAGTCCAGGACTAACTTTTTGAATAAGATGGTAATAAAGGTTTAAGATACATATTCAACTGGTACAACTTACAGATAGCTATGCAAGTTTGAGAGATTTGGGCAAGAATTGCCTGTTTGGGGCTTTCCATGGGAGAAAGAAGACATTTTCCTGAAAAGACGTGTGCTATTTCTTGTCTCTGCCAAGCCACAGGAGCTGTGGCTAGGAAGGTTTTCCTTGTTAGCATACTTAAATATAGTAGTAATAAACTTGTAAAAACAAGTTGCTTGCTTGTAAAAACAGCTTGTAAAAACAACTTGTTGCTTGCTTTGTAAAAACAATAACACTGCTGAAAAAAATCCTTCATAACTTTTATGTGACAGGTCAAAAGGATAAATCTCATGAAAGAACAGTTAATTGACTGTTTTACCTTCTTCTTATGGGAATGAACTAGGTGTCTCCAAATGAAATGTGGACAACTGCCTAAATACAGCAAAGGCTGCCTTTGAAATACTTTGTACAGGAATATATTTGGAAAACTGCCTCTCTAGAACAATGAATATTAGGAGAGTATTCTTTTCTTTTTTTTTTTTTTTTAAGTCATGAGTCACAGTATATTAAAAAAAAAGAGAGAACAGAATGCTAAAAGCCTAAATGAATCTCATCAGTCTGAAGGACTACTTTGCAAATGTCCGTGGTTAACTTACAGACTTACTTTGTCTCAGACTTTCATATTTGAAAAATTCTCATTCCAGAACAAAAATAATGCAAAATGGCCAAGCTATTTGCATGCCCTGGACAATCTGCATGCTATGACAAAGTAGAATCTCTGCACAATTTTAGTATTAGTGATGCATTTCTTTCTCGCAATTTTTTTCCTCAGTCACAATTAATCTTAGTAAACTGAGCTGTTGCAACAGTGTATTTGTTTTGTGAAACACCTAATGAGCACAAGAGGGGCAGTATAAAATAATAATAATAGATCAAAAGCACTAACATTTACTTTTGGCTTAGTAAAACTGCCTGATAAATTATTCCCTTCAGTGTTTCTCTGTTATTGCAACACAGTACCTTGAAAGTGATATATTGGCACAAGCCATTGTGTTCTACCACAGTGCATTTAGGAGGTCCATTTAAACAGCTTTATCATGTGCACACATAGCTTGATTAATTTTCTAATCAAATGTTCAAGGAAATCATTAACCATGACATTAAACACTGTTCTGCTAATTATACTCTCCACAAAGAATTCCAATATAAATTTACAAAACATCTATAGAAAGGTGCCAAAGGATGAAACACTTTAACTTATACAAATAATTACGGCATCTACTCTGCGTGGCCCCACAGCTCCTAGCCCTGCAAAGGCTGAGTCTGGGGCTGAATTCTGCTGTGTTTCACCAGAACTCTGTGTACTGGCAGATGTTACATTTTGTAGGTCACTGCCTGTGTAAGTCATGGCGAAGGACTGAATGACAGAAAAGAAATTCTTCTGTTTAGGAAATACTCTAGAGGTATAAATGCTGAGTATTAGCCTTTTCCTAATGATCCCTAACACTGAGATTTGGAAATAGATTTTCCCCTACATAAGTCTCCAATTTGGATCATTATTCTAACTACTCTTAATTTAAAATAAAGATAAATGCAAGGTATTGATTGTAGTAATGAGAAATCCATTGCCTTGTAAACCATATGCAATTTGCTAGTTTACAGCATAATGAAATCTCTGTTTATGTATTTCCCCGTAAACCACAGTGTGTTGCAGGTCTTTCAGTGATGGAAAACAACAGATTGCATTAAACAAATGCAGACTGTAGGTCCACCTGTTCTTTTGGCCTTGGCAGAACAGTTAGCAGCTCTTCCACACAGACTGTGTCCATCACAAAACAGAAACTCGGATGCAGGAGGATGATGGAAACACTGCCGTTGCTTTGGATAGGGACTGTGTCTCTTCTGTGTCATTCTGCCTTCTTAACCCAATACCTCCAGGTTGGTATAAAAGTAAAATGAGAAGTATTAATAATATATAATATATATATAGGTATGTATGCATATCTATGTATGAATTGCTCTCTACAGCTACCAGAGAAGAGGTTCTAATGGAATTGGGGGCCAGTCTCTACTGTGACTGCAGTAACAGGACCAGAGGAAATGGCCTAAAACTGAGACAAGGGAGATTCAGATCTGCAGAGGGATGGAATGTAAGAGAATAGTGCAGAAGGCAATCTCGCCCCTGAGGAGTTGCAGCTGTACTAATCACCAAAGATTAGGAACAGGCCTGCCCTTAACAGGCCACAGCTGTGTCCAATAAGAAGACGAGTGCTACAAAAGAGTGGGTTAGCTGGGTGAGGAGTTGTTGGAGTTTGTTGGCTGTGCTGTGAAGGGAGCTGGGGGTTTGTTGGCTGTGCTGTGAAGGAGTCAGTGCTGCGAGGAGGTGCCCATGAGAAACCACCAAGAAGGTATGGGACTTTTGCAATACAATGACAACACAGATCAGGTATTAGAAAATTATTTTCACTGTTAAGATGGGCAAGTGTAGGAATAGGTTGCTTGGGGAGGTGATGGAGTCCCCATCCCTGGGGGTGTTTTAAGAGGTGGTTTGGATTTTTGGACTGGATGATTATAAAGGTCTCTTCCAAACCTGATGATTCTACGATTCTATGTAATAATACATATTTACATATGAAAGTCAGTGCTCTAATAATAGAAAAAAGCCATATAGAAATAGATGAACCACTTTTCACCTGTCAAACAGCGGCTCGAGGTAAGGAATCGGAATTTTTAACAAAGCCACTTGTTGGAAATCGGCATCCTAGGCCAAACAGGCGAGGGACCCGCCCCGTGATCAGATCCTGAACATTCAGGATGCAGAGAAGATAGGATTTGCACGATGAGGACACAAGCTCTCCCCTCCTCAGCCCAGGGCCGCCGTTACCGCAGCCCCACGGAACGCTCCCGTTCCCGGCGGGGCGCGGCCCGGCGCGAGCGGCTGACTCACCGCAGACGGGCGCAGCTCCCGCCAACCGGGAGGCGCCGCCGCGGCCGCGCGGGCGCGGATTGGCCGGGGCGGGCGGGCGGGGGCGGGGCCGGCGGTGGCGGGACGGTTCGGACGGCGCGGACGTTGCCGCGCTCCGCCAGCCGCGGCCGTTGGGAGCGCGCGGCGCGGGCGTGGCGGGATTTAGGAGCTTCTCCCGGCTAAATCCTGCGCTGCGCTGAGGCCGCGGCTTTAGCGCTCAGCCCCGCTCCTCCCCCCGCGGCGCCCTGCTGGCCGAGCCCAGCTAAGCCGCGCTAATCGCGGGCGCCCAGCTCGGCCGGGGCCGCCGGGCCTGGGCCCGATCGTGGCCGGCGCTGCCCTCTGCCCATGTCCCTGCCTCGCCCGTGCGCGGCCATGGAGCCGCCGCGGCCGCGCTACTGCGCCCCGTCCCCACCGCCGGGTCGCGGCGGGCGGGAGAACAAGGGGCTCCGTCGGAAGGGCCCGCCGGGCACCGGGAGCGCCGGGGGCCCCGAGGAGGCGGCGGACAGCAGGAAGCCCAAATTCGTAAGTACGAGCCGGTCCCGCGGCGGGGGTGCCCGAGGAGTGGGGCCTGGCGGGCCTGTGCCGAGGGGGCCCGGCCGGGCGGTGATACCCCCGTCTCCCTCTCGCCGTCCTCTCCGGGGCCAGTCACTGCCTGGGGCCCGCCGAGACCGGGCACTGAGGGGGAATACGTGGCACAGTCAAGTTCAGCTGGGCTTCCAAGGCTGATCCCGCCTAGTCCAGCTCGCCTCTTGCTTGCCCGTGTGAAAGGACGCAGCAAGTTTTCAGCTCTCTCCCGAGTGCTTCATCACAATTGCCTTTGCTTGCTGCATGCCAGCTATGGTTGCAAGGGGAATAGAACAGACTTCCCCTCTTAATGTGTGTGTAAACGGTGTTATATCTAATAGGACTGCGGAGTTTGTTTTGTTGTTGTTGTGGGATTTTTTTGTGGTTTTGTGTGGGTTTTTTTTTTTAACTTGAGTGATATAAACTCTACAGTGTAAAAACTGTCTTTGAATTTAAAGGACTTAGTATAGTTCTCTTCCGTAGGCCTGCTTTTACAAGCTTTTGGCTAGCACACCAAGAAATTGGGAAACTCAAGGTGGCTTGTCACGAGAGAATGTGTCTGCAAGATGTGCTCTAACCAAAGTGTACCCAGAAATAACCAGTTTTTGTTTGGACATGATGAAAATTCCAAGCATTAGAGTTGAGACCAGCATATATTCTACAGGCCTTGTATCCACGCAATCAGTTGGGTTGGAAAACACCTCTGAAATCATCGAATCTAATCTGTGACTGACCACCACCATGCCAACTAGACCATGGCACCAAGTGCTGTGTTGAGTCTTTCCTTAAACACTTTCAGGGATGGTGACTCCACCACCTCCCAGGGCAGCCCATTCCAATGTCTCATCACCCTTTCTGTGAAGAAATTCCTCATTATGTCCAGCCTAAACATCCTGTGGTGTAGTTTGAGACTGTGTCCTCTTATCCTGTCGCTGGTTGTCAGGGAGAAGGGGCTGATCCCACCTGGATACAACCTCCTTTCAGGGAGTATCTGCTGCATGCAGAGGAAATTCACCCCGTGCTCATATTTAGGTGGTGCTGATCCCACCTGCTCTAAACTGTTTTTGTTACATAATTACAAAAGAGATGCTATAACGCTTATATTAGACACTTGATTCTAAGGTGTATTTATGAAATGTTCAGTACTTGAGTGCCTGGCACTGGTGCACAGGTTCAAAAAAGTTAGCCAATAAATGGTATCAAACAGGCTGGCCAGACCTGTTCTGGAAGGTCACACCTTGCTCCTGGAATATTCCTGTTTGCTGCAATCTTTTTGTATTGTGGCTGCAGAGGCTACTGTTTGAACCATGTTCCTGTGCCTTTTTCTGCATGTGAGAATGGGCATAAATGAAACTGACCAAGAGCTATTTGCTTGGCTTCGTAAGTGGCTGTGTATCTATCCACTGGGGACACGTGTGTTTTAGTCAGGCAGGTGACATGGCCCCTCACCTGATGAGGCTTTCAAAAGGGCTCATGATTGTTCCTGTATTCTGAGTTAGATGTCCAGGAGAAATAGCAGCAAGATATTCTCAAGAGGTCAAAACATCAAAAAAGACTTTACTGGCAACCTCAGACAATCAAAGATCTTTGGCAAAAGGTTTAGTGCAACATTCAATCAACATAAAGTTCATCTCTAAGCATTAACTTAGCCCATTCGACTTGGCAGACTTTAGGCCCTATTAAGTTACTCAGAAATTCTAAGAAGTGGGAATTAAACGAAAAAGGAGAGCACGACAAAAAAGACATAAAAAAGGACACGTATAGCTACCAGCTGCTGGGTTCCAGCAGTGCTCAGCTGACAGAAGTTCCAAGAGGAGGTAGGGTGAAAACATGTGCTTGCCTTGGGTTCAGCTTTAAATACCCCTTGGCCTTCTGGGGCCCCTCCCCCAGGTGGGACTTCTGTTTGTTTGGCCACTCAGGAGCTGGGTTAGGGGCTCCAGAGGCCAGGTGTGGAGCAGTGCCTCCTCTGTGCCAGGAATTGGCAGCCAGTGTGGGGCTGGGATACTCCAGGAGTGGGGTGTGTGTGCAGAGCAGGGCATCACCTCACCAAGGCAATGGCCAACCAGCCCCTTGCCCTACACACACGTACCCCAAAATGTCTCATGGCCCCAGATCTCCCCAGTCACTCACAGCATGCTTTAGTATATGATCTGTGAGGAGAACGCCACGTGGTCTGGCCACTGTAAAAGATTGGATGGTGTTGCTGTGTGAGTTGAGGGTTGGATTATTCCTTTTGTGAGAGTCATTGATTTTTGTGTGTTTGTGACTGACAAGAGCTCTGGGTTGAGAGGTTTCACTTACTACCAGTACTTTAACTTTTAAGTTCTTATGCAGATATCACAATGGTTTTCATTTTTTCCTATAATTATGTGCTAAAACAGAAGTAGTGTGTTGCCATCACGTTCAGTTTTGCTAATCGTGTTAAAATGGCAGTACAATAGTTTATAGGGAGAAGAATGTGATAGATATGTCTATCTATAGATAGATATGTGATAAAAGCCATTGAGACTTTTTTCTTAGATGAAATCTCATCTTTTCAGTGAAAGAAGGCCTTTTCTCTGGTGCAGGTGAGCCTGTTGGGCATATGTCTAGGATTGCCAGGCTCTGCAAGGGTGATTTTGATAATGTGTCAATATAGGTATCAGCTGACTGGTTTTTAAGGGCATGGTGTTGAAGTCACAGCTACAGAAAATAAAGGGGGCTGAATTTGGGGTTCTGACTCAGGTTTATAGGGAATATAATAATCTTGTAGGTAGGTGTGAATTTCGATAATTTTTTTTTTTGCTGCTTCCTGTTCCCCTGCCCAGTTTCTCTTCAAGCGGGGATAGATGAGAATGTCCTTAATTCATGAAAATGCTTTGTCAAACTGCAATTTTCAAAAGCATCATGGTCCTAACGATAGTCCTATTTTTCATCTTTAAATAATGCCTTAAACAAAGATTTTATCCTTGGATGTTGATAGGGACTGAAGATTTATGGATTGAACATGGATTGTATTCTAGGTGTGCCATAAACTCACGGGGTGACCTTATTGTCTCTACAACTGCCCGGAAGGAGGCTGTAGTGAGGTGGAGGTCAGTGTCCTCACCTTAGTAACAAGTGACAGAGCAAGAGGAAAGGGCCTCAAGTTGCACCAGAGTAGGTTTAGATTGGATATTAAGTAAACTTTCTTCACTGAAAAGGTGGTCAGGCACTGAAAGAGGCTGCCCAGAGAAGTGGTTGAGTCACCATCTCCTAAGGTGTTGAAAAGATACGTAGGTGTGGCACATTAGGATGTGGTTTAGTGATGGACTTGGCAGTGTTTGGTTTATGGTTGGGACTTGATGATCTTAGAGGTATTTTCCAACTTGACTTCTTTGCATCTAACTCTTTCTGTAATACATCTTCAATGTAATTTTAATAGTTATATTAGTTTTGTGTCTAAATGTGTAAAGCCTGGCTCTCATGCCTTTGGGCTCTCTGTAATCCAGTTTTAGATTTAGCTTATGCCCTTTTCTCTGTTTGGGGTATTTACAGTGCCATACCTCATGTTACCTCAGTATTATTTCTATCTGTGTACGTTTGTCAGATTAAAGTAGCTGTTAGATTTATTGACCTCAAGTAATACAGATTATGTGAATGTAATATTTCTTAGTGTTCAAGGCTTGAAAATAAGTTCCAGGTTGGACCCTTCCAGTCAATACAACATATTGATCTGTCATAGCAGATATGCTAATCTGGAAAATAATTTTGATTCCCTGACAAACCTTGAGGTGAAATTGGATTGCTTATTGACAAAGGTGACATCATTAACATGCATCTCATCTTTTTTCTCCCTTCTAAAGAAAATTCTTTTTTAAATGAGGAAAATACAGTTTTTAAAAACCCACTGCATATGAGGGGTGGAGGGGGGAGAAAGAGGCATTGGAATCAGCCACTATAACTGTTTAGCCCTGTCAAATGAGGCCTTGATGGACTCTTTTTGAATAAACTAGCTTCTCAAAAGAAGTGAATGAGTTTCAAGTCTCAGTTGTCTTGGTTCTTTTGCAGAATAATTTTAGATACTTTTTTTGAAAGAGTGATGGTTCATTTTGAGGCACATACCAGCATGACTTTGTTCAACAGGTCCAAATTTTTAGAGGAGTGAGACTTCTAAAAGGGTAAAAGAATTTCTGTGCTACTTCAGCTTATTGAAAGCTCATCCCTAAACCCCTTGTGGGATCTTGTGAAAAGAGGAAATCTACAGGATGGCAGATATTTCACCTGTTCTCTATGTATACATTGATTGAGCAAGAAACTTCTGAAATCTGCTAGGGCAAGGTGGAGCAAAAAGCAATTGTTTGCCACTTGCTCTCCTTGATTCCCACCCCCCCCCACCTTATTAATGTTTGAAAAACATTACAGTGCGTGCTGTATTATGTGACTTCCAGCTGCACTTTGCAGATACTACATATTGTAGACAGTGATCCTCAAGAGATCAACTTCAATTTCTAGCTCAAATTAGAGGTGTTTCTATTAATTTCAGTATAGTGTTGACCTGACTTCAGTGCCTTTCAGGTTATGTTTTTGATTAAGTTCTTTATGAAATTTATGAGTCAAGAAGGGTTTGTTTACACCAATCTGTTAAAAATAGACAAATTAACAGTTGCATTTAACAGTGTCTATAAATCAAAGAAAGATGTAGTTAAGAGGAAAAGCACTTCCATTTCTCTGGCATAGAGTAGAAAGGTAAGACCAATCTGTGTCAATATCTTTAATTACAAAGTGACTGAATTATTGCTGCAGTTATGCCGCAGTGTAAGACCTTGAATCTAAATTAGTCTTTTAAAGAAATGATTGCTGAACAGATGTTACCTAAAGCACTTTATCGCAGCTTTGTAAAATTGTAAATTCTTCATGCTGTTATTTTTGTTGGCATGAATTAACACTGTGGGTTATGATACTAAATTTTAGTGCTGTGTTCTAGCACTTTGTTATATGATCTTACCTGTAAGCACCAATTTTGCATTTAACTCATCAATGCCTAAAGAATATCACTGTGTAGAACCTGTCATGTTAAGGTAGTTTTGCTCCTGATTGCTTTTCAGACTGCTTTTCAAGCAATAGAGACAGAGTGTGTGATAAAGCCATTATCTAAATGCTGAAGTAGTATATTGGAAATTAAAAGCAAGAAATGGTGTGCAGTTTGTAAGTTGCATTTTCAGACTGAGGTAGCAAAATTACTAAGGGAATATTGTTACAAAGGAGATCCTAAAGTGATAGCATTTTCTGTAATCATCCAATTAACTTTTCTCTGAGTCTACAGGTTTCTTTCAGTCCTTGATTTGTTCTTCTACTTGTGTTTCTGCTGGAGAATATCCTTTGGGGGAAAAAACCAGCTAATGTTGAATCTTTTTTTGGTGATAATGTTAATGGCAATGCATTCTTGTTCACTTTAGAATTTACAAAGGTGCAGAGGGGATTATGTGTTTATATGAACATCCCTAGTCTTCGTTGGTCTTGTTTCAGTGTTCATATTTTGTTGGTCTTTCTGTTATACTAACAATGCCCATCCCTGCCAGGCATGATCTGAGTTTAAGTACCAAACAATCTGTGTTTAAACTACCTGCTTTCATTCAGAAAGTTAGATGAGCAACATCACTTTGTGCTTGTGCCATGGTGAAAAGATGGTGCCATGCTCCCTTTGGTGGAGTGCCAAAACTCTTAGATGATACAGACTATACTCAGTATTGTACTAGGCTAGTCTTCACTGGTTCCAGGCCACACTGCCCTGTAGTGCTGGTGGAAAAGCTGAAGACATGGGATCAGAGTCCAATGTGAGATGTCATTCTCCTGAATTCTGATCCTGTTTGCCTGAACTGCTCGTACCACACCTAGAGAGAATTTTGTCCATAAATATGCATATGTAAAGACAGGGAAATAGATGTAATGACACAAAACATCGGACTAGTACTGTTGATCCAATTAAGTAGGATTTGTCATTGCTTTGCTTCACTGTCTCTACCTGGATTTGACTGGGGTAATTATATAGGCAATCCCTCAAGTTATTACATTCTATCTAGCAGATGAACTTCAAGTATGTACTGCTGTTTGGATGTGCAATATAGATCATAATCATCTTGTGTATTGATACATGGGCAACGAGATAATGTTGCCCCATCACCCTCCCTGGTTCGCCCCTCCTCCCTTCCTTGCTTTTGATGCCGAGGCAGCGAGATAATGCTGGAGCTGTGCAAAAAGCTGTAGCTGGGCGGAAAGAAGTAGTTACTTTGTAACAGGGTGTGTGAATGAAGCATTTTTTTAGAAATTAGCAAATTTAGCAGAGCAAGCTAACTGCAAAAAGCTAACCACTGGCTGTTTGAGCAGACAAGCTTATAGAGCATGTGCAGAGACAGAGGTGAAAAGTTCACACCCGAGGAAGACTTCTGAGCCTTCATCCAAAACGACCACCAGGAGGCTGATGACCACCTTGTTCAGAAACCACATATGTGCTACAAGAGCTTATGTAATTGTTAGAAAATATGAAATTAGAAATTGGAATATGATAATTAGAAAATATGTAATTAGAAAATATGTTACAATGTGAAGGTTAGGAAAGCATAATATGCACATTAAGTAGAAAAAGTATAAAAGCTTATATTGTGCGAAGAATGAAAGAGTGAGTTTGTGGTGGAGCTATCCCACTCGCTCCTGGCGCTGAATAAAAAAATATCTGCTCCATAGGCCTTATTCTGTGGAGTACAGTTTTCTTGCCTAGTTTTTCAGGCATAAGTATGACAATAAGATTCTTTACTGTGGATGTATATGAAGCTTAATAGTGTTTGGCTTCCTTTAGCTGGGTGGTGTGAAAGTTGCCTCACACCTGTCTTCATCATGTGTGAGCTTTTCAAGAGGCACAGTACTCTTTCTGTCTCAGGAGCAGTCATCTTGTTGCTGTGCTTGTGCTGTGAAACTCAGCCCTTGTATCCTGTTGTACCTTTCAGCTTCTGTTTAAGACTCTCACTATCTTTGGAGTTTTGCCAGCTCATCAAGAACACTGTATCACATGCTGCATGTGTGTGTATATCCTCTGTCTTATGACACTGGTTATTTAACAGTATGACTGAGGGACATCATCTCCCATAAGGGCTGATTCTGTCAGATTGCTTGCTTTCTTCAAAAATGATATACCTGTGCGTTTCTTACTCCTTGGACTTAGCTTTAAGAGAACTGCTTCTACTCAATTGCAAAACAAAATGACCTCTTACTCATGTCCTAGACTAAAAACTAAGGTACACTGAGGAGTGCAATTTTAAAATTTAGTTTATAAAAGTGTTTGTATATCTGAAGACTAAGCAATGGTGTTACTTCTGCTTTTTTAACTGTAGGTGCAACTGACAAGTCTCTCCTTCTGAACTGTCCTACGTAACTCTTTAATCTCTTAGTGCTTTCGTATATCTCTGACTAGAAACACAATGTCAGCATACTTAAAATATTGATAATTTGTGTTTCAGGTTTGCATATCTACTTTCTACATGATAAACAGACTAGAGGAACACTTGTACATAGCTCCTATGCCTTCAAATCAATAATTTTGTTATTGTGGAGTAGTTAATGGAAGGCTCAGAATAACATAGAAATATTTTCATCCGCTGTAGCATTGAAGCAGTATTCTGTAAAATTACTTAATGTTTTTAGCAGTGACTGAATATTATAGGAATATTACTTAAGTCATATTTATTTACTTGCGGGCCTGTGTTTAAGGCAACCTATTCACTTGAGCAGAATGTGTCTTTTGTGAGCTGATATATCTGAGCCTGAAAATAGAAATACGTCTCTGTGGTAATAAAGCACTCCAGCCTCTACCTGGTATTTACCTGACTCCTAGTCTAGTTATTTGTACCCTTACTAGAAATATGTTTCCTTTGGCTGTCAAGAGTAAAAATATGCTCTTGTTCTTGAGCCACAGCACTCCTGTGCAATGCCATTAAAAGATCCAGTGTGGTAAGTTTCTTTGATGTGGTTTTTGTTGTTAGGACCACATGCAATGTTCTACATATCTGTATCCTTGAATGCTATAGAAGACCAGTAAAGCTGTCAATTGATTTTACCTTTTACAGCCTTCTCAGAAGAGAAGGACTTGGTGAGGGAGAGGGGAAAAAGAGATCCCCAGTTCCGTTTTAACCAGCTCCTCTGACTGAGAAGCATTATAACATAAAGTTTACTAAAGAAGTCTTTAGAGATGTCTTACAGCAAGTCATTCAGCCTTTTGAATTCTGAAAGAGCTGAACATTAGGTTGTAGTTTGCATGGCATTTCTTCTCCTCTATAAAGTCTCTAAATACGTCACCAGTGTTGATATTTGATGCTGGTTAAGTAGATTCTTCCTTAAGAACCTGCTTTTTGCACTTGCCTTCGAACTAGTCTCCACAACTTTTTATGAAAGAAATGCTGATATTTTTAGACCTCTGTACTAGGTATCCAGTAAGATGAAGACTTTGAGAGGAGGCTCATATCTATGTTGAATTTGTTGTACTGTTTTGGTGCCCTTACTTGGTTGTGTGGTAGTTTTTTCACTAATTACTCAGATGACTTGGGTCAGTGAGGTGTTCTGATATACAAAATGGGAAGATTTTCACTCGTTGCCATACTAAATTGCACTGCTGAATTTCATTACTTAAATGAAAAATAAAATACTGGCTTGAACTATCCCACTAACTTCTGTCTTTTTCAAAGAACAAAACCTGAATCTGAAATTGCCTGGTTACCTGCATGATGATGGTGTCTTGTATGGAGCAATTGCAAAACATCCAACATCTGTTCTTAAGTGGAAATGAACCTGATGTTGTTGCTTTCCTGCATTTTTTTTAGTGGAGTGTACATGAGTTTGACGTGAATCTTGAATTTCCATTCAAAGCATAGAATGCAGGTGATTTTCATTCTAAGCAGATTATGTAATCTCCTGCCATGTTAGAGGAGCTCCATGATGGTATTTGTGCATTGCTTAAGGCTTAGTGATTTAAGTCATCTGTATAAAAAAGGAATAAATTTTCATGTTCTTCTCTACCTAGTTGCACTGTCAGACCATATGTTAGTGTTTTCTCTTGCAGTTTTGCTCACTTAAGGATAGAAGTATTATACCAAACCTTGGTAAATGAAAAGTCATGAGCTTTTGCAAATGACACCAGTTAACACTTTTACTGTCTTTGCAGATAATTAGCAGAATGGGAAAAGCAAGTAATAAACCCCAGTTCTATAGCAGTGTGTGAGGCAAAAGTCTGATCTACCCCTGTGGCAGGAGAACACCAGTGAGAAGACTGGGATACAGATCTTCAGTCTCCTGGTTGGATTGGAATAGTTCTTTTCTAGGATTTTATTACAAATCCTCACCTATTAGAACATGGAATGGAATTATCATAAAGGTTCAGTAGTGACCTAGCACCTTTTTAAACAATTTTTTTTTGTTTGTAAGAATGTAGTGTGTCACTGAATACTGTGTTTCCTTGCACCTCATTTGTCTTTTATTTTTAACTCCATAACCATTCATCAGACACTTCTTCCTCAGTTTCTTGACACTTTTCAGACTAGACCTATTGTGTGATACTATTTGACTTAACACATATTGTTCTTTAATTCTGAGGGATGAGCCAGAGAAGATGTCAGAAGTAATGGTCACAATCATAGAACCATTAAAGTTGGAAGCCTCTGAGATCATTATCATTAACCTAGCACCACTACTTTTGCTGCCAAACTCAAGTGTTATGTCTCTGTCTGCCTTTTGAACACTTCCAGAGATGTTGATTCCACATTTCCCTGGGCAGCCTGCTCCAATGCCTGACTACCTTTTCAGTGAATAAATTTTTCCTAATATCTAAGCTAACCTCCAGTGGTTTAACTTGACACCATTTTCTTGTGTTCTATTGGGTGTTAACTGAGAGAAGCGACTGACCCTTACCTTGCTAAAACCTCCTTTCAGGCTGTAGAGAGTGATAGCCAATTATTGTTGACTTGGTGAAGAGTTTCCAAATCTGTTAATTAGGATATAGTTGTTGACAGTTGCTGTAGCTGTGGCCAAGCTGTGTACACTAGGCAGAGAGGGGAATCTAAGAGAAGGGTAAGAGTCTACCTCAATAAGTATCTGACTTCACATTCTTGATATTTTCCTGCTTAGTCTGGTCTTAGCCTCCTCATAAAAATGATACATGAGATCCCTGCAATACTGACTCATCCGTTGCCAATGTTCTGTGCTGCTCTTTGGTTTTGTGTAAGAGCTGTACATCCTAACACTTGCTGTGTTTGTAAATATGCAGTGGAGAGCAAATATTGGTTCAGAAACTACTGTTTTGAGTGATCTATAGATTTTTTTGGATGCTCCTATTATTAAATGTTCAGTTTCTGCTCGCAAGTTCATGTTCTGCTCGCATTACTTGCATTACACAGAGGCATTACTTGAGACTGTTCAACAATGTGAGTAGTTTGAGTGTTGCAGCTTGATGGATAGTTTTGAATTCTTGAGGAGCTCTGTGTTCTCTTATTGAGTTTGAAATCTCTGGATGATTTGTTGTTGGTGTCCCCACAGCCATCTTGAGAAGACACATGTCTTGTATCTGAATTTCGAATGCGTAGGTTGTCTGTATATTAAGCTATAAAGCATAATTTAGTTATGAAATATAATAAAACACAACTTCTTTCAAGCTGTGTTTGGTTCACAGTCTTTTGATATTCTGTTGGAGGATCAAATGGAAGATTTTTAAAATCTGTATAACTTGCTGTGCATTGTAAACCAGCAAAGTACAACTTGCCAAGAAACTTGGTTCATTTCAGGTGTCAGGATTCAACACTGTTTACCTTCCATGTGATTTTGAATTAAAGTAACTATAAGCTTAATTTTTTTTTTTACTGAACAATTTTGACATGACTGCTTTCCTGTTTGATTTACAGCACTTAAATATCAAGACACTGACAGATGATGTGGTAAGACAACTTCAGTTTTGCTTTGGCTGGGCTAAGCAAATAACCTTACTGCTAATGCAATAAAAATAACCTTACTAATACAGGAAACTATCTTAACTTTGAGGATAATTTAGTTAATTGGCAAAGTCTCACTGAACTGGTAATTAGCTGTAACATAATCAGTATAAGTAGCAAAAATGTATGGATGGCTTTGAAGTATGCTCTAATCACAGCTAAATGAGCCTGACACAGGTAATTGTGCCAATCTACATGCAGTATAGTTAAGATATCTGTGATTGCATGTTTAATATCAAAGTTACTTAGGCTGCATGGCTAGTTTAAAATAACATGTTTAACAAAGTAACATTTGCTTGTGAAACTCATTATTGCTTGTTCAAAGTACCTTAAGTATATTCAGTGTCATGTTTAACACTGTTTCTCAAATTTGATCAGAGATGAGGTTCTGTATCTAACCATAAACCAGATTTTTTTCTTGCTCTTGAAGTTACCTATTTCACTTCCTGTACTATTCTTTTGTGCATAATATTTTTTTTTCTTAAAATACATAATTTTACAAAGTCTTTGAATTTGCCTAGGAAGTAATGTTTTGTCATCACCTAAAGATCAGCTGTTATGACTTCAGTGCTATACAGAGTTCTCGCGAAAGTACTTCTGTGTGTAGCTGGGAGCTGAACTGCAGAGAGATTTATGTCTATCAGTCTTAGTTTTACTTAAATCATCTCTTTCTATTTCCTTAGCAGAATTTCATTGGATGGAAATCGTGATTAAGAAATTTGAGTTTGCCTGGCTGATAATGCAAGTTTAACTGACTGATAATACAAGTTTGATTGTATAAACTTGTGTTTATCTTGAAAGACTAAGAAAATACTATCAGCTTTCTGAAAGCAAAATTATTTTTTGGTAACTAGAAAACAAGTTTTGATAATGTTGTGTAAGTGCTGTAGTTGGGATACACGAGATCTTGCTGTTTGTTTTTGTGAGGTGCATTTTTTTCCTTTTAAGGAGGCTAGACTGCTGCCTTTTTGCACTTTACAAAGCTTATTGGACTTGTCCAGCTTGTAATCGTAGCCCCAAAAAATTGGCAGGTTTATTGTGGATTTTGGGGATAAGAACAAAAAGTCTGTCATCTCTGTAGTAACCAAACTTTGCCCCAACTCTTTAAATTTCTCAGAGCATGAAAAAGGCCCCTTCACAGAGTAATGAAACCTCATTTGCAGGATAGTACCAAATTGTTCATATGAATATATATTTTTGAAAAGGGGAATGACAGCTATTTAGTAAAAGGCTAACAGTGAAATAAATTACAGCACCACAACATTTGAGAACATTTGAATACATGTCGGGGGGATATTCTGTTTACTTGCAGAATCATCTTGGAATGAGGGTATGTTTTCAAATGGACACTTTTTATTCCTCTCAGTTTTTTGTTGGTTTAATCTTTCTGTGTGTGATTTTGGGACAAGGACAAAATTTGTAGTAAGAGAAGGTAAAGAAATTGAAGGTTTAAGATGACTGGATTTTGTAGCTTTCAATGAAATAATATATTTCCTTTCTTCTCATGGGCAATTGCTTGCATGTTAACTTACTGCTTCATTATGCTTTATGAAATATTTATATTTCCCAACCCATTTCTTACAAATACAGTTGTATGTTAGTGACAAGGAACTTCTTTTGTTTTTAAATTCAGGTATGTTAGCAGCATGTTGAGAATCTAAAAATGCAGGCTGTTTCTCAATACCTAAATTGGATTATTTGTGAGATGCTGATGAATTGTCTACTTTTAGTGATAAATCCTCATTAAGTTCAAAAACCTTGGTTTTTACACAGGTGCTTCTTTTAGCTTGATTGTTTGCTATCTGGAAAGATGGCAATTGCATTCTTGCTCCACAGGGAAATGGAAAGCAGGTAGCTGAGATATCAAATTATCTCTCCCAAGTGCTCCATATTCCAACAATCACAGAATCATCAATGTTTGAAGATACCTTCAAGATCATGTAGTTCTACTGTCAACATAGCACCACCATAATCACCCCTAAACTATATCAAGTGCCACTTCCAGGTGTCTTGTGAACAATTCCAGAGATGGTTACTCCATCATGCTCCTGGGCAACTCATTCTAATGCTTAACTACTCTGGCAGTAATTTTTTTCCTAATGTCCAATCTGAACCTCCCTGGGTGCAACTTAAAGCCATTTCCTCCCATCCTTTCACTTGAGATGGTGGAAGAGGCCACATCCCACCTTGCTAAAACCTTCTTTCAGGTATTTGTACAGAGCAGTGGGATCCCCCTTGAACCTCTTCTACTCCAACATAAACATCCCCAGCTCCCTCAGCTGCTCCTCATAGGACTTGCTTTCTAGACCCTTCTTTCACCAGCTCTAAACACACTCCAGCACCTCAATGCCTTTTTTGTAGTGAGGGGCCCAAAACTGAACACAGGATTGAAGTGTAGTCTCACCAGAGCATCACCAGCGAGATGGTCACTGTCCTGGTCCTGGAGGCCACACTATTTCTGATACAGGCCAGGATGCCATTGGCCTTGGCTGCCTAGACACATGCTGGCTCATTTCAGCCACTGTCAACTAGCACCTCCAGGTCCTTTTCTGCTTGGCCATGTTCCAGCCACTCTGACCTCAGCCTGTAGCTCTGCAAGGGGTTTTGTGTGACCCAGATTCAGGATCTGGCACTTGGATTTATTTGAACATCAGGCTGCTGTCCGCAGTCCATTGATCCAACCTGTCCAGATTCCTCTGCAGAGCCTTCCTGCCTTCCAACAGATCAACACTTGTCAACCAGTGTGGTGTCGTCTGCATACTAACTGAGAGAGCACTTAACCCCTCAGTCCAGATCACTGATGAAGATATTTAACAGGACTGGCCCCAATACTGAGCCTTGGGGAACCCCACTTGTGACCAGATAGCAGCTTGATGTGGCATCATTCACTACCACTCCCTGGATTCAGCCATCCAAACAGTTTTTCACCCAGCAAAGAATGTACCTGTCCAAGCCACGAGCAGCCAGTTTCTCCATGGGAATGCTGTGGGAAATGGTGTGAAATGCCTTAGTGAAGTCTAGGGAAGCACCGTCCACAGCCTTTCCCTTATCCACTGACTAGGTCAAATGATCATAGAAGGAGATGAGGT
This sequence comes from Molothrus aeneus, assembly GCF_037042795.1. Lineage (NCBI taxonomy): Eukaryota > Metazoa > Chordata > Aves > Passeriformes > Icteridae > Molothrus > Molothrus aeneus. Next base: position 59,959,487 of record NC_089647.1, on the reverse strand, counting down.
TGGTCAGGCAGGACCTGCCTTTCCCAAACCCATGCTGGCTGGGCCTGATGTCCTAATTGTCCTGTACATTCTGTATACTGACACTCAGGATGATCTGTTCCAAGACTTCCCCTGGTACCTAGGTTAGTTTGACAGGCTTGTGGTTCCTTGGATCATCTTTCCAATACTTCTTTTAGGTGGCCTTTATATTTGCTAATTTACAGTCAACTGGAAGTTCTCCAAATAATCAGGACTGCTGGTAAATGTTTGAAAGTGGAATTGGCGAGCTCTTTTACCAGCTCTGTCATTATTCCCTGGTACATCCTATCCATGCCCATAGACTTGTGGGTGTTTAACTTGCACAGCAGATCACTAGCCATTTCCTCCTGGATTATGGGGGCTTCACTTGGCTTCCCATCCCTAACTTTAATCTCTGGGAGTTGGGTTTGCTGAGCACAACTGGTTTTGGTATTAAAGACTGAGGTGAAGAAGGCATTAAATACCTCAGCCTTTTTGTCATCCTTGGACACTACACTACCATCTGCAACCAGCAAAGAATGGAGACTCTCCATAGCTGTACTTTGCTGGTAATGTATTCATTGAAACTTTTGTTGTCTGTAACAACAGTGACCAGGTTCCAGTTTGGCTTTGACTCTTCTACTTTTTCACCTTACATAACCTTACAACATCCTTGTAGTCCCCCCAAGTTATCTGACCCTCCTTCCAGAAGTGATACGCTTTTTTTTTCCCCTCTTCCCTCTTACTTCTCCCCTGCAGCCTGAGTTTCAGCCTAAAGTTCTCTGTTTAGCCAGGCTGGTCTTTTTCTCCACTGGATTTCCTTATGGCATATGGGGACAGCCTGCTTCTGTATCTTTAAAATTTTCCTTATTACCTTATTTCCTTATTCTGTATCTTCAGCCTTCCTGGACTTCTTTACCCTCCAGAATTGATTCCAAGGGGCTTTGTCAGTCCATGTCCTAAAAAGTAAAAATCTGCCTGCCTGAAGCCCAAAGCAGCAATTCTTCTGGTGCCCATCCTTACTTGATTCAGAATTGAGAACTTTATCAATGTTGTACTGCTTGTGCCCAAAATGGCCACCATGCACACCATATCACCCACTAGTCCTTCTCTGCTCACAAAGATGTATTGGGACAGCTCCCTTGGTAGGCTGGGAGGGGATTCACCTGGCACCCCAAGCAGGGACCTACCTCCATTCTCCCTGTCTCTTAGGTCCCCTCCTGCCTATTGGGGGTGAGGATCTTCCTGAGATGCAGTTTGCTGGCATGCCTGTCTCAGCGGTGGCAGAGAGAGAAGAGAGTTAAGACTCAGAAAGGTTAAAAAAACCTCCATATTAACAGAATTTTATTAAAAGATATCTTATGTAGACAAAAAAGAAAAACATACTAAAATTACTTGGAGCATCAAATTATGCTGATTTCGTAGCAACTGCTTTAAAGATTAGAAAGGCTGTATAATTTTCAGTATATAGAGAAATAAGATTCAGAGTGAAATATTGTCTACACTTTTAGGATGTGATTGTGCACAAGTCTAAAGTCTATAAATTTAAAGATTGGTAAAATAATCTCTGAGATTGAGTTTATTAGGAATAAGAAGTCATTTTATCAAAGGGATTCTTCTGTGTATCTTGGTTTATGCAAGTCTTGCTCTTCCTAAAAGCTCTACTGCTAGCTGTGGAATTTCTCACATACTAAGAAGTTAATCTTGTAGAGCAATTTGACTGTAAAAGAAAGAATATACTTTTTTAATCTTCTGGAGCTTCAAGGAGGAAAAATATGTTAAGAGGTCTTTGACTTAGAGTCATTGGAAGTAACTTCTTTGATCTTTTGAGAAGTATTTCTGCTGGTAAGTGGGTTGCTTTAAGTTCTGAAGATACTGAAATAAATTGTTGCAACCCAGTTCATCATGTTGGTTGCCTATCCAGTAGGAATAATAATTATTTCAAGTGAAGACACAGGATTTGGTCCACTTTGTATTCTCCTTTTGTTCCTTCCTATGTTGTTAATGTTCCCCTAAGCTTTTGTTGTCTGTTAGCATCAGGGTTTTACAGCAGACTTTGATGACTGAGCTGTTGGCTTCTGTGACTAAAATGACTGGCAAAATGTCTGTGAGACTGAGTTATTCTGTAGTACTTGAGCAGATCTTTCAGATGTGAAAATGTGTTTACTTGAGTATATAGATAGCAAGCAGTGAAAAACGTGAACTTGAAAATAAAGGGTGGCAGTACTTTTTGTCCTACATATCTGTAAGGCAGAGGGAGAAGAACACCCGGTAAAAGAGCAAAAGCTATAAGCAATACTCTTGGCTTTATGCTTTCACTCAGGAAAGGAATATTTTCTACCTGTATATATTTCATATCAGAACTCTTCTGAAAGACTGAGCTTAGTGATCACCATCAGTGTCTTAATGGTCCATACATATATGAATATATTTTTTATATATATGTGAATGTGTGTGTCTCTTCATGAGAATGCGAGTGAAAGAAAGAAGGTTGTTCAATACTTCTAGTAAGATATTTTAGGTTAAACCATAATAATTCTGTAATGCTCTGTCTTCATAATAAGGTATCAGAAGTTGTGTCCTCAGAAAGACAACCTATGGGGAAGATACCTGTGTCAGGGACCGAAAACGGGTCTAAGGCCTGATGTATTTGGTCTGCAATTGTGCGCGTCAAAAAGATAATGTAGAAGAAGAACTTATTGTTAGTTGGTAGGCCTAACCTTCAGAAATGAAACTATGTATCAGTGGAATTCATCCTGTGAAAGGGGAATGATAAAGCTGTTGTTGGCATGGAGGTGTGATCCTGGGCCGTTGTGACCTCATCTCATGCACTGGCCCCATGTGAGATGATGTTGAAACTGGCCACTCCTAAGGGGGAGATGTAAGGGTGGTGGAGAGAGGATGACATGATGCACATGGTATTCATCAGGGAACACCCTGAAGGTGTGTGGCCCTCCTGCCTCTCCCACTCAGGAGCTGTGCTCTATCTCCTTCTGCTCGGCAGCTTCTCCAACATCCAGGGGTTGGTATGTATTTATTGCAAACATAACTAATGAAATGGACTTGCTTTGCTATTCTGACTGCATCTTGAGTTTTTTGTGCACAGGCATTCTCCTGAACCCGTTAACAATACCTTCCTACATCTTTCTTCCCTCCCCCTTTCATTCCTTCTCCTCCTGACGGATTACAGTAGCCTTTGAGAATTTTAAAGATTTTGAGTACCCTTGAAACCAATCTGATCTTTTTCTTGGAACCAGTATATTATTACATATGGTTCAGGTCTTGTTTAAGATCAGACTCTTAATTAAGAACATCACCCAGACATTTGCCCAAAAGCTGGATAGTTTGGAGTGGAGGAGTGTGTGGCACTGTATGGGCCAGTGTCTAGGGCAGTGGTCTGCATTTGCACTTTACCCCTAGCAAGTGCATAATCCAGAAAAACCAGTGACAGTTTTGGCCTTGGAAAAGGTGTTCTGCCACCCTGGCAATGCAGGAGGATCCGAACTCCTGCCATGTGTTGGGGCCTGGCCCAGGCCTACTGAGCCATGCCCAGCACTGCCCAGTGCCCTCAGGAGAGAGAGAAGGTCTCTGAATCTGACAGTGAGACACCAGGCCCGCAGCTGTTCTAGTCACTGTGACAGACACTGTGGTTAGTTCAAGCCTGATGACAGAGCCACTGAAGCAGAGAAACAACATGTGCTGGTGTTGCTTGGCCCTATACACAAGCAAAAGAAATGTATATGAAGGTAACTGTTCAAAAAAGATTTAGCAAAAGCAGTCAAGGAGAACAAGGAGGTTGGAGAGGGTGGAGAGGAGGAAGAAGCAGGGCTATCACAAGGGCCATTTTCAGTGCTGTTACTAAGGCCATCACTTACAGTGATAATGAATGTGGCTTTTTACATGTGTGTGCTGGATTTCATTTTTGAGGAATTTCTTAATATAGGAATAGGTGTTTTGATGTATTAATTAAGGGAGAAATGAGGGAGGCAGGGTGGCAGTGAAGTAACACCTTTCATTCCTGCATGCATAGCAGCTTTATTAATAGGTGATGTCTTGATAAGCTGTAGTGCCAAAAATTATTCTAGCAGTAACTAATCCATTGATTCCTGCATTATCAAATGTGTAAGTTCAATATATACTATTTTCTTATGGAGAAAGGTATAAGAAGTCATCACTAAGATCAAAATCAGAGCACAAAAAAATTTACTTTCTAGGGACCTGATTAGTAAGTGTGGTGAGTCAGAAAGTTTGTATTGTGGATCTCTGTGTAACTTTGACTTTTCAGGGCCATGGTGTGGGCATAAAATCACTTTCTTATTTCATGAGCTCTCAGTGGAATAATAGTCAGCCTATGAAATAAGCCAATAAAACCTTGCCATTCATCCTTGATGGTTGCTTGATTTTGGCTCATACAGATATTTTTCTTAATTTCCTAGAGCACTATTGCTGTATTCATCTATATGTATCCATTGATAAAAAAAATACCAAAAAATAGAAAAGATGCAAGGTCAAACCTGCTTTAAACTCTAGTGAAACTGTATCAAAGCTAAGCTTAGCTATAGCCTGTTGGTTAGCCTGATTTAAAATGTTTTGGTGTAACATGGAAGAGTATTGAACTTTTTTTTGCCGTTTCCTCCTCTATGCACTTGGATTGCCAGCAGCATCAGTGGTAGATTTCATTACACCCAAGCAATGAAATTTCTATTCTTTCTGTATAGTGCTTTCTGTGGACCATGAAATTATTTGCCTGTGTGGAATACTGAGAAGTATTAACTTTTCTGAAGCACTATCAGTGTATAATTTAAAAGGGAAGTATATGTAGAATATCCACACTCTACTGCTGTGCAAATCTTGTTATGAATTCCCTTTTATTAAAGTATGGGAATCTTCTTTTTAGGTTGCATTGTTTTAAATTATTTAAAATAATTACTTTGACACATGTTTAAATGTATTTATAATCCTATTATCTCAATTTGTCTTAAATGTTCTGTCTGATCAAATATATTCCAAGATGTGCTTTCCTCCTCTAGGATGAGTGGTATAGGATTTGGTGAATATGGGGAATATAAAGGTTACAGCATAATGTATAATGATGCAAAACATCTACTAGATATTCAAGAGAAGATTAAAACCAAAACATAAACTAAAATTGGGAACAAGTGAAATATCTCTTTTCAAGGAGGAATAGGCCCTTCTCCCTGAATAAGGGCGGTTTGTTTCTGGAGACGTCTGGCACTGCATGCAGTTCTGCCTGGCCAGAACTTCTGTTGCTGCTGCTGTGTGGAGCAGGAGAAGGAAGAGGAGACACTTGGGGAGCACAGACGGTAAAGAAGGGACTGAGATTTTTCAGGAGATACTGGAAAAAGAATTTAGGGCACAGCTGTCTTAAATGTAATTTGTTCGCTGTTCACAGATTCATGGGCTGAACTCCATTATTTAGCCAAAGTGTCTTCCCTCTACACCTGTTGTCTGTATGTGAACCAGCTGCAAATACAATGGCTTGTATCTTAGGTTATGCACTTAAAAGTGAAGATATGGGGGCATGGAGAAGCTACTGGCTAACTCATTTTTTGGAGCAGGCATGCTGCCTTTCATCAGTACTTATGAAAGACATTGCTTGAAAAGAAAAGTCTCAAATAATAGGATTTTTTTACAATTCCTGTCTAGTCACTTCAGTTTGAAGTCTGGCTTCATCTCCCCATGCTTACCATAGACTTCTGATTTTAAAAGCAGGAAGGGAAATTGCTTCCCAGTCAAGATGTAAGATGGTTTTTGTTACTGATGACTACTACTTCACTTCCAGTGATGTTAGCCTCCCTTTTGCTTTTGTTGCATTCTTTGTCTTCCTGGGTCTTGCCTATGTAATTATTCCTGTAGAGTATGCCATTCCTCATTGCCTGCTGGTTTGATGTGACACAGAAGGGCCCCATCATCCATGCTGAGCTCTTTTATGTTTATGCTATATTAATTTTCTGCTTTTGCATGTTCTACAACCATCTGTGAGTAGCTTACAATCTATTTCTATGTTCCAAAAACTGTTTCTTTTCAATTTTGAACTGGAAGAATTAAAGTCTTTATATTTTTCCTCTAAACCTCTCTTCATGGATGTCTGATACTCAATTCTTGCTCTGACTGGAGTGGAGGACTTGTACCCAATTTTTGCTACTGATTTTCTTTGCTCTCTCTGATCTTAATTCCACAGATGCTATTATAATTTTACTTGTCATTTACTTTGGTAACTGATGTACTTGTCTCAAGCTACTTATCTTAAGGATATATTGAAGCCTCAGAATATTTTTGCATAGCATTCCAAGACGGAAGTCAGTTGATATGGTTGAAATCTTGTCCAAAATCTCTTATGCATCAAATGTTTCCGTAACTTTTATTTTGTGTTGAGGAATGTGATGCTGTTTGTATGTGTTCAAAAGGGTGTTACAAAGATGATGATGTAGCACATCTCATTAGGTGTCCACTGCTTTTGCCTTCTGTTGGTCCTTGCCTCCGTGTGCCTTAAAGCACAGGCTCTAGCATGGAAAATGTTTAAAGTTTCATTTAGTAACTCTTGATCAAAAAGCTGGTAAATATCTAACCAGTTTAAAAGCCCACAACCCAAACCACTTTTCTAAAGAAGGTTTTTGGCTCTTGGAAGGGTTAATAAAGCCAGAGTGATTGATGTCTGCTTGGGATTAGTCATAAGGATCATTCATGAAATCATAAACATACTTTATGTAGCTTTAATGGAGGAGTCAATGGTTTCTCCAAAATGACTTTCTAAATAATTGGAACAAAGGCACTAAATTTTGTATTACATGATGCAAAAAGAAATAGAAATATAAAGAAAATAAATAGAACAGTGTCTTAGTTATGCCAACTTGTCTTTTAATAAAAAGTAGTTTCTTTGCATGTCTATATATTCTGTAGCCATATTAGGAGTACAGCTGTTTCTGGGTAACTAAAACCACTTTAAAACTATGCTTTTGGTAAATCAGCCTGCTTTCTCATATTCTACATGTAACGCTTGGAAAGAATTCTTCATAAATTGGTTTTGTAGATATCTATTCCTCCAAACTTTCTGTAAAATTCTGATGTTCTGCATGATTTCTTTATAATGTAATGGGATTCTGGTTGGTTAACTCCAGTGCTAGGCAACTGACCATCATATGTATCTTTAGGAAAATCCTTTAGAATAAGGCAGTTAAAGAACAGGTAAGCTACCACAGAAAAATAAGGATTTTCAACTTCCAAGAACACCCATGTTAATTAGGGTTACACGGAACGGAAACAGTATGTGATATATTACACCTTTTATATTTTCAGTTGGATAGATTTGCCAGTATAAGAATTCCAAGAAGTAAAAAAGAAAGGCCTCCTCTGCCACATATGAAGCAGTCACACTCTACAGATTGGTCATCCACACCCATGGACCTGGAGGATTTTGCTACAAAACCACTGTCGGAAAGGGAAATCATAGCACTGTTTGAAAAAATGATGGTAAGAGTCTTACACTTTCTTTTACTTAAAGAATGACAACATGGCTAAGTGATAGGTGGAACAAGTATTCTTCTGTGCATGTGTTCTAATCTTTACCTGAATTTTTAATATAATTGTTGTTGTGAGTTGTAATTGTGTATTTATTAGGGTGTTTCTCAGGAAATAAAGTATTGGAATTATTTTTGCAAAATTTTGGTCCAATATATTTAAACAGAAATTAGAAATGAGATTATGCAGCATGTTTTGAGAAGGAACAAGAAATGGGGGATCTTTCTTCCTTTTAAGATGATCTGAAACTTTTACAAAGAGATTTTATGCCTTCAAATTTCACGGTCACATTTACTTCTCAATTTATATGCCATGTCACTCTTGCACAAAAAGAAAGAATTGCCTCCAAAGCAGCATTTGTCTTTAAATTTGCTTCTTTCCTTAGTTGTCATTGTTAGTGCACTACAAAAGAGCAGTCACAAAGACCACGTGGCATTGGTAGCACCTCAGTAGGTTGAGATTTTTGTTGTGATGATGACATTTTGGGCAATTGAAAACTAAACACAAATGGCCATGAGAAAAGAGTGACTTAAATCTGAAGAGCACAAGAGAAGACTAACAAGGAGAATGATGCCCAGATTATTATTTCTTTCTCTGCCTCACAGCAAGTAACAAGTAACTCTTGAAATACAAAGGGACTACCAGGGACTGGCATGTGGAGAAAATGCAATGTGCAATGAGAGAAGTACCTTTGTGGAATTTGTACTTCCTAGTGCTCAGTGATAATAGTTTAGTTTTGAAGAAGCTTTTGTAGAACTCTTGAGAACTGTAAATGAAGGATAACATTCAGGGTTTTCGTGGTTAAACTGGTGAGGAAAAGGAATAATTAACTGTTACCAACTTTTGTATTTGTACTTCTTGCCAAATGGTTCATTTTTCTTTGATGTCTTGCTTCTCTTAAAAATTTTGCTGTCCCTGATAATTGCTCAGAAAATGGGAGAGTTCTTTTTAATACAACTTGAAGGAGTGCCTTCAAAAACACCCCTTGCATTTAGATTGTATTTCTATACCATCCTACAGACATTCTGGTATAGGGTAGTCTGTGATGTTGTACTGTGCCATAAATAAATAGAAACTTTCAATAAATCCTCAGGAACCTACTACTGCATGTCTAGATAAATATAGATGCGTATATCCATGGATCCTTGAGTAATTAATTCCAATTTTAAAACTACTTTGCAAAATATGTTAAGTAATGATGACATCTGGATAATTTGAATGCTTTCCTTGTTTGATTGAATAACAAAGCACTTAAACTTGTATTAAGCTACTTTATCAGTGTTGTTTTATCTATAACATGCACTACAGAAAGGATTTTTCAGATTATCCACATTTGAATGGGCTGGAATAAAGCTAGTTTAGTCACAGTAAATTACATAGCTAATTATATATTGTAGCCTCTAGTTTGCTGTTCTGATCAAATTAAGTGATTTGGAGGGGTGGATTGGTGAACAATTTGAACAATTTGTTGTAGCCAGACTTTTAGAAATAATTTTGTATGAAAAAAAATAGTCAATGTGTTAGAACTGAAGGGAGAAGTTTTTCAATTCTTAGGGTTTACTGAATGTCTTACCTTGTACTTGGGGTTTTCCTGGATGCATATGGCTTCCTTCTCCCACTATTTTATCCAGTGGCATCTTGTGTGGTTTTCATGGCAAAAATTATGAAAGAGCTCATAAAACCAGACAATAAAGATAATAATTGTCATATACCTCCTTTAGTTTCTGTTAGTGCTATTAGGAAAATATCCATGTGAAATGATGTATTCTTCTTTTCCAAAGAGGTACTGCTTACCTGTAGAATATATTTCAGTTTTTTAAGAGATAAAGGATGGGGATGAAGTATTTTATTAACTAAGCAATATCTGTTGTGCCCCTTGTATCACTCTAGTCTGTATAAATTAATTGTCTCAATGATGTTTCGTTTGTTAAAAACAAGAACAAAGAAATTACTTTTTACTGCACAGACAGACTATTTCCCATAAATTAACCTGCTGTTATACCTAGGCTTATGGAATATAGTTTATGTTGATAGGTTTCTTAATTCTTGGGGGTTTTTTTTGTGTTTAGAAGTTAGATACTTTTATTTAAGTTTAGAAACTGCTTTTCAGAAAACATGAAAGAGCAAGTCTGAAAGAAGCTATTTTAAATAGAAGAATGAACTTTGCAATAGCTACATGATAATGTGAAAAGGTTTTTTTTTTTTTTTTAGTTTAAGTTAAGTTCAAAATTAATCCTATCCCAGCTGAAACCAGGACAGGGGTCAAGCATTTTCTGCAATAACTTCTCAAAGCTTGGATTTATACAAAAGTGTAAATGTTTCTAGGAACTGTGCTTCATTCTCTTCTACTCAGCGTGAAAGCTATTGAAGGACAAGGAAACTTGAGTTTTGGTGTAGTACAAATTCTAAAGATTGTCTGTACTGTTTGTCTTTGATTTCTGACTAGGTGAAATAACTTTGATATCAAGATGGTTACTCACTGATTTTGTAGCATTGCTCCTGCCAAAGCTGATGAGGATTCACCTCGTGAGTCTCAGCTGAAAATAACTGCAGTAATTCTTGCTAAGCTTGAGCAATGCACATAGTAAATCACATGCTGTATGTGCTTTATATGTTTGTGCCAAAATTGTTAATTGTTCCTGAAAACTTTTATTTTAATTTTTTTTTCTCTTTTCCCTTTTATTTGTGAACTTACACCATGATGAGAAATGCCATTTCTCACAGATGTGCAACTGATTACAATGATCAGAGCATTTCTAGGCTGGAGCAGTAGAACTCCCTGTGTCATAGATGCTAGTGACATTCAGAAGTGTCACTTGTGTGGTTTTCATTGTAGGTCTCTCTGCTCTTTTTGACTTCTGGATTTATATTGGGGTGAATGAATTATGATGGGGTTTTGATAATGGTTGAATGTTTTGATTTAATCCTTAAGAATTTTGGCCTTGCTTATTGCAAATGTGATTATTAATTTGTGAACTTGTTTCAGTGCAAACCACATTCTGCTGCCAAGATGAACCATTTGGGAAGAGAGGAAGAGAATTACGGAATAAATTAAAAATTAAAAATATGTAAAATACTGGTTTGAGTACATTTATAAATGTTTTGGGAAGTATTAAATAATGCTCTTCTGTAGTTTGGTGCACACATGTGTGAAACTGTAGGTCTTTCCTGAGAAAAGAGTGTACTAAAAATGGTTGTGATGCACTTGTTAATCCTAGTATAATTGACTGTTTTTGTTTTTTTCAGTCTGAGTTCAGAGGGAATATGTATAAGGATTTTTATGGTTTTGATTAACATCTTATGAAAAGTTGTTTGTATAACAGCTTTCACTTGTATGAGTTTGTATTTTTGTGTCTTTATTTATTTAAGTCAGTCTCTTACATTAAAATAATTCTGTGGATGTATGGTATTTAAGAGTGTTTTTTCTTTTTTTTCCTATCCCATTCTAGGAGGATATGAATTTAAATGAAGACAAGAAGATGCCATTGAGAGAAAAAGATTTTAATACCAAAAAAGAAATGGTGATGCAATATATTAGCACTGCTTCCAAGTCTGTAAGTAAATGACTAAAAGCTTACATTATTTCCTGTTGGCCAGAAAAAGTGATGCATGCATGTTACATTCCTTTGATTAACTTCTCTTTCTCATAGTGCTCTTTAAAAATGTTTGTGTCTGTCTTACTATTTTACAAGTTATAGTGGCAGATAGTCACTTGTACTTGGAATGTGTCTTCTATACAGAAACCAGCATTTCTTTTTGGTAAAGATATGGCTAAGAGTAGAGATGGAAAGATTCTGCAAAAACTTCTTGCAAAAGTTTGGTGTGAACTTTTTTCTTTTCTGGCATTGTTTAAAAATAATTCCTCAGCTGATGAACCTTTTTCATGCCTGACTTAAAATAGAGTTCATGTTTGATGTTACATAGTAACTGATAATGAAAGTGTTGTGCACAAAATCAATTATTGTCCATTTTTTACCTATAATGATTGGTTGCTCTAAAGCAATGCAAGGAGTTGTATATAAAGGCTAAATTAAGGATTCACTTGGCATAAAAGAACTGCTTAGTTTTTGCAGAGTGAGAACTGACTCCTGTGCTAAATGCTGCATAGCTAATCCTGTCCTCAGATATTCTGATTGTTTTAGAATTCATGTGTTTCAATCTTCAACTCTTACTGCTGTATGTAACTAGAGATATCAGTAAAAATAATCTGGATGTAATTACAACTAAATACTGACAAACTAAAACATGAAATGAAGTAATTTAAGTGCGATATTTATCTTACTGTCTGCTTCACATGATGTATAATTATTAGTGTTAAGCTTTAGCACTTTTAGTAAGGTAGGTATGCCTAGTGCAGGACCTAACTGCCTGGAGATTACTTTATTTAAGATGAGTTTATCAAAACTACTAGTCTTAACAGGTCCTTTATACCAGAAGATTAGGTCTAGCTTGTTTTTCTTTTTTTAGAGATATTGCATGGGAAATCAAGAAACTTCTGACGAGTAGATCTTAAAACATTCTTGAATTTTCTACCCAAAATAGTATGTGAGGGTTTATATATCATTGGCACCCCTAGGCTCTATATGTATTTTAAGACCTCAGTTGTTTGATCTAAGAAGTATGTGGTAATAGAACATAACTGGCTGTGCAGAGTTGCTGCATTCACATCTATTGCTGAAATCATAGCATGCTGATGGTGGTGATGTTAAGGCTCTCTTTGTCAAGAGAAAGATTTTCATGTCTTTGCTTCTTGGCCACAGAGTATGTCTCATTGGTCCTTCTTTCTGTGTGCCGTTCACAATTTTCCTTTTTTCTTTGGATGTCGTCACACTTGTGTTTTGGCAATGGAGCTTCTTGCACTATGCCCAGAGGAGCTGTATAAGGTACTTTCTTGAAGAGGACAGGTCTGTTTCCTCCCCCAGGACAATGATTTGTTATCACACACTGTTGTCTTGTGTGTTTTCCTAAGGCTTCCAACAGCATTTTCTTTTTTCTGTTCCCTTCTCTTTTCTTCCCTCTGCTGCTAGACCATGTATTCCTCTCTCTGTGGTGGGACATGACAAAAGAGCAATCCGTGCAGGCAAATTTGTCTTTCCTGAACTCTCTTTCTGCTGTTGTGTCTTTACTGGAAGTGACATTCACCTGTTGTGTACTGGGAGAAGCTGTTTCAGCGAGACACAGATTCAGTACTTCAATCCAGTTGTGCTGCAGATGATTTCAGATTAGTGCTGGAGCTATTGGGATGAAATTGAAAACCTTGCCATTGAAAACTCTTTGTTCCAGGCATGCTCTTTCATTCCTTGAGTTAGTTGGACTGAGTGCCTTCTGAGTAGAGAGAATAGTGCACTGCACCCCAGGTGTATTTGGCTAACTTTTGGTGTACCTTGACTTTGTGAAAGTGTCATACTTTTTTGGAACAGGTGAAATGCCATGTAGCTCCTGACTATTGTGTGCAACTAATCCCATCTTGGGCCTCTCCTTCTATGAGTGATACTGCAGTAACTTCTTTTGGTTGTTCATACTTCTTTTCATACTTCTTGGACTTTAAGGAGATGGGTACTAAGATATTTCGCCTTGGGAAAGATATCCTCATTCACAAATGTTATGGAGAGTACTGAGCATGTTTCATTTAAAGCAGTTACCATTTGAAGAACTATCAAAATGAAGAACAGAGACTGCACCTCTAATGAATCAATGAAAATGAAACAGTCTCTGGTGATCCAAGTGGGCTCTACTGTAATCAAAGCTTTATTATTGACCTCAGTGTCAGGGTTTCTGTTTCTCAGAAGTGCACAGCTCCTTTCCAGTAATCACAAAGCACACCTCCTTGCATAGTAATATCTGCAGAAAAGTTTTGAAAATAAAATTTCATGTTATGGAGTTAATACTCAAGGGGAAATAAAATGCATTGCTATCATGTTACTCAGCCATCGTTTTTGCTGTTTTATATGTTCAAAACACACAAACTGGGTTTTTAAAGTGAATTTTCTTCTTAGTATTTTGTTTTTGTTGTTCACATTGTGCCCTTGTGATGTTTTAAGTAGATTAATTAATGCTGACTTCATGCTGCATCTGCTCACAGACCAGTTGTTCTTCAGTTGAGCAATTAAGTTTCTAGAGGCACTGATGCCTCAAGATATTTCCTGTTTCTCTGTAAACTTGAACATTTTGAACTTAAGCAGCTTTTCTCATGCTGAAATACAGCTAATATAATCTGTTTCACAATTGATACCAAATGCAGCTCTCATTTTATTTAAGCACTGGCAGATGTATCATATTCTTATTATGTTGCAGAACTTTGGCATAATATGAATAAGTGGTACTTAGCACTGTGGTAGTTTGTTGTACAGACGTGTTTACTGGTTCTTTTGCATAGGGTGATGTTCCAGTGGGGAACTGAGTCTGAAATGGGATGACTGGTTACTCTCTGGATGTTGATGCGAGTCTCCACTGCGTGTGGCACTGTTTTCAGATGGGTCACATAAGGCTTTCTGAAATGTCATTCTAGTGAATTCTTCTAGTCTGACTGGGCTCCTGTCCCATGTGACCTTTTTACTGCACACATTTGCTGTTGATTATATTAAATTCCTTCCAAAATATCTTCCAACCATCTTAACTGTATGTCCTGTCCATATAACTGTCCTATATGACTGTGCATCAAAAGAAAAAAATTTTACTGACAACTTACAAGTATTTTGGTTACATCAGTTTTGTCAATTTTACAGCAGGAACTGCTGGGAGAAGTCACTGGAAATGACAGATTCTCCGCACAGGATATTAATCCTTATGCTTAGGCATACAAGTAGTGCTTATCAAGTAGTGTATGCACATCAGGAGCTGCCAGCAGAATTTCTGAGACTTCTTGAAATTTCCAACTCTTTGTAACATTTATTTAAATACTTTGGCTGCTGGGAGTTTGGTCATTTTGTCTCTAGTCAGTCTGTTATCTTATCTATGCAGAGTCCAGCTGGTAAGAGCCATGAAAGAAAACTGAAACTACTGAGTTTCATTTTGTTTGTGGGAACATTTATTGTTCCTGATTTCTAAAAATTTTCTCTGGGTTTCCTAGATCTGTCTTCCAGATTCTCACCTCAACCCTCATCCTTTGCTGTACATCTCATCTACTTTTTTTTTGTGGAGTTATTGGAAGTTACCCTCATACTTAAGCAAGTAGGGATATCCATAAATTCAGAAGCATGTTTGGAATGACATGTATTACACATGATGTTTCAAAATATAACATGAGATGCTATATTTTTGGGAGGATTGCTAGCAGCAGGTATTTAGAATTAGATTGGAAGAGACCCTAGAGATAGTTGCATCCAGCTTCTTATATATTCCAATTTTAATATCTCTGATAGGGGAGACTACACAGTGTGCTTGAGCAACCTGCTTTACCAGCCTCATGCTTAAGAAAACAGAGGGAGGAGGGGGGAAGTTTGTGGTTGTCTTATGTTTAACCAATTTCCTGTATTTCAATTTGTTCTTCTTGTCCTTTCACTGATAGGGTTCCCCTGAGCCTTCTCTTGGGGCTAAACAATCTCAGTTCTACCAACCTCTCCATGTATTACAGATTCTCTTGTAATTGTGTCCACAGCCCTCTCTGGATTCATTCCAATATGTCCATGTCTCTCATGCTGGGGAGTCAGGAACTGGACAGAATTCTCTAGATGTCTCACCTCTGCTGAGCTGAGGGGAAGGGTCATCTCCCTCAACCAGCTGGTGATGCACTTACCTGTGGTCAGCTTGTCATTCGTCACAACCCCTATTTTCCTACAAGTCTACATTCCAGCTGGTAGCTTCAGCACACGTTGGTGCATGGGTTTATCCCTCCTCAGGTTCAAGATTTACAGTTTTCTGTTGTGGAACTTCCTGAAATTCCTCTTCCCATTTTTCCTGTCTGTTGATGTCCCTCTTGATGGCAGCTCAGCAGCCTGGTCTGTCTGTATACACTTCCCAGCTTTTAACTTAATTTCTTTGCTAGAAACTATTTGATCATCTACTTCATAGAAGAAAAGATTACTTCTCAGTGTTTCCTGAGGATCTAACAAAGGGAGAAAACATCACCTGTATGAAACTAGCTATAATAATATAATGAGACTACCTCACCATTTACACTGAATAATTTCAAGTTATTATTGCGCTGCAAATCTAATTCTCTTCAGTTACTGACTTAAGCCACTAGTTAATCAAGAGGTATTTAGTAAGTCTCTTTGTGCAACATGACAGTTGTACTTCTATTTTGAAAAAAGGAGTCTTGCAATGAATTAAGTCAAATCTAAGTTTTATGCACCATTGTATGCCTGCTTTTTTGTATTTAGATATGTTCTGTAGAAAATATATGGTATGCTGCATCTTTGCTCTGTATGCTTCTATGAGTGTAGTCACCCTTCTGGACATGTATCCTGTGATCTCTTCAGAGGACCTCATAATCATTATTGGTCTTTTCTTCTGTTGACTCTTGACTTATGAAGATCTTTGCAATGCATAAACAGAATCCATTCAATACAAAAACTTAATTTCACTGAGCATGTATGATAAATTTGTACATTTCATGCCTGTTGTTTTTGTCTGCTGGTAATAAATTTATTCATAAAATGACCCAATTTAGTTAGTGTTTGGCAAATAGATGGGCATCAGTTACAGGTTTTCAGGTCTACATTATATATTTTTCAAGGAACAGAAATCAAACTTAGCCATTAATAATAATCTGTTTAAATTCTATATGCATCAAATAAAGAACAAGTGTGTTTTTTTGTGTTTCAGGGAAGTCTCAAGAACAGTAGGAAGATTTCTCCCCAAGAATTTATTCAGGATTTAAAATCTGGGTCAACGGATGAAAGACTAGTCACTTGCTTAGAATCCCTCCGTGTGTCCTTGACTAGTAATCCTGTCAGGTAACATCATTAGCACATGTTGAAGAGATTAATCATATTCTAATTTCTTAATGGATTAAAATGAATGGATATGTAGAAGGTTTTCTGGTTAATGAGTATGTATGCATTAGTGAGTGTTTTTAACTTCTTTCTGTTTCATTGATTATGTATCCTCTGTAGGTCTGTTATTTTTAATAGAGTTGGCTGATCTATACAAGGTAATACTAAGAGAAGGTAAATTAAATGTGGTGCAGAAGCAATTCCCTTTGTTTTCTAGTGCTAAGTAGTCAGTTGTTTTTCATTTTAATTTTTGAAATATTTTCCAAGTCTTTGATCTTCTAACTTATTTTTGTCAGGGTAATCAATAATGGGAGTTAGGCACCTTGGTGTAAGTTTGTTCACCAGGAAACATATATATTTCCAAATGTGTGCTGCTAGGCTTTCATCCTTCCTTCCTTCTGGTATTTTTTTCTGTACCTGTAGGGTTTATCTATTCAGAAGAAAGCACAACCTTTGTTTTCCTGCTTTATTGAAGGAAGGTTTAACTCTTCAGTAATCATTGATAAGTCTTAATTTTGATTTGTTCTGTGCAGCTTGATTTCTGAATGCTGACTTTATTTCATTAAATTGTATTTTTTCCTATTCTATTTAAATCCTTTTGTTTAGAGTTACCATTTAAGACAGTGGTTGTACACATGATTTGGGGAAGCTCTTTAGGTTGTAGTTTAAAATAATGTAAATGAAATGTTGGGACGTGATTAGAAAAGGATTGCACAACTTTCTTTTCTCTGTGTCTGGTTTGGGAGAGTTGCTGATATGGGTCTTCTCTATGGGTATTTGCTGCTTTCTTTATTATTTTGTTTCTGAATTGAGTTGTCTTATTTAGAATATATAATGGTTTATGTGGAAGGAAACATGCTTTACAGTAGCCTGAGTTATTCTGACAAAGGGTTTTTAATTAGTCTTTTTTGTAAATTGTATTTTTAGTTCACAGAGAAAATCTAAATCAAGTGTTACTGAGTTGTTTGATCTCTGGTACTTAGAAACAAATATTGAAATCCATGGTTTACTGCAAAAAGCTGTGGTTTTTTCCCATCACTATAAAAAGTAAGCTTCTAAAAGGACAATCTTGGTCACTAATCTTCAGGTAAATAATTTAGGTGCTTTGACCTCATAGTTGCTATCACAGTTCATTAAAAGTGGTTCAAGTGATCTAGCTGTGCATATTATTACAGATAGCTAGTGATCTACAACTATTTCTTCCCCTTTTGTGTAATAGTTGTAACAGGTTGAATTTCATTAAGACGACCTTTTTGATAAAAACATTGAAAATAGAGGCACTGATAACTTAGTATTTTGTCAGAATGACAAAAAGCTGAGTGTTTTCTTTGGGTATTGTAAGTAGTTTTTGTTCTGTTGTGGAAGCAGAGGTAAAGACAGTAAGAATGCATCAGTATATTAGTCAGTCATCCCCAGCTGTTGGATGTGCAGCAAAGTGGCTGCTCATAATTCTGCTAATACAAAATGAATCTTGTTGGATTATCTTTAGGACAGATACGGGCCAGATCTGACAAAAATAGTTTCCAGTTATTTGCCTAATCTGTTTCAGAATAAAACACCCATCCAAGAAAGAGAGAATCTAGTTTCATAATGTATTCACTTTTAGAAGAAAAAAAAAATAAAAATATATGTTTTTCTCTTCCTGTAATTGTTAGTGCTGCTGTCAGTGTGGCATTACTTGTATTTGATATCAAGGGGTTTTGAGCAATAGTAAACAGGACCATGAGGCATCTGTCATATGAAGAAACAACTGGCCAAGGGTTTAACCTCATTAAAAGATGCCTTTGGTAGTAGCTGAAATTTTAAATTTTTATTCTGTTCTCTTGGAGATATTTTGGGTTTTACACCACCCAGTTATGCGTGCTTTTATTTATGGTGATAATTTTCTTTCACTATGATTAGTCTTCAAGATGTCAATTTTCTGAAATGTCTTTTTTCTCCCTCCTAGCTGGGTTGTAAACTTTGGCCAAGAAGGTCTGGGACTGCTGTTGGATGTTTTGGAACGATTGGTTGAGACAAAAAAGTAAGTATTTAGTATAAAATTAGTTTTTCTAAATATAAATAGAATATAAATATAATATAAATTATATATAATATCTAATTATATATAGAAATATATATAATAATATATAATATAAAGTCTTAATATAAAGTTAGCTTTTCTTAATATTTAAAGAGCATTTATTTACACTAAAATTTTGATTTATTCAGTCAGGACAGACTTGTGAAAAGGAGTCAGCATAAAGTTATACAGTGTTTGAAAGCCTTCATGAATAATAAGGTATGGGATTTTATTTATTCTAGAAACAAAATTACTACAGTTCAATTAGATAAAGTACCTGATGAGTATAAGTCCATATGCCGTTTGGTGAAGTGGTGGGTTGGTCGGTTGTGGTTTTCTTTCTGTCTGCCAGAAGTCTGCCACTTTCTCTGCAGAAATATTGCAAGACACTAATGTAAACTTTTGGTGCTGTTATATGCCCTTCTTACAGAATAAGGGACCTATTTGGGACTTTTTCTCTTTTTTTTTTGTTTTGATTAGTTCACAGACTAAAATGTCATTTGAAATACTTATTTGAGGGGAACTATTGATGTCATTAATTAGATACTTGATGGTCATTTGGATTCCCTCCCTTACAAATGTTCTTCTGTTGTTTAGTATGGGTTGGAAAGAATTTTGGGAGAAGAGAGGAGCCTTTTGTTGCTGGCCAAAGCAATTGATCCCAAGCAAACTAACATGATGACGGATATAGTTAAACTCTTATCGGCAATGTGCATTGTTGGGGAGGAAAACATGTAAGTACTGTATTTAAGCAAGAAATAGAAGGTAATTTTACAATATCCCAAATTATATCTGAATGAAATTATAAAATTTTCAATTTAGGTTTGAAAGTAGTATCTGTATTATATTGTCCGTTTTCAGCATACCTTTGTGAGTTTTTTTATCGTGGCCATATCAGTGAGTTTTCTTTTTCACATCTGGATGTACTGGTTAGATGGAAATAGTTATGCAGCAATTCCTTTGCTTACTATTTCTTACCATAGTTTTTTTAACCCTTGTAATCCAGTAAGTCATTCTTTGGTTACAAAAATCTCTATAGGCAACAAGTATTGCTTAAACCTCCTAAATATGTTTACAAGAAATTGAGGCAGGTGAATAATTTGGCAACATGTCTTTCAAGATAGCAAATGAACAAGTTTAAATATCTCTCCTGAGTGAAATTATTCTCTTTTCTCACAGCCTTGAAAAAATATTGGAAGCTGTAACAGCAGCAGCAGAGGAGAGGAATGTTGATAGATTCTCTCCTATTGTAGAAGGTCTTCAGGATAACTCAGTTCAGCTGCAAGTAAGTAATTTTTTTTTAATCACTGCAACAAGTGAAAATAAAATTACATGGTTTTCTGGGCTGAACAAGTCATTACAATAAAAGGGAGTAGGAATACTGTTTCAAGTTGGGTCAAATTTTGGAATATTGTTTATAATTTTGTCTTTTGAGGTGTGGCATGGGAAGATTTGGCCTGGAAACATGGGGGGGTTGCAAGTCAATTTGTTGATTTTCCACTGAGATCTTAGCTTTGCGAGTCAAAAGACAGTATATATTTAAAATAAAGGATAAGTCAAATGTTTGGATGCAACAAGATCATATCACTTCTGGAAATATTTTTTGAAACTGAATATTGATTATAGTAAAAAAGCAAGTTTTTAGGCAACTGCATTTTATAATTAATGTTTTAAATCATTGGGAGGTCTGTTTTTCATGGTCACTTTGTGATATCATAAAATTGCCCTCAGAAGGTCTGAGGAAAGAAAACTTGCACCTCTTTTTCAATTTGCCTCAGTTGGATGTAGAGTTTACTGCAGGAAGGCACAAAGTATTAACTTTGTTTGAATGATCATTATAAATCATTGGTCTTTGAGTGTAGATATGAACTAATTGATATTCATGTAATCAGGTTGAACTGAGAGCTGTTCACAATTTAAAATCTTTAAAATCTTCTACTATCTTGCTTAACATATTTATTTGCTTACATGAGACATATTTCTACTTGCTTAAAACATATTTCAGCTTAAACTACAAATCTTGATGCTTATTTGTTTCTGCTCATTTGTGTCTGATTCACTATTCTATTCTAAAGCTTCAAGCCTTCTCCAAGGTCTTGGGTCAAACACTGTATCCATCTCTATCCCTGAGCTTGTGTGTTTGAGGCCTTGGTAGCTCTCTGTGCTTGCATTTCTCACATTAATTCTTTGTTACTATTACAAAAATAGTAGAAGATTAAAGTTTGAAAGAAATGCTTGCATTACTCAGCTTTTATATTAAATAGTTCATGCCTGACAATAAAAGTTGCTGATTGTTTCATTTGTCTCACAGAAAAGCTAACCATAAAGGAATATTTGCAGGTGGAGAATTGTTTGTAGTTCAATTTTTCCAGTACCAATGGAATTCTCTTTTGAAAAATTGTCCCTTCTCTCTTCTAATCATAGACTGTTTTGGGTTGGAAGGCCCTTTAAAGGCCATGTGCTTCCAACCCAGGTACCTTGAGGGGGGAATCTTTTCACCAGACCAGGTTGCTCAAGGCCTAGTTCAGTTTCATCTTGAACATGTCCAGGGATGGGGCATCCACAGTTTCCCTGGACCATCCATGAATTTTATGGACTTTCAAAAAAATTCTGAGATATCAATTTTTCTCTGAGATATTAAAAAAAATTAAAATATTTTGATTAAAAAAATATTAATGATTCATTCATCATTATTTGATTCATTGATTCAGTACTTTAGATTACAAAAATTCTTTTTTTCAATTCCAGGATGTTGTATCTAAGTTAAGAGAATTCAAGAGTCTTTGTAGAGCATATAAGGATTTGAGGACTACCAAGTTGAAATTAGGAGGATGTTGTTTTGAGTGTAATGCTGAATTTTCAGGGCTTGTGTATATTTGCATCTGTGTAGATTTGATGAAGGAAAAAAAAAAACTACTGTAGATTTAATACAGAAAAAAGTTACCATCTGTAACTTCCTTCTCTTTATAGTTGAAAATGCATGTGAAACTCCCCTTAAAGCAGGCCGTTACTCTGTTTGAGCCACCAGGCAAGTTAAGTTAATCCTTGGTATCTCTCATTTTACCCATGATGGGTACCCACTGTTTGCAGGGGTGCTCAGCTCCATGAGCAAGATACCACTGGTGAGATAACCAATTCAGTGCTGAAAACTTCAGCTGAATTACCTATGCAGCAGCAATTTTAATTTTTCTAGGACTACTATTCAGATATTAAAAAAAGTTTGTTTCTACTAGTTATGCCTTCTATCTCAGTTGGACTATACCTCCATCTGGTATTTTGTTATCCTCTAATATAGAAGATAGAAGCATTGTTAAAAATGAAAATTGACTCTAAATGTTACTGTTGCAATACTTCTGCTAAAATACTTATGCTAAATATATTCATTTGGTTTTGCTGAGAGTGTTAGCCCGAAGTTCCTGCAAATAGGTAATGCTTTGCCATTTAGTTTGCTATATCTTGTGTAGACATGGAAACTCATTAAAAGTTCTTTTCTGTTTACTTTTTTTAGTTAAACTTTCATTAAAGTATGTTCCTTCTGCTAAAAGGCTTTTTGATATTTACTTTTTCAGACTTCATAAATGGTTGCTAGATTTCTATTTTTGAAGACCAGAAAAATCAAGCCTTCTCATGTGAATCATCTGTAAACTTTTCTAACAATGAAATTGACCTGGTGGTTAATTTGACAGGCTTTTAATGAGACAGAAGTTTACAGTTGTCAGTTACTTGGCATACTTGCCTTGATTGTCTGCTTGATGTATGTATGCTTGTTTTGTGGCAGCTCAATTTGACACTAACAACTGACCTTTTCAATTTTGAATTGACTTAACATTTCTGTTACTAGAAGACTGAATACATAAAAGGCCTCAGTAGGGTGATTTTTGTATTTTTAGTGGAAGCTCTGTCTATCTATTTTTTGCATTTGTTGAATGCAAAATATGAATGCAATGTTCTATCTTTCATAAAATCCAAAATTATGGAAGGCATACTTAATTGATTTTGGTTCAAGACAAGATTAGTAGTCTTATTCTGAAAATATAACTACAGCCAGGAGTAATATCAAGTTTCTGGTTTTGTTAAAGTAAATGCAGTTTAACATCTTAAGCCTAAAACACGTATAGGGCATTTATATTTATTTATGTATTTATGATGACAACTTATGTATTTATGTGTATTTATGATGACAACTGAAAAGTCTAATATTTTGCTTGTTCAAGTCATGAAGGCAGGAAATACAGCTCTTCTGACACAACGCATTTTGATATGTAAGAAAGTTAAGAAAATAACAGCAACAACAACTTGTTTGTTGCCTACTTCTCATTCTTCTAGGAGAATCAAATGAGTAATCATCAACTTTCACCACTGCTTCTCAAGCAGGTGGTTTAACTAACAGGAGAGTGCTATTCTTCCATGCAGATCTAGTTGCAGATGCCAACTCCTTCTAATTTTCCAGTTAGGACTGAGAAGAGGAACAGTTGTGAAGCAAAGGTGCAATTTTTCCTTTCCTGGATAAGTTCTCGAAAAATGAATATTCCTCATCCCTGTGGAAATGTACAGGTTCATGCATATCCTAGGAGAAGCGTTTTTGTAAGAAAGTAAAAGATCCTAGGCATTCATCAATAGCCATATGTCCTCCCAGTGTTTTCAGTTGTCAGGGAATACCATTTAATCTTTATCATTTAATAATATGAGGATGTGAGATGGCTGTGACATTTTGGTTTGCTGAATAACTTGATGATTCTTGGTTGCTCTGTGCTAATGAGGTCCTTCCCTTAACTGCTTCTGTAATAGGGTCAATCAGAACAAAGCTTACCTTACCTAAATGTCAAGACTGCAGAAACTAATTTCAAATTATTGTGGTCTTGTGTGATTTAAGTATTTTATGCTAACTCCTAGGTATTGAATTAGTTTCACTTGGAATATGATTTAAATGTTTGTGATCTACTATCAGGTTCCTGCTATTCCCTTTATCTTTAGTCCTTTAAGAAGTTTTTAAACTTAGAAAAAAGAATTTGTGATCTAATTTACTCAAATCTAGATGTGTAAGCATTGTGTCTTGCTTAGACTTGTTTTTCTTTCCTCTTGTGTAACTTTTTCTCATTCTGCTTTTTGTAGGCTTATGTTTGGGACTTTCACTATTACTTTGTATTCCTACACAAATGAATAGTTAGCTAATATTATCCAATGGATCTTTGTCTTGTTTGTTCCTGGAAGGCTAAAGTATATTCTTGTTCTGAGCTGCAATTTAATTCCCACTTGATCAAATTTGACTAGAAATACTAGAATAGCAGTACGTCTTACTGATTAATTTATTGCTTTTCATCATTGTATCATGGCTCTGTTTGAGTAACATATGTGCACGTGTACTGTGTTGATTTGGCAAATTTAAACAAAATAATATTTTTTTGATACAATTACATCTGTAGATATCCTTTCATTGAAATTGCCCTGCTATCTCAAAGATAAAGCTATAGTTTGCTCTTGATCAGGATTTTCATAGTAGTATTTTTTCAGTCTCTGACTCCTCACTGATAGTTTAAATCATCTGTGATAAATGCTGTTTCCTTGCTTAACAGTCCATTCATATAGTGTTTTGCAGGGAAACATACTGTGTTTTAAACTGCTGTCATAACAATGACAAAGATTCCAAATTGAATATAATCAAACAACATGGAGTTGAAATGTAAATGTAACCTTGTAGAACTGTACTTTGGTACTTACTCTGTGGTAGTGAAGTCTACGATCATTGAAATGCCTCCCTGATGTTAACAGGAGAGCAGGTGTTGGTGGCAGCTGTCAGTGCGCTGAATTACCGGTTTTGAATGGCACAACTAATTGAATCCAGAAAATGCAATTGAATGAAAGATTCTGTACTCCAGAGAGATGAATTGGAGATGATATCTTGTTTCAACTAAATAAGATCAAAATTAGGGGAAGTAAAAATTTTCATCTTGGCTGTTGAAGGGATGACAAATACTCATAAAGTGGACCCATACCAAAACAAATACAAAAAGCTTTAAAAATAAAGCCCATACTCAGATAATAAGACAATATATTCTTTAAGCGTTTATTGCAGTAAATTTAACTGGTTTGGTTGCTTGCATTTTAAACCACTTGTGACGTCCAAATTCTTCTGTTGTGACATTGTAACTTGTGCAGTTTGTGGGCCTAAAAAATACACCTGGTATTCAAAGCCAAGGACTTAATTTTTAGTCTAAGTGATGTCTTAGTGGTCTAATAAAATTGCTTTCAGTAGTGCTAACACTTCTCCACCCCATCCCATGCCTATACATTTCTATGCTGCATTTCATTTGTGGTCATATTCTATCCACTAATTACAGAAATGTATGTAATGGTAAACTTTATTCCAGAGACTTGTACAAGGCTAAGAAAAATGTACACCTAGTGGGGTGATAGTGATTCTGTTACTCGACAAATCCTGTTGCAAAAAAACCAGCCAAAACTGAGTGAGCTCCAATAGGCAAGCCAAGTCTCAGTGAAGCCTGAGAGGTGTGGAAGCATGTGGTGTTAGCTTCATACAAAACCTGTAGCCTGTTACTAGCAAAAATAAGTGGGCTACAAGGCCATGTGTCTTGAACAAGACTGTAGAGGAGTACAGACAAATATTCAATATGAGGAGCTTTTTCTTTCTTCAAAGTGCTTGGTGGTGCAGCAGAACCTTTCATCTCTGTTGGTTGCTGTCGATTCAATTCCTGGAAGATTTTTTTCAATCTAGTTTTGAAAAGTGGACTGGGCACCTTAGCTGGTTTCAAAATTTTGGATATTGTAGTGTCAACGTTTGTATGTAAGAGAATTATATTATTTGTATTTATCTTTTGGTTGTTGTAGTTTCCTTTGCTGGGGTTAGCACCCTTCTTTGTTACCTAGTGTAGAGTGATGCTTTGGCAGTAACAAACATTAGAGTAACTCTCAGGAAAAAGTACTTGTGCAGAAACAGGCTTGAAGAGTAATACAGAGGTTTTGTTTGAATTTGAAGAAAATAATTGATAAGTTAACAAAGTCCTATTTTCCCCTAAGTTTCTAAAATACTGTAGACATAGATACAGAAGCAATTTGTATAAAATGAGGGCAATAACACATTTCAGGGAGAAGTATCATAAGAATTGTTCTGACAGACACTACAAAGATGAAAAATCCACTGTGACAGTTAAAGGCTCAAATTCTTATCTATTTAGCAGCTTTATAAGAAGAGAATAACCAAGCATGGTTTCTTATTTATAACTTCAAAGAAGCCCCAAATCAGGAAGATCTTTCTCCAGGAAACATACTTTGTATAAGGCAAAACAGTCAGTGTTGTGGTGTTGTTAGCTATATTCCTATTTAACTGACCTCTTTTAAAGCTGAGTGCTACTAATGGGATGTCAATACCTTTCTGAAAGAAAACACACTGTAAGTATATTCCTCTTTGATATGTGAGGTTATTTACTTTTCCTCATCAGGGGATGATCTAATTGCCCTCACTGTAAAGAATATGGAGAAGGGACAGGAACAGGCTTTTATTGCCTTGCCAAGTCTGTTAAACACTTTGCTAACAAAAACATACAAAGGCAGACTTACAGTGAGGCAGGGGGGAAAACATTAGGAAACATTACTTGAACAGAATTTAATATGACATAATTTTTGAGCCATAGAAACTTTTTTAAAAACAGACTTTTAAACATCAAATTCAATATTACCTATTACTAGTAGAATTTTTGATTTTGTCTACTTAGCAAGCTGTTTTCTACATTTTTCTGAATTGTTTTGATATTTGTCAAACTTGTTTAAATTTTTAAAGTCCAGACTTAGATTGGAACATTCTTGCCTGCTCCTTGGGCCTTTCAAACACCTCTCTTTGATTCATGAAATAGGACTTTGCTTTGCAAAGCCATTTATTTATACTGTCTCTTTATTGATATTACATTTTTTGTATTACTCATTAATTTTGTTCTTAACTATAAAAAATATATTTCTACTGTAGAAGTCAAACTTGCCAATCTGTAGTTGTCCAGATCTTCCTGAAAGTGGCTTTTTAAATGTCAATACAATTTCGCCATCTTTATTTTCTTCAGTGTCAAGATACATTTCAGTATAAATTTGGATTATTTTGTCCTCAATTTTTTTTTAAAGCTTTGAATGTTTGAAGAGTGAATGCTCTTTTGTTACTTCTCATGTTGGCTTAGTTCTCTGAGTTCTTCTGCCACTTTGGAACTGTTTTGTCTCTGTTCTACTTTGTGATCTCCTCTCACATGCCAAAGAATGACAAAGTGTTGCTGTTTGTGTTGCTTTGTTTTCTTTGAGCACTTCTTTACACCATGGTCTTTTACTGACTCTACAGATTCTGTTGTCTTCCTTCTTTTGCTATCTTTGGGGAATTAGATGTGTTAGTCATAGATGCTTTTTGCAAATTGTCCTTCAAAGTTCTCTGTCTCTTTTATTACATTTTCATATTTGATTGGTTAGTTTTGATTCCTCCTCCCCTCCACTGGTGTTGAATTATTTTGTTTAGGTATTGTAACTTGGTTATTGTCTAACACTGGGGTAAGTTACAGAAGTCTATCTTAACACTTATGCAGTTGATTTAAATAATCCTTTTGAGTCCTGTATGCAGTTTTGGGTCCCACAATATAAGAAGGACATAAGACTGTTAGAATGTGTCCCAAGGAGGGCAATGAGGATGGTGAAGGTCCTTGAGGGGAAGCTGTGTGAGGAGCAATTGAGGTCACTTGGTTTGTTTAGCCAGGAGAAGAGGAAACTGAGGGGAGACCTCATTGCAATCTGCAACTTCCTCGTGAGGGGAAGAGGAGGGGCAGATGCTAATCTCTTCTCTGTGGTGACCTGTGACAGGACCCAAGGGTCCTTTCAGCCTGAGGCTGTGTCAGGGATATTTAAGTTAGATGTTAGGATTGGGTACCAATTTTTCACCCAGAGGGTGATTGGGGACTGGAGCAGCTCCCCATGGCAGTGGTCACAGCACTAAGCCTGTCTGAGTTCAAGAAGGATTTGGACAATGCTGTGAGGCACAAGGTGTGATTCTTGGGACTTCCCTTTGCAGGACTGGGAGTTGGACTTGATGATCCTTTTGAATCCCTTCCCACTCAGGACATTCTATGATTTTATATCTTTAATTTAGTGTGATTCTCTTATTTATGTCAATAAAATAAAAACAAAACTTTTCTATTATAATGCAAATATAGATATTTGCATGTACTGAATTTCATAAAAGTTCTGAGGAAATAGAAATCAATTTCAGCTCTTTCTTCAAGTAAGAAGAAGGAGCAAAGCTTGTTTCTTCTATAACTGTTTTGAAGTTATTGTTGAGGCAAGGTATGTGGTATGACAGAGTAATAAATGCTCTTGTGGCAGCTTTTATCCGGGAGAGGTATTGGATGGGTTAGTACAGTGGTTCCAACCATGACATCCTCCCTTGAGCATTCTTGCCATTTCAGACTTCTCTAGAAGTTGAAAAGATGGTCCCAAATCCTAATGCAGAGTTGGGGGCCATCGAGATTCTCTTTTCAAGTGACTCCAAATACCGTCATTTATGGGTTTGGGTGAAGAATACCTCATGCTTAATTGGGTCATTCTAACCCTTGGTCCCTAAAAACCTATTGTAGCTCACAGTCTGCTTGGTTTTATCAGCAGGTTCATTGCTCTCACATTAACAGATTGTTTACATTTGTTACATCTCTGTTCTCATAACTAAGCTGTTCTCTTCTAGAGTGTTAGCCAGTAAGTTCATCTACATAGACTAACACTGCAGTCAAACAGGCCTAAATTATGCTAATTGCCATTCACCTCCATAACAGTTCAGCTGAAATAATATATAAAGCTACTCTCATGCTTACATACCTTGCAGTAGGGTAAAGGTGAGATAATAGTTGTGGTCTGTGCTATTATGTAATCTTAGCATGTTCCTTCTGGAAACCTAATGGGTGCTATTGTTTCTTACAGTCTGTATCAAAGTAGCTTGTACATCTTTATACATAGTTGTTCTTGTGGCCATATGTAAATTCAGTACTTGGAATTACGCATACTTTGGAGATGACTGGGATAGCATCATTCCAGTATCACCTTTTGCCTATGGCATAATGCATGATCATTTTTTAGACTATAAAGGCTTTACAGCAAAGTATTTGAACCAGATTGCTTTAATTGTTGACATAGTATGTAAGGTCCAAATAGAATTCTAATGGTCTGGTGCTTTTAAAAAGCCCTTAAAATGCTGGAATTACTTGAATAACATATTTTTTGTAAATTGAAGCAAAATGTGCAAACAATAAAGAGGGTAAAAAAGGGATATAATGTCTCTTTTCATCTGTATTAGAGATAAACAGTAAGTTGTCATCGTTCTAAAGACTTGTGAATCCAGACAGGGAATTCCTGCTGCTCCTGGCTGTGGGTTTTCAAGATGAGTATCTTAATTTTTCAGAAGAGGTTCTGCTGAGTAGCTGGCCTGATTCTTTCTTTTGAGCTGAAGGAGTGATTCTCATGAAGTATTCTACAATTCTCAGTATGTTTAAAGAATGACTATTTCAAAAAACAAGCGGGGGAAAAAACCCCATTCTGTTTTTCAGGCTCAGTTTAATTTACTCAGCATTTTAAAGAAAAGGTATGTTTCACTGTACACAGACTGCATTCTGTTACTAACTTCTTATATATATGTATAGATAAATGTATATTCACAATGATTTTTATATGTCCATTATTATGCTTTATCTGCTAAAGTTCATTGGCTAAAGGAACTTGATATTTGTATAAAATGACAAAATTCAATGGAGTGGTAAAATATTTAATTATAATGGAAATTTGTGAACTAGAATTTGATATTTATAGCTCATGTGGCTGATCAGGAATTTAAGTAGCTTATTTATAAGATTACAGTAGTTTCATAATTAGAAATTATATAATGTCTAATTATTAGTTTGTTGTATCTTCTTGATTGTGATGCATATTGAAATCTTAGAAATAAGATTATTATTTTGTCTATTACAGGTAGCTTGCATGCAGCTCATCAATGCTCTTGTTACATCTCCTGATGACTTGGATTTTAGGCTTCACATCAGAAATGAATTTATGCGCAGTGGATTGAAAGAGTTATTGCCAGTAAGCGTCTTGTCTTCTCTCTTTGCATTACTATTTAATTTTTTTAATTATTTGAGTCTGAGAGCAGGAATGGTAGAACAAGTTCTAATAAATTATCCTCAAAGGCATTTTATTAAGTTTAGGAAGGAGCAGTAAGGGACGAGAATCAGCCTTAAAATAAAAATGAAAAGGTGAAATGTGCTTTCTGAGTTTTATTCTGATTTTATTCTGATTCCTCAGCATTTTATGACTTTGCTTAAGAACATGTGACACTCTGTTGTGCAAAAATTTTAAGCCAGCCTGAAGTTACATTTACGTTTTGAATATTTAACTTAACTCATGTGTTCTTGTAATTTTAAACTTTTAACTAATATAAACATATGGAATTTATTAAAAAGATACATTTATTTACATATATAAATACTAATTTTGCAAGTCTTTGTGCTGTTTCTTCATTGCAGCAACTACGATATATAAAGAATGAAGCACTAGATATTCAGCTGAAAGTGTTCAATGAGCATAAAGAAGAAGACATGATTGAATTCTCTCATCGTTTAGAAGATATTAGATCTGAACTAGAATATCCTTTTGAGGGTGATATGATCTTTGCTTGTGTCAGAAACAGTGTGGCTAGCAGGAGCAGGACACTGATCATTCCCCTATATTAGGCTCTGGTGAGGCTGCACCTTGAATTTGGTGCTCAGTTTTGGGTCCCTCACCCACAAGAAGGACATGGAGGGGCTGGAGCACAAGTCCTGTGAGGAGCAGCTGAGAGAGCTGGGGTTATTCTGGAGAAGGATGCTCAGGGGGGGCCTTGTAGCTCTCAATGACTACCTGGAAGGAGGTTATAGTGAGGTGGGGTCAGCCATTTCTCCCAAGTAACAAGTGACTGAATGGGAAGAAAGGGCCTCAAGGTGTGCTGTATGAGGTTTAGATTGGATAATAGGAAAAATTTCTCAGAGGAAGGGTTGTCAAACACTGGAATAGGTTGCTCAGGGAAATGATGGAGTCTCCATCCCTGAAGATACTTCAAAAAGATTTCTAGATAAGACAGGTAGTGGCATGGCTGAATGATGGACTTGGCAGTGCTTGGCTAATAGTTGGACTTGATCATCTTCTTAGAGGTCTATTCCAACATAAATGATTTAATGATATCAGCAGGACAAACATGAGCAAAATAAAGCATATAATGGACATTTTTTTGCTATAATTTTTGTTTAAAGAAGTTATCAGTAAACATTTGACTGAAATTTTTTGATTTTTTGTTATTATTCTCCTTAACACTTTCACTGAAGTAAATGATGTTTACAACATGGTGTGGAATACAGTAAAAGACACTAGTGCTGAAGGATATTTTCTTTCTATTCTCCAACATCTTTTGCTGATAAGAAATGATTATTTTATCCGGTATGTTTAATGCTGTTTTAAATGTTAATTATGGAATTTTTTTTTATTATTCAGTTATTAATAGAATATTTCTTCCATAACTCCAATGATAGGTTTTAGTCTTTCTGTGCGGATTGTAATTTGTGAGCTCATGTTCAAAAGAATCCACTTGGAATCAATAATGCCATCTGTATGTTTTTATCTCTTTGGCTTAGTGTATAATTTTATTTTAGAAACATAGAAAACTATTTTTGTTAAGAGCTGGGCCTTTTTGATTGCAAGTATAAGTGATCAGGAGAGATGTCTTAATCAGTTATAAATCATGGCAGTAGCATTATAATTTTGTGGTGTATTTGAGTCAAAGGACAAAATCGAGTATGCAAAGAAATGCATTCTATACAGAAATCCGAACATATGCCTAATTTAGATTAACTTTTGGGTTGGAATGGAGTATTTTCAGTATATGTTATAGGTCAGTGTAGACATGTTTGTGTCTCCTGGAAAATTCATCAGGTGAATAAAGGGGGAACAGTTGATAAAACTTTAGTGTTTCAAGCTGACAAAAACTTTCCTTCCAAAATTCTTGTGTTGTCTTTGAGGAAACACTGGAGGAACGAGGTGTGAACTGAACAGGGGCCATCTGTTTTCTGCACAACATTCTGCATAACCTTGCATATCAGGCAAGGTCTAGCACAGATGTATGTTTAAAGGTTAAGGGTGCTTGCCTGCTATGGTACATCTGTGCTAGACCTCTTCCACCTGAAAAGGTTTAAATTCACAGCTTGCATGTTCTGGGCAAGTGACCCAGCTGTCATACCCCCTGGCATTTTAGAACAAGGTGTTTTTCATTCCTTGTACTGAAGCAGGGCTGCAATGCACTTGTACTTACAAAAGTCACAAAACTAGTAGAATCAAGCTGAAGGAAGAGCGTTTTCTTTACTGAGAGGAAGCAGGGGATCTTTCCTTCCTATATTTCTACAGGGAGGGAGATGTAGATTTTATAATACAAGAATAATTTTTCTTTAGGGCCACTGTTTTTTCAGGCTTTTTGTAAACTCCTTTTGTGTAATAAACTGCTAAATGTAATTTTCCTTTGAAACTTTTACCTTTCTATGGAAACAAATCAGCCCGAAGCTTTTGACTTTGTTCATAGACAAGATTTTAAATATAGATTGATTAATAAATATCTGTAAAATAGCTCATTTCTCTCTTTAGTCCACAGTATTTCAAATTAATTGAAGAGTGTGTATCACAGATAGTGTTACATCGAAGTGGAACAGACCCAGATTTCACGTATCGTAAGAGATTAGATATAAATTTCAGCCACTTACTAGGTAAGTACCGTGTTTGGAAATGATTACAGCATCGTACTTCCTTATATGAAACTGAATAGGTGACTAAGAATCTTGTGTTCCCTACATATGTGTAAGTGTGCTTGTTGGTTTTTTTCCAGATGTTTGTGTAGATAGAGCAAGATTAGAAGAATGTGAAGAGAAGGCTTCTGAACTTTCCAGAAAAGTAAGTCATTCTTCATCACATCATGATGTGATCAAAAGATGGACATGGAATTACTTAATAGAATAATGAATGAGTAACTGAACCATGGCATAGTTCTTAACTTTAACTTACTATTAGTTTTATGTTAAAGTGGGAATTTGGGTGCTCTTCTAGATTAGGAAGCCAAGTAGTGTGAAGTAGTTAACCTTAACTGAGAACCTTTCTACTATTTAAGTTTTCATGTACAATTCTTCCAAAAAGCAACTTTATTTCAGCAGTTATCAGTATCCCTAACAAAATAAACAGTGGGAGAATAAAAAGAGACTCCTTTGTATCTACAGACTGTATTAGTGTACATCCATGGCTTTTAAGCTCCTCTGTGCAATACTGACTTAATATACATTAAGTCTTTATGCCATTTTGTATAGTGAAGACCTGTTGTGGTGATTCAGATGATTCTTCTGCTCAGCAGACACATGGAAGTTGGAATAGCAGACATGTGTTCTTGGTATTGTTATCATGAAGGTTTTAAAAAGCACAAAAGGAAAAGGTGGAATTTAAAGAAACTATGCAGAACTGACTGGTACCAACAATTTTCTTTTTGTGTGTCTTTTCTTAGTTTGAAAAAGATTTTGTAGTTCATCAGGAGACCCAGGCCCTGCTTCAAAAAAAAGAGGAAAGAATCAATGAACTTGAAAAAGAATTACAAGCTTTTAAATCACAGGTAAAAGACGGTATAAGTGAATGTATGAAATAATGTTTTTGAAAGGGACTCCTTTTGCATCTTCTTCAGAGTCTGATAGTATGGCTGAGAGGTTTTTCAAAGAATCTTTGTTATCGATTATTATTGAATGTTAGTTTCCTTTATTTCTGTTTTATATAAATAATTGTAATGTGACATTAATTAGCTGTGAGTTCCCAGATGATCCTTTTTATGCCTGAGCTCAGTTAATTAAACTAGTTTCTTAGGTTTCATTTGGGTTTTGCTTTCAGAGTCATACATTTCCAAAGTAATTAACCACATAGGGTAATAAGTCTTATGCTTTTAGATTAGCATTCATCATTGTGATCTTTATCCCTGCGCAGGAAATTGCTTATTATGCAGTTTGCTATACTGAGGCCTTACCATGGATATCCAGCAGTGAAAGAAATAACTTGTGGCTGGATAAGAACATTTCCTGATAATTTTTCAATTTTCAAGCAGAAATATGTGATGGAGAGGAATAGTGCAGATTTTTTGAGAATAATACTTGAGTTATTTGTAACTGCTTCAACTCTTAAATCTATGTAAGGAGACTGTGTGACCAAATGATATTTCCTGTGTCTTACTTCTGGGAACAAGAACAGTCTAAAAATGCCTGAAGAAGAAAACATCAGAAAGACCTGCTTTCTAGGGGTTTATTTTAATACTTCTGAGGATTTTTAAAAAATATTTATTGGCTTCTTTAATTTTCTTAGTGAGGAAAATTAATTTAGTTCTCCTTTGGTCTATTTAGAAATGTCATTCTAATTCATGTTTCTGGTCAAAATTAATTGTTAATGTCAAAGTCAAACATTTAACAAAAGCAAGAAATTGTTGCATTCTAAAAAACCAAATATAGTAAGAGTGGCACATCATTCATTAAGAAAGTACTTTTCTGTGTTTATCTTGAAGTCATACTTAAATACTTTTTGTAAGTGAAATTGGTTTCCTCCCTTTTTTACTTTTTCTGTTATTCACTGCATTATATATATTTTTTTTTACATGCAGACAGAGAGCATAACGTATGATTCTGCTCACTAATTATCATACCATGAATTATCCCAGTGTTGTTAATGGGATACATGAAAAGTTTTGTAAATGTCAGGTAACTGATTACTGCAACTTAGTTTTTTAATCTTTGGCTTCGGTATGGCATCAATTGCTACTTAGCATGTTGACTTCTACTTCTAATACTATTTTTTTCCCCTGGTCTCATTCCTTTACTCTCTTCTTGCAACTGGTACGTGTTGATGTATTTCTTTCATTTCTGGAGCCCAACTGTTCAGTGTCTATTTGTCAGTGTAAACAATGCTTATGCTCAGAAATTCAAAACATTATCATGCTGTTGTGCGTGCATTTATTTGTACTCATTGATAGTCAGCTATTTCCTTTTAGAAATTTAAAATCTTTTGCATATTGTATTTCCTTTAATTTTCTAAAATAATCAGTTTCAGCTCATAGTTAGTTGAAGAGGTAATTAGTGCTATCACCAGTAGATAAATATTTCTTATTTATTCTTTTGTTGTTTTTGTCAGATACTTTCTCATTTATGTTTGCAGGCCTATGATAGAATTTTTCAAATAGTAGTAGTAATTTTATTAGACTTGCTGAAGTTCTAATCCTATTTTGATACATTATGGATGTCATTTCTATATGGAATAAGAAGCTAGTGTGTAAGGAACACTAATTTTTGGATGGATATTTTTTCATTATTGCTTCATGTTTTCAATTCTGTAGAATGAGAATGCTCCTACATTGGAAGATACCTGTTTTTCAATAGAATTATTTATCTCTTCAGATTTTTCTGTTATGTACTTGGAATGTTTCTCTGTCATCTATAGGATGAAAACAACAGAGACTAGGATGTTACTTTTTTTTAATTTGAGCTAAACCATGGTAGTCTAGGTGAGGTCTCAGGATATCTATCATACCCTTTTTTGCTCATGATCAGTGAAATGCAAAAAGTGGGAAACACCATTTCAATTTGTCATTTTTGGTGTGCACCCCCCAGGTCTGAATGTCTGCTTCAAAGTATTGACACATCCAATCATGAAATCAAAAGCACATTGGGCTTTTGATTTCATGATTTTGATTAAGAATCTTATCATTCTTATTTGACTGTTCTATACAAGACAAATGGCATTGACTTTCAACCGTCTTTCTGTATTTAATCTATAAACTATGATTGTTGGAGCATTTTGTTGACAAAACAGTGAAACTGAATAAGACTATTTTCCTTATCAGTATGGCTCTCTGCCACCTGGTTTTCTACCATCAACTCATGGAGATGCATCTGTTGTTCCACGGGAAGGTGCAGGACCACATCAATTTCCACCCCCTCCTCCTCCACCGCTGCCTTCTAATGGAGCAATTCCACCACCACCGCCTCCCCCTCCTCCTCCACCACTTCTGAATAGCTTGGGAGCTCCTCTGGGTTTTGGTGGTGCTCCTCCACCACCACCTCTGCCAGGCCTGCCTGGAATACAGTGGTCCCCGCCTTCATGTGCTTTGCCATTTGGAATGAAGCCTAAAAAAGAATTCAAACCTGAGGTTACCATGAAAAGACTCAACTGGTCTAAGGTAGTGTTGATTAATGACAAATACTCGATGTAAAATCTGACATTGAAGTTGGGGAAAATAGATTGTCAGAAGTAAGACTAGACAAGCAATTAGTTAAAATTATGTAAGATATTAATACTTTCTGTCTTTAGCTTTTAATTGTTTTTTGAAAACTGTGTTTCATTAACCCATGAATCATCTGGGCGAGTATCTGTTGACTTTATTGGATGCCTGGAAAAGTCAATTCTGGTCTAAAATAATACAACCTTGATAGCAGGATGCTTCTTATGCTTCCTATTACACCTTGTTTTTCAGCAGACTCCTCATGTTGGATCAGTCACTGAACTATACTGATAGCTATACAGTTTCCAAACAAGTGTCTTGAATCTATCTAGCCTGGACTGGAAAGAGGGAGTACAGATCTCTCCATTTGTCTGTAGTACTTCAATGTATTTCCATAAATTTAATGACTGACAAAATACAGACTGAATTTGGAGTTTGGTTGGTTTTGGTTTTGTTTTTTTCTCCTTCTCCATTGTGACAAGATTCAGTATACTAGTCTGCTACTGAGTTTGGAAACTATAATTATTTAGACCAAAAATAAGTCAGTAAAGAGATTTTCACAATTAATGAAGTAATCAAAGCTAAATTCTGAAAAGTAAGGTACTTTGTATCTAGCTAAACCAATTGTCTTCAGAGATTATTTGAAGTTTGCTCAAGTTTTAACTCTAGACCTAAGCTAATTTGCTCCTTGTAGATCTTGGATAACAGAGTGTGTTGTCTGCATTGTTAGAATCAGTTTTTTCGAAACTCACTTATTTTAAATATTATTATTTTTAATGAGAAATATATTAACAGCCCTGAAGATGAGTTGTGTACTAAAAATTAACATGTTTTACAGAGCTCTTAAATATTTAATGTGCTTTAGACTTTACAGAGCACAGTTTCTGCATAGTATCAAAATAATGAATAAAATTTTGTTTTGTCTCTTGCTTGTAGATCAGACCTCAGGAGATGACAGAATCCTGTTTTTGGGTTAAGGCAGAAGAAGACAAGTATGAGAATGCTGACATGCTTTGCAAATTGGAACTTACATTTTGTTGTCAAAAAAGAGGTAAGTAGCTGATGGATTTAATTTTCAGCTTTTGGAGATACCTTTAACATTCTTAGGACTTAAATAAATATATGAAAAAACCTTCAGAGTATAGTATTAATGTTCTTATTTCTAAGTGGGACGTATGAAGAAAAATGTCTGAAAATCCTAGACCGCTTAAAGTAGTAATATTGAACTATTTTATGTAAGCATGACAATAATTGTGTGACCTGTAGGAAACCCTCACAGAAAAAAACAACAAGAAGTTCTTCTGGGTAATACAGATTTTATCAC
The DNA here is from genome assembly GCF_037042795.1 of Molothrus aeneus. Taxonomy (NCBI): domain Eukaryota; kingdom Metazoa; phylum Chordata; class Aves; order Passeriformes; family Icteridae; genus Molothrus; species Molothrus aeneus. The sequence continues at coordinate 59,922,300 of NC_089647.1, read as the reverse complement.
ATTTAAAAAAAAAAAAAAAATTTATCAGAATATCTTCATCAATTACTGTAATCTAATCCAGAGCCCAGGTGATGTGTTTACTCTCAGAATTGATATGATAATTGATTTGTGTTGGATCTGTGATGGACGATAGTCTTTCAGTGATTATTTTTTACTTCCTGATAAACCTCTAGGAACACAGATCTCCTTTGATATTTGCCTAGCTTCTTTAGCTTTTGAAGCATTGTGAAGCAACAGAATATTTGAAAGTATTCCTGGCTTTAAAACTTTTCTCCTTACTGTGGCAGTAAGTTGTTTTAGTAGTAGTTTAGGTTATTCTGTCTCATATATAAAATGCCTGTTACTTCCTGACACATTTTTTTCTACCTCCTTTTTTGGTATCAGAGATGTAGTATTTTAGAGCAGTCAAAGGCTTGTGATTTCTTTGCAAATTAAACAGGGGCTATTGTATTTTTACTTTGTTTTAAAAATTCTATTTTGATATTTTTATTAATTAAATGACATGGCATTCTCAAATTTTTCCTTTTTTTAGGGGTATGCTTTAGTGTGTATAATCCAATATTTTTTTACCATAACCAAGAACTTTATTCCATTCTTGTCAAAGCATGATTTTTATGCCTTAGCAGTGTTTCTGATGTAAGTATTATAGCTTGTTGCTGCTGATACCTAATAATATTAAAAATGTTGCACAGAGATAAAAAGGCAAGAAAACCTCACCATAGACATATTTGCTTGAATCTATTAAAATAAGTCTAGAAGCTAATTACGGTGCCTTTAGAATGTTAGGAGAATTCCCAAGAATATTCCCTGAATTAATAGGTTGGAAGTTTTAAAAGCCACTGGAGGAAATAATTTCCTATGTGTAATTAAACAGTAAAATTTGGGAGACAAGAGGATGTTCAGGCCAAACATTTTAATGCCTCAGAAGACGATTGTGAGTCTCCACAGACAGCAAGAACATTAGAGTTAACAAGATTAACATCCCTCAATATTTAACAGAATGGACTGAATACATTGTTTTGACAAAACCCAATAGAAGAGACTTACTGCATCTACAGTTGGAAAGTCAGTGAATGCACTTTTATACCAAAAGTGTGTGTGTGTGTGTGTAGCAATTTAAAGGCTGTAGTCTCCAGTGACAAATTTATTTCTTTTTTAAAAGTGAGGCTTACTGCTTAATAATTTTAGTTGTAAGTTTTGAAATCTCTCCCGTCCCACATGGGTGATATAAGTGTGCCATCATCTTAATTTTTCAAAGGAAGCGAAGACACTAAAGATTTTATTTAGAACAGCAAGTAGGTGTTTAAAGGGCAGCATGGAACTAAATTTCATCTTTGTTCAAGTGAGTGGTTTACAGCACTTTAAGTGAAAGCTTAAGTGTGTTAGTAGGCAGGACCAGATCTCAAGGTCCCTTGTTGACAGCATGAATTCCAGGACAGAGGACAGAAAAGCAACTGCTGTTGTTCTCATGACCACGGAGAGAGGGCATACTTCTTTGTAGCTTATACTTAATTTACTGATTATAACAAAACTTACCAAAGAAATTAGAGACATACAGTTTTCTTCACAATCTTGAGGAGATTTAACAACAGGCTCTTTAAAGTAGAATCAGCAAGCTATTCACTACTCTGAAATTGGGAACAGTCCTTAACTATATTTCTAAAGCTTTGTGTCTAAAACCAGAAAGAAGAGAAATTGAAAATGATTCTGTAGCCAAATGATGGCATGCAAAGAATGAGCTGGTTTCCACTCTGCTGAAGGGTCTGCTTATGCACTCTTTTCATTAAAATCTTTGCATAAGAAGAGGTATCTGGTAGAGGAAGCGGGGATCAGAATGTTCAATGATGCTTCAAGTGAACTTTGTTATCATTAAGTAAAATCAAATTGAGGTACTCAAATATTCAGTTGGTGCATTTTGCCAGCTAATATGCCAAAAGTATATCAGCATTGATCTAGAAAAGGAAGTCTTATGTCTATGTAAATAATCCACTGAGGAATTTTCACTAGAAAAAAGAATACAGAACAGTATAGAATAGGTTTGAAGATTCAGCAGATGTTTGTACAGGAGTTATGAAATATGTTGATTCTGAAGGGGCATTGAAGCAATTGAAAAACTGAAGATGTTATGGAGCTATGAAAGAAATACTGTTGCAAGAATAAAGAAGTAAAAGAGGGCCTAGCTTCAGACTGTAGGGAACCTTTGTTGAGTATATCCAGGGATATTTTGGAGACATGAACCACAGAAGAAACCCCTGAAGGTCATCTGAAAGTCAAACAACTTTTTGTAAAGGGACCAGTCTAGTTTATCTTGTTCAGGACTTTCTCCGACTGAGTTTGAAGTATTTCTCAAGATGGAGATGTAGGGATGGATAGCCTGTTCCCATGTTTGTCATTGTGGTGAATTTTTTTTTCATACTCTCTTTTGGGATATCTTTTGTTGAAACTTGTGCCTATTTCCTCTTGTTGTTGTGCACCTCCAAGAATTCTGGTTCCCTCTTATTTTCAGCCTTCTGTCGGGTTATTTTTTTTTGTCATCAGTAAGTTTTCCCTTGTTCTTTATTATCCTTCTCAAGACTGATGACTTTTTCAACTTTTCTGTCTGCATCTTTATGTTTCAGCCCTCAGATCATATTGATGATTTTCTGCTCTACTCATTCCAAAGTACCTATAGTTTTTTTCAAGTGGAGAAACCCATGCAAAATACTCTAGATACTTCTCTCTGAGAGTGGGGAAGTATCTCCCTGAGAAGGGGAGTAGAGGGAAATAACTACTTCTTTGACTTGTTGCTGGCAGCAGTCTTGATACTTTACTGGAGGAAATATTTTCACTGTGCTGCTTGCTGATGGTGGTTGTGGAAAGTCCATACAGACTATGGATCATATAGGATATTTTCTTTTGTGTTTTATAAAGCTTTTTTTGTCACTTTTTGAAAGTTAAATAATTTTGTGAAAGCAACATGTTTTATAACAATAAAACCTTGAGATGAACACTGCGAAGTATCAAAGCACCACTTGTTGATGGTATTCTCGTAGCAACTTACTGACGTTGAAATGCGATTTTTTTTCATTGATTTAGAATTTAGTCAAGGGCATAATGGCAAACCAACTCCTTTGTCATAAAAGCCTGAGCGAGAGGGCTCCATGTGTGTCAGTGCTTGAGTGTGTACTTGAGGTCATTGTTCCTGTGCTTGTTGTGGTGATATCCCTGACTGATACAGTGAATCTATCACCTGTGAAATGTCACTGGATTATCATTGTGGTTACCCTTGTTATGGGTTTGTTTTGGCCATTGGTGTTTTGGTTGTGAGTTGGTTACCTGAGTAGAGTTGGTTTTGTGTACCTCTGACAGCTCCATGACTGTTCTCTGGCTGGGAGGAAAGAAAAATAATTGACAAGTTCTGAAAATAAGGTGATGAATGTGAATGGTTTGTATGGGCGGTGTTTGGTTATGTGATACAATTTAATGGCAAAAAGAAGGATTGGTATGAAGAGTGGTTGGAAGAGACATGAAAGAGAAAGAAATGAAATATCAAGAGACTAAGAATTAGCCACCAGGGTTATCCTCATTATCTCAGACCAATGAAGAAATTCTGTGTAAACCCTTTCTGGCAACAATGGTTTTAAAGGAATCTCTTACTATGATTTTTGGAAAACATTTAACTAAATGTGTGACTTAAAGTCAATTGATATGTGAAATATTGAATAGCAGAGCTGGAGCTTACATGTGATTTTGTTATTTAATCCTAAGAGATAAGATGAACAAACACAAAAGCTCATTATTGAATGTCAGTTGCTTTGTAATACACTGGAAGCCTGATGGAAGAACAATCACTGGTCTGTAAAGCTAACATGCTGCTAACTTTGCTGGAATTACTAGATGTACAGGCAGGGGAGCGACATTTTGCATAAAAGATAGCATGTGCTCTAGAATCATGGAAATCTTGTGGGGTAAAAGAAGTCTCCTGTGCAAAACCTTGGGAATGGAAATTCCTTCTATAATAATTTATTGTCATATTAGCTCTTGGATCGCAACATGTATATGATGAGAAAATTTTAAAATTAGAGAAGCTGAATATTTTGTGATAATAAAGTGGGAGATTTAACTATAGACAAGATTTGAGTAAACTTTGTGTTGTAATACAGAAAAATTGCCAGCAGCTAAAGCTTTGGGGTAAAAAAACTGCATGTGTCTTAATAGGGAAGTTCAAGATAGTATTGCAAGAAAAAAGCATTAAAAATGTAAAAGTGTGAAGATAATGGGAAAACTCATTAAATCTAGAGTATAAATATAAAGAGGATGTTTTTCATATATTCATTGTGAATCTTGAATTTCTTGCAAAGGAAGCCTTTGCTAATTAGCCTAATTAGCCTTCAGCTAGTTTTGAAATGTGTATTTAATTTTTTGTAAATTAAGCTAGCTAAGGAATTGGTGGGACCACTTGGAGACAACTTCAAAAGTTCAGTAGGTTCAAAGAACATTAGAAAAATTCAGGGAAAAATGGTCCAAAAGAAATAGGAGGGGTTATATTTGTAGGAGGGAACTTTCTCTTTTGCTGAGTGAGGAGAATGGATTATAAGAAGTGGTAAGGCTGGCATAATGTCTTTTCTATGAACCTCTCTTATTGCAGTTCTTGTTTTTAAATCATTGATAGGACTGCCACGTTGCTTGGAGTGGCTTCAAACTACTATGTTTAAGACTTAAAATGCTTACCTTTACAATAAGGTAAATTTTAATATGCAAACACTGGGTTTGTGGAGTTACTTTGAAGAGTTCTGGTGTGGAGAAGATTATAGCAGCAAGTTGCTGAAGTCACTGAGTAAGTGTAATTAATGTAGTGAGACTGTAGTAGTTAGGCATAATGTGAGATATGTGTTCAGGATAACAAGAGAGAACCAGCTGCAAATTCCTTACAGTAATCCTTTGGGTGGTTGAAGTGGTTTGCCAAGGTGGTTCCAAGACTTAGGAGGTTGTGTAGAGTACACAAGAAGGCAACCTCTAACCAAGAAAGAAATCTTGAAGCATTTCAGTCCAAAATGACACGCTGGAAATCTCATGTATGCAAAATATAAGAAAGCTAGTAGTTTAGTGAAATATGGGCTTTATAATTAATGTGCTGTATTTATAAATATCCTACCAATAAGTTGATTTGGCTTGATCCAAAGACTCTTATGTTTAAAGTGGCAATGACCAAATGAGGATTAGAAATTGCACATTAAACATACAAGAAATCACTTGTAAATTCTTCATTATTTTTAGCAATATGCAGATAACTGCAGCTAATGGGAGATGGCATGAAAAAATTAGAAATGTTCTCTTCTTTCTTTTGTGGATATCAAAGGGAATTAATCTTGGAAACTCGAGAGAGAAAGATTGCATGATCTCTCTTATTTTTTTTTTATCAACTGGGACAGATTTTCATCCTAATCTTATTGGAAATGGCAGTGTCTGATCCCATCACACCAGAGCTCCTGCCAGACTTGATTATTCAGAAATAAAGCACTTCTGTGGGAGTACTATCTCTGTTGGCACTTGACTTGAAAAGGTCAATATAGTTATAATTTTTTTTTTTCCCCTGTATACTCTGTAAGAAAAATCAAGACCTAAGGTGCTATAGTGCCAATTAAGTCTCAAATTTTTTAAATCAGAAAAGAGAGTAAATGCTACCAAGAAGATCAAATTAGCAATATAAATCAGTTTAGTGCCATGTTTAACACACCACAGCCTACCTTGCATAAGCAAGAGAACATGCTGTCATCCATCTGAAAGATTAGGTGGAGCCCAATAACCTTGTATTTTCCTCCTCCTCCAGAGGATTTATCAGAGATAGTTCCAAACTGTACTTCTTGTAGAATCTTATTATTACAAACCTATAAGACTGCCAACAATATAGTTTAGTAACTTCTGCTATAATACAGCACTGAGTAACCTGAATTGCCTTTTAATGTAACTGTACTAGTAGAAGTAATTAAAGCCCACTATGCATTTGTTTGGCTGCCTTTCAGTATCATACTAACTATCCTGAAAGCACAATTATTCAAAAAGATTTGTGCATATAAAATGAAATAAGGAAAACCAGGTTATTTCTGAAGAAGGCAAGAGTAAGTTACAAGCATTTGCAAGGAACAGCAACTAATGCATTGAGATGTCAGTGGTATCATCTTCACATGGAGAGACTGAATGGTATATTTAGTGTTGCTTGGTTATATATTAATTATATTATATTAATAAACTATATTAGTTGTTGATGTTCTTAGCAAATAGAATGAGATCTGCTCTTGTCCTTTTTAAATATTTGTAGCAAATCATACTTGTTATGTAGAGATTGATGCATAAGAATCGGTGAGTGAATGTACTTCTGTGGTGCACTGAGCTTAGCTGGCTGCCAGATGCCCACCCACCTGCTCTCTGATAAAAGAGAAAAGCTTGTGTGTCAAATTCAAACCAGAGGGGTCACTTACTGATTACTGTCACGGTGAAACAGACCCAATGGAGGGAAAAATAATCCAACTTAATTTATTTTTTCTGATGTCCTGTCATGGATTGGAGAAACATTCAGTTGTTCAGTCTGTTAAATGCATTTAAAGAAGTGGGATGTGAATAACTCTTAAAATCTGACTTTGATATATCCAGATAACTCCATGAATGTGTGGCAAACAAAAAATAGAAAACCTGAAAAAAAAAACATTAGCATAGCAGTGGTTAAGGTAGCTTAACAATAACTTTTTTTTTTGTAGATTGATTTTTTTGAAGCTAAAATTGTGGCATGTTTTCCTCTTTATTCTCCTTCTTATACAATTTCTTAGGATGAATTCTCCCTTGAATTAATGAATTATTGAATTACTGTGTCATCAGTGTTGTAATTATGTCAGAATCATGAGTAACATCAGATCATTCTTCTGCTAGGACTGTACGAAAGGGTGTGTCAGCATATACTGTAAATAGGATTAGAAAAACTTTTATTAGGTAAGGTACTTTGATTTGTGTTTTCAGTTAGGAACTGCTTTGTCAGGTCATGAAAATATATTATTGAAGAGTTTGTTACAGCATTTGTAAGCATCTACCTAAGCACAGTATTAACTAGACCTTAATTTTAATTTATTTTACCTTTTTTTTTTCTTTTTGACAGAGTAGTAGTACGTGCTCTTAATAAATGAGTGTTTCTTACCTTCTACACACAGACTATTATTTGCTGTCAGCTTCAAACCAGATTGAGTTGAGTGCTAGCCTTTTCTGCTCGGTGAAGTGCTTGGACAGAGTAGTTCCTTTAGTTCACCTTTAGCTTTTTCTTTCAAATAATTGATTATTTTTTTAATAGTTGATTTCTACACAAAATACAATATCAGTCTGCAGTCACTTTATTTTTGATGAAAATATGACAGTATATTCAGGGTAATAAAAGCACTCCACTTCCATTTCCCAACACTGTGGTAGGAAAAGCCTTTGAAGGTTTTAGAAGCAATAAAAGCATTCCTTTATTGACTTCTACTAGAAAATGTTTCCATCGTGTGAACAAGTAAGATCTTAGAGGAGGTAGATATTATTTTCATGTATCCAGAGATCAAAAAAAGTCTATTCAATTTCATGAAGCCAAGACTATAAATACCAACTGAATAGAAAAATGAGTTTGGATCCTAAAATGCAAGTTACAGAAAGTCATCCCAGTGCCCTGCTCAACCTAATAATTTTGTTTATTTAATGGAAAATACTCACTTTAAGAACTTCAATGTAATTGTCACTATACTGGTAAGCATTCTGCATGAATTAATTTGCTAATATTTGTATCACACAGGAGGTATAAAACTCTACGCCTGGTACAAACCTATTTTCATGGGTTTTTACCTCCTATTTGGTTTTGCTACATGTTTATGCACTAAATGCTTTTGATGAATTTCCAATCTAATGTTGCAAACATTTACATCTGACTAAAGGTAACACTATATTTGCCTGTAATAAAATCTTCATTGCACTGCTGCTTTTATTGTAGCCTTTTTTCATTGTGAACTGAGAAAAATAATTTACATGCAAGAGAAGTTTAACAAACCTTATTTGGCAAACCTTCAAAGTCACTCTGGATGAAAATTATTAGCATTTAAATTTCCATGAGCACTAGTTTTTTGTCCTTTAGAAAATCTATCATTTAGTTTTTCAGTGAATGGCTTGTTTCAGAAGAAATTCCTTTCAAGGACAATTCATTTTGAAAAACAACACAAAAAATCAAGGAGATTATGCCTTAGTGGAGCAGTGATGTCCAATTAGGCAGCTGTTAGACAGTACTTGGGTACTGGCATGCCGTGCAGACTTGAGCAGTATTATATTTGGCAGTCTTTGGTTCTGTTTGCATTTGATCAGATTCAGCTGGAACAATATTTTAAGTTATTCATATGTATGGCCATAGACATTTTCTTTTCTTACCCACTAGGATTACATACTCTTCATTATCTACTAACTTTGTATAAATATGGCCTGGCCTTATCTAATGCATAATTTATTTTCTTAATTAAATTGAGTTCTTAATTTAAAAACCAGTAAGTTGAGTACTTCATATGAATTTTTGTGAAAGAGGCTTCCATTGTGGGCTGCTGTTCTCTGCATGATCTCAACATGATAAATTTCTCATACAATTTTCTCATTCTAAATAGATTTTTCTAGGCTCTATCTTGCCCTGATAGTTTGCTGACAGACATTTTAACAGGGCTCTTTCAATATTTTTTATGAAATAAACATCACCATGAAGCACTTTTGTAAATGTCCTGTACATGATGTACCCCTCCCCATTAAAAGCAATCAGGTTCTGAAGGTTATGTAAGAATTGAGAGAATTTATTTGATCTGAAATCATTGGATTTTTTGGGGGTTAAATCAGAGCTTTAACAAAATATTCTTTTACATAGGATATAATCTAGTTCCACATTCTGAAAATTTTTGTAATAGGGCAGGATGTGTTTGCACTGTTGTAGTTGTTGGCTGGCACAATAGTTGAATATGTACAGTGAAATAGTTGTGTTTTCCGATACGTTCTTCTGGATGAGTTTGTTGCATTCAGTGTCATTTAAATTTAAGAGAATGAGGGCATGGACAACATATCCTGTCGATTTTAACAACTTCATATTTCTGTTTTATGGCTTTGCTGCTCCACTCTTCCTATTTTTACAAGTTAGTGGAACTCTACTTTTTTAACTCACAACATAGTTCTTCAACCTTACTCACCTCTAACATCAGTTACTGAGTAATGAAACTTTTTTCATCTGCTACATTACTCAGTTTAACAGTTGTAAAGACTAAATGTTTCCTGCTGTATAATCTGACTTGTCCTTTGATACAGAAATGGCTTTTTCTAAAGTTGTAAATGCATATGTATAGCTGGCAAGGATAAGAAGTTAGAAGGAGCCTGCTTTAGGGTGACTGCTTATCTTTGCCATTCCTAGACTGTGCGGTGTAGTGTCTTGGGGCACTTAAAATTTGGCTGCAATGGACTTGATATATATGAAACAGAATTATGGTTTTCGTTGCTGGCATATCAGTGTAAGGTCTTGAGAAATACTGGGTCATCTGTTTGAAACAGTGGGAGGATGAAAAAATCAAATCGGGGTTCAGCAAGATTGTTTGAATAAAAGCTGCTATTGAAGCTGACAGCATGGAAGGTAGCTGTAGCTGGAGTGCTGGTAGAGAAACTGGGATTCAAGGCATGGTTGCACATTGCAGCAAAAATCTTGGCATCTGTAATGTTGCTGTGAGAATAATCTGTAATGTTGCTGTGAAAAGAAACATGGATAGATGTAGCTAAAACCAAAGCAGGTTAGATCGCCATAACTTCAAAAAGCCAAAAGAGAAAGTTCATTTTCAGTACTAATCCAGTAGTGTGAACTACTGTTCTGTGAACTGCTGTTTTAATGCTCTATAGAAGAGAAGCAGTAGTGATAAATGGACTTGTTCAAACTTTAAAAAGGGGAAGATAAAATCCATTTGCTGCTAGCGGTTTACTCTCAGAATGTACCTGGGATTGTTCCTTACTCAGCAGAATAAGGAAAAGGTAGTGATGAAGTGGGAACAAATGGTGACATAAGCTGAGCTGTGCAGATGCATGCTTTATAATAAACAAAAAGAATCTCAACCACTTCAACAAAAATAGATTTTTGAGAACAGGATACTCATATGCACTGGAAATAGACAGTTCTGATCTCCAGGTTTTTGTTGCTAAGAACCTGGGAGTATAGACTGAAACTCAAAGTAGGAAGCATATTTGGGACTGTATAAAGCCCTCCTGAAACTACAGTGGCAAAAATAAGTCAGTATGAAAAGAGTAGGAGAAATTAAGGACAAAGCATTCCTTGTGTGAAGGAGCTAATGTGCCTTTGATTTGTCAAGAAAATTCATTTTGCTAGAACTCATGTTTGCCTTTAGGATGAAATGTAAATTGTGTTATGCTTAACTTTCTTAAAAATAATAACACAGATTGTTAATTTGTAGGAGTCTTGTTTGTTTTGGATTGTCAGTATAGCTCTTGGTACTTATGCCATTCCAGTCTCTGAAGCTAAGGCTTATTCTTTGATCACCTGCTGAAGTATTGTGTTTACTCAGGGTAATGTTTGTATTCCACCTTTTGAGGGGGAGGGAAGTCATATATTTGTCATATATCAAATTATAATTCTGCTGCAGGAACTACATTTACATATAATGATATTTGGGTCAAATAGAATGAGTATGTTGTTACTAGTAGAACTGCTAACTAATTTTTATTCCTCTAAAATTAGACTAATTCCTCAATATCTGTAAGGTCTAGTGACTAGGTAGTCAACCGTTATGCATATATGAATGTAACAGGAAGAGAGGGATAAAATCTTATTCTACAGCTTTTAGAGATGCTAACTAAACAATACGAAAAAGACTCCAGCTGGTGCAAAATAGATTCATTTTTCCCTTTTTGTCTTTTTTCAGCATTTAAAAAATTGTGGCTAGTGCAAAGATGTGTGAAGAGATAGTATAGAAATACTACTATTGTTCTCATATGATAAATTATATTTTTCTTCACAAAAGATATGTGCAATAACCAAATCTGCATACTAGACTAATTATGCAGAATCTCTCTAATAGAGACTACATCATCTTCAGTCTTGTAGAACTCTTGCACAGACTTTGACGAGCAGGAATTCAAGTAGCTTTCATTATACAAATTTTGTTTGCCTGAATTGCTGGAGGAATAAGAAGTTTTCTGGACAGAGGCTTAAAAACTTGCAAATTAGAATTAGCCTAAAACTATATTTACAGTATATTTGTCTGATATTCCAACTTGGGTAGATACATTAGATTATCAAATATCTATTTTTGTTGCAGAAATACATACCCTCTTTAACATAAGATGATATGAAGTTACATTCACTTTTAGAGTGTGATGTGGTATTAATGTGTTCTCTAGCCAACAAAGACAAGAATTCACTTGCAATTCCAGCATTTCTGTTGTTTAGCTTCTGTCAAATAGTGTGTGAAATAGAATAGGATTTCAGTGAGAATGAATGCTGCAGATCTCTCCTGCTTGCTTTTAAAAAATATTCTAAAATGGTGAATATTCTTAAAGCTTGCTTGTAATGGAAGCTTTCTGAGTTTGAATCTTTGTGTTTATGATTGGCTCATCATTTCATTCCTTAATGTACCACAAGAGTGTCTCATAGTACAGTAAATGATCTGTATTACTGAATAGTTATTACAGGTTTGGTGAAAGAGGAGAGAAAACCCTAATACAGATATTAGAAGTAATGTCAATTGTACATCTGTAATAATGTGTAAGAAATATGATTCTGTAATTGGAAGATGCACAGCGATGGTTTTAACTAGAAAATGATTTTGCACTTTTGGAAAAGTGAAGTCAGTGTTATTTTCTGCAAGATTTATTTTCAGTGAAATAGAATACTTGTTGTCTTGTAATCCAGAATCCAGTTGCTTCATTGATTCCTGTTTGTGTCATATTTTTCATATTTCTCTGTCATATTAGAGAGAGCTTTTAACAGAATATTTTAATTTGAAGAAAATTGTTGCATTTTCTTTGCTATTTATATGGAATAGTACACTGAATCTTTGAGTCTATTTAAATATTGCTAAGCACTTAGCTTGTGAATTAATGGAAAAGGGTCTTTTGTGGGTTCTAAATCATGTGGATTCACCTAAATTACAAAATTTACTTCACTCTTTGTATTTTTTATAGTAATGATTAAAAGCTTTTAATGTGCAACTTGTGAAAAACTGTTCTAAGATTAGAACACTTATGTGTTGTTGGAAAATGGTGCTGCAGATTATTATATAGTCTTCAGTTATACTCTCCACTTCTGAGGAAAAGGTTAAGGTGATTTACACATTTGATGTGCATCCTGTTTACTTTCCTACAGAAATTGGAACTTTTTTTGTCTCTTTCTAAATATTGTATATGTTATAACTGAGCAAATGGATTATGTTTATGATTTGAAAGAAATCCTCATATCCTATTTCAGAGCTGAGAACTATATAACTCTTTACATTTTATTCTACTGCACATCTCATGCCACTGACTACAAATAAATAACATGTACCTTTTTGTAGAGTTTGTGTGGTTCTAACTGTTAAGTGCAATCACAAAAAATACACTTTAAAATATGAGGAAATTTATGCAAGGGGCAAGTGTTGCATAAATGCAAACATGAAAAACAATGAAATTTCTTGGAAGTATTTTTACCAGGTAGCTTTGTATTGCTGAATACAAGTGCAGATAAGCAGTAGCTGAGAAAATCATATTAACTGGGATAGATTATAAAGTTTTTTAATGTAACTTTCTGGAAAGTGATAGTAGGAAGTAAGGACTATTTGAACAAAATCAGCCTGTGGATGTATGACAGCACTGCTAGGTTAAACTTCTTTTGGGAATGAAATACATGCTTCTGTTTCAATATCTTAGTTCTGGCACTGCAGTATAGCAGACTTGAAATAATCAAGGAAGTTTTATTGGTTTTAGTATATAACCAATATTTCAAACTTATTTATTTGGAGAAAAAGAAGATGCAAACTGCTTGTATCTTTCAAAAAGTTGGATAGGTGCATCACTATCAGAAGCAGCACTGAGAAAACGATATTATTTTTCCCAGTTTCATTTTATTATTTTTATAATCTGGAAAGAACAGATGTTGTTATTTACAGTAATTAACCAGGTCAACCTAAACCCCTCTCTTTGTTATATGTTTGGATATACATTGATAAGTGTATTGATAGGAATCAATCATGGTAGTTCTAATGGCTTGTTTTTCTTATAGATTACTATTGAAAAATATTAGTTAATGGTATTAAACATTGGTAAAAATGGTATTTTACAATACAAAGCTATGTCTTATTTACTGGGTATTTTATGTGAGAGTCCTTGTATCCCTAAGGAAAGAAAATACTCTGGTAGCTGAATAGTCTGGTGTCTATAGGTATGTGATGCAATTCCCTTGTGCCATAGATACCTTCATGAGTATGTTATGAATAGAGCAATTTTATTTGAAACAGTTTCTGATATTGATTTGTGGACAGAGTTCCTACATGATCCTTTCCCTCTTGTTTAGCCTTGTTAGTGTTCTTGTCTTTCAAGGCTAATTTCAAGAGAATCAGAATTTTAATCAACAGTGTATAAAGTCATAAAATTAGCTAAATTATCATTGCCTCATTTTATGTTTTTCTTAGTACTTTTTATTAGATTTTTCCTGTGTCAGATCTGTCCAAAATCAATAGCTTAAATGGGCACTCTTCTGAACAGACTTGAATAATTTGCTTATTACAGGGTATATTAAAGCATATAATCTAAATAAAGGTATGCTCCATTTACCTTTATTTGCAGTCTCATTATGGCTTGAGACTATGAGAGTTCAGTATGATGAGCACAGATTCTTAGCAGTGTAACTCATGAGCTTAGAGGGAATACCCTGTAACAGTGTAATCTTTTGCTTGACACACAGTGCATTGAAGCTTCTAAAACCTCATTTACTTTAGCTACTCCTAATATACTGGGCAACCCTTAAAGTGGTTTTACAATTTGATGTAAACTGTACAGTGTTAGGTAGAAACTTTTAATCTGGAATATTTTGATAGAATCCAGTTGTATCCAGCTTAAATATATGAGGTCAGTCAGATCTCTTGGTCTATAGAAGACTCAGAAATGGCTATGGTTTCTTAAGACTCAGAAATGGCTATGGTTTCTTGGCTGTTAAACATCTCCCTCCAAGACAAAGAAGATAATATACCCCCCACCACCCCCCCCAAAATGGCCTGCCTTTGCTTGTGCTCTGGAACAGTTAATTTCTTTTCACTAGTTAATTTTCTAACATTTTAAAAGGTGTATTTAGGAAGTAAGTTGAAATTGTTTATCAGACTTTTTAGCAAAAATTATTACAGAAATACTTAAGAATAATTTCTGTGGTTTATGAGCTGAAGCCAGCATTAATTGTATGAGCTGGTGTTTAATTTTAAAAACATTTAAAAAAATTACTCTTAACAATGTTAGCACACTGGAATGAGTGTGGAGGTCAAGGTGGGAAATAAGGTTTAGGTGACTGCATTCCCTTATCTTTTTCTGCTGAGGTTCAGCATACTTTTCAGTATGAGTGACCCCTTGAATTTAAAGAACATCTCATAAACTAATTGTTAGTTTTTGGTCTGAAGTCCTCAGGCTGTTGTCAGAAAGCTATTTTTGATGTGCATTGTATGACTGAAAGCGTAGTATTTGTGATAGTTCATGAATTCCTTCTGCGGAATATGTAAGGCTATTAATTATCTATCTTATTGAGGAGCTGCAGTACAGACTTATACACAGTAGTTCTTTATTCTTCATTGACATTTTCTACAGTATGTGGACTGTGTTGTTAGTATTCATCTATTAACAAGTTAATGCTGTTGATAATACCTGGATTTATTTATTAAATATGGCAAGTTGAACCACATGGAGATTTTGTGTGACCTTGATTGATGTTGGCTTTAGTTATAGACCACTGTAACTTGTTTATCATGCAAGTACTCCCTTGTGCTCTGGAGATTTGCTGTTCAGTACAATTTGTTTATTACACTTAAAAGTGGATTACTTTGTTACTTGCTGGTTTCTCTAAGTTTGAAAAATACATTTATGCTGCTTTCAGTAAGTAAATAATCTGGTTCATTTGGATTTTTCTCAGAAACTATTTTGACATATTTTTTATCAAGTGGAATATTCCCATGTGCAACTGAGAGCTTGCTCACCCGTAACATGATTGCTACATAAATATTAAGTTTCAAATGTCAGGTTGCGTTCCTTCACAGAGACTTTTCTCAGAAAACTGTACATGCATGCAATGATTTTCTCTGTGTTTCAGAGAGAAAATATCTTCTCCTATTTCTTGGACATTCAAGAGTAAATCTCTAAGATGCACATAGCACAATAGCAATGCACTTTGTGCATCTACACTGCAAACTGTTCGCTCCTGTTAATACACTGTCTGTTTCCACAGTGCTAAGGACTGTAGTTTAGTTGAGGTGGAATGTAGCATTCTTGTAGGGAGACAGATATGTGAGATATGGACATTCCCTTAGTAGAGCAAACCAAACATTCTTATAACTGTAACTTCTATTGTTCATCTTCATTTCCTTAATTCTTGTTAATTTTAAACCTTAGTCTTTACTTTGAGGTCTTTGCATATACTTGTAAGAATGGGTAGATCAGAATTATAGCTGTTGCTATTACTGTTGCTATTACTGTTGTTGTTCGATGTGGAACTAATTTTTAAAGATGATAGTTTATGTGACCATGTTCACAGGGGTCCGAGGAAGAGGGAAGAGATGAGCATCTGACTCCATGTTTTAGAAGGCTTGATTTATTATTTTATGATATAAATTATATTAAAACTATACTAAAAGAATAGAAGAGAGGATTTCATCAGAAGGCTAGCTAAGAATAGAAAGGAATGATAACAGAGCTTGTCTCGGACAGAGAGTCCGAGCCAGCTGACTGTGATTGGCCATTAATTAGAAACAACCACATGAGCCAATCACAGGTGGACCTGTTGCATTCCACAGCAGCAGATAACCATTGTTTACATTTTGTTCCTGAGGCCTCTCAGCTTCTCAGGAGGAAAAATCCTAAGGAAAGGATTTTTCATAAAAGATGTCTGTGACAAGTTTAGTTGCTTAAGTATAAGATGATAAATTTTCTGAGTTTTAGCATGTTTAAATCTGCCTGATGGTTTAATGGCTGAGATAATTTAAATTAAATAAACACTTCTGTTACCTTAGATCTTAAACTAAATCAGACACTCATTACTGAGTAATGATTATGACAAATCAAAATAATATGATTTAAAAAAAAATTATGTAAACAGTCTTTTTGTAATCAACATGATTATTCTAACAAAAAACTAAAAAATGATCAAGAATTGTAGTTTGCACTTTTATTTTCTAGTAGAAATAGTAATGATCTATTAAATTTCTGGCTCTGCAGTGCTTTAGATTTATCAGTAGGTTTCCAGTGTATGTTTCTGTCTTTGTATATTTTTCTTTATTTTGCATATATTATGTGAAATCAGTGTAATGTCTTATGTTACATTCTTGTACCACATCTTATTGTTATGTATCCAAATATTTTTTATAAACTATTTATGCATGTCTTTTTGACTTTCTACTGCCTCCTGTCTTCACCATAGCAACTATATTCTTGAATCTTTTTTCAGGCTGTATTATGTCTTATATTACTTTTACCTTTCTACATGGAAAAAAGATTCCAAACTTTACTCATTGAACATTCATATTAAAAATTTATCTTAACATCATATTGGATAAATTGCTAATTTGTGCTTCTCTGTAAGCCTTGCAACCTCTGCTTTTTAAATAGATTGTATGCTATGGTTTTAGAGATTAGGATGCAAAGCATCTTTATTTTTTCTTTAATTTTTGTTGCACTTTAGAACTGTGATTTTTAAAAAATATTTGGTTGAAGCTATGATTTTTAGTATGTGTTGAAAATAGTGGCTATGCAGCTTTAAGTATAGTTTTTTTTCCCCCAGTCTGAAGCAGTAGCAGTTTTTTAAAATGTGTTTTCTATTATAGTTAACTTGTAGTTTTAAATATACCCATAGAGATTTAAAACAATGCTACCTTTATAGTTTCTAATGAAGAAATGTCATCGTATACCAAAGTTTCAGTTTTTCTTGGAAAAGGCTTTTATCACGATATGTTTCTAGATAAAATCATAAAGTGATATTTTGTAAATTTCTCTAATATACATCAAAGGAATTTTTTTCCACCAAATTTCAGGGAAAATGCAGGTCATAGCTTAGAAACAATTATGCTTCTAGATATGTACAGTATTTAAATGTAAATGTAAACAACAATAGCTTTGCATATTTATTGACAGAATTAAAATGATGTCTCTGAGTGCCATGTATAGTCAAGTTTAGATCTATGTGTTGATTTGAGGTTAAGTGGACAGAGAAGAAGTATTTTAAAAGTTGAACAGGTCTGTTATTGTTTTTTGATTTGTAGCTTATGTGGTTGCATTTTTTTCACAATGTGAGAATGCAAAAAGGCAACTCTGAATCATTTTTGTGGTGAGATAGCTTTAGAAGTAGAATTACTGTGCAGAGTCTCAGTGTCTGCTGCTGAAAACCTGGATGATAGTAAGGGAAATTGTAGCTGTCCAGTGCATGTTCCAATCACTGAATAATGAATCAATTATGTTGGTACTTTTGATCAACAACAATAAAAATATCAACACTACAGAGCTATTGTAAGCTTGTGTATTTCTTATCTCAGTGTCATATTTTTGCAAGTGGATAGCATAGAGAAACTTTGCTGTTTGGTTTTAGATGGTACTGAATAGTGTTACTTTGAACATTGGAACAGTACAGACTCAGTGTTTGGGGACCTAACTTTTGAAACATTATGGAATCTTTTTGATTTATTTGGTTTACTATTTGAAATATTTGAAGCAGCATGGAAAGAAGTACAGCTAAAAGGGACTGGAAAGTTTTGGAAGAAGAATTTTGCATTTTTCCATTGTCTAATACAGTCCTGGTTATCTATGGTGTTAGTGTGGACAGTTTTAAACTAGTTATGAAAAATTGAAGGCTCTACTTGGAAGTGGGAAACTGCTGTATAGCCTCCCTCCTTCCTCTTATAGAGCAGTGTAAATACAGCTGCATTTTCCTTCAGGTTGACTGGGTAAAAGGCATTTTGGATTCAACTGCTGAGTGATTTCAAAGAGACAACAGCTTCCTATTTTCTTTCTGAGGAACAATGGCATAATTTTTTAGAGTGGATAAAAAGACAAAAGTTGGAATTACTGTCCTGATTTTGAATATTGATCAGATCAGTTCTTCTTAAACCCACCATCTCAATTATAAAACATGACATTATGAACATGTTGTTATGACACAGTATCTCTTTTTCTTTTCTTAGCCTAAATTTAAAATCACTAAGACAAGTTTTGTAAAGTGTATTATAAGAAAGGAAATGAAAAAAAAAGCATTTTCTTCAGAGGTTCATGAATTGAACTATGATCATCTCAATCCTGCATAATGAAGGCAGATCACTGTATTTGACTATGGACAGAGTTCAGACCGCTTCCAATCCTGGAGGTGTTCTGTGTTTGTACCTCTGGTAGGGGAAAAGGAGAGAAGGGCAGGAGCATGGCTGACAAAGAACCTTCAGTGGTGACTGCATAATGTTTAGAAGTCTTGATTTCTGAAGGCAGAAACCAAGAAATGCTCCCTATGACTATATGGCATTTTCCCATTCTTGTACTTAATTTTGGGTAAAATTAAACTGCTATATCAATGCTGCCATGACGCTTGTTTTTGTTTTTACATGTGAAGAAATTTGTCTTTTTCTTTACAGAAAGGGTTATCCATCCAGAATGCAGAGATACTGATTATATATTTATTTATTTTTAGCTGAGGATTTTTTTCTGCTGTAGATTTTTGGATGAATTTTCCTTCCAAAAGTTTATCCATCTGAAGTTTTGGTGGGTATGAGTCTTTGGATGCACTTGAGGTCCAATGGAGCCTTAGTAGAGAAAATAACTCAAATGGGTAGATAGTATTCCATCTGCCTTTTCTTTTTCCATAAGGTTCTTCCATAAAGCACTATTAGCTTTGATGTGTTCTTAATCCCATTTCCCAGAGTAAGTATGGGATGTCTAAGAGGTTTTTGAACTTACTCTTTCTGAAGTAAGTGTTCGAAGTGTGAGAACTATAGACAAACAATGCTTAAGTATTTGGGAAAACAAAACTATCACCACCTGTCCACAAGCCCTCCCCTCCCTGCTCCCCCCCCCCCCAAAAAAAAAAAAAAAAGGCACCATAGGAGAAACACAACCAACCAGTTCCAACAGATTTCTCTCCATTCTTGACTTGCACTGGTATAGTTAAACCAAAACAAAACATCAAGTTTGCATCCCATCTGTTGTAAGTGTGTGAAAATCTATATTGTATAGAGGCCCCAAAAGACTTCATTTGCAGATGCACCAGACATTGTTATAAGGGGAATGAATGGGTGGGATTTAGGATGAATAAGCATTGATTGCTATATGGAGATAAGTTTATGATAATAATGTGGTTGTTAGTTGCTTCAAGTGCATTTATGATTTTACCAGCTGTTCTCTTGCTGATATCTCTAAGCATCATATTGCTTTTAAAAGGGTGATATTTATTCTCTTAACTCCAGGATTGTTGTCCAGGTAATGGATGGTGTGTGAGTAGAGCACAGGAGAGAGTTACACGACTGTTAGAGAAAGCAAGAGATTGCCTGTCAGTGATTGGAATTCATTGAGACGTGTTATCCACATGTACAGATGTAACTTTTTTGAATATATGAGGTTGAAAGTAAAGTTCCTGCACCATGTTTGTATGGGAACAGCCCCAATTTTAGGGAAGACCATGATGACTAAAAAGTATGCTTTAAGAAATGGCAGTGGCTCAAAGACTTGTGCCCTTACACTAGAAATTAAAGTGCATTTGTTCTCAGTGCTGCCTTTGGGAAGTAGGTGCTACAGAAAACAATTAATCGATTAACAGCTGGTTTTAAACTGTACCTGAAATCTTTCCTGATTCCTGAAGATTTGTTTGATGCAAAAAAGTACGTCTTGTACTTTTCTTTCTTTCTTTCATTCTTTCATTTGTAATTATGCTTGTCCAGCTTTCTGTTAGGAATAGATGCAATGGTCTGTCTCCATATTGTCATTATGTGTGGTCTTTTCCTAAGGCAGTGGAAAATTTTAATTTAAATCTGTTTCTTTTTTAAATTGAAATTATTTTTTCCCTACACAATTGCCTTCTATGTAAATTGACATCACTATCTGTTGCTGGAGGCCCATTTACTAGTTTCAAATTGAAGAATTTGGTCCGGATGTAGGTTTCTAATGGATCTTCAATGCAGTTTTTTTCCTGCATCTGAAGTCAGACTTTCTGTTGAAAATCTACTTTCATTTTTATAGCTCTTCTTTCATCACCAAGATTTTCTTTTTATCCTAGTAAAAAGACTGAATAATTTCTGCAGATATCACTTAATAATACCAATACAAACAAAACCCATTTTTATTATGAGGTCAGCCTTCTTACTATGAATAATTTTAAAGAAATAATGTTTTTCTAGATATGGAGATTTTTCTGTTGCTGAAATGGAACACTTTGATTTTGACAATTTCCTGGGAAACTACAGATAAATGTAGATGGCGTTATCCTCTGACTTCAAAAAAAGTTGAGTTTTGGGGCAGGAAAAGCAACAATTAATACAGCATTGAAGTGATTATTCTAGAAGAGACAGGGAACATTATCAGCACATAGGAGTGTATTAAAAGAGTTAAAAATCTGAAAAATTGTTTAAATATAATTTATAAGTAATCTTGTTAGGTTTTGTGGTGTGGGTTTTTGTTTGGTTTTTATTTTTTATTTTTGTATCAGTCCATTATAATAACCATAGATCAGGTAGATATATAGTCTATTTTCCTTTAGCTTGTGGTGGAATATAATTATACAGCTCTATATACAGTTGTTTTCCTTAGTGATTTGTACTTGATCTGAATTGTTTTGTTATATTCCTAAATATGACACTTATCTTGTAGAGGAGTACAGGAAAGTTATCATCAGAGTTTTGAAAAGGTGGTTTGTGATCTGGGAGTGGTATAAATTATTCTTGTTATTTTATTAGCATTTAAATTAATAAATGACAAGCTAAGCTTCAGTTTATATCATGTGACAATTTTATAAATACTATAGAGTTGTAAGCTCACGTATTGCGATATTTGTCATGTGCTCTGGAGAAATTTCTGTCTTAGAAAATATAATGCAAGTGGGTCATTAAAGCCTAAAATATGTTAGGATTTCTTTAGTTGCTAATGAAATATCTTGAAAGCTGCTGAACAGGACAAATGACTTTTAAAGCTAATTGTAATTCACTGAGGCATACTATAATCTATAGGAAAGTTCACCTCTGCACGGTTCCTGTCCAGTTGTTGTCTCAAACAATTATCACCAAGTTATTGTTCTGGTATGAGCCATGTCATGCTTCAAAGTGAGATGAAAAAAATTAATGAGGGTGCATGAATGCTTGTTAAGTAGATACAGTTATGCTCTCAACATTCTTCACTATGACTGTTGAGATTGAGGCAATGTACTCTAATGAGACCATGCAAACAAATGTGCTGACTGACAGCTCTTTCTTTAGCAATAAAAAATGTTGGCTAAATTCATATTTTGTTTCAGCATAATCCTTCAAGTGCTTGTGCACATAAAATTGAAGTGCTTGTGCACTTGAATTTAACTTACACTGTAGACCATTATTGTTTTTTTCTTTATTCAATTATGTAAATCCATTTCAGTGCTTTTATTAGAAACTGTGTATGATATTTAGTGATGATTGCAAGGGAATCATCCACCATTTAGTGGTTATAGCAAGGGAATACTGAGGGGTTTTTTATTTATTTTTACGGGGAAAAAAAGACAGCACCTTTTCTAGAAGTTATATTAAAAAATGTCTGAGGACTTGATTTCATAGATTCATTAGTTCATTATCAATGTTATGCAGAAACACTGAACAGTTTTTCTAGAAATTACAATCAAAGACACAGTGTTAGATTAAAAAAAAGGAGAATGAAGTGTGTGTCAGATTCAGCATATGAAAAGTAAATTATGCTAGGCAGTAGATAACATTTTAGTTTTTTTGAGAAGATGACAGTTTTTCTAAGCAAAACAAATATGATCTGTTTAAACTCTGGATTGCAGTAGGACTGCCATTGTACCAGTATTAATGAAAAGTGAGATTAGCTGCAGACTTGTAAAACAGGTAAGTTTAAGAGGATGTGGGGAATATTGAAAAAGGCTGCATTGGACTATGAGGCTATTAGTAGAATTTTTGAAGGATCAGTTTTGGGAATAATTATTTATTAAATAGTCTTAATGATCTGTTGCATATGTTAAGAAAAGGCTGAACTTTGTGATGGCAGAGTTGGAAGCATTTTCAGATTCAAGAAGGGTAGGATGTTACAGAAGCTGGATGAGTAGAAGAAAGACAAATTTGAGAACAAAGCCAAATACTTAAGTATGATTGGCAAATTTTATGTTACTTTTAAGTCCTGTTAGTTCTGAAAGAGCTTGCTCTATTCAAGTGGATTTCAAGTAATCTCATGGTATTTTTACTACATGTAGGATTTACAAAACCGAAACTGCAGGACTTCTTTTATACAAAGCCTTTAACTGTAGCTTCACTTGTTGTATTGAAACAGAACTTTTCTCCCATAACAAAGAAATTTTAACATATTTAATCCCTTTTTCACATTGCTAAATGCTACTGCATTTGCCTACCTCATATTTACCAGTATGCTCTTGAGACCCCAGCATGTACCTGATGGCTGCAGGGGGCCAGTACAGAGAGCAGGACAGGCAGATAGGTAGCAGTCTCTAAAAAGTTTGTTACTGGCTTTGCATGGCCTTGCTGGCATTCCTTTGCTAATAGTGGATTATGGAGACGTCTGGTAGCTGACTGACTACTTAAAGGTGGCAGAGTATTGGTTGTGTTTGAGAATGGACAGTGTGAGTGTAGCTATTGCAGAAGAAAGCAAAGAAACCCGGGAATTAAACACATGAGAAAGAATCAGTCTGAAACAAGCTCACGCTTCTCCAGTCCATTCGGATGGATTTGATATTGTCTAAGAGAATGGCACAGTTCCCTTCCCTTCCCTTGTGGTCAGGGAATCAGAACTTAGTGGAGATGCTCATGCCTGAAATTTAACGCTGTGAACACAAATTTTAGGTTAGTACTAGAATCTGTGATTTTTTACTTCAGTTTATGTACATATGGGTATTTTTAGATATATATATGTATTGGTTGTTTACAAAAAAAGGAAATAAAGGTAAGGGAAGGAGAGCAGAACAAATCCTGGATTTCACAGAAAT
Source organism: Molothrus aeneus (assembly GCF_037042795.1). Taxonomy (NCBI): domain Eukaryota; kingdom Metazoa; phylum Chordata; class Aves; order Passeriformes; family Icteridae; genus Molothrus; species Molothrus aeneus. The sequence continues at coordinate 59,898,896 of NC_089647.1, read as the reverse complement.
GTTTCCAGTAGGGAAGTATTGTCATTAATATGTTTACAAGTCACGCTTTGTAATGTGGCTTTCAGTTCTACTGTCCCAGACTCAAGGCAGATTAAATCACAGATGCGTAGAAGCTTCTGGTATCATCAGGTGAAGAGATTAAATGGATTTGAAATATTTAATTAAAAAAATCAAAGATCATGTTGTAGTGCTAAGATATTTTGTCACTCTTTAAGAAGAGCATTAGAAAGGGAAAAGAACTGTTTAAACTGCAAGAAATAAGTAAAAACTAGTCATGAATAAATTGAACTGCAGATTGGTTCCAGACAAGTAGTTCAGAGAGATTCAGGCACACTTACCTTGGGAATGCCTCTTTAAGAAAAAGACCTCAATATTTTAAAAATAGACCTAACAAAACTATGAAAAATGTATCTGCTGTGCTTTGTTTTAGGAGTGACCTGAACTTTGGACCATAGATGACACAGCAGTTGCTATTAATTGTTGCAAAACTTTACAAGTAAGGGATAGATTTGCATTCCTTTATCTTCTCTCTCCTGCTCCCATACACCACATAAGGTACACATTTGTAAGCAGCAGGTTTATCAGCAGTGTGTGAGGAAGAGGGTGGGTTGCACGTTGCAGGATGGGAGATCCACAGTGATTTGTCTGTTTTTTGACTTGCCTCCCAGATGATTTCCCAGCTCGCAGGGATTGTAACAAGGGGTAAGCAGTCTCACCAGGCATCTGACCTGCAAGGCCACTACTTTCAGGCTGTTATTCAGCTAATGGCATCATCCTGGAGATCTAGTCGCACTGGCTGACTATATACCAGCATTTCATGTCTTAGGCAGATAGAAGTGTCCCATCCTGATCTCCAGATAGGCTTCAGGTGCTTTGATGTACTTTAGGTGCTAGTGTGGGAGTGCTCTTTATTATCTCTGATACCCTTGATTTCCTGCTGCCTTTGTAATTTGGCAGTCCACTGCTGGCCGCGGCTCTTCATTCCATTTCAGTCAGAATACACCAGCTCCTCCCTAGTAATCCCACTTTGCTATTCTTGTCCATTTGCCCTTTCAGTTTGGAGTCCCATGTACTGCTGTTTCTTGTCACAAGTTAATGATCAGTCCTTTGTCAGGTTGGTACTGCCCCTGCCTTTGTGGTTTGTGAGGCACTGACAGTGCTATGAGGTGACAGTGGTAGCTTAGTAAGTTTTTTGTCCCTCTTATGTCAGATCATTCATTCCTGCCCTTGCACTACCTCATCTATTCTAGTTCCATGTCTTGGGGTGTTTTTGTATAGTCACTCAAAGAATTAGCTTGAAAGCCTGATCCAGTGTTTTCCTCCTGGAAATATCTTGAATTGTTTTAAGTTAATATCAGAGGTTAAAAACAGAATTAAAAATAACATCAGAATACAGAGAATAGTTTATAAAAAATTCAGCAAAATTGTTCAGCAAAATTACTTACAGATGAATAACGTATAGTGCAATATGCACTATATTGTACTACAGTGTTCTGCAATGAAATTACTTCTACATAATAACTAATAAAAATTGTCTTTCTTGTGAATTGAGGTATTGTTCATTAATAAGGATATTTAGTTAAACTGATTTTGAGACTGGGTGCTGGTCAGACTATACAACAGTATTTTACACAAGTGAAACGAACCCCATAGTTTAAAGGAAGGTGATGAGGTCTTGATGGAATAATTTTTCTGTCAGGAATATGTCTTCAACCTATATGTATACTCAGATGGTACTTGTTAACTTTAAATTGTACAGTAACAAAGATCAAATCAATTATGAAAAATGTCTCTTTAATCAGTTACACTGTACTATTCTGAGAGCAATTACCCTTAAAAACAAATGGTTAATTAAAAATGTGTAATTTTTGTTTATAATTTACACGATAGCAAATTTCATGAATTTGTTCTGTGCCATATTTCAGTGGCAGGCAAATCTGGTGCTGCTAGATGGGGGGAGTCCAATTCTTTTTCTTGTTTGATAGTGTTTATATGGCTGTGCAGGGAAGTGGCACAACTGAAAGCTAAGTTCTGGAATTCACTATACAGAGAAATAGGAAAATAGTGAATAGCTTCCTTCAGATGCATTGCAAGCTTCTGCTCTGCTGGGATCACAGGATGGTGCTCTTTGAGGAACAGAGCGCATGTCAGTTCATCGATGCTCATTTGAAGAGGCCTGACTGATGTCTTCTGCCCTACTTCTGGTTACACGGTCTCTCTTCGGTGCTCATTTGATTACTCCACAAGCTGATTAAACTTGCTACTTTAATGTCACACTTCCCCCTGTCCCTGTTAATTTTTTGGTCATTTTTGTGAGTTGAAGTTTTTAAAGTACATTGGTTATTATGTTTCCCTTTTCATAAATTCTAGGAATATGCAAGCAGGACAAAAGCAGAGTGTGTAGGGGAAGGAACGGACTCCCATATATTTCCGGAAATACTCAGCTATGTCTCCATACTGTGACTTTTGGAATTGTAGAATAGCTGGGATTGGAAGGGACATTTAAAGGCCATCTAGTCAAACTCATCTGCAATGGGCAGGGACATCGTCCATGACATCAAATTGCTCAGAGCCACATCTGGCCTGCCTTCAAATGTTTCCAGGAGTGAGGCATCCACAACTTCTCCAGGCAACCTGTTCCAGTGTTTCCTCACCTTCACTGTAAAAAATGTTACCTATATATCTACTCTAAATCAATGGTTTTTAGGCTAAAACCCTTGTCCTGTCACAACTGACACTAATTTCTATAAGCTCCCTTGAAATATTCAAGAGCTTCAAGGTCTCCCTGGAGGCTTCTCTTCTCCAAGATAAACAAACCTAACTCTCTCTTTGTAGAAGTGCTGCAGCTCTCTGTTTTTGTGGCCTTCCTCTGGACCTGGGCCAAGAGGTTCATGTCCTTCCTGTGGTAGGGACCCCAGAGCTCGATGCAGCACTCCAGGTGGGGTTTCACCAGAGTGGAGTAGAGGGGCAGAATCACCTCCTTTGATATCTTGGCCAGGCTGCTTTTGATGCAGCGCAGGATGTGGATAGATTTCTGGGCCACAAGTGGACATTGCCAGGTCATGTCCAGTCATTCATCCACCAGCACCCCCAAGTCCTTCTCCAAAGGTGAAAAAACTTAAATTACTATATGTTCAAAGACTCGTAGTCTTTAAAACTCAAGGCTGGAAATATCTGTATTAAATTGAAAGTGAAGATTATGATGAAGCAATTTTTCCTGTGTAGTAAATTAAGATATAAAAATCAAAAAGATGCTACTACTTTTTCTTGTGAATAAATAATAAATACCAACATTTTCAAAACTTGCACAGTAAGAAGAACTAAAATTAGCTTGTGTGTTGGACTTTGGTCTAGAAATAGGCCAAGTCCAGCTTCTAGAAGCTATTTAGTGAAGTTTAAAGAGTTTTGATATCAAACAAAGTAATGAATTCTTCATTAAAAGATAAAAAAATATTTAATTAGTAGACTCACCTAAAAAAGCCTCAGAGCATAGTTAAGGAAATACAGAGACTGCAGCATATTAAGCATATTTAACAGATGCTACATATAATCTATAAGCAGCAAAAGCCATGTCTTTGAGTGTTTCTTTTTCATGCAAATTTCACTTAGGAGTATGGGCTTGTATTTTAATGGTGAGGACTTCAGTAGGTTTCTGATTGTAACTGCTTTGCGATTTAGAGCTAAGGTTTAAAATTTTCATACTATTGAATTTTAAGCATGGATAAAGATGTAATAAAAATGCTATACAAAAGTATGATTTAGTGTGTCATATCTGTCTTTCAAAAGAAAAAAAAAGAGTAACACAATTTTTTTCCTGCTTCCAAATGCTGAAGCTCTGAATTATTTCTGTTTGATCAATAATGAACTTACCTCCAAGCTGGACTTTGGGAGAACACCACATTACTGCAAGAAACATAACTTCCATGGTCAGCAGAGTGAGTTTTAGAATAGGTCAATAAAGTGGACAGTAACAGATTGCTAAGACCAGCTGGTATTCACCCTGGACTTCTAAGGGAACTGAAGGATGAAACAGCTGAGCTATGAACTGTGCCGTGTAAACTATTGCTTGAACTTATGCCAACATCAGAAGAAAGGAAGCAAGGTGACAAATGTGATGACAGTTTTAAAAAAGGCTTGAATATCTACAATTGCCAAAGTTGATACCAATTGATACAATCTAATAAATTACTGATATACTGGCAAGATAGGGTTTTGGGAACTGTTAATAAAGGAAAACAAAATAATAAGTTAAAGTTTCATTATAAAAGTTCAAACTGTGCCCACATTCTGCCCACTTTTTGTGGTTTCCTTTCTTCTTACTAATAAAAAGTATAGTAGAGGTACAGCGAAATGGATCAAGATTATAAAAATGATGTCTTTCTTTGCACAATGCATAATTAAGAATTGGAACTCTGTGCTGAAGGACTTAAACTTTAAAATTTATTAGGTTTAAAGAGCAATTACACAAATGTGTGGAAGAACAATCTGTCAGGGATTATTAAATGAAAAGATTTTGCTCTGGAATTCAACAATGTCTGAAAGGCAACTGTTGAACACCAAATAGTGGAGGGGAACAGGTGCCATTCCAATTTACAATCAATAATATTATGGTGTTTCTTGAATCAACTATGCTCCCTTTGGGTACAAGTGCACTCAGAGCTGTTATTCAGCTTTTGATGCCTTTGGCAAGTGATGGATCAACTTTGTAAGGCCCAAACAGCTAAATCTTGATGGTAGGAATATATCTTAGAATGGGGAGATCTGGAAACTATAGAATTATGTGTCTACTGGTACTAGACTCTGTTCTGCTGGGAACAGCAGTATGCTTTGTTTTTCCCTGTCCAGCAAATTCCATTGTAGCTGAAAGCTCATTTCAGCCTCCCCTTTTATCTTTCCCCTCAGACAAGAATTAATGAAGTTTCAGATCTTTCCAGGAGTTGAATCACTCTTGGTTAAAACTTTCAGTTCTAGTGGGGAACCCAGCAAGTGTTCAGATTGTAACTAAGAGAATGATTGTTCTGATTTTGCATGCTGTATTTCTGTGAGCATTTTAGTTACTTCTTAACAAATAAGACTTCAGGGTTGTTTTTTTTTCTTCAGAATTTTGTCAGCTACTGTTTAAAAATGTGAGAGTTTAATGTTCTTGGTTTAGAATGAACTATAATTTAAAACAGATCTTTTAGTGATGAGAAGTCCCTGATGCTAACAATTGTGTTGATGCAACCTTAGGTTGCTTAGTTTGGAAAGCAGAATATTTATCAGCTTCCTGGTATTTCAGTGTTCAGGCATTCTTCCTACTTCTGTGAGCTATGCCTAGAAACCTTATTTTAGCCTTGTCTTCATAAAAAAAAAGAAAGCTATTTTCAAGGCTGTTGTAAAACTACTTAGATCTAGTTCATAATTTCTTTTGTATTTTAAAGTAAATTGTCACAAATAACTGCTGGTGAACAGCTCAATATGAAATAAGTGGATCTGATGGCACCTGTGTAGTGTCATGGTCTAGGTGACAGGGTCGGTGGTGCCTTTTTATTTTATTTTTTTCTTTTGAGACTGAAAGTTTGTTTTGTTTTGTTGCATGTCATATTATAGGACAGTAGTCATGCAGCTGTAAAAACAATCCAAGTCTTCAAAAGTTTTTGTCCTGTCAGTCAAAAGGCACATATTCCCTGCCTGGCTTTTGATTTCAGCACTGGCAGGACCACAACTGGAATACTATGTCCAGCTCGAGGCTCCCCAGTGAAAGAGAGACATGGATGTAGTGGGAAGGGCCAACTAAGGGTCATGAAGATGGTGAAGGGACTGAAGCTGCCCTCCTGTATGGAAAGGCTGAGAGAGCCATGAATATTTAACATGGGCAAGAGGACACTCCCGGAGGGTCTTGCCAGTTTACATAAATACCTGAAGGGAGAGTGCAAGGAGGATTGAGCCAGACACTGCTCAGTAGTGCCCAGTGACAAGACAAGAGGCAGTGGGCACAAGCTGAAACACAGGTTTCTCCTGAACATCACAAGCCACTTTTTTATTACTTTGAGGGAGACTGAACACTGGCACAGAGTGCCCAGGGAGGTTTTGGACTCTCCCTTCAGTCTTGGGGATATTCAAAAGCTGCCTGAATGCAGTCGTGGGCACCTGGCTGTAGATAGCCTTGTGTGAGTAAGGGGATTGGACCAAATGACCTCCAGAAGTCACTTCCAACCTCAGTATTGGTTGATACCAAGGTACTCCACATTTTAGCTTTGAATAATTAAGAAGTTCTGAAGGATTTGTTATTTAGTTAGAACCTCATTTTCTATTAAAGATCTGTTCTTTTGATTCCACATAACATTTAGGAGATGAAGGACCGCAGGTCTTCACATTGAATACCCTGCTATATGGGACACAAGATATCATTTACTTTTAAGAATTAGAGTTCTATACAGATGAAGTAGGCATCTACTTTCATAATGACACCTGTTATGGGTACATCCTTTGAGTCCATGACCCCAGGCTAGTTCTTTCATTCTTCAGTGAAGAGAGAATGCAAGATGACTGTTGTCTTAGCTAAGAGGCCAGGAAAAGTGTAAGGTCACGTGTAATCTTCTGTATGCTCTTTTACTTAGTGACAAAATAACTCTTCTTAGTGACGAAATAACTCCAGTGAGTGTTCTGTGTAATGTAGTTTTCAAGTTTCATCTGAAATAGGACTTCAGACTTTTAAAAATAAATGTTCATATCTAAATGTTCAGATAGATTCCTTTTGAGGCTTGTATTTCAAAGGTATTTTGTTTCACTTTTTTCCACTAGGATGATATGTTTTAGAAGATTTTTTTTCTTTAGCATACAGATGCACAGACATGATTTTTTTTACAGAGATTGTGGGTAGCAGATTATATCAAGACCTGTGGCAGAAATAGAAATGTGTATTGCAATTCATGAATGTAGATTATTTCAGTGGCACCTACCAAGAATGAAATTGTTTCAGAGTTTTACAGAGTAGCTCCCTAGGATCCAGTCCACAATTTTATGAAGTGCTGTTCTGCAGGCTTCCAATACTTCCAAGTATTTATAAAACAGTCCTGTCACCACTCTTTTCAGGACCCTAATTTCAGTCAGGTCATTCCCACAGATGGAGGTAGTTGACTACATTTGAATGTGTGTATGGATCTGAATTTGAAGGAGACGGTAAAAGCAATCTGTCCAGTATCCAAAACTCCTTTGAGGTATTGGTGTGTGTGTATGTTGGCAACCACATCTGTTAACTTTAGAGTCTTTTTAATAAGCATGTAGGGTGTGAAGGTAAGAGGAACTGCGGAGGGTGGGAGGTGCATTCTTCTGTGTTTCAAAGTGCTGTAGCGCTTCGTTTCTCAGCCTGAGAGGGCAGAGCAGGAGCATCAGATGAGGTACTACTGACAATACATAGGTCAGATGCTGGGGCCGTGTGTGTGTCCTGCAGTGGGATAGATTTAGTGTATAGACAGAACTTTAAAGGGTGTGTAGTTTTCTATTGTATAAAGCTGAAAAAAAAAAGTAATTTTGAAAAAGTTCATGCTTAGTAAGATCAAACTTCTGGAGCTGTGAGAACTGTCAGTGTATTTTGTTATCCCCTGGTTTCTTCTCTCATTAGCATGGTAACATCTCACATCTATTTCCTTCAAATTATCACATCCTTTCTACAGTAGCTGCCCACTCCCACTAGCCTGCTTTATTTTTTTTTCCACTGTAAGCAGATGTTCCCATTTTCTTTCTTCTGTATACTTTCCCTTCTATTCCAGTGCTCTCCACAAATGAAAATTTAACTGCATATTTTTCTTTGATTTCCTTTTAGTCTAGATTCTTACTTCACCTGTTCAGATATTTCTATTCATTCCCTTCAGCTGTGGGATTTCTTTCTCTTTTTACTTGTTGGAAATAGAGAATAGTTATGTTTCTTGGGATTTTGGGGGCTTTTTTTTTTTTTGTGCCACTTGTTATGGTTAAGAAGTGGCACTCCCTCGTTCAGTGCCCCTTACAACCTTCAATGGGAAATAAAAAAGGCAGAGATCATGGGTTGAGATAAAAGCAATTTACTGGAAACAGCAATGAGATAAGAACAGTAACAGCAACAATATTAATAACAACAGTTTACAAAAAGAGTGTGATTTGCAGGGAATTGCTCACTGACTGGGACAGTGAACAAAATGGTGGACAGACCATCTCCCTCCATGTTTTGTCCCCAAGCCCAAGACAATGAAAAAAATGACAGACAGATCATCTGGTCAGGACCAGTGTTACCCCACAACTGCATTTGTCGCTTGGTTCCCGGGCAAAGGAATGCCTCCCCCTTCTTTTCCAGGAAGCAAGAGAGAGACCCATTTCCCTCCTCCCTGGCCATGAGGTGAGATGGGATTGAATTGCACTGTGTCTTGGCCATGCCCACATGGCTCCACATAACCCGTGTCCTTGTCCAAAACCAGGACATTAGCAACGGAGGTGAAAATTTCTAGAGGCATTAGGATGTATCAGGGTTTTCAGTGGGAAGTGCAACATTTCAAACCAGCAGGAAAAGTAATACATGTCCTCTGCTTCTTATTGCTGCCAACTACATAAGGATGTGACCTGAAGTCTACTAAAGAAGTATCATGTAAGTTTGCAGTAATTTAGTTTATTGTATAATTGTAGAACTCTGCATACAATTCCTGCATGAGTTGCCTAGAGTAGACACGTTCTATGCTTAAATGTTTTTCCTTAGTGTTGTGATGCCTTAAGTTGTGCTGTAATATTGTGTATAACCCCCTCCTGGGTGAAAATTCCTGAGGCTATTAGCCAGTTCATTTACAGCATTTTTTCTTGATTTGGAAGTAGGGAATTAAGTAGTGCATGTTTAACTGTTAATTCTTTTTGCATGTTTGTGTGTCTGTATTATCTCAGTTATAAGACTTGTAATGAATAAAGTTTGCTTTCTAGTGCTGAAAGAGGCAGACCTTTTTTTTAATTTTTTTTATTTATTTCTGCCCTTTTAGCATACAGTTTGAGGCTGGCAGGGCACACTTAAGGAAATTAGTAAATTTAGATAATTTAACTACTTTTAATTCTGTCTACAAAGGAAATTATTTTGTTTCTTGTAAAGTTCCAGGTTTCTTTGCAAAGTTCCAAGGTAGCCATGAAGAATTTTACTGTATTTTCATTAAGCATGAAAATTGCTTGGAACCTGTCCTGCAGGGATGTACATGTCTTCTAGGACAATCTGCAATTCTAGCATTGATAAGACTTTGAGGCAACTCAAGTCATGTTTTTAAGAGTCACAGTTTTCAGTGTGTAGTTGAAGAAGTTAAGAAATTTGAGAGGTCTGTTAAAGTGTGTAACTGCAAGAGAAAACAGTCATGTGATTCTGGGATCTGCAGCCCCTTGACATACCCTTCTGGGTTCAGTAAGGGCTCTTCTTCAAGCATAATCAGAAAAAGTGAGCCTTTAGTGGTAACCTTTTTTTTATCCAGTAGCTTTAATGTCATTCTATTCCTTTGGTACCTGAGCTATAGCGTTCTCACATTGCTGGTGAAAACCTACTTTTGCTTTCACATGTGTAGTAAGCAGGGTGTGTAGCTTTCCCTGGTACAGGAGAGTGCTAAACATTCTGTTCAATGTGCTAAAAGAAATTCAAGGACATGTGAATTTTGTGGGTAGGCTGGGAACAGACAAAAGACAAGGACTCTGGCTTTGTAACCCATTTTCCAGGATGCTGGTTATCAGTCCTTCTTCTAAGGACTGCTTTATGTCTTAGTTTAGTGATTTCATTTTTGCAGAATACAGGTTCTTTTCTGTACTGTGGCATGTTCTCAGGAGCATTGTGCTGCCTAGCAGGTGTAGAGTATTAAAAGTGATTTAGGAGATGATTCAAATGTCTCTCTCCACCTACTCGGAAGGGACTTGAACCTGATTCCTTCAATCCCTGTGTGAGGTCTTGAATTTCTTATCTCTTTGGTTGTATCCTAGACAACAAAGATCAAAGACCTCAAGAGGCCATTTAGTCTGTGTCCCAATCCTTGGCAAAATTTATCGTGCTTTGGAAAACATTTTTTAAGAATTAGGTAGCTCTTAAATAGCTCTCTTACCATTTTTGGAATTAATTTCAGCTTAGGGAAATCCTCTTGATAATTCATGCTTATGTCTAGTTTTGTCAAGGATCATCACTGAGCTAGAAATTTTAATCCTATGTCTCCTTGGCAGGACTTCCCGTCTATACCTATCTCCTTTGGAAGTCGGTAGCGTTTTATACTATTGTAGCATATTTTTTTCTCTCAAATATTTGAAGCATGTATAACTTAATTTGGAACAATCATACTATAAAGCTAGGAAACTAATCTCATTTGTGAAATACAGAATTAGCTAAACAGTAGCAATGTATTTGGTAAATAACATTTGACAGTGAAGATTTGTGCTGGGGGAAGGAAGAAGGAAAAGTTAAAAAAAGGAGTATTTTGTATTATGTATTATTGTAAAATAATACAATAACAGATCATATTTAAGGAAAGATTTGTGTGGTTTTAGCTTTTTAGTTTGTTTGCATAATAATTCCTACTAATAATTTATCAAGCCTATGTTGTTATTTTAAGTGAAATTCTTATGACAGTATGTGACTAATGAGAAATAAATTCAGCTTACACAATGTATTTGGGAGATCCTATTTGTATTAATTATTTTCTATTTGTATGAATGATTAAAAGAAAGAATAAGCCAAATTCTCCAGCAATGTTAATATATGTTTATACAATCACTTTTTCTTTGTGGTATTTTGTAATAATGTGATTGCATCATATATTTAAAAATACATCCTTTTGAGGGGGGCAAGAAAAGAGATCTATATATATACCTACATGCTATGTAGGTATATAACAACTCAGCTATATTCTAAGCTAATGTTATTTTTTTAATAAGCTGGTGATCTTTGATAATTTTGATGCATATAGTTAGACAAAAGCAATCACAAAAATAGATAGAGGTCTCAGTGTTGAGACATATTGCCATGTTTTTTAAGATCTGTTATTGTTAAAATCCAATTCATAATCCTAGCCTGGCCAGGGTAACTGGAGCATGTTGCATATTTTAAATATGACTCAATTTGTACAATAAACATTAGCATGTTTATTCAGGCCCTATATATTAAAAAAAAAATCTAGAAGGCTAACAAGCTGACAAATTTGACTGAAGAGCAAAAGTATTGAAATACAAACAAAACATGCAAAACCTCTCAATTTTTTGTCTGTGTGTTTTATGATCTTTTCTCTGTGAATTGAGTATGCTTGATAGCAAATATGCTTTCTGAATTCATGAATGATTTCCTTTAAATATTAAGAATTAACCATGATTGTATTTGTGATTAATCTGGCAGTAAAAAGAGAGGAGGAGGATTTTGAAGAAAAGAAATCCATTAAGAAACGCATCAAAGAATTAAAAGTTTTGGATCCTAAGATTGCACAGAATCTGTGTAAGTAGATTCTGTTGGTTATTTTTTTTTCCTCAGAGTAATGTATAAATCTTCCATAAAAATGCCTTTCTTTCTTGTGTGATTACTGGTAACCACTTATTGTTTAAAATGTGTTTAAAGATGTGCATATTGTTTTAAGCACAAATATGAGTTTACACAACTGAAATGCTTAAAAAGACCCGAGAAGTAGTTAAAGATTATTCCTTGTTCAAGACTGTATGTGTTGAAGTGCAAGCATACAGCTATGTATCTAATCCATCTGTACTGTCAATATATCCATCAAGGAATACTGGATGCCCCCTTCCCCTGCATGTCCCCACCCCTTGTCAACAAAAGGATGAAAATGCCTGCAGCGAGTCTGCCCATCTCATGAACTTTGTAGAAACTAGTTGATACTCAGTATTATGGAATAATATACAAAGAAAGAAAATAAAGTTTTGATGGAGAGGAGTTCTAGGTTCCTAAATGTCAGCAGAGATTAAATAAGTAATAACTGTATTATGGTGACTAAATAAAGAGTGCTTATAAGAACATTTAACAAAATGTTCTGTTTCTGTGGCTTGGTTTTGGTTTGTCATGGTGCTTCTTTCAGAGAAGGCTCTGACAAGACTATTGAAAAAATTACAATTGTCACCTTAGCACAAAATACTGTAATAGCAGTGATTCTTCTGAAAAGTAGACTTGTCTCTGACTGCCTATGGAAGTCTTCTGTGATGCTGGATGTTGTATATAACAAATGGATATGGAGAAAGCTGGAATTGAAAGAAAACAGTAATTAAAAATACATTAAAAATTGTTATCTTGCTTATATTATTTGGCATAGTGTTTGTTAATCTGGAGATGCTATGACCTGTTTTGCTGCTGTTTTTTACATAGAAGCAAGATAGTTCTTGTCTTGCTTTCTTCATTATTTGTGGAATCTCTGTTTTAGCAATTTTCCTTGGATCTTTCCGAGTGCCTTATGAAGAGATCAAAATAATGATATTGGAAGTAGATGAAACACAGCTCTCAGAGTCCATGATTCAGGTAACAAAAATAGCACTTAAGATCCCAGTATTTCAAGAGAAGCTTCTCAGTAAATAGAAATGCGTAGCTAAAAACACCTCTTAATGTAAATTTTTGGCTAATAATTAACTGCAAGAATGTTCTTTTTCTGTGAACAGTAGATTTTTTTTATTTAATTTGTAATGTTAATATTTTTATGAAAGCAGCTTGTGTTGTTTTTGGCTGGGACTAAGTTTGTGGCTGGGACTAATTGTCTTCATGGTGGCTCATATGGGGTTATGTTTGCATTTGTGCTGAACACAGGGTTGATAATACAGAGATGTTTTTGTTATTGCTGAGCAGGGCTTACACAGAGCCAAGGCCTTTTCTGCTTGCTGTTTGTACTGCCACGCTGGCAAGGGGGCTGGGTGTGTATGGGAGGCTGGGAGGGGACACGGCCAGGACAGGTGATCACAAATGACCAAGGGGACATTCCAGACCATGTGACATCATGCCCAGTATGTAAAGTGTGAGGGAGAAAAAAGAAGGGAGATGGAGTGGTGGTGTTTGTCAAGTCACCATTACATTTGATGGAGCCCTGCTCTCCTGAAGATGGCAGTAAACATCTCCCGGCCCATGGGAACCAGTGAATGAATTCCTTGCTTTGCTTTGCTTGAGTGCACGGTTTTATCTCATCCTGTGAGTTTTCTGACTTTAACCCTTACAGCCTCATCCTTATCCCACTGTGGGGAGAGTGAGTGAGTGGCTGCTTGGGGCTTGGTTGCTGGATGTGATTAAAGTATGACATAGCTGAATTTATATTTCAATTTTCAGTATTGTCCACACCTAAATAGAGACTTTCCTTGTGTACATATGATGTTTTGTTTCTTCCCTACTTATCAAATTTTTCTTGGCTTTGTTTTAGCTCTGTCTTATCTGCACTAATCTCTATTTTGGTTGTTTGGTTTGGGTTTATTTTTGTTTGTTAGAGCTGTAACAATCCAATATTTTGCTTTAGAGCATTTACAGCATTCGCCACTTCTCTTCCATGGAGTTTATTTAGGTAGTGTCGTCTCTTTCAATATTACTTTTTTAAAACACAAAGTCAGTATGACTCTATGTGGAGCCAAAATAAACTGGAAGTTCTTCTATATACAGTGTTATTTAAAGGTTGAAAAGCTGAAGAATTTAATGAAGTAAACACAAATGAATAATTTTAGAAACATGGGAAAAATAATTTGGAGGGGGTGTCTTGAAGTCATTTGAGCCAAGGCTCTCAAAGCCAGGTCAACTAGAGCACTTTGATCAGGGCCTTTCCCATCAAATTTTTAGTATCTCCAACTCTGGAGACCCCATTGGCTTTTCTGGAAACCTTTTTCAGTGTTGAATACTTGTAGTAGAAAATGTTTCTTTGTTTACCTAACTGGATTCTTAATTGTGATAACTTGTGACCTTCGTTCTTCTATTGCACAACTCCAAGAAGAGCTTAATTACACCTTCTTTGTACCACTTAGTTGGGTATCTGCACACAATAAGGGCCCACGAGGCTTTCCCAGAGGTCAACAGAGTGACTTCTCTGAGTCTGTCCTTGCCTGTCATGTGCCATATTCTTGAGTCATCTTGATGGGCATCAGTAAATTTGAAAACGTCTGACTTTAGAAAAATTATCTGTATTTTGGACAGGACTCTGGCATACTGTGATGAACTTCAAATTATTTCTATTATGGCTCATAAATGTCAAAACATAATATAGCAATAATTGATAATTACTGTCTATTTACTAGTAATGTGGTACAGGTTTTAGATAGCTAATCTCTTCAGCATACTTCAAAATGTGTTTCAGGCATGGGTACCAGTCCCTGCTGAAACGTGAAAGAAAAGTGAAGGTAGATTGGTTTTTAGAAACATAATCTATTTGCAGGAATGTTGATTAGTTAAAACAAGTACAGGTATCTTTATCCCAAGGCATATACAATTATAATGAAAATAATAGTCCACAGAAGAAATTAAAAATAATGATACAAAACCAAAAAAATTATCCATGAAAATAAATTTTCTCTTCTTAGATTACCTCATCTTCACATGGAAGTATGCCATTAATTAACTACACGTTATTGGTTTGATGATTTTCTTTACCAGAGTCTAAATGCAAAAATAAATAAAATAAAATTAGTTGTTACATTAAGGCTCACTGAAATTCAGGTGTGGCTTCTACTGCAACACACAGGAACTTGTATTCAGATGTCAAAACAAGACAAATCTGTATTTATGTGGTTTTCCTGCAAAATTAATTTCCACCATATCGGAATATCAAAATAACATCTTGTCTTATCGCACAGGAGGCTATGCAATGCTCAGCATGCATTTCTTCCTGCATGCAGTTTTGCCCTCACTTCCTGTGACTTGGATTTCAAAGATGTTTAATTTCTCTTCAGCTATTTAGACTTCACTTTCCCTTCTTCATTGAAGAATGAGATGTTTCTCTTAAATATTTGAAGGAGCAAGCATGAACCATGATCTCCAGTGACAGCATATATAATCATTGTATAATTCTCATTCTTTTGTTCAATGATGCAGTTAATATTGGCACTAAAACTGTTACTTTAAGGTTATTAGGATGAACATAGTTTACACTTCTAAAATGTTTTTTTAGTCTAATTTGCACTTAGATCACTTTTTCAAGGTTTTCTTCATGCTCAACAGCAGCATGATGTGTATCTTTATCTTATTTGGTATAACAGTGGAAATTCTCTATGGTAGCATGAAAAACTGAGAGATGGAATATGCTCTTCTGTTATACTCTGCTTAAACTATGTCTCAGGTAGCCCATCCTTGCTCTGAGACTCTCTCAAGCTATTTGATCTTAGCACTGTTTTTCAGCAGTTAAAATTTAGCTTGTTAGAAAAATTAGGTCCGCAACAATTAAATGAAGCAACCTGTATAAATAAGTACTGTATATCAAAAATATAAAAAACTGTTATTTTGATAATTTCTATGTGTGTTATCTAAAGAAGGCGAAATTTATTTTTGTATTTAGACTCTGGTAAAGAAAATCATCAAACCAATAATGTGTAGTTAATTAATGGCATACTTCTATGTGAAGATGCGGTAATCTAAGAAGAGAAAATTTATTTTCATGGATAATTTTTTTGCTTTTGTATCATTATTTTTAATTTCTTCTGTGGACTATTATTTTCATTATAATTGTATATGCCTTGGGATAAAGAATGCCTAATTTTCAGTATGTTTAGAACATCTAGCACACCCTATCCCCACTGGAGCTTTGCAGTAGGCATAGCTAAAAATATGATAGGATATAACTTTTTGACACTATGCTGATAATCTTCTGGCTCTATTAATTGGTATTGGCAGTAAATTATGTTGAAAGTCAGTGTATACAGTAACCTCTCTATACGGTTGGCATCAAAATTGAGTCCAAAGTGGTATCAGCAGTGGTTGAGCCCTTTTGTGTTTGCTTTTGGAGGGGAGTGAACAATTTTATTCTAGAAAAGGGTAAGAGAAGATGAAGAGCCAAAAGTGAGAAATTATATCCTACAAGAGTACAGTGATATTAGCAGCTTCTGTGATTGTGTAAAAGTCAGTGGAATGGAATACAAGTGATCATGTGCACAATATCCCGGATGAACATGGTCATATAAATCACTCAAGACTATAGACTGCATTTTTTTGCCAAGTGATTAATCCCTTGAAGACCTAAATCAGGTGGAAAATTCAGTAGAACTTAGGCTTCAAATTTAGTTTCCAAGTTTGGATGTAATAATATTTATCAAATGAGTTCATCCAAATTGCTTGTTTCTGAGTAAAACAACCCTATAATAACTTTGAAAAAGGGACTAAGTTTGAACTTGAAAAAAGACTTAAGACACCCATCTTTCTTTGAAAGTGGTAAAACAATGTGCCCCATTACTTCAAAAAGTTGGTATGCACCTTCATATATACTTAGGTTAATAAATAACTTTAAGTATCGAGCTCTATGTCTCTATTTCTACCTTCCACATCCTTTTCAGGTATGCACTATGACCATGCTATGAAAATGTGTTCCATGTATTTCATCATTCTGAGAAGAGGGAAATAGTATATAGGTTTACAGCCATATATGGCTAATTTTCTTCATTCATATAAGTTACCTTAGACAGTATGGTACGTCTCCTTTTCAGAAATTTCTTGCATTCAGCAGATATTTTTGTTTAGTTGTAACTGTTTTTTCAGTGGGTCCTAATAATCACTGTTTCTGAAACTGGAAATTTGTTCTTAATCCAACTCTTGTTATGCTTAAGAAATAAAATGTATTTTCTCTCCATCTGTCTCCATTCCCTGCTTCAGTTAGAAATTAAATCTAGCACTTCAAAATGTAAAAACTCCAAAAGCGGTGTTGTAATCCAAAAACTCATTGACTAATTATTGAAATATTTCCCGTGACTTAGTTAAAATTCTTTCTCCTGCTTATTCCTTGTTTGATATTCAAAATGTGTTTAATCTGTAGCTTCTCAAAAGCTTTATCTGAACACCATAAAAGCTGCTTTGATATCAGCTGCTCCTTCTGTTTTGGTTGCTTTTTTTTTATATTCTGATGCTCAACATTGAAAATATTCATCCAACACTTGACTGTTTTTGGTTTTTGAAAGTTTTCTGGGCAGTTTTTGTTCATATGAGAACTTTTTCTGCATCAAAGAATAACATTTTAATTTCAGTAAATATTAAGGAATTGTCTTATATTTAGAGCTGTATTTGGAAATGTTGGATATCAAAAAAAGAAATAGGTGTGTTATGAATTTCTAATTTAAAATGTATCTTTTTACACTTTGTACCCTTTCATTTTTGCTCAGTGTTACTGATTTATTGCCAGACACCTTCATCCATAATTAATAAGTGTAGTCTGTTTTACAAAAATATTTTCCAAATGTGAGAGTAGTCAGGATATGTATGACTGCTGTTCCACTAAAATTCAGTTTGATCATATCTAAATCAAGCTCCTAAAATTTAAGTTTACATTATTGTTTTAAGCATCATTGTTCCTGCATTTTTAATAGGTTTCTCTTTTCTTACCAAAATCCTTATTTGAGCATGGACATTCTGTTGAATCAGTCTACTGATTTAGGGATATTTTTCAGCTACTACTAAAAAGAGTAAAATTTGATTCTTCTTCAACTAAAGAAGTATGTTAAGCAAAGCACAGGTATGACTTTTTATCTGCCTGGCCCCAGGGAGGTAATTTTTATATCTTAACTGGCTAAATTTCCTGTTTAAGAAGGAATTAGGATCTTTAGTCGGTAAAATAAGGGTTTTTTAAGACTTTCAGATGGAGATTCGGCTCACTAACTGAAATAAATTCTTTTTTGCTCATTGTATGTCACCAAAGCTATTTACTTGAGAGGTAATAAAACAAATGTTGGCAACCAAAATGTCTGCCTTTTCCATCAAGTAATGGGGAAGTTGGTCTTGTTTCTTTCTTGAAATATGGTAATTTTCAAGTGGCTGTGGGGTGGCTGTGTATCCTAGACTGGCTTCAGTGTTAAAAGGATTGAATCTTAAGTTCAGGAGAGTGAGCTTACCAGTAGACCAGAGTGTTTAAAGAAAGGAAAATCTCTCTTGTGTTTTTCTCATTGTGACAGAAGCTTAACCAATGTGCAACCAGAAACACAAGGGTCATAATTTGAGAGACACAGCAGGCTGTAGGGACTCTGGCTATTGCCTGGTAGTTGCAGCAATCATCTTGGGAAGGGACAGAATTGAGCTACTGATTCAAATTTTATGCCACAATTAAGTGTGTGAGAAGCTTTCTATTTCCAGAATCTCCAAAAAACCATTTTTAGCCAGCCTAGCAGAAGCTAATTAGAGTGGGGTTCAGGTGCCCAAAAGTGAGTGTCTTTTTGTAGATATGTGTCTTAGGTGTTTAGGAAGCTCCAGGGAGTCAGAGGATTCTTCAGAGGAACAGATGAAGGTGAAATGTTTGATTCCCTTACCTGTAAGACGTTCACTTTATATGTGTCCAACCTCCCCATACTGACTTCTGAATTCAGCTGAAGCTGAATCTTACCTTTGATTTACTACTTCTAGCAAGTTTTCATGCTAAGTAGTAGTGTAAGTAAGTAAGTGTAATGGGTTTAAACTTTTGTTTTGAAATGCTAGAAAATTAATTATTCTTTTCCAAAATACTTTTCATCTAGCATTAATAATTCTTGCCAGCCTTTGGATGGTTATGTTATATTTGAAGTTCCTTGTTTGCTTTGAAGCGTTCTGTTTCCATCATGCCTATCAAGCACATTCCTTCTTTAAAAACAGTTTAAAAACAATAGTACAGAAGTGTGTAGAATCAGTGTCAGTATTGCAGTATTGCTGGCAGTATTGCATCACTTATCTTTTACACTCTCAGTTCCTTTAATTTGTGTGTTGCTATGTGCATTCTGCTGTCTTCAGGAAAGAGTGTTGTCTTTGGAGTGTATGGCAGTAATGCATGTGTAAACCTGTTTGTTTACAATAATAGAAGCAACATTGAATCTGAGATTTTTAAGCCTATTTTATTTTCCTTTATAGAATTTAATAAAACACCTCCCTGAACAAGAGCAATTGAATGCATTGTCCAAGTTCAAGAACGAGTATAACAATTTGTCTGAGCCAGAGCAGTTTGGTGTTGTGGTGAGTTCTGCTTTATTATCACTGGTTGTTGTTTTTTTTTTTTTTTTGTCCTTTCTGGAAATACAGTGTTAATATAATATTTATAGAAAAAAACCAAAACAGTTGCTTCTTCCTAAAAGTGAAGGGGTTCCAGACTGGGAGAAGATTACAGGTGCTGCCATTCAAGTGGACTTTTCTTGGACATATCCATGGAGGTGAAAGGCCTGATTATTGAAATATTGCTTCTGGAATGATTTTGGATTCTCTTTGTTTAAACAAGTTATTTACATTTGCAAAAGAAACCGAACCAAAACCATAAAAACTTTGTTATTTTCTGTGGCAAAGTTTCACTGGGAGATACAGAGCTATTTTTGAATTTTTGTAGCTAAAATAGTTTGGCCTTACTTTTGTTTGCATTAAAAAATCTGAACTTTTTAAACTGAGGTTTTCTACACTTACGTTTTTCTTTCTATTCTCCATGTAAATGAGAAGAACATAATGTCATAGTGATCATGTTGACCTATTCTGCCTCCTGCTGCCTGTGTTTTATACCATGTCCTGTAAAGAGTTATCCCTAATCACTTTTTCCCTTCCCTCTGGAAAGATATGTTTGTAGTATCTTCCAGGTTGAATTCACAAAGGAAGACTGGAAGTGAAAAAAAGAAAATGCTACTTCGGAGCTGGCAGTTGATGCTTTTTGTGAAAATACAGATTGCATCTAATTTCTCTATAGCTCATAATTCATAGTTGGTAATTACTTCATCCAGACAAACACAGAGTAATGCTAAGTAGTTTCCTGGTGCATAAATCTGTACAAGGCTTTGATTTTTCTTGTCCATTCCTGGAGTTTAAATCTAAGGTGGTTATTGCTAAGATTATCTTATCTGAGGGAATTTCCCATGAGGGAATAATACTTACTCAGTTAGATGGAACTGTCAGTTGATGAGAAGAGCTAGACTAGTAACAGTGTAGGTAGAGTTTTGCTGCATCTGGCCCAACTTTTCTGATAAATTTGTCTTTAAAAGTTGAGGCAATGTGATAACTCAGAAAAATAAAATAAATGGACAAAATGATAAGAGTTCTTATATCTCAAAAATTTCTGGAGCTTATTTTCTGAAGGAACAACCAGATTTCCACTGACTGAAAAGTGCAAGTCCTTGCTTTTCCTGGTTTTCTATACAAAACATTGAAAAACAAAGTCCACAAACAAGACCAAACCCCATTGTCAGGAACAGTTTCTGTCATGTCACAGCTTCTATGCATGTAGTAGAGTGGATTTGAGAGAACAAGCAACAATGTTTATTACATGAAACATTTTTCATTTCTGTTCCAATGGGATAAAATTTGAATAAGTCACTTTTTTCTACTCTGAATATGGAATCCTATCCATTTACTTTCCATCAAAGTTCTTCAAGCTCCATCTGGCTCTCCTGGATCTTTTCTGTTATTGTTGTCCGCAGAGCGGGCTGAGAAATTCTTCTCATTTCTTAGGAAGCCACTGTTAATGCTAATGTGAATCTTCACATTATTGCTGGTTTTGTTGCTTTTGTTTATTTTTCCTTAAAAATATTGGTTTATGCCTTAATTTTTGCTGTCTGTTTTAAATGGGGAGAATCAAAATTGAATACACAGTGATGCAAGGCTTGAAGTCTTTTAGATGAGTAGTGTTTTATAGTTATGTTTTTTTAGAGAATTAGGAGATTCCATGTTAATTTTCTCTGAAGTTGTGATTAAAGGAACAATTAAACTATTTGACTCCTAAGGAAGAATCTAAATAGTGAATAAATGGCTAATTACTACTTGTGTGATAAATTTTTTTTCATCATGGAAACCCATTATCTTTCAGGCTTTGAATTGAAAGTCAAGATTTGATACTCTGAAACCAACAGTGAGACACTTAGTGAGATATTGGCTAGCAGTGATTGTTACAGTGTTGTATGTTTCAAGAAAAGTCAATTAAATTTCGTTGCTGGCTTAAAGACCTTGAGAGCATGATTCTAAACAGTTCAGGTTCCCTTCATGAGTGTTGCTTGTGGTTTTGGGGTTTTGTTTGGGGTTTGGTCTTACAGTTGTGAGGGTTTTTTTTTTTTGAATTGACCCTATGAGTTGCTTTTGTGGTTTCTGCCTTCTCTTTTTTAAGTTATTTATCATTTTTATATTTTCTGTTCATTCAGCAGTAAGTATAAAATAAATCCTTTGTGGCCCTTATCTTCTCTTCCAGACTTTGGGTTTTCTTTAGATAAACTACTTTATTTTCCGCTAGGTTCTTTCTTTCACTTACTCCAGGCCAGTGTCTCAGAGCACAGATATTATCATGTATTACTGTGGAAATTTGTTTTTGGTGTAGAGTTGTGGGGTTTTTTTGGGGGTGGGAGGGGGACAGGGAGGGGCTTGTACAGATTCATTAACTATTTCATGACAATTACATTAATTCTGTTCATCTTACTAAAAATTTAGTTTGCTATTTTTACCTTAATTTGATGTTATATTGAATGTTGTATTTTCTTGCTCAAATTCATGGGGTATTTCAAATTCATTATGAAGTTTTCATCAAGCTTGTGCTTGATGAAACATATATACTCAATTGCATCTTGTTTTACCATAGTTCTTGTTTCGTACTTGGTTTTACTTACTGCAATCAACTTCCTCCAAAACTTCTTAAAAACTTCCTTAACCTTCATATTGTTTTCTTGGTAATTTCATTGATTACCACAGAATCACAGAATATTCTCAGTTGGAAGGGATCCACAAGGATCGTTGAGTCCAGCTCTTAAGGGCATAGCCCTTACAGGGATCAAACTCACAACCTTGTCTTTACTAGCACCATGCTGAATCTTGAATAAAACTTGATAATGGTGAAGATTATCTTTGTGCAATATGAAACCCACTGGAGATGAATGAGGTTTCATCTAGATGTTCATCTTGGTAACTGTTGAGAGAGGCTGTATTTTGGAGGTTTTTACTTTTTTTTACCTGGTTCTTTCTTCAATGGACAGTATAAATATTTTGTTGCTTTAGGACTTTTAGCAGTGTTGATTTGTTTTGCAGGTAGTTCTTTCCTACTAAGAAAAAGGTACTGTTTTAGAGAGTATTTTTCCTAATTTTTGGTGTAGTGTCTGTCCTCATATCAAAGA
Source organism: Molothrus aeneus (assembly GCF_037042795.1). Taxonomy (NCBI): domain Eukaryota; kingdom Metazoa; phylum Chordata; class Aves; order Passeriformes; family Icteridae; genus Molothrus; species Molothrus aeneus. The sequence goes on along the minus strand of NC_089647.1, from coordinate 59,876,702 downwards.
AATGTTTAAGGAGTAGATAATTTAGTAAATATTAATCTAATTTATTTTCAGTGAAGTTGATATAATAACTACTAGTTAGATTTATTGATCATGATTGATACTTTGAGTGCAGGAATCTGTTTAATGGATTGTTACTGAACTATTACCATACCACTGGTTAATATCTTATTTATAAGGAAGTTGGGCACAAGCATCTTCTAGCTGTTCAGAACTTGAATTGTTCTGAATTCTCGTAGAATTCCATTCTATGATTTGAGGTACACTTGTTTATTTACAGTGGCTGTAATTCTTTGTGTTGTAAGATAGTCATAGACTATTTCAAATTTATTATATGGTTTGATATCCATAAATGCAATTCCATTTAAGAAATCACAGTTTTGATGCTCTTTATCAGGGATCCTGTGCCTCTAGGTCTGACATTTCAGGGCATTTATCGAGGCACAGAGGTGCATGGCAATGTTTAGTCCCATATCAGATGGTTCCACATCTTTGCTGCACCTCCCCTCCCCTCAGTGTCCTGTAACTGTAGTTCCCCAACTTTACAGCACCACACATCTGCCTCTCCTCCCTCTCTTGTCCTTAGCACAGCAGTGCTAAGGCTTCAGGCCTACTCATGCCAACATATTTTAACTGTTTGTTGCACTAGGAACCATTCCAAAAAGTTGTTCTGAATTGATAATGCTGCATGCATATAGCAGAATCCAGTAGTAAATTCCAGCATGAGACAACTGGACCAGGTTGCCCAGGGAATGTGGATGTCCCATCCCTGGAAATTTTCAAAGCTAGGTTGAATGAAGCTCAGAGCAGCCTGGTCTGGTGGAAGGTGTCCCTATCCATGGCAGGGGAGTTGGAACTAGATGATTTTTAAGATTCCTTCCAACACAAAAAAATTCTAGGACTTTATGTAGCCTCATCAGTGCCTGTAATCCTTAGGGTATAAAATGGTCCTGGTCCATATTAAATTTATTATGTGGTTTGAAATCTATAAATGTGATTCCATTCAAGAAATCAAAGTTTTGATGTTGTTTATAAACACTTCTAATGTAAAAAGTTTTTAATGCTTGACAGGATGCTATTAGTAGACATTTGACCTCAGGTGTATGCAAGTGTACTAGCATTCTTACATATGAGAATACTGTCTCAAGAGCCACATGTGATAGCTCCTGCTGTCTTTCTTTTCTTGTAATCTGAGACATTCAGAAAGATGTTCCCATATTGTCTGGTAGTGAAAAAAAAGGAAGCAGATTTTTCCTTGATCACTTATATTTGCTCAAAGATAAAATTGAGGGAATTACAAAATATTGTTTCAGAAATAATTAATGTTCAGACCTTGTGAGATTCACTGACAGCTAACCCAAATAGAATTTGGCAAGCAATCCTCATGTGGCTTCACAGCTTGTTCACTGATGGATGTGTTTTTAATGAGTTCGTACCAAAGGAAAAGATTTCACTAGAGTAAATTGAAGATTAGAGTGAGGCCTGATGAAGGCTAGTTTGTCTTAAATAATTCAGCAGACACTTAAATTGATCAATTCCATATTCAGCTGATAGTTTCACCTGTATGTTCTCGTTGAGGATAACTCAAAATGTATTAATGTTTTTTCACTGTTGTCTGGAAAATATCATACTATCACTGTTTCTGCAGAAGCACACTCTGCCTTTCATAAGACTTGATGCTTGGACAGAGCCATACCTAGTGACATTTCAGTCTGTTTAAAATTCTGAAGTGCTGATGTGCATCTGGGCTGTGAGATATTTTGATTGTGTTAATTTCTAGCTGCAAACCTTATCTTCTGTGTCTTCTAGACGTCATGTGTATCTGCTGCTCTGCCTTGTCAGTGTTCTTTATCAGTATTTCCAGCCTTTACAGGAGTGTTGCCAAAAATTAACTTTCTCTTATATGTCATCTGTGAGAGTTAAAAAAATCTTTATGACAAATTGCAGTCAAGTTACCTATGCTGTTGCGAAGGAGAACATCCTTAACTCCTGTCATGTTGATGTTTTTCAAACCTTGAACCTAGGTAAGGGCAGAGAGCAAGGCTCCAGAAATACCTTCTGAAAATGGCCATCATGAATGATCTGCAATAATCTGACTGTTTGCAATTGCCATTGGATTGGCTTGTATTAATTCCTTTGTGATGCCATATTACAGATGAGTGCTCCTGTAAATGCTTCGGTAGAAGCAGGCCTTACTCTTATCTCTTGTTTAGTTCTGGTAGAACCATTTTGTGTAGTTAATCTAAAGAACAATTTAAAAAAAATTGTCTTACTGCCTGATATTAATTCAGATGGCTAAGTGGGTGTTTGTTATTTGTTCTAGCCCACACACAGGCTATCTCAGTTCTCTTCTTGGCAGATATTGCTGCAGCTTCAGAGCAGGAATGTTATTTCTCTGAAGGGTCCTCATCTTTTGCTTCCAGCCATTCACTTTGCACATTCTATCAAGAGCCTGTCCTGGATCCGATTTGATGTTTTTCTTCACTAGTAATGTAAGCAACCCTCTAATGGTCATGTCATGCATTACATATCATAAGGAAAACACTTCTGTGTTTAATAGGGAATATGATCCTGCCATTTTAACTCAGCAAATTCAAGGATTTCTTGGAATTTAGCCACCTAAATTGAGTTAGGTATCCAATGACTGTCTAGTGTAGGGCAGCTGTGCTAAAAGAACCATGAGGCTGATCAGTACTTATTAAATCCCTAGAGCCTGAAATTAATATGCAGATATTTCACCTTTCCAGCTTCAGACATTAGAGTCCAGTGGATCTCCAGGTGCTGTAGGATTTCCTTTCCCTGTGATCATTTTGTAGAACTGAGAAACTTTCTCCAAGTCATGCAAACTGTCATCTGCAGCATTCACTTATGTGACATATCAGACTGTTTTTGCCACAGATTAACTGCGGTTCCAAATACACCAAATAACCATATGGATAAAAATTCCCCTGTCATTACTGAATTCGCTATTGACAGGGCTACAGAAGCTGTACAGTGGAGTGTTTTTTCCTTAGCAGTACTGTCATAATCATAGACACATATCTTCCTTCTGAGAAAATTAACTGGGACACACCTTGTTGGGTCAGTAGAGAAGATGATACAAATGGTTGGAGGCCTGAACTTTTTTGAAGTGGGTCATGTCTGTCACATCAAAGACATCAAAATCAGCTGCTAACTATGTAACATCACATTCCACTTCTATGTGGGAATTGCTATGATGGTTCAACCATTATGGGAAGTACTGAACGTGCTGTCATGATTTTGAGACATTCTCATCCAGACCTTGATCATTCGTCTTCATGACCTGTTTTGGGATATTCCATATAGTAGACTTTTCATTAGGAGGTGGATTCCTAGTAGTAGCCAGACAGAAAATGAGGCATTTATTTTAAAGTCAGGCTTACCAGATTTTTTGATGTGGAATACAGTTACACCTGATTTACTTTCAGAAACTTTTCTCCATTTGGTTTGATGCTATAATATTTGGTTTTAAATTCCTCAATGACATCTGCCCTTGACTTCTGGTGTTAATTTATTTATTCTTGCTACCTGGATGAATTAGAGGTTTTACAGAGGATTTTACCTATATTAAGCTCTTGACTTGGTTTCCCACGAGGAAACCTTTTCAGTCTAATAGCATCTGCTCCATATGTGTCTTTTAATGAAAATAGCCTTTCAGACATCTGTTAGGCCAGCTAAAAATAGAAGAATTTTGGAAATTTGGACCTTCCCCTTCTTGGAAGTTTTGTTTTTAGGAAAATATCATTGTCTGGTTTCAACTTGGAGAAACAAAAGCGGTCTGCATTTCATACTGATCAAGATGTCAGTACATCTAATTGTATTTTTTGGATAAGACAAAAGAAAAGGGCTACTTTCTTTTCACAGAACTTACCTTCCTGTGAATTTCAGCCTGAAGATTGTAAGCTCAGCTTATTTTGACAGCTGTGTTGTAGCCCCCATTGGCAATTCTGAGATATGCTCACTGACCTTGCTGGGCCATCTTTGTTGAACATAATGCAATCCAAAACAGTACCAGGGATTTTCTGCACTGTGAATCAGTGCACTGTCATCCACAAGACAAGAGAAGGCTGCCTGTGTGCAGCTAGGAGGTAATTGATAGGTGTTGTCCCCATGTCACTTATGATACACTGCCTTCTATTCTGCTCTGAATATCCTTTAGGAAAATATTTGATTTGCAAGAAACTTACTTAGTGGTTCAAGCTGTTTATAATTCAGGCTGGAGAAGCAGAGTAACAGGATATGCTCTCCATCAATGCTAATAAGGCTGAAAAGTCATTAGTTCAATTGTTGGCATGTATACATATATATATATATGTGGGTATGTATATATATATATATATATATATGTTAATATGTGTACTCAATTTCGCTTAAGTAATTTTAATTTTGTGTTGGCAGTTCTTGACTTTATTATTATTTCCTTGAGGAAAAAGAGTATATCAAAGGTGAAGAAAGAGGTACTATTTCCACTATACATAAAAACATTTCAACAAAAATACTGATTTTTGTCACGAATTGACTTCCCATAGTGTGAAATAATGTTTGATCTTTCCAGAATGCTGCTGGTTTTCACTAAGATTTAGGCATGTTGGCTGTCCTTTTCAAATTGAGCAGGATGTTCTTTTATCTTCTTTAGATGTGATAAAATATCTGTTAAGGTATCAGTCCTTCCCTATTTGATTTTTTTTCCTGTTTTTCAAGTGCCTGGGTTTAAAGATAAGTGTCATTTTTACCTCTGCACTCTTAGGAGTTCACTGATGCTGCAGAGGTGAAAGCCATACATTATCCACAGGGAATGGTGTTCCAGTTTGCTCTCTTTAGTCAGCTTGGCTTTAACTGTTATTTTACCTTTTCGATGAGACATTTTCAGGTGGTCTGACAGCCTTAGCACTGGTACTCCTTTTAAAGAAGGTATGAAACTGATGTGCTTGCAGTGTTTTTTTCTATGAGCTTGTGACAGGAATGAAACCCCTTCAGTGATCAAAATGTAGTGTCAGTGGAACTTCTGAGATGCTTTCCTTTACTTGACATCAACAGAAAAAGATAGTGAGAGTACACATATATCAGATTGCACATTCTTGTAGTTGCCTTGTGATTTATGCTGTATTTGAGAGGAGAACCTGTCTTTGCTGTTGGATGTGAGATCTGTGAGAGCTGCTACTGGGTATCTCAACTCATAAGTCAGTTCCCATTTGGACTTGCTTGTAGAGAAACTCTTTTTGTGGACTATTACTTAAAAAGTAGCACAATTCATTACCTGTGCACTGAGTTCTCTGACATGTATAGGTTTCTAATTCAACTTCCTGTTTTAGTTATTTGGATTGTTTTCGGAATTCCACTATCAAAACTGACATAAACTTATGTCCTTATACTCTGATTATAAAAAAAAAAGGGGTATTAACATAAGATATGGTGAGCATTGCAAGACTTAGATTCTTAGCACCTCTTGTGGTAGGGTGTATGGATTTTACAGTTTAAATATAACTGTGAACTACATGTCACAAAAAAAGCCATATGTTACTAAGGGAACTCTTCTCAATTATTGACTTAGCAAACAGGTGAAGAAATAATACCAACAACATGCATTGTGCATGGATTTCAGAGCATTTTCAACAACAACAATAATACTAGTAATAGCAATAATAACAATCCCAGTGGCATTTCTGTTGTGTTTCTGGCATGTGTTCCTGTTTCTAATTTTTAAGATTACATATTTCTGCATTCAGCTTTAAGAATTGCATACTTATGTACTGGACATCTGAATTTCTTGTAGTTCAAGTGGTTCTGATGAAAACTTTGCACCTTTTATACAGATGTGCATGCTCATGTTTGTGCAACACATCTCTGTGGTCCAAAGTACATGAATATTTCAGTTTTGAGGATCTGCCTGTCTGAAAAGCCAAGCATCAACAAGTGATAGATCTTCTGGTGATTCAGTAGTATCTTGAATTCAATACCATTTAAAATCAATGCACCTTACAGTGAATTTTTGTAGTTTCTATGGTTTAATATTAATGATCATCTCTATTGCACCCTGAGTATGGTATTAAATACTAAAAATCTGGATAATTTCAATGGAATGTTGTGGGGTTTTTTTTCCTAGTCTAGTCCCAATTTTTTTTCTGGCTAACTTTAGGACAAAACTTATGACTAAAAACATGTTCTCAAGATGCTGAGAAGTAGTAGTAGTAGTACATATACAAATTTAGCAAGATAATTGAGGAAAAGGAGTTAATAGTGATTCTTCCTGACAGAAATTGTAGAATGAATTTATGACACTTGCTTCTGTCCACTACCTTAACATTTTTTTATGTAGTTATTCTTAAATTAGGTATAAAGTTGTTGGAGTACTATCTTAATTTCATGTGGAATTCAGTTATTTCTGTTTCTATTTTGCTGTGAAATGCCCTGTTCAAATTCAAGTGCCGTTATCCTTATTTATCCATTCTTAAGTAAGAATTTTACCACACTTGTTGGATGCTATTTGATGTAGTATAAGAACAGAATATCTGCCTACAGTTGGTACTGAGTTAATAATGTTCAAAGTGTACATTTTAAGTGTTTTACTTGATGACCAGGCTGGAGGCAGTCAGTCAACTAAAGTACAACAGTTGATTTTCAACCTAGTTTAATCTGAAAGACATCCTGATTGTGTGATCTGCTCTATGATGAAAACCAAAGTATGGTTAGTGGAAATTATTTCTTATTTTACATCAAGATTTTTTACCTGAAGTAAAATCCAAATGGTGTGTTTACTTCAATGAGACATTATCATGTGGCTGCACAGCTATGCAGGCATTTCTGAAATGGCCTAGTGGCATAAAATGTTAACTCTACCTGATTTTATTTTCTTCTACTGTCACAGTAAAACCAATAAAATAGATTGTAAATTCCATCTTCTTCTGCCTCTATATCAAACCCTTTGGATGAGACAGCCTTCAGTTTCACTTTACACTGAAAATGGATAGAGTGTCACCATTGTCCTTTACACTGAGTCTCTGGGGGTAATCAGTGCCATATGACTTATGAATGCTGCACTGTCAGAGGAATTTTCACATTGGTAGACTTGATCTGTGTTGAGAAATAGTCTGTAAAACCCTTAGGTATCACTGTGGTTTGGAGGGGGATATGTCCAATTTAAAGGCAAAAGTTTAAGGCCATTATATGAAGCCTACTGCTTTGTAGGAGAAGTGCCAATATTATTGCTTCTTTCTTGCATCGAGAAGTACTGATAGCGGGAAACAATGTGTTCCTTATTAAGAAAAAAAAGTAAAAACTTAGTTTAAGGTTTTGGGAATTGTAAAGAAATTATTGTCTTGAAACTTGCCTTGAAAAGAAGAGGACAAGCATGAGGAAGGAGATCTTATGGAATTCATGAAATTGATGAGAAAACAGGGAGAGGGAAAAAGAAGATAAGCAGCTCATTGAATAATGTTTTAGTGTTCCTTGTGTGGATGTAGTAAACAATGTGCAAAGTACGTCTGGAGTGAGAATTCGGTGACCTAGTTTATAAGAAGGTCAAAATTTATGCTGAAAATACATGATCAGTAAGCCATAGAAAAAGCCAAGTCTTTTGTATATGATCAACAGAAGCTGTTTTCCTGGAAGCATTCAGCTGCAACTAATGAATTGTATTAGGTTAGTATACAGGGGTGTAGGGTGTATGAATATTGGTATATATTAGTGTATACTGTATTGAGTGTTTCAAAGATTTTTCAAAACTGTTATTTTCCTGCAAGTTTATCATAGGCTCTTATTGACGTCAGCTTTCAAATATTTGCACCAGAAAATGAGATTTGTCTTGTTTTGGTACATCCAGAGTTATACAAAATTTGTGAACTACTTTCATTCCTTTGCAACTACTGGGTCATAAACTTGGATTAGTTTTATAGGATTTGGTATATGAGTTGACAGATGTGATATATGATGACACTTTATCTTTTATTGCTTACACATACTAGTTATTTGGAAAGGATGGGGGCAGTTCCTATTAACCACAAGATGGGATTTCAGTTGCTTACCCAAGTGTCTCTCATTCATTCATTTATTTGCTATCAGTTATAGCAGATATATTGCTTCTTCAAGCCTGTCACACCAATAAATCATTTCAGAGCATATGCATTTGTACAGTGCCAAAGTGTACCATGAATTTTAAAGGAAATCTTCTATTTTTCTTTTCAATCAGATGAGCAACGTGAAGAGACTACGGCCACGGCTCAGTGCTATTCTTTTTAAGCTTCAGTTTGAGGAGCAGGTGAACAACATCAAACCTGACATCATGGCTGTCAGTGCTGCCTGTGAAGAGATAAAGAAGAGTAAAAGCTTTAGCAAGCTACTGGAACTAGTATTGTTAATGGGAAACTACATGAATGCAGGTTCTCGGAATGCACAGACCTTTGGATATAATCTCAGCTCGCTATGTAAAGTGAGTTTTGAAATGTCCATATACTGCATAAATACTCTAGTTTTGATGTTTTTCCTGCAGTTAATTATTTGCTTACTATTTTTTTCCTTATTATTTGCATTAGTTGATAGTTTGAAAAGTACAGTTGATCCATGAATAGTCATCTTAAAACTGGCTTGCATTTAATCACTTTTAAGTGATTTTATTTTGAGGGAATAATAAAAAACCTAAACTAAATAAGGTTGTGTAAGGATCCAATCACTGTGATCATAGTAGTTTTGTAATTTTAACATGTCTGAGCACTTCTAAGACATCTATTACATTTTAGTATGTTTTAATACTGTTATGTTTTCTTTTGGACATGAATTTACTCCTTATGTGATTCTCTTATGTTGTTCAGTTTCATCAGTTTCTTGCTTCTTCTGTTTTTTCTTAAATTTTCACTCTTTCAACTTTTGTATAAGGTATATACAAGAAAATGTCTATACTTTTCTGGGTGTTAATTTATAATCCATTCTAAGGCTAGCTACCTTGCCCATATTTAGTGTTGTTGTTTTTTTCCTATGCTCCCTGGGAGATTGCTGAATAATCTTCAGAGTGCACATGTAGTTCTTACAAGGAAGGAATTATTTGAAACTTTGTATGTACTCTTTGTCTTTCTGTTTCTTTTTTGCACAAGAGAAAACACAATATGTTAACTTCTACATTCATGAAACTGATCATCTTTATTCTGCCATATTTCAGAAGAATTCTTTCACTGAGTGTTGAATGTGATACCTATGACATAAATATTCATAAAGAATAAGTTACATTCTTTCCCTAGTCTAAAGTAAGCATTAAGCATGAGTCATCCACCTGGAGTTAATACACTGTAGATGAAGTGATTGAGTTAAAAAGACAACTTGCTGAGGAACATATTCAGAAGGAAGATACTAAAGGTTCTTTATCCTTTAGGTGCATTTACTTAAGTATGATTTTACAAGAATCTGTCCTATGTCTGGTTATATTCTCTGTATTTTTAATGCACAAGACAAAAATATATTATGAAAAGAATAAGAGCAGGATCAAAAGTCAATTTATCTTGGAGAAATAATTTATTAAGATCTAGAATATGAAGATTTGGAAGATAACCATGGAGTACTAGATATAGGAGAGGGAATTGATGTATATAGATAATGAAAGTATGGAATGAATGACTGTATTAGTTCTTCTACATCAGAGAACAGCCATGAGTAGTCTCAGGAGATACAATATTGATATGCTAATACTCAATCATCCATTAATTATTGATGTATTAAATTATATGCATGTTTATAACACAGGTTCGTATTTATAGCTAACTATTGTTATGTATCACAGTGTATTACATGCACCACAGTGTCACATTGTAGAAGTTTTTTGTGGTGTTATTGAGACATCTTTCAGTGAGATTCCCAATACAATAGAAGTAACATATTTTATAACATTGCATACAGTAAGGCTCCTAGAATATATTTTTGGGTTTTGATATATATGTGTTCCATTTCCTGTTTATTTGGAAAACTGTGTTATTAATCCACTTTTCTGAAGGAAAATATACATGCTCTGGGAGAGTACATCTCAGCATAGTAGCACTTTGATCTTTGAAAATAAACAGACTTTTTAGAGTTAATTATGAAAAATCAATACTGTGTTAAGGACTTGGTGCCGTGATATTCAGATGGACAAGTCTTTGTGTAATTGTGGCAGCCCTTTTTATACTCCTGTTTACTTTGTGCCTACATGCTTCTATACTTTTCCTAATATTTTTTTTAATGCAGAAATAGTTCTTAAGTAGTGAATAAACACTTTCATATGTGATGTCATTTTCTATTTATAAAAATGTCTTTGATTTAAAAGAACATCTCATTTGAAAGACTGCAACAGAAGTTTGTCAGTTGTCAATTGTTAGTGTTTTTACTCAAGTAGCTGCAAGACTTAAATTGGCCAGGCTTGAAAATAATTTTATATGTATAAAGAGTCTAGAAAGAAAGCTTTACATTTAAGAATTCTTTAAGTCAGCATTTTTAAACAATAAGACCTATGAGTTCTTATTTACTGTATTGAGAATTGATAACAGGAACTTGTGCGTGTTGAGCTTGTATAGCTTCCAGTACATAAATATTTTTAGGTTAGAGTTAATTTTATACATAAAGAAGGAAATCATGTCATCACTGGATACGTGCATTATGTACAGTTCGATTTTGTTGATTTAACTTTGATTTTTCTTTTTTGTACCTTCATGTGCTTATTCACAGTTTTGTAAATATCCCCGTATTGTTGAAATAATTACATTTTAAAAAGAAATATGTATACTGTTTTTGAATACTGAACAAAAAAATTGCGTGAAATGAAAAAATACTTATTCCGACCTTTCTAGGGATTTTTAGCAAGGGGGGAAATGAAACAGCCCATTGCTGTCTTAAAAAAAAATGTACTACTCTAATAGTTTGCTCTTTCCTTTCTCAGATTAATAATTACTAATATATATCAATTATTAAAATGGCCAGAAATAGAATTTTTCTCAGTGTTTTTACATTTCTTTTTTTTCCCCTTCCCAGCTGAAAGACACAAAGTCAGCAGACCAGAAAACAACATTGCTTCATTTTCTTGTAGAAGTATGTGAAGAAAGCTATCAGGATGTCCTGAACTTTGTTGAGGATTTTCAGCATTTGGATAAAGCTAGTAAAGGTTTGTGTAACTAACTAAAAGTTTTGATTTTGACACATTTCAATGTCTTGTGTATAAGATGATGCTTATTTTTTACTAACAATATTGAAGAAATAGATATTAATAATCAATATCTCAGATCAGTAATTTAAGCTGCTGCGAATGGTCTTGAATTGTTTGGTCCTCTAACACTTACTACAGGACTTCTCATTACAGTTCCTCTAACATATTTTCTAGAACCATTTTCCATACTGGATTTCTTTTAAAAGTTCTTTTCTGTTACCCGATCTTAATTCCAATCTTTGATCTTTTATACGGTAAGTGTATCATTCACCATCTTCTAATTCAGACGTGTAGAAAGGCTGTCCTGGCATCACTTTATTTTATTTTATTTTATTTTTTTCAAAACATGGTACAGTTTCATCTTCCCTACATGTTTCTTTTTCATGCAACAGTAGCATTGGAAGTCAGTAAAACGTGTAGTTTCATCATGCAATATAGAATCTGTATAAGCACCAGCAGAGTTTTTTGAAATTAACTTCTTAATTAAAAGCTCCTTTTCTACATTTTATAAGTTTAAGTAATTTAAACAGGCAAAGGACAAGGGTAGAAATTGATGGTACCTTAGCACTGTCCTTCTCTGGCAGGAAAAAGTGATTTGATGGGCTCAGTTAAAAATATTTTAGTTTATGTCAGTTTGGAAAATATCACTGTTTATCTATAATGTTTTGTAGATTGTCACTCTCATACCTCAGTCAGTCTCCCTGCCACAAATTACAATTTTGCAAAAGATGCCTCTGATAGAGGACTTGAGATAGTGGTCACTTACATAGAGTTAACTTTCTGCTTCTTAAAATTTCCAGTTTTACTTGGTGTATTATAACCCCAAAAATTTCAATTATTTTTAAATAGCTGTCAAATGCTTCAAGCCCTTCACCTAACTGTTTATACTGGTAATAGAAACAGTTTCTGCTGTATCTTAATTTGATGTGTTTGACATTATTTTCAGTGTTAACTGGTCACTGATTTTTTTTTTCATCACTAAAATGTTATTGTATGTATTGTGGTTGAGTTTATTTTTATCCTTAATTGAAGGCAGTATTTTCAGTGTAGACAGTTGTCTTATATGACACTGCTGACTGTTTTCTGGAAAATTTCTGAGATCTAGATCACTGACCATTCAAACAGTAGCCAGTAAAATTATCAGTTAGCCCAGGCTTTTTGTTCTGTTCTAGGCATCTGGTAATCACTAGCAGAGTCTTTGATCTCACTCAATATGAGGTAGGATGGAAATCAATGATCATGTTTTCAATTTTATATATTGAATTCACTACAGCGTATTCTGAGATGCATTTTGCATTTCAGTTTTCCTGTGTGAAGAAGACAAAAGCTTAGGATATCTAACAGATTAGGGTATCAGTGTGTTTGTTTATATTTGTTTTCCTCCCTGCAAAACTCCATTCTGTTTTTCAAAGACTCCTGCTGCACTGGAATTTTGGAAAACCCAGCAGATCACAAAAAACTGTAACTCATGGAGTTTTTATAAACCTTTTAGTACTTCTGTAAAAGTACATTTTGATGAAGCAAGTTGATTTAATATGCACCGACTTTTGTACAGTAAATTTTTAATGAAGTGGCTATTTTTGCTTGAGCTTAGCAGAAGGTCAGTTATAAAGAAAGTCTGTGAATCTGTTCAGTCACATCCACTGTAATGGTCTCATGTATTACTGATATGCTGATGAAGTCTAACAAGTTGACCAAGAGAGCTGGAAATTCATAGCAGATATTACAAGCCATCATTATGGCTGCTAGGAACAGTGATAGAGGGGAAGTAATAAAAAATCTTTTCTATAGTCAGATATGTGTATTCCAAGAAAAAAAAAAAACCAACTTGTGGTAGAACAGAGCTTTGGTACTGAGGGCTTAGAGGATTTCCTCCATTCTAAGATATTGTAATTTAGGGTTTATTAGAAATAATCCATCCTGATTTGCATTCCTGGGAGGCAATTTACACTTCCAGTAAATTTGGCAAACCAGTGGATCCAAATGCTATGTCTAAGGGTTACAGGCTGCTGATAGCCCAGAAGGGAGGAAGTCAGCCTTGGTTTTTCCTGTCATCCAATAGGTTCTATTCACACATATGCTGCTTTGTTCATTAAAGTTGTTGGGTGAAGAGACAACGACAACATTGCTCTTTTCTGCTTTTGTGTCATATTAATATATTGTTCAATTTTTCCCTGAACCATAGAGGTAGCATTTTGTTCCAGTACTTGTTTTTAAATCCTCTTCTGTAGCTTTTGTTCTGGCAAAGGTTAGGACCTTGTACAGGTGGCAGAATTTAATTCCCTTCATGGTTTTACTGAACTTTGTTTTCTGAAGTAATTCTTAAAAATATTTTCCGATAATAAATCAATGAAGTTGGATAAGAATATTCTATTCTCCTATACCTTTGTTGCAAGCTATTTTTTTATTGAACTGGTTTTATTACCTGTCTGCATATTCATGTCTTCAGATACAATAATTTCACATTTTTATCTGACATAGAAGAATTATTTGCAGCTGTTCTTTAAATTTAAAGATATGTAAATACCATTTCAACAATATTAACAGAAAACTTGAAGTTGCACATATATATTTATACATAAAAAATGGAACTATACTGTGCACTTGTTAGTTTTGGCTTGATCATCTTTGAGTAATTGTTGAGTCTTCCACAGGTATCTCAAAACAAGTGTCTTAAAGGATGCTTTTTTGTAGAATTCTTCCTTGACATGACTGTCATTGTATTAGCCAGCCTATTTGTAGCATGCCTTGGATTTTTTTGGTTTATGCTTCCTCATTCTTAAAACTTCTCTTTCAAGTTATTTCTTATTCAAAATAGTGAACATTAGAACATTACAGCGTTCAGCAACTCGTTTACTTTTTATACTTCCCAGAAGAAACATTCATGCTTCTTTAATTTCATTAAACATTGTCCAGTGACCATACAGTGAGCTGTTAAAATGGCTTGTAAGACTTCAAGAGCAGTGTCAAGTGACTGCACCAAGTAAATGGCAACACTATTGTATTTTATAAATTATTAAATATTTACAGTATGTAAACAATTGTTGCAGGAAAAATATTTTTTAAAATCCAGTTTTGAGAGGCAAACAGTAAAGGACATGACATGTGCAATTGAAGTTTGCTTCAGGGTATTTAAGGTATTTAATTTGTGGTTTTGGTTTCTTTCCATTGTATGCTAAAGTTTTCGTTTTTACTTCTGCAATACTAGAAGTAGATTTAATTCATTGTTACAGTACATGAATTAAAGATACCTTTTTACTTTGAAGTGTAACAAATCCTGTTTTCTAAGTGCTCTTAGATCAGCAGGAGGAACCTTCATTGCAGCTAATGAGCTTACAGATATGACAGTTCCTGAAGATTTCTATAATTAAAGCTGTCCTTTCTTTTAAACATAATGACTTCCCTGCTTTTCTGTTAGTATTCCAGACAAGAAATATTTTGGTAATTCAGTACAATTTACTAATTTCTTATTTTATGGTATTATAAAGTTTTATATTGCATTTATGCAGGCTGCTGTTTTACTTGATTGACTCTAATTTACACAGACCTCACAGGTAACTGTGTATTGAATCTTTCATATTGTACTAACACTGTAAAGCTGCGGATTTTCCTTTCTCCAAAAGACATTAACTCATTACAGCTTTACAAGTAACCTATCCATTTTCTCTCTTTTGAAACTTCATTTTTTTTAATAGACAATTGATTTCACTTCAAAATTAAAAAAGCTAGAAACCAAATTGAAAATGTGAAGTTTAAACTGTATCAATGAAAAATAGGGCACCTCCACCTATAAAACTTAAAGACATTAGGGCAGCATGAGAGAAAAATAGTTACATATATGTCATAAGAATTCTATACGTCATAAGGAAAGGGTGTTTTTCTTATTAGAGAATTTCTAAGGTAATGACAAGTTTCTCAGTACTATTTAATAATATATTTATTCTATGCATTTCTTGGGTTTTGATTTGGGTCACAAATTCACAGGCTCTTGTTTTCAGGCCATCAAGGTTATATACTCTGTAGGGAAAAAATGTGGATATCTGCTGAAATACAAAAAATATTGAATGGGTTATGCAGAAATCGATTGCAAGAGGTACCTTAAAATGGTGGAAAAGGCAATTAAAAAAGCTGAATGCATTGTGCAGATGTATGGACCCTTAAAGGTGAGAAAGCTTAATTTTAATGAGTAGGAAGGTGCTGAAGTTGCATTTAGATGTACATGTAGACTTGTGTATCTTGCTACCTATATACCTCAGGGAGTTTGATTTTAGAGTGACAGTATTGGATAGAAGATTGATAAATGTGGCCACTTTTAAACTTTTACTTTTAACTCTACTAGACTGATATTCATTGCTATTCCATGCTAATAGTTCATTTGGAATCATTATTAACCACTCTTACTGCATATTTAAAACAGTTAGTTATTAACAATCTTACCCTAAATTATCTGCAAGTATACAACACACTGCAGTCAGCTCAGCACTTTGTGGTCCCCAAGGAAGCAGGTGGTGAGGCTCAAGAATTCTTCAGCAAGGGAAGCTGCCACTGATGCAAGGATCTTCTTTGTTCTCCCTCCTCTGAATTTAATTTCTTCTTTTATAAGATGGTTTTGTCTCTTGACAGATCGTGATCCACCACTGTACCATATCACTGTGTGCTGTGTAACACTGGGGGACCTTGGTCCCTGTGCTCAGGGCTAGTGCCACATCCTGTTGCTTGGCCATTTTTTCCTGCTTGCCTTAGCAGCTGCTTCTTTCTTTCAGTAGCAGCTCAGGGATGAATAACTGACAATCAGTGAGTTGTCATTCAGGTGTTTCTGTTTTCAGCTGTTTCCCATATTAAGAATTTCTGAGCTTAAACTGACCATTAAAAAAAGAGATGTGGTGTCAGACTGCATTTCTCCCAGGAGGCTTTTGAAGTTTATAACAAGTCCAGCAGGCCAGGATTCTTGTGGAGGTAGTATAGGGCATAGTTGCTGTAAGAACTGAGGCCTACTACTACTGGTGATAGTACTGGTGAAATGGGTACAAAAATGTTTCCACATTGTTTACCAGTTACACTACATTGGTGTGCTCGTATTTGAATTAAAAAAAAGAGACTAAAATCCTACTTAGGTGTTTTTTTCATGTGTGAAACTAACATCTACTCTGGCTACAGAAGGGAAAGTCTGAGTGCTAAAGAGCCAGTGGCATTGTCAGAGCTTTGGGAAAAAAAAAAGATCTCAAAAAGAGTGTTGTATGCACCTTAGGCACACACACACAAAGAAGAAAGGGGAGAGAAAAGGTAAGAAAGCCAGAAAGTGGCTGTAGAGACAAGGGAAATCATTATTTTTGAAGAAAAAAAATATGAATTTTGTATTTTCAGTGCTGTGTGACACTGAGTATATCCAAGTAGATATTTTGCTACTTTTAATGATATTTCAGATCTTTGCTGGTGTTTACAGAAACACTCAATACTTTTCCTCTGCAGTATTTCTTTGTTAGTGCTCTAAATCCACCTGAAAATATGGGTGAGTTTTTTCTTCTTGGTTATTGGGCTTTTTCTGGCTATGTTTTGTCATTTAAGTTTTCTTTTAAATGCTGCATTTATAATATGATGACAATTTTAGAGAATTATTCAGTAAACTCAGTCAGTTCAGTGTGATTTTTACATGGCAAAACTAATACTACATTTCCAGAATATTTTTAATAATATGGTATAATTTTTTGTATCAGGCTAGAAGTCAGTATGTCACTGTCACTCTCTTAGAATAAAGGGGCCATAATAGCACAAGGGAAGCAAAATACTGGTAGACAAGAGGATGAAAATCGTGATTAGGAGATGGCAACATCCAAGCAAATTGTCATAGAGTGTGGGCATGATGTCTGAAATACTGACTGATGCAAAAAGTAGCAAAAGGTTTGCAGCAATAAACATGAGAGAACATGCAAGTATTGCTTCACTTTGGAGAATTATTTCTACTATTTAAGATTAAACAGATACGGTTTCAAAGCTAGATTAAATATTGTTTTATTTTTAAGCAAGAATAATGATGGGATGGGAGAGATGGGAGTGAAAATTCTTCATAGAAATTTCTTGAAAGAAAAAAATTCAGAGTACAGTATTCTCATACTGTAAATACCAGTTTCATATTCTGCATCCTGAGATAATTGAGATGAAACTAGAAGTTTAGTAAGTACATTTTTTATCAAGTTTTGCTGTGGCTTTTGTAATGTTGTGCTACTACAGAATATTTAAGAAACTGAAAAAATAATGATTTGAGCAATTTCATGTCTTTATATCTGACTTTATCGATATGAAGATTTATAAAGGAAAGAATAATCCAACACAGACAGAGGTTAATGAGAGTAGCATAAAATAAAAATGAATTTATTGGTAGCTTTGGTTATTAATTTATTTTTTTCAATCCCATAAAATCTATGTTGACTTTAGTAAAGCACTTGATATTATGTACAATGGGAGAATATTAATTAGAATAAAAAGTAGAAGAAACAAAATACTGTCTTAAAAGGAACATGGTTAAAAAAAATAAATTGTGATATTGCACCAATGAGCATGTCTGACACAGGGTTAGATAGTTTGCCATATGAGAGGGGTATTGGGTTGTCATCACTGAGTGATCCTGAGGAAGCAGAATAAAAGAAAAGAAAATCAATAGCACGAAGATCATGCATCTTGATACTGTAATAAGAGCCTTGGTCAAAAAAAAAAAAAGAGGATATTTTGTAAGTTAATCAGATAAGGTATTCCCAGAATAACTGGAGAAATTGTAATGCAAGAATTAAAGGGCTGGTGGGTCATCACCTGAGACACTGCAGAAATATTTGAAAACAGAAGCAGGTGAAGAGGCTTCTGGTATAATTGTAATATTAGAAAACCAGATTCAGAAGCCCTAAGAATGAAGTTGTTTTAACCATTAAAAACAGATGGTGGGAAATCTAATTATTGCTTACAAAAATAGCAGGAGCCATTCTGGAAGAGGACTGTGAGAGCTTAGGGGGTATGAGCAGGTGTAAGTAGGAGATTGTTTAGGCACACATGCATTGTATTCAGCAAACAACTTGGCTTTGTAGGCTCACTGACATTCAGAACCCCAGGGTTTGACTTCGTTTTTTAACTGGCATTTGAGTTGTATACTTCAGTTTGGCTTGGGTTTATTTCTGAATCCTTCCAGGATTAGGGGTTAAAGTTAAAGAGGTTTTTTTTTCATTTTCTGCCATTCTTCTATGTCCCTTCAGATTTTATACCATGGCTTTCAGAGTCACACAAGAAAAGATTGGCAATTATTTTATATGATCTTTTGTTGGAAGAGCTGGTTATATTTACGGGTTTGATTTTTTTTTTTTTTAATGTTTTCACTAAATTGAAAGCTGCACAGACAATGGTACCAAACTTAATAGCAGCATATTGTGAACTAGCCTTTATTTGAGGGTATCATCAGAAATATAGGCTTAAAGGAAAATATATCTAATAGTTATACACTGCTGAAATCAAAGGCATGCTGAAATCTTAAGTTCAAGAAAAACCTAAGATCATGACAGAGGAAAAGAACCTCTTCAGGACAAAATAGAGTTATAAAGATTCTTGATCAAACATGTAAATGTTCAATGTCAAAAAACCTGAAGAACTAGTGTGAAAAACTCTGGCTTGCTGGAAGCAAGAGCTTGCAAATCTCTTGTATAGAATGTGTTAATCAGCTCTAGGCACTGAGTTATTTTGCTGAATTTTTCATCTGGGTAAAAGAGTGTAGCTGTTACTCAGCTGCTGCCTGCAACTGGTGTAGAGGACTTTTTGGTGTGTTGGGCTTTTGTCATGTTTTAAGTTGGTGTTCCTTGCCAGCACTCAAAATATTAACATTATATACTATATGTACTATGTGTGTATGTCACATTAATTTATACTATGAACTCTTTATGCAAGATAAACGGTCTTGTGAAGAGTCCAAGCAATACTTAGATTAGGCACAAGTTGTTATATTCTGTGTTTCTTAGCATGGTGTGTGCCTAACCCTCAGATGCTTCTCATGACAGCAGAAGTATGACTTTCTATTAAAATCAGATTTGTTTCTGAGGCTGGTGAAGATGGAAACATGTCTTAGTCAATATTGTCAGCTTCTAATTTCAGCTATGCTCCCCAAACAAAAGAATTTTTGAACTACTGAAGCCAACTGACCTAACTGGTGATGATTTGCTGAGTCAAAATGTGCAAGTCTAACATACAATTGAAAAACTATTTTTTAAGTAACCAGAGGCTTTTAAAAATGGTGATTATAAAGCAATTTATCACATTGCCATGGATCATTTTATAGTTGTCTTAACCTTTCTGCTATGAATGGGATTGTAGTTGCTATGCAGCATTTTACTGTGGTAATTTGGGAACTCTGTCAGGCTTTTATCAGAGAAGGATGTGTTTATTCTATGTATTTTATATTTTCTCTCACATAACTATTTGGTGGATGAAACTAGGTATCCACTACAAAGTGTAGTAACATCATAGGGATACAGGCTTTCTCCAAAGAGTTTTTTTTAAGATGAAGATGAAGATAACTATACCTTTACAGATATTTACACTATATTATGAATGAAATAAATCATTAAAAAGAAAAAAGTCTTTGGACTAGAATTCACCGTGTGTTCTTACATCTTTATATATTGCTCCTATGAAACTTGAATAAATGCTAAGTTGCCTTCATAAATAATTGAAAACAAGTTTTAACCGATGGCAATAATATAGATCTAAGAAAGAACACATGCTAATTATCCTAAGATTACTCTGGTCACCTTGATATTTCAATCAACTATTTACAGATAAAGCGTTCAACTTTACATGCATTGCTTCAAATAAATGAAAGTTGTATCTCTCTTTTCCTGGCAAAGAAAATTTATGCTTTTTCTTCATCCTTCTATAAATCCCTGATGTTTCAGCTCCACTCCTTTCTTTTTCCTAAGTCCCTGTGTTGCTCTGTTGTACCCTCTCAAATGCTTGGCCAGCGCTTTTGCTCCAAAAAATTCTGTTGTGCTTTTTACCATACATAGTGCTTTTAAACTAGAGAACTGAGGTTTAGATTTTATGCATAGGTGTTTAATAGCCCAATTTTCTGTGTTTGAGAATCTTATTTTCTTTATGGTCGTTCATAAAAATGATTGTATTTTCTGTTTTAACAGAATGAGATGGAGACAAGCTTTGTGGTTTCTTAGAATATCTTGAAAACTTGTCCTTTGGTTAATCAGAGGAGACAGACTGGCATATATATATCTCAGGTTCCCTAAAACAGAGTGTTAATTGGAATGCAAAACCTTGGGCATAAAATCAGATGAAAATACAACATTCAAACAGCATACATCTAGTGAGAATAAAGAATCTGTGTAAGAGGGGAGAGCTGAACATTGTAGAGCAACCTCCTCATCTTGCATTGTAATTTGTTCAGTATGCTTTTATTTCAGAATTAACAATGTAGCATGCTGACTTGGGTAAGGTTTTAACTCTTGCATTTTGGAAACAATGGTTTTTATTTAGTGTGTTAACAGAATGTGTGTTCTGTATTTTAGTCTCAGCAGAAAACCTGGAGAAGAGCCTCAAGCATATGGAGAGGCAGCTTCAACAGCTTGAGAAGGATTTGCAGACTTTTCCAGTTCCTGAAGATAAGCACGATAAGTTTGTAGCAAAAATGTCAATATCCTTTGAGGCACTCTGCAAATCAAAAATCCCTAAGTAATTTTACTGCATTGCTTTAAATTTTAAATTTATTTGCATAACTTCTGTCTAGTTTGTACTATCTATTTTTGAAAAATATGACTTATTTTTCCTCTCGAAAACTACATACATGAATAGTCCAATTAAAGGATTCCCCTGAATTGGAATGAATGAGGGAAAAATGCTCACTGGCGGTATATGAGTTTCTTAACTTAGTAAAGAGAAGTTATAATAGGAATGTTAAGCACTCTAGTGTTACATGGTATTTTTATGTCAGAGTCTCTTGGAAAAATATGTCTGTCACCCTGTGCCTCTTTGTTTTCTAGTGTATGCATTACCATTGTGAATGTTTTTGTACATGCAACCGCAGAAACAGAAAATTTCTGTTATTCCAGAAATGAGATTCATAGCTCATGAAAACTGTTTTCTGGTGTTATTTTTGCCAAAATTCTTTTTCTCACTATTTGATCCAAATCATACAGCCAACTTCACTGCCTGTCTTTCATAAGAACACCTTGTGACATGAAGATAATTAATTAAACTGGGAAAAAAAATAATTCTTTTGCTTAAACCTCTGTAGCAAATGTTGGCCATGTATGCTTGGCACCAAGACTAATCTGGAAGCAGAAATATGAGCAGACAGGTTGAAATTTGCTCTGCAGGCATGGTTAGGTTGTTACCTAGCTGGAAGACTGCTTTGTTATCTACAAAGGCTGGAGGACTCAGGACACAGTCCTCTTGATTCATCTCATCCTATTACACAAGCCTTGGCAAATGACCCCGAGGCTAGGTGGATGCACTGGCTCTTCCTGTATGAGGGCCAGTTCTGTCTTTGTTAGATGCACTGCAACCCAAGTGTTTGCAACTTAGCTTCAGGCCTTCTGTGGCTGCTGTGGGTTATCTTAACCTTCCAGTGTCGTTACTAATATTTTGTAAGTTTGGATATTTCGTTGTTGAGTTTGTTCTGTTTAATGTTGGTGGTGATGCCTTTTTTTCCCAGCTCAATGTGCTTTTGGGAGTTACGTTGCAGCCCACCAGCATGGTGTCTCTACAGTATGAAACATAAGTTTGATCCTGAAGAAACTGACAGCATAATAGGAGAACTAGGAGATGGTTCCTGAAGGCAAGAGATAAAATATTGCTAGGAAGTTAGAGGAAAATATATCTATGAGAGCTTTTGGAGAATATTGCTAGGACTTAAAAAGTCTGTGCTTGGTTTGGAAAATTATATGTAGTCTAGCAAGTTAGGAATGGAAAGCACTTGTTAAAAAATCTAAACTATGGAAAAGGACAGGCCCTTCTTCATCTGTTAAAATATAATAGACTATTTCAGTTGGAAAGGACTTGCAACAATCATCTAATCTGAAATAGTCATGATGCAGGCTCTTCAAATACCTTCTAACTTTTTGTATTTTTTTCTAATGACTAAATTTTGAAGGAACAGTTAGTATACAGCTCTTCTTGGATATGTAGTTGTAAAAAAAGATAAGAATTAAATTAGCAAAATTCATTTGAGAATGAGTGAATCCTCCCAAAAATCTAAGGAGAGCAAGAGAAAAGTGGATAAATAAAGATGTAGTTTATATACACTGTATGCTAATACCAAACATCTAATATCCAAAAATAATTATGTAGAATGCCTCATTTCCCTTTGTGTTACTAACGTTTTGGGCATATATGAAACTTCCTGGCAGAAGTGAGTGGAATACTGTGATAAAAAGTTATCAGTTGTATTTAAGACAGAGTAAGCAGGCAGACCTTGTTGATAAGAAGCATAAACTTTTTCCAGGATTGAAATTCCCTCCCCGTATATGAAGACCATTAGAGTAGTTTACTGATTGCTTAAAAAGGATAGTGATCATCTTAGGAAATCCAAAGGAGGATCTACAATTCATCTTTTTCAGGCATCTCAAAAGCTCTAATCCTGCTAGAGAAGACATGGATTATCAATGTCTGTCAAGAAGATAAGTCATAGCCATGAAGTTAAATTCGTTCTTTGCATCAGTTTTCTCTAGGGAGAATTTCAGTTGACCCTACTGTGTAATATTTTAAATGGAAGGATGATGTTAAATGAAGGAATCAGTAGAATTCTTTTTCTTAATATAAAATAAGTAGCAATAAATCCCCAGGAGTAAACAAAGTGGTCACAAAACACTTGAACAAATTTCAGAATTAACTCAAATATAAACTTAATGGACTACAGACTCTTACATGAACTAAGCTAGCTGGAGGCACAAACTTCCTCTTGCACCTGAAGATTCGTAGAATAATTTGCGTTGGAAGGAATCTTAAGGATCATCTGGTTTCAACCTCTCTGCTATGGGCAGGAACACCTTTCACTAGGTCAGGTCAAAGCTGAAAAGAAGCCCACAAGTTTTTTAGAAGGGCTACAAGGAGGATCTTCAAGTCAGGCTTTCACCAAGAAAACTGATGAAGACTAAATATGAAATGAACATGTATTAACTGGAAGTAAAATGTGATGGAAGAGAGTCATTGTGTATTTTGTAAGGAGAAACCATCCTTTGCAGGTCTGTTGCAGCATGCAGGTAAAGGTAAGAAGCCAATAGAACATAAGTGAATTTCCATTCACATTTCAACAAGGTGTTTTCACAAAGACTTATAAGGAAAGAATTTTCTTAGGTTAAAAAGTGGTTTAATTACTTTTTTTTTAAATTAATATGTTTGAAAAAAAATCCTTACATCAAAGGGAGATACTGATAAATGCTGACAAAGCAACAAGTGAACTTCATTGATTATAGACTGATAGATCTGAAGGAGAAACACTATTAGAACAATTGGGAACAAATCCAGTTGAGAACAAGGAGAAAACATAAACAACAAGGTACTGTAAAAACCAGCAATACTCTTACATCATCAGTTCTTCCATTACTCCATCTCAAAAAGTGTAATATGTATCTACTGATGTAGCAGAGAATGGTGGCAATGAGCAGCAGCTAGCAATAGGTTATAAAGAAGGAATGTTTTGATAAAGTAATACTCTGATGATAGAAAATCAAAAAAGATAAGAAAATACAGTAAAAATACTAGTAATTTTGTGTCCCATGCAGAAGGAAAGAGAGGAATATATTCTTTGTGTCTTTAAATAACCATGGGTTCATCTCATGTGAAATACTGTCCAGCAGGCTAAAACACACTGACATAAATGTTTTCATGGACAATAGACAATTAAACTGAAAATGTGAATGCATTTCATATAAGGCCTAGATAAGTAGCTCAACAGTAGCCTAGAGGCAGCTTTAGCTCAGAAGAATGACTAACATACAGATTGCTAGAAACTGAATGCTACATCACTTGAATTATCATGCTACATTTGCCAAGTTTTGTTTCCTCCTTGTTTTCCCTAATTGTTGGGTATTGACTGCTGTCAGAAACTGGCAAAATAAATATTTGGTCTTAGAATAACTCAGTACAGGTAAAACCAACTCTTAAGATCCGATTAGTGACCTGAGACCATATGCTGAAGTCAATAATACACATTTTATTTAACAGTAAATGGGGGTGGGTAGGGGGAAAGGAAGGGAGATGTAAAGTGGGAGATAGTCTCCACTTGTGGATCCAATGGTATGGTGTTAGTCTTTCTTCACTTTAGGCTTCTTGGTGATGGTATGTCCTGAGGTGGTTCAAAGCTTTTCACTATTTATATAGTTTAGCAAACAAATAAATTAATGCTCACTGGCTACACAGTTCTCTTACTGTTAGTCCTGTGCTCAGTCTTTCTCTTCATTTGAGTCAGTGCATTTCTTGTTTCAGTGGGTTGTGATCTTCCCCGCCAGAATTACCTTCACCCAACTGGAGCTGATTTCAGCACAGTTGCTGAATTGGCTTTCCTTGTGGACTAGAAATTCTATGTTCTTTGTGTCCATTATAGGTGATCTATTCTTCGCCTCCAGCTTTGTTGCCTTCCCCTAGGTCTGAGATAACACCCAACAATAGTACCATCTTTATCTTATCTTGAGTTCCTGTCACAGTGGCTTAATTTATAGTCCCTTATATTTGGAGGCATATTCTTCAGTAGTCACTGTTGCCCGTCTATCCCATAACTCGGGGTGATCTTTGTTTGACCAGTGATATTTGTATTTTCAGTTGCTTCTTTACACAGATTTCCACAGAGGGAATTGTTGTCTGGATGCATTAACCAGGATTTGCTACCCTGATCTCACCTCTGCCAGGATAGAAACAGCCTGTCGCTCCCTTCTATGCTTATCTCATGGTGATGTTCTATGGCCTGAAGAGTGCTTGAGACAGGCAGCTGTGTTCTTTAAGTCCTTACACCAGCCGTACTACATATTTCATTGTATTAGACTATTCAAATACAATATGTTGATTAGTAAATATTATAAACAGAAGCAGTTTACCCTCACCTACTACCTGACCCAGCAGACAGACAGCAATTTCTAAACAGCATAGTTGCCTACGGTCACTAGTCATGTCTGTGAACACACTAATTAAAGCAGCTCACTTTTAGCAAAACAGGAACTTCAATAAATTACAAAGCAGAAAAGGTTTGATGTAAAGGTTAGATAATCCTGCACAGCATGATGAAACCTGGACCTGTTTTTACTTTTATTCCTATGACAAGGAAATCTGAATGGTGATGATGTCTTGAAAAGCATGCAGCTCATAAAAAGAAACCAGCAGGAAGTCTTAAAAAAGAAGGATAGTGCTTTGTAGAAAATAATTTTTCATCCTGAGTACAATTAAGCTTCGTGGACAAGCAGGCCATTACATCCTGTCGCTAAATATCACAACCCAAAGCCCCCTAATGAACTGATTAGCATTCTTGTTTCTTTAGGAAGTCAGAGACATGCACAGTTGGTTCACTCTTTTATTGACAAAGTCTGTAATTATGAATATTTCTCCTATATATTAGATTGCGTTAATTTGTGAGCCATCGTGTGTATGCTAGCTGAAAAGAAATAGTTATTATCTCAATTCTTCTGTTTCCTTTAATTAGGAAAGTCAAAGAATATTGAATTGATATCGATCTAACGTATTAAATCCATTGAGTGAAATGTTCCATAAAAAGCACAGTGAACAAAATACATTTGTACATTCAAAATAAAAATTTAGTGGGTTTAGGAAGAGTATTTAAATTGCATATTAAAAGTTTAATTAAGTGATTTAGTCAACATGCTGTTTATCAGTAGAGCTTCCATCTTCTGATTTTCCAAGCAGCAGCTGAGAAAGTTTGAGCTTGCTGATAAAAGTGGTGTTGATGGTGTTCTTTTACAGAAACTTATGGAACTAATACTTGAGAGACAATCAGCTGATTGCTGCTTTTCAGCTAGGAAAAAAATCCTTTATTTTGATCAATTAGCTGTTCCTTTGCCATTTAATTTGATTTGTTGACATTGCAGAAAGGGGAGGAAGAAACAGTACTTAAATGAGTCAGAGCCTTCACTACCAAATGAGGTAAAAGAAACCCATTTCAGCTGCAGGGAAGGGACTTGCTGCCTCCAAACTGTTGGTTATTTAATTGACCTCATAGTTTGAAGGTCCCCCTGTGCAACATAAATGAATCTGTAAGATGTCCTTGCATCCTAAGGATTTTGTGTATTACAGAACCTAAACTCTTCAGGTAAAAAAGGGTTGTGTGTTGCTCTTTGGTAGAAGGTCAAAATGTTAACTGTGTGGACAGGTAATGAGATAGGGCATTGGCAACCAGTGTAAATTTAATTTAGGTCTATACTTCTTTTAATATCTGGTCTGGACTTGAGGCATATATTATAGCTAGCACTGGTTTTACTTGTAATATATGATACATACACAATGGATGCAGCAACTTTGTGTGATACAAATACCTGCCAATTTGTTTTAGTATTATAACCTAGAGATAAGTAGGAGTGAGTCAAAGAGAAGGTATTATTTGACAAGTACTCTTCAGAAGGTACTGATTTAAAAATTTAGACATTTCTATGTTTCTTGAACTATTATTTTCAGATGCAGAGATTTTCTGTTGAACCTTGGTATATGCATATAAAAAGAATTCTCTCTGACATGTATTTTTCAGACAATTGCAATTATTTTCCCAAAATGTGAGAAATCCTTAACAGTCCTACAGCATTCACACTGCTTGCTCTTAGTAGAAAATCATTTGTTGAAATGGTTTGAAGTGACCACAAAGCATTTTGCACCAGTGTTCAAAAGGTTTGCCATGTTTTGTGGAGGCTGTTGTCATCCAGTATAGTGGCAGTCTCAGTTCCCTTTTGAAGATTCTTCTAAAATACAAGTAGTGAATACTGGCATCTTTTATGAAAGTGTTTGGTAGAGATTAAAGTTATTCATCATCTTTTCTAGGGTAACAGCTGTTTTTACTTAGCTTGATATGCTACACTATGTTAGTATCTTATATACACAATGTATTAAAATCCATATAAACTTCAGACAAGCAATTCAATGTGAAAAGAGCTGCCATAATATGCAAGACCAAACATAGAGCAGTTAGAAATTTTGCCACAGATCTTGTCTCAGCTGTGCAATGCTGTCCTGTTACATTAATTAGCAGAACGATCTGTAGTCCAGTGATTCCAAAAAGGCAGTCCATGAAGTAAAGCCATTTCAGAAAAAGTTAACAAATACCAAACTACTTGATATTGTTTTCTTCCCACCTGTGTTGCAGCTCAGCTGTACTTCTGTCTTCATTCATCCAAAACCAATGAATTGTGTAGTTGATAATGTGTATGTATCAACCTATTCATAATAATTACAGTTGGGATTGCTGTACTCAGTAGTATTCCCTGTTGTTTCCATTTTAGCTAGAGCTGGCTAACAAAAGCCATATTTAAGGAGAAAAGGAAGAGGAGTTATTAAAAGTACCTAAATTGAAGCACAGTCTCAGTAGAATGCCAAGAGCTTAGAGGTATCCCATAATGCACCAGATGGAAAATAAAAATCTCAGTATTCGTCATGTCTGGCATTGAAATATTAGATAGCAAAACATCCTGCCAGAATACTGTTATTTTGTCTTTAAAATTATGCATCAGATATTCAAGGGGAGTCAGTTTACAACAGTATAAAATGAACCATCTTGTATGGACTCTATTAACCTAGCTGTAATTTTAGCGGTGTCTTGAAGAATATCACAGAAATTTTCTCTCACTTCCTCCACTCCCCAGGTTTTCTTTTCAGGATATTTTTTGGAATTTACAAGATGAAGTCTACATTTGACTGATAATTTCAACCCTTTTTTTGTTTTGCTTCCTAGAAAATGAAAAATACTGGAGTGTTTAATATCTGGCATTTATGTAGAGGACAGCAAAACTAATTTATCTATTTTTCCTTTACCCTTCACTCTATGAAAATAAACAGCCTCACAATTGCAAAAAACTATAATTTTTCATAAGATCTGCTAATAGTCAAAGAATCACAAATAATAATTATCCTAAATTTTAGGATCAAAATTTAACCAGATGTAGGAATTATTTTTTCTAGTTTCACTCTTCTTTGTTGTTTTGGTTGTTTGTGTTTTTGTGAACTGGTGACATTTCTTTTGACGGTCTTAGCTTGTTTTGTCATGTCTTGTTTCACATGATCCTTTTCTATATAGTCCTTGGGCAGCATTTATAGACAAACCTCTCATCAACTTTCTCTGCTTTCCTACCAATAGCTTTTTAAGAGTCTGAATAATTTTTTAAGAATCTCAAGTGTAAAGATCAGTTTCCTGTGCGCTGTGCTCATCTTGGGAGCTGAGTAAAGGAGATTCAAATTGGTGTAGAAGAAAAGAGGGTTGGCAGCATCAGTTCTCTTTGATCTGTTGCCAGCCACTCAGCACAGGCAGTCTGGAGCTGCTTATGAGCTGCATCTTGTGAAGTTACTAAAAGCATGAAAAGAAGTTTGTACTGGCAAAAGAGCCACATTGAGAAAGTCTGAAATTAGGTGGTTGATGGGTGATGGAAGATGTATCTTTTAAAATTGTTGAATCTTGACTTTAGGTAGTCCTTTTTCACAAGACTGTCGTAGGGGAGGTTGTTCTGCACTTATATAATCAGCTAGTAGCCATTAGTGACTAATTAGAATATTGTGAAAGTGCATTATCTCTCCCTTCCTGCACATATCTGAGATCACTATTGTGTGAATTTCTGGCCTGGATTCTAAATCACAAAAAAAACCCCAGGAACTTCTTACTTGTTATTTTTAAAGCAACCTTAATCAACCAGAAGGACACTTAACAGTGCAGCTGAAATGGAATTCAGCTTCTAAACAAAACTAAGCTAAAAAAGGAGTGCATTGCAAAAAACCTGAAGAATGAAAACAGTCATCCAGCTGTAAAACATTAATATGTACTGGTCACTAGTGGAGTTCCCCAGGGCTTGGTATTGGGGCCAGTCCTGTTCAACATCTTTATTGATGATCTGCACTACAGGATTGATTTCACCCTCAAGCAAGTTTGCTAACAACACCAAATTGGGTGGGACTGTTGATCTGCTGGACGTAGAAAGGCTCTGCAGAGGCATCTGTGCAGCCTGGGATGATGGACTGAGGCCAGTGGTACGAGATTCATTAAGAAAAAATGCCAGGTTCTGTGCTATTCTGTTGGTCTAGATTTTCATGCACTTGAATAAAAATTCTGCGCTTTATAAAGTGACCATAGTGTATTTATTCTGTAATAGAAAGTGTGCAAACACAGTGAATTCTCTTTTGCAGTAGAGGTGGGCAATTTAGAGTAAAAATAAAATGGCTATTTCTTGTCTTTTGTAGTATTCACTGCAGCAGAAAAATAAGGGAACATAAATATTTGTTTATCTACCCTTCCATTAAAGTACACACTTCCTGAAGTTGCCCAACATAGAGAAATGGCCATGTAGAATATTTTGTCTTTGAGCTTCTTTGGCAAACTACGTTATTGGAAGTTCTGAATAAACATAGAGGTTTTTATTTTATATGCAATATTTTGATGCTGTTTATAAATTGCTTATCTTTTATAGAAGTAGTTTTATTGTTTTCACCTCTAATTTAATTAAGTTGTGTTGACATTGTGAATAGCCTTAGAAAAATCATAAATACCTAATACGGCTTTCAGGAACAGAAATAAATGCATTGCTGTTACAATGAAGTTTTTTATCTTTCATGAGTTTTACTTTTGATACTGTTTATCAATATTTCTGTTTTTACTCTAATTTTATTAGGGACTGTCGTATTTATTGATAAAGTATTCAGGTTAATTATTGGTATCTGTACCTAAATTCCTAGGATATTGTAATTTATATACCTAAGCATTTAGTTTCAATAAGAAGACAATGATACTAAATAAACTACATGGGTGCTTGAAGTTAGATTAGTTACATACCTTTCATTTCATTTAATAAGAAATTATGTAGTAATTGAATGATCTTTAAATTTAAAGTGGTTGAGGTATTTTGATGAAAGTCCCTGAATTTATTCATAGGCTTAGTATACACAGTAAATACCAGGAAGCATGTACAACATGAAAGGAATTCTTTTGGTCCTTATTTGAGGAAATAAGAAATTGGTATGACATACAAGTCAATGTTAAATGAAAGCAGTGTTTTTGATTGGATTCACTGAGTATTCTTGAAGCCTTAACAGCAATGTACAGCTTCCTAGTTCATGCCAAAGAAGATTTTCAGAAACTTTCACGGATGCACGAGAATATGGAAAAACTCTATCAGAATGTGATGGGGTATTTTGCCATTGACCTGAAGAAAGTTTCAGTGGAGGAGTTTTTAACGGACTTAAACAACTTCAGGATGATGTTCATGGTACAATATATTTATTTTATATCTAATGTTTCTTAGAAGTTATATTGTGTAGCCTTGTCTATATGTATGAATTTGGATAATAAGCTGATTTGTGTCACATCTGGCTTCTTATTACATGGCTTAATTTACTGACTACGCTCCTGCAGGAATATTGTATGTGCATGAATTTCGTGACAAAATCTGGAGGAATGATCCAGCTAATGCCTATAGATCAAAAGAAAGATTGAAAGATTCACTTAGTCATTCTGCCACCTACTCCTCATTGCAGCCTAGTCATTACAACTTATCATTACAACACATGTATTTAGGTTGCTTGCATGTTTCCCAGTCTTGTTTGGTTTTACTTGGTGGGTGTGGTTTTTTAATGATTTCACACAGTCTGAAGATATAGGTGGAAAAAATTACTTCTTTCACAGGTATTGAGAAACAGTTTGAAATTCATATAATTCATATCCATCAGTTTTGAGGAAAGCGCTTAAACTGGAACCAATATTTAGCAACCATTTGGAACATGTAATGATTACTAAGCCTCTGCTGCTTCAGAGACTCACAACTAAAAACCAAGATACTATTCAATTGCAATAATTGTGCTTGACAAGTTACATATGCCAGATTTTTGGGAACAGGGGCATTGATTGTGTTTTCCTAACTTGATCAGTGCCTAATACAAAGCTCAGTAGTCTGATTTCAGAATTAATAAATATTACAAAATATTATTTTAATTTCTGATGTTTAAACCATACCTCCGATGCAAATGTTGTAGAATTTTAAAAGGTTAGGTTCATGTTGAGTTGGAGGCTCTAAGAAAGTGGTTGTGCTTTGTATTAATTTTCTCATATTTCTTCTTTGTGTCTTTAAAATTAGCACTGATGCTAGCCTCTACTTCACAGCAGTTTCATGAAGATAGATTAATTAACGCTTCAAAACAGTTAGGTATTATTGATGAGCGTGATAGAAGAAACCTTGAGGAAAATTAATAATTCTGTCTTGCAGAGTAGTTTGAAGGCTATATGAAAAAGATGTGTAGATAAGGCATGAAACCTCCTATCATTCAATGACACTAATCAAAATCTTGAGTAGCTGCTCAGTTTTGAGACTTTTCAGAAAAGATTTTTGAGATGCCTAGCATGAGACAAATGAGCTGATTTTCACGATTGTTTAGTATTGGGGTTTATTACTGACAGAAACTGAAGGTGATGGTTATCTTAGAAAATTTAGTTCAGAAGACTTGTAAATTTGGTGCTAAAAAATTATTGCGTGATTTTGAAGCCCAGACTAAAAGATGACTTGTCACCAGTAGTTATGGGAGAGTGCAGTTCAGTCAACTTGTTGTCATGCAAAGTTGATGATTTACATGAAGTATTTTCCTACTTACGATTTTTTTTTAATTCTTAATTAATGAAAATTTATTTAAAAGATTTTAAAATCTCTGTGTTTAAATCTGGAGCCCTAGACTTGTGTTTCATAGCTAACTTTGATTTGCACTTTGTATTTCAATGTTATTTGGTAGCTGTGACAACTATTATTTGCACTCTGTGAGCACCAAATCTAGAGTACAGTCACTTGGCCAGATCCAAAAAAAAGGTGTGAAGCATCTTGCCTTCAGAGCTTTAGCTTTCACAGCTAAATTACTGGTACACTCAGTGGAACATCTTAGGTATCAGGTATCCCTGTTAACCTCCCTGTGTACTTTCACAGCATCATGGATGCTGCTAACAAGCTCATTCCTTTCCTGGGAAGGATAGCTTTCATGATGAAGATATTGTCTAATGGTTAGAATTTTCCTCCAGTTGTAGGAGAGGGAGCAAACACACCTTGAGGTAACAGCTCTTCTGTCCAAGACTAAGCTAATCAGGCTAATCATAGGGTACAGAAACCCCTTGCTCCTATTGGAACTAGGTTACTCTTCAGCAGAGACATAACTTCAAGAATCAGAAGAAGAGCAACAAAGTATAGGGCACAGTAAAAGTGTACCCTAGACTCTGTTTTTCCTTTATATGAAGCAAATACTTAAATAAAAATTATAAATTACCCTGGAAGTTGCAAGAGAGAACCCAAGAATGCCTCTAGTTTGGAAAATCAAGGTCTTGGCATTCCACTTACATTTCGTGTTGAAAACACATGTCGGATAGAATTTGGCCTTAGGGCATATTTGTAGGAGAGTTTGAGTGTCTAATCTTGTGTTTTAGTCAAAGGAGATGCATACTTAATTAATTTAGTGGAATTTGGAAAGCTGTCTACCTGATGTCTCAAAGGAGATGTAACAACAGAAGTACCTGGTATCCTGGAGAAGCAACTTAAATAGTACTCAAGATATCATCAGCCTGAAATTTCAAGCTTTGACATAGAATTTGTGGAAAATTGGTTTCCTGTTAGAGAAAGGCTGAGGGCAAGGTGTGATACTCCAAAGCATCCAATTTGCACTGCATATGAAGGTATAAACTGTTAAGTCAGGCCCACTTGTTCAGTGTGGTTAAGAAGAATAGACATCTGCATTTGAATGACTGCAGTCTGAGGCTGAGTCCTACTGATATTATTTTTGGGGAAAAAGTAGGTGCAAAGTAGAAATTTTCTTCGTCTCTCTATAAGGAAAGTGTGTAATTTCTGCCAGTATTGTCAAGTACCAGGTCCCATTTGGATTTTATCCAGTAATTTATCCAGTAGTTTATTCTACAGAATGCCCAGTCTGAAAATCAGCAAATAATTTGTCAAAATTATTTTAATCAAAAATTGTAGTATTTTTTAGGAAGCATCTACCCTCTTCTCCCTGAATCAAGAAATTTGACTGAGATGACTTTGGAGAAGTCACTGTGAAAGTACAGTTTTGCTTTGTATAAAAAATCCATTCTATTTTCGTTTTTCATGATGGAAAGCTTATTCTTCTTTAGTTATCCAACATAATATTTCTTCACAAGCTTTATGTGATAGTTTTTTCCCCCCCTTCTTTTGGTCACTCTCTATGACAGTGATGCTGCAAACAGTGCCTGTGTGCCTGTGCAAGTATTGCTGTAATCCACATTTGTCTGTACTATGTAATACTTGGCAGCCCGTTTTTTTTTCTTTCCTGAGTGCAGTCTGGATGTTTTCCCGATAAAAACAAATGAGCTGCAAAATTGCAGCTTTTGCCTCAGACCTTGTAAAGATGTTAGCCATTTTGTAAGAGGAGACACTTTAATATATTATCAGATTCAGGGTTCTATGTAGCTGTTCTGAATAAAACAACTGTCTACAATGAAGAATAGGTGCACTTATGCAAATGTAGATTCTTAGAGCACTGAGAGTTTACCAGTCTACATAGCTGACATTAAAATAATGAAAAGGTAATCCCAAAATACTTTTGTTAAAAATGTATTGAATGTAACAGAGTTCTTTTGCTTAGTGTCTGAATATGCAAAATATTTTTATTTCAAAACTCTGAAACTCATGGTTCTGTTTTAGCTTCACTGGAAGTTTTAGAGTACATATTTATAATTCTAAATAAACAGTATTGTGCAGATATTAACCAGAATTTTTAAACCTACTGAATTAATGCAAATGTTTATAAGAATAAGAAAAATGCAACCTATTACACAGGCAGCCTTGTTTTGCTTGGTGTAGTGGCAGCATGAGAAAGAAGAAAGTGTTGAAATTGTTTTAGAACTACAAATCGTAACATACATTTTTGTAGAACAAGGTGGTTTAGACATTTTGAATTCTTCCTACATGTGTATTCTTAAGATGCATTTCTTGCTGAATTTATAATCCTCATTTGGGAGCAATTAGTATGCTTTTAATGTATTTATTCTGAATTTGCTTACTCTTCTGAATAAAATGTTCTAAATATGGAATGTGAAATGCTTACTTGATTTGATAAATTAATGTTAGTTAGGGGTTACAGTTTGAGAGCTTTTTTCTTTGTTTTTAAGGTTCAGCTTTGTTTTTGCTAAGACTTCCATTTTAATGGAACTCTATTACCTTTTTTTATAGCAAGCAGTAAAAGAAAATATGAGGAGAAGGGAAGCAGAAGAAAAACAGAGACGTGCTAAAATAGCTAAGGAGAAGGCAGAAAAAGAAAAACTAGAGAGACAACAAAAGAAAAAACGCTTGTTAGAAATGAAAACAGGTAAGTGATGTAGAAAACACATTTGACCCAGCATTTTACTGGAAATAAATCTTCTATTTTTTCATTATCTGAATGTGCTATGAGAAAAAAAAAAAACAAAACAAAAGAGATGAATGCTTTTTCATTGGTCAAAGTTTTCAGCAAAGAGGTGTTTAAATTTTGGGTTTTTTTAATGAGCTTTCCTTATTGCCTGGGGTTTTGAGTTATAAAATAAATCAAATTGCTGCTTTTGTTTTTCCCTTGGAATATATTGAACCTTGTGTGACCACGTGTAAGTTCAGTTATGCTCAAACCCCTTTATGTTACTTGAGAAAAGACATTTTCCAAATCAAAAAGCCATTTTCTTTAACTAATCTTACATACTCATTTTTGTTCTTTTATAAGACTAAGCTCTTCCTGAATTACTTGGTATTTTTCTTTGAGTATGTCAATTGTTATTTTAACAGGTCCCTACTGAAACACCTCAAAAACCCCTTCAGCCATGCATTTGAAAAGTTACTGGTACTATATTGTCTTTTGTACCAAAAGAGATGGCAGATGCTGTGAGTTTTCTGTTACTAAAAGAGGTGTCTGATGATCCTCTCTATGCCTGTATTTTATCCTAGACTGAGCTTCTGTAGTCCTTCAGAATGATACATGACTTACTGTGTAATTGCCATGAGCTTCTCTTTTTCTTTTCCTGAGCAGATCTTGTTAAACAGTTCCCTACCTAAAGCCTGGTTGGCACCCTTGGCATAAATGATTATCTGTCTCTTCCAGTTTTCACTAATAGCTAGAGTAGGTGTGCTTAGTTTCAGAGATGTTTCAGACCAAAAGTCTTTGATTCATTTTTATAAGCCTGTCCATGTTTTGAGGTGTGAGTTCTTGTGGGAAATCAGGCAGCTGCTCTCCGGACACAGAAATTCTAAGTACAATTCAAGACCCAATCAGAAAACAACCAGTGACAATCTTTTCAATGCTCACAGAAGATAGAGGAGGCTGCCAAAGACTAGGAAGGGGTAAAAGTGGTGTCTGTATTTATGCGTGGTTGGAAATGTTTCAAACAAGATTTCTCGTAGACATTTCTCTCAGATTTCTCTCAGTATGTATGACTGATAGCATTTTGGATGGAAAATTGATAGTCTTTTAGTCCAAGTTAAAGCTGCTCTCAAGTCCTGTTCTTCACAATGTTCTTCACATGTTCAGTCTTCCCAGAATACAGGTGCCAACATTGGAGACTTATGTGATATACATAAGTCTCCTATGTATGTAGGCCTCTGATAGTGAACCTTTCCACTTCAGCTGATGTGACAGGGAACTAAGTACTTGTCCTCTACTTGGCTTTAAGTTGCTTGGGGTTTTGATATCATGCAAGTGTATAGAAAGATGTTTCTTCTCCTGTGAGTCATGGAAGGTTCAGTTTGAAATGACTGATCTAAACAGCAGATAGTAGAAGATGGTGTTAAGGTCACTTCAAGATATAAATATCTTGAGCCTGATATTGAATAAATTGGCCACTGATGAGTTATAAGGTTTCTTGTGCCTTTTTGCAACAGATTTTCAAGTCGACTAGAAAACTTGAATTTTGGGAGTGGGAAGGAAAGGACGTGTGGTAGATTTGTTTGTCAGGGAGGACAACAACAAATGTGTGAAAAATGGGGTTGTTTGTTTTGGTTTTTAATGATGATAATTATTATTATTTTAGCAGTCTTACTGAAATTATACTTAGAGTATTTAATTGGAGACATAATGTAGCTCTGATTTTTTGGAGTTACCTAGCTAATGAAAAAAACCCCACATTTTTTTCTTTTTCCCTTTTTCCCTTTTTTTTTCCTAGCTATGATTTGTTCATTTAAAGGCTGTCTTCTCATTAAGAATCTGTAAATCAGTCATGTCTGATCTGCTAAAAAAGTCGTAACCAGGTCCTCTGTCTGTTAAAATATCAAAACACTCTTGCCTGAAATGTGACTTGGGAGTAACTGATTTTTGCTGCCTGTTATTTCTTTATATGATGACTAGATCACATGTTAGATTTGTGGGAACATTATTTCAAATATTGCTCGAGTAAAACTCATTGATGTAACCAACCCAGAAGTTATTTTTGGGGTTTCAAAGAGGTGCTTATTTGGTAGAAAAGATGGGAGTATATATACTAAATAGTTCTTCAATTTTTTTTTCTCAGTGGATAGATCATAGTGTATTCTACACCTCAACTCTTTTTTTTTTGAGTAACATGACATTTTAACTGAAAATGATTTGAAGATTAGGAATGGCTGTGAATCCCTTTACTATGTGCTACTTCATGGTTTCTTAATTGTGTTATAAATGATCAAATTGGTAGCTAAATTTATAAAAAAATTTAACAAAGATTTATTAGATCGATAACAAAAAAAATAGAATTTCAAAAGACCACTACAGCTAAGACAGCGTCAGCCCTGGGTGCAGACGCTGGGTGAACCGAGATCTGACTGACAAAGTGCCAGCGTTTCCCCAGTGGTTCACCCCGACTGCTTCAAGCAGCCAGCTTATATACAGTTTATTCTGCCTGAGGCAGGGATGACCGAACATTTCTTTGTGTCTCTTCACATGTAGAACTGGATCCATACATGTGCAGGAATAGACAAAGGTAGGTCCAGGGGTCCAGATGGATGTCTGAGCACCTTGGCAGAGTCTGTATGTAGCAGAGTGACAGCCTGGTTCTTGAGTATGGTAGATGTAATCTTCCCAGGTGCAGGTCCTGTGAGTGATACAGACATTCCACAGAAACGATCAATCATGGCCCAGGAAGGGCCATCTTTTATATGTTAACAGACTTGATATTATCTTAACATTCTCTGGGAACTAATTGAATAAAAATGAGATTCTGGTCTTAGTTAGGGTGATTACAGATATATTTTATATTTTTATTAGATATTATAACTTTATTAAAATTTATTTTATTAATTTAATTTATGTTTATAATTGTTAAGTTTTTAATTATTTATATTTATTTATTACTGATAAGGATTTTTTACAAATAGAGTACTCTTTTACACTATTTGGTATTTTCTTGGTGGGATGTTTTGATATATTATTTATTTTTACAGTTATTTGATTTTTGAATTTTGTTAATGCTTTTGTAGCATTTGCTGGTATATATTTTTTTTAACTATATGATCTTAGATGTGTTGTTTTTGGAAGCTCTTTCTGAATTTACAGGAACTATAGCAATTTGTATTTCTTGGACTACGGAATGGATTAGTCTGATAAAACGTGGGATCAGACAAGGGAGGAATAGGATTACAAGAAACATTACTTTGTTTTACTATGTTTTATTAAATAATTTGTCCCACCATGAAGATTGTGGAATTGAATTTTATTTTTGGATAGGGATATGGGTTATTTTTTTGATTTTGGCTGTTAAATTTTTTATGGTTTTTTTATAATTATTGATTTTGATATAACATTTTGACTTATTGAATTTTTTACACACTTTCTTTTTTTTGGCTAGCAAATAGTCTAGAGCTATTTGATTCTGGTACGCAAAGGCCCGTACCTGGGTGTGCTGCTGGCTCAGTAAATCTAGGGCTTAAGAGGTGTGATTTAAAATAATTTTTATAACTGCTTGCAGCTTAATCAATCTGTTCAGTAGATAAATCGGAGTTTTATACTTGTAGTTTTTATTTTGAACTTACGTGGCTTGTTTATAATAATTATTATTTGTGCTGCTGGCTATTTTTTTTCTTTTCAGGTTTGTTTACTGTTTATTATTGGTATTACTTTTTTAGACTTTTTTTTTTAGGGTCTCGTATAATGGAGTTTTTAACAGATTACTTTTTGGTTTTGGGAGACTCAAGAAAACTGGTCGGATCATACTTAAAGTGCATGATTTCTTTTATTTGGAGGGTAATTTACTGTATGGGGTTTTTTTACATATTTAGTAAATTTTATTAGGGGCTTTTTCTTTGAAATTTATTTTCTTTGGGTTTTTTAGTATTCTTTTATACTTTCCAAGGATTGGAAAGGGTTGGCTGTTGGACTCTTGACTTAGCACAATTTTATTTTTTTGTCTTATTCAAAATTTGTTTCTTTCTTCTGGCTTCAGTACCCCAAGGGAGGGGCTAGGTGTTAGACCCTGCTTTTCATGTCTGAGTTCGCCATCAGGGTAGATGCACACGGAGTGTACCCTACCATCTCGGTGTACTTTTTTTTTTTTTCGAACTGATACAGATTGTGCTGATTATTTTTTGATCTAAAATCTATCCCTTGGGTCTCTGCGCTGATTTGAGACTCTCGGATTGTCTCATTTCAAGAGCTGCTCTGGAGTTAAATTTTTTCTTTTCTAAGGTCATTTTTTTTGCAGATTTTAGCTTTTTAAAAATTTAGCAATTTGACAAACTTAATTTTGTTGCGATTTTTTGTGTTAAATCAATGAACAAGTTCTTATTTGGGGAAGGTAATTCTCTGTTAGAGTATTGTTTTTCTAGTATTTCATATTGCTTGTTTAATGTTTTTATTGGTTTTGTTTGACTTTGTTTTTTTTTAATTTTGACTCCCTCCATTTCAGTTCCTGAGTTATCTCCTTCATTCTTCCCTCAGGATCCTTGTTATTTTTATTTTTTGCAAAGTAAACAACTCTGTCATATTGGAGGCACACTTTGTCATCATTAGCTGGTGCCAGGTCCAATATGAGTGGGTCTTTGTTCAGGGTAAATTTGCTGTCAAATTTTGTGTTTTTTGTTATTTAGTATATTTTTTTATTTATTATGCATATTTTTAGCTTTACGTTGTCACAGCACAACGGATTCACTTGGTGGTATGCGATAGATTTTGCTTTCTCCCCGACCCACATGTTACATTGATTACAAATGGGGATTGACGCTGGTTTTATACTTCGTTTTCTCATTTGATGCTCGTGATCACTTGACTGCTCGTGCTCTAGCTCTGCTTTGGGATTGATACACTAAGTTTTGATTTTTAATTTATCTAATTTAACTTGAATGCCATTTCTTTAACAGTATCTGCTAGTTTTCTTGAGACATTTATTTGGGGTTTGGTATGTGGAGTGTCTTTTGCGACTGGGACTACTTGAGTGCACTTTTTGCACTTTTTTGTGGAGCTGTAACTTCTGCTTTTCTTCGGGACTTCAGTGCGCAGACTCTGTGTCTCGCACATAACTAGGCTCACTCTAATCAGGATTCTTACTAGGCGTGCTCCTCTGCCTTTGCTTCTGCCCCTGGGGTGCTACTAGCAGCGAGGAAGACTATTTTCGCGGCAGCAGGAGAATCCTTTGGGGAAGATGCTTTCGGACTTAGCTGCATACTTTTTTTAAAAGGCGCCCCACCGTGACACTCTAATTGTATCAGAACTGCACAGGACTTTGATGGATTTTTGGCACTTTACATCTAAGATTTTTGCTCGAGATCTAAATTTCTTACGCACCCCGTTTTGAAAAATGCGAAACTACTCTTCAGAGTCTAATTCAATGATCCCCAAATTGTTGGCTAAGGTCAGGATACGGTCAGTCAGTTTAAGTTTTTCTTCTAAACACTGAGTACACAGTCTTTTTGGCTTCTGTCTTTTTTTACAATGAATGACAAAAATATTTTTTTTTTACAATATTCACACTTAAAGTGTACAAACGGATAGCATACACATCTGACAGTATACAACTTATCTGCTCGCTGTTGGTCAGTTACGAGGACGCTGGAGTTTGATCTTCAAGTCGCCGGGGGAAGTAATCTTCTACTTGGGTTCTTCTTTTTGTTGTTTGACTTTTTTCACTCTAGAGACGTGCATCTAGCCTTTCTCTGCTCTCTGAATGGCCGTGTCTGTTGTCAGGAGTACAAGAAAAGGACCTTCCCAGTGAGGAGAAAGCGGCACCTCTTTTTACACTTTGACAAACACTTTGTCTCTTGGTTGGATTTTGTGAATGGCGAACTTTAGAGGAGCGCTCTGTGTCACTATTCCCTGCTTTCGGAGTTCTTGCAAATTTTTGTTGATTGCAACCAGGTATGGTTGAATCTGACTATTTTTAAACCTGGGGTGTCCTACTGGCATTTCATGTTTATATGGCATTCCATATAACATTTCGAACGGTGAAAGCCCCGTCTCTGAGTGAGGCATGGTTTGGATATTAAGCAGTGCAAACGGCAGACACTTCAGCTAGGACATTTTTGTTTTTAAAATTAATTTAGATAACTGTGTCTTTAAAGTTTGATTTATTTTTTCTACTTGTCCTGAACTCTGGGAGTGCTACAGAGTGTGGTACTCCCATCGGATGCCCAGTGCATCAGCCATCTGCTTAATAACTTTTGATATGAAATCTGTTCTTTGATCTGAATTAATGCAACTCACTACTCCATATCAGGGTATAATTTTTTTTAACAATTTTCTGGCCACAGTCTGGGCCGTTGTCCGTGAGCTGGGGAAGGCTTTTACTTAATGGGTTAATTTATTTATAATTATTAATACAAATTTGAACTTTTTCACTTTTGGCAATTTTGTGAAATTAACTTGAATTTTTTCAAATGGTCGGTACGCAATGGGGTGACTCTTCAGGGCAGCCTTTCTGGCTTTTGATTTGTTTACTTTTTGACAAATCAAACATTTTTGTATTTCTTGTCTCGCTAATTTATAAATTCTCTTGCACCCAAAAAATTTTAGAAATTGCTCTGCCAGGGCTTGTGCCCCCCAGTGCGTTTTCTGGTGCAATCTCTGCAAAATCTTTCTGGTAAAACTTCTGGAAATTAATTCCCTCTCATCAGGTAACTTTTACTTACTTTTTTTTCAAGTTTGCTTCGATCTTTTCATAGCATTCAATCTCCTTTTGGGAGAGCTGAGGGGGATTGTCAGGGGTCTCTTCCCCTTTGATTTCTGGGGTACTTACCACCATCAACGCCGCAGTTTTGCCTCCTAGTCTGCTAAATTGTTCTCTCTGGTCCGGAACTGAATCTCTGTCTGATGACTTTTCACATGAACTACTTCAATTTCTTCTGGCTCCTTTAGAGCTTCTAAGATTTGCCAGAATAATTTTCTGTATATTAGTTTTTTTCTTCTTGTGTTGATCAGTTTTTTGGTTTTTTTAATTTTTTCAAATATATGAACTACTCTAAAAGTATACTTTGAATCTGTGAAAATGTTTTTTTTTTTTTTTGTCTTTTCAATGCTTTCAAAACGGCGTAAAGTTCGCATGCTTGTGCAGACCAGCTCACATTCAGGGGACTTGTTTTTATTACTTTTTTCGTTTTTTCATTTACAACTGCGTATTTCGATTTTCTTTTTTTATTATTATTTTGTTTGAACTGTTTACAAACTTTTTTTTTTCTTGTTTAATTTTTTTTTTAAATTTTTTCTGATCTTGGTCTGCAGTTTGACTACTTCTACACAGTCATGAACTAACTTTTCTGCAGCTTCCCCAAACAGGAACCGCGCCGGATTCTGCGCAGTCATTGTCCGCAACTCCAAGTCTTGCGAGTGAATCAAAATGGCTTCATATTTTAGCAACTTTGCATCAGCGAGCTATTTGTCTGCTTTTTGCTGTAGTATGCCCCGCACATTGTGTGGTGCAAACACTACTAGAGGTGCCTTGAAGGTCACCTTTTTCCCTTATTTTACTAGCAAAGCTACAGCTACAATCACTTGCAAGCATGTGGGCCAACTTCTGCTGACCGGGTCTAAAAGCTGGGACAAGTAACCCACAGGTTTCTTGACCCCTGCCCAATTTTGCGTTGACACCCTGTGTGCCGTGTTATTGTTAGCATCTACAAACAACTGAAAGGGTTTTCTCATATCAGGGAGGCTCAGCACTGGTGCTGCTGTGAGAGCTTTTTTGATTTTTTTGAATTTTTTATCATTCTTTTGGGTTTATTTGATTTGCATTGTGGTGAGTTTCTCATAGAGAAATTTTACCTTTTTACTGTAATTTTGAATTTACTGCTGGCAATATCTTAACAACTCCAAAAGCTGCCGGACCTCTCTTTTTGTCTGTGGGGGTGGCAAGGCAATAATCCCTGCCACCCTTTCTGGGTCCAGTTTCTTTTTGCCCTTGGTTAGCCAATGTCTCAAGTACCTGACCTCGGGGTCTGTGAACTGTAACTTCGACTTTGAAACTTTCAACTCTTTTTCTTCTAAAAAGTTCAAAAGCTCAATTGTCCTTGCTTTTACTTTCCCTTCCCCCTGACCTACAATTAACAAATCATCTACACAGTGTAGAAGCTGTGTCCCTCTGGTTGGTGCAAAATGACTTAAAACCTGCTCAAGTGCCTGTCTAAATAAGTTTGGGGAGTCTACGAAACCCTGAGGCAACAAAGTCTACCTGAGTTGCTGCTTTCTGTTCATCTCTGGGTCTTCTTACTGAAATAATCACGACTGTCCTCGGTGAGAGGGCAGGTCCAGAAAGCATCTTTTAAGTCA
Organism: Molothrus aeneus; assembly: GCF_037042795.1. NCBI lineage: Eukaryota > Metazoa > Chordata > Aves > Passeriformes > Icteridae > Molothrus > Molothrus aeneus. Next base: position 59,833,621 of record NC_089647.1, on the reverse strand, counting down.
ATTACACTGTACTGTCTTCAGGAGAGAGATTATTCAACAATGTGTAAGGATTTGAAACGGTGGGGAACAGGGTCTTAGTCTTCTGATTCACAGTTCGTAAATCTTGCACTAGCCTAAAGCTGCCATTGGTTTTCCTCACCGCCAGAATTGGGGTGTTGTGCCTTGACATACAATGCTCTAGTGTGCTTTTCTTTATTAATTCATCAATTAGTGGTTTCAAACCCCTCCTCCCTTCCATGGAGAGAGGGGATATTGTTTGACCCATATGGGGTCTTCTGGTCTTTCAATTTCAACTCGCATTGGTTCTGTGTCCAGCTTCTCAGCTTTCTCTAGAACATACCACACCCTCGGGTCTATCTTTTCTTCGTCTGGAGTAGTGAGGCTATAAAGCCTCACTTTGAGTTGTGCTTTTTCTACCACCAACCCCACTCCCAGAGCGACTATCATGTCTCGCCCCAGCAAGTTGAAGTCTGCTCCTTTTGCTAGTAATATATTACTACTGTGTTTTCTGGTTTTTGTATTTATTTCTACATTTTTTTATGATTGGAACTTCAAAGGGATCCTCTTTTGCCTTAGTTATTATCATGGAGTCATCGCTCAGAGTGCACTCTTTTGGTAACTGTAACACTGTTGTTTATTCCGCCCCCGAGTTTACCATAAACCACATCTCTTCTTTATAGGGTCCCACTCTTAGTTTTATCAAGGGCTCCCTAGACGTTCCGGACTTCAAGCTGAAAAGCTCTTGACATCTTTAATCTTCTTGGAAAATTGTCTGGTCTTTGGCTCTGTTGGGACAATTCCATTGGATGTGCCCCTTCTGTTTGCAGTAGAAACACTCAAAATCCTGCTTCTGTTCTCACGAGCCACTCCCCTGAGCCAGGCTCAGTTTCTTTGCTGGTGCCTTTTTCGCTGTGTCTTTCTCTTGTTCTTGCTTTTGAGCTTCTCTTACTGTTGCCACGAGAACCTTGGCTTGAATGTTTTGCATTTCCTTGTCTAGGCGCATGTATACTTTCTGGGCTTCTTGCAACAGTTCTTGCAATCCTAGCTCCTGCTACTTGTTTATTTTTTCTAGTTTTTCTGGATATCCTCCTAGGATTTTGCCACGAATTGTGTTTTTAGCAATACTATCTCCACCAGGGAGTCAGCGTCTGTTCTTGAGTACATCCTCAGACCCTTTCGGAGTCTTTCTAACCACTCCGTGGGGGTCTCATCTCTCTCCTGACATTCCCAGAGCACCTTGCTCATGTTCTGCTCTTTTGCTCATGTTCTGCCTCTCTGATATTTGAAATAACTATATTCTTTAAATTTATCATCTTTTGCCTCCCTTCTTCTGTCTGGGCTTCCTAAGACAGCTTCTGATTTGGCAAACGCTCCTCCCCGGCTCCCCCATTCGGGTTCCGCTTTTCCCAATCCTTGATCGCGGCTAACTGGATCGTGTCTTTTTTTCATTGTTAAACAATGACTTTAATATCGCTTGGAGATCCTCATAGGTGTATATGCTGGTTCTCAAAAACTCATCCAACCTCTCCGCCATCCCCAAAGGATCGTCTATTAATTTTCCTATTTCCTTTTTGTACACCTTCACATCACTGGTGTCAATCGTGGTGTGCAAGTATCTAATCACCCCTGGAGCTGTCGGCAGCTCCTGTAAAGGATAGATGCCGGGTTTTTCCTCCTCGTCCCCACTGTCCTCCACTGTCGCCCACCTCGTTTGACGTGTTGACGTTTGACGTCCTTAGAGATGTTTACTTTTCTCTTCTCGATTTTCGGAGATGCCTGTGGGCGCGGCTGTGCCACCGCTGCATGGCCATGTGGGAAAGCGGATGCTGCCACCTGCTCCGGTGGCGGCAGTGGTGCGGTTGCCTGTGCCTGTGAAGCCCCTGCCTTGAGAGCCATTCCTTGTGCCTGTGCTGGATATGGCTGCTGCGGGGTCACATGGTAAGGGGGTGGAAGATTTTCCAGCGGTTCCCATTCCCTCCCTGCTTTTGCTGCACTCCAGAGAGCTCGTACTGGGTACAGACCCGAGCAAGCATGCCTCCACATGTCGGTGTATTCGATTTCCTCAGGAAATCCCGCGGGCTGCAACTGGCCACGTGGTCAAACAAAGACTCACAAGTTCAAATGTTTCGAATATTGGCCAGACTACGTATTTTCTAATTTCCCTCCCTCTCCATTTTTCCATACAAAAATGGATCTTTTTCTCCTAGGACTTCTCCACCCTCCGCAGGTTTTCATCCCAGTGTTCCAGCATCCACCCCAGGGAACTATCTCTGGGGATCTCTGGTAAGATTCATCCAGGGACTTGGGAGGGTTTTTCCTGAGCTTTCTTCTGGTGTCTGCTCTTTCTCAAACCCATTTTCTCAAGGAATGTTGCAGTTTTTTTTACCTTTTCTCGTTTCACCAGGATGTCCGTCGTGAATCTCATCTCTCTGATGTCGAGTTTTCCGGCTTGTGAAGAGCCGCTAGCTTGACCAAGTCAAGCAGTGAACCGCTCTGCCAACTTTCGGGCTGTTTTCTTACTTGTTTCCTCCGGTCTCAGAAGGTGGACGAATTCCTGGAAGTTTCCAGGCTCGTCTCTCCCCTCCTGATCCCGACCATGACCGCTTTTCCCCCTAGACTCCCCCCCGAGTCCCGGGTCTCGTGAGTTTCGAACAAAAACCTTGCACTTCCCCCTCGACTGACCACGTCCCTCACGGGAAAGTGGAACTGCAGTCGTGGGGTCTGCTCTCACTCCATGACAAAGTCACGTCTCACACACGCGTCCGATCACGTTCCACCCAACCACACAATACTTACGGTTCTTGTCTTTTGTGGGTCTCTTCGTGCACGTTGAATTTTATGGGTGAAAAAAACCTTGGGTCTCGGAAGTCTCTCTTGAGCTTTTCCGAGAATTGGGCCCTCTGTCTCCCTTGGCTGTGGTTTTGGTTGCAGCACATGGATCCGATTATGGTCCGCAACTCCAGTTGCGGCTCTTTTGTGGATCTGATTGATTTTCAGGATCTGATTCCGCTTGGGCCGCTGAAATCAGCGGGGCACCCCCCAAGTGGAAAAGGGGCTCCCGAACCCCAGTTTCAGATCACGTCAGGCCAGTCACCAAATTGTTATAAATTATCAAATCAGTAGCTAAATTTATAAAAAAATTTAACAAAGATTTATTAGATCGATAACAGAAAAAATAGAATTTCAAAAGACCACTATAGCCAAGACAGCGTCAGGCCTGGGTGCAGACGCTGGGTGAACCGAGATCTGACTGACAAAGTGCCAGCGTTTCCCCAGTGGTTCACCCCGACTGCTTCAAGCAGCCAGCTTATATACAGTTTATTCTGCCTGAGGCAGGGATGACCAAACATTTCTTTGTGTCTCTTCACATGTAGAACTGGATCCATACATGTGCAGGAATAGACAAAGGTAGGTCTAGGGGTCCAGATGGATGTCTGAGCACCTTGGCAGAGTCTGTATGTAGCAGAGTGACAGCCTGGTTCTTGAGTATGGTAGATGTAATCTTCCCAGGTGCAGGTCCTGTGAGTGATACAGACATTCCACAGAAACGATCAATCATGGCCCAGGAAGGGCCATCTTTTATATGTTAACAGACTTGATATTATCTTAACGTTCTCTGGGAACTAATTGAATAAAAATGAGACTCTGCTCCCAGCCAGGGTGATTACAGACATATTTTATATTTTACAATATTTTATACACCTATATAGCATGAATTATCTCTACTATATACTACAATTGTTTCTCTTAAAATTCTTTTAAACTCTCTAAGAAACAGTGACAGCAATAAAAACCAAAACAATAAAAAACAATAACAAGTCCAATCCCACTTTACTGAGGTGACAGTCATTAGCAGCACTGGTAGTGCTATTTTCTTAACCTTGTCACTATAATTGGTTCTTGGTACCTATCAATCACTACCTCTTTATAGTCTGTCTTAACATCTGCGTCAGAAATTTAATGTCAGGGTAAAATCCCATGAAGTTGATACTGTAGTGTTGATGATCATGCCTACCAGTGATGTTTTTAGTTGACAAGATGACATACTGAAATTTCAGAGGTTTTCTGCAAGGGAAGCTAGAATTGAAATAGATTTTTTTTCCTACTCTACCATCTGACTTTCCTTCCCTAGGCACAGTTTTGGATCTTATTCTTTTATAAAATGGTTTAGTTTCTAGATAGTTCAAATCCTCTTGTTGATTAGCTCCCCAGGCCACAGCAATGCCTTTGATTTTTTTTCTTGCTTAGCTGCTGCTCCTTTTCTTGAGGTAAAAGCAATCTTTCAGTACTTGAGGTTGTGCTTTTATTCAGTGACTGTTAATTAGCCATTACTGACTACTTTATGATTCTGGAGCTTCTCTTTCAGCCTATACTTCATACCTTTCAAGACCTGAGGTGCCATCCAGTGCTTAAACAGGATTTGCATCATCATCCTAAGCTTGCATTGTTAACCACTGGTCTCATTTACAACACAGATATCTAACCTTCCCCATATTCTGCTTTATTCTTGAAGTCCTTTTGTTTCAGTTTCTTCATCTTTCATCTGCTTTTGGAAGCTATTTGAAGAGCAGGGGTTTGTTGCCTATCATACTACCTTTGGCTGCATGAGATGGAGGAAGCTAATTTTCCATAAAAGTAATCTATATAATACTGCAAAAGATTTTAGTTACTTGGGGTTATTTGCTGACTTTTTTGCATTGACAAAAACTTAATATAGAATCATAGAATAGTAGAATTCTAGGGGGTTGGAACGGACAATAAACCTCCAACCCCTCTGCCATGCGCAGGGACACTTACATCATAAAGTAATATGTAACACAATATAAATTTTATTAAAATATACCCAGTATGTCACTTGAGTCATTAATTTGCATATGGCATGTTAGGACTGTGTTTATACCAGTTTTGAATGAACTACAACAAAAAAAATGAAGACTACAAAGGTCATATTAATCCAAAACAAACCCCAATCTGGATTAAAGGTAACTCCTCAGTTTTAGTTTAAACTAATTTCTTCAGGATGAAAACAATAATTTTGTTAGTAGTAATAGACATTTATGACAAATATGAGTTCCAAGGTAGTCCTGTAATATATTGGCCTTCTCACAAACTATAACAATCTTTCTTAGTTGTTGTGCCTTTTATATGCAGGTGACAACTGAGTCATCTAGATCCCAGGTATGCTCTGTCATCCATGCTTCTATATCAGTCTTCTTTTGCCATACTGTTGCACCATATCGTGTTGATATGGTCATTTTCTCAAATTAGATAAATATGTGCACTTTGTGATAAGTCTTTGTGAAGTTTAAAAATTTTTTTTTATATCTCAGATATAAATGTATTAATATTTTATAGTTTGTGAAGTGTGTAGTTTATGAATATGCAGTACAGCATGTTTTAGAAAAACCTGAACATTTTAGGTAGTCTTTACAATATATATTTTAACTTCTGCTAATAAGACCATAGATTTCTGTTATTACATGGAATAGTTTCATTTGCCCTCTTGGAAATTGTTTTTTAGATTTGGACCTGCAACAGGTGTCAGATTTACACACCTCTAAAGTGTAGTTTGCTAAAAGTCTCTATCTCTACTTTACATCTTAGCAACACCTTCATGTCCTAGTGATCACAGCCCAAATAGTTCACTGATAAGAAGGCTGTGAGTCTTCAGTTTACATAGTAAAAGTAACGGCTTCATATTTTCCTTTCAGCTCCATCCTAACTTGAAAAGTAAGTGGAATTCAGTAAACATTAACATTTTGAAACTTATGTTAATAAAATCTGTCCACTAAATATTCTCTGGACTACAAAATTATATTCATCATGAGATGCTTTACTCGCTTTTCTGAAACCAAATCAAACTATCACACACTACCCTTCCAAAGGTAAATAGCCAGTGAAAGGGGATCTTTATGTAAATACCACTTGTCTGCATACTATTAACTTTCAGATACATACTTTCTCATGCTGTTCAGATTCTTATTAGAAACACACCAATCAATTATTTTGATCTTATCAGAATATAAAGAATTCTATAGCTGAGATAATAGCAGCTAAATTTATTGTAATATAATTGAGAACTCCATCATTGTGGCATCTTCATTGTGTCTCACTTTGAATACTATTTAAGTAACAAGCCACTTTTATCAGCGGTTATTTACCATGATTGCTCTTTTCTTGCATAAAAGCAGTGAAGTAATGCCAAAATGGAATATCTGATTTCCAATATAGCATATTGGTTTGTTCTCAGTTGTGTTATTCAGTTTCATTTTTATCATAATGATCTAGTTTTAAATAAGTTTTAGTTCATTTAAACTGTTATGACCTTATTTGCATTCAATTTTGCAGCATTTATTTTTGCAGAGGTTTTATATTGTTTTTCTTGTTTTGGAAAAAAAACCCAACAAAACACATTCCTGTCTCACTGTCTCACAAACTTGCTAAGAGCATTTTAGGCTTTGGTTCTTCAAATATTTACTGCTTTATTATTGTCTGCTAAGTTGGGCAATATGAATATTTTCATTAGTTCTGTAGTGTTCTGCAAAAAAAAAGGACACCATGGATGCCAGTACTGATAGTTTAAAAAATGAAAGTAGTAAATGTAATTAGGTAATTAAAGTTCAGATTCCAACAGATAAAATGCTTGCCTTTAAAATAAATTAAAAATCCCCAAAGCTGTTTATATTAGTAGGTACCCTCAAAGACCCTACTTTACCTGCTTAGCTCAAGTTCGTAAGGCCTCCATTTTATTAATTTGTTCTCACTAGAGTAAGATTCAATACTCCTCAAGAGTACTGCTTTCCTCTGAGGGGAGTGAAGGACTGCAAAAGTCATTGAAATGACATCATTAGTTTCTAACATATGTTGGCAATTGTTTTTTTCAGAATGTCTGCTGGAATAATATCCTGAAAAAATACAGATTTTTGGACAATATTATGTATATTATTAGCTTTTGGGAATTTAGGAGTATGTTCCATTCAACTAAATTACTAAATTTAGTTGTAAAGGGGATAGAAGATCTAACAATGATATATATGAAGAATTCCTGATATCCAACAAGCATTTTGTGGAAGCTATTTTCTCCAGGTAGTTTCCCCTTTTGGAATTACAGGTGCTTCACTCAAGTTGCATCCTCCCTGGTGCTGGTAACTTTTTCCTCTTGTTCCCTGATTGCCTCCACTTATCCTCAAATTGGGCCCTCTTCACCAAGAGGATTCCTGAGGTCACTTTCTGTTATTTGAATTCATTCTTAAGAATCACTTTTATTAGGAAGCCAGTGGGAAATAACTCTTTTCCATAACTGTGAGGAATATAAGCTCTTCCTCTTATGTTAAATTACAGTGGCAGAAGCAGAAGGAACTCTGAGACCTTTCAGAGTTGCTTACTCAGTATTTACTCATGTTAGTATTTACTGGACAGTTGGTAGAGTAGATCTAATTTTTGCATAATGTCTGTTTACAAAAAAAAAAAAAGAAAAAAGAAAGTCATACATATGAGGAAGGAGATGTGAGGAGATGTGACAGACGTTGGCCACAAATCCGCCAGAAAGGAGATATCACTTGATACTTCCCTAAGTGTGGAGGTTATTTTTCAGCTACAATTGCATTGTTTTGACAGTAAAGTATAAATCTGGGTAAATTAGCAAGAACATCCAGATGTTCCCTCAAGAATAATTGGCACATACATACTTGAAAAAGGTTCCAGAGAATGATAAAATACACGTATGTTTAATCAAAAAAATCTAAGAGACTCAATGTGATACATCTGATGTAAAACATCTGCAGAAGCCACAGCAAAAGATGAGATACAGCAAAATCTTATCTGTTCACAGAATTTGATGTTTTTAGTGCAAAAAAGTAGGACTGATCTGAATGTATATTAATCTAATCAACAACTAATAGTCACAGGTTGTGCTCTAACAAGATGTCAAAGGTGTTAAGTGTTCTGGAACATGGAGGTTCATGCACTTATTTGCAGCCCATGGGCTCAGAATGCAGCAACTGCTGTTAGTTTGTACTATGTAGAAGCTCCAAAAGAGCAAGTTGTTTAGAAGAAACAATTATTTTCCTTCTGAAAATTTTACTTAGAAATGGAATCTTTGGAGATAGCAGCTGAAAAGCATTTGTGAAACTGAGGTTTACACAAAGCCCAAGGGAAAATAAATAACAGCTGTATTTGGAAGAGAGAAAAATAATTAAAACAAACAGAACTGTTGAAAAAAATTAAGGGTCAATAAAGAAATGTCTGTAGATGAATATTCTCATAAGGCTTGCCATTTATGTTGTAGTGGTAAAATTTCTCAACAAATGTGAAAACAATGCTGCAAACTTAAAATGGCATTACCATGAAAAACAATTACAATCTCTGGAGACATCTTTGGGATTAAGAGCTCTAACAGCTCTAATGTTTGTACAGATAGTAGGTTTTGATTTGAGTAGGCATTTCCTAATCCAAATACAACCTCACATCTCCTATGTAAGGAGGTAGACATCAGAGTCCTCTAGAGTCTCACTCCTGCTGTATGATGATTTTATTCTTTCAGGGTTTTTTCTGTATCATCAAAAGTTTCTTTTCTCAAGTTGCGGAGGAAGGAAGGAATAAATACCCTTACCAAAGCATTGGAGGATATGCTTTATTTTTACTTTCCTCAGTTCAAGGTTGTAAAAGAGCCAAGAACCTGCTCTGTAATTGTTGGAAAGCTAGCTGATGGGAAGGTCATGTCTCTGACTCTTCCTTCAAACTGAGTCTGCTGCTGCTTCTATTACTATGCTGTTTGCTAGGACGCTTATCTTCACTCAGCAATACCTCAGTGGTTGTACAGAAGAACAGCCTTGTTACTGCATACCAAAATATTCTTGCTCTGAAGCTTGCTGACAAAAGTGACTTGATTTCTCTGGCAGCTTCTCTCTATTGAAGACTACTAAATTCAAATACAAAGTCTTTGAATCGTGAACAGCTGGAGACCAAGAGACCATTCTAGAAATGTAATTATATGTTATCTTGTCCTTTGTATAAATGTTTGCTATTGGCTACTAGTGCACAAAGCATGCAGCGGTCGGTGGGCTGCTGCTCTGATTTTTTTGGGTATTCTTAGGCATTTACACCTACCCAACCCAAGACCAAAGGGTCTTTCCTACCCAAAGCTACACAGAAGTTTTCCTTAGAGTAAGCTCAGTCACACAGTCCAGTCAGAACTCTATCACTCCACCCAGGAAAAAAATATTTAACCTGAAAATTTTATTGAGCCCCTCATCTCTGTAGCACAACTTTCAGTATGAGCAATCAATGTGTATATTTTCTAATTTATTGCCTGTTTATAAGTTTAAATGGAAACAGTACTGGGCTCAATAAACTTCTTAAGAGGCACACAGTAACCAAGAGATAAGATGTTCACACATACACAGGTGTATTATGTCCAGCTCCATATATTCTTTTAAGAAGCTATGTTCAATTTATAATGCTCCTAGAGTTGTTCTTCCTGTTTTCTAAATGAAATTGTAATAGATTCATCTCAATAATAGATGTTTGTATTTTTCCCCCTGTGAAACAAAACTAGTGAAAATACCAGTTTTTGGCTATTCTGGAAAGCAGATTGGTTGTATTCTTGTCAGTGTCATTGGAGTTGACATGTAAAGAAAATGGGAAACTCCCTAATAGTATGTTGACTGACTTCTTCATATGTAATCAATAGTTCTTGCTATTAGCTGTCCTTTCAAGTCATAGCCATAGATAATCTGAGTGCATAAGGCTGATCTGTTTTGGTTATAAGTGGTTAAATAAAACTAAAAGAAACTTAGCATTGTTCTCAATTTAATAGGCTTTTTTCCCTGCTGAAAGGCACAGCATCCCAAGCGAATAGGAAAAGGGCTATAAAAAGATTGAGTCTTTTAAATGGCTTTTAAAAACATTAGCAGGTAATGCAATAAAAAATGCATTTCTAGACTATCCTGTATTGTTGAGTTGGTGAGAGAGTAGGTATGTATGCAAAATTCAGTGGACTTAGTGAAAAGGTAACCTCTTTGTAATCAGTTTGTGCTCATTGCCTACTGTCCTCTCTGGGCATCTCTAAGATGAGTCTGGCGCAATCCCGTTTACACCCCACACCATTCCCCACAGGTGATTATATATATTAAGATCCCTCTGAGCCTCCTCCTTTCAGGCTGAACAGCCCTAGCTCTCTCAGTGTGTTCTCACATGAGAGATGCTCTAATCTCAGCATCTTCGTGGCCCTTGACTTTGCTTGGATATGTTTGTGTCTCCCTTGTACAGGGGTGCCAGAGCTGAGCTCAACACTGCAGATGTGTCTCACCAGTGCTGAGAAAAGGGGAGGATGCCCTCTTGTGACCTGCTGGCAATGCTTTTCTTTGGTCATCTTTGCCACAGAGCCACAATACCCATGATCAGTATGTTGTCCACCAGAGTCCCCAATTATTTTTTTTAAAGATGCTTTCCAGCCAGTTAGCCCCCCATCAGTGCTCCTGGATGAGGTTTCACCTCATCACATATGGGTCTTTTGCTGGAGTTCATTAGGATGCTTATGTGTCAAGCTTTTTAATGTTCTTTTGAATGGGTCAGCTGTCGCAGACATCTTTTCGTTAAAAATCTTTCCTTAAGATTTTTTCCTCCTGAGAAGCTGAGAGGCTTCAGGAACAAAATGTAAACAATGGTTTGCTGCTGTGGAATGCAACAGGTGCATCTGTGATTGGTCTCATCTGGTTGTCTGTAATTAATGGCCAATCACAGTGGAGCTGACTCGGACAGAGAGTCTGAGGCAGCTGCCTTTGTTATCATTCTTGTCTATTCTATTCTTAGCTTAGCTAGCCTTCTGAGATGAAACTCTTCCTTCTATTCTTTTAGTGTAGTTGTAATGTAATGTATATCATAAAATAATAAATCAAGCCTTCTGAACATGGAGTCAACATTCTAGTCTCTTCCCTCACCTGAAAACCCCTGTGACCACTGTCACAGTCAGCCATTATTTTGAATTTTGCACGATATGCAAACTTGATCAGACTGCACTCTATTCCATCATTCAGGTCATGAACAAAGATATATTATCCCCAGTATCAAGTCCTGGGGTACACAATTTCAAAGGCTTAAGTTTCTGTTAATTCTTTTATAAGTCCAGTTTACCTAGATGTCTCTCAGAAACACTTGCTTTGAGAGTCATTCTACTGTATCTGGCACCAATATAAATAAAACTGGATAATCTCTATGGAAAACTCAGTGTGAGTTTACAGTGTTTTTTTTCTGTTGTCATACAAAGAAGGGCTTACAAAATCACAATGAACATCAGAAATGTTTTATTAACATTTTTATTAAAATGCTCAATGTCAAGATGATTTCACTCTCATTCCCATTATTTAAATGAGAAATTGTGATCCAACTGAGGTGCAAGAATTGGTACCTTACACCGCTGAACTATTTTTATATCTCTGTGGTAAAGAACCACCTCTTACCATAGCTTACCTTTTGGTTTTGTCATATGAGCAATCTTAAATTTGTGTAAGTATCAACCTTAATTTCAACAGCTGATTTGAAAGGGACAGCTGTCTTTCAGGCTTCGTGAAGGGTGGTTTATTTTGAATTTAACTTGTTTTAAGCTCTCTGGAGCTTGGAGCCCTCTTTGTTATCATGATTAGAGTCAAAATGTATCTATTTCTAAACCATAAAAGCACTCTAGGACAGCTCAACAATGGACCAGTTTATCAAGAGCAAACAAGATGGCATGAAACCCACTCTTCTCAGCTAGATTTATGGAATGGGTTCATCAATCCTTAGAAGAAATCATACCTTTTTAGATTATACTTGCCAAGGCTCTGAAGCACTATCAAAGGCTTTCTACTATGTGTTGGACACAAGTAAGACATGTAACTCTTCTGACACTGGACTAGAGTGTTGATTTGAAATGTGAAGTATGTGCATGTGTTTTGCTTTTGGAAGGGCTGTTATGTGTCCTTTGCCTGAAGTCACTGCAAATAGTGATACTTTTCTTAAGTTTCATTTAATACTTCTAAATCTAAAAGGAGCTCTCCTTTCAGCCGGTCCATTCAAGGCACCTGGCACCTGTTTCTGCTTTTAATTGTACACTGGAAATTTTATTTTTCTTACTGTATTGTAACAAGGTTCTTCCAAAATTTTAGCAGTGTCAAAGGAATCCCTGTGTTCTCAGTCACGGCTCTAGTTTGTGCACTGTTATTGAAAGTCAGACTGATAGTCATATATTCCTTAACTCACCTGTCAATGAAGATTATCTGGTTGCTGCTATGGCTTTACCAGAAAAAATTCAAAGCCTTATAAAAAGTTCAACTTGAAGTCTACATATCCTGTGCATTTTCTTGACAAAGTTGCTCTTATCATCCACCCACAAATGCTTTGTAAAATTGTATCTGAATTTCATTGGAATGAAGGCTCAGAGTTTAGGTAGTCGTTTTTAAATGACAACCAAAATGTTTCAATATTACATTGAAACATTAAGGTTTCTTTATATGTTTATGTTTACAATGTAAAAGCCTTCAAAAAGTCTTCTGCCCTGATCATATATATGGCTGAAAGATCTAGAAATTGTTCACATCAGCACTATGAACACTGCACAGAATCTGGCTGCCTTACACTCTGAGACTGAAAACATGGACCCCACATCCAAAACATTGGAGCCCATTGCTGCACTGATGGCTTCATTTATCTTTCTCTCTGTGGTCTGCTATTCTGCTTCCTGGAGCCTAAGTCATTCAAAATGATGCATGCCTAAAGCTTTCCTCTTGTGATTTTGTTCGGAGAATGTTACTTCAAATTTAGATGGAGGCCTTTAGTCAGCTGAGCAATGCTTTGTAGCCTCCACTCATCAAAATCAGTCCTTACCTTGTAAAAGCAAATATAAAGGACTTTCCATGATGTCTTTAAAGTAAAGGTGCAACAATAATAAAGTTAAGATAAAGTTAAGGACTGAGTATAAAGTTAAGGACTGAGCAATGCTTTGTAGCCTCCACTCATCAAAATCAGTCCTTACCTTGTAAAAGCAAATATAAAGGACTTTCCATGATGTCTTTAAAGTAAAGGTGCAACAATAATAAAGTTAAGAGATATAACTTTCTTTTTTCCTTCCTTGTGCAAATAGTCTGGAAACATCTCAGCTGTCGCTGTCCCAAGCCTGGCAATCATTTGCCTCTGAAATTTTTGTACGTAAATGCACAAGACAGGAGGGAGCTAAACCTTCAAGTAGGTTGTGAAGGGCTTATATTTTAATCAGTCAGAAACTGGGTGAAGTATGTCTAACTTGAATTATGTCCTGAGCTGAAGAGAAAGGAAAAAACCAGTGTATATTCTAGCAAACAAGAGTAAAAAAGCATCAATTCTGGTATTTGCTGAATTGAGAGGATTTCATTCTTAAGAAGAGGAAAATAAATCCAATACCCTCAGCACTCCAAGTTTGTTGTTAATGTATATGAAGGCTTGAGTGCTGCCAGGAAGTTACATCAAAGATGAAACAAAGATAATTAAACTTGGCTATCCAGCTAACTTCATGAGTAGCCCTTGAGGTTTTGCATCCTTTTCCTTCTGTAACAGGTATGGAATCTGTAAGGTCTCTTTTTAATGTAAGTATATGTCCAATTTGTATGGTTTTAGTTTCACACGAAACTTAGTGTTTAGCTTTAGGAGCTGGTCCTTTTCATTATCTATAGTATAACAAAAAGCTGTACATAGTTGCAATGCTATAAATAAAGACAGGGGGAAGATGATAGTCAAGATTCCTGTAGCTAAATCTCGTAAGTGTAGAGCTTGAGTAAGCAACATCAACAGTAACCATGCTAAAGAATCCATGGTTTGCTTTTCTGAAACTTCTCGGTATTTTCCTTTGTGAGAAGAGTAGCTGAATAAAGCTTTGATTCTGTGAAAAAGGAAACAGGTATATTATTATGTTTTCTCCCAGTAAAGTGAACTTTTGGAGTCTTGGTGTTCTGTGGTTTATTTTATAGTGGACAGGTTCAGGGAACTGTAAAAATAAAGCATTTTTCATCCAAAATAATATTGTAACAACACTCTTTTTTAAAACCACACTGCTAATGGTATTTGTGATTGTATCATGTCAGTGGACTACTGCTCCTGGAATTATAATATATATAATTTGTTCTTTATAAGTACATGAAATGCAGTTGTCACTACTAACTGCAATATCTGTTGCTATCATTATAAGACATTATAGGTGCACATGTAAAGTTAATGATACTCACTCCACTAGAAGAGAAGGGTCTTTAATATTCTTAACATTTTTAAAGATGTAATTATGAAATTAGGTAGTTTATATCTGACTTGGCACTGAAATGTCAAGGGCAAGACTCACCGGCTACTTTGGGAAGTTTACTTCTCCTTTAAATGGTATTTAAAAGACAGTTGTATGAGTTTTAATTAGGTATGATATTAAAAAGTGTTTAAATCTTCTATTCTGCAATCGAGGGAAAAGAGATCATTTAAATCATAAAAGGGTATCTTTCTCAAAGGAATTACTGTAGACTATGTAACTATCTGCAAGCCAACCAGAATTCCTAGTTCTATGGTGTCAAAAGATTGATACACTTGACTAATTAGGAAGCTGGTTGGGACTGGTGCCAGTCATCTGCAGCAGCTTGTGAAAGCCGGTTTAAAGGCCCCTTAGGAAGTGTTAATATCGAACAGTATTTGTGACTCTTGTACTGGCATGGTAGCAATGTTGTATACAGCTCTCCCAAGGTAATTTAAAAGATTTCTCGCATACTGCATGGTAGACTCTCATTTCTTAATCTTCCCATCATAGGCAATTGGACAACATTATTAATAGTGTGGGTACTGATAGTTACCTGCATAACTTAGCAGCAGTTGTCACAGTCAGCTGCTGATGTAGGTATCAGAAACCAGAATTTGGAGCCTACTGAAGTTGTACAAGTTTGAAAACTATGCTTTCTACATGTTTTGGGTACAGAGATTGTTAAGTATGTGCTTTTATTTGCAGTGGCTGGCTTGTTTCAATACATCCATACAGAGCAACTATTAGATGAGTTTTTTCATTCAAGTTTCGATCTTCTCCAATTTATTCTTCTAATACTGTTTTGCATGTCAGTGGAAGCACTAATCTATAATCCACTTTGTGACTACCAGAATATTTCAGATAAGTATGAAAAACAGACAGTGCATGTAAATGTTACAGCTTTACTCCAAGAAGTTGTGGGTTTGCAATATTTCTGTTGCATTATTTTAAATCTTCTTTAAAAAAAAAAATTTATTAGCCTTTTAGAGTAATCAAGGTTTTTATACTAATAAATTGTTAAGTTTTTGAAATTACTATGAAATCTGTAGTAGTCTTGGACAGGCTTAAGAGGAAACAGATGATATGCTGAAATAGCATTGAAATTTTTCTTCTGTTATTCCTATTTCCTAAAATAAAACTTATGAACTCTTTTCCATAGACGTGAATGGTATCATTTTGTTGACTGTGATACTATTCAGTATTGTTTGAATTGCTATTACCTAAAATGCTTATAAGTTTTTCTCCAACATTCATGTTTTTCATGTTTGTTAATGTAACTGATGTCTTGGCTCAAAATTTCTTCAGGCATCATGTTGGTTGAAACTATTCACTGACTATATTCAGTCGAGACATTAGTATTTTAAAGACTTGCATGACATCAGATAGAGAAAGTTAAACAAGTAACAAAAAACCCCCCATCAAACCAGCAAGAAAAAGACACCAAAAAAACCAACCCCAAACCAAACCAAAACAAAAGCAAAAAAAAGCAAAAGAAAATCCAAACCCGAATAAACAAATAGGAAGCTAAAGACATAGTCTGAGTGATTTTTTATAAGGTGTATTCCAAGCCATATTAATAGGTGTAATAGTCCATTAGTTGTAAGAGAGCAAACTCCTGTGTAATAGATAAAGCATGTTATAGCAAATACAAGAAAAAATTTAAAACATTCTATATTTCAGTCTTCATGTTTATTCTATACCTGCCATAAATTTAAATGTTAGGCAAAATTATTATTTATTTGCTAATTTTCACTTATTAGTTTTGTATGTAGCACTTTTGTCTAAAGTTGAAAACTAGGCTGGTAGTGCAGAGTATAGAGAAAAGAGAAGAACTAAGGGTTACTGTTTCCTGGTTAAAAAGCTGGCTGGATGGCTGAGCCCAAAGAGTGGTGGTGAGTAGAGTTACATCCAGCTGATGGCTGGCCAGGAGTAGCCCTCCACAGGGCCCAGTGTTGGGCCCTGTCCTGTTAAGTATCTTTGTCAGTAATCTGGATGAGGGAATTGAGTGCCCCCTCAGTCAGTTTGCAGATGACACCAAGCTGGGTGACAAGTGTTGAGTTGCTGGAGCACAGAAAGGCCCTGCAGAGGGATCTGAACAAGCTGGATCAGTGGGCTGAGGCCAGTTGTATGAGGTTCAAGAAGGCCAACTGGTGGGTCCTGGATGTGGGTCACAGCAATCCTCTGCAGCACTACAGGCTGGGGGCAGAGTGGCTGGAAAACTGCCCAGTGGAAAAGGCCCTGGGGGTGTTGATTGACAGCAGCTGAAAGTGAGCCAGTGTGTGCTCAGGTGGCCAGTAAAGCCACTGGCACCCTGGTTTGTGTCAGCAATAGTGTGGCCAGCAGGACCAGGGCAGTGATTGTCCCCCTGTACTCAGCATCTTGTTATATGCACCAGGTGGTTTAGATCCTGATTTGCATACTTACTGTTAGCGATAACTGCTAACTCTGTCCAAGATGTGTGTTGACCTAGGGAGTTTTGCCCAGTGGGGTATAATGAGATTTCTATCATGGAATTCTTTATTCCTCCATGGAGATTCTGTTCTTTGTCCTCCCATGCATACATACAGTGGGGTAACAAGGTTAAAAAATAGAACACTTTCTGATGTCTTTATTAAAGGAAGTAAAAGGAAAGTGTTTAATACTTGCATTTGGTTACCATCTCAGAGTAACATTCATAATTCTTTTGGGGGTTTTTGTGCACATGTGTATATTATTAGGCATTTTAAGCATATAATTTAATGAGTAGAATTTTCCTGAACTACATCAATTATTTATTATTGGCCAGAGGTTATTAAATGTAGACGGAAAATGGCTTTTGATTAAAGCTACCTATGGATATCACTATATCCTATCCAGTCCAATACTGTTCACTCTGCTCCCCGCTGAGAAACAATTTTAACTTTTTATCACAATAACTGAATGGTCTTTTGTCAAATGTAGCAAATCATATAAAGGACAGCTCTCAAAAGCTGACATGAGACTGATTATTTGCAGTTGTAGAAGGGTACTAAAATGAAAATATGAGTTAAATGACATTTCTCTTAAAACTATGCTTGACTCTCTGTATAGAGAAAGAGGAATGTGAAATGAGTGGAATAGAAATTTGGTCTAGTTCAGTTCTAGAAAACCAAATCTGTTGTACTTAATTGCAAGAGATCAATTCGTAAATATTAAAGCACTGGTCAAGGTTTGAAATTAATTGTTTTAATAATAATATTGGTATCCATTATTATTGGTTTTTGTTGATGTTATTCTTTATGCTTTGATATTGCTATGGTAACCAAGAGGGTTCTTTCTTTTTCCTTTACAGAAGGTGAGGAGACTGGAGTGATGGATAGCCTGTTGGAGGCCTTGCAGTCAGGTGCGGCTTTTCGAGACAGAAGGAAAAGGACACCAAGGTCCAGAGGTGAATATTCTATTTTAGATTTTATTTTCTAGAGAAAGTTAAAAGCAATATGGGTCCAGTGCTCTAGAATTTAGATACTGTCAGATTTAATTCGTTAGTACAATGAATTTTCAGGGATGTTCAGACTGTTGCTTATGTCAATAAGACTGGAAATTAATGTACTGAACTTATTATAGCCAGATCATTATGACAAGACTTTTCAATACAGCCAAATGTACTTTTAACTTTTTAGGGTTAATAGCTGTATGGGGGAAGCGACAGTTCTCTTGCTCCATAAGTGAGTCTGAGTCAAATTATTTCTCTGGTATATAACTGTCATTTATTCCAAGAAATACCTAACTCGTAATTCTTAAATTCCTAAACTTCTGCTATGTCATATTATAATATTCTGGTAGCTTTCAAACAGGTGTTTTATTTCCATTGTTTCTTTGCTTTTGCAGACACACCACAAAATCTCAGTCCAAGCACACAGCGGCCTGTGCTGAAAGCTTGTAACCATGGTAATGAATCATATTCATGAATTGCATGCACTTCTTAGCTTAGCTTATGTAGTTGATCTGTGCTTTCAAGACTGCTGTAATTTTTTTTTCACTTTTGTACATTAGTGGTGTACTATACCATATTGGAACTTGCTTTTTAAGAATCATCTGAATATTACAACCTGAAAACTATACTTACTGATTCCTCTGCAGAGCTCTTCTACCTGTTGTGGGATTTTTATTTATTTAAATTTTGATTATGTTTTTAAATTGTAGTACTTTTAAAATCCTTAAGAATCATTATGCAAGTTTTTTAGGGTTTATGGAATTGTAATAGAAAGCAGAGATTGTGTAATGTTTCAAGTGTTAGTTACTAAGTGCCTATTATACTGAATCTCAGGACTTTTGGCATTCATTCTGTGTTTCTTTGTCTTGGTTTTCTTGGTGCTATAGCTGGAATGGCTTAAGCTATTGTTTATTAGTATTAATTCAAAAGGAGTGTTGACAAGGTTATAGTAAATATTTATTTGTAAACTGCTGAACTATCTCGCTATCAGTAGGACTTGTTCTTGCAAGTTACAGTGCAGGTGTGGGTGCCTGTTAGCTTTGTTAGATAGTCAGTCTACAGAATATTGCTATATTGGCTGTGTTTTAATTAAGCTTGAGGAGTCCAGAATGACTCAGTTGCTCATGACTAGTGGTCTCAGGAAAAAGTTTATATCTGTAGTCCTTCTGTTAAAGAGAAAGTTGAATAATGGGAGGAAAAAGATCTTCTTTCTTAGTTTTTAAAGCAGATTGCACTATTTTTAATATTTATATGCACTGCGGGTTTTATGAAGCAGATGTCATAAAATTGATTATATTAATTTTATCTCATGTGTAAGTGTTTATTTCTCTAAGTGAGTGTAGCAAAAAAACCCCAAACCTGTTCAATTTGTCAAATAAAAACAAAATTGAAGAAAATAGAGCTGAAAGGACAGTTTGTCCATAATTACAGAAATTGGATCAAAGAGAAATCAAGTATATTTGACAGGTACTTGTCTAGCACATAACATATTGATATTTAAGTAATGACTATAGAGCACATCTGAATTTATCCTGTAAGTGGTTTTGCTTGTAAGAGCATTCATATTGGATACTGCTCTTATTGGATACTGCTCATATTGGATACTGCTCTTACTGTTCTTATCAGCACATTCCATCTAGGTAGCTGTCTGTAGACAGACTTGTAGATTCCAGTTTTCAAACTTAACTGCCTTTGGTCAAACATGATGGCCATGTTTCAGATTAAAAAACAAAACAACAAAAAAAACCACTCACACTCACCAAAATTTTAATGCTGAAAAATCTTAGTCTAAACCATGGATGGATTTGTACATCAGATGGATATAATTTGGTGCTAAAGTTTGAAGTTCAGATATCTAATTTGGAGAGAAGAGTAAAAGTAAACTCTTGGATCTTTTGTTGTTTTTACCAAAGTCAATTTTTCCATAGAGCATTTTGAGAAAGTCTCATTCTAAGACATTTTAAAATGAATTCAATGTTTCTTTCACTTGTCTTATTGGTTGAGAAACAGGCTAGTACAGATCTGAGCTTGATTTTAAGGAATGCATGTTTTTGATTTGTTGACACTTGTCACAATGTCTATGTGTTACATCTTACTATCTTGAGCCAAATAGAGTACCAAACCTGGTGTAGATTAGGGTGAGTTCAGAGCCTTTTTTTCCTTTTTAGTAAAAGTATATGGTCATTTAAATTACATACTGTCTAGAATGAATGCTAGACTCTGAATGTCGAAGTCAATTTTGGATAATAGTAATAATAACCTTAAAAAAGTTAATGTGGTCCATCAAGATAGGAATTATAATGATAAAGTTTCTTTAATTTTCTGAGTTCAACAATGTATGTCAGTATTGTTCTCTGTATCATTTTTTTCTTGCACTTTATATCTGATGCTCAATAGCCTGTTCTTTCTATCTATACGTGTATAATAAGTGATAAATGTTCTATACAATGGTCTGTTATGTATATACCACACAAGCAAGAAGTCTATGACTTCAGAAAAACTGGGATATGTTATTAGACAGAAGTATTGGCTAGGTTATTCCTAATTTGCTATTTTTTTCCCACCCTTAAATTTCAAATGGATGCCAAATTTTATATCATAGGAAAAAAACCCACTGTCTTACTGTAAAGCTAAAATATGTGGAGATTGCTGAAAGTCCTTAAGTACCATTTCTAGCGCTTTCCATGTTTGCTTCTGTACTGGTTTTGGCTGTTTCAGTTGGCTGGTTACTGGTTTGGTTACTGTTTATTCTGCTAAGACTGACAGATTCATTTATAGTAGATATATTCTATTAATGCACACTGCAAATTCATACCTAGGATTCATCATACAGTCAAAAAGAATTACAAGCCATGACTTGAAATGGCTGTCCTGAATCCTTTAGAGTGGAGTAATCTCTGTTGGGCAGGTGCCATCAAGTTCTGACTAATCTCTTCTGTTTCAAAACATAACCAACCAAATTAAAAAAAGTGTAGTTTCATCTTTCTGATTAAAGATATTTCTCTTACAAAAGTGGAAACCAAATCAGATCCAAGCATAAATAGTGTTATAACCCCAAGATGGCAATTAAGTGCCTTGCAGCCACACACTCTGTCTTCCCTGGTGGGATGGAAATAGGTAAAGCTCATGGGTTGAGGAAAGAACAGCGTAATAATATAATAATAATAATAATAATAATAATAATAATAATAATAATAATAATAATAATAATAATAATAATAATAATAATAATAATATTGAGGAGGAGGAGTAAAAGGTAGAGGGAGGGAGAGGAATGAAACACAAGAGAAACAAATGATGCACAATACAATTGCTCACTGCTGTGGGCCAATGCTGAGCCAGTCTCTTCCTAACAATCAACATCTCCTGACCAACTTCCTCAGTTTTCATGCTGAGCCTGATACCATGTGGAATGGAGAATCCCTTTGGCCAGTTCAGGCCAGCTGTCCCAGCTGTGCTGCCCCCCAGTTTATTGTGCCTCTTCCCACTGAGCACGGCTCATGCAGAACATGTGAACATCCCAGAGCATGGGATCCTGACAATTCTTGACTTAGGCACTGCTGAGCAACAGCTAAAGCATTGGTATGTTATCAACATTCTTCATAGACTCAGTTCAAAACAGAGCACTGTACCAACTACTAGGAAGGGAATTAACTCTATCCCACACAAACACAGGACAGGAAACTGGTTCCATGTCTCATGAGGCATGACAAGGGAGAGAAATATAGCCTGAATATTTCTTTCTCCATAGCTGTCATATAAATGGAAGCAGGAAGGAAATTTTTCTAACCATTGCCAGTGTCACCCTCAGTACAATGCTACACAAGGTATCAAACTAGCATTTGCTTTTCAGTCTTAGCCAAACCCTGTAAAACAAAATAACACAGAGAAGCAAGCCAACCCTGCTCAGGTCTAGAACTGGGAACTGAAATTGTTTCCTTTAACTAAATAGACTACTTAAGAAAAAAAAAAGAGAAATAATAAATTTAGTGAAATGCTGGCTAATGTGTGAGCTGTTTTTCTCTTCGTGATCTGTTGAGCTCCCCTGAAATCTCTGGTAGTGTTCAGCTGGTATTTCTAGTTAAAAAAGAGTGCTTGTTCTCATGCTACATTCCATGGTAGCCGAATGTGTATTTTTTTATTTTCAATCCTACTGCTTTCTTCTGTTTTTGAACAGATTGCCTCTTTCTAACCTGATATGTGTTTAAAAAAACATGTACTTAAAAAAAGATTGGATGTGGCACTTGGTGCTATGGCTTAGTTGAGGTGTTAGGGCATGGGTTGGATTCAATGATCTTGAAAGGCTCTTTCAACTTCATGATTCTGTGATATGTAGGTTTTGTCAAGTTTAAATCTGCTCTATTTTTGTGACCAGAATTACCAGTTGTATTTTTAATGCTTGTGACAAAGCCCACAAGTCACAATATTTCTTGTGGAGAAAAATTCCTGCTGCATAACTAACAGAAGTAATATACATTAAGAATTGCCAAGTCTTGGAAGTGTTTTAATGCCGTAAGAATGCAAGTACTATCCACTAGATTTTAGTGGATATAGATACGATTGGTATATTTTATTCCCGTTCATAGTGGTTTTTATTTTTAAATTACCTACTGAATTACATCTATGTGCAAAACTATGTGTTAATGTTACAGTTTGCTTTAACTGCAAAGGACCATGGACTGCAGTAAATATTGTGGTACATTCTTTTGCTGTAATTCCAATTCAGAGCACTGTTTGACACAAGCAAAATATTGGTATAGTTTTAGTGGTGTGCTTAGGATTCAATAGCATCTAATAGAGGAGCTCTTTTATTTTATTTAGGAAGCAGAAGAAAGCACGTAATTTTCAGCAATCAGGATGTTGCACATTAGAAGATCTTCTCAAGCAGCTAATAGCTATGACTGATCTGAGTTTTTCAGTTATTTACAACAAGACTCAAGGCATATTTGCAGCTTGTATGTTTACTTCAAGCTACTGAAGTCCAGATACATGGAGCAGCATATCCAAGGCAGGGCAGAGCCCACTGCAGCACAGAAAGCTGCATTATTCACTAAGTTTTTGGTCAGGTTTTGCAGCCTGCATCAAGTTCTCTGCTGCTATGGCTACGCATTTATTTGCTGTAGCATTAGCCAAGCTAATGCTACCTGAATTGCATGAATACAAATTTGAGATGCAGCTTTGATTGCATATAAACACATACCTCAAATGCAGCAGAAAGAGTTTATCTTTACAAGTTGATCATATTAAAAATGTTGTGAGTAAAGAAAAGCTATAATAAAATGCAAGCAAAAAAATACAGATTGCTTTTTGAGACTGCAGAGGTTGAAAGAAATCTTTATGTCACAATCAGTAATTGCATTGTGGACAACATTTCTAAAGGTGACAAAAAGGTCTTGTTTCTATATTGAGATCAAACTTCTATTGTAAGAGATGGTTGTAATTATTATAGCTTTTTGTTCAGTAAATCTATACACAATAGAATAATTTTCATGTCACATCTAGTCTGAAGCATTTTAAAGACTTCTGTTAAATAAAACCCTTATATAGTAAAGTCATTCTCTCCCAATTAAGCATAAGGAAACCCTTTTTTCATGTGTGTTCGGTTCTTTTCATCTCATATTTATAATAGAACTGTCATCTGATAGTCATATTAATGTCTCTGCTACCTTATTTTTGACAAGCAAAGCTGACAGTGAGCTCAAGCTCATCTTAGTTCTTGAAACTGTGTGACCACATAGAGGTCATTTTTATTTCATCATTGTATGTGACAGCAAGCTATGATTGGCATTTCAACCTAATTTTTCCTTAACTCTGTGTATGTGGTTGTCTTTTCCTCAGCTGTATGTAGTGAACATTAGGAAGTACATAATAGTGAAGGAGCTACCCATGAAGATAACTTTTTCCCCAGAACGTGTTGGCAGTAAAGGCACCCTCTTGAGCATTAGCAGTCCTTCACAGTAGATACTGCTTTCAAGGCATTGTGCATGTTTAGCCATGTGATCACAAAACATCAGTACCTCTGGTGGAGAAAATTTTTGTTAAGCTTTGTGAAGTTTTACTCAATAGACAAGTTTTCTCAGTAGTAGACATGGAATAACTGTAGGCACTGTTATGAAAGGAAAACATTTAATAGGATTTCTATTAAAAATGGTTCTCAGATGTTGCCATTTTAAGACCAAACCTTCACTTCAATATTGACTTCATAGGTCAAGTAAAATTGCTGCTTATTCTAACAGAAATAATTCCCCTGGAACCATCCACACTGTTTATAATAGTTTTTTTCCTAGAGCATACTGCAGAGTTCAAAGGAACTGACCATAAAAGTCAATTTTGCATGTGTGGAAAGAAAAAATAATATCCAGACAAGGAAAGTGAATTTACACATTTTTATTTCTGTCATTAGAAGTATTTCTTCATTGCTGCAGTTGAAAACACATATCATCACAAAAATATCCCTGAAGAATTTCATTCCAAAATATCTAGGAAAAAGATTAATTTTGATGCAGTTTTTAGCAGTTTCTCACACTCATAATTTAATGTTAGAATGAAGAAAATTTCCTACTCAGAAAGGATGGCAGCCAGCAAGAAGGGTTTAGAATGGAAAATGAGAATTTTGGGGGGGGGGCCTTTTCTAACAAAAGGTTCTTTGAAATATAGACTGACATGGAGAGGTATAAACCACTCATTTATTGAAACATTTATTTATTTTAAAGTGCCAAATACTGAAAAATGGTTGGAGACTGCCAAGAGTGGAAAAGGGTACTTCAAATTAGTAGGAGTTGCATATTATTACTGTGAAAATACTGATCTAGACAGAAAAAAATGTTATCTTGCCCTTAGTATAAGCTAAACGCACACTGGCAACCTGTATTTAGAAAGATGAGGAGGAATTGTAATCCTATAAAAATGTCTGTACTTTATTAAAGTCTTGTGAGATTTCCCTTATCAACTCTTATGAGTGAGGTTGCATGCATATCCTTCACCCTGTGTCTTATCATATAGCATTATATCTGAACATAATGTAGACAAAAAGTAGAACCCAAGCTTTTTTCAGAGTAAAAATTTTAAGTACTACCCTGAGACAAGGTGGACCTTATCATGTGACCCTTTGAAGATGTCAAATTAGACACTCAGAAGAGCTAATTGCTTTTGTAAATATTTTGCCAGTGTTCATTGGTGCTAGTTGAATAAGATCACAGCTCTCAAGGGAGGCGAGGACACGTTCTGCAAGATAAGAACAGTAGCAAAGAGGTGACATTTGAAAGCAGTGACACTGTATATTCCATAATTGCACATACCATAAATGTCAGCTTCATAATTGCCTAGGTAGGTAACCGGATTTCCAAAAGCTACAGCAGGCAAGTTATATATTCAAATCTGTCAGCTGAACATTTATCAGTGGAAGATCTTAAATCTGCAAAGGGAGATGTAAATTACCAGCAATTTACCCATATTTGCCTTTTCATATTTTAGTCACACAGAACTTCCCATTCAAAAAAACAATTACCAATTTGATAGGTATAGCAAAGAGATTCTGTCACTTCTCAGAGCACTTTTCAAGTCTCTTCCATATTTGTTAAACAAGATTTTAGGTATAAATTTACCAGTCTGTTTCACTTCTGTTTTCTGAATGTTAAGAACAAATAGTATCTAAACTTCTGCCTCATTCTTCAGAGGCTTTTAGAAATTTCATCTGAGTAGCAGATTTGCTAAACAACAGCCATAAAGCTCTTTATATTGTGGGTTTTTAAAAATAGCTAGATAGATATACACACATATATATTTTCTTAAAGGGGTTATCTTTCATAAAGAAACCACAAATAAACCACAAGTGAAATATTAGGTAGGAAATTTTCATCAGCTAGATGTTAAAAATGAGTTTTCATGGGGGGCAAAATCTGAGATCCTAACAGAGTATGATTCCTCACCTGAGTCTGTTCTGTGACTCCAGTGATGTCTGATTAATGCAACATTATTTAGTCAGTCAGAATTCAAAAGATTTAGAGAAAGCACAAAATATTTTCCATTAAATTCTTCAAGCACTTTTCTTAAGTCATCTATTTTTGCCATGTAAGTGAATGTGTTCTATTAATGTTCTGGGATTTTTTCCTCCTTTGGGAGAATTTTGTTCATTCTTTTTCCTAAGTGGTTGCTGTAACAGAACAAAAATGTTGCGTAGAAATACTGGAGTTACTCTGCAAAGGTGCAAACATGCAGAGCAAACAAGGCTATCTTTAACTTCTCCCTTTTGTTGGGGTGGGAACACTTGGAAAATTTACTTTCAAGTTTTTGAATACTCTAAAGGGAAATTGGCAGTTCAGTTGTATCAGAATTAGTGCTTGTGCCTGTAAGTTGCTTGATAAATCCAGTATCTTGTTTCATTCAAAAAATAGATTAATCTTGTGTATTTCCACTACACATACCTAAGGCAATATCTGCATCAATCACCCAGAAAAATAATCTGAATCCTCAGAAGGCGTAAATAAAAAATAATCTGAATCCTTTTGGTGGCTCAAACCTGGAGATCATGAGTGATAAAGGAAGGAAATACAGGAGTCAAATGCAGCTCTTGCTTGAATGTCAGGAGGAAAGATGGTAGCCAGGCTTCCGCTGAATGATATGGAATAGTGTGAGCAAGTTACAAATCCAAGATGGGAAGCTGCAGTTCAAGTAATTTAGGGAAAGAATATTTGGATTTTGGAAGATACTGGGCAAATCAATCTATTCCCTTTCAGCATGAACTGTGAAGTAGATTGGCTCTTATCCTTAGCATTATAATCTTTTGCTTTAAAAAAAAAGCCAACAACTTTTTAAAGCAAAATTGTTTTAACCAGACAGAAAAACTATGTGAAGTCTATACAACTTCCTAGATGATTTTACTTCCTGGAGGATAACTAATATGTAGATTCTTTCTGTGAGAGACTGTAACTGTCTAGTTAGTAGCATAGTCTTTTTGTTACAGTAGTTTGTCATGATGTCTTCAAAAGAAGACTTTGTAATGGTGATGGTCTTTATTTCCATGGGAGAAAGAGTTTTCATCATGCTTTTTTTGTCTCCTGATATTATCTAACTCCATATACCAGAGAAATAAGAGAAAAGCTGTTTTCTGACCCTGTAAGCTTGACCATATTTGCCATAGGTGTTAAAAAATCTAAAGACTGGGATTTGGAAAACTAAGAGTGAATTTATTCTACACTATTCAAGCTTGCAGTTCTTGATATTTTTCCGTCCTTGTAGCATAGCAAAATGATAAAATAAGAAATTGAAAAGATAACATCAGGACTCCTTAGTGTCATAAACAGGGAAATGGAATGAAATCTCAGCAGATTTTCAGCACAGACAAATAATTATTCCAGAGGTATTTCTTTTTATCTGTTTTCTTAGGCTTTAAGCCTGTTTCCTTGTATTTGAAAAGAGATGAGTGTACATGGTGCATTATAATACAGTGCACATAAAAATACTTGAATTGGCTCTAGACAGTCTACTTTGTGTACCTGAGGCAGGATAGCTTCTAGGTCAGGAACAAATTTGGATATCACAGCCCAGTTTGGGGGGTTCAGAAGATATTTGGACATGTGTGTACTACACCTAATTGAGCTATGCAGTTTCAGAAGCATATCCAAGAATGTGGCAGGAATCATTACCATCCATCCCCATCCATTATGATTATTTGAATCAGTAGACTCACTAACATTTGTTATTTATAGTGGCACTCTGTGAGCAGAGGGGCTAATGAACAGAAGGGAACTTTCCAGGGATATAGAAAACATGGTTTAAATCCTCTCCTTGAGGGAACAATATATCTTGATGAACCAGGGTTAAACACAGCTGAGTGAGAGCTTTCATTACTCAGTTTAAATTTGGCACCTAGGTTTTACTGGTCTTTTAGCTTGGTAACTAAATTTATTTACAACAGAAGAAATTCATATCAGAGTTGTGTACCTTAGCTTAAAGGCAGCTGTTTGAGTTACTACAGTTACATATTAGCCAGAAAAATAACTTTTAAAGGTGGTGATCTTCCCATTGTTTTCTCTAGGCTCTAGAGAAGGGATCAGAATATAAAACCTATTAATACATAACAGCTTCTGCTTCTTTTATAGCTTTGTATAAGGTTGGTACTTTCTGATTTTGGTTTTTTTTGCTGTAGTCATAATTACATTTGGTGATTTTTTTTCAATGTTGCCTTATTTTCAAAAGCAGAAACTAATCCCCAAATATTCTCAATTCCTTGCCAAAATTGCTTTCTTTTCAGTGCACAAGCACAAAAACATTTATCTGGGGACATATTCTTATTTCAGTGGGTGCATTTTATTGCTGTCATTACCAGGCAAGGGAGACTAAATATATATATTTTTTCTTCCTATGCTTTAAAATGTAAATATCTCCTTTAATCCATCTTTTCCATGATAAAGTGAACTTTATGGTATCTAATCTTTCACTCTGCCATCGATAGCTCAAAAGCTCTGAGTGAATCTAATGCTTCCAAGTCTGCTGAGTAACTCATATGAACACGACGCCAAATTAGGCAATTAGGCTGAGGGAGGAGCTTGTGGAGGACATTGTTTTGGTCAGTATTTATAAAGTGAGATAACATTAAATGACAGCTATGTCAAAATAAATGCTAGAAGCTAATAGAGTGCCCCATCCTTTCCTCTGATCCTAAACTTGCGGAGGTGAGTGGGAAGTGGCTTTGGTTTTGGGTTGCTTGGGTTTTTATAGAATCATTAAGGTTGAAAAAGACCTCCAACAACATTGAGTTCAACCTTTGATCGAACACCATCATGTCAACTGAAAAATGGCACTAAGTGCCACATCCAGTAATCTCTTGAACACTACCAAAGATGGTGGCCCTACGACCTCCCTGGGTATCCCATGTCAAAGTCTTGCCACCCATTCAGTGAAGATTTTCTTCCTGGTGTCCATCCTAAAGCTACCCTTGTGCAACTTGAGGCTGTGTCCTCTTGTCCTGTTGCTGATTGCCTGGGAAAAGAGGCCAGCCTCCACCTTGCTGAAGGTGATAGAGTTGTAGAGAGTGATAAAGTCTACCCTGAGCCTCCTTTTGCTCAGGATAAACAACCTCAGCTCCATTGCCCTTCTCTGGACACGCTCCAGCACCTCAATGTCTTTCTGCCAGTGAGGGACCCATAAACAATCAGAGGACTTGATTGCCTCACCAGTGCTGAGGACAGGGGGACAATCAGTGCCCTGGTCCTGCTGGCCTCACCATTGTTGACACAGGCCAAGATACCATTGGCCTTCTTGGCCACCTGGGCACACACTGGATCATGTTCAGTTGCTGTCAACCATCACCCCCAGGGCCTTTTCCACTAGGCTTTCCAGCCACATTGCCTCCAGCCTGTAGTGCTGCAGGGGATTGTTGTTATCCAGGTGCAGGACCCACCAGTTGGCCTTGTTGAACTTCATACAATTGGCCTCAGTCCATTGATCCAGCTTGTTCAGATCCTTCTGCAGAGCCTTCCTGACCTCCAGCAGATCAACACTCCTGCCCAGCTCAGTGTCATCTGCAAACTGACTGAGGCTGCACTTGATGCCCTCATCCAGATCATCATTAAGGATGTTAAACAGGACTGGTCCCCATGCTGAGCCCAGGGGAACACTGCTAGCAACTGGCTGCCAGCTGGGTTTAGTTCCTTTCTCCACCACTCTCTGGGCCTGACCATCCAGACAGCAAAGACTGTACCCTCTCTAAGCCATGGTCTGTCATCTTCTCCAGTAGAATGGTGTAGGAGACAGTGTTGAAGGTCTTACTGAAGTCTGTGTAGACTACATTTGCAGCCTTTCATCAGCCTGGGTGATGAAAGGAGATCAGGTTAGTCAAGCAGGACCTGCCTTTCCTAAACCTGTGTTGGCTGGGCCTGATGCCCTGGTTGTCCTGTACATGCCATGTGATGGCACTCAAGATAATCTGTTCTATAACCTTCCCCAGCACCGAAGTCAGGCTGCCAGGCCTGTAGTTTACAGGATTCTCCTTCCCACCCCTCTGGTAGATGGGTGAAATTTGTCACAATTTGCATTGTTTGGTTCTTAAACTGAGATCTCCAGGCTCTCTTTACAGACATCTACAATTGCATTGAAAGGTAGAATCAAAGCACTAAACTCATTAAGTGCTTTATAACGTTAATTACTCTGGTAAATCAGAGTAATCAGAGTTTTTAGCTGACCTCCAAAATTAATCTATGTATTTAGTCTCTTGAAGAGATGAAATACCTCATAAATAGATGCACAGTTTAGAGTGTTTAGGCTCCTCATAGTGGCTAGAGAGAGGCATATACCCATCCTATACAGGAGTTAGCCTATGTAAATTGTTAATAATTGATGACTTCATGCCTCCAATTTAAAGTGCTTGAGGCTGAGAGACCTGATAAGGATTGTTCATGTTTTAGTTCTCTGTCTCTGTGTATAATAAAGTTCATAAAACAGGACACAGCACACTCAATACTGCAAATGAAACAATAACTTGAATAGCTGAATAGCTGCTCTTTGAGTTCATATTCTGTCCTAGGCAATGAATGATACAAATGCTTCTGAGGGGCAAAAAAAAAATAATTTCTCTTACATGCATGCAGACAAAATTTACATTAACTTTGGATAGCTAACTTTGTTATGCTTCCGAATTCTAGTATTTTGATACTTGTCTCTTTTCCTTTACTATACAGTATGCTTGTGTAATTTGTGTTACACTGCTATAATAGTATTTTTTTTATCTACTCATGCTTTATTTAACTGGATTAAAAGTAAATAGATCAGTAGTGTGGCTTTAAGTTATGCAGCCTTCCTCGAATGCGAGGTGAGTTCTTAATTTCAGC
Organism: Molothrus aeneus; assembly: GCF_037042795.1. Lineage (NCBI taxonomy): Eukaryota > Metazoa > Chordata > Aves > Passeriformes > Icteridae > Molothrus > Molothrus aeneus. Next base: position 59,803,062 of record NC_089647.1, on the reverse strand, counting down.
ATAAAGAGTAAATGAGGATTGATGTTTGAGTACCTGCAAACTCTGTTTTGGCCATTTAGCACAGAATAAAAAGTACTTTGCTATCAGGTAATCCCTAGTTTTATAATTGTACTGTAGATGGTAGTCTTCCCCTTTCTCTAAGAAATATAAAATCATTTTAATTCTATGTGATCCATCATCAGGCAACTACTCAAAAAAGTAACATTCTTAAATGCTCTCAAATGTCCAGTAGCAAAAATAAATGAAGGGCAGAGTGCATTAAGGGATTTCCAGTTGTGTCTCACAGGGCAGAGAAAACTGCTGTGAGAGAGCTCCTGGGATAGCTCCTACCATTGCTGCCTTTACAATAGCTTCCTGACTAATCAGTCTCTGAGCTTACCCCAGTGCTTTAAGTCTGTTCTTTCTCTGTTGCCAGCTGCTGACTGAAAACAGGACACAGCCAATTACTCTCCGCTGAGCTTACCCAGTCTCTGTTTATCCACCTAACAGCAGTTGCTCTGAGATCATTTTATTGAAAACTTGTTATGTAGTGAGATCTGCTATTATAAAATCTTGTATTTGTTTCAGTGGGGTCAAAAATACAGGAATCTTACAGTCTAAGATTGGATTATATTATTTGGAATAGTTGCTTCCTATGGGACAGAAAACAAAGCACGCTGAAGTGGAATTAATTTCTTCCTTTTCCACATTCCAATGCCCATCAAATAGAAAAAGATTTATCTTTAATATTAGAAGTTAAAAAATAAACTGTTAATGACTTTTTAATTGTAGATACTACTGGCTATATCCTAATTTCTTGCTTTAGGTTCTGATCTTCCTTTTCAGATCTTTTTTCTTCCTTTCTATTCACATCAGAAACCATGTGAATGATGCCTAATGATAGATTTTCTTGTCCCCAACCACATCTTGTAGCATCTTTAATCTAACCCATCTTTATTACTCATTTATCAGTCCTATAGAACATTAGCACGTTCAACAGAACCACTTAACTCTAGTTTCTAAAACATTTTACTCCTATTTCATTCTGGAACTGCAAGTTTAGCTTAATAAAAAGGGCATTTCTGACCTGTGCCAATAAACTATAAAATGTACTGTGGTCTAAAAATGAGAATATTACTTATTATAGAAGTCTTTTGCACTCACATTAAGAATAAAGCTTTGGTGAAATTGTGCATGTTGAAGGAGCTGATCAACCAGAAAAAAAAGTCTGCAAAACACCTTCAGTTGACGTTTTCTGGGAAAGCAGTAGTAACACAAAATGTACTTTTATTATTTTTCTAGTAACTGAAAGTCCAAAGCCATGCATTAAGAAAAGGTATGTCCTAACTGCTTAAAGCTAAATGAGAGACAGGTCAGCAATAACTTACAATAATGTGCTGTCAAAAAGTCATAAAATATTTTAAAATTAAATAGCCATGCAGTTTACATCCTTTTAAAGTTCTGAGGTAAAGGTGATGGGATGGGATTTAAACATCATATGCTTAGATCTCCCCTCCAAAACTGGGTGGCACTCAGAATCTGGTTTTGCTCAGATATTGCTACAAGATGCTCTTTAAGATCTACTAGCTCTGGGGTTGCACCGTGCAGTCAAAGAAGATTTTCTTCATCTTCTACAATGCCAGTGCATTGAGTAGTTGCAGGGTATTTTTTTTTTATACATAGTACTTCTTTGCTTTAGCCCATTTGAAAAAAAGTCACCAAACAAACAGGTGTTGCTTCTTATTTTTAGTTTAAAAATCTTTATACCCTTAGCCTGCACTGACATAGTGAAAGTTATTTCAATGTTTGCATTACAGTAATACATTTCTGCAAGTGATAAGAAAACTTACTTGGTCAAGAACACTTTTTAACAAAATGCTAGCTGTATTTCATATGGAAATAAAGTTTGACTAAAATTAATCTACCAGCACCTGGCTTTTTCAAAGCTAAACTAAACAAGTTAGGGAGAACAATAGGAAAATATGAGAAATGGGAAAGCTTGTGTTAAGCTGCCAGTGTGCTTGCTAGTGAAGAGTGCACTGCACTGCCTTATGTTCTTGGCTTCAATTGCAGATTTCAGCCTTAATTTTTTTAGTTATTAATGTAGAATTCTCTTTACATCATATTGTCTACCTTCAAAAACTAAGTTGAGTGCAATAAAATTTTATAATCTGTTAGTTTTCTTGGAATATGGTGAACAAGCTAGTGGAGAAGTCTACTTCATGGTGCTTTGTATTTGGAAAACAGTGCTGCAGCATTGCTGTCCTAAACAAGATTTTCAGATTTTGGAGCTAATGATATACTGTGTACACTTACATGAGGTATACTGATGAGAAAAATATATTGCTCTTGAAGTGTTTTCTTGTGATGAAGCTGCTTCTCTGCAGTATTAAGTTCTGCTGCATATCTTTGGACAAAAAGAGTTTGGTAGTTTTCACACTGCATAATACTAAAAGTATCATAATTGGTATTTCAATGTCTTTTAACGTGTTCATATTTGGTGTATCACAGACATTAAATTTGAGCTTTGAGATTATGCCATTTTCAGTACATATTGAATTCCTTCCCGTTTGATGAAAGTAACATACTCTAACAGATGTTTTACCTGTTGTCTTTGAGGAGTTACTTAACTTTGAGGTATATGAGCAGTGCTGGGTTTGATGTTTAGTTCTTAAACTTGCATAGAAGTGGGTATGTGGGAGTGAACAAATTCACCCAAGAAAGCTGAAATATCTTTCAATTTACTCAGTAAATCAGTCCAGGCTTATTAAGTCAGCCTAAGAATAGAACTTCTATCAGCTAAACTTTCCACTGGGATTTATGATTGGAGTGCATATAATAACTCATTACTGATCAATGCACCAGAGATGCTTTGCTGTATTGTGTATTCATGGGAAGTATCTCTACTCGTTTTCCATTTTACATTTTTGTAAATAAAATCCCATCAATTATTAACAAAAAATTGAGTCAACCTTGAAACTCCCTGGATCACAGTGCATCAATCAAACAGAAGCAGTGATTTTTCTGGGAATTTTTTATTTTTCAAAATAGGTTTCCAATTAATAGTACTTACTTCTTCCTTGTTGGCAAATTACATTTTCAGCGGTTTAAGGAAACAAGAAATAGTGCTGTCTAACCGATACTATTTGTTGAACTGATTAATCCTTAAAGCAAGTTAATAAGACTATCATCCAGAGCCACAACAAGATAATATAAAAATTACCCGAGTGCCACTACAGACACTTTTGATAAAAAATTTCATATTCCTTCATCACAATTGGAGTTTACCTAAAAGTTTCATTTCTAATACAATAGAAATAATTGCAACTAAAACTTGGGGCAGAAGTCTATTAGTTTAAAGAAAAAGAAAAGTTTATAGGTTTTTGTTGTTAATTTTTAGAAATTGTTTTATTTGTGCTCATTCCTTTGATAATTTGATATATGAAGAGAAGTATGGAAATAAATTATTTCACTCAAACAGTGGTGCTAGAAACGAGTTTGTAGAATGAGTTTTAACTTCTGAGTTGCTTTTTAAAACCTACTCTGATAATAATCGTTCTTCCCATGGTAAGAAAAAGAGAAAATAAAGCACTTCCTTTCCAGAAAGAAATCAGTGAAGTATCGACATTCTTTACTTTTTTCCTACATACAAGTACAAAAATGTGGCAGGTGACATAGTAGTCAAACTGATTCTTCAAGTCTTGAAATATACTAATTTCTTGGGATGGGTATTTGTTTACTAGCCAGTTCAGTGGCCCAGGTGTGTTAGCATGAGTCACCTGAAGAACTGTTTATAACCATTATACTGGGTGGAGTTTGCATTTGATAAACTCACAAGCATTACCAAAAAAAAGTAACAGGCCTATGGTGTTTTCAAAGGTTTTCAAACAACTCACAGCAGCTTCCTGACTTAAATGTGTGGCCCAACAGGAAGAAGCAGCTTGAAGTTAGCTGTTTTGTTTGGGATAAAAGTTTTGAAGAGTGCTTCTGAAACACTTTATTTACGTGTTTTATTTTCTGGTACAGTATTTTCAGTTAATTCAGATTCAGCTCAAATTAACAACTCTGTGTGCTTTGGGATAATTAAATTATGTTTCCTCTTATCTTGGCTCACCATGCAGACTGTTGCCCACCCCTATAGCTGCTTTTACTCCATTGCTATAGCAGCTCTGTTATTTAGGGATAAATCTTTTCTTCTCCCCATCAGTTGTTGTGAAAGAAATGTAAGCCACCTGTGAAAAAAATTAGCATATTTGGAGTGACTTCTTGGGTTTGCTTGTCTGGCTGTATTCCAGGTATTTTTATGTCTCTGTAAGGGAAGGAGCTAATAAAGGTATTTCAGCTGTTCCTACTTATTAAAATTGACCTGGATGCACCATGGACTGGGAGGATGAAGAAAACCCGGTTCTTATGAATCAAAGTGGGGAATGAAGGAGGAGGGACATGAAGGGCGGCTGAACGGGTGCCTGAGCCCAAGGCTGCTGTTGGGAGCATCAGCCGCCACATCGTCCGGGCAACCCAGGTTGCCATGGTGATGGCAGCAGGACCGAGGGATGAGTACAGCTCCCACTGCCCGGCCCTCCCCAGACTGCAGCTGCCAGATGAGTGTTAGAGACTCCCCAGACCTTGTTCTGGCAAAGCACCTTTGTTCCCCGAGGGGAGGGCAAAACAAAGCTGCTCCTGGGTTTACAAAACTGTTGCACATTCAGCAAAGCTTTACAGTCATGAGTGTTTCTTTCTGGCAGTTGGTGAAGAGCAGTAGGGCTTAGAAGGTAGATATAGAAAACAAACACTGGTTCTGCTCCAGGGAAACTTGCCATAATGCAGTTATTTTTTAAAATTTATTTTTTTAGAAATACAGGTGACTACTAATAGCACAGGCGCTCTAATTGCCTCCCAGGAAAACAAGTTAAAACTGATACTGTCCCTGTTATTTGTTATCAAGAGGTCATTACATAACAATGCATTTCTATAGTAGTAGCAAACTTCATTTTTCCTGCACAAATAGACATTCTCTGTTGTTTCAAATGTGAGTTGTACTTAACTCTAAATGGAGATTTTAAGACACTTGTCTTTACATACCAGAAAAGAATCCTTAAAATAGCCAATTACATTCAACCTTAAAAATTTCATCAAAGAAGGACATCATGTGTGTTTGTTTCTGGAAGGTTAAAATCGCTCACAGTTAAAACTGGTTACAGTATTTTTAGATGACCAAGATTTGTGTCACCATTGGACCATATCATCTAGCTTAGAAGGCAGAATGTTTGTTTTTCTGCTTTTTTTTCCAGTCTGTGCACATATATAGCTATTTGTAACATCCAATCCTATCACTTGATTATTTCCTTGAACTCCAGGAAAGCATTTGAAACTGACTGTTAAATGAGGGTTTTGTTTGGCTTAGGTTTGGGAATTTGGGAGCAGGAGATGTTTGCTTGATTGGTTGGGATTTTTCAGGGCTTTTTGTGTGGTGGGGAGGAAGGGGGAGCATTGTTGTTAAAGTTGTAATGTGATACCCAGAAAGATTTAGTCCAAGTCCTAGGCTGAAAATAAATGTGGTAACTCTTCTGTAAGTGAGTCTGTCACTGAACAGCAGGCTGACTGCCATCAAGAAACACTTCTGACACAGTAGATGTATTTTGGGAAAGGGGGGAGTAATGGAATGGCTTATTTGATGGGGAGCTGAGAACGTATTGCCTGAGAGAGATATCTGGGGTAGAGCTATGATACCTACTCTTTTGTTCTTCATTTTGTTTTCCTGTTGCTAAGGCAAAGGGAAAAAATAAATTTTACCCCAAATGTGCATTTTTCTGCATTGTATTGAAAACTGAAATTTCTTTCCGTTTGGCATGAAATATTTGCTTTTCTTAGAGAAAGAAAGAAAAGCAATTGAGTAAGAAGGAGATGGATGTTACTGCCTTTGCTCAACGCCCAGATTACTTCATCATTTAGCCAGGAGATGAGAACACAGATTCAGTTTTGTTCCTTTGTGTGAGAATGTTTGTGAATTTTCTAGAAATAAACAAGTCACCTACCCACAAAGCTTAGCTGTTCTTTCCCAATCGCATGCATGAATATCTATGAGTAGTAGAACAGTCCCAATGGATTAAGTCTAACGTAAGTCTCAGTGAGAAATAGGTTTGACAGAGTTAATCAAGACATCCAGACACTGCATTGGATCATCAGCTTACTTTTTAGGTGAAGTTGCAAGGTTTATGGCCTCAGTTACTACAGTTTAGATAACCCTTAGGTCAGGGTACAAAATCTAAGAAGATATTGATTGATCTATGCGCCTTTTGTGTGAGGTACAGGATTTTCTCTGTGGATGATGTGCTAGTAGAATCAAAAGAAAACATGCCTGCAGCCTTTCTTTTCGCATCTTTTATACAACCCTTCTTTTTGTAATAACCTGTGAAAACATGCCACAATAAGTGGCAATTTTTTTTATCTGCCTTTGGAGACAACGAATCCTAAGGCGCCTTCCCTGAATACCTTGGAAATAAAAGCTACTGTGTTTGACGCAGTTCTGAAGATCATAGGACCAATACTATTTCTTCATGGTTTTTTCCTCCTTTTTCTTTCTTTTCTTTTGGAGTTTCTCTTTGCAACAGGATTAAAATTACCACAGTGACTTCTGAAAAAAGTTGCTGTTCTAATTTCGCTTCATATTTTTCCAGATCATCTCCCTCACTGCCCTTTTCTGGGGGCCTTCACGGGAGAAATTGTTTTAAAAGGATGATGAATCAATTTAGGCAGAAGCAAGATAAATTCCCCTACACTTTCAGGGAAATGTCTCTTGTATTTTTCTGTCAAATGATCATCAATATGTATTAAGGTCTGGTGTGCAAGTACTAACCAGTCATTTCCTGGATATTTTATCTATTTCTGTTTTTTTCTTCATTTTTTTTTTCATTAGTTATGGCTAAGATAAGCATTGAAGAGCACAGTGTATGTTTGTCATGTCCGTACCATATTTTCCTACACTAACAGAAGGATGTAAGACAGCATTTAGGTTAAGGTTTCATCCCAAATGAACATGCCCTTCCTGGTTTGTACATTTTATGAGAACATAAATTCATTCTTTCTTGGGTTTTACATTGCTATGTTAGGATCTTTCATCACCTCAACAACCCACCCATTTCTCTAAATGCATTCCTAGAGTTCGGTACATCTAACATACTGATACATTGAAACAAACAAACAAAACCAGCAACAAACCCCAAAACCTCCTACTCTTTTGGACTTGCTGCATGTTAAAGACTGAAGTAATTGGTTGGCAATGAGATAACATGGTAGGCATAAGTGTTCATTGGATAGCAGGTGAAATTTTTGACTTTCCATAATGTAAGAGAGGAGCCTCTTGTTTAAAAAAAAAATGGCAGAGCACTCAAAGGAACATCAGAAAGGGAGTTTCCGCCAGCTGATTTGTGTGGCTTTGGTTGGTGTGGGCGTTGTTGGTTTGCTTTTTGAGTAGAACTGACTGTCCCAAAAACTGCCAGGAATCAGTCTGAGGGGGTTTTCTTGTTCTTTTATTAATCCTTTACATTTTAGCCTAGGGATTCCTGGGAATGTCTTGTGATAGTGTGAGGTTTTTTTTACAGAAGGAAAAGTGGAATTATCTATTGATCAATTAATATTCTCCCCAAGACAAGTGCATACTTTAGTGCTCTGTTCTGTAAGACTTAGGTGCTAATGGAACTATTTTCTCTGATTTAACAATATAATATTAATACTATGGATCAGAAATAAATTTTCTAAGTGATTTAAAAAAGTATTTATTCTAGTCAATGCAAGTATTACCAATGTACATAATAACAGTGCTATAAAGTTCCACTATAGAAGTATCATTGTTATCTGCAGTGGAAATATAATGTTTTTCATCCCAAAACACAGATACGAACCATTAAAACAGCATCCCCCTGCAGAAACATCTGAACAGTGGTTTGCTGGAAAACTGAGTGTGACAGACTTTTATTTCTTAAGCATACACTGTAACCTGATACATACCATGGTTTAGAGCTTCACACAAACCAGAGAGCTGAACCGTTCACCAATTGCTTTAAGCAAAGGAAGATTGCAATTCATTTAGTGATTCAGTTCTTTCCAGGTCAGCTTGGAAACTTAGATGTGAAGCAGATCCATATGTTAAGATATGTAGCATCTCTGTTGCCACACAACTCATTGTGCCACTTAGTATACCAGTGAATTCTGTAATATAATACAAACTTATATTTTTAACTACTGTTTGTGTTTTAAAAGAGTATCATAGTTTTAAAATGTTATAATTATTATTTTTCATCTTTGTAGAAGATTAAAGATCTTCTCTTTTAGTATTAACATCCTAGCTGAGCATGGTAGGAAAAATACAGAGTTTATCTATCATCTCATGCTTGGAAAGTCTGAGTTTCATTTAAATGATTCACTGTTCAACTTTCAGGTATAATTACTGTAAGGCCATAATAACAGGTCAAAAGAGCAATTTCTTTTTGGATCAGATGATAGTATTACCTAATAAAGAGAAAATTCCCAGCAAAGCTAGGTGTCAATAAATTGTTAAAATTACAGAGCATGATTCTCTTGGTTCCTCCTACCATCTTTAAAAATAATTGACTCTTTATCTTTTCTAAGTGTTGCTCTGGTGCCAGTGTATAGGAGATTCTAAACAAAACCAGTTTTATACATTAACCTTTCTGAATAGTTTATGCGTTAAAAATTATAACAGTAAAGTGAAACCAGTTGGACTGAGTAGAGTTGACAGCACCTTTCTGAGTGATGAAATTGCTATTGATTTATGACAAATGCCAGTAAAAGCAGGCAGGGACTGTTTTGTTGCTGTCAGATGAGAACCGAAAGTAGGCAGGTTTTGTTATCAATCATTTGTTGTCGGTGTAAGACAGTGGCAGGCTGCTATAATTGATTTGATAGCTCTGTCTGACTTGAGCTCCAGTGACCACCACAGATCGTGGCAATGCAGCAGTGCAGAGAATTGACATGAAAAAGAAGTGACATGACTCCTCAGAGGCCAAGTTGTATGATTTAAAGGTGCATTTTTGTCAAAACATTTTATAAATCAGAATTTTCAGACTTGGAGGCAATTTATTGATAGCATGCAGTTTTGAGGTTAGTCTGGAAATGAGTTTATTTTATATTGTGGTATTAATTTAATAGATGTTTTATGACCTAAAAGGATTTGCATGGGTAAAGAGACTTCCTTTTTCTCTTTTCTTTGCCTTGAAGAACAGCTTACAGGATTTCATTCAGTTTGGTCTTTTGATGAAACTTTTCCCCTGATATAGTTATCTGTCCCAGTTATGCCTAGTGTGATTGTAGAATATCACTATGACACTTTGATCCTCTGTAATAGGCTGGGTTTTGTGTTTTAAAGAAATAAAATAATGATGGCTACTGAAGACCTAATAGGGCTATTGAATAAAGCGTTGGGGACTTAATTCTGAGGTAACCCCAAATTAATCTGTAATGTAATATCCAGAAAACCTTACTCATTTCTCTGTGAATTTTCAATTTCTGAACAGCTTCAAGTTTGGTGCAAGCTGAGTTAATTAACAAACACAGATTGTCTTCTTTTCCATTTCCTACAAGGGTAAGGATTATAGAATTGGAAAACACACAGCAGAGAATTATCTTAAGAAATATGAAGTTATGGATACATTCTGCCTCTTCCTTATTTCAAACATTACTTAGATACAATTAGATACAAACTTGATTCCCAAACAAAACTCTGTAATGATACTTATTTTATGTATATGAGAACTTGAGAGAAAAGAAAACATCATATACATTATATAAACAGAGGATTCATGAGCTAGAAAGGACTTGGACACTTAAGAAAGTGTAAAGATCAGACTTACTTTTAATTCCACTGCTGTGCATCTGTACAAAAAAGTCAGTAATTCTCTGTCTGGGTCAAGAGAAGTATTTTTGCAAATAAAAAGTGAGATATCAATAGTGTTCAAAAACAATTAATTCAACTAGAGTTAATGTAGAGCATAGCTGCTAGGTAAATACAGACGAATAGGCTATTTAAAATTAAGTGATTGAAACAGTTTGGCTTGTTTAGTCTAACAAAAGGAAGACAAGAAGAAAGTGTATGTGTACGTAGATGTGTGTGTGTAAAATACACACAGATCTGTACTACATGCAATGTAAATATATATGCAAATATAATATATACAGTATGTTGTATATGTTTGGGAGGGTAAATATTGGAGAAAAAAATGTTAACAGCTTAAACACAAGAACAAGTGGAGATTAGTAACTAGTGCAGTTTTGAAAATAGCATTCTAGTAGGCTGGCTAGTTGGTCCCATTTACATGGGGACATTTAAAAATTTCATCTATTAATCAGCAAGTGAAAGTATTTTAGCATGATCATTGAAAATAATGAAGGAACTGGAATCTCTGAAATCTTTTATCCTATATTTTAACTGTGACTTTCTTCACACAAATTTTTTCCCCCATCAATTCCTGTTTGCTTAAAAGGCTTATCTTTTTTAGATAAAATGATCTCTCAAAAAGAGATGTTCATCAGTTGTGTTTGTATTACAGAAAAAAAATTGTAAGATCTTTACACTCCAGATGTCAAATATTGCTAGATCTTTTAAATATATATAGCTTTCCTATTTTTTTTTCAATTTTGTCAACATTCCCACAGTCAAAGAAAAGCAAAAAATGTTTATTTCATATGCTGATGGATATTAGTTGCAGAATAATATTATAGACAGGATGAAGAAAGCAAAGACAACTGATGGATGTAAAGAGAGGTCACATTTCATACTGTTTCTAAAAAGTTTCTACTTTAAAGAGAGTATCAGGTGGATAAGACATGGAAAGCTACTTCAACTACATGGGTGTTTTGATAAAACACTTAAAGATAAGATTTAAAGACAACACAAAAGGAATAGTGAATTCTGCAAGGAACCTGAAGAGACTAAAAGCATTGAAACAACAAGGATTAAAGGCAGAAATACGGGAATAATCTTGAAGTCCTTGAGTTTCTACAACTGGAAAAAGTTGTAGTGAGTTCCCTGTTCCAACTCCTAAATGTTACTCTAGGAAGATATACCCAAAATCTCTGTGAGAAGAAATTTTCTGAAGAACTTGAGTCTAAATTACTTGCACTTCATACAGTATGTTTATCATCTTAAATTTTACCTAGGTACATTTACTGCAAGGCATCAGAACACAGGTGTAATATGCTCCTGCAGATTACTGAGCAACTGCATTAAATGTAGAAATACTGAGTAAAAACCCTACACAACTATAACATAGAAAATTATGCATTTGATTGCTCTACTCTTATGCCATATTTATATTCAAGAGTAATACTGTAAATGCAGTCAATTTAAGCTGTAAAATACCCTGAAAGTCTGTACCACAACAGACTTGAAACTTGCAGAAGATGATCTGGGTTAATTAGCTGCAACCTTTAAGACACATTTCCAACATGCTGAAGTTCATGGGTTTGACATAACCAGAGTACTGAAATATCAAAACTGCTTCTGTCAAAGATGATTGTGCTTAATGATGTATCTCAACTAGTGTGTCTCTGCATCCTTGTCTCACTATTTATCTGCCTCACTTCATCATTAATGCTGATCTCTATGCTTGTTTTCCAAAAGCAGTGCATTTCTGTATCCCATGATTCCTTTAATACACTAAGTTCCTTGGTTGAGTGGACTGCTCGCTCATTACGGAGCTGGCACTGCACTGAGGAGGCTAACTGAGACTCAGAGTTAAAAGTGGCTGCTCTGCACTCTTGGTATGCTCATTACACTATTGGTTTTTAACTTTTACCTCTAGCCTTCCCCTAAAAAAGTATCTGAAAAAATCAGTTATTAAACTTGTATTTCTCTCCACCAGTACTCTGCAATTTTTATTTTGTATGTGCTGCTTTAGACTCCTGTGTCCTCTTAACAAAATTTGAAACAATTCACCAGAATGTAACAACAATACTGTAGCCTGTAACGTTAAGGGTAGAAATTCTGGAAATTTCTCATCTTTCCTTAGATACTGTGAACCCTTTCTTTTTTAAGTACTACTGTTTGACAGAAGCCATAATAATACTCTCTTCTGAAACCATTATCTGTATTAAATAGATATGAAACCATTAAAAGGTAAATTTTTCTATTACATATCCTGTAAACTGTATTTGAGCTTAGTTACAGATGGATAAAGTGAGTAGCTTGTTTCCATAATCTCACTACTTGAGCAACTTGTTATGAAGCTAATATATAACTACTGTTTTTTCTTAAGTGCACAAATTCAGAAACTCTCCTTCTGGTCACCTGGATTAGACCATTAACATTTCAGAGAGCATTTCATTAACATTTACATAGTATCTCATCAGACTGTTCTTTGACTTGATATAGCATGAGACCAAATCACCTCTGAGATTTCCCAAGGTGCTTCTTGCTTCTGAAGCTTGTGTGTCAAAAGCCCTTAGGAACTTGCATATTTTTCAGCTAGAATATAATGATGGGACTGCAATTCAGACAGAGCTTTGAAGGAAGTGTACCGAAAGACACAAAAGGCTCCCTATTTATCTTCCCATTGTGGAAGAATATAAAAAGAATAAAATAATTATGTATGTAGCAAAAAATCAAAACTGGTGGGTGAGCTGGATGACCTGAAAAACTTCAGAACTCATTTGTATCCTGCCCTCAGTGTCCTCTGAAAAAAAGTTCATCTACTTCATCCCCTTCTATTCTGCATTAAGAAACTTGGCTAAAGTTGAGCATGATTACTTCCTCAAGCAAGAAGCATAATGCCCCATCTCCAGAAACTTCATATTCAGCTGCCTTGCATTTGTCAGGGGATAGTAAACCAGCTTTCCCTCACTGTGATCTTTTCACAAAATGGCTGTTACTGCACCTATGCAGTGAACAAACAAACTTTACAGCTATTTTCTATATAATCCTGTTACCTAGAAATGAGTAAAGATAAATAGAATCACTTCAAGGTGTCCAAATCTTAACTGGTGCTTTATAGGGGAGGGGAGCAAAGAAATCTTTCAGTGTTTGCCTCTGCAATATTGTTCGGCAATCTGTAGGTTAAATTTCATTTCTTCCTTATAAAATATCTTTATTGTCAGTGGTTCTTTATTTTCTTAATTTTACTCCCCCTTTCCCTAACTTGAAGGGTAAGGCCACATTATACTGCAGTAAATTATATATTTATAGCTTAATACTTTGTATTTGGAGTTTTCAGGGGATGTATTTTAGCTTGAAATTTTAATTGCATGCATTTGTACTTAATTATGTATGCCATTTCTACTTTTTGTGGCTTCATTATTATATTTTTCGTGCTTTTCTGTCCATTATTGCTTTGCAAAAGTCCAATGCAAAAGAGGAAATGGGTAAGTTAAGCGAGGTAAAAAATGCAGAATGTTCCCTTATAGGGAAGAATTATTCCTTTATTTTATTTCTTTGAATTGCAGTTGGGCAAATGCGATTTTTAAGTTGGCTGTGTCCTTTTTCTAGCACTTTAAAATATTTAATCAGGTACTGATGGCTAGCTAAATCTTCCTGAGATATGAAACAATCTCCATCATTCTTTATCTTCCTAACACCTTCCAGTTTTCCCTTTCATCTTTTTTTCTTTGTTTTTCAGAAAGAACAGGAGAATATAAACAATTCTCACAAGTCTCCATTCTCACACTATTATTTAAAAGTCTGTGTTCTAAAACTTTGCATGCCTAAAAAAGGCCAACATGGTGATCACCCATCACAGGAGTTTCACACTAAGACATTTATTTCACCAGGCCAGTGGGCTTTTCTCATCTGCCTCTGTGTGTAGGTGCACACGCTTAAACATAAGGTTTTGCATTATGAATATATTAATATCTTAAAATCTGCCCTTGCCATGCCAAATTGTCTCTCATTTGAGATGCCTGTGAGTTAATGCTTCAAACATTTGCCTACAATTCATTATCTGCTTCCACATCAGTTTCAGTGTGTTAATATAAAGCATGTCTGTGTGAAGGTGTATTCCAAATAAAATGAAACAGCTATAGAAAAGTATTGTGGGTTGTGCTGCCAAAACTGCTATGAAATAATATACTGTGTATTTGTGTGTTGCTAGAAAAGTATCTGAATGTACTGTATGGATAGTAAAAAAGAGGGAAGGGCTGTTTATTAGTGATCAGTGCTCAGGCACCTGATCTATGGAGACTTTACAGTTAAGAGTCTTAATTCAGGGGGAAAAGCTGAGGGAAAACCTACCAGAAAGGGATAATAATTATTCCTAATAATCCTGTTGGAAATTCTGAGGAGTTAAGAAAATAATCTGTCATTTTTGATTGAGACTGGTAATTTTAATTTAGGATGGCTAATCCTAAACTATGGATCAGTTATAGACATGTAAAAAACAACTGTTTAAGAAACTATACATTAAAATATTGTAGTTGGGAATAGAAGTGAATACATGGTCTGGTCTGTAGATTTAAATGCCTGGGTGTTAAATTAATGGCACAAGTGGTTAAATATAGTACTTAGAAGGAAATTCAGGAGCTGGGAAGAAAACTGCAGGGATAAAAGGGAGGGGTGTTATCGCTTCTGATAGGCATGACTGGCACAGTAGTACATCATGTACTTCATTTTTGCATATTAATACATTTTGAGCTTGTTGTGGTAGAAATTCTCATCATTTTAATTAGTTTCCTTGTTTTTTAAATTAATTCAGACTTCTAATGTTAATATAGCAACCATTTCCAAATGAAATCAGTTGTTTAGTTTTTTTTTAATGTAACTCAAGTTGTAGTATTTATAAATACTTAGAATATCACTGTCTGTCTGTTCTACAATTGAAAATGTAGGCTGCATTGACTTAAGGAGAGCTTTCACTGTGATACTGCAGTCCAAGATTGTTCTTATGTCCCTGTTTTATATATGCTCAACTTCCCAAAAAAATGAGTTTTAACTAAAAGGTATTTGATTATTTTAGACATATAAGTAAATTTAGAGTTGTATCTCTTACGTCTATTTATTACCACTGTGGAATTTCTGTTAATAAATGTCAGAAATATGTTTACTTTATAAAGCTGGTTCACAGATGTAATTTAACTGTTAGCACTTGGTCTATCACATCTTCTCATTGATACTACAACAAGAATTACATGAAGTTTCATGTTTAGTGTGACAGATGAGCTGCAGGGGGATTTTTTAACAAATCCATATATACCTTATTAGTGCTCTTGCTGTACTCTTTGGTTTTGTTACCCTGATTTTGAGTAAAATAACATAGTTATATTACTCAGGAGAAATAATAAAATCACTTTTTCACATGGCAGATAGCTCTCCTTCCTTTCACTACATTTAAGAATCATAAAACAATGGATAGTTAAGAGTTTATTTATTTCCCTTTAACATTGTGAGCTCAAGGGTACAAATGCCATTCTTAATGAAGCTTTCTATGAAAAAATTAGAGGCACACATCCACACTGGACAAAAAGAGCAGCATGTTTTTTTTCTTTTTTTCCATATTTGTTTCATTTTTGCTTCTTTATATATATTCAGAAAAAAGAATTACTGAATTGAGTGTCTTACTGCAGAGGAAGACAGCCAGCACTGATCAAGGCAATAAGAGGCTTATGTGGACTTCTGAAGTACCTTTATCATCCCATGTTTTCCTTGGTATTTTGCTGTCTGCAGACATAACAACATGATACCTTTTTCCTGCTTGTTCTTGTAGATTAGGATTTTCAGCTATCTAAAAGGAAAAAGTCAACTTATTTCTTGTAGTTCAGTGTCTAAAACTAGACAAAAATCTGAAGTTGATGAACAGGAGACCTAAGACATAGTTCATGTTTTTTGAAAGGTGATGTTCTTGTTCATACATCCTAGAAACGGCCTGATATTTTGACTTGTGTTGAGCAATTCTGTGACACTTCTGTCCTTTGTTATTATTAGAATCATGACTTTAACATTATTTCAATTTTCTTAAATCAAATCTATTCTAAAAAAATTTATCAAGTGTAACTGCAATTTGGTGGTCTCATCCACTCAAAGATTTTCTTCCCTTTTGAGAATGAACCAAGTCTTTATTTGGTCTCCTGCTTATCAGTATACCTAAAGAGTGATTTTTTTTTCTTTCTTTGCCAATTTTTGTGATGCTATTATTTTGTCCTTACACAATTGTATATATTCATCCTTACTAATTCTCTCCAAAGGCCGTGGTTTCTGCTTTTCTTTTCTGAATTTCAAGTCATCGAAGTCTTTGTGAATTGATCAAGTTGATTTCTTACTACTTTTTCTGTACTTTCTCTGTGTTGGGATAATGGGATTTCATTATTTTTATATTGCGTTTGTTAAAACGCGCCAATGTTTTTGCGTCCACTCATTCCTAGTATTTCTTGGTGTGGGAACTTTCTTCTATGCAAAAATAATGTGGGCAGCGTTTACAATAAAACTAACAAAACCCATATTTATTTCTCCAGTTTCAAGGCATTTCTTTTGAGGATATAAACTATTTCTAGCATTAATCTAAATTGGAATGTTGGTGTTCCAACCTTTTTATATTAATAAGCAGCAGTAATAGTTTCCCTCTTGAAGACTGAGCAAAATGCTATATCAAATTACTTGAAAATTTCTTTTTTCAGAAAAAAATTATGTTCTTCTAGAGAAAACTCCTTTTTATTTAATTTCTTGGTTGCAATCAAAAAGATAGAATAGACAGGTTGTCTGACACCAGTTCAGATTTTTGGAGTATTTAAAAATCCATTTTCTGGTAAGATTTCTGCTTGATAAATTTTCTCATTTCCCATGTCAAATGGGTGAGGTAGCTGTTCATACCAATCTGTTTGGCCTGCATCTAGACCAGAATTGAAGGTAGATAGTACACTTAAATATTGGGTTTTAATATATCAAATGGGAAAAGTGTCAAAAAGTTGCATTTTTTGGTGGCATTTGGGAAATGCAGAACATTTCAGATGATTTGAGTCTGAGGCCATTTTAGTTAATGATTTATGTGAACACTAAAAATGGTAAGCTCTCCTTGATTTTGACATACTATAAGGCTATCTTTGTCATATTAAACTTATTTCTTGAATATAGTGAAGAATTTTCCTATTCATATTTCTTTTCTACCTTTCTATACTGACTGTCCTGGGTATTCTAGAATATGTGCAGTACATTGACAGAAGGAGGTTGTTTGCCAGGGTGTTTATTTCCTGAGCTGTGTGTAATCGTCTAATGTTAGAGAGTAAGCATTGTGGTGTCAAATTGGCCTCACTCTTAGTACAAAGCACTGTTATGCAATAACTACACAATATTTTCTTTAGAGATGAAGATATAATATTCCTCATTGAAGTTACCTTATGAGAGTTTGATAAGTGAGCAGTTAACCATTTTCACCCTAATCCTAACCCTAATGCTGACCAGCACTGACACCGTTTCATCTTCACTGGGTGGAAGCATTCAGGAGAAAGTCTATAGATTGTATCTATGAGTTTGTCAGATAAATATTTCAGATATTTAAAAGAAAATAAAAGCAGTTCTGAGAATGACTTCTGCCATGGAATTAAGTGGCTGTGGTGCCAAAGAGATTACATAGATGCATTGTAGATGCCACAGTTTTGATGTATGGCTCACGATCCGTTACGAGGAGAAAGAATCCTCTTCAAGGATTGTGATGCCAACATGTAATTGGGAAGAAAAGCAGCCACATGACAAACTAAATAGACCTAATATCACATCCATCAAATTAGAATTGCTTTCTACTTGCTGAAAGCTAGTAGCTGAGAAAACCCTGAACAAGTTTTTTTTTTTAAGCAGCAGCCTGGGTTGGGAGATGTTGAATACAACCTGAATTTGAGAAGATTAATATAAAGTTAACTAGACAGAGAGGAATATTTTAAATACAATAAAACTTGTTTGTTGAGAAGGTTTTTATATTTTAACAAAAGAAGTTTGCTTTCTTATTTTGGAAGGTTAAAAATGAATTTTCAAAAGAACTCTTATCTTTTATTTTCTTTTTTGTTGATTCAACATCATTTATAGACATTTTTTCATGTCTTTGTACTTTTTCCCATTATAATATGTAAATATTATTTTTGAATCCTTGTAATGCACTTGATAAATCTTTTTTTCTGAGAATAAATTAGTTAAAGGTGAAGTGCCTTTTTGCAACTGAGTTTAGACTGACAGCTGGGATTTTGCAAAGTCACTGTCAAAGTATTGGTGTCGATTATTAACAGAACTTCTCTTGGCATTAAGAGTTTTACAAAAGCCTGTTGAGTCAAGAAATCTGTATGTAATATATGCATAATATCTGCATATGTGTAAAATATCTATAGACATCATCATTTTTATATGCATTTAATAATTATATATTTGTTAGAATCAGGCATTAATTTTTAGTAGTATCAAAATTAGGGTTTTCAAGAGTGTTAGTAATGAAAAATATTCTCTGTAATAGTTGTTGTTCAATGTAGATACAGGTTCTGTTGCTTATATTTTTTCAGCTTATGGGAAACAGTTTGGTTTCCAAAAGCAGTACATTAAAAAATTGTAAGATTTTTCACTTGTCTACCTAAATCACTTACTAGAATTCATAGGTCAGTTATGTCTGAAATTCATTGACTTTAGATTGACCTGGGTAAATAATGTGTTAAATGGAAAGCTGTTTTACAAAGAATCTCTACCATTAATCAGTATTTCAGATAACTGTTGTCCTCTTTTTTTTCATATGCTGACATGTTAAAGAAGAAAATTAAGCCTTTTAATGAAATGCTACCAAAATACCTAGAAAGTAGTTGTGTATTATGAGAACAATCCTATTACTGATTAATATTTTCTATTGTTCATATTTGTGATTCAGATTTTTCTTAAGCTCATTTTTAAACATATTTACAGTACTTAGTTAATTTTCAAGCAATAATCATATTTTAAACTTAGAGTATCAGTTTCTTCTTGTGACAGTTCTACCAGAAGAGAAGTCCAGTTTGCAAAGTCTAGTTACAGTGAAATTCTGAATCCCTTAGCCTTGTTATTGGCAAGAATTTTGGCCATAGTGGAATTATGCTGGTGGTAAAATTGTATCCAAAAAACGTACAAATGCAAAAACTTTCATATTTGGGCTTCAGGTTTTTTAAGGTAAAATCCTATATTAAGCATTGCCAGATTATTTTTTGGCCAGTGCAGAAACAGTCTGAATTATTACAGTGTGAAGTTCTAGCTATTTACTGTAAGAATGTAAATAATGTGGCACAAAGCCATATTTATAATGACTTATGAAAGCTGTTACACTGCAGTCAGAGTGATGCAGAGCAACAGGGCAATTCATTAGGAGAAAAGCAGTTAATAAACAGCTAAAGCATGCCAGTTTGGACCTTTTCCTTTCAACTTCAAAACATACACTCTGCTCTTGGTTTGTTATGCTAAATAATTATTTCTAAGGTAAAGTAGATAAGGAAAAGTAAGTTTATTCCTGCCTGCTGATGCTTGCTTACTCACAAAAATGCAAAGAGAAGGTGTCATTTCTGGCTTTGTTATGAACAGATAAATATGCTTGCTGTGTTCTGCTTGTTAAACATACTGTACTTGTGATTTGTTGCAATGGGATGTTGATTCAGTACAGCATATAAGCACATACATAAGTCCCTCCTGACTTCAAGCTCCTCTATTTAAATTCAGTGTTCAACTAAACTAGATCAGGGAGTCAGTAAAGTAAATCAGGCAACCTGGACTTAAATTGTATGCTTTTAAATTACAGCTTCTGTAATATTAACAATGTGTATCTCAAAAGACATTGCTGACATTTTTGATTGATTTTTGTTTCCACTTTCTGTCTTTATGACACTATTTCAAGAAATAGAAATTATAAAGCTGCATTTAATTTCAATTTATCTTTTATATAAGCTATATATATATATATATGTATATATATAGGGAAAAAGACAAGTGTCACAGGTGCTAAATTATAAACTTCATAGTTTTTAGGACAGGCTTCATCTGATATTTTATTTTTGAAATAGTGTGAACCCAAAATTTAAACAGATATGAGTTCTTTAAAAACACCTTGCTATATTTATTTTAGAAATAGCATTTTGTACAAAGTAATTTTACCAAAGGCTATTGACAAAAGTATGTGACCTTATCTTTAAACATTAGCAATATTACATGCTGAAATCTTATTGTGGTTTTAATTCTATTTGCCCATAAATCACCATTTCCTGTATGTTTTCATTGAATAGCATTTCAGAAAATTATTTTATTAAAAGGTGAAACAGGAGGAGGAATTTTTAAAAAGTGTCAAATGACCTGAGTGCCATATTCCCATCTCTTCTTCTCCAGACAAAGCAGGATCTTGCACTTATATGATGCAGTTTAAGAAAAGGTCCATATCATGTTGACACGTTAGCTAAAAATTCAAAACTTATTTGCAACTACAGTTATTTATAATCTTGTTCTATTTCTAAAGTAGGTATATTTATGAAATATGTGTCAAACCTCTCTCTAATTGTTGAGGTTGTTTTTGTTAAATATGCTCAAATTCTGTTCCAGTTGAATTTTATGTATAACACAAAGAATACAAACTTTGTGTATTAACATAAAGTTGCTCAAAGTCATTTCCACCACCTGCAAGTACCTCAGGTTTGTTACACTTAAGACAGTTTACCAATAAGAAGTTCCCTGCTATGTATATGGTAAGGTAGAGTTTCTGTAAGTCTGGTTCAGACTTACAGATTTGTGGTCTGTCCCATGCATGTCAGCCTGCTAGGAGCAGAGGTGCTTACGCTTTCACAGAAGCAATGTTTTCTATTAAGTTGTTCTCACATCTCTACTTAAATAAGAAATGCAGACTTCCAGAATCATGCTGAAAGTTTTGAAGTATTAAATGAACAACTAATCATAGAATCATGGAATGGCTTGGGTTTGAAGGAAACTTCAAGATCATAAAGTCCCAATGCCTCTGCCATGGGCACAGATGCCACTCACTAGGATGAAGTTGGTCAGGGCCCCATCCAACCTGGTCTTCAACATTTCAGGGATGTACATGCACAGTCTCTCTGCACAACCTGTTCATTCTTCTCCACTCGCTGAGTAAAGTATTTCTTCCTAACATCTAATCTAAATCTGCTGTCTTTCAGTTTAAAGCTGTTGCCCCATGTCCTGTCAATATCTGCTTGCATAAAAAGTCCCTCTCCTCGTTTTTATAAGCCCTCTTTAGGTAGTGGAATGCTTCTTCAAGGTCTCCCTTAAGCTTTCTCCTCTCCAGATTGAATAACCCCAGCTCTCTCAGCCTGTCTTTGTAGGAGAGACACTCCAGCCTTTCCTTTGTGTTTGATACATTTACTGATTTTCTGTAAATTTTCCAAAACACAAAACTAGCTTTTATAATAAGTTGTGGGTTTTTTGTTCTAGCATAGTTTTAAAGGAAAGTTTTAGTAGTTTGAAAATGTGGAATCAACTCTGTCCAAAGCATGTTGCTGACCAGAACTGCAATTGTAGACTTGAACATGAGTAACTTCTGCGAAGAGTGACAGTATTTGGAGTAAGCTGAAGTGCTAAATTAGGTTGCTTCTTTCATTATGTTTCAGAAATAACTACAAGTAGGGATGAAATGATTCTTAGCAGCATTTAGAAGATGTCCACTAATTATCTGAAGAAATGTTTTTGTTCCTAAGGCGTTGCATTAGCTATTAAGAAATTAATCTTAGAAAATGACAGGTATGCAGCAGATTTCCCTTTTTCTTAGCTCTAGTCAAGCAAAATGATCAATTTTCTGTAGAAATCATTTGTATAATATTTTCTTAAATTTGATAGGGGAGTAAATAACATTTGGACCTGTAATCAACATGATTCTTCTGAACAATCAGTGATAGATTGCTTATAAGAGATGACCATACCTAGCACATTTTCAAGCAACTCCAGAAGTAACTTCTTATGACTCTCTAATCTTCTAAAATTATCGTCTTTACATCCCAAACTTTCATTTATGTTTCAGAATCTATTCAATATATTCAGTAGCACTTAAATTTAATAGGTTTCCGTCAACTGAGTCAGTAAGAATTCTAGAATTTAATTCCTAAGCCTTTTTTTATTTTGAAGATGGCACTAGAAAAACTGCACACTCAAAAAAAGAAATAAGTCATATAGGGAAAAAAGCCCCAAAAGATTTTGCTCTGTGAGCTGTATTGTTCATGAAGCTTGGTTACTGTACATTTATGGTCATTAGTTAATAGGCTGTTGAGGTGAACTTTACTTACTGCTCTGCATAGACTAATCATGCTGTCCTACATGGAATGGATGGGCATTTTTGGTGTTATCTTTGACTACTTAATTCAGGTGATGTGATTAAACGTCACCAAGGTTAAATTATGAAGTTTGAATCTTTAACAGTCTATCCTTTGAAAAATTTTATGATCCGACTTAACAACTGTATCTCGCTTTGAAGCTGGGTTTGAACCAGATGACCTCTATAGAGGTCTTCACCAACCTAAGCTTTTTCATTATTTGAGAGAGCTCTATCTCTTTATTAAATTTTGTGAATTAAAACATATAAGTACATTTTGAAGTTACGACATATGCAAATGTCTTGAATATAAAGGACTTGTTTCCATCAGGTGCCATGTAGAGGATCTGATCATTAATTTTCAGCAATATTTTCACATCCATATAAAAAATAAGAAGCCCCTTGATTAACATAAAAAGGCATTTGTCTTGCATTCCTCATATTCAGGTTTTAGTGGGGCACAAGACATTTCAGATAAGTGTCAGGAATTTTTAGGGCACCTATTCTCCAGTACCTAAATCTTCTGTACTTGTGCTTCATGTCAGCAAGAGCCTTCGTATTTTTGCATTCTCTTTATCAGGGAGATAAAAGGCTGTATTATTTTATTTGTGGTTTTGTTTTTAGGCTGATAAACTGAAGTATACATTCTTTGGACTTCTTTATAAATGTGTTTCCATTGGTCATGTAACTAAGAAACTATCTTTGCATGTCTCCCCAAAATCCCACTGGAAAGTTACTTATTAGGAAATCACCTAATCCTAAATTTTATTTTGTGATGTTTAAGGAGAATCTGTTTACCTTCATAGCAAGCTGAGCAGTTCTGGAAGCAGTACTACTGTGTTTTACCTCCTAAGGATTCACTTGCACAGCTTCAACAGGTCACAGATTTGATGGCAAAACTTAAGTGACTCTGTTCCATGCTTTGGCCACTAAGAGATTTTCCCTAAAGTACATATTGCAATAGTTACAAGTTTTTATCTATAACTTCTTTTCTTCATAGCAATAATAGGCATCTCAATAAAAATGGGGAAATGCTTTGCATTGATGGAATTAAGCTTACTGTAAATGCAGTAGCCAACCTTGTCACATTCAAATTGGAAAAACGAAAAAAACACTGTCAAAAATTCAATTTAGCATTAGAGAGATTACTGCAGTATAACAGCCCTTTATCTGTAGTAGTGTATAAAAGCACTTCTAACAGTGCATCAATTTTCACAGCCATTTAGTAGATTAGAAAGCAATTGTAAACAGAGTAAAACCCACATTAACTCCTGTCAGCAGCCTGCCTTTTTCTCAGTTATGGATTTGTTTGAAATAACAGTGAAGTCTAAAGTGATTGCATCAACATCACAGATTGTATTATAAATATGAATGAACCCATTGTAATGGACTGCATAGTAATAGATGGCAAGAATTTGTCCCCTCCCCTCAAAGTAACAGCTTTTGTAAGGGATGAATAGCTGTGGCATAAGGAAACATGTCACTCTTCAAGAAATTACTGCTCCTGTTGTGAAACAGTAACTGCACCAAGTGATGGATTTTTAAACTGCCCCTATTTTAATATTTTAGCAATGCACCATTAATAAATGTCTGCTATTTCTTTTAACTGAAATAAACTGAAAGTTATATATATTAAAAAATCCTAAATCAACTATTTTTAAATGACCAGTTATTTAAACAACAGTACTGGTGGTGTTTTTTGAGGTGCAGAGAAAGAAAGTAGCTATGCATGGGTTTGTTAATTTTGGAGAATTGCCTTTCTTTTAACTGCTTCAAAACAAGAAATGCAGTGAAAATGAAAAGAATACTATTTTTTTTTTCTAATCATCAGGTAGCACAGTGGTAGTTACAATAAACTGATTCATGGCCAGTGTGGTGAAAGCTGATCTTGAAAGACTTGAAGATTCTTCATACACAACATCAGGCAGAGTGAGGCGTCTTTTGCATTTTTTCATTTCTCCAGAAGATGTCTAATGTCTCTAACAAACACTGGTCACTAGATATTTCCTAACACCTGTTTCTAAAAGGTGTTCCACTGCATATCTTGTTAATTGTTGCTGTCCATTTAGCTATTCCTTACAGACTTCAATAAGTCTACTATTCTGCTATTCAATTGCTTTTGTTAGGAAACTCTGGCTACCAGGGCATTGTGATAAATGTACTACAGTCATAATGCTAGGGCACTGTGCTATAAAATAGTGCTTCTCTGAAGTAAAAGGAACAATACTGTATATTTGAGTTCCAATTTATCACACACAGGATATTAAACATTGAGGACCAAATTTGCAAATGAGGACAAATGTAATGTTTCAGACTTATGGGAGTAAAATCTGTTAGTAAAGTAACTACAAAGGTAAAAATAAAATTTTCTCCAAATTGTAAGAATGAAATGTGACAATATCTTCTCTCAGCTGCTGCATTTCATTGTTATTTTGTGAAATACTATGGCAATTACTCAATGAAACATTTTGCACAAAGACTTCATTTAAAAAGTCTTTAAATTTTGGCTGAGAAAGCGAATACTTTTCTCCATAGAGACTGTATATTTCTTTGATAACCCATTTGTAATTGTAGTTTTTATCCTTCAACTTTGTACATTTAAGCAAAAACAGTTTCAGGAATGGTGATTTCACATTAGTGAATTTTCTGCTTTACTGTGTTATAGCTATTTTTGATTTTTTTTATATTTTTGTAAATATAACAAGAAAATGTAATTGATCTTTTTGAGAATGAAATGCTTAACCGGTGCTATATCTGGATTTATATTATTTCATTCAATTAAAAAAAAATCATTCTTTGGTAATAATAAAGGTTGTTTAATGAAACTTAAAGAAATATAATCATCACTAAAAAATACGAAACATCTAAGAGCTAATTTTATACTTATGTGATTTCTTGATTTATATTTTTTAAAAAAAGTATTCAACTTTTTTTTCTCTTTTTTTTTCAGAAAGTGCAGGTGAATGTGTGGTTTCTTAAATTGGACCCAGCATTCCAATGTAACATCCTGTTGTTAAGTGTTCCTATTCAGTGGATTTCAAATTCCAAGTCAAATAAGTGCACAGAATTCAAGTGCTGTTCTGTGTCCTAGACTTACACAATCAGAAATTTGATTATCTTGCCTTTCCCTATCCTTCATTTACCTACACGCTCTTGGGTGCAGCTGAAAATGTTTTTCCAAAACTCTCTCATCCATCCTAAGTGCTCAGTTCTTTCTAAGATGCTTTCTCATCTAATTCAGTTTCACATGTAGCCAATGTGTTATATTAATAGATAAAATTAACTGTATCTTGCAGTAATTTTATTACCATTAGCTTACTAATCTGTCTTCTTAAAGAAGACTTAAATGCCACTTAAAAGCAAGTGAAAGTACAAAGGAAAAAAGCTGGTAGAAACGAGGACCAGTGAAGGTCCCAGGGCTAGAGAGCAAGCTGTCATCTCATTAGGACCTGCTTTGGAATGAAATCCTCAAGAAGGAATTGCAGTTGAAACTGAATTCAGACATTGTTCCTGAACTCAGACAAGAATGACGTCATGTCACCCCTAAAGCAGTCAAGAGTCTCTTTTCTCTGAACAGCAGAATTGTCCTCCCAAGGCAGATGAGGACTCCCAGTCCAAGAGTTACCAGTCTTTCTGGCCAGGAGGTCACATCAGTGCACCCTCTGCAGACATCCAGCTGCCCACAGTGCTGCTCTTACAAGTGTCTGTTTCATACACTCTATTTAGCTACTTCAACCCACTTCTCTTTCCAAGTTACACCACTTCTGTTTGAAAAAAAACATCTTTTAAATACTATTGGTGAGAAATTACTTGTCAAAGCTGGCAGTTCTCAGACAGGTATAGACACATGTAAAGCAGGTAAATAAACTTTATGTTCAGGTGTATATATATTCCACTTAATTACATGGGATCTGTTTTGCTTGCCTTCACTATCTATTTAAAACTAATCTGAGCTAGGCTCTGTCTCTAATCAAAAGAAGCCAATAGATACCTAAAGTATGTGCTTTTAATTGTGCTCTGAAGATTGCCTTTTTCCCTTGACTAGTCCCTTGACAGTGCAATCTCTTTGCCATTATTGTTCTGCAGAGTCAGGCATAATGATTCTGCACCAGGACTACCATACTCTACAATGATTTCATTATAGTGAAATACAGCACTAGTGGGTACGTAGGATCCATAGATAACATTCCACACTTTGTATCGCTCTCAGAAATTCTGTATTTTGTGTAATTAGTATGGTACAAAACAACCTCGGCCACCCACAAATAGATTTTCCTATAAATGAGTTGTCTCCTAAATTTGAAATACCTTTCAGCTGAATCTTTGTGTATCACAGTCCTTCCTGTATGCACCGGTGACTATAGAGCTGTGCACAATCTGATGAGGAAAATGGTATTTCTGTTTTAATTCTGATGGGCATAGGTCATTTGGATTAGTTTCTGAATGAATGATGGAATATATACCAAAGTCTGTTAAACAATGAAAAGATTGTTGAAAATAGTCTTTTCAAATGATCAAGTCTCAAGTAATAGCATGTTTTTGTTTCATACCAAAAATAGCTTTGTGTGTTGGCATTTTATTTTTTTTACCATGTTGAACTCTTAATACTTTTCTTTGCTAGTTCTTTAGCTTTATGCTTTATGGAATAATTCAAATTTAGCATAATATTTAGTATGTTGTACAAGTAAGAGAAAAATATTCTGTAATATATGCATAAAATATTGATGATAAGGCCCAGGTTTTATCCCTTTATCCCTTTGTCTTTAACTTGGTGCATACTCTGCAAAAGCAGTGCTATGGGTGTTTTGGTTTTTTTGGGTTATCTTGTTTTTTTAGAGAGACTTCATGAAACATTTTCATGGAACTCAAATCTCTGTTACTTTGATTCTTTCACCTACTAATCTATCTTACTTAACAAAAATGCATACACTCCAGAGGTAATATCTAATAATCACAGGGTTGCCTTCCCTTTTGAAGTATCATCTCTAAAGACTAAGCTTAAACACTTAGTCCTCTGTAGATGTGAAATTCTTAACTTTTGATATATACAACTAGAGTTTTCTAAGTTTTGCATGGCCAGGACTAAATCTAAGCCAATTTCAGTTTAAAGAAGTGATGATTTTCACCTCAAGGGTAGGATTCCATGTACCAATGCAGAAGTAGAAATCATTTCTTTTATAGGCTGATTTTTAAATCCAGAATATGTTTCAAGCTTGTCAGAAACTTGCAAAGCTGTACACAAGTTTGGGTATCCCAAATCTGTCAGAGAAAAGAACCTAAACAACTATAAGAGCTATGTCTACTGGAGGTATAGGTTAGTGAACATGAAGGATATTTAAAAAGGAAAAAATGGTGATAGGTAATGGCTGAGCAGTGTGCTTAGTAATGGTGTCTCACATCTACAGTTCTTGTCAGCATATTGCATACTAAAGAGTGCTCCCCTGCTTATATCCAAAGTGTTCACTGTAGCAACTGTAACTTTTTAAATTAAATTCTTCATGTAGCCAGAAAAAGCTTTGTGAAATTTTATAGCTTCTGTTAAATAAGTGATGAGATGTTTACTTAATAGTCTATCAGTCCTTAAAATCACCAAATCTGCACCCCGTCCTCCCCCATAGGGGAGGTGTCATCTCAACAATCCCTTGTCTTGGTCCAGACTAGGAAATGCACCTTTTATGCAGATTTTGCTGTGGTCAAAAGTCTAAATCTTCCAGATTTAGAAGTTTCTTTTAGATATCTGAAGTGCAGGCTCTCTTTACCTGTTTAACATATCTACATTAGGGTGAAATGAAGCACAGTTTGAAAGTGCTTGTTTCTCCTGACTGAATGTGAAGGGAGCCTGAGGCAACCAGCACAAATTCATTCGGTCCACTTAATCTCACACTGGATCAAGGGCCTTTGGTCAGGCACAAGGACGCACAGGACTTTGCATGCTGTTGTTACAAACAATTTTATATAACACTGAAGAGTCAGGTTTATTTCTGTACCTGCAAAACATATGTATCCATAGTCAATGAGTTTTATCTTTTTCATAGTTGTAGTTATAATTTAAAATAATTTATTGTTTTAAATTTAACTGAGAATATTTCAAAGTATTCATTACCACACAAAAACAAAAAGGAAATGCATCTACACAAATGTAACTGGATGTCTTGTTTTAAGCCGTATTCTGTTACATAAGACTTATAAATTTATACATCTGCTTCAGCTTATTGAAACTGTCCTGATTTTAAGCTTAATTTCTGGAAGAAATCTGTTTTGCTAGTAAGCTCAGAAGAAGCAAAGGTTTTTAAAAGATGTAAGATAAATTATCGAGTGCCGTAACTGAATTCTTAGACATAGAGGACTAAGACTCCCTTCACACTCCCTTCCACAAAGTTTTCCTCAGTTATGTTTCTGAAATAAAAACACATAAATATCTAGCCTACTATTTTTGCTGCAAAATTTTTACAAATCTCCTTGGAGCCGGCTGAATTGTTATTCTTAACACTGCTGACTAAGAATCTAGATAATAATACCAATTGTATGTGGTATTATATTATTACACAAAACGGAAAATTATATTTCTTCTATAGGATGTTGCTTTAAAATTAATAGTAACATGCATGAAATTTGCATTTTAATAAATTTTCCTTAGGCAAGTGAACTGCTGAACACTGTGATATTTTTCAATTGCAGTTGTTTTTTTCCTTAGCATTTAAAGCGACTCAGGTGTAGCTTTTCTCTGGAAAGGAGCACTAATAATGAAGGTGCTAGAAAAGACTTGAGAATATATCTCTAATGTGTTTAGTATGACTGACTAATTTAACTGATGAGCTAGCAATGAGTTTACACAATATAGTTGTTCTAGAAAGAAGTGTCATTTTAATCGTTATTATGTATATTGTGTTTCCTAAAAGGTGTTTTTATCATCTCTTTAGAACACAGTGGGAGAAAAAGAATTCTGTTCATGAGAACTGCGTGGCGATTGTGCTTGTGTATAACTAGGAATAACCTATAGACATTCTAGCCTGAATGAATTTATGTACACGTGAATCTGTGTGTGCATCTTATGTCCTAAAAAAATGTTTTCAAGTTTTTTGAGTGGTCTTAAGTCTTCGAAGAGTATCCACAGAACTTCCCATGGCTGTCTTCTAGTTTCTTCAGCTATGTATGGAATAATGGAGGGAGAAATTGAGGAGATTTCTGAACAGTCAAGTGATTTCCATCACAGACTAATTTGGTTCTGGAAATAAGTTGTTTAATGGGTTGAGGTTTTTTTGTCTACACCAGGTTGGCATCCGTAGTCAGTACAGTTGCAAAGTAGGAAACACTAGTGATTCCACACAATTAGCAAAGCTCACCCCTAAACAATGGCTGGTTTACTAGCAGAAGCATCTGCACATCACCATTTGAGAAGAAATTGTCATTGCTTAGATGTGATCATTTATGAGCTTGGAACTAAAGTCTAGGTTTGCAGTGGGGTGCATGGCAATATAAATTGTCTAGGTTTGCAGTGGGGTGCATGGCAATATAAACTGATACAGTAAACAACTAAACAAAAGCCTAAACAGGAAAAACTGGAATTGTGTAAAAGTTTGTCTTTAAAGTCTGAAATCTGTCGTGTGAACAGCTTCCATCAAATTCATGTATGCAATGGCATAGAGTTGTTACACCATCTCTGGTTTTACTGGGGGTGCCAGGGTTGGCCTTTATGTTCTCCATGGCAGCCCATAAGCTGCTGTGCTTTATCTTAGTGACTGGTGATGCCACCAGACCAGTGTTTCGCCTGTTGCTGAGCTGTGCTTGCATGGTGTCATGGCTTTCTGTCTGTCCACACACAAAAGCACAGAGCCAGGAGGCTCAGGGTGGGAAAGAGGTTGGGAGGGGATAGCTGACATGGCTAACTGATGCTCTACCATATGATGTCACGCTCAGCAATAAAATCTCAGGGAAAGGAGGAAAAGTTCTTTTTGAACATGTTCCCTTACAACCTGAAGCATATCTTAAAAGGACTACATTTTTCCCAACCTCATTCAAAAAACCCCTTCACAGATTTTATGCTTTTGTGTGTCATAGTATGAATAATATTTAGTTGAATGCCCAGAGTAATTGAAGAAAGAAAAGCATTCATGATAGTTCAGATAAACTTCAGTGGTCTTTGCTATAATATGTTGTTCTCTGAATTCTTGCACTGTTCAAGCATTTACATTTAACATGAGAATGTATTTGACCATGCATGCTACAGAGAAATAAGTTAAGCATATGTTTTTTTCTTTGTGAGTGTCTGAGCTTGTGTATTATTATTTTAATTACCCCTCAGGCAATCTTCTGATATGTGATCAAGTGCAGGTCAATGTTCTGAGAGTCCTTCAACATGACAGTTCACAGAATAATTATCCTGTCATTGCACCTTGATTCATTGTTACATCGTTTCTTGGACTTTTTCCTCTTTCTCACATTTGCTTAGCAACCAGATCACAAGTCTCATACTTATTATTCAAGTAATCACTCTCTGCAGCACATAGATGCACCAATTAAAGCTTTACAATGAGGTATATTGTTCTGTGTGGAATCCTCAGGTGTCAGGAATTAAAAATTGATTTTAAATGTTGCAGGCTGCGTTCAAATGGCTCATCTGTGTTTATGCTAAACAAACAAGCATGCTAACAATTCCGAACAAAAGAGATAGGTCAAAATCATTAGGAAATGAATGATAAAATTATATTTTGTTCTTAAAGCACTTAGTCTTTTAGAGATTTACCAATTAAATTCAGCTCTGAAATGTCTGGGTGCCAAACATTTATTTTAGCTCTGTTTCTTTCAGATGCAAATCAATTTGATATCTGCTTTATATGTTCTTACCTATGGTCTTTGTAAACGTTTTCTGTCTAATTTTCCGATTTGTGTAAATTTCACAGCAATTTATTATTAGAATGAAATTCAAGTACCCAGAAGCTGTCAAGATGGTTCAGTGATTTAATGCTGGCGTCCTGCAGCTTTGACTTTAATCAGCAGATGCTCTGGCATTACCATAAATGTTTTCTTAACCGTCTCTGTCAAAAAAAAAAGAAAAAAAGAGAGAGACAATTTTTCCTGTTTGGAGTCTCCTGTTTCTGATTAAATTCGGTTTGGGTTCTTTTGCATAATTAATATACCATGATGATCTCTAACCATTTGTTTTTAATATCACCTTTTGTGCTAAACTCATTTGCAAGACTGCATCATAAGTCAAAACAGACAAAAGAAAAACAAGTCTATGTTTAAGTCTATGTTAAATCTCTGTTTCCGTGGCTTGGGAGGTCTTATTGCCTTCTGCCTTGTTTTCTCAGTGAATATAAAGGCTTCAGAGTTTCAGTAGTTCAGTTTTCCATATTCTATGTAATATTTTAAGTCCCTCCATGAGAAAGAGGTTTTTTTTCTGTATGTGCAAAGGTGTGTTGCATTTTAGATTTTTGAAAATTTAAAAAAAAAACTCCTCCTATGTGGTAAGATTAACCTTTGTTAGCTGGTGATTACTAAATAGTATTTGAGTGCAGTTGATTAGGAATAGAAGGAGGAATTACTACAGTTAACTTCTGTTGTTTTTAACATACCAAAGTGGCTGCTAAGAGTTTAACTGGTCAAATATAGGGCAGTAAATATGTTCATTGCATAAAAAGTGCATACCATTAGTGATGTTAAACACGGCATTTTGAATTCACAATGACCGGATTAATTACCCATGATAATGTAGCTTGAATTTGTCTTGTGATAATTCAGTGGTATTTGGAGGAGTTGGTAAAAGCCATTTTTAAATAATAATTCCTCTTTCAGAGACTGTTGAAATCAGTGTCCCTTTTCAGAGCAGTTTGTCACACTTGCAGAGTACAGTTGTTAGTGTCAAATACACATATGGCTGGATCATGTGCAGAGTAGAAACATTTTTTTTTGTTCCATCTCTCTCCACACATGAACAAGGCCATCCCAAAGAGAGGGAATAATTAGGTGAAAGCACATAGAATTAATTAGAGCATCATATAAAGAGAGAGAGAATTATCAAAGGAATATATTTATGCAACCTTGTAGAGTGAGAGAGAGATGAATAACTTTTCCTCTGCCTTTATTTCCAATATTTACTTTTGCACAGGAATCTTCTTGAATATGTACTATTTCCTGCTCCACAGTTACAATCTGCTCATTAGCATGCTATCAATTATTTTCTGCAGAGCTTTGTCAGAGGAAAGTAAGGACCATAATAATAATATGAAAGTTACATGAACTAGGATGATTCAGCTTCATTTCATTTCCATCCAGTGTATTCATGAAGGCAATCTTGGATGTTAGTTTACACAAGTTAAACTTCACAGTCAGGTCTGCTTCTGTTCTCTTAAAAAGCACCCATGCTATAAAGAAGCACAGATTAGAATTCAGAGTTCTCATAAATACTTGTCCAGGTTAGTAAATCACTACACTCTAACCTGTCATAGCATTAACAGCATGTAGTGCTCTCTGTTGCTCTTCTTCCAGAGACCTCTTTTAAAAACATTTAAAGTTAGAGCAGCCTGAGAGCCATATGCTATTCTTGCAATCTTTTGAATAATAGTCAATGACAGCCCACTGTGACTGTGACCTGTGTGGGCAAGAGCTACCCCAGGACGTTGGTCCTGTGCCTCTTACAGCAATGTGAGGAGACTGTGTTTCTATTCAACTGTTAAAACTAATACCCACCTAATGTACTTTCAGCTCTTGCCTCTCCTCTTTATGCTGTTCCCAAAAGTATTTCCAGGACTCTGTAGATCTATCTCCCTTTAGCTCAGAAGTAGTTTGATTCCTTAGGAGAAAAGAGCAGCAGATGATGACAGAAAGATGGTTTTTCTCGTTGGTTTGATCTGATATAACAAAGTATTTGTAGTCAAACTTAAATCAGTTCAATCTACCAGTACTCTCATTGCTGGTATAAACCTGGGAATGGAAGTTTGGGATAAAAAATAAGAAGTAAAAATTGTATGGATTTGTAGAAGCAACTGGAATAGCTAGGGAATATCTTGTAAACATTTGATATCAAGAGTAGTGGATAAGAAATATTAATAGTGTCAAACTTTTAAGGAAGTTGCTAGCAATAGATACATGTCCTGGTTTAAGGCAAATTTGGAAGGAAACTTCTGAAGGGGTCCCTTTAGAAAGCAAATTCAAGTGACCCCTCCCCCTACCAGTTTTGGAGACATGAATCTCCTTCGACAAAAGTGGAAAAAACCTGTTTTTTAACAAGCAAAGTTCTCACAAATGTAGAAAAATGAATAAAATGAAACAATAAAACCTCTCACTGTTCTGAAGAGATGGCAAATTTAGAAAGTCCTTGTCATGGGCTGTAGCTTGGCTCACTCAGTCTCTTATCAGTCCCTCCTGTGCTGGAAATGCCACATCCTGGGCCCTGGTGGGACACAGGTGTGAGCTCCCAGTGTTTTTCTGGGTTTTCAGTCCAGAGCAGGTTTGAACAGTTCCAAGAAAAAGAAAAAAAACCCACAGTCCAGGGAACTTCTCTGCCTCAGCTAGCAAAAAACTAACTATGAGCAAAGGAGAGCTCTGTCCCTCTGTTTATGCTGCAGACAGCACAGTCTGGGAGCAGGAATGTGGAGGAGTGAGTGCAGCGTCTGAAAACAAACTGCACGCTTCTTCTCTGCCCCTTCGCTCTTGAACCAAACTTAAAGGTGCAAAACTTAATATCCAGCATAAACAGAACAGACCACTGGGGATACAAGCATCACAAGACATAAAATCATAGAGTGGTTTGGGTCAGAATTGGCCTTAAAGGTCATCTAATTCCAACACCCACACCATGGGGATGGACACCACCCACTAGATCAGGTTGCTCAGAACCAAATCCAGCCTGGCCTTGAACCTCTCCAGGAATGGGGCATGTTTTTTGTGGGGTTTTGTGGGTTTTGCTTGTTTGTCTGGGTTTTTTTCTCATGTGTATGCTAAATAGTATATAGTCAACAGAAGCAATAACATTTAGAACTGCGGTGAGAAGAATCTCATAAATATAAGGTCAGTCTTTAAGATTTACTTTGTTGTTTGGATTTGTTGTGGGTTTTATTTTCCAAAGGAAGGAGGCTTCCTACTGTGTTTTTCCTCAACGGTTGGTAAAAGAAGACAAAATTGTGTTTCTTTTCCATTTCAGTTATTTTCCATCAGCATGTTGCTTATCATTCCCTATTGCATCTGCTAGTGGCTTTCCTTTGATGACAGCAGTCTTTATGCATATTCCTGAAGTTTTTTTATCAAAGTGCACCTTGAAAGCAGAATTCATCTATAGGGAGCTGGTTTGCAGATAGGTTTGGAGACTAAATGTGTCTGCTGCTGGAAAGCATTTTAGTGTGTGTGATCTACATTAACTATCATCAGCTGAAGAGGGTAGCATTAGACTATGGACCTCTGTGTATCTTGTCACAGGTCACTGACTTAGACATTCATCATTTTTGACTGTTAACTCTAAAGACAGTTTGGAATGCAAGCTGCAATATACCTGTGAACAAAATAAAACAAGTAATAAACTACATTTCAGGACTTTAAAATACTGTAAAATATGTTAACTTCCAGTTTTATTGTCATTTCCCTGCTACTTTTTGACTTAAGAGAAAAAGTTGATGTTTGTCCTATTTGTACCTTGAGAGAAATCCTATAAACACATAGGCTGTGGATTGTTTCTGCCTTCTGGGGTCTGAAGACCCCATGCCTCTGGTATTCATGTAGATCAATATTTACCTTTTAACTGCCTTTGTCTGACAAATAAGAAGATGAATTTATTAGTTATTAATACTAAAGTTATGACTTATGATTTATCAGTTTTGAAATTAAGAGACTTAGAATTTAGTTTTTCAAGAATATTTCAAAGCATGTGCTCTAAAAATCGTTAATGACCACAAAGTAGATTTCTGTTTAGGAAATTTCCATTTTGCAGTTTTCCTAGAAACTGCCAAATGTGCCTTCTTTTGGGGAAAAATGCATTAAAAGACACTGAAAATCAACTGTAATTCAGGGTGAAATAGGAAGGATGCCAAACTCCTTAGTCTGAAACAGTTGTCTTAGAAGACACCTGCAGAGGATTCTTCTCTTACTGACCTTGGGTGATTTCTGTCAGCAGCTTGATCTCCACATTTTTGTTCTCTTATCATCTTGACAGGTGCTCAAGACTTTTGTTAAAATCCTAGTAAATGAAAGTTGCATTTCTTGTAAAAAAAAGTCATTGTCTTATCACAGGTGAGAATATATTAGTTTAAACAGAGAAATTGGTTCAAACTCATTGCAATTGCGAAGTGTCTTCAGAAAAGATAGTTAAAACTTTGAATGGAGTGATTAGCAGGAACTTAAAGTAGTCTTTGAGAAAATATAGGGAGGAAAGGGATTAAAAGAATTTTTAAAGGCTTTACTTTGGGGCCAAGTAAAAGGGAGCTGGTCCAGCATAGTTCCTCTTGTCAAAAATTTCTTTGCTCACAGTTTGTAATTGACTGTCTTTTGAAATTTAGTTTCTATAAATTCTCTGTATTAGTCACACTGTGTGTTGATGTACTCATTTCTTGCCTTTGAAATGCACATAAACCCCCTATATTCACTCTTTCTGAAAACTGTCTCATCTAAATTGAGCTTACTGATAGTGTTTCTTCCTTGTGTTTCACACCTTTTTAATGCAACACTCAAGAACAGCAGCAAATATTAAATGATATGTGCATAGTTTAAAAAGAAATGTTCCAAATATCAGTAACACTTTTTCATGTCTCATGAGTTATTGCCTGCTTAAGATCAGTAGAGTCGTGAGCATTAAGTATGAAATACAAAGGTGTAAGAAATTGCTTATCAAGCAAAGGTCTTTTGAGTACAGTTCACACTCCTTTATGGATTAGGGTTGAAGCTGCAGGTTCAAGCTGAAATAAGTCATAGCAACACACAGTACTCCTTTTAACAGGGACATTCTTCAAGCCTACCCTTGTCAGTCAGAGATATTGTTGCAAAAACATGAAATCAATAAATGTATTTAAAATATTTTCCATTAAACCATCCAGAAAGAAGCTATCCTATTTTTTCATGAATGATCTTATGTAATACAGATGGACCTTCTAGCTATAGCAGTCTTTCATATTATGTCTTAATTCTGGTTCTGAGGGAAAAGGCTAGCTTTGAGAAGGATCTTTTCCCCTGATGTTTTGCTGGGAAAATACATGAGTACAGCATCACCATGGTGTTGCTTTTTGAGAATTTCAGTTCCATGCATCAGGGATGAGGAACCAGAGACAAACTATGGCACCAAACTGGGGACCCAGTGGTAAGAGTTATGACTCTCCATACCCTTTGGTATGGGGACAGTCCTTCAGAGTATTGTCTAGGACATGACTTAAATGACAAGTCATGACTTAAAATGTAAAAATAATTTGCATTTCCAGTAATGTCAGTATGGGTGGGCTTTAGAAAATGTTGGCATAGACATAGCTTCAGGAATATGAAGTAGCATGTGAGGCACAAGTCAGCGAGATCAGAAATATTCCACTGGGTTTTTGAGCATTTTTCCTTGTTAACTTGGTAAGAGATGTAATGAGGTTGTAACTGCAATTGTTCTTTCTATGTTACAGTTTTGTCATGCCCTACATTTAGATGTATGACTGTAATACGAGCATATAATGCCACGCAGTGCTGTTCTCTTTATTGTATTTGCAACTTTATTTTTCAATCAGTCTACAAGTATTTACATAAAACCAAAATATGTCCTTAGTATCAAGACTTTTACTGAGAAACTGTGATGAAATAAAGCTTTTCAGCATCCTTTTTAATATTAAATATTTATTAGTTGTTTAAAAAAAAATCTATCTCAACTTTGGTGAGTCTCTTGCAATCATTTCTGTTCCATATTAAAGGTAATATATAACACTATTGTGTAGGATTTTAAAATCTCCAACTGATCATATTTTTTTCCCCAAGTTCACAGCAGGCAAGTCTCATACTACTGATCTTTTTTTTGTTCAGATACTAGGGCACAATTTCCTTTTTCTGAATATGATGTATCCTTTAATAGGTTATAAACATACTGTTATAAGTTGTGCTGTGTTTGGACATCATTTCAACTGTGGACAGCTATTTTAAGCACAATTTTCTGCCACCTGAATTTCCAGAGCATTGCAGTTATAAGTCTTGTATCTAGATGATAGTAACTATTTGTCTCTAGGTTTTGTGAATATGGCTTGGAAATGGTTTTGATTAACAGCAATGTTCAAACAATTAATATCTGCAAAAACTGCATTTGAATAGGTCTGGAGGACCCACAGAAGTTCAATATTGAACAAGGGAAAGAAAAGATTTAAATATCATGGAATCTGGACACTGAGACTTTTGTAGTAGACAATATGATCTCTGCCTAACCCGTGCTTAGGAGCATTCACTAGCAGTAAAGTCAAAACTATTATAGGTTATCACCTGAGCATTTAGAAATCTTAATAATTAATTCAAAATGATTGATTTTTTTTTTTAATCTGCATAATGATTGTTATGATATGGGTGAATGACAAATTTCGATTGTTCAAAGTGACCAAACAGTAGAAACTTGTCTCAACTACTTCCAGTATATACAGGAAATTAATAAGTTCTGTCTTTATCCAGTGATTTTTAATGTCTGATTTCTTTTTGTCTTGCTACTGCCGGAAGGTGCGCCTTGCTACAGTAGGTGGACAAATAGTGCATCTCCAGAAATGTAAGCTTTCTTCTTAACAGGAATTCATGCAGAAGTGCCTTTTCATGAGTAGTCTTTGTTTAACCTTCTGTGTGTTTAATTATATTCAGTTCTTTAGAAGTGTATTTGAACCAATACATGTGAGTAAATACATTTTTTTTCAAATATAGTTTATTGTCAAAAGCAGAAAACAAATTTATGTATGTCTATGATGTAATGGTCCAAAACATTTTAGGAAAGTCTGTTAAAGACCAGTATGGTTTGTGGATTTTCTGTGTGTTCCCTTTTTCTGGCAGCATAGGTGGCCAATGTGACTAAGCCATGTCCTGGCTGTTTGGGCAGCCGTATCAAATACTGTCTTCAGAAACAGATCAAGTTCATGCTTATGACTGGTTATGGTTTCCTGCTTTCACATGTATATATGTGAATTCCAGAACTTCATTACTCTGGTTCAAGGTTTTAATGTCTAATAGCAGTAAATTAATGGCTGTTTATTCTTGTACTTACTTTGTCAGGTAATCTTGACTTCTGGCTTTTTTTGCAAGTAAATAACTATATGCTTTATAGTCTTTATCATACGGAACTAAAGAAGTCTGATTTTTCCACATTTGTGGTCAAAGCTGCGTGCTAACCTGCAGCAGTTTGCGGCCATGTAGTTCTGAATTCACATGTAAGATGCACTGGTTTTTTTAAACCACTCACCTCAACACTGACAGATTGAAAATTAACTTATTTAGTTTCACCACTATAGCACAGGATTTGAGGGAGGTGAGGTTACAATCCCAAGTCAAGGCAGTGGAATGGATGTGGTACCAAAACACCAATGCAAGTGAATTTTGAATCAGTGTGTGAAGCAGTATAGAGTGCTTAAGAGTTTGAATTTAACACAAATTAATTTCTGTTGTCTGTAAAATGAAAAACTGAGGAATTAGTGAGACTTTTTACCTTGATAGTGGTAATTTTACTAGTTATGCACTTTGATTTCAAGAAAAGTCATCTTTTGCTCTGTTAAGAATGCCACAAGTGGCACATATACCTTAAGTAATACAGTGGTTATTTCTTTGCATGCACACTTGTGAAGTGAAATCTAGGGCTGTAAGTAAATGTGTATGCTTTCTGAGCCAAGCCTAGCAAAGTTCAGTGTTTCTGAATGAAATTCACAACAGCCAATTTGCTAAGCAGGGCACTATCTACCTCCACATCTGCTAATACTGGACTTGCACTTAGGCATAGCAATGCTCTGTGAAGTTCCTCCTTGACTGAAGAACATAAGCAGTAAAGATGCCACCTGATTTAGAAAGCAGCTAAATAACAACTTCGAGATGATAATACTGGATTTAGATAAAATATGTGTCCAAGTACTATTTTTTTTCATTTACTCTAGCTGCTCAATATTATTTGTAACATGTCTGAGACCAAAGTATTCTCATTATTAAGGAATGCTGCTAATCACTACCGTGACTTTGTGATTTTTCTGGTGAATCTTGACATAATCAGGGAGATAAAACAAAAACTACTCACATAAACAAAACACTGTTTAAGGCACTTTCCTAATGCCATTTTTTCATTTTTTTCAGGACCCTTCAGAGTGAAGGGAAAGGTTGGTCATTCGAGTTAAGTGTTGCACTTATTAGTCGGTGCCTAGAAATTCACAACTGCTGTTGTTTTAAAGGGAAAAAAAAGGCACAGCTGTCTTCAGCTTTACTCTGTCCTATCCCTACACAACAATTCCAGATTGTAGGCAGCAATTTGTGGGACACACTGAAGTGAAAGCCTCAATTACTTACTGCGTTTCAAAGCAGTGAAGGAGTTTAGACAGATCCCATGAGCTACTACTTATTAATAGCTAGCTTGCAGCAGCTCCCTGCTTAGGCTGCAGTTGTAAGTCTCACTCTAAGGCACCTCTACTCTGCCCTGTGTACACTATGAGAAACTGCGGGATTTTACTGCTGGATTTTACTTTGAGGCCTCAGTTAATAAGAGTTCGCCATGTCTGTTATACAGTCTAATTCAACACACCTAATTCATCCTCACATTTTTGGGTGAACACTGCTCAAGTGAAAAATAGTTAAAATTTTGTTGCTGGTGCATTTGAGAAGCTTACTTTCAGTGCCTAATTTCTTTTACACTTTTTTTAAAATCCAAGAATTATGCTTCACCTCTGATGATGATACGACAGTGGGTTTTCTTATACTTAAAAGTGTTGATTTTTAAACACCAAGTATTTTTCCTGCTGCCCCTAGATGAATGTAAACAGGAAGGTCTGTGGTGCAGCTGGTAGTTTGTATATTGACACAGGTAGCACACTTTTATCTGCTTGCAAATATGTGTTCAGAATCAATAAGCATAAACATTTAAGTAGAATGGGACATTTAAGAGTGCACATACAGGGGATATTTTAATTATATATGACGGGTTTATTACATGTAATTATAAAGCTATGTTCATAACCAGTCATTGGCCTCCTGTGATTCAGGAACACTGCTGCTGCATATTCAAGGTCAAATTATTTTCCACAGTGAAAAAAAAAATACGTTTTTCAGCTAAGTGTCAAATTTGTCTTAAGAAATTTTAATTAAGAATTGCTTATGTGATTTAGAAGATGATGGAAAGGAGGTATTTATTTTCTTTCCACCTCCCAAAAGGTGATCGTACTTACAAAATTCGCTGAGATTGTCCAAGAAAGTGTGTAAAATCCTCATCCATCACCAAGAGCCCCTGGTCAGGGAATGACAGTGCAGTAAATATCTTCAGCAGCTGCCTTTTAATGTACAAGCTGTTTTCGGTAGGAATTTTCAGCACTCACATAAAACACACTGTCATGAGTGACTGCCTGTGCTCCAAAGTCATTACTATTGGGATGAT
The DNA here is from genome assembly GCF_037042795.1 of Molothrus aeneus. NCBI lineage: Eukaryota > Metazoa > Chordata > Aves > Passeriformes > Icteridae > Molothrus > Molothrus aeneus. The sequence goes on along the minus strand of NC_089647.1, from coordinate 59,762,292 downwards.
GGAACATCTTTCAGCGAATAACCAAAAAACTTTAAATGTCATGTCAAGTGTGTTGAAGGCATTTTCAAGCCTTGCTCAAGGTTACATGAATATTGAGTAGGCCTGTTTTTAAAAAGTTTGAGATCTATGAGAGAAGCGACTCATATGCTGGTTTGGAAAACAGTCACTTGATCTGGAAGGGGCATGGGGAGTGACAGAAAAAGAAATCTGTCTATTAATACATGCCAAACCTGCAAAACTCCTGCCTGGATATTAACTGAGTGCAACTTTGTGTGACAGGCAATGCCAGTGATGTTTAGCAAAAAATAGTGAATTATGCAATTTCTTGAAATTATTTAGCTGCCTAAAAGTTCCCTAAGGAAAGAAAAGGTATAACAATTAAATTAATAATTAAATTAAAATAGACTTTTGAATACATTTTAAAATTTGAACAATTAAAAAGTATGTAGGAAATGTAATTAATGAGGTAAAACCTGGAAGACACTGAGAGGGGCTAGGTACCTCTTTGACTCCCGTAAGAAAGGGGGATCCTGTAATGCTATATCCATGATTTTGTAAGAAATATGGATGTTAATTTAATGAAGACATGTAAAGTCTGTATCCCTTCCAAGGGACCCAGTCCACTGCTTTTGAAGTGGATAATATATTTTGTCTTACCTCCTTGGCATTCATTACTCCTTGTAGTACATCATCTGCATGTAAAATTTCTCTGATCAAGAGGTCTTTTTATATTACAGAATATTGAAACTGAGTATTTTAATATGAAACAAGGTTTGTTTGATTTGTCTCTGCAGAGAACCAGAAAGGACAGCCAGAGAAGCCGTGTTCACACCACAGTATCACTTTAAACTCGACAAGAAGCCCAGTCACCAAAGAAGTTACATATGATGTGGAAACAAGTTCTAAGGTGTTGAACAGGGCTGTTGGGAGAAAGGAATCCTGTCATGGAGAAGGTGGCAAAGAGAAGAAAATGGATCGTATCGGGTCCCCTCCTAAGGGAGAAGCCATTCCAGAAGTAGAAGCTCTCTTGGCAAGACTTCGAGCACTATAGAATAATCATATAACAGATTAAATAAAAGTTAAAAACAATAGCCTACACTACATCTTTAAAGAAATAATAATTTTCTATTTTTGATGTTACATATTTCTGACTTCCTGACTTCTATGTGGATGAAGGATCTGCTTCTAATCTTTGTTTGCAAGACTATAGAAAACAATACTATAGTTTTGGATAACTGCAAGATTGTTTTTTATTATATGTTTTTACTTAAAAATCATATGAAAAGTATCAGAAGAAGATAAATACTAAATTGTTCCAAAGCACAATCTTTCTAGTGGACAGGCTGCTAACCATCTGTTTTGTGTGCTTCTGAAAATAGGAATATCTTTTAAGTATTGTTAAATCATCATGCCTGGGAATAGGGTCAATAAATAACAAAAAAGGTATTCTTATATTTTCTACTGTAATTTTTATATTTAGGAGGCTAAAGCACCAAAAATGTATCATTATAGTGTCCTGTTCAATTACAGTAATATACAGTATCAGCCATATTCCAGTTTGAGCTCATCAAAGAGCACCAAAGCTTGATGAATTATAGATGTATTTACCAAATGGTAATCCATGGGCAGTAAACAAAAAATCTATGCAAATAATATACTTTATGTGTAATTAATATATCGCTGCTTTAAAATTGTGATTATTATATCAAAATAATATATACAATTGCTTTGATTGCAATATTTTGCAATTGTGTCCTTAGTGGGGGAAAATGTCTTCACAGTTATTTACCAGTGTAATATTTTATCTTTTCACATGAGAATTAATATGTTTCTATAAAAGGAACATGTAATGGAGAAGATTTTTTCAATTGGTTTTTCACAAACTCATTTTCCAGTAGCCCATAAAGTCTTACTGCTGGCATAACAGGAGTCTTGCAAGTGATTGCATCTCTTTTATCCCACTGTCACTGTACAGGGTTGCGTGTTCGCTATCGTATTTATTAATTGCACATCAGAAAGAGTTGCTACCAGTGTTACCAAGTAGGGAGCTATTGTTAGTCTCTTTGCTCTGTTATTTAAAGCTTCCTTAATATAAGAGTGTATTAAGAATCTAATATCATTCTTCTAAATTACTTTATTTTTCTTTACAAAATGCTGAAAAATATGTCTTTCAATAAGAGTCAGTTACATGAAACCCGTGTTTCAATGCTCCAGTGCTTTTTATATCCTTGTTTAAGTTGCCTTTGTACTTCCTGCACTAAACATTAATAAAGTTAATTAGAACTCAAAAACTGGGCCTGATTACACACATGGCAAAGGGGGGTTTTCAGCCGTGGTGGGAATCAATCTCCTGTTTCTGGGACTGTTGTAGCTGTCATTATACACTAATTACATTTCCCGCCTTTGCTGAAAAAAGAGAGGTATAAACACAAATCAGGGAAGGATTCAGAGCAGGCCTGTAAGACAGACATTTCTTCAGCTCCCCTTGCAAACAATGGGCATGGCTCCCCCTGCAAACAAAAGACTCCTTTGGTAACTTGAAATATGTCTTGAATGTATAACTCAAAATACAGTGATTGAGAATTGTTCTACTAAGGTCTTCTGCACCTCCAGTATTAACACTTACTACCCCTATTTACAGGGTGCAGTAAAAATTACTGTCTAAAAAGTCCAATATGATTGACTACATAAAACGACATTTCAAACACAAAGAAAATACCTGTTCAAGGGGAATAAAAGTTAGCAGTACACTGGATCTCTTCAGTTGCTGGGGATGTGCTAAAATAAAAGGGCTAAAAGTAGAGAGCCATACTTTAAATATTAGGATGTTCTTCCTACATTTGGAGGATGGTAGTGTAGGTGGTGTGTAGGTGGAAGTAAAAATTATTTTCATGAACTCTGTAAACTTGTTCATTTGAATTAATGGGTGAAACTCCACCTCAGAAAACTGACAGTTCAGGATGCTACTGCGTAGCTGATCAAGCAAAGAAAAGTTACAAAAGTATCTACTGAATTTCGCAATGAACAAAATGCTGCTAGAAGCCTTTAAAATAAATATTTATCTTTAAATCACAGAATTTAAGCTACATTTTTTTACAGTTTGGGAAGCTTTTAGAAAGGTATTCCAGGGCTTATATTCCTTCTAAGGTATTGTGTTTCTGAATTAATCCTTTCAAGCAGCCATCAAGGTAATTTGCAGAGGTTTTATTTCTGTAACAAGGCAAATAAAAAGCTGTGCAACTTCTTAGAATACATGTAAATACAGCATCGAGATTTTTTCCTCCTTTTGTGCTTCTTTGTACCATCATAACTTAATCTACTCAGAGCTAAAGTACATGGTCCAGTTGAAGTACACAGTAGGCTTTCTTTCTATGTTTTATCTTGCTTTAATTTCCATTAGACACAAACTCATACACAGGATGTTTTTGATATGAAAAATGCTAGTATTGCCTAATGAGTTCAGAGAAAAAAAAAACTTTGAAAGTATTATAGCTGCATTGATTTCTATGATTTTATGTTTTTATTAATGTATAAAACTCGGCTTGTAAATTATATAGAGTAAATTGCTTTAATTAAATTTAAAAATTAATTCATTTATTCAGTTTAAAATTTAAAGTTAATTCCATCTCAGAATACTTAGGGTAGACCTTTATTGGTATGTGTTAGTCATTTTTAGCAGGTATTGAGCCACGAACCACTTCTGTTAGAAATGGACAAAGGTTTCACGTACTGTGCCACACCCTCTCTATAATTCACACCTGAAAATTAAGTCCTTATAAAAAGAGCTTCCTGATTTAGTCAAACACGACTACTCAGATAAAAGCATTTGAAGTAATCTTGCAGGGCTCCTTCCCTACCTGAGCAGGAGACAGAAGGCACAAAAATCCATGACTTTTCTTGCCAGTACAACTGTAAAGGTCTAACACATCTTTTTGATACTTCATATGCATTTTGGATGACTTTTCATTTTGCTCAGTAAAAGAATTTTGATTACTACATCAACTTTTACTTCCGGTAGACACTGTATTGTTTGTGGTAGTATAAATTTGTATGAAATATTCTAATGTTTTGACCTTAGCAAGGCAGGAATGTTTGCAGCAGCCTCTTCAAGCTGCACACAGCCAAGCTTGACACCTGACTCACAGGTTGTGGGTAATACCCCAGTGTGTGTAAGCCCAGAAGCAAAAGTGGAGGAAGTGCTTTCATTGCAAACAAGTCCAACAGTGCCAGCACCTGGTGACTGCCATGAGATGTGATAGTGCTCTGGATCGGGCGCTTCATTGAAGAGGCATGGACCAGCAACATGAAAATACTTATTTTTAGTTCCCAATTATTATGGCAACACTACTGCTTCAGAGACTGAAAGGACCACATGTAGGAAAAAATGTCTCAGATGCAGTTGCTACAAATATTTTTCCTCCAGCACAAAGTTTTCTTTGTTTTCCCTCATACAACCATTCCTCAGCCTGACCCATCCAAAGTCACATTCTCCAGAATTGCACGAGTTAATGCTGACCAGCTGGAGGTGTTGCAGCCCTTCAGGCTTTTATAATAAAAGCTGAGAAGGACGACATTTACTGCTAACACTTTTTCCACAACCATTTCTAATGAGTAGGACCAAATTATAATTTTTACACTAATCTTTCCAAGCCTTACAATACTCAGTAACTATAAAATAAATGGGCAACAAGCAGGGGTCAATAAACCCCAAGCTATGGCACCTAAAACATTATAATAAGCAAGCAGGGTCAAGTGAAAGAGCTCAGCAAAAAAGCAATTACATGACAACATTGCTTTCTCCAGAATGAAATAAAGCATTACTATACCATTTTCTATTTTTTTTTATGTGATGTATGGGTTCTACACAACTGAACTGCAGCAGAAAAATAACTTCTCTTGAAAGTTTGAGGAACTATTGCCTAGTTTATTAAATAAAATGAATTAGACAAACTGCACTTTATCAATTTTTCAATTTAATTTTATGCCAAGATTCCTATATCTAAGAAATTCTAAAATTACCATCTGCTGTTAAATTAACTACAGCACCAACTAATGAACTTGGTTTGTGTTTTTTTAACACAAGAAGCAAACACATTTTCTTCCTTTCCAAACACATTTTCTCTATTGAACTATTGTGTGTTCTAGGTGAAGTATAGTATTTAGAACAGGGCTCTACACCTCACTGTAAAAACATGTTTGATTCTGGTCACTCTGACAGCAGTACAAAATAAACAAGAGGTGTTCAGGCACAATTTTTCTCTCCCTCCCAGCTGCAGAGGTAGCCATTAAGTTTCATATGTTAGCTGGGTACATTTAAACTCCTCTGTGCTTCTTCCATAATGCAGCTTTTTCTTTTTTGTGATCCATGCAAAGGCATACACTGAAGAATTGTTAAGGGAAATGTGTTCTAGCAGCATACCAGAAGGACACTAAGCAGATGACTTGCATGCAACATCAGCCCTATATGCCGTAGGAGGCATAACACTTGAAATGTAACCCAAACAGGCAGATAAGGTATTTCATTCCACAGAAAGAAAATGGTTCCTTTAATCTAAATGAGCTTATTCCACTGCTGATACCAGAATTGTATGTATTTTGGGAGGATAATGTACCCCTATTTTTAAATCTGTGTTACATTAGTCAGAAAAAATAAACTATGGAAAGACAGAAGTGCAGAGACTGGGGAGAAGAGTTGATTAATGTGCTGCCTGATTTCACTTCTGGGACCTGAAATTGCATTCAGTGCAGAATGAAAGAACTAGGGGGGGAAAAACCCAGTCTCATCTGACATCTATAAAGGTCATGAAGGAAATGATGGTGGGTGATCCAGAGTTGGTATGGCCACAGGTGTCTTTTCAAAGACATATATCAGAATATCTTCAGAGTAAGCAATGCTGTTGGGCTGTTAGTTCTTGAAGCCCTCAAATGAATCAAAGGAAGGAAAAGTCTGGCAGAGATAAATATGCGCTACCATAAAACCTGAGAATATTTTCATCTTAAATCCAAGCCCCAGCTCTGCTCCTCTTCACTTTGGTAGCAAAAAGAAGAGCATGAGGAGAGAGGGGAGTCCACACGGTGGCCATACCCTTCCCTATGGCTGTGCCAGACAATGCTGCTCTTGGCAGCTGCCCTGGCTGGCGCAGTGAAGGCAGCACAGATGCCACTCTGCCCTCCCAGTGTTTCAGACTGTGGAAAGGCACAGGAAGCATGGCCAGCAAATGTGGCCTCAAATCATGGGATCACCATAAAAAGACCCCATGGTTCTAGAGCCACACATTAAGTACAATTAAAAAAGACAGTCTTCTAAATTATTCAGGTGTCAAAACAGCACCAGAATGTGCACATATTCCTTATGCCTCCTAAAGACAGCTATTACACCCACTCTCCAAGTCTAATGACTCCATGCAAGCTGCACAGAAGGAGCTTAAATTCTCAATTATTTTGCCTTCTTATATATAGTTTAGCCCTTAATTGAAATTTTCTGTCCAAAGCAAGCCATTTTAAACTTTGCAGTCTATAACTGTTAGTTAAAAAAGAGGCTTTTGTAAAAGCTCTGTTTAATTTGTTGCATTTTAATGTGAGGGTTGTTGCATATAGTTGAAAACATGGAGTGCAACACGACTCTTTCCATTAACTAAGACAGAAATGGCAATTATGCAGTCTGTTGATCTAATTCCTTCCTAATGAAGGGTACTTTCTGCTAATGGATAGAAAAGCAGAGCAGTCCAGTCAAACAAGTCACCTTGATAGTGGAATGTAAGACCCATCAATTTCACTCACGACTTCTTCAGTAATGAATCTCAGAGCACAACCCATCAGCACTGCTCCTGAAAGACAACCACTGAGGTAGAGGAACCACAAAAAGTGGTTTGAAATGAAAAATGAGGTGAGAGATTTCCACCCCTTTAGAAGGGGAAGGAGTTGGTTATGGACAAATTTATCTCCAAGGTGCCCAGGCACTGCATTAAAAACACTTGGACAGAAAAACTTTCCTGCCATGTGGAAGGTGGAACCTTTCCTGCAAGGTGGCACCTTGCCTTTTTGTGCTGCAGCATCATGACAAGATAACCAAATCCCTGTCTTCATCTCCATCCTGGAATCCACTGACATGGTGGAGAATCAGAAGGAACAGTAACCATGGCAGTATGAGAATTTTTTTCACTTGGGATGTAATGGATTCCAGCCTGAAACCCCACACCACAGATTAATTGCTCAAGCCTCTGGACAATGGCTGGAAGAGCCAGTTTTCTCCCTGTCCCCTCAGCATGGGACATGGGACACTCTTGTCCAGAAGGAGCAGAATGAGCTCTCATTAACTTTGGCTCCAGAATACAATTTTCTATTCTTTGATTACCAAATCCCCAAGGAGACATTAGATGTTTTTATTTTTCGCAGAAGGGCTGTGCAACAGTAAATCTTTCCATTATCTAATAAACAGTTAAAATTGAATAGCACCTAGGTAGAGCATCAAAATCAGCAGGCAAGAACAAATTAAGTCTTTCATGAAACAGGCTGTGCAGGATCATTTCTTCCATTTCCATCTCCAATATCTTTAATACTAAATACACAAACCTATATTAAAGTTAAAATTGCTTTTAATTAGATAAAACCAAGAAGACTCAATGTTCATCTTATACCTTTTACACTGGTGCTTTGATTAGCAGCTTCAGCACCTTGCCTGAAATTATTAACCTGCCCCATTTTCAGCTCAGAAGTCCAGTATATGAACACAGGTGCCCAAAACCTAATCCTGTGAGGTCCCCAGCATGTCCTCGCAAGTACTCGTCATCCTCAGGCTGCATGAAATTACTCTGATCAAAGGGTGAGTGTAGCCTTTCAGGATCATGCCCTAATGAATAAAATATACAAAGGTGACTTGAGCAAAATCCTCTCCAATGTGCTGACAAAGGTAAAATAAAATATGCCCCTTAGGACATTTTCCTGGCAGAACAACTTGACCCCTTTGTGACTGGCCTTCAGAAAGAAATGGATAATGCTCTAACTAACTAATTCATTCACTGAACTTTTGGGCAATTTTTTGCCAAATGATTGGTGTGTTCCACCATATATACAGCAGATATATCTCAAAGTACCATAAAGTTTTAGATGAGTATATAATACATTTTTAACTTCAAGCCCCTTGCATGCAAACTGCACTGCTAATTGCTGTGGTTTTTATTTCTAAATGCTGCCTATTTTCCAACCATGGATTTTGTTTTTGACAAACCTCTCCCATGCTGCACATCAAGCATTACCCCAGAAATTCAGCTTTGTCCTTGCTCACTGATGAAATTTTACTATTATGTAGTAATTGCAGTGCCCTGAACTCTCATCCTCCTGCAAATTTTATGTTTCTCCAAGGAGCATGTTTCTTCTTAAAGTGATATTATTTCATTGGTACAATGTGGCTCACGAAGCTTGCCTTCTGCCCCCTTGTTCTTAGACTTTAAAAGGAGACTGTAACAGTCTGATCCAGCACCTACTGAGAAGAAATCAAAGGCTCCTGTTGACTTCAGTGAGTGCTGGAGACAGCTCCTAAATAGGATGACTCAAAGTGCAGTTCTAGCCTGGAGGCAGCTATACAGCTGATACTGTGGGGCTTTATTGTCTCATTGCTTCCAGCTCCAATCTGTGCAGTTTTTTAGTATAATTATAATTTTCTTGTTGCCAGTCCAATAAATATCATGCTGGATAGGAGAGTTGAATTACTGCCTGAAATTTTAACCAGCAAAAATGATCCTGTAATCAAATTTCTTATGTCATGCAGGAGTCAGGATTGTGTACAATTCTAATTTTCCTTAAATGAGCCACAATCATAAAGACCCCTCAGCAGAAAACACATGGTCTACAAGGCAGCATTCCAGTCAATGGCTGAGCCAACTGGGAGCAAAGCAAAGGGCAAGCAATTTTGAAGGCCATGTCGCAGGACACAAAGCCTCTGTGTTGGCTGTTTTGTCACCCCACAAACTGTGCATGGGCATATTGGCATAGGTCACACTTATTTCAGGGACAGATTAACGATTATATAACGTGGTGGACAGTGGGCCAATGCCTCAGCCCATGCTATGACTCCTTGAAGAGTACTGTTATACTCAGAGACTTGGTGAACTTGAAATCCACAACCTAGTATTCTTATAAAAACAAAGTCTATTAGCACACTTCTCCCGTCCATCCACAACTAACTCAGGCATGCAGTACTGGCCTGTAACAGAAAATTTCCCTGCATCACTGAGATAGTCACACTGACAGAAACAACTCCTACATTTAAGGTAAGTCATGTTGTTAGTCCTCAGTACAGTGCACCTCACTGAGAGCCCTGCCATGTTTATATGCAAGCAACAGCCACCACCACTACTCTCTGCCTTTGGTCACCACTAACAAGTGGAAGAGAGTTAATAGTGGTATAGTTAAATTAATGTGAAATGCCTGACTTGTCTCATTCACATTCCTTTGACAGTAGCATATGTTCCTGCTTTACACATGAAAGCTTAATTACAGCATTTTAGGTGGCAAACCAGTTAATTATATAAAAATGGGGCCCAGAAGTCTGTGATATGACACCTTTCCATGTTTCCCTGGGAGATGTCATGAACAAAAGAAGATGTTTATTGTTAGCAGCATCAGGCTGAGGGCTGCAGGGGAGCATTGCCACTGAAGCCTGAGCTCCCTGTGCACAGTCCGGCTATAATGGAGAGCAAAATGCGTTTTATACAAATTGCTCTTGCTAATAATAAAAGTGAAAGGAAAACTCTTTTTCGCCTGGAACAATACGCAATCTCTTGTGCAGGCTTCACATCACCTCACTTTAGAAGTTGCTGATGTTAAAATCCCCAACAGAGATCATCATTCATCTCAGCTTTTCTTTATCACTCATCATGGCTTTCCTCCTACACAGAACAGGCCAATTTGAACTCTTTCAACTGCATATGTTGGGAAGAGAGAAGGCAGTCTGCAGCCATGCCTATTGCCTCCTTCAACTAGAAAGAGAGCCTGAGGGTACCAGCTTGGGTGTGGGCAGATGTGACTGAACATTTGCAAATGATTAGAGAAACCAGTGTGCCACCTAAATCTAGAATAAAGGGAAGATGGAGTCCCTGCTCAGCATCATGTCATGAACTCCATGTGCTTTATTCTTTCTTGCCAGGCTTGAGACAGCAGATGTCTCTCATGTTCACAAAAGAAGGAGGTGAATTGAGTCCTCTTGGCTGAAAATTCTCTCTTTGAATGGTATTAGCACAACTTTTTTCCTTCAGAACCTAACACAAGTACCTGGACAATTCTTTTCCCTGGGGACCTTCTGTCTGCCTTTCAGTTGATGATATGCTGGAGGCTACCACACGTACAGTGTGATCCCACAGACTGCATGTTTTAGACCCTGTGGTGTCGCTTGTTGTCCCATGGATTTTCTGCTCAGTTTGGACCTTGAAATTAAATTCCCACTTGTGACCCATCCACCAACAGTCACTCACTAAGCCTATGGCAAAACAACTATCCACTTAAAACCAACCCACCATCAAAGCAGCAGGCACTGCAGGTCAAAAAAACCCAGCAGCACAAATTTGTAGCCATCACCTGACAAGAAGGTGTCTAGTTTTGTTCTTCCTCCTGTGTGTTTTTGTGCTTTGCATCAGACTTTGACTGGTACAACAGCTAGTCATAGCCTATGTATATTTGGAATAATCAACTTCTACAAATGTCTTGGCATTGCACTTGCATGTAGTCACCTGTTTTCCATCTCATATTCTGCAGCTATGAAAATTCTCTCTTAAAAATAATATATATAAAATGTAGAATAGGCTATTAGTATTATATTATTATAAAATGTACACCTCAGGCTCTTGATGACAAGAATAACTCCTTGAACTTCATCTTGCAGGTTTATAATATGACTCTAGGGTTTTTAATAAAAGCAGAAAGAAGGTACAGCTTTAGTGTACCTTTAGTTTAGGACTTGCTATCTGTGGTTTTAGAGACTATCTCAGAAAGCCCTGTGAACAAAATAGAATAAATTACTTAAGCTTGCAAAAACAAGGATATCTCAGAATGCTGACCTCCCAGTTTCACCTTTATCTCACCTAATTATTTCGACATGCAGAACTGGATAATGCCCTGCTACAGCTTTCCAAGATGCTTTGTAGATCATAGGTGCAGCAGCACGCTGAAAGCCTCGGGCATTACAGCAGATTTGCACTGTTTCAGGAAAGGCAGAGGGGGGATTGTGTCATGTTCCAAAAGGGTGAGGAGTGCTACTTTTGCACAGGGGGTTTCTGAAAAGTACAGCTGCCATCAGATGGCAAAATACCTAGCGTTGATATGTTTACTTTTTTTTTTAAATAATGGGAAAAGCAAAATGCACAATCCTCCAAGACTGCTGCAGATGTGGTGTCAAGACAAAAAGCAATGAGATTTTATTCCTAAGCAAAGATTGCTGTGTTACTGAAGGCAAAGAAACCTTTATGCCAGCAGCTCACAAAAGAAACCATGAGATTTTCTAAAGGAAATTGAATAGTGGTAAAGGAACATAGCAACAAAAACAAACCATCTCTGCTCCCTGAAGGGGAATGCAGGGACTTACCTGTGTCTAGCAGTTGGAAGCTATGTGCTATGGAAACGATTCAGTCCTGTAAACATGTCTAGTACTCATCTGATCTCTCTTTCTTCTGCTTTTCCAGTCATGTAAACATCTCTTCTGCACAGCGTCCTTTGGCAAGGAACTCAACTCTCTTACTCCCCCCTCGTCAAATCCCTTTGTTTATTTTGAGCCTGACTCCTACTGACACCGTGTGCTGGCACTAATCCTCACATTGCAGGTACAACCCCAGTCTCACTGGCACTTTAGGAAAAGCCACACACTCGAAAGGCTCAGAAATTCATCATCATTTCCAGGAAGAAGCAAAAGAGCAGTGGTAGTGATTGCTGCCTCTTTCCTAAGGGCAATAGAAGAATGTATCTGTCAACCAGGCATGGCATCCAGGGAAAGCTAACACCAAGTGCTCCTGTGCTGCTCATCCCTATGGTATTAATAATACTGACAGGAATGATCATGGCAGAACAAAAGTGACTACAAGGAGTTGGAGCGTGGGTGGAAACCCTGGCATGTGCCAATTGTTTCTAACAAGAATCATGTTTTGGGTAACAGCAGAAACAGGCTTCTGGGGTGGCACTGGAGTGCTGGTTTCTCATCTATGGGCTGTTGCTTAATGAGCAGCTGGGTAAGGATTAAGGTAATTTATAGTGAGTGTGTTTGTATTTAATAGAGGATAGTGAATAGATGGAAACCCATCCTGGAGGGTGGCATCCAATCCTGGGGTCCTCAGTACAGTGACCTGTTGGAGTGGGCCCAGAGAAAGGCCATGAAGGCAAGCACAGGGCAGGAACTCCTCTCCTGAGAGGACAGGCTGGAAGTTGGGTCAGTTCAGCCTGGAGAAGAGAGGTTGTGGGGAGGCCTTATTGAGCCTTTCAGCACTTAAGGGCAGCTTATAAGGTGGAGAGAAACTATTAGCAGGGCCTGTTGCACCCAGAGACAGGGTAATAATTTTAAACTGAAAGAGGGTAGATTCAGACTAGATACAAGGAAGAATTTATTTTATGAAAAGGATGATGGAACACTGAAAGTTATTTCCCAGAGATGTGGTAGACAACCCATCTCAGGAAAAATTCAAGGTGAGATGGATCGGGGCTCTGAATAACCTGATGTAGTGGAAGGTGTCCCTGCTCATTGCAGGAGAGTTGGAATTGGATGAACTTTGAAGGTCCCTTCCAACCCAAACTATTCTATGATTCTATAAACAGGCTGTCCTAAAAATGGGAGGAAATCAGGATATGCCATAGGGTTCATAGAGAAGGATGCTAAACTGGTTAGAGCAGCTCAGTTCCTGTATTCTACTGCAAGTACCTGAACAGGAGATGATGGAAAGGTAGATACATGATCAAATCTGTAACTGAATCAGTGTAACACATTCAGATGGATAATGCTTACCAGAAGAAGGAGAATACCAAAGCAACCTTTAGGGTTCCAGTGGGAGACTTTAATGAATTCAGAGTTTTGCATGGTATAATCATCTGTGATTCTCATCCAAAGTAAATAAGTGTTAAAGATGGCATTTCCTAAGAAAATATCCCTCCAAAATGAAGCAAATAAAATATGGGAAGAGGTAGCTATCTGTAGAGAAAAATGTTAGCAGATACAAGTATGAGTAAGTTGGATTTGAGAGTCATAGAGGTTGCACAATGGGAAAAACATAACTCAGGTTTCAAACTACAAAAATAAAAATAAATTCAAAGATACAGAAGGAAAAAAAAAAGAAAAGCAGCAATGTAACATTATATTCTATATCTATAACTCTATATAATTAATAGAGAGCATAGAAGATAGCAAGAAATTGGTTTGTAAGAGTACTGACGTATCCACCAAGACTGAGAAAAGTTGTTGTTCTGATATGCAATGGAGAAGGAAAGCAATCAAGAGACAGCTTCAGGAAAGCTCTTTAACTCTTTTGCATGCCTTTGCTGAAAAAGAAAACCAATCACATGGCTGCCATTTCATAGGTGTCAGTAAGGGACAATGCCACATTTTTTAAGCAGGGAAATAAAGGCTCGGAAGCATTTAAGGCATAAAGAAGTTAAAACCTTTCATATCTATTGGGTCTCAGGAATTTTATTCTAGTTCATACAATGACCATCCTTGAGAATTCCTAAGGGTTCAGGAGGGATCAGAGATCAGGACAGGAAGAAGTAATCATGATACTAACTGAAAAGAGGGTTACAGCACCACATTAGACTGTCATATACCCTGGACTCCATGTGGCATTTCATACCATGCTCTGGAGCTTTCTTGCAGGAAAACGTGACTATGCAAAACCAGTTCCAAATAGTTACAAAGCTGTTTAGAAAAATGTATTTTATTGTAGGCAGAAGTAATCTGTTGTGCAAATAGAGAAAAAAGAAACCACTCTAGCTACATGAAGTCACCATGGTAGTCACCATGAAAAACGTGGTGAGGGTTTTGTAGAACCAAAGCAAACGCAGAGGAACTTCAGTCATCACACTGCCTCAGAAAAAAAGGTAATCACCCTTTGGGGCTTATAGATCCTTCTACAGCATGGCACACCTTTAGCTCATTTTGTCCAGTCCTGTCAAAACATCCTGGGAAAGCTGTGTGCAGTTTTCCAGCACTGAATTTCAATAACAAATCCCGGAACAAATCTTAAGAGCAAGGACACCAATCAGAGATCTAGCAAAGCCTACCTAGAAGGAAAGATTGAAATATTTGGGGTTTTTTATCTAAATAAAAATGAGGAGGGATGCAAAATAATGCAGGGAAAATGATCACAAAGAGGACTATTCTGTTCTTCAAACCTTTAATGGTTAGGACAAAAGTCACAGACAAACTGAAGTTACAGTGCTTCAGACAGACAATAAAAGAGAATTCCTAGCCATATGGAGAAGGGCAGTGATTCCACCATACATCCCGCTATCATCACACCCACCCCTCACTGCAGAGGATGCACAGTCCCCACATTGGATGTCTTTTAATTGCTTAGTCAATCATCTATCAGGATTTCCATAATTAGAGTTGAACTTGACATATGGCAGGATGATGGATTAAGTAAACAATCTCTTGCCCTCTTGTGTTTTTTGTCAAAGAAAACAGGGCTTTCATCCTCCTCCTCCTTCATGATATGGTAGTCAGAATAATTATCTGACACCTAAGCTGATCTGCTGGTGCAGATCACCCCCAGATGTGTGTCCCACATTGATATTCTTTCTCTGGAGCCAAACCACAATATTTGACTGCCCTGTTCTCAGCAGATGTGATGCTGATGCAGAGCCCTGTCCCTGGCATGTGGGAGGGAAATGGGAACAGAGGTCTGTTTCAGTCACAAGAGGCAGCAAGTGTTGCTGCACCCCAAATATGACAAAGGCTTTCACTGAATTCAGTTCAAATAGGTGAAGGTGGAGATTTCAATTTCCAATCCTAGTTTTGCCTGCTAGGATTCCTTTCCTTTTCTTTCCAAAGCTCAGTATGAGCAGAAGGCTGCAAGGAAAAGGGTTTGTGTGAAACAAAAGAGACAAAGGACAAGACAGCAATAGCTCTGAACACCACCTAATCCTGCTCAAACAAATCTGTTATTTTGGATATTTAAAGAAAGAAGCCTGTCTACTTGACAAACCAGAGTGTGTCCAAAGAAACGATTACAACCTGTCGCATCAGGTCATACTGAAAAGAGTTTCTATACAGCCCATGGTTCTATAAATTACATTTACAGTCACTTCACTTCCCAGCCTGAAGCAGTGCAGACTAGGGCAAAATGAACAGTGACAAAATTGTTCAGGTTTTACACAGTGGGATTGTAAAGAATAATATGGAGATGGGAATGAACTTGATCGAATCGCAATGAAAGATTAATTGTGTGACGTGTATATAATTGGTTAATGGGACTGGGTCAGCACCTGGTGTCTGATGGTTTGAAAGGAGGATAAGAATGCAGCTTCAGCTATTTGAAAAAGGTTTTGCAGGCCAAAATGTTCCCAGCTCTGTAACTTGCAGAATCTGGGAAATTAAATAAATCTAAATGTAAATTACAGAGTTGTCTGAGGCAGAAAAATCTGCTTTGAGACTGATATTCACATTGTCCAGGTCTGAGGCAGAAAGAGGCCAGAATGGGAATCCAGAAGGGGAAAACCATGGGCTGAGCAAATGAACCTGAATGAGACGTGATGCATTAACCTGGAAGTAATTATAAGGAAAGGGCAGGGGGTAGCCTTGTTAGCGACTCCTCAGTGTGTAACAGAGAGCCATTATGGTAATATGAGACTGTAAAAAATGAGGCCTTGTCTGCTCTGCAAGGACATTAAAGAATGAGTGACACTTCTCTCATGAAAAGAAGGATTGCCCCATTGTCCTTCACCAACATTTTCTCTGTCTTGTCAACAGCCTACCTGGCTATTGCCCTTCCCTGCATTTTGGCTACATCTCAGCTGTGCTATAGCTGTGTGTTTTGGAAAGGTAATAAACTCACAGAAGCTCTAAGACAATTATAATGTAACGATTATTTCAGTCGGTATTTAAATAGGCAACTTTTCAAGATTATTCATGAAAGGTTTTTTTCCCCCTCTCTACTACAATATAAGTTCACATTGCACTTGTAGGAAAGAAAAAAAATTTCCAGGTGATCCAAACTAATTTTTTTTAAGCATTAAAGACCGCACTCATTGTGATGTTCATAGAAAATGTCAGTGCTGAAGATTCCATTTCAACTTCTCATAGTGATGGGATTTTAGATCTGGACTTCCATGTTTGCCTACAGAAATAAGTAACAGTCTAGTTCTAGAACTACTTTATTTGATCATACCACTATTAAGGAAGAAGAAAGGGATAAAATAAGAAAAAGTCATTTTACCAGGAATAAAGGACATGAAAGGAAACTAGAAAAAGATTTAGAAATAAAACTGAAGTGTGAAAAAGACAACAGAATACCCAGGCTGATTATTCAAATCAGAGGGCAGCAATAGTTAATGGTACAATGTTGTATGAAAAATCTCTTGCACCAGTCTTCATAAAAACTGTTATGTGTGATCAGCTGCCTAGAGCAATGGTTTTAGAAGGAGACAGAAACATAAGCTAGGAGAGGAATAGAATAAAGAAATAACACTCAAATAATTTAGATGAATTCTTGTCAGTATTCCTCAAAGAAATGCCTACTAAGGTATGCAAGAATTGAGAAAAAACAGACTCTGTAATCCTGGTGGTCTTCAAGAACTTGATTCAAGTGATTCAAGGCAGGTTGAAGTGATCAAAAGGAAGGTAAATATATCCCCTGTCTGATTAAACAAAAAGAGCCTGGGCAACCAAGAATAATTAGTTAAAGTTTCATCCATGATGACACAGAGGAACAAAGGACTCCACAGCAACTGGCAAGCTCTGGAATAGCATTCCTGACCCTTTTTATCTCAGACATGTTCACAGAGCAGAGCAGGTAGGTCTGAGGTGAGACCTGGCAGGCTGGATGCTGGGAAGAGGACAACAAAACATGTAGCTCCTTAAGGACCAGATGCCAATCATGGACCAACTCCATCCCACTTAAAAAGGTGTCCTGGACCATGAGCAGTTTGACAGACACTGGCCTAAAGGTTGAGGCTGGGATGGACAACCAAGAGAGAGCTGTGAAGGATAAACTTCAGGATGTGACAGGATGTGACAGACTAATGTCATTCTCTGACAGGATGTGATGGATCAGAAGGGGTATGTCTTTTGAGATACTCTGACTTTACTAGAGTTTATGATGTTAATCTATGTTACTTTTTTATAACTAAAACCCGTGTAATTTTATCTTAGTGAAATTACCATGTGGTGCCTTCACATCTGCTCAAAAAAGGTCTCATAGGTGAGCTGCTCTGAGTAATACACTGATAAAATCAGGAGAACACTTTTCAGGAGAACCAGATCCTGAGAGATTGACCATGGATCCACTTCTATGTTAAGTTTACTTTGAATTGGTTGCATTGCAGGAGTGGTTACATTTGGAAAATGTACAGATGGTACCTGACCATGAGGCCTTGCAAGCATTTGGAATAATAGGATTAAAGTCTTAAATTGTTCTGTAAATTGGGGACATAGTATGAAATAAGCATGATGCTATTTATTAAAAAACAAAGAGTAATACTTAAAAGGATTAATAGAACAATAAAAATGTGGAAAGCTTGATTAGTACAGTAGTGTACTCTTAAGAAATCCTATTTTGAGACAACAAATTACCATTGTAATTTGCCCCTTTTTGGCATTTTGGGATGTATTTATTGATATATTCACTCAGATACCTACTTATTGTGTATATATATCCTTTATGATTTTCTTATGCCTACACTCATGCACATACATGAAGGGACTAAAGCCAGTCATTGTCCAAACTCACTGAAAGAAAAGACAGGGTCAGATTCACTCAGATCACAACTCTGCAAAAGTGGATTTGAATATCACCAAATTAGTAGGTATGACAAAAATGCTGTGGTCTCACTGTGCCCCCACACCAGAGTAGCTGAGGAGCAGCCTGACCTTAGAGAGAATCCATGAGAGATCATCTGTTCCTGTGGTGTACCTTTTAAATAATAAAAAAATGAGAGTATGGTGCAGGGCACTGACACAACTGGACGTTTGCACAACCAACACTTTTGCAATGCACCGTGCATGGAGTGCTGTAAATCTAAGAGATTTTTAATGTCTTTTCTGTGGAGAGAAGCTGCTAATCCTGAAGCCTAGAGGTCTTCTGCTAAAAAGAGGAGAAACAGCAGGCAGTCTGCATCTCAGGCCAGCAGTGAAACAAGGGATGTATTCCATTGTTAAGATGAATTTTACTTCACTTATAATCTTGTTTCTTTCAGCCTGTGTATCTATCCCTTTGATATATGACAACTGGATAATTACACTTGTAATTTGTTTCATTACAATGACAGCCTAGTTTCACAGGATGAGCCAAATGTCATGGGATGAACCAGGGTGGAGATGATAAACAGGGAAGCACTGCTTCTGTGGAAATGATCATCCTAAGGCAGAGTGTAGCCATCTGAGCCCTCAAGAGGTTCAGTGGCTGGTGAATACACTTTACAGGGAGCCAGCACAGGATGATTGTACTGCAAGTTGTCATTCTTGCAGATGAAAAGTATCAGAAAATGTATAATTAACTGCTCCCCCTTCTCCCCCAGGCATGACACCCATCATCAATGATTTTCAAGGAAAAGGTTAGACAAACACCAGTGCAAGGTACTCTAGGGAGGGCCGGCTCTTCCTCAAAGCAGGAGGATGAACACACTTCCTAACTTAAATTTATCTCACTAATTTACCATGTTACAGTGCACAGGACAGACAAAAACACCTCCAGGGTGTTTGTACCAGCCCGATCCTTCCAACAGTCCCCCAGCTTCCTCTGCAGTCTGGCCTGGCCAATTTATTACATTTTGTAGCCTGAGAGGGTCCTTGTTAAATGAAGGAACTCACAGTCAATTAACAATAATGTGTTTTTATTCCTAGTGCCATCCACTCAACACTAGGGAAGTGATATCCTGTTTCCCAAAGAGTCTAAATTGGTCTTTAGGTCATTTTTACTCTGAGGGCAAAAATAATTGGCCTTGTGGTTAGATCTCCTCCTGGATGTACACTCTACATTTTACACCCAGTGAGATCCACAACTCTGCTTGAACAAGTGATTGATCTGGCACTGACTGTTCTCACACTGCGAGTGCAAACAGGATGCCAGTTCAATTCTCATTCTGGCAACCAATCTCTGCCTTGTAATATGCTTTTATTTTGCCTTTGTTGTTACACAGTGGAAAGAATGCACCACCAGGTTTTCTAACATATATGTGAAGAGTGGAGTTTTCAGTCCAGCTCTGCACTGTTACAGTGCATCTTCACAGGTCATATCAGCTCACATCTGCTGTGGAGGTCATTCACTGGAGGTCATTCACTCCATTGGCTCATGGTAATGCCTCACTTCCATCCTTTCTGAGCAATGCAACATGTACACTTCATTTTCCTCAGAGCCATCTGATTTATCCTTCTTCCAACCTCACTCCAAAACCTGTTTGACAGGGGATTTTTGCTTTTTTTTTCCCTTTTTTACCCCTCCCCCGCCCCCAAAGTGTCCAATTTTTAGTCTTTTTGACCATTAATTTTATTTTCAAAATCTCCAGTTGATTATCTCCTCAGAGGCATGAATTCTTGTCAGACAGTCTTCCCATTTTGTCTGTTTGCCTCAGTTTGACATGCTGTTAACAGATACTGTAAAACTTAAGTCTTCCAGTCCTGTCTTCATTCTAGTGCTGCTACCAAAGCAGAACTGCTCAGATCACATTCCCTTCCAGCAGCTACTGTGCAAGAATGCGTTTATTTCTGGATAGCCTAGATGAGTCTATTTTACAGTATTTCCTTTATGCCAGCGATTTTCATACAGCTTTTCCCTGCCGACCACCATGTCGCTGGTGAGGTCTGCTCAGCACAGCACAATGCACCTCCAGGTGAAGCTGATGTGCTTGCAGCAAGAACTTACATGCTGATCCTGCATATCATTTTACAGAAGAAAAGATCTCACTGAAACTCTCTGAATGCTGCAGCCAGCATAATATAGAAACTATCACAATCTAGGCTATTGCCATTTCTGTATTTTCCAAGTCTTGCTGGAGGTTCCTCTGCCGCCAGTGGTAGTCAAGTGACATCTCTCTTTCTCCTTAGTCTTAGAATCATAGGATAATTCAGGTTGGAAAAGGCCTCTAAGGTCATTGGGTCCAATTGTTACCCTTACACTTCTGAAGTCCTCGCAGCACCCTCCTGCCCAGCAGCTCTGCTGGCTGCTGTGGTGCGTCAGCCACAGAAAGTAAAGGACAGGGTCACAAATAGAGAGAGACAGAGCCCTGCGACCCACTTCAGCCCACAGCAAATACAGGAAAAGACAGCGGTATGGGAGAGGGAAGAGGATATGTTGGTGAGAAACTGGCTGTCAGTCCAGTGCAGACTGAGTGCTCCTCCCTCCTTTGGTCAGGATTCAGGGTCAGGAGCTTTATCTGCAGGAAAGGGAGGACAGCACAGTGGCAGGAGTACAAAGGTTCTGCACAAAGGTCTCACTTCAAGAGGATGGGGAGGTTCTCAGACTCAACAGAAGGAAATGTAATTCCCACAAAGATTTAGTCACTAGAGGGGTGTTCTCAGCATGTCTCATAGCTGGCATTCTGTGCAGCCAGGGTAGCAAAAGGCACCAGATCTGCTCATGGGCATAAAGAGGCAGTCCAGAGTTAACTCAGGGCACTACACAGAAAGAGAGATTTTGGGGTCTGCTCCTCATTTCAGGGTATGACATAAGTGTAATATGTAAACACCTGAGCTGACTTTTGTCACTTTGGCTAGATGTCCTAGGCACAATGCTAAAGAATGCCTTCCTATTATTTTTTTTCTTTTCTTCCTATTCTTTTTTCTTTCCTAATTTTTTTTTCTTACTATTTTTTCTTTTTTTTTTTTTTTTGTTTTGGTTTGGTTTTTTTTGTTTTGTTTTGTTTTTGTGTTGTTGTTGCTGTTGCTGTTGTTTTTGGATTCTGTTTCCTCTGTTGGGTGGTGGGTTTTTTGCCAGCTATGCAGAGAGCTCTCTTGCATGCCTGGCTATACATTTAACAAGAGAGCTTTTAAGTCTTGTACACCAAATGCTCCAACAGACTAAGAGCATTCTCATAGTTTATCAGAGACTGGTGTTCAACCAATTTAGGCTGAATAAAGGATAGAATGAGGTTTAGCTATTTCTTGTGTACGTTCATTGATCTCCAAAAGCATAAATTGTGCACCATCTCCTCAGGTGAAGTTAGCCATAATAACAGACATGCCTAGATTTTGGAGTTGTTTTTGTTTTTCAGGTGGCTTGATTGAGGTGTTTATCCACTTTTCCCTGAACTCAGGATGATAAATGACAGCTGTATACTTATGTTCCCAGAAAAGTTAATTCTGAGAATTTACATCACATAGGGTGATATTTTATTACTCTGCTCTCTACAGGGCTACACAGTCCTGAAACACTTATGGTAATTTTTCATTGCTTGAGCCCCAACTTGAGTAGAGGGTAGGTTCACAGTTGCTGTGTATGAAGGCAAGTTTGAGTCATGTCCTAAACAATCCAAAAGCTTTAAAGAAATATAAGTACACAAAACCACAATTTTATTTGTACAGAAGTTTTAAAATAAAGTTTTATTTTGTGTATTATTTATATGAATACAGCAACACAGTACTACAGCTATGCTGACACTTTTGTAAGTCAGATTAGCTCCAACACAATGTGAATCCCTCCTTCACCTTCTTCCCTCACACAGTTTATCTGGCTAGTGAACTACATCTGGCTTGTGGTGGAACATCTGGCCTCCATGACCTTTGCTGGTTATTTCATGATTCCTAATCCTGAGCTTAAGTACTTCTTTTTCATTTGTGTGTGTGTGGGTGCTGAACAATCCTTAATGCAGCAGCACTTTACTCCTTCAAGTGTCGCCCACCTCCAAGCCATGTTCCACCTACCTTAAAACAGCTACTTACATGCATGCTGCAAGGCATCTCATGAAAGATTTTCTATCAATCTACATTTAACAACATTTCAAGCCACAGAAGATCCATTCATATCTATTCCCTGGAGCACCTGTGGCGTTTGGAAGCAGGCAGGAGTCTTGCAAGTAAAACCAAACCTACCAATTTAAGCAGATCAGCAAAGCCTTGGGCAAACACAGCCTGGGACCGGGTCTCTGTAAACAACTGCAGTGTTTTCATTATCATGAATTCTTAAATTAGATGTAAGATACCTGATTTTCCATAGTAAAAAATGCCCAGCAGCTTGCAGGACTCCTAGTGTAATTCCAGCCTTGCTTTCCAAAAATCTCCATTTGGTAGTTTTCACAGGTACAGTTTGATGTACAACAGGTTTTTTTCTCCTGTTTAAGCTCTTGTCCACTGTTACAAAGCCAAACTTGGGAGATTTTTTGAAAGCAGATTCTGTCAAAACCATTGCAGTTTGGAAAGTTCAGATAAGAATTGGCAAAGTTCCACTTTACATTTCAGAAATGCCAATCTTTCAAACAGTCCCACAGACAGAACTGAACTCCATAACTATTTCTTAAAAGAAAATGTGGATCAAGTGCAAAATGAAGGTCTAAATACTGCAAAATCAACGATTTATTTCAATACTGCATCAACCACAGTTCACACAAGTACAAATATTTTACCCTGTGTGAGTCTCATTAGATATTCAAATTGAGAATTACTATTTGAGTTAAAATGAGTCAAGGTAATATTTCAACAAGGTTTCAACAAGTTTGTCACTTATGATGAATGAATACCCACCTTCCTTGTAAACAGGAAATGTGAGCTTAATGAAGTACCTTGCTACCACTATGAAGTAGAGGATTCTTGCTACCATCATCTGCAGTGGTGTGTTCAAGTATGTATTCTTAAAATTTCTCAAAGGGTGTGGGATGCTATGATCAAACTGCTGGCACAGAAAGCACTGGAGAGAACAAGCACATGGGAGGTAATTGCTGACAATTGTGGAAAGAAAATGAGGGAAGCAATGACTGCTAGCTGTGCTGGGGAAGCAAAATAGCTGTCTGGACTGACGGCAAATCTGAGATTTTATCCTCCAAGAGGACCAGCACACAATGCCATGCTCTGTACAGGGAAGCACACAGACTGCAGATCCAAATTTGGCAGTAAAGGCTAGGCTACAAATGATCTAATTTATCTCAATTCGTATCAGCTTAGCAAATTTGGAAGAGTTTATATGAAAATAGGTAACAAGGGAGTCACAAAAGCACGGATTTAAAAGTCTTTAAGCAATAATGACTTTTCATAATGCCTGATCTTTTTAATTGACGTCCCTCTGGTAAACAACAAGGAAATAACAAAGAATAGAATGGAATTTTTGTTTAGGAAAGGTAAGAAATACCAAAAAGCAGGCAAACAGATTTTGTAATGCTTTAACAAAGGAAAATAGCCTACAATTTCACTGTCAGGGTGAAATACAAAGAATACCTCTGTGCATGTTTACACAGAAAACAGTAATCAGTCAATCATCGACACAACTGATTATATACTTTGATTTACAAGCATGAAGCATAAATCTAAAATGCCATAAAATTACTCTGCTGACATCATTTGCAAAAACAAAGCCCTTATGACAACAAGAATGATTAATGCAGGAAAAAAAATCTCAAAAAGAAAATCTCAAAAAGAAAATAGTATTTTTAGTGCAAAAGCATTAAAATCACAAGGGAAGCAAGAAATAAGGAATGTAAGTAATGAATAGTGGAGAGGAAAATAATTGCTATCTTCTTCATTCTTTTCTCTGTACGACTGAAAGGACATCCAGGCACACTGAAAGACAAAACTCTGAATTTGAATAAAGAACAGTTTGATTGAGTAGGGAAATCAGAAAAGTGTGACCATCCTGTTAAACGGACTGTCACAGGGCACTCTTGAGATTAATAAACCAGCAAAATTAAAGGAAGTCTACACATAATCCTATTAATAAAATTGTCCAGCTATAACATCAAGCAGCAATGCCAAACAAAAATAAAGGGGCAGAATTTAGAGTTCCAGGGCTGATCTGTAAGGAGAAAACATATTAGGAACCATATGATATCCTATGATGATATCCTACCATCATTTGGTATCCTACAAGCATTTGGTAGTAGCTGCTATGTGGTGCAGACTATTCTTTAAATATACACACAGCCCAAAATCAATGAATGTTAAGTGTCAATACCCTCAAGTATGATGATTCTTAAATTTGTATGCTGTGTCTACATTCCATTGCAGTTTACAAGATATTGTTCCTGATAGTTGCATACAATGTAATGTTTCTTAAAGACCTATAAAAAAAAGGGAAGGCTTGTTTGTTTGTGTGTTTGGTGTGTGTGTGTTTTGGTTGTTTTTGATTTTGTTCTTTTAGTTAGAAAGAAATCAAGGAAGGCCCTTGTGGCAAGAAAAGCATTGGCAGGAGACAGAGGGAGATGATCCTTCCTGCCTGTCCAGTCCCAGTGAGACATCTCTGGAATGCTGGGTCCAGTTCTGGGCTCCCCAGTGCAATACTGACACAGATGTGCTGGAATGAGTCCAGTGAAGTGCCATGGACGTGGTAATGCACTAAACTGACCTGAGGATGGTTTCCTTGGATAAGACCAATGGCAAAACTTTAGCAAAAAAAATGCCACAAAAATTGTTGATATAGAATGTTGAAATGTGAATAAGTCTTTCTATAAACTAGAGTTGGTTAGGATACACAACTGCCCTAAGAAAACTTAACACATACCATTAGTAACAAATGTTTGTCTGGGATACTGAAAATATTATTATCTCAACAGTCTATATGAATAATTTGTGAGAGGTTAGTTTTTCTTATGGTGTCCATTCATTTTAGACTTTCCAATATATGCTGTAATTTTAAGGAATCTCCCCCATTTCATTACTTCTAATTGAGACAAAAACACTGCATGGACTTTAATTAATCTGGAAAAACAGAGTTTAGAAATTACAAATTGCACACAGACAGCTGCCTGATCAAACCATGTGTTTGAGTTATTCCCAAATCAAAGCATCCCAGGGACCTCATTCATTAATTTTTTTTCTCTCATTCCACCAATGTTTCTACTGCAGCCTCACTATTTCCACAGTATAAACCTCTGAGAGGAACCTGATGATATTTCAAAATTAGAATCTTGTCCAGAACACAGAAAAAAAAAAGGCTATGCTATTATTTATGTACTCAAAATTTATTGAATCTGTAGCAAAACTGGGCTGAATAAAAAAACCCACAGACCCACAGGACTAACTAACTCAAGCCTAAAAAGAAGAACAGAGGGTTGTTTAGGGTCTTATTTCTCTGTGGTTTAGGTTTTTTTTTTTTGGCACATATGATAAAATGCAGTGTGTGGCCTTGGACTGCCACTCACTGCTTTTTATTATCTTCAGATTTATTGCTTGTTTTGCACTTAGACACTTCTCTCATTTTTCTGTCTGAGTATGTTTGTAACATGGCTAAAGTTGTATGAAGAAATTCTCATTTTGTCCTTATTTTTCTGAACACCTTCCCTCTAAATAGCAACTCATATCCTGCCTTTCACCATTCATTACTGTTACACCGTAGATAACTGGCCTATGTGAACTGACTTACTGATCTCAGCCCCAGCCTAGCAAGGTGCAGAAATGCTGTCACAACTGCTGCTGGTTGGCACCTTATTTATAGACTCAATAGCATATTAATCAATATCTCATGGAAAACTGCACCACAACTTTCCCTTTAAAATATGTCAGTAGTTTTCCAGTAATGTGGCGGCACCACATAATATGTTGTCATAGAGTCATCTGATATTGCTTCAGTGGTTTTATGTTGTACTCCATAAAGAATAAAAGGGGACCTCCCAGGTTATTGCCCTGCTCATGGATAAGAATAAGAGTTTAATTACCTCCAAGATAATTGGATCTCTTACTTTGAGCTTTTCTGTAAATGAATGCTGATTTATGGAATGAAAGCAAAAAATCAGGAGTATGATATGCTTTCAGAAAAAGAAATTTCTTCACTTTCTTGACAAAGCTAAACTGTGTTTCCATTAATCCCAAGGTCATTTGGCCATATCTTTCCCAAATCTACAGCAAACCATCAACCAATACGTACAGAAACTTAAACACATGCAGCAGTTTGCAATACACAGCCAGACCTGATGCACACCGTGAGCAATGTGGGCATCACAGGGGTGTAAACCACACTGTCTGGGTGGGCTGACAGGGTGCCAACCCCCTCTGCCACCTGTAGCTGCTCCCTCAGATCTTAACGCTGCTGCCTCTTTCCCTCTTCGCAATGTTGAGTGTGTCTGAGTGGCCATGCTGACATGGAGGTCAGGAGAAAGACCAGCTGTGATTTAAAGAAGTTCCCTGACCATGCTGGGTGGTTTCTTTTTAGCCTGATGGTTTTGATGCTTTAGGTTACAGAGCAGCCCCAGTAAAAGCAATGTTTGTAAAACTGATGGGCTGATGAGATGCAGAACAAGTGCCTGGGGACAGAGGTTCCTTCAGCTGTCTTTGTTACCAGCTAAAAATTGTCACTAGACAACACTGAGCATTATTGTCTTTGGGAGATTTTCCCTTTGGACCATTTCCATCTTTCTTCCATGTACTCAGTGACCAGGCCACTCTCTCAAAAGATGAAATCTGAAATGGATCACTGGCCAGACATTCCCATTTCTCCAGCTCTGGTAGCATGACAAGTGCATCTGGCATCTGTGAGCCCTTCTTCCTTCAGGGATTTGTGACTGCTGAGCCAACTGCAGGTTTTTTCAGAATTTTTTTTTTTCAGAGCAAAGCACTCGTTTTTTCAAAGTTACACACATGCAGAGAAGAGAGCTAAAAATAAAATAACCTTTTCTGGATATTTCCTTCCTTCCTCAAAGAAAATTTTTGCTGAAGGTTTGATACATTCCAGTCAGCTCAATACACTTCCTTCAGTTTATGCAGTCCTTTCTTTGTCAGAGACTCTTACCCACCTGTTAGTAACTACTTCATTCATCTTCATTCCCATTAAAACCTACCATCATTAGGGCTTCATTATCTCCTCGAAATTTAGGTCTAGTAAGACAGACTAAAATTTCTGTCTAGTTAAACTACTCTCAAAAACTAACTTGTCCAGAAAAACACCCTTATAGTATAATACTGATTATTTTTCCATCTCCCATAGCTTTCCCTGCTCTCCTGGTTCTACCTCTTAAAATCTTTAACTCTGTCTGGGCAGGCAGGATGATATCTACCTATAAATGGAGGTACACAGAGAACTGAATACCAATCACATCAGTATGGTTTCATCCTCTGCCAAGTAACATGGATATAAATGCTTTTCAGATACGTTTCAGAAGTAATTGGGAACTGAGCTCCAATTTACTAACAGGACCGCAGTTATTATAAATTAAGCACCTGTTACATGTGAAAAGAAGTAATAAGGAGGTATCCAGAAGAATGCAATTTCCTATGTCCTCAGGAGAGCTGCATTACAGTATGTGTATATATCCCTTTCTGCTCATACCTCAGTGGGGAGTGCACTTACTGAGGTCATGATTAGTCTCTGGTTAAATTCCTTCTATTTCTTGAAAGGGTTTGAAGACAGTGCTGGTACCTAAACAAAAAATTTTCCAGTGAGGAAAAGCACAAGATTATGATAAGAGAGAGTAGGACATCTCAGCATGTGAATCCCTACATCTAAGTCTTTTTTCTTGTTCATGCTCAATTAAAAAAAAAGTGCAAGATGGACCTGTTGGGAAATGGGAGTTTGAGTCCACCCAAGCCAAGGAAGACACTGAGCCAGGTTTTCTGCCTTTTGAGGATGTCTCTTTAACTCCTGTTTTACTGTAGAAAAGGCTGCTTGTTACTTTCAACCTTATGAACATCAGTTGCTGGAAAATCCATTACCAGTACAATTCTAATTGAAATATAGGGATCATGTTGTGCCACAGTGCTGAAATCTGGATTTTGTTTTGCCAAAGTTCCTCATGCATGAATGAGGTAATTTCTCCATAAGTGAAATACAAAGTTCAGTTTTCACTTGATAATAATGGATGTATTCCTGAACAGGACTGTGGGATTTGGTTTATAAATGGTGATGAGTTTTGTCTTGAGATGCTGATAGTAAATCTGCTGTTGATGGACATTTACCAATTTCAAATGAATCTTTTTTTCTTTAATTCTTCTGACCTAAAACTAAGTGAGAATATTTACCAATCTCACTGATAAATTTTCATTCAGAATCTTTATGTGAATCACATTACATAAACAATGGCCTTTTGTAGGTAATATATTAATATATGGGAATTACATTTAGCAAGTGCATATCTTTTAACATGATCAAACACAGAGCTTAGCCGCATTAATATAAATGAAAACCTGATTGTATTACTGTTTGCAGTCGCACAGTGCGCTGCACTGATAACAGACCTGCCAGTGCACGCACTACAGGTTATGCAGGACAAAGAAGGATTTTGCTTTGCCAGTCTTTGTTGCTGAATACGTTATGGAGAACAGAGATTGCGGTTGCTAATGCCATTTTTCAGTAAAAAGTCTGAAAAAATTTTGGAAACTGTTAGCAAGTATACAGAGAAGATGAAGAGACATATCTCTCCCCTGTATTTATACAAAGCCTTTGAGTTAAGAAAAATGAATCAAAATAAACCTTTTTTGCCTCCCTTAAAAAAGTCTTCTTTGTAATAGGTGAATAATTGTTATTTCCATAGGCCCTGGGTGTTTATGATTTTGAAAGCCATAATAAAAACATACATACAGCAGGAAAATGGCCAAACTAATTGCTGATAAATATTTTCAGTATCAGATTACTTTCCCTTACAGCATTTAAGGGTCCTAAGCATGGGTTATTACTTAACTGATGAACACTTACTTTATGATCTTTTTCAAGAAATTGAAGCATTTCTACAGACAGCTGTGAGAAAAACTATAACACCTTCTGATATTTACCATCCAAATTTATCAAAACATTCATATCGTAGTCTTTATAATCTGTTCTTTCTCAAAAAAAGTCTTGTATTTTGCCCAGTCTAGACTTCCCAAAATTAGCAGATTTTGAAGCTAAACCTCGTTTTCAGAAGGGGGGAGACATTTTGAATTATAAGTCTCCTTGACAGTTGATGTCATTTTGCTCCTAAATTATTTCTGGGAACAGGATTTGGAAATGCAAATCAATGAGATTTTTGTAAGGATTTTTTTCCTGGGGCCTGCTGGCAGAATCTGAAAATCTTGAAAAGAAATATAAATACTAAATAACCTGTTCTGGTTGCTTGCAAGAATTGATGGGTTTTTTTCAGTCAGCATGCCTGGTTCAAGTCTTCTCACCTCTATAGGCAAGGCTGCATTTTGCCATCTTTGTGTTCTCAAAAAAATACTTTAAAAAGTATTTCATGGAAAGGTCACTAAGATGCTATGGTCTTTATCTTTCTTTTCTTCTTCTCAGGAGCACACACAAAAGTTCCAGCTAATGGAGTGAAATAAAAATAGAGGAATAAAAAAGGTCCAAGGAGCAAGGCACATCAGGGGGCTCCTCATCATTCCACTCTTGATTCAACCTTGCACTTCTTCATCTAGGTCTCCCCAAGGCAACCCTGTGATGGAAAGGACTAGGGACCCCATGAGTATAATTAACCTCAGAGGCAACTCTGGGTCCTACACTGAGAGAGCCAGCAGGAGAGTGAGAGCCTGTTTCTGCACATCCCATCTTGCTTTGTCACACTGCCTCAGTTGCACCTCACACCTTGGGGCTGCTGGGCTGCAGTGGGGCAGGTGGACTTCTGGACTTGGTACAGGAAAGCTCCCGTGGCCCAACCATGGGGAAGGTGTGCTGGTGGGAGAGGGCTGTTCTGACTCCCAGGTCCATTAGGGTTAGTCCATGCAATCCCTGGAGAACCACTAGTTAAGCCAAAATACCTGCCCAAATAACTCTAATTACTCATCACGTAGAGCTCACAAATTTGGGTGGAGCCTGAGCACTCTACCTGTCACACTAAACTGGTGGACAGTGCTTGAAAAACAGAAGCACAGTCCTCAAGCAGAAAATTAACTATTGCTACCTGAAAAATATCTAAACACCTGTGTTTGATAATGCACATTGATATCTACTCGTGTGCTGAAATGCAGCCAGCTTTGCCAGATACTGACAGCAAATAAAAGAAGCATCTTCCTTTAATTAGTACGTCCAGATTAATCCAAAGTTGCAGCCTTCAGTCAAGCAATGCTCTAAAGAGTCAAGCAACACTCTAAGCATGACAGAACCTGTCAAACTTCACTTCATAATAACATACACAAGTCCTTGGATATCAATCTCCATTTTTATTTCTAGATTTTTTTTTATCTTAGGGTCACCTAAATCAGGGGATATTAATACTTAAAAAATAAAAGGTTACAGGCAAGATTAAAATATTTTTTCTCTCTTCTCCCTAAAGCAAGTTATATTGACTGTTGCCCAGGGAAGTAGTGGAATTGCCATCCCTGGAAGTGCTCAACAGTGGGGTGTGGCACATAGGGGCATGATTTAGTGAACACGTTGGTGCTGGGTTAACAGTTGGACTCAATTATTTTAGAGGGTTTCTCCAACTTAATGATTCTATGATGCTATAGCAGGCATTTTTACTTGTCAAGGCAGTACCAGAATGAAATATTGTTCAATATAGAAAAAATAAAAATTACCAAATGATGTGGGTATTAGAGTAAATCAAATCTGCTGTTTAAGAATGGACTTGGCTAACAAAAAAAAATTCAAAATACATATCTTGATGGATTCTCATATTGATGAGAATATGTTATGAGCTACACTGCTCAACATTTGTCAATATAGGAGAAGTTATGACTGCCCTCACCATTCTCCCTAAGGACTGGACTTGGATGTTTAACCAACACAGAAATCTTTCCTGATTTTACTTGCATAAAGACTGAAATTTGATGCTCTGTGTATCTTATATAAGTACCGGTATCTGTCTGGAAGAAATTTCTACCAAAAAAAAAGACACTATTAGAGAATAAATACATTATGAGGCTGATTTTGTGTCTGTTAGCTAGAAATTAAATTTTAAATTACCTTTTGCAGGCAGGATGCTTGATGTGACTTCAAGAACAGATGATGCTGTTTGGTACCTACCACTGAGAGATTTTGTTCTGTTGTCGTGTTTTGGACTGGCAGAAGTAGTCTCGTTCTCAGCTTATCACAGGGACATACTGGACTGTGAATAGCTTTATTGAATTCAATATCCTGTAAGGATATACTTATAACCTATGGAGTTGACAGGCAAAAGGTTGAAATAATACTCAGCTAAAGCTTTATGAATGCAAACAGTTTCTCGTTACATCACTTCTCTGTTCAGAAGCACATGGTACTTTTGCCAGTGAGTATAAAAGCAAAATCGAACTGTCCCTTGCAAACTGAGTTAAATTTCACTTTAATTCCAGCATCCTTGTAACCTTTTGCTGATGTACTAGAGGGAAAAATGGTCATGGAAGAGCTAGATAAAATTAAAAATCAGGTAGAATTCTTTCTTAACACTTTCAGAGGCTGGTAAGGAACACTGGAGGACTGTGGTTGTTGCCTGAAGGTAGAAGTCCTCAAGGAAATCCTTGTATCTGAATAGTATAGCTAAACATAAAATCCTATGAATCCCAGGAAGATACTGAAATACACTGCTGAAATAAATATCTGACTCAAAATAAAAAAATCCATCTACTTGCTATGGTTGCAAGAATAGTTGAGATGATTTTAAAGGAGGACACTAAAAATGCTACAAAAACAGTATGAAAATCATGAGTGAGTTAAATTTAGTATCTGTAATCAAGTAATTTACATGGTGTGTAATTTTGTGCTGCTCTACTGGACAGACTGAGATTCCAGTGTGAACTTGAGATGAAGGGACTGGGATGTATGAATGAGGGGGCAGAGATCCACCTGCAGCCTTTGGAGGATCCCAGGTGGATGTCTGAAGGAGAATCCATGCATGAAGGACATGTGACCTGTGAGATGCCTGTGATGGAGCAGGTTTGCTGGCAGGACTCGTGACCTCACAGGAAACCTATGCTGGAGCAGTTTGTGAAGAAGTGCAGCCCATGGGAAGGATCCATGTTGGAGGAGTTCAAGGAGGAGTGTCTCCTGGGTGTAGGACCCCACAATAGAGCAGGGGAAGAAAAGATTCCCTTCCAGCCTGCGGTGCAAACCATGGTGAGGCAGGCTGTGCCCCTGCAGCCCATGGAGGACTGTGATACAGACTGTACTGATGGTGGGCTCCAGCTTCAATCCCTTGTTAAACAGGTTGGGAACAAGGGGAAGAGTTCATTGCAATGTTAAACCAGATAACCAGGCCCAAGACAGCCAGGGGTGGAGATTGAAATGGGTGTGCCTTTCAGTTGTTGTGAACCATGATTTGAGTTGTGTGTTACAGGAATTAGCATAACAGGAACGTCCTGAACTCTGGGAAGCAGTGAATTAATTCCTTGTTTTGCTCTGCCAGTGTGTGCTGCTTTTGCTTTCCCTATTAAATTGTCTTTATCCCAACCCAAGAGTTTTCTATCTTTTACCCTTCTGATTCTGTCCCTGATCCTGCTGGTGGGGGACTGAGTCAGTGGCACCGTGGGGCTTGGTTGCTGGCTGGGGTTAAACCACAACACATGGAAAGAATAAACACATTTTAGTAATCCTGAGACAGCTGGGGATACTTGTAAAGCTAGACTGAAGTTCGCTGTTTTTTTTTTTTCTTTTAATATATAATTTTATTTGCTGTACTTTATCAGTTATAAGACAGGTTTAGGGTTTTTTTGATAACACCCAAGATAAATACTGATGTGATTTACAGAAAAATGGAGAATGACAGGAACCCTGCTCTAAAAAAAAAAAAAATTGCATCTGTTTTATTTATATATAGTTAGGAAATATAAAAACCCAAGAGACCATATAATTTCATTTGAGTTATTCAGAGTGTGGTGTGGGGGAGAAAAAAATTGTTCTTCTGTTAAGCTCAAGAGAGCTGTCAACTCTTGGGACTCTGAGGTATGCATTTGCTTTCAATGTGCAGAAAATAGAGAAAGAATCCAGACAAGGGACAATCTAAACAGCTCGAACAAATGAAACAACTGAAATAAACACTCCCGAGGGGATTCAACAATTCCCGCAACTACTCCGACACACTGGCACTTGTGATTATAATGGATTTCATAATGGTGCTGACTTTTCCTGCCAGAGCTTGCAAAAGCAAAGTAGAGTAATGACATACTCTTACACTTATTACCTCTGAAAAATACCTGGTATTTATTTATATTTATAAATTGGGTTAGGGACAGGGTTTAAAGTGCAAGAAAGCTTACAGTGTCAGGGAAAATGGGACTGGAAAAGTCATTCCAAGTGGATCACAGCAAGGCAGTAAGATTGCTGCCTCTGCACATTTCTAATCTGGGCCACCCATGGGCATGGGATGAGGGAAGCCATGCGAGAAGTGACTGAGATCACTTGGTCAGCCAGGAGGAGACTGAGGGGAGACCTCATTGCAGTTACAACTTCCTGGTGAGGGACAGCAGGAGCCAATCTATTCTCTCTTGGGACCAGTGATAGGACTCGAGGAAATGGCCTGAAGCCGAGTTGGGGGTGGCTTAGGCTGGGTATCAGGAAAAGGTTCTTCACACAGAAGGTAGTTGGTAGGGCACTGGAATGGGTCTCCGGGGAAGTACTCACAGAACCAACTTACCAGAGGTCAAGCACCTGGACAATGCTCTCAGGTGCATGTGATTGTTGGTGTAGCACTGCAGAGGGCCAGAACATGGATTTCAATGATCCTTGTGGGTTCCTTCCAACTTAGGATATGTTAGGATTTGATAATTCTCGATTCTAGGAAATTTTCTTTTCTCTCAAGGTAAGTAAGCACAAAGGAAGGTGGAAGCACTTTCTGTCTTCCTGAATTAGATCAACTTACAGGTTTTCAGCACAGATTGCAAAAAACATTTAAGGCACAATCCCATCAAAATGACCTTATTGTTGCTTTAGAACACTTCTTCCTAGTGCTGCAAGGGTTGGATTTTTTTGCTTGTTTGTTTGTTTAATTTTAATGCTTTTTGTTTAATTTTCAGCCTTGAATTCCTTAGGTCTCAGACTGTTTAAGATCACAATACATGCAAGTAAGAGCATGCATGCACATCTTTCTGTCCTTTCCCTTACAATTTTTGAAAATGGAGATGTATTTTAGAAAAATCTTGCTTACATAAATGGGCAACTAATAAAGAAGGTTCTCCATTAGTACTCCCTCTTCTTCAAAGGAAAAGTTGCAGATATTACTCAACAACAAATTTCTGTGGTCAAAAATGCTTGTTAGGAACTTTTCAGCCAGGAAACACTTCAGCTAAATTAGATCAAAGAATTCAATGAGATGACCAATTCCCTTTGGATACCAGGCTTCCTTATCTTTGCTTCTGGTAGAGCTACCTTTTATCCTCATTTGCTTTGAAGTGATCTTGAAGTGTTCTTGACTCCTAGCATGCCTCATTTTTGTAGATTAGGGCAGATTCCTGGGAACTGTACACGGCTCTGATAAATTCTAGAAGTACAAATGTAGGAGAGTGCAAGACTTTTATGATAATTAATAGGAAATAACTAGTTGCATTCCATGAGACATTGCTGAGAGTACTTACTACAGACAGTTATATTCAATGAACAGTTTAAAGTCAATACACTAAATATTACTTATGACCTTTCAAATAAGACAGTGATAAGCTAATATGACCTGTGAACTTGGTGGATGATCTCCTAACTTATTCCCACAAAGTGCTGACCTTGTCAATTAGAAGACACACCAAGTCCACAAAGTCTAACTCATTGCCAGAAGAGTTACAGCTAGAAGACCACATGGGTGCACACAAACATGCACACTTATATCCCTGTGGACGGTTGGAAAAGGTTTTGGTTAATAAATTATAATTATTTCTTCAAAGTACTGCACTTAAATCAAAGGTAATTTTTCAAAAATAGACATGGTACAGTGAAAACAATGCAAGATTAATAGCTTCCCCTAGTTGCCAGCCTCTCTCAACATCAAGCAGATATGATGAAAAAGCCTCTGATAAAACAGACTAAGGCTAATTTACATATCCTTTGCCCTGACATGAAATCCCTTTTGGTTGATAAGGTCTAATTTTCTCTCAAATGCTGTGCAAATTCTAAAAAATGAAGAGTTCATTCACAGAACCTAATGAAGACCTTCCCCTTAAAATATCTGCCCTTTTTATTTTTCCAAGAATTTCTGTAGGTATATCAGTTTTTGTTTCATGAAGTAACACCAAAGGAATATATCTGGAACCAGAAGCTGGTAGGAAGGCAGAGGACAATGTGAAGTCTCTAACAGAGACTTCAAGTCACAACACTCCTGCAAGCTAAACTCATGATGGTCACGAGTCAAAGACAGGGAATCACTGAACAACTTCCTCCTTAAACCTTACTCACAAATGGAGAAAGAAGACCCCACCCAAGAAAGGTGATACCCAATGACTTGAGAGAGGAAATGGCTCAAGACGAATAAAGACCCCTCAACTGTACATCTTGAGGTCATGTTTCCAAGAAGTGATTTTTTCTGAAATACGGCTAGATATGGACTTAACATACTTCAAGCTTTAAGTACCCAGGCCTAAACATTAACTAATTGACCCTTATAATCTGACACTTTACCTCCATGACCTCTGATAGACAATATGTATTATATATCCCACTTACAGAGATCCTTAAACACTCCATAAAAATAACTTTTCTCTAGGGAAAGGAAAACAAATCAATGGCTTCCTAGCAAAACAAGGCTCTTTCCCCATAAAAAAAATGAAACAGAACATTAGACAGTGCTGCCAGACAGGCTTTCACAAAAAATCAGTGAAAAGACTGGCAGATGCTGGCACCAAAATAGGGATAGGGCACTTGCACCTCGGCCATGCTTACCTCTGTAATTTGTACTTCAAGAGACCCTTTTATCTAAACATGTTAAAGTACCTGACAAACATTAAATTTGTCAATCAAAATTTTCCAACACATTAACTTCCTTGTACCTGAAAGGAAACTGAGGCGCAATATGATTAATCAAAGTTTTCAAAAAAATTAAAAAAAAAAGAAGACATATTAAAAACCCCAAACACTACAGAGATAGAAACATGTTTTTAGGTAACTGGCTTTATTTATCCTGTATTTAAATCATCAGTCAAAAAGTTCCTTTGTAAATGAGATATATTTGCCTTCCTAATGAGCTGACAAAAGACAGCAATCCTGATTATCACAGCACAACAATTACTTTTGTGTTACGCTGGCATTTCTGCAGAGCTGCTGAGACAAAAAGACACACAGGAAGCCAGGCTAACACTATAACAACCTCTCTTGCACCCTGCTATCACACATTAGAGAATAAGCAAGTTGTTGAGCTAATGGGGCCTATGGAGATTAACATCAGTTTCTCCTACTATTACTTTAGTTCTGAACTCCAAAACTCCAACTGTGAGAGAAATATATATCCGTGAAGGAACAATAGAGGAGGCTGATCCTGTCAAATTACAGAGGTTTAAAACTGCTGGGGGAAGGGAACTTCAATCCACACCACTCCTACCAGTTTGATGCTAGGGCCAGTGAGAAATGCCCAGAGGCTGGAGAGGGATTGCAAGCCAGGAGAGCACCTGAAGTGCAGCATAAAGGAATTCTAGCCACTTCAGCCAGCAAATCAGTTTCACTGTCAGTCAGTTAAATACCCTTATGCAAACACATACAGCAGGGGGAATAAGCAAAAGGAGTCAGAGATGGATTAGGCCTCCATGCCAACAGGGCTGTGATCCTATTGGCAGCATGGAGATGTGGTGGGATGGCTAGTGGTGGAATGGAAGGATACAGGCTCTTTAGGAAGGACAAGCAGGGGAAACCAGGAGGGAGTGTCATGCTCCATGTCAGTGGCCTGCTGTAGTGCACGGAGTTCCACCTGGGGATGGATGAGGAGTCAGTGAAAACAGGGGCAAGGGAGCACTATAGTGGGGTCTAAGAAGGCTGGGTAATGTCAAGGAACACCTCCTTCAAGCTCAGGAGTGACACATCCTGAGGAATTCAGCCAAATTACCAGTAGGCCTGTATGGATGAACATGGACCTGTTGGAAAAAGCCCAGAGGAAAGTCCCAAAGATGATCAAATGAATGGAGCACTTCTCCTAAGAAGACCTGTCCTTGAAAGAGTTTGGGCTTTTCACCCTGAAGAAAGGCTCCAAAGAGACCTTGGAGCACCTTCCAGTACCTGAAGAGAACTACAAGAGAACTGGAGAGTGACTTTTGACAAAGCCTTGTAGTGATAGGACAGGAGGAGTGGCTTCAAACCGAAAGATGGTAGATTTAGATTAGAAATTATGAAAAAATTCTTTACTGTGAGGGTGGTGAAACACTGGAACTTGTTTCCCAGAGAAGATGTCCCACCCCTAGAAATGTTCAAGGCCAAAGCTGGATGGGACTTTGAGCAATCTGATCTAGTGGAAGATGTCCCTGCATGTGGCATGGGAATTGGAACCAGATGATCTTTAATGCTTCATCCAACCCAAACGTTTCTATGTTTCTATGAAAATTTTCCCTACCCACTTTCCTCAGGGAACATTCATAAAAAATATCTTCATGAGGATCTTGCAGTTGTGGTCTAGTCTGGCCAGAACAGGCACATTAGCAGGTGTGTCACATGAGTTCTACATTATGTGCAAAAATTTTCTGCAACAAAATGCTGATGGGAAAAACCCCAACTAGTTAGCATGCCAACTAGTTAGCATGTTTCTGTGAACTGAGCACATATATCCTCAAAGCAAGCGACGTGTCTCTGATTGGCTCCCACAAAAGCTCTCTTTCTGGCTGCAGTCCTTTATCATTAGGTTGAGGTCAGAAACGCTGGAATAATATTTAATTACTTGGGCAAAAATGAAGCTGCTTGTCATCATTCTGCCATGATCAGACAGTAAGAAAAGATTTATATGAAGCTTTAAGGTCACTGATGTTTTCTTTTTCCAGAAAACTATTTTAAAATGCAGACATTTTGTGGTTTCTGAAAAATCCTAAAGAATCTGAAAAGAAGTGACGGCTGTGAAGTTGCATCACTGAGATAGTATAATCCTTTATTACATTCTATCATTTTTAGAATAATTTAATCTGTGCTGGGTCCTGAAATACTTCAGAAAGTATATTCTTGAAGAAAAGCAGAGAAATCAACTTTTTTATTAGGAAATGATAAATTCTTGTCTCTCTGACTTAAGGAGGTGTGCTTAGTATCTGTCCCCATTCCATGAAAGATCATGGCAAATACTTCACATAGGAATATACCGTGAAGAGGCCTGTGAGATGTACCTTTATGTGAAAACTGAAATAGGAATCACCACCTAAAGAGTTTTGATCTGTGTCTTTGACTCACTAGTTTTAACATGTACAGGGATGGGTAAGGGAGAAAATACAATGCTGGCAGAATGTGAGTGAATGTACAGCTATATAATAGATAACGTGCTCTGTGACCAGGCTTTTCAAGCCTGCCCTTAATCTCTTTCCTTATAGACTCACTCAGGTTTCCAGCAAAGTCTTTCAAATATAGAAAAGTTGAAGCAATTTTTCTTGTCCAGTTCCTTCCTCACCTCCCTTTCCCTCGCCAGTGTGTTTCCTGCAGGGAGGTGGAGAAGGTCAGGGCTAGTGACTCCTCTCCTCTACCAGGATCCATGTCATGGAGGCATCACATTTTTGTGCCTTGTTCCCCAGCTGTGGGAGTCTAAAGGGCGGTCTGGCTCTCAGTCACTGTTGTGGCAGAAAAGAACAACTTGTACCCACTGGCTGTGAGAGACAGGAGCTCTGTTTAGCTCTGGCTTCAGGTCTGATAATCTCAGGCTGCAAAAAAGTAAAAACAGATCTGGAAGGTTTCCAAGAAAACACTGTCTCAGGATTATTGCATGTCACTCGACATCTGTCATTCCCTATATCTTTGCCTGCCCACAAGTCATGTGTGGGACAAAATAGCTCTTCCCTGGATTAAAATATCTGGTATAGTCCAAGAGAGAGAAGCATTACTATCTATATATTGTGGACTTCAACTATTCAGAATCTTTCATACTCATGTATCTCTCATACTTCAGAGAGAGAGAGAGAGACATTTCCAGTAACTGTAGAGGGTCATTTTGCCATTAATCCTAATAATATAAGAAAGCCTTATTTTCACCTAGTCAATAGAGCCACGTTTGTGAAAATAGAACACTGACAGGAGATACTAAAGGTTTAGCTGTATCCAAATGTGAATGACATTTTTAATCTAAATAATATCAGAATGCATTAAGAGAGATTACAGAAGGGAACAGAGAGAGCTGCAGTGTTAAAAAGTCAGGTGAAAATCTGAACTGAACTTTTCCTTCATGCTGAAATTCAGAGATGACCTGTCTGTCACTACGCAGTCTACATTTGTCCGCCACCATCCAGGAAAGAACAATTCTAGTGTCTGCAGATCCTATCAGCTCTGTTAAATCTTGCCCACTTTTGCCCTCATTAAGCTAATGAGATTGTTTCACATTGATGATGCTGGTATGAGATAGAGCCTTCCTTGGTCAGAGCCAGTGTTTCTACAAGCAACAGTAAAAGACAGACTGGCATTCTCACAAAGAGAATATTTTCAGTTCATTTTTCAGGGAGTATGTTGAAGTCAGACCAATATTCTCTATTTCTGTCACAGCTGTATGGATGTAGGCACTTGCATAATACTGTTTCCTTCCAAGAAAATAGGGCAGAAAAAGAAGTGTTCTGAAGTAGTATTTATCAGAAAAAAAAAAAAGTGCTGTTATACAGGTTGTGAAATATTAGACTGTAATAGTGGGAGAGCTGTCTGAGCAGATGTAAATAACAGAGTGCATATAAAATACAAGTATGCTAAATCAATGGGCAAAGCAGCAGACTGATGAAGGCCCAAACTAACTTCATTTGTGTTCCTTTTAGATTTGAGCAACTGGGACAAGGAACTCACCTCTGTACATGTAACATAGGTATATGTTCTGTCTTATGGATGGAGGAAAATATTGATACTTAAGAAACATAATAGCTCTTTAATATTTTCAATTACCTAATGACATTTTGCTTTCATTATAACAGTTGTCTCAGCCATTTTTTCTTCCTTTCGTCTTTCATATGAGGCCCTGTTGTAAGGCCCTTTATTACACGATCACATTCTCTATTGTATTGCATTATTAACAAAAAATGGCCTATAAAATGTTATTTGAGTCACCAGAAAAGCAGAGTAGGATAAAGTGACCTATATAAAAAGCAACCATTTTACTTCACAGAACAGCTACAATTGATATTGCGGCAGCACTCCTGTGTTGAAAAATGCTCCACTCCCAGATATTGTATACAATGAACACAGCACTGCTTCTGCCCAAAGATCTTATGTGAAAGCTTAAACAACATGTTTCAGAAATTAAATGGCAAAAAACTTCATGCTATTTTCTATAGAAAAAAAAATCCTATTTGCTTCTAATTCCACTGTTAAGCCACCAGCATTATGTGACTGTACAAATACATGAGATTAGAATTTCAGGAAATTCTGACTTTGAAAGATCTTGAACATTCTGCAGTTAATACCAAGCCAAGAAACATAACACAATACCATGAAAAAGTAAAAAGCAAGTATCTAAATATCTGAGACACTTTTCCATCAAGCATGTCTGTTTTAATATACTTAAGCCAGATGAATCTTGCGCAGATGAATCCAGCTTTCAATTAGTGGGTATGAAATGCAAATGATACCAGGTTTGCAGACTTAGTCTATGGAAAGTGAAATATATCAGAAATTAAGTTTAAGAAAAAAAGCACTGTTTTTGACAAAAATGCCTTACAATTAGCATTAACTGTATTGGTGGGTCTATTACACTGTACCATTTACCAATGCAATCTAAAATATCTACAGTTTCTCTAGCTGCTTATTTAGGTGGAAGTTTATAAGTTTTCTATGCTTTGTATCGCCCTTTAAATCACTTTTTCTTGCAAAATATTGAATGAAAGAAGAATACCTCAATCTTTTAATTAGTATCATGGCCAGAAAACATCAACAAGATGGCAATAAAAAAGCTTTAAAGGAAAGTGTGCTGTAATAAAAGGATGTCTCACCCCAAGAAAAAGGAGAAGGCAATACTATTAAAATTGCTAATTGCAACCAAATAATAAAATTATTTTGAGACATTTCAAGAATGTCTGAAGTTGTAAAGTGGATTATTATCTATTATGTTGAGGCCTGACTAGAAAATGCCATACTGTATATATTGCTCCGTATCACTGAGCCTTATGAATTGGACGTCTGCAGTTATAGGCAGATCCATTTTCTCTACTTGAAGGTCTGTGCTTGAACAAAAAAAGATGAGAGGTAAAAAAATATCATTGTCTAAACAGAAAACAACCTCTTTTTCTCCTGAAGAGAACAAACCACAAATAGTAAGTGTGAGGAAATGATGGAGACTGCATTTTGCACAGACATATTTGTCAAGACATGTTTTCAAAGTAATTGCTTGATTTCAGTTCCTGTAAAAGCATAAATTGGGCAATCACTCCCCAAAGAAATCAGGGAATCCATTGTAAAAACCAAATGGACTACAACATCCTTACATTCCTCTAATTTCTGTTCTTGCCCCTTGCTCTGAAACCAGCCATTTTTATTTCTTACCATTAAAGAAATTCACTACAACTGAGTAGGTAGATCATGGTCAAGGAAAGGGGACTATCTAAGAGTACACAAAAGTTTGTGCAAGGTCAGAATGGGAAAGAAATGGACAAGACAGTTCTTTATTCAATGTAGAACCAAATAAACTGCATTTTAAAGCATTTGATTTACAGCTAGTTTCTAAAGCAACAGTGATTGGTGTCCACATCTGTCTAAGATAATGGACAGTGATTACCTGAAGGACCCATGGGTAAAAGTAAAGAAGAAATATATTTTTATCCAGAAATATCATAAAGAAATATTCATGATGACAGAGTGGAATGTCAACTTTTTTCAATTTTTTAACATACATTATCCAGGAAAAACAGCTGCTTTAAAAAAGGTGGTGACCACCTAAATGTGAACAATCAGATGAACGAAAAATAAGAAAATGAAACAACTTCTCAGTAAATATGCTTACAAGTGAAAAGAGTCACAAAAAGAGTCACGAAAAGAGTCAAACTGGTCCCAATTCAATTTTTAACAACTAAAAAAATTATGAGATTGGAGAGTTAATTTTAAAATATGGATGTCAAATCTAGTTCATATCTGA
Source organism: Molothrus aeneus (assembly GCF_037042795.1). Classification (NCBI taxonomy): domain Eukaryota; kingdom Metazoa; phylum Chordata; class Aves; order Passeriformes; family Icteridae; genus Molothrus; species Molothrus aeneus. Next base: position 59,719,956 of record NC_089647.1, on the reverse strand, counting down.
CTATAACTGAGCAGGGTTACCAAACAGTAAATTCAGTTTGAATACCAGGGTGGTACTGTGGATGCCAGGAAAGCTGGATTAATAACTATGTTTTCAAAACCATTTGGACTGGTAACATCTTATAAATTGAGTTTCGTCACACCATGCACTTCTAAGAACATTACTATAACAAAATCTGACTACTTTCCCCCTTTTTTCTATATTTTTACTTTTAAATTTAATTTTTGATTGCTCCATCTTTGGAATTTCCTTAATACTGATTCAACATGAAACAATGAGGTCTGTATCTTTTAAATACTTATGCAGTCAGATCAGAGTAATGCTTGTGTCTTTCCAATGTATCCAAATACAGACAAAAAACCAATCTTTCTCTTCCTGTAAGAGAAAAGAAAAAAGAATTACAGCTGTGTTTTTATGTCTGTTGTGTTCACTGCTCTTCCTATGACATTTTGCATCTGGACTTGACTGACAAAGCAATGCCTCACTTCATCAAAACTTGTGCTGACTTTTATTCTTCCTAGTATGAATTCCTGCCAAGCAAACTCTCAATTCTCCTGCACAAATGCACGAGCAATGTGTGCTGGACAGCAATCTCAGGGCTCAGAGAGTGGGTGTGTTACCCAAGGTGATTTCACCTGCACAGAGCAGTTCCCCACTGGAGCCATCCCGGCTGTGTGTGGGTGGAGAGCAAGGATGCAACTTGAGCAGAGTTGCTCCCATTTCTTGTAAACTCTTTTGCTGAGCAAAGGGGTGTTGCTGTCACTGGCCATTGCTGCTGAAGCCTTGGCAAGAGCAATGGAATCCAAGCCCGATGCCATAACACAGGTACAGTCAAACAGGGAATATCTGCTATGGGAGAACTCCACTTTTCCTTCAGTAACTGTGGGAAGAGAGTCTTGGTGGGCATCTGTGACTAAACAATTTCGAAAGACTCCGCGCCAGCAAAGCCTGTTATTCTGGGACTGGACACCTAAAAAGTGTGCAGAACACTGAAATTTGCCACTGGGACATGCTGCTGATCTTTTTAAAAATGTAATTAGAAGTCAAAACTGGCAACTATTTACTTCTAAACTCTGCACAGCACCAGTACCCTCTTTTATGATCACATGCTAAATGTGAATTAAAATTTTGGGGTTTAGGCTTCTGTTCTTTAGAATCCGAAGAAGAATATGCAAAGGACCACAGTACCAATCATCTCAGAGAAAGAATCTGATTGATTTGCATTTTTGTTTGCATAATCTCAGAAACAGAGCTTGGAAGCATGAAAATAAATGAGATGGGAGAGAGGGGGAAAATACCCGAAGAAAGAAAAGAGGGCATAAAGAAGAGATCAGTGCAACTGAATATGTACCTGCAAAGAAGAGTGCTGGAAAAAAGAGAGGAGGTGAAAGGACAGAAATTAATTTACTCATTGATCCTTCATGAGGAAAGAATGGAGGGAAGACCCAGAAAGTAAAGTTGCCTCACAATATTGTCTGAATTCTGAATTCAGTCTCTGCTTTGTTTGCAAAGTGGAAGTAATTTTAGTTCCCTTATTCTTAGTTTCAGAGGACTGACTCTTACTTAACCCAATCTTTATTTAGGCAGGACTGTTAAAGACCTCAAAGGGCACTTTGCCTCAACAAAAATCTGAGCAAGGGGATATTGATGTGATCTTCTGTTTGTTTGCATCCTGTGATTAGCTATGAGCTGGTAGTATCTCGCTGGCGGAAGGAAGGCTGTGGAACAGAATGACCAGGCATTAGTGGAGACATGTGAGTCAGCCAGCATTGACTCTGGCACACATGGGGGAAGCTTCTAGCAGTTCCTCAGAGAAATCACCCATGTAAAACCCCCCTGCAGCCCCTGCTACCAAACCCTTGCCATGCAAATTCAATTAATATCAGGTTAAAAAGTGGGCAAAACAAGTAGAAACCCCTAAAGTTAAAAAAAAATCTTATGACATTTTCAATTACTCTATTTAAAAACAAACAAGAAAGTCAGATTTCAGATGAAAAATCTAAACATAAAATTTCTTCCCTGTGGCATCTCCAGATGAAAAAACAGCTAAAAAAGACATATTAGCTCCATATAAAATATGAATTGAATGTAACCTGCTGGGTCACTGATCCATGTGGTGTTGCTGGCAATTACATCATGTAGCTCCCTCTGTGAAATGATTGTATCATCTCTGCTGGATGCTTATGAAATATGACATCATTCTCCGAAATTAGATCATGCATAACCCTAGTTATCAGACCATTACAATGACATTATATGCAAAAACGAATCTGCAAAAAATTACCTTCTTTGCTTCATCTGTTCATCTTCACCCAAAATATACTTAGACCAGATTCTTGCAGTGACTGAAGGAAGGCAAATCTGGGTCATACCCAGCCACTATGCAAATTGTTCTAAATCATCCTAAAATGCTCATCAAACTTGTATTTTTTCCCCCCAATCTGTTTTACCACATGTACCTCAAATAAAGCCCTTTAAATTCTACAATATTATTTCTACATGTAAGCAAGGCATTTTTGCTCCTCCTGGATAAAACATAGCAGACAGCACCTTTGTCCTTCCTACCCTATCTCTAATTTGTTTGGAAGTTCTATTTGATGAAGTAAAAAGCCCAGTTACAACACTCTAGGTTCAATGACTCCATTGTCACTGCTCATGCTAGCAAGGTGTTCTATGATATTATCAGAGGCTTGATTAGGATTATGCTGGGATCAGAACTGATATGTGCTGAATGTTTTTAGATAATTATTTTCACTGTGATGTGGCCATTACCTAGTTATTTAGATTTCTTTGTTTCTTTAGCACAGAAAAATCCCAGCACACAGCACAACTCCCATTCACGGAGTCATCCAGTCCAAATAAGTTTAGTTTATAACTACTGAAGAGTTAATATCCAGGATTTTGACCTGTCAAGAGCAAACTGGACTGTAGCTTCTTGTGCCAGATTGTTCTAACCCATTGCACCCTGATTGTAAAATGGCACTCCTTCTGACCCAAGTAATTAATTTGGTTCTGGAAAGATCAGCTTCCCAAACTCTGTAGAATGAGGGACTGAATAAGTAGATTGGAGAAAGGAAAAACTGAAAGATAGATTAAAGAATCAAATAGGAAAGCAGCAATAAATATATTAAATATGCTATAAATACAGAGAAGAGGGGAAATAAGAGCTTTTTTTAAATTTAATAGTTAAATGGCGAGAGAAAAATAAGCAAATGAAAGAATCCACAGTAGGTCAGGGGGTGGAAGCATTATGGATTTCCCAGTTCATCCTCCCAAAGCAGAGGTTGAAAAAAGGTTGATAACAACTGATTAAACTCACTGAATGGTTATGTTGCAAATTCCACAAGAGTGTGCAGGGTAATAAGAGCACAGAGTTAACAAGTCAGGGGACACACAGAGAATTAGGTAGGAGAAACTGGAGGGCTATCACTCACAAAGCTTGTGTTAAGCAATGGAAATCCTTTTCAAAATCAACAGTTCACTCTTAGCATATGTCACATATCTAATGTATGTGTCTCAAGACTCCGAGACAGCAAGAGTGACATGCAGCAACCAACATATGCCTGGCACTTTTCAAGTACTGACATACTGAGCGAAACAGCAAGTACAAGGTGAAGAACAGCATGAGAGTATTAGCATCTTCCATTTTCCTGGAAGCTGGAGTGAGAGACATTCTGTAGTTGCCAAAGGCAATATCAGCTTTACACAGAGGCTCTAAGGCACACAGGATGTGCACTGTGTGTGTTACTGGAGAAACCACTGTATATGCAAAGCTGGATGTCTAGCCAGGTACCAAAATACTTAATTGACCACCTTCAGCCCCACGTATTTTATTTGTTTGACTGTGGAATTGTAGAGGTGTTGGCTGAGTCATGAAGCCTCTTTTTACAAGCAGCTATTGTGGCAACATACAGGTGGATGAACTCCACTTATAGAAAGGGTACTAGAGGAAATCCTGAGAGCTACAGACTAGGTTGGGAATTCTGGCTTCCACTGTTGTTAAGATAGTGGTGTTTATGATAGACAATAGCATCACTGAGAGCCCAAATGGATGGAGATAGCTGCAAAAAGAGTATAGCTTCTGTAAAGTGAAATCTTGCAAAACTAATCTGCTTTTACTTGAACAAGAGGTACCTGGACAAAGATAATATCTGCCTAAATAATATATTTGTTTTTTTTTTTTAAAGTATTTGATAATATTCTACATCAAAGATTATGAAAGAAATTAAGCCGCCACTGTATGTGGTGAAAATGCTCTCTTGTAGACCAGGAGCTGATTAAAGATTAAGTGCTACACAGAGAGGTTATTGGTCTTTTTTTTAAATTAAAAAGAATCTTCAATGGTCTCCCAGAGATCATCAGTGTCTTAGAAAAGGAAATAAACAGTAACATTTCCCAGGCTGCAGACATAAGGCCACCTAAGGCAAAAAGGCTGGCAAGTGAACTTTAGTGTAGACAGACATGAAGTAATGCACCTAGGAAAAAAAGAATCTGAACCCTGTGTACATGGTGCTGACATCAGAACTGATACTAAATCTAGTGAAAGAGATTTTAAAGCAGCAGAGTTGGCAGTTCTCTAAATCATTGAGTCAGTGTGCAGGGGCCACCAAAAAAGCCTGCAAAATCTTGGTCACCACCAAGATGGATGTGGTGGACAAGAAAGGATGTCACTTCTGTGCAAAAGCTCAGCTGTGCACACACCGAGTCCTGTGTGCCATTCTGCTCTCTGCATCTCAAAGAAGGGATTAGTGGAGTTGGAGAGGGTGCAGAAGAGGACAGTTAAAATAGCCCATGATGAGGAGCAGCTGCTTTCTAAGGAGTAGAGGCTGAGAATCTTCATGTTGGAGAGGCTAAGCAGGAGAGAGGATATGAACAAAGTTTGCAAAATTATGAAGGCAATCGAATAGCTGAATGCAGAACTGTTATTTGCTAAATATCGCATACTAAACTGGATTCAATTGTGGGAGTTAAGTTTAAACTGAATAAAAGAAGGGTTTTTTTTGAGCAGCAGATAGTGTTCTGAGCACTGAGACTATGGAAGCAGACAGTATCAGCAGGGCTTAAAAGAGGTTAGATAAATTCATAGACAGCACATCTGTTAAGGGGTACTAAAAGGACTGGACAGGAATGCAACAACTTTAACTACTCTAATACAGCACTTCTAGATGCCATGAGAGTATAAGGAGAAAGATCATAGAAAAAAGTCAAGCCCATGTGCCCTCCCTAGAAAACATTCTCTTTTGCCACTATCAGAAATAGAATTCTGGTCTTACCGTTTTCTTGGCACCTAGAAGTTAGATACAGCTCAGCAGTATCATGCCTTGGGAGACAAATACCTAGCCCTTGCCAAAGTCCCAAAGCCCCAGGCAGAGATGGTTAGGTTTCATACAGACTCATAGCTACCCAAGCTGAAAAATATTTAAGAGATGCTGACAGAATTAATTAAAAACAAATACGGCAAATGCTGATTATACCAGCACAGAACTGAGTTAAAGCACAGCATGGCTTTAATACTGACACTGTCCCACGCTTGTCTGACTCAGACCACAAATTAAACTGTGCTGTGTCTGTCTACAAATGATCATGTAAAGTCAGTCTTGGACTTCAAGGCAGCAGACCAGTGCACAGAAAAGTAAAAACCCAATAATCTTACAATGACAGTCAAGGTCCAGTGCTCAAGCTCTTTGGCCAACTTTTGAACTTGTGTTCACTGGTGCTGGATTGTTCCACCATAAACACTGAAATGGGGCCAGAGCCAAGAATGATTTTTCCCTGGTCACTATACTCTTAACTACAAACTTAAGAGTGCTACTCATCCTGATGTAGCACAGGCTGCTTTAACATTAGTGAAGCTGGATCCTGCTAGCAGTGTCATGAGGGCAGATGGGAGCCCAGCAGGGTTATGTCTCCTAGTTACATGCCTGAGGTCTGCACAGACTTCTTCTGCAAGATTTAAGCTCTGTGTTGTTTTTACTGCATTTTGTTGTAGCAGATCTGGCAGCCTACAGGAGCTGCACTGCATTTTTGGCTTCAGTGTAGGCAAATTTGAAGCAGAAAAGGAGGTAAAACTCACTATGATCTCTCACTATGCCAGTAATTTATTTTGTAGAAGTCTGCTTTTCCATGCAGACACTTGACATACAAATAGGAACAGGAAAATAACACTTTTTCATTTCAGCCAGGAGAGAAACTTTTCCCTGAAGTTCTTTGATGGTGTTTTTCTTTGCATAAGTTTTTGCCACATTTGCTGGCATGTGATTATTTGCTCAGAGCTCAAAGGTGACACATGTAGAAGGAACAGACTCATTCCATCTCATGACCAGCAGACATCGATTCTGGGCTTCATTAAAAATCTTTCTAATCTTACAGAACTGTAGCAGTGAGCACTAACTGGCATCAATTTACTTGTGTGCCTAAATATTCAGAAGGAACTGTTGCACTGTGTTTCTATATATTTTAATTTCCTTCACCTGGCACGGCAACAGCATTAACTTACAAACTGCAGTTCTGTGAGGTTCTTTTGTTTAAGAGCAAAACAAAGAAAACATAACAAGCCATTATATAAGAAAGACAGAACATTGGTTTTGGCAAGGAAAATCTCATTGTATATGGGTAAATGAAACGAGTTTACAAGACATCCCCAAAATTAGTCAAGTTGCACAGAACAAGCCCATAGATAGGGGGCTCTGCAGGACAGGAAATAGAAGAGATTCTTTCTCAAGCAGACTCATAAATCTAACATGATCTTTTCGTGCTCATATCCCAAGTACAGTAGACCTTGTCCCTCTGTTCAGATGATAAATGATGATAGATGTCCTTCTAATGCATTTATATATTTTTTTCTTCCTAAATAGAGAATAACTTACCTGCAGATAGTTTACATAAGACAACAGTTTAACTGATTAACAGAACAACTATGCCATATAACCAACAATCATGACGTTGCCATAGTTTATAGCAGACAAACACCTCAGTCTGTTTCTAGTATTTTTTTTCATCACAAACTTTGGAACTCTGTATCCTGCATTTCTACTGTTCTGTGTTTTACAGTGTGAAGTCAGGAACCTTAATGATGCTCTGTGATGCACCAGTGCAGGGGATAACTGCAAATCTAGGACACTAAATGTTTAAAATCGCTTTTACTCTCAGAGTGTAGCAAACACTCTTTAAACTTGTTTAGCTAATGGTGGTATGGCTTGTTTGGCTCTTATTAGTAAATCTCCTTCTCTAACATTCAGAGGGCTAAGTGTGCTGGCACAAGCCTCTCAGTGGCCACAAGACACAGCAGTATCACGCCTGCCTCAGCTGAGCACACTCACTCCATGGACATTGCTCAGTTCCACCATTTGGCCCTGGAAGTCACCAGATACCTGAATGAAAATAAACCTCCATAAATCCTCCACTCATTTCCAGTCCAGATACCTCCTCAGCCTACTTTTCTGATTTGTACCTGTCCCATGTCATTTCTGACCCTGCAAACATCACTCCATCATCCTTCAAAAACAGCATCTGCTTCCTGCCTCTCCTTCCTTCCTCTCCTCTCCTTTCCTCCTCTTACTCAACATCATGGCACCTTTTTTCCTAAAGCCATTCAAACAACCTGGCTTCTTACTGACCACTCAATGAACGACTTTGATTATTCACACACACACACACACACACACACACACACACACACACACACACTTCTCTTTCACACAAATATTTGGTATTGTTCTCACCCAACTCCCTCTTTGGCCTTTCTAACAAACTCAGCATTCTCATCTGCCATCCCCCCAGTGACAGCTATCCATACATTACTTTTCCTCTAGGGCTCCTATCATATCACATCAAATTCTTAAGATCATGCTGTCTGTCTCCTTTCACTAACATTTCCTCTCCGGCATTTCTTCCAGTTAATGTTTAAGCTCCTTGTTACTCTGCCTGATGGACATCCCTTTCCACCTCTCTCAAAACATAAAAAAATTTAATTTTCAGCTCTGCAGAAACCAGGAAGATTTGAATGGTTCATCAGGTGGGACTGTGCCACATCCCCACCTGAGCTGCAACCTGATGTTCTCTGTGGCTGTCAAACTCTCACTCATGTCATGCACAAGCAGGGTTTCTGGGCAACAGACCAAGCTTCCCCATCTGGATATCCTTCCCACAAGTAGCAAGAGATCCTTTCATTCCCTAATCCAAGCGCTTGACTCTGCTCCACTCGTCCTGCAGAAGAAATTGCACCAGAAATGCATAGAAGGATCTGAGGAGAAATAAAGATGAGTCAGCTTGGATCATCAAAAATCAGTTAATGATACAAGACTTTTACTTGTAATTGATCTGAAAATAATCTTTTGTTATGCTTCTTACTTGTAATGTGTACTTTATAAGGGACAGATATCTTGTGTAGCAAATTTATTTAAATTTATATAATTCGGTGCAATACTCTTTCCTCCCTTCATGTAGTGTGTGTGCATCTCTCATAACATTCCATGGTAATTCTTCTGTTTTTATCTAGAAATCTGAGTACTCTATCACATATAGATTAATCCTTTTATTTGCCTTCTGGTAATAACTTTCATTTCCTTTTGTCTTCTAGGAAATATGTACTTCAAATAACACAAGTAAAACGTGAAATAGATAAGACAACCAACATGGCCCATTGGAAGGAGGGAAAAAACCCACCCCAAAACCGGAGATAAGCAATTGAGCTGTTCCACAGGAAAGAAATTTTAATACCTGGAATACTGAAGAGAAATAGGTCCACTTCACTACCTGCAGTTTGAAGATGACTACTTATACACTACTCTATCCAGCAATTTATTTGTGAATTTGCTGGTCACAGAGTGGGAGATATCTCAGTAAGAACTTAATGAAGTAAAAAGATTGCTTAACATATTCAAATCAATATTCATTGAAAGGAAAAAGACAACATAAAATAAATTTCTTGCCTAAGATATTGTTGGCTACTTAGAGACAGGAGACAGTTTAGGAGGGGATGTATTTTGCTGGCATTTTTCTCCTTAACATTCACAAAATTGCAAAGAAATATTTTGATGGCCTGCTTCATTTGTAGAAACTTTTGACTGCAACATTGTCTTTATAGACATAATTGTCCAACCACTGACTAGTTGCCAGTTATTTCTCAGTCTATCAAGCATTATCTTGAAAAATGTTATTTTTTATTTGATGAAAAATCCCATTTCTTACCAATACAAAAATGTTCCTTTAAAAGCACCTAACATTTAAACCCATTATTTGAAAGAATGGCAGCCACTGGTTTTTAAGGTGTACAGTGAGAACATCCATTTATTTGTTAAACAGACTTCTGAAAACTGTTGCTGATGACATTACCAAGCTGATAATCTAAATTGTGAACTATTACTGAATTTGCTGTCAGAAGTTTTAGTTACAATTGCTTTTGCAATCCAATGTAACAAGGTGCTTTCTGTTCTGGAAAAAGTAAAATTTCAGTGCACTGCTGCATTTCTGTTATTGTCACAAACAGATAGTGCAGGGGGAATTCTAGATAGAATTACATCTGCTAGTAAGACCTGCACTGCTCCTTGTACAAATGTGTCTTGTCTCAAAATAAAGAGTCAGGAAGGAGCTTTTCAGATCCACATTAATTAAGCCTTGTTATCAGTCAGGCAGCCTCTACTACCTGGAAAGTAGAAGCTGATTTGCAGCTCATGATACAGTTCAACAGAAATCAAATACTCATTCGGATGAGTTGATACACACATTCACTGTAGTGGAAAGATCTCTCTTCTCTGGCTTACTATGGATGTGACTTACATATGTTCAGGAATCAGCTTTTTATATCTGCTTGCTGTACAACACGGGCAAGCACAGCTATGAAAAACACTGTGAAACTATTTCTGATTACATTGTCTCCCTTCCCTATAGTCTTAGGTAGTGGAGAATTGATCTGAAGAGCAGATCAGACAGAGGTGCCTGGAAAAGCATGAGGAAGAGGATGTGCATGTACTTTCTGCTGTGGTTCTGATCTCATATAAGAGGACCCAGATTAGTTAATCATGGAAATTTCCTAAGGAACATTAATGTTGAAAAGAGTAGGGAATTACTGCTTTCTCATTTCTGGCTCCTCCAAAATGGTACATCAGACAGGTATAACTGATGTGTGTCAAAGGTTACTCCAGCTGACCTACCACTGCCATCTTTCAACCTTCACCTTGATTATGCAGGAGACAAATAAAATCAACTTCCAGACTGCAAGAAAAGATGACATATATGATGGAATTGGAACAATTGGATTACGAGATAAAACTGCACACATATTAATAGATTTGAGACTTGGATGTTCTTTGGGAGACTTGTGCAGTCAAGTCAGTAATCTGTGTTAACATCTCATCTCTGAAAAGTTGACCTGGTTTGAATGAGTGTTTCTAGAAAAAGGATTCACTTTTCCTTAGTTTCAATCTGATTATTTGGCTTAGAAAATAACTTTTTTAAACAGGAGGCTTTATACTTGTCTGGGTAAATTTTGTTCCAATTTTTATTTTGGCCACAAGTCAAAGATAACAGCTGTACACTTGTGGGTTCACTGAACTTTACGTGCTTGTTGGCTGCATCACCAACTAGAGGGAATAACCAATAATTAGAACATTTCAGGTCATCTTGAGAAGAACAGAGTTTTCCCGTGTTTGAAAAGGTCATGTGACCTCTTTTTCAGATGTTCCCAAATGTGGAGCTGTCAGCCATAGAGCACAGACCTGCATAAACAAATAAAACAGCCATCACTGCTCAGAGACTAAGAGAAAACAACACAAGGATCTACATCTGATGATGAATATTGGGCAGAGACTTTTAACTACATATAACAATTTTAACTCTCTAAATTCATAGCAGACTTAAGGAATAGCAGAAGAACTCAGTCAGGTATTCTTTGCACATAAGCAGCCCTGGTCATAATGATTTTCAGCACAACATTGAAAGTCTTGGTTTCTTTGTCTTTTTCTGTTTAATTTTTTCTTTTTTTTTTTTTTATTAAAGTTGAATCAATACTGGTTTACATAAATATGTGTTCCTGTTTCCCAATTGTTCCTGCAACAGCATTTATATCTATCCATTGCCAAGAAAAACAACAATAAATGTAGTAAGATGAAAGCAGAAAGGAGAAGAAAATAGACATGACTCAGATTAAATGGCTTTAGGCTCTGCAAATTTTTCATTTCTGTTAGAAGTGTAAATATTTTTTGGCACTTTGAGATTATCTTAAAGAAAAATAAAAAGAAGCAAGCTTCAGAAAAACTAGCTGACAAAACTGTGCTTTTCTTGTTACTAACAGCACAGATCCCTCCTAATATGGAAAGGAATGAAAATAGTTTTTGTGTCACGTCTTTTAGTCCCCACTTATCCTAAATCTGTCTGTAGAACTTCTATTTAGTAGTTCATGAGTTTGTGCTGTAGATGGGTAATTTATTTGACAATATCGGACACTCATACATATTCCACAGCATGTATTTTAAGGATTGAATGAGAGGAGAATTCTTGCAAGCCAACTACAGTTATCTTTTTTATCACTACAGAGTAGGCCCTGGGAGCTCTCTGTTACAGTTGGTGCAACCTTGGAGAAAGGAAATTGCTCAAACATCACTTGATACAACCAAAGGATGGTACCACTGAGATGCTGGTACCTTCTACCCTGCTATGGGTATGCACTGTGAGGTCAAACGCCAGAGGGAGGACTTCCAAAAGGCAGAGTGTTGTGGGTTCCTTATGCTTTGTGATATTTCCAGTACACGTGAGGTTGATGCTAAGACCATGAAATATGGGGATTCTCATGCATTTATATTTGTGTGTTATCCTAAGATAGGAAAGCTCTTATTCCATGTGATTAAGTCCAGCAATTGAAACTTCAGCCTGAAATTCCATACAAATGTCTAGCCCACCAAGCTACTAGGCATTTGAGGAAATTGTTTTCTAGTATCTCTTACTGGAGCTGCTACTTGCTATATGTATAAATAAACATCCATCTAAACAAGTATCTGACCTTTCATCTCCTGTACCCAAAAGCAGTGCTGAAATTAATCTCTTTTTTAATGCAAAGTGGAACTCTCTGAAAGGTTCTTCTGGATACATCCAGAGTAGTTGAAATGTGTGATGATCAGGCCACTCATCTAACAATGAAAAGTCTGCAGATTAAATTCTTCTGAATCCCACAGAAGACCATGTTTATACTGATCTCTTACCTAATTCTTAAAACTTCAGGCTACCAGCTGTTCTTGTGGCTAAAGTGCTTTCCTGTTTTGATCATAAATTCCACCACTTTGGAAACTAAACTGTGAATACTTGCAATTTAAGAATTATTACCTACAAAAATGTTTCTCCATCAAATAAAATTTCCCATTGGAAAAATTCTGACCAGCTCAATTTATGCAACTATAACCTCACTGCTTCATATTTTAAACAGACTACCACTGTGCTTACAAATCATACATATTATATATAAATGCAGAGTTAAGTCCATTGTTTACAAGATGCTACTAAAATGCACTGCTGAGGCTATTGGGTATGCATTCTGTGTTCATGTTATTCCAAAAATGCCTTCTGTATTTCTTTGTGAAACTGCCATGGAGTATATCCTTGTGGATAATTGGACAATTACAATAGTCTCAAAAGACTGAGTGCATGAAGGACCCAAAAATGCCATAAAACACATAGAATTGTGACAATTGCCCGAAAATCACATCCCCAATCTGTGTTTGTGACAGTTAGCTCTCAGATTAACACTGGCAAGACACTGACCATCTCTTGATGAGTTTTTGAGCGCCAAGTCCTCAACAGTGAATAACTGACTTGGTAGGAAAATCGTATCAAGGAAACCTTGAGCGATACAATTCCTCCTAATGCCTCTCAGGTGAGCTTTCATCTTCTCTGCTGGTTTCTTTTTCAACCATTTGAAAGTGAAACAACTATTCACTAAGACTCCAGGGGAAGAGAGGCGGGAGAATGAACCTGGATAGAAATAGGCAAAATAACAAATAAATATACCTAAGGCAGCCAATTCCATTTAGAAGCATTTGCCTGCACAGTTCAGCTTTTAAACAGCAGTTTCTAGGTGCCTGCTTGTCTACAATCCTTGATAAGAGGTTGGGAAAATTAGCTTTGCAGAAGTCTGTCAGTCTTTCAATAATATTTATGCCTAAGACTGCAGACCTTTTGAAAGCCCTCTTGAACAGCAAGGCAGGGGGACAGTTGTTCACTAACCTCTGCACAGACCAGTATGTGGAGCACATGAGATTTATGGGAATTAATTTTATATCCTGAGACAAGTCTAAAAAGCTCAACCTACATAATTAAATTTGATACTGAGGTTACTGAAGAAAAGACATGCAACAGGATGCCATCAGGATATATTGCCAATTTTTATCAGATCCTGGAGTCTGTGTCTTGGGAAAATTCTTTATTACTCATGCCAGCAGCTTGTTAGTAAAACAGGAGAAAGGTTCTTGCTGTACTGGATGTGCAACAGTTCTGCTGAGATGCTACTAACTGGTATTTAAAATGCAACAGTTGGAAATACTGTGTTGGATGCAAGATGAATTTGAACTTGTTATACAGCAAATAAAAGTCACTTTTGATTCAGTCTAGATAAATGCTGTAAACCACTAATTATTACCTGAGCCACATGTGTAGTCATACTCTCCCTTTGTTTGTCCAAACTGCATCTTTAGAAGATACATATACTGATCAAAGTAATAACTGTCATTAAAAACAGATAGCTCTTCCAGTTTCTGGAGACAGTGTGCAGGAAGGACTGTAAATGTAACTCCCCATTTATCAAGAGAACAACATTATTCCCCTGTTCATCTCTTCTTCAGTTTAAATATTTGGTTGGATTTTTTTTAAAGTATTGCCTCATATCCCTGTAGTGTAATATCCATAGAACATTTGTGGAGCTTTAACATTTTGTTATAATTAAAGGGATTTATTTTGCTCACAAAATGTCGAGATGCATCCATGACTCCTAAATCTGCTGAAAAGTAGAGCTTAAATATTGGCCTCACTGAAGTCAGCACTCAAACTACCGTAAAGAGAAACATGTTTCTACCTAATGAGAGGGGAGCCATGCATCTTCTAAAAGGGCAAAGTACAGTATTACCAAAACAGAATATGATTCATAAGTGATTTATACTTTTTTATGATGTGTATGTTATTACCTAACACAGTAAATTATTCTGGTCATTTGCAATAAAAAAAACCTGCAGCTGGTTCAGACATAAGATGTTAGGATAAAGACTGAAAAGGCAAACTCTTCCAAAGAAGTCTGGTTTTCTTTAGCCCAGCAAGATGAAAGCTGAGAGGCGATGTCACCTGTTTCTGAAAGTGCGTTGCAAAAATGGGAAGGCAAGTCTAGTTAAATTAAAGGATGAGCCTGGCACAGAAACTAACTGTGTAAACACAATTAAGCTGTGAATTAGGGAAGGGTTTCTAACCTTTATATAAATGACATTTTGAACAGCCATCCAGTAGTAGTAATGAGATTAAAATCCTAGTTTCTAATATGAAACTCAATAAATTTATAAAATCATGTGTGTGGTTGCTTGAAAAAGTAGAAGCTTTGATTTATGATTTAGGAGATTCCTTTCAGACCTATGTAAAGCATTTATCTCATGGCTATAAAAATATATTCCTGATGGACAAATTTTCTGGGGTTTTGATACTCTAGTACATTTGCGTGTATGCTTATTAATTCAGGAACTAGCACAGGTTTAATAGTCCTGTAAGTATCCAAATAGCAGTTCATCAATAGCATCCAAATATCCAATAGCAGTTCTAAAACTAGCATTTTTTTATGACAAGATAGTGAAAAAAAAGAAGCCGAAGAAAAAATGCAGGATGAACAATTTTTTTGTGGGTACTGAAAACCCTTCGTGCTTTAGCCACTGCATAAACATTCTGTGCAATGCAAGTATCAGTCTGGTTCAAATCTAAGTATGTCCTATGTTATTATGCTTAGGTATATGCAATGAATGTTTAATGTCTTGTTTGCTTTTGACCAAATAAAGTTTACTGTAAGGCTTGTCTCAGTCAGATGACAAGCCTCTACAAACCAGGAAAACTTCCTTTCAGTGATCTTATTAATGAAGGCTCATTAAGACTATGGAAAATCTCCCCATGCAATGCTCTGCCACAGCACTGTTTGATCCTGGGGACTGAAATAGGGTCCTGAGTCATGGGCAGAGCTGGGGGAGCCAGCTGGGGTGGGCAGGGATGACCAGGTCCTCAGAGCTCTGGTACTGTGTAATTTTCTATTTTTTTCCATCTATGAACATATGAATGCAAGTGAATGAACAGGAAAACAGAAAGCTATGCCCCAAATTCTTTTTGTGCACTGGTGTGAGTAATCAACACTGAGAAATTACTGGGAAAACCTTGTTTTCCTCTTTTGTTGGCATACAGCAGCAGAGAAAGCCAGTCTGATGTTGTGTTTGTCCCCTGTGGTCTCCTATCTTCTAGTTCTACCTCTGCTCTTGGAGATATTTTTCCCACAACTTTAATGGTCTGCTAGGACTTTCCTAATTGCATAAAATCTTTATATTTTTCTGATCAGCAGAAGAGCAGTGCTTGCTTACCTTGAATGAGACAGGTATTTCCTCTTTGTTTCTTGGAGAAAAAAATAATTTCATCAGTGTCTCTTCTCCAGTTATAACCACTCCTTCTCCAAAATTTTTTATTTAAAAATGATTTTCAGAAACTGGTAATGAAAACTTAATTCTCTGCACTTCAATGGGAGTCTTTTTATGAGCACTCTTTTGTTTACCTGCTCCTCTTGCATTGTAAGATTCCCTGTCCTGTCATCAGATCAGGGCATTAAGCAGCAGATCACATTTAATGGATTTTGACAGGCCTCAGTTGCTAGTACCTCCTACAGTGACAGTCCCAGAGAAAAACACAAGGCAATGACAAGTTTTAACATCTCTGTGTTTTAATCACTAGAGCTCACATAATTCCTCTGCCTACTTGACATGAAACCACTTGTGTGATAAATAATATGCTTAGTTAAAGACTGAAAAGAAAAAAATAAACTTCTTCCAGAGTAATTTTGGAAAATGCTTTCAGGTATTATATCTTATATAATTTCATTTCACTTGGTCATCAGGTAGGAATCCACAATTTGCTTGAACTTTGGCATTCTACATCCCTGAATTCAGAGAAGCTAGCCAAGGATTTCTGCATCTTTTGAGTCAAGTTTCAATGGTCCTACCCCACCTTGGTGCTGTGCAGCAGTGTAACAGGAGAAAAAGCAAACCTTTGTGAGATGTTTATGCAGAAGGTTTTGAACCAATTGTACAGCTGAAACTTTAGAATTCATTTCCATGTTTTGAGCAGCCTCTTTGGGGTAGAGCAACTTTGCCATTGTCAAGTGCCTGTCCCAACAAGTGGCTTTGGTCAGCAGGTCAGTTGGAGGCACGTTCCATTAACTCTTAACACAGCAGAGGCACACAGGTCAGTTAATAAAGAATAGGGCAATAAGATCCGTGAAGCACTGAGCCTGATTACATTTCAACAAAGAAAAAAAATTCTATCGGCATTTAATTCCTTTAATGAAAAAAAAGAATATTTCCCACTCATTCAGGATATGACCTCAAAGTATGACATTTACTTTTCATGGCTAAGTGTCCTTTGCTAGCAACACTGAGCATCTTCCCACTATTATGTTTTAGTCAGCAGTAAAAGATTGTCTTTTGAAAGAGATTAAAAATCTGCTATTAGAATTTCTGGTTTCCAGTTTAAAATGCATTATTTAACACTAGCACTGTCCTGGAAGTGCACTGTAGTAGTAAAAAAAAACCAACCCATATATCTAGATATATATGATAGTTGAAAAAAGCTATTTATAAATCTGACACTTTTATGAAGCCATAGCCACCTATTTTGGCAATTATAATGTCCAGTGAAAAGATATACACTTCTTTTCATAAGAAAGTGAACAGAACTGAAGTCCTCCAGACTGGGGACTACACAGTAAAAGAAATCATTGCAGCTGTTCAAGTAACATCGCGATTCTTCAAAGATTTTATTAATATATTTGTCACTGGCACAATGATTTTTCTCCTGCTCAAGTGAAAATAAAATTTCTGAGCAAGTTACAGCACTATTTAAAAAGAGACAGGGAGATATGCAAAGTTTCAGGGGTAAAACGTCCTTCCAAGCTAGCTGCAAATATAAGCCTTCTGCAGATCATTAATAAAAGTAATAGTTGTTCATACATGATTGCCTCATTATAATAGTGACATTCCAATTAATTGTTCCAGCACCTTTCAAATTGAACAAATTTTCTTTTGACGTTCTTTATTGTGGCCTTTATATTCTCTTGTAAAAGAGAAAAGCCCTGGTCTGCTTGAAAAGAAAACAAGTAGGAAGTTTGCAGGTCCTATTTTTTCAGGTAAGCTAGTGGATTTTTCTCTTTCAGAAGAAATCATAGGGAGTATAAATCATATTTTACTCAACTAAGAGAGCAATCATGTATTTTTCAGCATCTAAACACATCCTAGATTTGTGCGCTTCCCTTATCGAGTGCAGTTCTTTAATAACTGTTTGGTATCTGACTTCTGTAGGAAAATTGTAAGCTATGCAATATGCATTAGAAATATATCATTACAATGCTGAACCTTTACACCTATGCAGTATGATTTGGTCTTCCTTTTCAGATAGGATTTGAAAATAGTTAGAAAATAAAAATAATTAATTAAGGTGTAAGAAAATACAACTTTAATTGGCTTCCAGTTTCAGCCTAGTGCTTGTATGCACATATTTGGGTATGCAGGATACGAACACACTGACTGTTTTAAAAGAAATTATTTAAAGTGTCTTAAACATGGCTTTCTTCACACAGTTCTTCTTGGCAGACAGTACAAATAAATATTTGAACTGTCAATGTACAATATCAGTAGCCCATTTCAACATCCAGATATTTATACAATAACCAAAGGTACATTTAGTATTGGTTTCAGTAAAAGCCGTGATTAAAGACAGTTGCAGATTTGAAATTTGGTCCAAATTCCTAGACCGACAATATGCCAACTGAAGACCACAGTGATGGTAGCAGCAGTATACAAATCTTCAAAAAGATGACTATATATTAATAACTGCTGTAGCTTAATAAATTATAGTTCACCCAATTTCTCCACAAAATGTGGAAATCAGCATAACTAGTTCTCTTCTGCCATATTCGTCTTTCTCTTATTCCTCAGTGTAACTGAATCTCCTCTTCTTATGATGCTATAGAAGCTATCAGCTAAGGTCAAGACTGTTCATAGTTTCACAGAATCATAGTAGTAAGACTATGCTTCAAGATACAGACTTTTCATCCATTCCAATTACATGTATTCATTGCAGATTACAATAAAAAGCATTTATAAAATAATAAATATTGGATTCAGTTCCCTTTGGCCACATCAGTAAATGATCGGTGATTATTATTTCCTGATCACACGATCGCTGAGATTTTTCACTGAAACCCTGCTCCTTTCAACACAAGAGATAGATAATGCTCAAAGAGTGAGCAGATGCTAGGTTTTTTTTCTTTTATCTGCAGAATTTGATGTGTGGCCCCAGGCCCTATTTGCTGCACACTATTCAAATGTCATTCTGAAGACTGAATTATTACTTTCTGCATGGGTATTCCCTATGGCATCTATTATTATTGTATCTGAATACTTCAGAAAGGAGCAGTTAACCATCCTCCACTTTACCTCTGTGAGCTTTCTATACAGCTGAGCCACTAGCGAACTCCTCAGCAGTGTTTAATGTCTTCATCAATGGCTTGGGCAATGGGGCAGAAAGAATCCTTGTGGCTTCTCAGATGACACCAGACAAGGTAAAGCAGTTGATACTCTGGAAGGCAGGACTGCGACACCTCCACAACCTGGAGGAATGAGCAAGCAGAAACCTCAGCACACTTGGCAAAAGTGAATTAAAAGTCCTTCTCCTGGGATTGAATAAACCCATGTATGCTGGGCCTGAGGGGACAGACGGCAGCTCTGCAGAATGGCTCTGGTGGTGGAGGTGCAGTCTTTGTGAACAAGTAGAACACAAATAAGCAGCAAGGCGTGCTGGAGGTGAAGGATAGCCACATACTAGGATGCATTAGCAAGACAGTACCCAGAAAATCAAGGGAAGGGATTGTTTCCTTGTACTCCAGTCTTCTGAGGTTTGGAGCACTTTTCCAGCTTTAGGCTCCTTAGCATAAAACAAACATTGACAAACTGGAAAGGATCCACTTCAGAGTTACTAAGATGCCTCCTGTCAGGTCACCTAGTGACCAGGGGTGCAAAACACTTCATATACAGAAAGAGCCACAGGAAGATCTGTTTGCTTAGCCTGGAGAAGTGAATGTTAAGTATGAATCCAATTGCTGCTTTTAGTTTCTAAAAGGGCAGTTATAGAGAAGCAGAAGAGCACAGTAAAGGACAAGAGGCAATAGTCACAATCTGCAGCAATGGGAATTCTGGCTGGATAAGCTGGATAATATTCTTCAGTGTGAGGTCTGCTGAGCACTGCAAAATGTGACTGGAAAAGTTGTTGGAAACTGTCTCTTAAAAGATTTTGAAATCTGAATTGTTTTATAATTCTGTGATTTCCAAATAATTTTCCATCACTACTGCATGGAAAGGAATGCCATAGAAAGGAATATTCTTTAGGGAGACAAAAAGGAAGAAATTTGTCTTTGCAGTCTTGTAATGAGACCAGTTCTCTGGAGAGGAAAACATCTTATTTAATGTCTCATGAAGATTGCTCTACTATGATATTACTGGAAATTCCATGAACCTCAATATCCTTGGATAAAACTTGCAGAAAATGAATGTGGAGGGTATACAAAATAAAATGCAGGCAAATTTCAGTATTAAAATTCCCTTATTTTAAGTAGTTTTTATTTGGAGAAGAGCTGCTACCTCTCACAAGGTAAAAAAGGTTTTGACAAGTCCCCTCCAAAGTAATTTGTTTCTTTTTGTGTTACAGATAATTTTTCACTAGTTGAATTTTATGCATGTCAGTTTCAAAGTCATCTGTTCTGTGAAGTTCATAAGTTGAGAAAACATTTATTAGGATTATGCCAGAGATATTTTTATTAAGGTTAGAAGTATTTAAAGAGCAATCAGTGCAGAACTCTAAACAGCAATAAATTATTTTTTAAAGGTATGAAAGAGATGCTTTCTTTAGAGCAAACACAGTAAATCCTTCAATCTTTGCCAATTTAATATGGTATTTTAAACTCATATAACAATGAAATAAGATTCATTTTCTAAGATAATTTTGAAGTGGCCAGCACAAATATATAAAGATTATACATCAATATATGACATGTCATGGGGCCAGCTGTAGTCAAATATCGCATTACAGGCCTGCACAGAGGATGCTGGTGAAGGAATTCCACTCCCAGGTTATCCATACTGGGTGCCTGGGGAGGAACTTCCCCATAAATTTTGTATCCTTTGAAACCACCTAGGTTTGTTTAAGTTGTTCTCCTCCCCTGTACTCCCCTATTGGTTTAGACATTGTATTCCCAGCCTTGAGTTCCAACACCAGTTTCTCCCAGTTGGATAAGATTGTATCTTCCCCTGGGACCTCCCCCATTTATAAGTTGATGGATGCCTTTGTTCAGGGTCATTCTGTCCCTGACCTTCTGGGGTATAAACACCTTTGGAAAACATACAGATGACCTCTCCCTGTTCCTTGTCCCTACTCTCAGCACAGTCCTATCCCAACACAGTCCACCTGTTCCGTAGAGCAGCTGTGCCCTACAGCTGCACCCCGGATTCCACAGATATCTGGAGGTGGCCCACTCTGGCTGACGGTGTTGGGAGCTAGCAGGGCTGAAGAAATCCGGCACCGCAGCATGAAAGCTCTGTCAGAACATCATCAAACATGTTTTTTGTTTTACTATGATGTTGATTGATCACTAGCATAGGTAGTCCAGAGAGGTTGTGGAATCACCTTGGAGACAGTCAGAAGCCACCCTGACATAGTCCTTGGGAGTCTCCTCTAAGTGGCCCTGCTTGAGTATATGGGCTGGACTAGCTGGTCTCCAGCGAGGTCCCTTCCACCCTCAGCTCTTCTGTGCTATTCTGTGATTCCATTATAATATTGTTGCCCTAAAAACAAATTTGGAACTGGTCTTACCATTAGTGTGTTGTGGAAGTATTTAACCATGACACTAATATCCAATCACAATAAAATAATTCTGCCGCATATGTCAAATGCAGAGTCAATCATGGCATATGTAAGATTTGAGTGTGTACGTATGTCTGGATGTGACAAATCATATCTAACTGCTGAGGCTCAGTGACAGGGGTTGGATCTAGATCCATATACCATGATCAGGGAAAGCTGATCCGGAATCTGGATAATCCAAAACCCCTGACAAGACCCCAGTGTAGTTAAAAAGTCTGTGGAAGATAAGCGGCAGATCCTAAGGCAGAGTTCAGGAGACAGGAAAAAAGAGCAAGATTAGTAAGCACATCTTCCATCTAATGGCTCTGTCAAACATCAAACAGCTGATAGGTGGGTGCCCCCCATGCAAGCTCACACCTCTTCTGCCTACAGTTTGCTTGAACTTGACTGCTAAGGCAAAGCCTTTCTCTGTGGGAGCTTTGTTGGAACAGTTTTGGTGCTTCTTTGAGTTCAAGATCAATGTAATGTGTTTCTTTATGAACCAAGGTACTGTGACATTCAAAAGCAATAAATTCTGTTTTTTATTTATTTCAGTCTCTCCAAATAAAAAAATTAAACCCACATTCAAACTGAGTTTAAGCATGCATTATCCACTTTCTTTTCAACCCTCATTCTTCTAATTCACCTCTTTTATCTAATTTGCTGCATTTAACAAATTTGAAGCACGTCACAACAAACATCTATGCAGAAACTCAATTTATATTTCTTGTGTCTGTAGTAATGGAAAATACTCTGCTAGACAAACAGAAAAGTGGATCCATGTCTGCATTTTATGAATTATAGGAATGTGTAAAATTTGCCTCCATCATAATGGAAAGGCAAATTTGTCCTCCAAGGTATCTGTGTTACCAAGTATGTAGTGAAAATATAAAAAGAAAAGTCACAAGGGAATTGAAAAAGTACTGAAGTTTTTCCTGCTGGCATATTTTTTAAATCACGTTTGAATTTCTTTAGTTTCAAAAGGACAGTCCAATCTGGCCTTTTATTCTGCTGAGTAACCAGACATATTAACCTTCACAATCTGACCTTTTATCTCCAGAGACCTGTTTCTTGCAAGTATAAAGGTGTTAAAAGAAACCTTCAAGGAACTCAGAAATTTCTTTTGGTTCATATTTCATAGTTCCAAACCAGTTCTTAATTGGTAAAATAGATATTTTTTAAATTATTTCTTTCCCTGTCTGAGGTTGTAAGCTAGCAGCGTATGGGCTTTATTGTTTCCTTTGAGAAAATGCTGTTTTTGTAGTTTGAAGTCTGTCAGGTTCTGCCTGCAGCCCCCTGAGTTTAGTGTTTAACAGGATTTTTCTAATTTTAGATCCTTCTCAAGTCTGTGACCAGCAGGTCTTTTCACTCCTCCCTTCCCTCAATCCAACCCCAAGCTGTATTAAGAACTTCAATTTATGCACTTTGAGATGTTTTCCAGGCAATATCTGATTTTTCACCATGTGTAGCTTTTGCATTTTCCCTCTGTCTCCTCTCTCAAAAAGTATCCAGGTTCATTATGGTGTTGTTTGTTCTGTCGACAGAGACATTTCAGTGCCATCCTGCCATGGTATCTAGACAGTGAGTGGGTTCAAGGGAAGACTTCAAGTAGAAGAGAAATCCACTGAGAGCCATGAGAGCTTCAGCCACTGCAGGGGACTACACAGACCTTTGGTCTGCTCTAGTATGATTGTGATTAGGATCTCACCAAATTAATGTCCCAGATACTCAAAGTACTTCATGTGGAGTATGATCAAAGGATGCAGAATTGCATTGAATTTAGTGGGCTGGGGGAGAGGTTTAGGTTTCACCTTTGAAGATCACATGAGGAGCTGATCCAGAGCAGTATGAAAACAGGTGTTTAATCAGGATGTATGTGACAAGCAGAATGGTCCTTCACATAGAGTAGTATACACAGCTTCCATTGCTTATTTTCCGTCTGGAAAAATAGAAGACTTGTTTTAGTTTTCTAAGTTTTAGCCCTTAGATAGAGATATCTGGGCAGAGGCACAGATGATGAAGGGACTCTTGGGGGAGGGCTGGGTCTGCCAGCTGCCGCAGTGTCTGGGGGACAGTCCACTGGGGGCCTGCAGCTTTTTCCTCTCCTCCACAGCCAGCCTGGGCCAGTAGAGAAAGAGGGGACAGGAACATAAAAGACTGCTCCTGTCTTTCTGCTTCTCACTGGCTACCTTCAAGTCTGAGGAAAGGGACTGGAGGATGAGGCAATGGAACTCCGCAGGTCAGGGGCTGCCAAGGTGTAGTGCTCAGAGAAGGACAACCATGCCCTGTGCAAGGGGCTTGCAGAAAGTGCTGATAGAAGTCAAGAGGGCTCATTCTGTCACTGTTTGGCCTACCCAGGCAGTTCCCTAGGCATGGTTGTGGGTCTAGGTGGGCTCAACCTTCAGCTGCTCTACCCTGTGCCCTGTCTCTGAGGAGAGTCTCACTGGGAGGTGTTGAGCCTTGGCTGGCCACTGGTTTGGCCTGGAGTGAAAGCAAGGTGCTGAGTCCGAGGGCAATCTGATGAGACAGCAAAATTCAATCCTTAAGGCTGCATTCAGGATTTTATTATCAGGGAGGGTTTTTTTTCAGGGTTTTGACCATCCAGTGAACTGGTTTTGGTTGCTGATGAAGCATTTCCTCTCTTTCACATGAGGCAGTACTCTTGCCCGTGTCACAGACTGCTGAAAGCACTAGACTGATGACACTAGCGAGTAACATTTGTCGATATTACCTTAGCAGGGATTAATTTAAGCTTCCTCATATCACTAAATCTCCTTCAATCACATCTCAATTTAGCTATAATTGATCTCTTCTGTCTCTAAAGAGCATGCTGTAGAATAATCTATATTATATCTGTGTTAAAATACACACCTCTTTTAGTCCTAAACCCTCCTCCCTAATTCTCAAAATGTCTTTGTTTACTTCACTAGCACAGACATTGAAAAACCAGCATTTCAGTTCAGCTGTGGGACTGCTCTCTTTACTACGAGGGCCTTAGTCCTAGCACAAAACAAAAGAATGATTTGTTCCATAATCAGTAACAGAGGATATATAACACCCCCCTATCATCTTGCTATATTACTTTCATGACTGCCATGGGTCAAAGTCTCCAAAGGGCATTTTCTTGTGCAACTGCACTAAAATAGAGGTATTTCTACTTGCATCAAGCTACATCTTACATCTCTCAAGTTCTCTCTTGGCATGTACACATGGCAGAATTTATATAACAACATGACTAAGAGACCCAGCATTTTATCCTACAGAGTTATCTTCAACACTAGTCCCTAATCAAGCATACTGTGTCAGGAGCACTGCAAATTAAAAAGATACATACTATGTAGGAGGAGACATGAGACCTGGAGCTCTTGCAATAAGCTCCATTTCACAGTGCAGTTCTACACAGAACAGCAGTTGTAAATTGTCTGAACCACTGACATAAAATAGAGCTAGAAAGGTGCAGAATATTTCATAAATGTCTTCCGTATTATCCAGTGCTGGCCCACACGACCACCAACAATAAAAATAATAGTGGTAAATCATACTTCTGGAAGACTTATTATAAAGCTGCTTCCAACCTCCAGTTCTAAGCAAAATATAATCCTGCACATTGTGTTAGTGTTTTGTTTGGTATATGAGCCACTTTCAGGATGTGCCATTTGGCCAGCATTTTTGTCTCATTGCCAAGAACAGCAACCATGCAAAATCATTTTTTGAAACTTGCATTTCTGTTATTAGAACTTTTATGTGAAAATATCACTACTGCAGTGACAGTGGTTTGGGTTTTTTACAATCTGAATGATATTGCCAGCAAATTCAGGTAATAGAACACTCACACTAAAACCTCTAAGGATGTTTACTTTTTTAAAAGTGAAATGGGGCAGCAGGACAGACTTCAAAATTTAAAGAGACCCAGGAGTGAATAGACTGAACCCAGGGGCTTTAACTTTTGGCTGCATGAAGAACAAGTTCATTGATTGAAAATTTCAATGGAATTTGCCTTTTTGCACATTATAAAACAAGTTGAATATTTCAACTAGTTCAACTGTTTCTAGCACAAATAGAACTGTTGCTGCTGTTTAACTCTGTATCTGTCAACACTAAACTTTTGTCCTCTAAAAAAGGCTCTGCATTTTCTCCTTATTTGCAGGGATTGACAGTAATCCCAGACAGAATATTACTGTTTAAACATGACTGATTAAAAACCTGATAAGCTTTGGGAT
The DNA here is from genome assembly GCF_037042795.1 of Molothrus aeneus. NCBI lineage: Eukaryota > Metazoa > Chordata > Aves > Passeriformes > Icteridae > Molothrus > Molothrus aeneus. The sequence continues at coordinate 59,694,574 of NC_089647.1, read as the reverse complement.
ATTTTAAAACACTCACTATGCACATTTTTGTTTCATGTCAGTTTTTAGAAACTTGTTCTTGTAGTGCTATTGTGAGTTACCATTTTTAATCTTTTTCTTACTAATGCTGGCAGTCATGTATAAATAGATATGTTTTGGATTCAGTCAATCTGTGTCACTGCCTTGGAAAGCAAATTTAATGAATTTAATGATAGGATGTTTCCATTAATTTCTTTTATCTCAAAACTTTTATTGTCCTTCTTGCTTACTTTTTAATATTATTTTTCTTTGAGGAAGAAATATGATCAAAATTGCATTAGGCTTAGTCCTAAAATATTTTTGAACACCTATAATTTTAATTTAATTTAGCAGAATCTGACAATGCTTGGCACCATTTATCATGCCCATCAAAGAAGAGACAGAGAGGCTTGGCAGAGCAGTTGATTGAGTTTCCTTTTGTTAATGAAAACAATACTGCTGACAGTCCATTAAAAACATTCCATTTCTTTTTAATATTCCTGGAGTAACAAGAATAAAGCCAGAGGGAAAGCTGAAATTGGAAGAATTGTTTTAGACTTCACTTCTCTCATTTGTGTTTAGACTTATAAGGCACTGGGTCCTCTTGGTATTTTTTTAATTCCTTTATCTGTGACAGAAGATGAAAGGAAGAATGGAAATGCCCCAGAAACTTGCTTTGGACATTTAAAAGCAGCTGCACCCAATTTGTTTGGTATAAACTTGTAACCAACATTAAAAAGATACTTTTTAGGTTTTGTTCCTACTGAAAAACAAACCCAAATGTCCAGACTTACCTACCACACAAGTGTTCAAAAAATACATTTTAATAACTTAAAATGTTAACAAAATGTGAATTTTAAAAGTAAATCTAAAAAAATAGAATATCCTTTAATTATGTGATGCACTCAGTTTTGAGTCATCATGATATTTTTTTTAAAGGGGATTCTGCAGTTGCCAAGAATGGCAATTTTTTTCTTTCCCATTGGAAAACTATTACTAATATAGCCTGCACATATAACTTGAGATCAGATCTTTGCAGATAAAGTGTGTACCTAGAAATTAGCTTTTTGTTTCACATGCCCTCTATTCTCCTAACAGCATTTTAGCAAAAATAGGAGAAGCAGCTATATTTTACTGCTCTATTTGCCAATGATATATATTCTGAAATTTAATCCAAAAAGAAATTAGGAATTAATTTTGATTTTCTTCACTGTTCTGCTTTTAAAACAAAGAGATCTAATTAAAGGTGTAATATGTACACTACAGAATAGCCTAAATTATGCCAGTACAATTTAAAAGAAAATTGTATGTATAGATGTAACTCCGCCCTATTTCCTCTCAATCCTCCCACCATATGAACCCTGGAATATATAAGGATGATGTTCTGCCCTGTTCTCTCTGATACTGTTTCTCACAATCCTAATGCAGTCTTTCCATCTGTGATGGGTACCCAAAACTAATTCGCAGCTGAGTGGTAACATGTGCTAAAAAGATAACCTTGAACTCTGCTTACCTGCTAAACAGTATTCAACAAATCTGTTCCATATCCTCTCCTTTAGTTTTTATTGTCTCTGAATCTTTGCGTTTGTGTAATGATTGGACAAAACAGAAAAAAATGAGAGGTTTAATTAGTATAACAAAACCTATGTAAATTATTCATGGAGATTCACCAGTTTCAGTTGCCAAAGCCTCACTCTTGTTTTATTTAAACTTTTTTAATAGCAATAATAAGATTTCAATGCAAATGAACCTATTCTAAATTAAGGCTCACTACACAAATACTTACTGCAAATAAGAAGCACACACCCTATCCTCTTATTGGGTTGAATAATAATTTGAAAACAAAGGTAGAACAGATAAATCAACTCAGGTCTAATTTATTTATTAAATATCACATATATCCAAATATGATTTTTATTTGTGTTAAAAAGCATAAAAAGAGACAGCATAAAATTAACACAATAGCAGAACGTTACAATGAAAGACAAAGATAATTGAAATTGCTAAATCGATTATTTTTATTTTCTCTAGAAAGCAGTTAAAATGTTCCAATTTCTCCCATGTTTCAGAAAATTAAATAGCTGTTGTTATTTAGGGTCTATTGTTTTGAGGATTTACCTTTTTTTTTTTTCCACACAGTGAGAAATTGTGTCAAAATCAGAGAATACAGAGAGACTATCCAGTGACTCAGCAGGACTGTTTATTCTTCTTCATTGCTGGGGCAGGTGAAGGAGAATAAACAGTCTTGTTTATACTTGTTACATTTTTTTTCCTCAAAAAACTTCTTCCTTTTTTCTTGAATTAATAACTTAACATGAAAACTGTGAATCTAGTTTTTTGTTTGTTTGTTTGTTTGTTTGTTTGTTTTTTAATTTATTTTCAGGCCTGCAATCCCCCCTTTTGGGAGTTACAGTGATACTACCTGTGGGCGCAAAGAATCATACCAGAAGTCAGGGTGTTCTAGCACTAGAGGAGAATGCAATTTTAAATACTACAGAGTATAATATTAATGTAAAGAAGCAGGATATATCAAACAAAACTTCATCCAGAGACTGCAGAAGAAAAAACTGTGGAAGAAAATACTTATAATCGTATGATGAGCTTGATTGGTTTAAAAGCTCTGACTGATAATAGAGAATATCACAACAGCAGAAAAAAAAAAAGCTCTGTCCTGAAAGAGGGATAGCTGTTCATGATAAATGTTCACACTGAGATTTTGCCATCTTGATTATGAGTGGTGCAGGACATGAAGAGACATTCAAAATGCAATGGGGGGAAAAAATGCAATGGGGGAAAAAATTTTTTTTTGGAGCAAAAAAGAATATACTCTATTAAAATGCTGACATAAACTGTATCCTTTAAGGCTGTTCTTAAAATAATTCCTTAGGCTTATTGAATGAAAGCAAAATGAAAAATTTTTTATTTATACAGAATTTTGTTTCACCTGAATGTGAATCTTAAGAAAAGATCCCAACTTTATGAAGGCTCTGGCTTCCCAGGACTTATTTAACATTTATGCCAATGTGAATTTCTCTGAAGTAAATATTTTAAGTAGAAAATATCTCATCTCTCCACGAGCACTAGCATTATTCTCTTCATCTCTGTCTCAGCAAAGCGAAACTCTAGCACTTATCCAGCAGAACTAGCTTCTGGTTTTATTGACATGTTTCATATTTCAAAAATAAAAAATACTGCTTTTCTTCATACAGGAAGACTTTTTATTTTTTCTTTCTCCTTCTGTCTTTTTTTTTTTGTACAAGTGTACACAAACACATGTACACACATATTGTTACAGACAATTATTGCTTGAAGAAAAGTGTCACATATAGACATGATAGGAAACAGTTAAACTTATAAGTCTCTTAAACCTAATTTTTCTTACAAAATTTTGACTGCAGCTGGCAAGACCAGGTTACTTTTATTTCTCCCTTATCCTTCTTTAATTTCTTTCTTCTAACAATATTAAATTTTCCATCAGACATTTTAAAAGCATGGAATTTTCCAGCATTTCTCTGCCATTTATGCTAAGGCAAAGGTGAATTAATAAATATTTATTTTCCTTTTTTTTTTAAATTTTCGTTACATAGTTTCACTTTGTTTTGCTTGTAGAGTACTGGAGAATTCTGTACTGCTGTATTTTAAATTTTTAGTACTATTTTTAATAATTCCTTTGATTTCTCTTTTAAAATTTGTTTTCATTCCTTAGCATCTTCAGCAAACAAGTTTTCAGAGGGTACAGTATTAGCAGTACTCTCTTTTGCTCAATTACTGTGAACCTCTTGCAGTATATAAATTTTTAAGTATAGAAAATTTTAAAGTTACAGATTGAAAAGTTTCAATTGAAAAACTTTTAAGGCTATTTTTTTAAACCATGAAGTGTCTTGGAAATATCAAAATCTGTACTCAGACTTTAAATTTCAAGTAGCACCTTAAAATTTAACTTGGCTCAAGTTTGGTGATATTTTAACACACAGTGACTCCATTATTATCTTCACAAAAGTTTAACTGAAATTTTTCCTTACAAGTATCTACTCAAGACATATGCCCAAGGACAACTCTATAGTTACCTTGGATTCACCTTACATGAAAAATTTGAAACCTAAGGGAAAAAAAAGGAGCACAGCACTGCAAGGATGTGTGTATCACATATGCCCTGAGAAAGGAGTGGAATCTAGAACTAAATGTACGGTTGTTTCACAGAAACTTTTATATGTAGTTATAACAACAAATCTGTTGAAATTATTGGACACCAATTTGTGAAGAAATCAACCATCTCTAGGAGAAGTGAGTATTATTAAAATTGGAGCTAACTTTACAGAAAGCTGTTATTAATTGCTATCCAAATTGAATTTGATATGGCAGAGTCTGAAATATTAGCTCAAGAAACTACAGAGCATGTCCGTCTATTAATTCATTAGGAGTGCAATTGCCTAAACACTGGCAGAACACTGGCAGAAAAATCGTGGTTAACAGCATACAGCTCACTGGAGCTACTCAGCACCAGCTTTACAGCATGTCCTTTACATTAAAACAAAGCAGTGCTTCATGATGCAGGTCATCAGATCCTCCAGATTCCTCATAAAATATTTTTAGGGATGTAAGTGTAAAAAAAATGGATATTTGGTGATGCCTGTTTTGTTTCTTTTTACTACAATCAACACTGCTACAACACAAAAACCAGAGAGAGTGTTGCTAATCTGCCTGGAGGCTGATCTCTACAGTATCAGTGAACCAGTTACCAAAGACCTTTATAATCAGTAGAGATAGAGGTGTACATAGGACACACACTCCCATCCTAATCAGGTCAAATGCCTGATGTAAACCTTAATGTAAATTTGCTTCTCCTCAACAAGAAAATCTAAGTTCATTACATCAGGGATGGATTTCCTAAGTAGAAACACTTATATTAAATGACATAATTGTATTTTACAGTTTATATACATTTGTTTGCATAACTTTTGTCTTGTTTGACAGACATTTGCACCCCTGTTTTACAGTTACAGTCTAATCAGACAAAACTGTGTAGAAATGAAGGGGCCATGGGCTTCGTTATTTTGAATGTTTTTGAATATTTCTCCAGTTATAGAAAGCAGAATATATTTAGTCACTTATAGTGGGATAGCCCGATTTTGAAATATGCAGAAGATATATGTGAATATTTTTTATATAAGCAAGAATTACATAATGATAGTGAGAAATATTAACAATTGGCCAAACGCAAATTCCCTGCTCCTTTGTAGTGCATTTCACTTACCAAAATGTATAGGTCTTAAAAAAAGTCATTGTGTACAGAAAAAACACAGAAGGAATTGTTGCCTATTGTTTATGTGTTTCTATATCCATGGCATTTCTGGTGGGTTGACCTTGGCTGGACACTGGGTGCCCACCAGAACTGCTCTCCTCAACTGGACAGGGGAGAGAAGATACAATGAAAGGCTTGTGGGTTGAGATAAGGACAGGGAGAGATCACTCACCAATCATCATAATGGGCAAAACAGACTTGACTTGGGGAAATTAGTTTAATTCAAATCAATTAGATCAATTCAAAACTGGAGTAGGTTAATGAGAATAAATCCTTTTCCCCCCACCTCTCCCTTTTTCCCTTTCTCAAATTCACTTCTGAATTCTCCACCTCCTCACCTTCAGAGTCTCAGGGGGATGGGGAATGGGGCTGAGGTCAGTTCATTGCACATTGTCTCTGTCACTCCTTCATCCTCAGCAGGAGGACTCCTCACACTCATCCTTGCTGCAGTGTGGGATCCCTTTCATGGAACACAGTCCTCCATGAACGTCTCCAACACAAATCATTCCTACAGGCTGTAGTTCACAAACTGCTCTATTGGGTTCACAAATGTTTCCATAGGATGCAGTCCTCCAGGAAGAGCCTGCTCCAGGAAGAGTCTCTCACAGACTCACAGGTTCTGCCAGAATCCCGCTTCAGGGTGGGCTTCCCACGGGGTCATAGCCTACTTCTGGCACCCATGTGCTCCAGTGTGGGGTCCTCCACAGGCTGTAGGTGGATATCTGCTCTACCCCAGACTTCTATGGGCTTCAGGGGCACAGACTGTTTCACCATGGTCTTCACCACAGGCTGCAGGGGAATTGCTGCCCTGGTGCCTGGATCACCTCCTCTCTGTCTTTCTTCAATGACCTGGGTGTCTGCAGGGCTGTTTCTCTCATGCATTCTCTGGCAGATGGTTTTTTGCACTTTCCCACTCTTAACTTCATTATCTCAGGTGTTACCACCATTACTGACAGGCTTGGTCTTGGCCAAGGGGGTTCATCTTGGAGTCAGCTGGTATTGACACTCTCAGATGTAGCAACTTCTCACAGAAGCCCCCCTGGTGGACCCTGCTAACAAAACTTGCCATGTAAACCCAACACAGCACTTCACCATAACATAAGGAGGGAAGGTGTCTGTAGTAACAATCTTGCAATCCATATGCATTTATAGATTAAATATGATTTTCTCTCTGTGCTGGTTTTAGATAGGATAGAGTTAATTTTATCTGTAGTAGTTAGCATAGGGCTATGCTTTGGATTTGTTCTGAAAATCGTGTTGGTAGAGATAGAGAGAGAGATGTTTTAGCTATCACTGAGCAGTGCTTACACAGAGCCAAGGCCTTTTCTGCCTCTCACCCCACACCACCACCAAGAAGGCTGGGGGTGAGAGGCAGAAAAGGCCTCCCTACCCAAGAAGGTGTTGGGAGGGGACACAGCCAGGACAGCTGATGCCAACTGCCCAAAGGCTTATTCCACATTGTATTCCATCATGCTCTGCAAATAAAGATGGGGGAAGGAGAGTGGGACATTTGGGGTGATTGTCTTTCCATGCCACCATTATGTGTTATGGAGCTTTGCCTTCCTGAAAATGGCTGAACACCTGCCTGCACGTGGGAAATGGTGGAAGAATTCCTTGTTTTGTTTGTGCATGCAGCTTTGCTTTACCTATGAAAATGCTTTTATCTGAACCTATGAGTTTTCTTGCTTTTCTGATACTCTTCTGCGGGTAGAGGAATGAATGAGTGATGTTTAGTTGCCAGCTGGAGTTAAACCACAACAACCTGCAAGACAACAATAATTCAAATATTTCATTTGCTGTGTAAGAGATTACATGCCTCATGTGTTCTGGAAGGTGAAGTTGTGGCTAAAATGAACTGTTCCTTGGCTGAATAAAGTAAGATACTGGCATAGCAGTACTGCAAACTGAAATACTGTAGCTTCAACATGACTTTCCCCCGAACCATTTTAGCCCTTTCTCTGAATATAACTTAGAAATTACAGTCGAAATCCAACAAAAGATACTTCATATGAATTATCAAGTGGAAAGTTGTGAAACAGTATAGTATTGCACATTTATATTAGGAATGGAAATTTCATGTTTCTGGTTCTATTGATGGAACCATGCCAAATTCATGAGCGTGTGATAATTTCCAAGGTGGCAGAAGAAGCATAACAGTTGAATGAATCTGAAATTACCTTTATAGAAAAAGATCTGTAGAATTAAATAGAGAATAATCACCTTTCTCCAGGAACTTTAAGTCTCTCTATAGCAAGGATGTAATTCTCTATTAAATTCTATAGACTGGATTAAACCTTGAAGAGAAAGAATCTAATTTCTTGTTAAATTTCTTAACTTTGTAGAGGAATTTTTTACAACTGTATTTCATTCTACAGAACCTATAGAAATGGATTTTCCACTTCACTAGACCTTCTGCAAACTGCATTTCCTGACTTTAAAAGATAGCAAAGATCATCTTTTGTGAAAAGGAGCATTTATGCTTACACTGACCAAGCTCATCTCTCTTCCTAGTGTCAAAGGGTGAGAGGAGTAGATGTCAGTATGCTGAGATCTTCTACTGAGGGAGGATAGAGTACTCTTCACACAGTGGAACCAAAGCCCTTTATACATAATCTTCAAAAGTGAAGGCATGTAGCTCACAAAGAGCACTAAAGTTTCTGCTGTTCTTAGAACCATGGTTTCCACCAATAAATATATATATCTAGCTGTGCTTGGCTCTAATGGGTATTTCTGGTGAAAGACCTCAGTCTGCAGCTATCTTTTGACACACAACTACAAACCTACGCCAGTTGGTGTGCATTTTGTCATCTGGATGGTTCTCCAGACTTCTCTGACTGTACTGATGAGAACAGGATAAATATCTCCATCTTTGAGGTTGCCTAGGGTGACTGATATGATGTAGGAACAATGGTTGACATGTGTCCCTCCAAAAGGCCAAGAAAAAAATCATAGAGAAGCTTAAATGACACTGGTCCTTATCTATGTGTTGTTGAATGAAACCACAGATTTCCATTGAGTATAGTTCAGCTACATCACATGTTCATATCTCTGGTGATAGACAGCTAACTCTGGTCTTGTCAACCTGTAAGTTAAATTCCACTACTTTGTCTCATTAGGGACTGTTCAGATGCCTAAACTTAACCATTGAGTGCCTTTCAGAATTTTCTAGGGTATCTGGTCGATAACTGAGGCTGGGAGATTTGGATCAAAAGAAACAGAAGATCTATGCTCTTCTGGTCCAGCATCTAGAAACCCAAGGGGATACCCCAGAGTCTGTGTTCAGCTCACTGCCAATGTTAGGCAGATGTGTTGAAACTGTATAATAAAGTTTATATAATAGTGTCTAAGTATATTTTAAGTTTTGTTTTATTTCTAGGTGTGTGGAAGAATTTTACAGTACATAGCAAAAAAATATGTAAAAGAGATCTTTAGTAAAGTCTTCTGGAGCGACCATCACTTGCCTGAGAATAAATTCAGAGGTTCAGGTGGCCCTCCTGTGTTCCCAGCTAAAGAAATTATTTATTATTCATTTGAAATTATTTATTATTCATTCATTTAAAGCTTTTTAATATGACAAATATTGATCAACCTCTGCTATCAGTCCTTTGGCTAGTGTTTATACATGGCTAGGTTCTACTCTACTTTCTAACAATCTTAATCAGCCATGTTCATATATCTTTCCCAATATTTTTCTTATTACTTTTGAAATGTCAATTCTTCATACCAAAAATTCCATACTAAGAAATATACTAAGAAATTATTCCCATCTCAAATTTCCATGTATGTATGTTTGTAAATGCTTTGAGGCCTCAGTCCAGTCCTGCAAAACAGCTTCAGAAAGCCCTGAGGAACCATCATAGCAGTAGGGTGCAGTGTCAGTCCAAAAGTGCTCTGGCCATGTTGCTTCAAAAAGCCTGAGAAGATGGACAATGCAAGTCGGAAAATTTCTGGATAACATGTTAAGCCAGCTGCTTTGAGGCTTGGTGATGCATTTTATTTTGGCAAAAAGCATTATATAGACTTTATTAAAAATAATGACAGCAAGCAGATGGTCACTCTTCGTGGAATTATACTGAAGACATTTGTGAATTTTTTTTTCTTTGAATGAATTGCAACTAAATAACATATTTAAAAATCATGTAATGTCTTAAAAAGTGAAGAAATTTTAATTATGTTCTTGTCAGTTTGTTTAGTATGAATTTTTCACCTAAAGAAATGAAGAAACCAAAGCACAAACACACTTCCAAATATTTTGGACATCATGTACAGCTAACATTGGTTTAAACTGTGTGTGAAAAAACAGTGTAATAAAACATATTAATAATGTTTGAAAGATTATTTTTTTTTTCAGGAATAAAACCACATTGTTCAGTAAGGAAATATACAGACATATGTAAAAGCTTTAATCTCATGAAAAGCTTTATCTGGACAGAGTACATTAGTCTTATGTTGTTTTTAGGGTAAATAACCTCTATAAATAAAAATATTTTTAATCATGATGAAGGGCAAGCTGGTAACAGAGGGTTATTGAGAAAGACCAGTGAAAAATCCCATTTTATGCATCAATCTTGAGCATCCCATGAGCAGGTCTCTTCACTTATTTCCCTACAGTATGCCATTAATTCCTCACCATGAATTTCTCTGTCAGGTTGAATCCTATTGACTTCAGTTTTGTCCGATTGAAGAGTGTAATATGTGGTTTTTACTTGTGTGAACAGTAAATAAGTTTTTAAAGAGACTTTCCTCTCTAAATTATTTATGATGTTGTATCATCAGCCATTTCTGTGAAACCCCACTGAAGCTGTGTGAAAACACACCAGATGTGTTCTTCCTTCCTTTCAGAAATGTGTCCCAAACAAAGAATGGCTGTGTGGGGCAGCATCTGGGGTTAGTCCATTAGATCAAGGGGCAAAGAACTACTCTGCAGAGCTACAGATTCCCCCTCTCCTGACAACTCCTCTGAGTGGTCTGTGCATTTCTCTGTAGTGGAAAATAGAACTTACTTTTAATTTGATTCTGCTAAAAAATGGAGATTGTGGATTTGAAATTCAGATCATGCAGTGCTGTTTTTGCATTTTTTATGTTATTAAACTACCAGACTATTACCACTGCAAAGTCAAGCACTTAAATTATCAAATGCATTATTTAAGGTCCCTAAGCAATCTTAAATCTGCCTCTCTTTCTGTGTACCCTTTTGATGTGAGACCATGTTATATTTTTCAGGTTGTTCCCCCGCTTCATTTGTTACAAAGATAGATATTGTTGGGACTATCTAAAAGAGTCATAGAACTGTGGAATGGCTTGAATTGGAAGGGACCGTAAAGATCATCTAGTTCCAGCACCCCTGCCCCTGCCATTCACCAGACCAGGTTGCTCAGGGTGAAACTGGCCTGGCCTTGAACACTTCCAGGGATGGGGCATCCACTTCTCTGGGGAGTTTCTCAGATTGGCAAAATTAATGGGCTTTGCCTATAAGAACCTCTACCTTTTTTGTGTATTTGTAGTGAATTTGTCAGGGAACTGAGGAGATAAGCAAGTTTTTTCTGGTGGTTAATGCAGTAAAATGTCACCCTGGACATACATATGTCTGCCACAAATGCCCTGAGCTGAAAAATGATGCAATAAATGTTTATCATTCACCACCTATTCCATTAGAAAAATTAAATACTTCTAGTTTGCTTTAAATGAGTGAAATAATCTTCCTTTACTGACTGTGGAAATTAACAGATATTACTAGATTGCCATCACCTTGACCTCTCTGTTCTCCATCTTGAAAATTACTGGAGAAATCCTAATAGCTACAGATTTCAAGTGAAATTGAAAGAAGCTGCCTTTTGATCAAAGAAAACCTGCTTCCAGATGTTTCATATGTAGCACAAGTATTAACATTGAGTTGTGTTGTGCTGTGTGAATGTATCAGCTTAGTTCTGGAAACTGGCAGGCAAAAAGAGAAGTCTTTCCAATTTCAAGCCTCCATACACTTCATTAACATGAGCACTCATTGGCTTGGACTGGCATCAGCTCAAGAGTCTCTGCACAAGGTGATATTCCCAGTAGTGCAGTGTAGGATATGAGCTGGCAAGTCGAAAATCTCGTTTGCACTTAGTGGTGAAGCTGAACAATAGCAGAATTTTTATTTTGGAGAATGTTATTTCCAATTTCTGAAACACAAGAACAATGTCCAAAAGAAGATTAAAGGAACTCATGCATGATAAATTTGATTTGGGGGTACATACATAAGGAGTCAAATAAAAATCGCATTCAGTAGTTATGAGTTTAGAGCGAAATCCCATGTCCAGAAGAAGTCACACTGTGGGTCTTTGTAAGTGTTTATTCAGGCAATTCCCTGTGTCCTTCTGGTTAATTAAAGGATGTAGGAGTTTATAACAATAAAACAAAAATCTGTTTGTACAAGGACATAAATAACTAATCTATGTCTATCAGAGGTTTAGCATATAGTAACATGATTTCGATAGCTTGAATATCTGGGGTAAGAAAAAAAGGGAGAAAGTTCCTAAGTTGTTATGTATAGCTTGGCTCTAATGGTTGCAACTATTTTTATCAGCTGAGGATTTATTTGCCCTTATTACTCTATTATCATATGCAATAAATCCTACAGACCAAACTCTATGATTATACACATCGCTTATGCTGTGTATTTGAGAGAATATAAAAAAAAAAGGAAGAAAGTTTTAGAAATATTTTAGCTCATTTCTTTTTTTATTATTACTATTTTTCATGCCCTTCTACTTTGAGTCAGGTTGGCTTCTTTACCATGCCCTCCAGATCATGGGATACGCAAGGAGAGGAAAATGGTAGCTAATAAATTTTTGAAACCTCTAAAAATTACCTTCTGTAAAAGAGCTTTTCTATATATTATAATGTCACTATTTTATGGCCTGATGTTGCCTGACCTTCCATTATGAGAAGCTGAGGCCCTTCTTCAATGGTGTGAAGCTCACATTTATAGCCCTGTGTGGTTGTAAGATATTGGCCCCTAAACATGTTATTTATGGTTAAGAGAGAATTTCCCGTTCTGGGGCTCAGTATTATTTGAATGCATAGAAAGGAAAATAGGGGAATCATGATTTTGGTATTTGTGTCTGACAATATATACTTCAGAAATAGATTTAAAACTAAACATAAAATTCTGACACTAAAAGCCCCAATGTATCATTGACTACCAAGATTTTATTCCATCATGTGGATACTTTACCATGGCTCTGTGTGGCAATGCAGCACTTGATAGAGTAGAAGTCACTTTCAAATAATCTTAAAGAATTTATTCCAGCATCTATAATGATTTAATAAAGATTTTAATGAAATAGAGTGAGAGAAGTAGCAGACCTTAACTAGGTAATTTTGTACTTAAGGTTGTTAACAAATTAGGTTTACTTTAAGAAAAAACATCACTAGTTTTCCAAAATCCACAAAGCTATAGTATCAATGTTCATCAGAAAAGTGTCCAGTTCTCTCTGTTTTTATTGTAAGCCTAAAATTACTTATTTTTGATGTTTGAAAGATGTATTTCTTCAAAATGTTTCAGTGACAGCACTGGAATTATTTAATTTTGAATGACTGTGGGTTTTTTTAAAGGATTTGCCATGCTTGGTTATTAACCCTCAGTGTTAACAAACTCAGGAGAGTAAACACCTGCTACTGCTTCCAGTTTAGTCCTTTACCAGTCTCCAAATTTACACTGTTGGAAGAGGAATTTAATTTTTCAGTGCAAAAGTTATGCACATATTTTATTTGGTTTAAAAAAAAAAAGGAATCCCCTAGCTTTATTGGAATTCTGCTTGCAGTTTGAAAGCCTGATTTTTATAGAAGATGATGAGCAAATATAATGTGAGGAGGATTGAAGAAACAGTTAGAGACTAATGATTTCTTTTGTTTAGTACTTTATTTGCAACCATAAAATCTGTACTGTGCTCTTGAACCGTACTATCTTGCAAGGTGCTGTTTGTCACATCAGTATGGGAAAGAGCTGATAGTATGTTTGAACACTATCTGCACGTTAGAGCACAGGTTTCTAAACTCAGTGACATTAGATTGAATGTTTTCAAGTGCTTACTTTAGCTTGAAATTCTTTTTCTACTTAGTAAAATCTTGTGTTTTAAAGTGCTGCTGGAGCTGCACAGGAGTTTTATCTGGAGTATAAATCATGAAAGATCTCAATATTGAGTCTCAGAGGTTTTAGGTACATTAACATTCCAATAGAATGCTGAAGATGTTTTACTAGCAAGAACTTGATGTAACTTGACCTTATAATAGGAAAATGGGATTTTTCTATTCAGGATTTCTAAATGCAGTATCAGGCCAGATATGGGAAGAAAAAACCCTGTCATAATGTTTTAAACACATCTTACAGTAACTGCATTTGCAGTGCTAGAAAAGAAGTTGTATTTAAGTATTCTTTTAGGAAATCCAAATTAAGTACTCCTATTTCTCCTCGTCATATTTCTCACAGCTACATTGTATTAGGCTGTTCCTTTAGAAATATTGCAGAGGAATGAACATTTTGTGAAGGAATTCCTGAGCGCTTCAGTGCAGTTAATTTAAGGAAAGATTAATAGAAATTTCAGCTGAACACAAAGGCAGCCCAGAAACCCTGAGACAGTTGTTTAAAAATTGCTTTTTCATGATTGCAGAAGACTGCATTGCTATTTTTTAAAAAAAAATCCAATGTGTTGCTTCAGTATGATAAATCCTCCTCTACAGCCTAAGCATTTTAATATTGCCTAGATATCTTCCAGTTGAAATCTTGGGTTGTTATTCAAATTCAGATTTTGATGAATGTAAAACAGGAATCTTAGTAAACAATAACAGATTAGATGGATAGATCCTAAACACAGGAGGTGAGGAAACTGCAAAGCAGTAGTGGTTCTCAGGTTATAGACTACCTAAGGAACAATCTTCATGCACAAGAAAGAAGAAATAAATGACTGATAGACCAGAAGGCTAAAGCTATGTCAAACACTAAAAGAAGAAATTATGAGGTGGTATTGCTAAAAATTTGAAAACTTGCTTTAAGTGTCTTTCTACCTCAAAAACACTCCAAAGTTTTGGGAAATAAAAGGCTTTTAGGTACTGCTTTAATTTGTTTCTTTTCTTTTTTCTTCCTCTTCTGTCACAAGGGCAAGAACAGCTGACTTTCAGGGTCATGGCAAATTGATTTTGTGTTGTACACTTAGAAGGAGATTTCTAAAGTTTTGCTTTACTATTACTTGTCCTCAAACATTTCCATTTTTATTATTGATTCTAATTTTTTTCTTTGCTGTGAAATGCTGTAGGAACAAAAGACATTATTTTCATGGAGAAAAGTATAATCCTGTATGGAATACCTATGAGCATTTTGGTGTTGTACATCAAATTCAAAACGAACTAGACTAAAAACTCCAATGCATTAGAAAATAACTACAATGACTATTGTGTGTGTTTTTTTGTTAACTGTAACAGATTTTGTGCTTTAAAGGGCATGACCCTCGATATAGGAGGTGGATGCTAGAGGACAGAGAGCTAATCGTGGGATTAATGTAGATTTTATTTATAATCCCTCCTGTGTTTATATGCTTTTATCCACTGTTAGTGTGGAAACAAGACAAATCCCCTTTTAATTCTTGTTATTAATGAAGATTTGTCCAAAAGCTTTATTGTGTCTTCAGTGAAAGCCTGATGCTTGGGAAATGCATAGGCTTACCATTGCAGCTGGAGGACTTAGAGGTATTATTCCTCAGGGACTCGCAGTACCATCTCAGGTTCCAGAGAGGCCTTGTGGGAGCCCATCTGCTGCTGCATCACATCGTGTCACATTCCATTCTGACACAGAAGGACCATTGCTGTGAGCCTGGATGTGGAGGGCAGTGCTTGCCACCAGCTCCATCCTGGATCCTGACCTTTGTTACAGAGTTATGCTGAGCAGTGCCAGCTTGCTCTGAAGAGTGTAGAAATCCTGAGTAGGCATATGTAGGCTCAGGTCTCTTTACACAGGACACTGAGCATTAGTCTCACTGTCTTTTCATTCATTTAAGGTTTTCATTCATGGTCAGCATGACAATGCCTGAACTCAGAAGAGAGGAATGTTGTGCATGGCTGTTGTGAATGGCATGAGGAAAGGGATGGAGACGGAGTGCAATAATTTCACAAAAGTTAACCATTCCAATTTTGTACCTTCTCAGCCACAACTGATTTGCTGAAGTATCATTTATCAAATACAAAAAGTTGAATGTTGCACAAAATCCCTTGCCATACTTTATGGTTGGAAGTATTTGGTTCAAGGGCTCACAAGTTTCGGTTCAAGATTTGGTTCAAGATTCACACCATCTTTACTTTTGGCAATCCTTAGGAGGCACTTTTGAGCAATTTTTGCTTATCCATACTTTTGGAATCTGCCTTTTTTCTTGAATATACACCTGCTGAATACTCAACTAAGTGAAACCACTTTGTCAAGGTAAAGGCTTCGTATGAGCTGTCCAAATTTTAGTGCTCTATAAGAGACATAGCTAATATAAACTGAATGGCTTTTGGTTTTTGTTCTTTATTGACAACCTCAGTACAGGATTTTTTTGTCAGAAATGTCTGTCTCTGAGTCCAAACCAATCCATTTTGAAGTCTAAGTTATAATCAAATCTTTTATTATCTTTGTGTCTGTCGATGTTCTATCAGATAATGTGCTGTTGGGAGCTTGTGCCTGACCAAAGTACAACATTAATAAATAGCCTATCTGCGCTTCCTGTGGTTTGAGCCAGCATTGTGGAGTGCGCAGGCTGAGCTACAAAAGGAATGTGGTAAAGAAAAAAACACCCAAATACTCACAAGATTATAACAAGAACGACTCAAATTATGAGGGAGAGAAATCTTACGAAGGTTTTCTTGATGAAATTACTTTCTTCACTGCATGAAAATTAGAGAAACCCTAGATCCAAGCCCCTTTAATACCCCAAAAAAGACTCTTGCCACCACAGGAAGTCAATTATCTCCATGGTAACCAAAACAAACAGTGAATATTTCTTTAGCAGCCACAAAGAATAAAAATTGCATCTAAAATTAATTTATGTCTTGGGATCAGACACTTGAGATGAGAGAACTGGTCCATAAAGTACCCCAGAGGAGGTAGTAAAAGGAAAAGAAAGTCACTCCCTTTGAAGAGCACAGGGAGCTGTGCTTGGGGTACATAAATTTGCTTTCCTGCTTTTTAAAAGAATACTGTTAATGTGTCCGTATTTGCATGCATGCTCCCTTAACTTCCCTCTATATTTCCCCTTATTTTTGGCAAAGGTTTGGCAATAGTTGCCTGAAAAGACAATTACCTCATAATCTCCCTTGCTACGCAGAAGAATCTCTTCTATATTGCATTAATTAATTTGGGAGGAATTAATTTATTCTCATTTCCTTCCTTGTGTAAAAAATGCATAGAATTTGTTTAATAAATATTTCAGTGGAATAAAGAAAAAGAGAATTAAAACTTGGAACAATATAAAATTTCCTTTACATTTATAAAGTGTGAAGGCAAGCTCAATATAATAACCAGTAAGGTGAATCAAAGTAGGGAAAAGGCCACAAAAATCATGTGATTTCCATGTAACAGTGCAGCTAATCTGGATGTTTGTGTACTTGCAGCCAGTACTGTATTTCTCTTTAGAATCTTCCTTTTCTACTGCTGCAGGACAAAGTGTTTTGGCTTTGAAAACAATTGTATCGATATATCTGAGATATTGTCTGTATAGATGGGCTTTGGTTTGTGCTGCATAGCCTGGGGAATAGCATCCTTATCCAAAGTGCCTTCAGTCATTGACATTTAGGAAGACCTAGCTAAGGTGAGGTCATTCATCACATATACCGTTTCTGTCATTAGTCACTAAGCAGCTCTGTTAGCCACAGCCAGAGAGAGTCCGAGCGAGCCTCTGCTGCTAGGGCATGTCTCATGTTCTTACAGTAAGCATAAATAATGCCCAGAGTCTCAAAATGCTCCAAGTCTGACATCTGCTACTACAACACCTCAATAAGTGAATTTTCAGAAACCTTTTTCTCAGGTCGACCTGCTGTGTAGTGAGTGCCTTGAAAGTCTGTCCCTTTGCCTGAATTTTTGTGTAATTTTTCTTATTTGTGTATTATGAAAAGTGTAATTTAGCTCTGTCTTAAAAGTGTGTTTTCCCCAACACCCTACCCCTCCTTGCCTTCTTTTACCCCCTTTAAAAATATAGTATTGTGACATTTGAATTGGTAAAAAACCACCACAAAAATCTTTGAACCATTACTGAGACATAGCAAAAAGAGCCTGGAAAAGTACACAGACAGGCAAGAATTGCTGTTATTTAAGTTAAATAAGTCTTGCCACATCTTTTAGGTTTTGCTGTGAATTATCATCTTATCTGCATTATAGTATAATGCAAAGAAAAAAGCTAGTAAAGAATTGTGATCCATATGCTTTCCAGAGCCGATGACATTTTCTTCAATTTAACAAAACAAGAAAGTGGAAGAGGATTTCTTGCCATTTAGATATTATTGCCAATTATTAAATGATGAAAGGACATTACAGCCAGCTCTAAAATGTCCCCAAAGGGAAGAGTCTGTGCTTGGTCCATTTTTTCCTTTTGTTAATTTATTAAAAATTGAAAAGAAAACTGTCGTATTAGAAATATTTTGAAATTATGGTCTGTGGGCTAAAGTTGATTGCAGTCACTAAAAATAACTCAGAACACCTTTTCCTCTTCGCTGTAAAGATTCATCTTCTGGCCTGGCTGGCCAGTTAATAAGTGCAGCCAGACATGACAAATCTGAGCCTTAGCTCCCTTTTTCATTCATTAAATTTCATTAAAGAAAATGCAGACATTTAAAATAAAGTCCTGCTGTCACTTTAGCAATTTCTTCCATGGAAAAGGGATTCTGTGTGACTGCAAAACGTGCCCATGAGATAATTCTTTTCCCAAGTAATTTGAAGTTTAGACATCCAGCTGTATTTTTCAGAACTCATTGGGACTGACAAAAGCAGGGCAGGCTGGTGGCCATTGCTTTGAGACCAAAACCATGAGGCTATGTGTGACATACCCGTTGTGAATAGTCCCTAGTACATTCTAGTTCCCAGACTGTGCCCAGGAGCTCTTTCAAAACGAGGGAATTAGCATTGCCTAAAATCGTGCCAGGCACAGTCTGAGCAAACACCACCAGTGGTCTTGCCTGGAAGGGATTCTGTGCGTTACTCACCTCGTTAGCACACATCAGTCCCCACTGTGGGTACCTATTTCTGCGTGAAAATTCATCTCTTTTTCTACTCTAATTAAAGAAGGAGTAAAAATGGCCAGTCAGGATCACTTGCCTACATTTTAGAGGGCTGAATCCAGAGGAGGTAAATATAATTCCTACAGATACTTAATGTGTTCAAAACATTTTCTTCAGACATTATTTTATACTTATCACAAAATATCCACACAGGACCTCAGAAAGGAGAAGAAAAAATTTTTAGACAAACTGATGTGAAAACCTCTTACAATATACTCTGTCTTGGGTCATCCAGGAAATCTAGATTAGAATAAAATCATGTGTAGTAAGAGAAAACAAATGAAGGAAACTCTTATATAATGATTATATTTATTGAATAAGGACAACATGTTACAGTATAGTTACTAACATAATCCATATTCTAGATTTAAAAAAAACAAAACAGAGTGTGGACCATGTTAGTAACTGTACTGTAAATATTATTTCAGTGCTTTAAAGATGAGATGTACAAATTATTAATCAGACCTTGAACAATGTTCTGTTCTAGAACCTTAAGTATTTTAAAAGTTATCGTAAGAAATCTGTTCAAATCATCTCCTACATGCTCAATGTAACTCGACCTTTTTGTAACACTGCAGGACTCTTGTTCAGTGTTATCTACCAAGTCTTGGAAAATCCTTAAATATAAAATGCAGAACCGTGAAAAGGAAATACAACGTTGTAAATGGGAAAAAGAAAAGAGAAAAATTTAGAACATGGACACATATCTTTACACTGGGAAGGGGTTAAAATCTGGATGATATGAGAAGACACAGTAAACAAACCAGGAAAATTAGGAAACTTGGACAAAATTAATGTATTTCAAAAAAGATAATGAATGAGTAGAATAAATTACCAGTAAAGGCAATTGAAACAAAGATTATAAATAAAATATGAAATATAAAGTATAAATGGGGTTGGAAGACATAGATTTATTTCCTAAGAAAGAGGAAAGTGAATGATCACACAGGGAAAAGAGGGGAAAGTGTGAAGGTGAGACTAATATGTTAGAAATGAAAGGTTGCAATTGCTTTCAATAATTTACTTTTCATACTTCACTGAAGTAATTATTAAAGATAATTTATAATATGTAATTAAGAAACAGTAGTCAAGAGGATTTTATTTTTTTCCTTGTGATTTAGAAAGACCCCTTGACAAAATGGAAAATCAAGGAGGGCAGCAGCACAAATAAAGATCATTATGTATAAGTTAAACATGTGGTACTTTACCAGGAGAAGTTACAATGTAAATATTTAAAGAGAACAGAAGAATGTGAGGGCTCCCAACATAAAATAAAGGGGAATAATAAATACCTTGCAAGTTGGAAAGGTCAAAAGTCTCTCAGACACAGATTAAATTTTCATGGTGTTTTTGCTAGAAATATGACTGTGTTCCCATTACAGAACCATGACCTCAATTAATTTGTGTTCTAAATAAAGGAAAAGCAATATAGAACAGGCTTTTTATTGTTGCAAAATAAAAATAAGTATGCTAAGAATCTTCTATACGCAACAGACAATTTATAAAACTTTATGAATATTAAGTTTTTCCTCAATTCTTTTTGCACTTTTAATGTCACAATCTTTAGGAGTAGGAAGATTTGCCATGAAGCATCTGCAAATGTCCAATAGAAAACCACACTAATTTTTTAAAAATTATTTTGTAGTTAAAGAGAACAATAACACTATGCAAGGATATACAGCATCATTTCAAATAAGATAAAACGGGGATCTAACACTGAAATAACCTGACTTCAGTGGGATGGTTCCTGTGTATAAGGATACTTTTGTTCTAATCCAGGTAGTGTTGCTGCCTTGGGCAATACATTGCAGAAGACAAAGAATTTCACTATTGCAGTCAGTGCTACAATACTAAGACATCAAGAACACTAACCTCAGCCAAATCTTTTAAAGTTGATGTTTTTTAGCTCAGTGTTTTGGCTTTCTCAAGGGCATATCCCTTTTAACGCTAATTTATTTGCAGTCTTTTATCTCCATAGGAAGAATCAATGCCATTTAATACTCAAACCTCCTGGAGGGGAAACAGCAGAAGCTGGGTTAGGTAAAGTCCAGAATGAACTTTCAATCAGCATAGCATGAAAATATACAAAGACCCTGAATTAATTTCTGCCTCCTCACAACTGGTAGCCCACAGCCTGAAAATTACTTTTCTCTGGCAACATTTTCTTCAAAAGAAATGTGTAACAGTCCAGTGTCTTCCCTGCTTCTGCACAGTCCTGTGCTTACCAGCCATTTCACTCTGACAGAAAGGAGTAATAGGGTGGCTCTCTTGTAAATGTGAGTGACCCAGTGGAGATCACTGGGCTAAGCTAGCAAGGCAGGGGCACAACTGAGATTCCTTTACTAGCCCAGTGGTTTGAAAGGAAGCCTATCACATACAGCAAGGACTACAGCAGTAAAAGTTGAAACTAGAGTTTGCAGGTGACATTCCAGAACTGGAAATGGTATGGTCTGGCAGCATTGAGTTACACATGTTTTGCCATAGGTGTTCATTAGCACATATATATAATGATTCAAATAATGAGAAGTACAAGGGGAATATTTCCAAGTGCTAGATTCAGCTTAGTGGGAGTATTTTGTCAAGGGTGCCTTTACAGACAGTGGAGGAGAGCAGCTTGATAAGGCTGATTGCAAGCATCTAAAATTAGATTTTTATTCTGAATCAGCTACAGAAGGAATCACTCTTTTAAATGGCTGTAAACAAAACCTACACAGGCCACTTTGGATAATGCAAAAGATAGACTTTGTGAATACTTTATGCAGTCTCCTCCTTAAGTCTCATAATTTGGGTATCTTGGCTATAGCTTTGGGTTTTATTTACTCTGTTGTCATGCATTATTTATTGAAGGAGAGCACTCATTGTGCTGTTGAATTCCTTGGAAATAATTTTCAATTTTAAACACTTGACCTATAAAGGCTTTTCAGGCCAGCAGGGTTTTGGTAGTGGAGGGCTACAGGGGTGGATTCTATGAGAAGTTGCAGGAAGCTTCCTCCTACATCCAGCAAAGCCAGTGCCAGCCGGGTCCATGAAAGACCCACTGCTGGCCAAGGCTGAGCCCATCAGCCATGGTGGTGGCACCTGTGGGATAACAGACTATGGGGGGAAAGCTGCAGAAATACAGCCAGAGAATATGTGAGAGGAGCAGCCCCGCAGACACCCAGGCCAGTGAAGAAGAAGAGAGAGGCAGGAGGTGCTCCGGGGGCTGGAGCTGAGGTTGCCCTGCAGACCATGGTGAGTCAGGATGTGCCCCTGCAGCCCATGGAGTTCAGTTGGAGCAGATGTCCACCTGTGGCCCATGGAGGACCCCACACTGAAGGAGGCTGCACCTCCATGGGAAGCCTGTGCCTGTTCCTGGCAGGACCTGTGGGCTCATGGAGAGAGGAGCTCACTCTGGAGCACATTTACTGACAGGACTTATGACTCCATGGGGGACCTACTGGAGCAGCCTGTTCCTGAAGGGCTGCACCCTGGAAGGGACCAATGATGGGGCAGTTTGTGAAGAACTGCAGCCCATGGGAAGGAATCACATTGAAGAAGTTTGTGGAGGACTGTCTCCTGTGGGAGGGACCCCACACTGGAGCAGGGGATGGGTGTGTCGAGTCCTTCACCCAAGGAGGAAGAAGCAGCAGAGAAACTGTGATGAGAAGTCTTAGGATGAACTGCTGAAGTGTCCAGTGTCTGTGTGAAAGGGTTTTGCATTGTCTGTAGTAAAAAAACTTTGGTAACAATATAGTTAACACTGTTGTTATATAGAATAACTCTGTAGTTGTTTTCTATTAAAAAAAACCCACAAAAACAAACAAACAAACTCAAACCAAAGCTAAACAAAAAGTGAAAAAATGGTGGAAAAAATACCATTATAGTATGAGGAAATTCTGATTATTGTAGTGGTGTGACTTAGGATAAGATGTAATATACCCATACTATTTCCATATACTGTCAAAAAAAGGAAATCTCGCTGATTATCTCAGATATAAATGTTTGTTTCTTACCACTTGAAGCAAACCCAAAAGTCCACCTGCATGTGGTGTAAGGAAGGCCTGTTTGCAGATCCTTGTCTCTGACTCTGCTTACAGGCTCATCCAGTGTTTATAACTTTAGTCTTACTGTTCTTGAGACAAGACCTTTGTTTCATTCCTGGCTGGGAAACCCACCAAGATCTATGTATTTTTAATTTGAATGTAAATACACTGGTTGAAAGGTGTGTTGTAGTAGTGTCTGTACTCTCTACACTAATAACACTCTTGTCATGCTCACTAATCCTTCCTTTCATTGTGCCAGAAGTCTTTCCTATGCAAATCAAGTCACAGGAGCACTTTAACATGTAAATCACAATCTGCCTCACATGTGAGGAATTGATGTATTTTAAATTCCTTGTCTGTGGAGAAGTAATGAATGGTACTTATTTAATATAGACTACTAGACTAGGTGCATCTCCAGTACTTAGTAGCACTCTGTACCAACTCTAATATAGTGCTCATGGTTTTGAGAACATGAAAGAGAAGGACCAAAAATCGATGCTAAATGTATTTATTTTCCTCTTTTCATCAGTAGTAATGCTGATAAAACATTTAGTGGTCTAGGATTTTTGCTGAGAATATGGTACTGTTCTTTCATTGTGGAGTGAATGCTTACTTCTAGAGGAAAATGTTACTGAATACTTATATGTAACTGAATCTAAAACATTTCACATTAAAAAATGAAAAATAGAAAATTGGTCAAGTCAGAAGAGAGCTGATTCGCCAAATGACAATATGGTATCTGCAAATCAGAAGCAGAAAAAGTTGGAGAAGCTAAATTTGTGAAATTTAACCGTGTAGAAATTACCAAATCTGAATAATATGCAACCTGGTGTATAAAAGGAATGAGAAAAAATATATGACCCTTTTTTTTTGGTGAAAATTTAAGTGAACTTCAGAAGAAGGTGGGAGTTTGTGAGGGAAAAAACACCCAATACTAAAACTGGTATCAAAATGCTGTGGAGTGTACTTATCAGAGAAAGGTCACAGATCCTGTGATGTATATGTGACCATATCAATATGAATGTATTATGCTAAAGATACCTAAGATAATTTGTCTAAAAGATAGAATTTTTCTTTACCAGAAAAAAATAGAAGGTTTGTTTCAATTTGATTTAAGTCAAAAACTGTAATTTAACCTAGTGATTTAACATATGATAAAGTCATTGCATGCTTTGTTCTAGCCATTTTCTCTGTTTGCAGTGTGGTCTATTCTATTTTTAATAGTTAAGAATTCATTTCTACCTAAATTTGTATGTCATTCTGCATTCCCTGTCTGTTTACACTGAAGAATGACACATGGAATGAGGTTAGTTTTAGAAAGATGAGATTTTTATTGGTGAAGAACACAGTTAGGCCTACAGGGTTTATAATTACAGAGAATATAAATATTTAGGCACATTTTGTGGTGCAGAATTGTAAGTTAACTTTTTTCAGCACTTAAAATGTAAAGATTTCCTTTAAAAAAATGCACACCAAAATCAACAATGTGACTTTTCTGAAGTTTTCCTTTTATCTTTTATCTGAAGACAAAAGTGTGATGCAGTACTGTTTAGGAGATCAGAAAACCATTTACAAGTGGAAAGAATCTGATATATCATGCTTGGAAGGCTGGAAGAATTAAAAGTATTTAACAGGTTCTGAGAAGCATTATGCTCAAACCATCTGAGAAGGAAATTAAGTCCATGTAAAAGTAAAATCCAGATAATCTTTGGAATTATATCTATATCTATCTATCTATCTATCTATCTATCTATCTATCTATCTATACATATATATGTTTAAATGAATAATTTTACCATTTTCCCCTATGCCCTCTTCCTCTACCTGAAATATGGAAATAGTCCCCCTCATCTGTTAATGGTATGTAACCAAACCCACAATATTTAATTTTCAGATCTTCTCTAATTTTCCAGACTAAGAAAACATAATGATTTTTTTCAGAAACACTTTGAGAAATGAGAACCAGTTCACTGAATGTAAGTGTAGAATATGAAGGACTACATCCAAGTAGGTAATATCCCTTTATGAAGAGAAATAGGTGTTTTCAGGGCATGAATCATCTGTTTCTAAAGTAGGTCAAAAGATTTGTGCCTTCAAATGCCCATTTTTCTTCTTTGACTAAAAATGGAATTTCAGTTGAATGACTCAAATGATTCAGACAACATAGGTGTCTAAAATGAGGTGAAAAGCATATTGCCCATAATTATTTCAACAAAATTATTAATTTGAAAAACACTTTTATAAAGGTGAAGTTGCATTATCATCTCTCACTTGCCATGCAAGTATGTGCAAGTACATAAAACATTTTTCTGTTGGGCTACAGCATATTTTAAAATTACTAGTCAAAACAATAAAATTTAAAATTATTAGGTTGGATAAATTATTATATTAATCATTCTCTAAAGCCTTCTCTGGTATAAAGGCTTTTTCCCCCATTTGGCTAAAAACGAAATGTAGAACGTGCATCTCTCTCGCTCTCTTTTTCTCACACATATAGTACTCTTTCTGAAATTGTTTGAACTTGCACAGACAGCTGACCAGTTGTTCCTGTTTCTTTGCTCTTATAGGAAACATGCTTGAGATTTTTACCTCCTCCCTCTTTTCTCCATGTAGCAGCTTTACATAGATGAATGTGAGCAAACAGAATCCTCAAAGACCATCTTTTCTTCTCTGACCTCTGTGGTCTAGTGGCCACAGAGGTCAGATTTATCTCAGGAAACTTAGGTCACCACTGCAATTTTCTGTAGATTAAATAGTTGCTCTAGCCTTCTTTTGTAATCACTAGTGAGAAATAGGTGTTTTAAGGCATTATTAAATTAAATATTAAATTCCTGTAGGTGAATCAGTCCTGAGAAGTACCTTCTTCTCATTCATTGGAAAGAAACTTAATATGCCAATCTCAGTGGTGAGACAACTATACATTTCTCACCAAAAATGATCCAAGGAGCAAACTCTTGAACAGGAATTAGTGCTATCTATGTTCTTGGCTCTGTATTTGAGTCAGGTTTCCCTTGCCAGAGAGACAGAACATGTACAGGACTGAATAGGAATTGGGCCCAATGTCAATTAGTCTTGGGAGCCAGGACTTGTTTTCTTACTTTGGCCTACACATGAATGTTTACTTAACAGATTGTCTGCATTTAGTCAAAAGAATCCCACTTAAGGTCTTTCATTGTATTTATAGTATCCCGGACAACAAGGCAATGTCAAAATTGCTTAGTTTCCCAGAGGGAAAAAAAAAAAAGAAAAAGTCAATTCACTCTGACAAGCCTCTGGGGAATTTTTGTGTGATATCCTAAATTCATACACTACTACTACCCTAAATTAAGCCTGTCTTAAAATATGGTATCTATAAGAAACAGACCTTTCTTTGCCTCAGTAATTGCAAGCATGGGGAAAACCAGAAAGAAATGCAAGACTGAAGTAAACCAAAGACATTTAGTGACATGGAATGGTTGTTGTATGTGTGATGTATTATTAAGAAATAACTTGGAAAAATGACTGTTAGGGTACAAATAAATTCACAGTTGCCGAGTTTTGGCTGCTCCTGGCATGACATTTTCCCCTCTCTTTAATATGCCAGTTCATACAGAGCTGTGATTAGGTAATAAAATGCATAGCATCTTCAAATAAACAGCTGAGCACAAGCGTGGCATCCAGTGGAAATTTAAACTTTGGTCGTGATGCAGTAGTTAGAAATGTTTGAGAATCATACCTTCGTACATTGCAGTACTGTAGATAGTAATCTCATTTTTTCTCTTTATGTGCCATCCTACTCTTGTGATGTATGCCAATTTCTTAATTTAACATTTTTACAGTACTTCTCTGGTGCTGACTGATTCTGTTTAGTTAGATGCTTCTTAAAAGCACAATAAGATGATATTTTGTGCCCTTTTCCCTAACATTTATGGCAAAATTATAATGTTAGTAATCCACTGTTTTTCCACAGTTATTTAGTGTTTTTCCCCTTTTGCTGTAAAACAGAGCTGAAAAAGATTTGATAATCCCCCTGAGAAAGGTATTTTTTGCCTTCCATTAGAATTCTTCAGAGTTTGACTTTATTAGGATACCTGTTTCATGTTAAATGCATAATGCTTTTTAAAAGTAATTTGAAAAAGTTGCTATGAATGTTTTCAATTTTCTTGCAGAGATGTTCACACTCCTGTGTATCCAAAACGAGAGTGAAAAACACAGTGGTGAATTTTCATTCCATTCTCTTCTAGGCAAATCCTAACTGCTTGCAAAGATACCTAAAAGAAATGCTGTGGCTTTAGAAGCCATTTAAAGGATCTTTTGTAGGCCAGTTGTAGTGTATGAAAAGGTGGTGACAGTATAAAGGAGTGACCTTTATTTATGATCTTTAAATGCTCTTGATATTTTCAAAATAAGTTTCGCAGTTTCAGTGATCTGGTGGAAGGGTTTTGTTTTGTTTTATTTTGTTTTGTTTTGCTTTGTTTGCTAGTGTTTGAAGGTTTAGAAAATATAAGGTCAATAAGGGACTTGTTCTGACTCTGTACCCCTTCATTTCTGCTGATATGAGCGGTACTGAGACTTCTGCCCTTTATAGTAAATAGGGTTGGGTTTTTAAGAGCACAGTATAGCATGCACAAAATTTTTGAGCCTGTGTTTTTCATGTTTACATCTTTAAAATATAATATGCTGTATACTCTCCAAAAGACACAGAGGGCAAAGAAAATGCCATCCAAATAAATGCACGCCAAAGTACATTTACTAGATCCTTCAAAACCATGCTCTAGTTTTTTCATTTATCTCTTCTTTAGATTAATTCTCTTAGTGTCTGCTTATATACACGTATGAGTTGTTAAGGAAAAGAAGTGTGTAAGAA
The DNA here is from genome assembly GCF_037042795.1 of Molothrus aeneus. Classification (NCBI taxonomy): domain Eukaryota; kingdom Metazoa; phylum Chordata; class Aves; order Passeriformes; family Icteridae; genus Molothrus; species Molothrus aeneus. Next base: position 59,667,129 of record NC_089647.1, on the reverse strand, counting down.
GAGAACTTTGTTTGTGTTGTCACAGTTTGATGTCTAGTCGTCAGTCTATAAATCTTGTCTAGTTTTGATTTTTTTTGTTGGGTTTCTAAAAATCATTGTACAATGAGAATATATGTGTTCGTACATATTTACTTATCTGTGTATATTTTAGTAAGGGGATTATTTTGCCTGGGCCAGCTGGAGGACACCTGCTTGTCAACATGAAAATGTCTCTGCACCTCTTTGCTGCCAGCATGGTGTTAGAGTGGATTTCTGTGAAAATAAGCTCTTTACTGTATTCATATTTGCCAGGTCTCAAATGATTCAATAATAGTATCACCTTATGTAGCTTGGAACAACTATGCCATTTTTGGGTGAACAAAGTGCTATTGCATTAATAAAACCAGCAAAAGTGCTGTTCATTATATTTTAACAAATGAAGAATTTAAAATTCATCAGATTGTCATGTGTGAGACAATAACGTCATTTACATATTAAAATGCCCCTGTGGGTGGATTGCCATTGAAAAGATCATTACATAGTAGGGCTGTTTTTCCCCTTCATCAAAATCTCTTTTAAAATGTCTCTTAGAGAAACAAGTGAAGTGAAAACTGTCTTGATTATATATCTCATTTCATTTCTCTTGTCTTTAAAAATCAGAGAAGTTGAAAGCACAATGAAAAAGAAACAAAAAAGAAACCTTAAGAAATAGGAGTAAAAATCCCTGACAGAGGAAAACAGTTATGGAAAGAGGAGGGAAAAGGTGGAGCAGAGGAAGAGAGGAATGTATTCTGAGTTTATCAATACATGACTTGTGTTTGCACAAGCAGAATAGGCCTAAAAAAATTTATGTCAAAACCCAAACTAGAATGATTGTTCCAAGATCAGCTACTGTCATGTGTACAAGGTCAACAAAAGAGAACCTATTTATTCTACAAAAAAAAATCAATTCTAGGAGTGCATTTTTCTTCTCTGCTGATCTATTAAAAGTACAAGAACAATAAAATAGCGTGGTAGACAAAAAAGGACTAAAGTATGTAATCTGTAGTCCTACAGCATGTAGAAGACTTTGAAAGAAATTTTTGGTATAGCAATCAGTCATGCATCTCAGATTTTGTACGCTAGTAATTGCAGAATGATTGCTTTTGCCTGACATATAAATGCTAACACTGACAGTTCTTGGAGTTAGAATTTCCATCTGTAAAACATACCCACAGATATGGATGTCTGCATGCAAGTTTAGTCGTTGGACCTCCATAGAACTGATGCTACAAAAGTGTAGACAAGTGCTTACACATCTAAACAAATGTCCATGCATGTCTTTTAGACAAAAGAAGATAATAATTTGAAAATTAGACAATGAAGACCTACATTTTCTCACAGATTTACTTCATGGCAACACTGCACACACTGGTGAATTTTGATTGTCAGTATGGCTGCAATGTTTTGTTCGGTGTGGGGTTTTTTGTATGGCTGTTTTTGGGTTTTTTTTGTTTGTTTGGTTGGTTGGTTTTTTTGGTTTTTTTTTTTTCCTTTCACAGAACAGGCTGCAGTGCTTTTTCTGTGATTTATATCCACTTCCTCTGATGAAGCCATACAATGATGTTTTGCAGAATGAAGCTTGAAGAATTTCCTAAACTGTAGCCTATGGTCTGCCTATGACTAGCATCAAAGTCTTGCTTTTTCTATATAGATTGCTGCTGCTGACATAATCCAGCCCTCTTGTTTTTCTTTTCTCCTTATACATCATACTAAAAAGAAAAAAAAATAGGATTTGAGATAACAATTTACTAACGTTATGGTCTGATGAAAATGATGGCCACTGTATAATCATTAGTTAGTTGTTAGTGGTCAATGTGAACAGAGGGTGGTCCATGAGACAGATTCAATCTTTAAACACATTCTAAAAAGAAGTTTCTGGAAACTTTATCTTTTAAAAATTAAATTGAAGCTGACAAAATGTCTCTGTGCTGGCTGCCACAAATTCCTAAAGCCTCTAGCTGCTGATATAGAGATTTTTTTGAGATTGTATATTCTTGAGGCAAGTTTAATAAAAACATTCTGGTTTTGTATAATCAATCTTTTTGTCTGTGTATTTGCTCTGATCCAAAACCTATTAAAGTCAATTAGAGTGACTGTGTAAATGAAATGATGCAATGATAATGTAGGAGTCATTGTGCTGTGACTTGCATTAAGCTCTAAGCCAGCTTCTTGTAACTCAGCTATTTCCATAAACCTCAGCAGATTTGGACTGACCGAGTGATCATTCAGTTAATGAAAATGTCATACTCTATCTGTTGATAAACCCCTCTGTGAAATAGTTTCTAATAGTAGAGAGGATTTTCCATGTCTTTTCCTCTAAAATTCCTTTTGTTTGTTGATAGTGGTCTGTATCAAGTAGCAGTGATATTCTTTGACTTGTTATGAAATGAAAATTATACTTAATATTAAAATTATTATTGATATTATATTGATGACATAAGAAATTAATAAATCTTTATTATACTGCTTTGGCTTAGGACATTAATACTTGACATAAATTCTGTCGAGTACATACTTAGGAAAAACTGGGGGTATTTGCCTCCCATTTTAAAGAAAATAATACTTAATTTAAATTGGCTGTTCCTATTTTAAAATCTGACATTTCCTCTTAGGAGAAAACATGATATATACATGGATGGAGAAAGAAAAAATAGAAGTTAATAAGAAGTGGATTATGAAGATGGATGTCAATTAATTTGCTAAAAGATTGCAAGCATGTGTGAGAAGATCACTGCTACTGCCACAGGGTTTCTAGGATTTTAAAAATATTTGGTTTTTGTTTGTTTTTATTTTTTCCAATGTGGTACAGTCAAATGTTTTTCTGTTGGTTTAGCATTGATTTTAACGTGAAATTAAAATGTTGAGGAGGTAGAAGAGTAAATGGCAAAACTGGAACACAGAAGATTGATAGAACAATAGAAAAAAAGATAGGGAGTACTAGAAAGAAGGCTGTTTGCATTTGTTTTTAGGGAACATACTGAAAGAAATTATGTTATTTGGTTTTCCCTCTTAGTTTATTCTATAACTGTTGTTTAGTTACCAAGAAAGGAGCAAAAACCAAAAAGCAGAAAACAGCATTGTTATCTTGGGGTGCTAACGAGGACTGAAATTCCCTAAAATGAGAAATAAGATGCCAAATGAATTAATAAATGCTTTTTTAAAATAGCCACACAATTTTTCTCTCAGAACTATCCATCAGATCAAGAATGCAATAGTGTAAGATTTGTGTGAATGCATGCACCCATCCCACTGTAACAGCCCTGTGGTCTTGGTGCTCCAGCAGTTCTGTAACTGTGTCTGGACATGTGTCCATGTAGTTAACAGTCCTAATTCAATAACCACCCTTTTTATTTGTTTCATCCAATTTTTTGGGTTTTCTTTCAATAACAGTTTTACTCCTGTCATGTAATTTTCTAAAATGGAATTTATTGTCACAATTGTGATTTCTTTTTTTTTTTTTTGAAAGCAGAAGTGGTTTAATTAGCTCCCATGAAAGTAAAGTTAGCCCCAATCGTCATATACTCAGAAATTGAAAATCATTATATTTTCAAATCTTTCTGTGATCTTCAGCCTAGCTACAGTTCACTTCAACCTGCTTAGGACTTCTAACTCACTATTCTTCAAATACAAAGATCAAAAGTGTTGCAAGCAGCTGTTACTCATGTCACATACTTCAGATAAGGAAAAGTTAAATATTTGGTCTGAGCTAGATGCTACACTATGGAGCCAACACACTTGGTCTCCAAAGTGTCTTCTCTCATTCCAAAACGTTTAGGCCTGTTGTTCTGAATGTAATTTTTAATAGAGAGTTTATTCTCTTTAAGAAGGATTATTTTTCTTCTTTAGCTCTGAAATGAAGCTTCAGTTAGATGCATGTTTCTTAGGTAGCTACATCTAAGTGAGAAATCCCATTGCTCAGGAAGGATTTGAGGGAGCATGTATCTACCATAAAGCATCAATATTGCCTTGAATAAGATTCCTCATAATTTCCCAGTCAGGAGATTTTCCCTCAGTGTTGTAATTGCCACAGGAAAAAAATTCCTGAGAATTATCAGCCAGAGGCAGAAGCTAAGGAGCACCTTGCAGCACCTTAGAGTCCTATTTCTTGTCCATGGAAAGCACAAGCTTCAGTCTCTTTCAAATATTTTTATAAATTACCTTCAAGAGATTCTAGGGTACCATTGGAAGTACAAAAAATATTAGAACAAAAAATATTAGAACAAGACAGTAAGCTGTATTTTTCTTTCAGTAATAATCTTATTTCACACTGGGTAAGATTGAGTGCTGCTAGCAAAGCTTCTGCCTTTACTATGACCACCTTCTGCTCATCTAGTACTGCTGCTGTGCTGATACTAGGGGGGTCACTCATTCATTCCTTTAATAAACATCCTGTCTGAGCAGGAAAAACAAGGGCCACAGTACATATTCTATATTATTTAAATTTATCTTTATAATCTTACTTACATTTGCCTGTTATCAAGGAAATGGCATGAAAACGAAGACACAAGCAAAATATGCCAAAGCTTCAAAATTTGAGTCAGGACATTTTTTGGCAATGTAGCAAATTTGGACTAATTATTGTACAGTGCCAAAGGCATTCTCGTCAAAAGTATGATGAAATTCTATCCTCCCACATTCCCATTAATTTACTTTTACCTCTGCATAGCTTCTGCTAATGTGACTGTGATTCTGTTTTAACAGAATATGAAAAAAACCCTGACCCACACCACCTCAGGAGAAATTATTGAAGTTTTTCTGCAAAACTCTTCAAAATTTTTAGTGTGTGTATAGAATATATATGGTCAGAACTGCAACATCTTCGAAAGTGACTGTTGCCTTCACTGAGATAGGATAAAATTTTGTGGGGGGAGTTAGATGTATCCCAGTCTTTTTCATATATATTCCTTTAGGGGCACTGGGGGTCCTGAGAGAGCAAAGAAGGGACATTCCATACATCTAACAATTCTGACTGGTGTTTATTTCTGTAGGATCCTCAGAGAACCACAGAATACCAGATTAAAAGTCACACCAAGGATCACCTGGTCCAAGTCTTCTTGGAAAAAGTGTGATCAAAACGAGATGACCCAGCACCCTGTCCAGCTGAAACTTAAAAGTGTTGGGTGTTGGGGAATCCACCACTTCCATTGAGAGTCAATTCCAATAGCTGATTGTTCTAATTGAGAAAAATTTTTAAATTGGAATCTCTCCAGGAGGAACTTGTACCCATTACACCTCACCTTTTCCCTATGACTCCTTGTAAAAAGAGACTCACCATTTGAAGATGTTTTTTTGCTTCTTCTCATCTTGAGACACAGCTAAGGAATGTTTGTTGCTGTTTTGTTGTCCTGTTTTATTCCCCAGTTGCTTGCAATGGGGTTGCCAATTTGGACCCCTCTCTGGGGTCTGTTTAAAGCCAACCTCACCAAGATGGCCAGTCCTGCTACCACAGGCTAAGATAGGTAAAAATAAAAGACTATTGTTTCTGCTTTTTGGCATGGAAACCAAGTTTAATTTGCTCCTATATAATATTTGTCACGCAGAAGAAAACATATAACGATTAAGTTAGCATGCTCAAATAGAGAATAAAGAAGCAGGGAAAAAAAAAAAGAAAATATATATACCTAAAAAATATCTCCCCTGAATTCATATATTTTTAAGCATCACACTTAGTAATAAAATAAAGATTTTCATTTTACTTGTCTCCTAATCAGCTATCAGAAGAAACTCCCAGAAGATTTTGTGTTGAAATTCAAAGGCTTCATGGGCTGCTGAAGCTGCACATACTTCTATAGAAGATAGGAATTATATGCCTTACAAGCCAAGATTTTGCTGGTGCCAACTGGGGCAAGCTGTACAGTTGCTGTGTGAGATATCTGTAATAAAATTTTACTCACCTAGGGGGACAGCTGAACCACAGTTTTCCATCCTTCTTCTGTCGCTGTTGCTGTGTGTGTGATCTCTAGTGCATCATTTTTTCTGTTGACATAAACATAGCTTACCAAAGAAGTGTCTTCAGTAAATATTTTAGAGCAGGCTAATACAGTTTCTATCTCAGTGCTTCTTTAGAATTGAGTTCCAGGCTTCTGAGTGACACCAAAGAAAACAAAACCATTTTGTTTCAGTGAATGAAATAAATGAAATACACTAATTGTATGAAACTCAAATAGTGGCAGCTGAGGTTTCCTCACACCTCACACCCTCCTTAATTTTCTTTTGAGGGAAGACTTCACAGCAGCAATTTTAGATGTGCAGCTGAAGCACAAGGGTAATTTCATTTGACTGTTGAAATAAAACAGCACTGACACATACTTGGGTGGAAAAGCATAGAGGGAGATTGTAACCATACTGAGGCTATCTCACTTGAAATATAGAATTCCTCTGCCAACAAACAAGCAAAGAAAAGTTTTTGATTTGCTGCACTGTACTTAAAATCAAAGTCTTTCTTGGATTTTATGGATTGAACCTCTTACGTCATTGGAAGCCAGTTTTAATTTACCAAAATGGCCTCTGAACTCTAAAGAGCTGGAAGATAGGATGCAATTTGTGACAGCTAAATAACTTGCACAATTTCTCAGCTTTTCAAGAAAATCTACACAGACACATATCTCAAACTGTTTTTACTTTTAGGCATTCTAAAGATAGATGGAATGATAATGACTTACATGTATCACCACACTTTTCATACAGAAAGATTAAAAATATATGTCATAAAATGAACATATAAAATAGCTCGAAAAAGGGCAGGCCCATAGTCACATCTCTATTATAAATTCAGTAAGTGCTAAACAATGACCACCGCTACAAAAAATGCATAATGGAGACTAGAGAAGAATATTGTATCTAATTGAAAAACTGCAGCAGGGAAATCTGGTTTGTGTTTAATTACTCACACTGAAATTTTTCTCAGTTCTACCCAGGTTCTGATGCAGCCCTCATCCAGGCAATATGTGAGTATATTCCAGAAGATCATTAATTGATGTAACTAGCATTTGTCACATCTTTTTCTCACTCCTTTTTTCAAGTGGAAAATTATCTGAAGTTTTTTGACCTAGGAAGATGCATATACTTTATAATTTATGCCTGAGAAGCCATGGATATTTGTGATTGAAAATAAGATCAAGTGAACTCTTCCAGGATTTGAAATGGCAGCCGCTGAAATTCAGGTAATGATCACAGAATCTGGGAATTTTTTCTGTGCTTTGAGAGGGGATCACAGACAGCTTTATACAAACATATTGTGTTCCAGACTAGAGCTGCTGTTTTGCTTCCTGGTTGGTTTGGCTCTGTGCTTGTTTTGTGTGTGTGTGTCTTGTTTTCAAGCACTGTTTCCTTATTTACAGTAGCATAGGATTGTCACTGTGCAATAATGCAGTAAGATTCATTGGTGTTTACCTCAGAGGAATATATGAACTATGGATAATCACAGAGGCTAGCAGAATTCAGCAATGCTATCAATTGTCAGTATAACAGAATAATAATAAGAGAATAGAATGACTGTATATTGCTATTTTTATTTTACTTTTAGGTTCATGTTACGACGTCCTTTATAGATCTAAGAGTTTTTGAAGAGACTTTCATATTTAACTATATTGCCTTACACCATTTTCATGAGTAACTAAAAACTCCCAATTTACTGGCATAGAACGGTTAATTGTAAGAATTTCCTCGTTGCCAAGAGAATATTTTATTTTTTACTTTATCTTTAGTTTGTCATTGGATGTATGTGACTGTGAGGAATCTATCAAGAAAAGTGAAACTAATTATTACCTTTTCTCCCCTAACATGGTAATTTGAGAAGCTAGTGATGAAGCACTGGAAAAGAAAATGAGAAATTGAAGAGGGCTGCTGGAGGATACAAAGTGATATCAGCCAGATCTAGAAAGAAAGCCTTGAAAAATAGATTTTATGAGATAAACGGAGTAACATGAGATGAAAAAGATCTCATTAATCTCTCATGTTTTTCTCTCTTTACAGATTGAGCACTAAAACAGAAATAATGCAGCTGTTTTGAGATCAGCAGTTTTGTTGCAAATAGAAGTCTGAGGAAACAGTTCAGTGAGCACCAGAGTGTTATAGGGATAAGGATGCAGATTCTCCCTCAGCTCAGCTTTTCAAACCATTCCAGCCTACTGTGATTGTTCCTGAAAGGATAAGAGAGGCAGGACTCCCAGACCCATAAATCATTTAGGAAAGTCTGTTGTATTAAATTTAAAAAGGAGGAAAAAAAACCCCAGTCCCTCTGTTGCAGTAATTCTGCTCCATTGTCGATTTACTCTATTCTTCCTTTAGGATGAGTCCTGCATGCTGTTTGGAACTTGACCATTTGATGGAATGTACCATAGGGAGGATTTTCCTTTGTGTTTAGAAAAACAATACAAAAAATTACAAATTTTTTCATTATTTTTTAATCTAATAAAGATTAGATTAGTAGTGGTAAAAGTTGCAATTCCTTTAAGATCACATTTGAAATTTCTACACTGTTTTAGAATTCTGCCATTAATAGTAGTTTCAAAGGTCAAGGAGAAACTAAGGGTGGATATAGACACTCTGATGATATTGGCAAAATTGTGAATACCTATTCAACTGTAATCTTGTAAAGTGGATTGAGATGTCCTTCAGAACTGCCCCCTCTCTTCTACTCTTGCTCTGCAGTTACTCTCGGAGCCATCCAGACTTTAAGATTCTCAAAATTAAAGCTAATCAAAACCACCTTATCCCTCTCCACTAATTCAGTGTCTGCACTGTCTGTTCCTTACCTCAAAGACATGTAATACTTCTGCAATAGAAATTATCACTGCCTGCCCTGCTCTGAACTGTAGCACCATGACGTTGTTCACAACCAAAGGTACAGGTTTTTAGCATGTTTAGAGGATGTCTGATTATAATGGCACAGTCCGAACCTGCTCTAGCAGGCCAGATGAGAGACGTGATGTGTTCTGTGAGTTAGCTCTTCTGTCTCTGTATTGCTACTGTTGGAACATCTACAGCTGCAATAGACCTTGGGTGTTGATTTTGAACTGGAAGGCTTCAATGGTCCTTTCTACTTGCATTTTAGCAGCCTGCATCCAGGGTTCTCAAACAAAGACTGAATTTTGGGGTGGAGAAATTTCAAGAGTCTTGGACCTTTTATCATGTAAGTAAGCTCACACTTTGTGCTAGTGAGAGACATAAGTCAGTATATTTTCTATTTAATGCTCCACAAAGTTGTGTTACAGTGGTTTCTAGGTGAGGAGGCACATCTATATATTGTAACTGTGAACTTGTTTTGGCTTGATCTGTGAAATACAATATGGACCCAGATAAGACAAAGAGTAAGATCCCTTCTGGATGTGAATTGTAAAGCCTATGTTGTCTCAGGGAATGAGAGCAAGAAAAAGGATAATCATGTGCAGAAATTGTGTGAAGAAAAAAGTCTAAAAGGCAAGGAGTTAATGAAATTGTGTGAAACATAAACAAAGGAAATGAATTTTAAGAATTGTCAGATTTTGAAATAGATTTTCACCAAGAAATGTAAGATTTCTTGAACAAGAAATGCTGTATCACATTTAATTCAGAGAATTTAATGTATAATTTTCTTTCTTGTCCACTAGTTTCAGGTATTTTCTCTATAGAGATTTGAATGAATACAAAATATGTCATTCATTTCAATTGGAGAGACACAAGAGACAGCTGCTTCAATGCTCCTCTCTTTTAAAAAGAACAACTCTGATGCAGATTCTCGTCTGGCAAGCATATCATCATTCTTAAATGGTGTTATCACACTCATCCTCTCCTTTCCCCTTTATATGGATCTTTAGAATAGACAGAATGTTTTAACCTTTGGAATTTATCACAATGGCTGTTCTTGCCTTATCAATTCTAGTGGGCTGAGCTCTCTGTATCTGCATGGAGATCTTTCCTGTCTTTTTGCTTTTCTCACATTTCAAGAAGCCTGTCTTGTTGCAAAACTCTTGTTAGAAGACATATATAAATGTTTTTGGGTTTCTAATCTGAAAAAGAAATGGCCACACTCTCTGGGAATTAAAATTAAGTCTCCAAAGGAAATAATTCTCCTTTAGAAAATCCAGATGTCTAAAGAAAGATTATTATCTCTGACATGATCCCATCCCTACCATGCCATTTACTGTTTTTCTTTTCTCTTTGGATTTGATCATATTTCTACCAGAACATTTAGTTTTATTTAAATGCAATGACACAAACATTGCTAATCTGGTTTCCCTTCATTCGTTTGTGTACTTGCTGTCAACAATGGTTTTATCAGCCATCAAAATCTAATTGAAATGGCAGTGCTGCATGTAGTCATCCAATAATTACAAAATAAATAGACTGAACTTTCAAATGCATTTAAAAAAAAAGCCCCTAAAGTGACATAAACAGAATAAGGTAATTAAAGAGCTCCCTCTATGATTTTTAATTCTTTTAAAATGCATATTTACCTGAAGACATCACTTCTAAGCTCCAGAGGTAAGTTACTATGCCTTGTTTCTGTATTTCTAAAAGAAGACTGGCTGGATGGAGTTAATTTGGAAAATTGTTCTAGTAAATAGTACAAAAAAGCACTTCATCATCGTACCACCAAACTGCAGTAATACACACATGACAGTTAATAATAGATTATAAAAAGCAGTGCCCTTTATCATCTGAACACCAAATCTTTAGAGGCTTGCAAATAGAGCAGCCTGTTCAGTGATTGTAGAAATGTGACGTCAAAGGACTGCATCTTATTTGAAATGTCTTCATGTTACTCTAGATACTCCACGCCCTATCTTTGAAAAAATCAGGGCTGTGCATTGTGGTACACAGACAACAGAGTTTTGCCTTAATGGAAGCTATACAGCAGTATTATATTTAAACTTTTGGAAGAAAGGGTAACAGAGCTCTCAAAATAAGCCCTGGTCATGAATGTGCACATATATATATATAGTCCTATGATGGGTTGGCATAGCAACTATTTCTTAGAACTCTGTTGCTGCCTAAGTAAACAGCTAAAGCACCGAGAATGTCTCAGCTAAGCTGTGCCCGTCTGTAGTACCAGCATGTGCTATACACAAACATCTCCTTCCAAAGATGTGGATATTCCAACGCTGCTCATTTATGCTGCCATTGTTGTCAGTGTTTTTATCAAAAACCCTAATTTTATTACTGATCTCATGATGTAATTTATCTAAAGATTCTAATGGTTTTTTTCAGTTCTGAACTAAGATTGGCATAAATAGTCTCACCCTGGACACTTTTTTATGCACTTAATTTGTATAATTTTGATGGCATATTTTTCTGAATGCCAGCAAAAGCTAAATGTGATCATAAATTAGTCATGGCAATCACTTAAATGAGCAGCATACCAGATTGTACATATCATGAAAAGCTATTCCATAATTCAGGCTTTTTATTCGTATTTGTGGCCATTTTTATTAATTGTGTCACCCTAACATGTTTTTTAAATGCTAATCACTTAGGCTGGTAGCATTTCTTAACTGTAAAACATACCTTTAAATGTATATCATCTGGTCCTGAAAAACAATTGAAGCTTGTGATCCTTTAAATAAAGATACATTTATGAATAGTTTGTACTGAGTTTACAAAATGGTTAATAATTTATAATGAAGTCTAACTGATTCGTATGTGTCTTATAATCAGTTCAAACACCTATCAACATGGTTATAATTATCTGCAGCAGATGGTTCTAATGTCTGTAATATACTGGTAAACTATTAATAAATACTGTATAGATGGCAATAATCTGCTCATTAGAAGTTACTATTGATAGATAAAAGCTCCCTACTATTCTGTTTGAATCTTTAAAAAATGACAAACCATTTTAGTTAATAAACCTTTGCAATCCATTTATCCATTTCTAATGAATGAAAGAATGTTTCAATTAGTAAATTCTAAGTGTCTGATTCCCAGCATGGAATGTTAGATTCTCTTTGATGTGGTTTCCCTGAACATTTTTCTCTGCACCTGTCTCCCTAGTGAATTTGACAATTCATGCCATCAAGGCTCAATAACACACTCTCCTCTCCTTGTGCTTTAATTTTTCTTTCCTAGGATCCTCTTAACAGTGTTTTGTGCTTTAATTTTTCTTTCCTAGGATCTTTTTAACAGTACTCTTCTTTCTCCTGCTTAGAAAGGTGCAATTCATGGGCAAAAGCCCTCACATCCCACCTGAGAGCATTTGGGCACAGAGGATGGTAGGGAACCAAAATTGTTTTGCTCCTTCTCTGATGTATTTATATATTCTACAAGATACAATGCCTAAAATGCATCACTACAGCATTGAGAGTGAATACAGTATTGTTTTGTGGAGGGATTTGTCTCACTTCACATTAGTCCTTCCTAGTCTCTTTCAGTAAACGGCCTCTGAAGTCAGTGGGGAGAAATAAGCATCTCTGAATAGGCACATGAGATCTTGGGAGAGGTGTCTTAGTAGATTTGCTGAATCAGCCTCTGGAATGGTTTAGTTCTCAAGCTTCTGCTGACTATGGAAAGAAGTTGGCAACATGCTTTGGCTGCATACCAAATTCTAGATAATTGAAATTAAGTGATGTGAATATGCCACTTGTGTGTGCTTCAGCTAAAGGTTAAAAATCCTAAATTATGTGTAAAGTATCTATGCACTTATATGTGCACCAGGTATCAAAACTTCCATTGGAGTTGATAGTGGTCTGTCAACACACCAGCCTGGAGACTGAAGAATAGCTATCCTCTGTAAAACAGGCAGATCTATTCCTTCAGATGAAAACTCTTGGGATTTCCTTGGCTGAGTTGGCTATATTTCTAGTGATTGTAATAGGATTTTGTGCTTCTACGATACGTGCCTTTTCAAGCACGAAACATTAACTGAAAGGATCTGAAATTTGTCACTCATGTCCAAATAGCCTTCTACAATGAAGAAATAATCTATGTTGACTTGCAAACAAAATGCCAAGTTATAGTTATGGCTGTGTTTTTTTCCAAAGCCTGCTGAGACACGGTGTGACTTCATTGTCTTTTGTCCAATACCCTAAAAACCTTTAGCAAGCATAGTGTCCTGTAGGCTAGCTTCTGTTTCATCATAAGCATGACAAAGATATTTCTGAGATCTCAGATGTCTTGGTTTAGTGTAGCACTGTTGCAGACCATGCAGTGTCACTGCATTATGGAGGAGCAGGATGCTGTTCCTGTAGGACTTCAGTGTGTACTTGAGGGAATTTATTTTTACTGACCTTGGGGTTATGATTTAGTTGATTTTATATATGATGCTGTGTTTCTCAGCTGATTTGGGCAGTTCCAGTATTCTTGAGAAGCAGACAAGGCTTCTCCCACAGCGTCTGGCTGTCTTGACAGAGTGTGACAGAATGATAAATGTAAGCACTTGTAAATCTATGTCTTGTATCATTTGTTCTTAGATGTGTTGTAGCCCCTACCTTGAAACTGCACATTGCAGACTTAGCTGATGCTTCTGTGTCTCTGCATTTTCTGCATTAATATCAGGCTAGAGATTTCACATTCTTGTTAAGTTACTGTAGTTGTGCACTGCAAGGCTGCTCTGGATAAGAAATCAGCAATGTATTTGTCAGTCTCTTTCATGCTAACACTTTGCAGTTTCAGTAGCATAGTCTAAAGGCTTTCTGTGACTGACAGTGTTTTTTAAAAAGCACTCCCAAGTGATTTATGGGCACTTCCCTACTGGAATATTTTATCTATCTTTCACTATATTGTTTAAATTTTTGCATGCAAACACTGCTCCAAGAATTTTTTTTTATTTTGACTTTTTTGGATTTGGGTGATGCTAGTAATCTGTATGAGTATTGCCCTGTGTCCCATCTCACTAGCATCACAGGAACAACAGTTTCTTGCACATATCTGTGTCTTGATATGTTTAATTGGTCTGTTTTATTGAACTATTTGTGATATGATCTCTTCTTTCAACAGTGGAATCAAAGATTTGCACACACAGGTTGTTTCCCTCTCCCTATAAATACATTTCCTAATTACTAGTATTCTTTGACTAATTAGTATCTCAGGTATAGACATTACTCACTTTGTATCTACTTTTTTAGGTTTGAGGTGTTGGGGAAAAAAGACTGTTCTATGTGACCTATGTTGCAGTGAGTATGGCTCACCATGAAGTCATCTTGTACTTACTCAGTTTTGACTGATTTCCCTGACTCTTGTATCATGCAAAAAAACTTAAAATTGGGGTCTGCTATGCCCTCTACAATACTGTGCCTTTCCAACGTCAGCTATGGTGTAGTTGGATTAATTTTCATTCCAGGGAACATCAGCAGAATGTGGTGAGGTCAACACTTTTGCTACTCAGGAATACTTGCCAATATATCTTTTGAATCTTGGAATTTGGCACCAGGTCTTTTCCCTGTAATTTTTAATTTTTGCTTTTGCCTAGGCAATATTTCATGACTCTAGACATTTGGCAGTGAGCACATTTTGTGTTTTATTCAAATAGCTCGAGTCCATTCAAATGTGGTTTTTGCCTGACATTTCAGTATCTACCACACTACATGGCCAACATGTATTCTCCGACTTTGTAAAAAGATGTCTTTATTTATCTCATCCTTATTGGTCCTTCCTCTTTGGATACTCTTTTTCTTCTAATCCACTTGATATCTTGAAACAAAGGTGCTGTTCTAGCAACATTGCTTCAGCTATCTTCATGTGTAATGTAGAAGAAACCATGTCGGGTATTCTAAAACATGCTAACCTTTGGCAAACAAGTATCACTGTGAGTTTGCCTGCTCTGTGTATTTAGGGTTTCTATGTTTTAAAATTTTGATTACACTGAATCACTGCTCTCAGCCTGACTCTACTAAATTTTTAAATTAACTCCTTTTATCTGAAAATGTTATTCCTGTGATATATAAGACACTTGAAATTCCAACCAATTTCTTTGATTTTGTGCTTGCACTTTTTATTGAAAATATCATATGATTTAAAAGGTTAGCCTGACTACAATCTCTGTTGCTCATGTAATGCTAAGGAAATCGGAAATCGTCACTGAGTGAACTTGCTATCTGCCCTTAAATTGCCTATATTTTCTATTATCTTGTCTTTGCAGTTGGTGATAGTCCACACTATGTAAAAAATTTATTTTTGCTAATTTCCACTGCATTGCTGTGATATATATGCAAAAAACCCAAAACCCCTTTGTATCAATACTTACTTTTTTTGACTTGGCAGACTGATTTCTAAAAGTTTTTCCACCACTGAGCTCTCAAGCGTTCCTTGCAGCCTTCGCTCTGCCCTTTGTTGTGCTTAGCCTTTTAGATGACGTGGCTGTTGCTTTCTGTAGAGCTTCTTTGGGATGCCTGAGCATTTACATTTCAGCTTCTCTGTCTTTCATCTCTATTGCTGGTTTTTCACAGGTTATCTTCTTGTGTTGAACTGATCCCAGGTGGCATCCACCCAGTTGTTCACTCACCCCCATCCTTAGTGGAATGGGGGCAAGAGACAGAGGGTAAATGTGAGAAAAACTTGTGGGTCAAGGTAAAGACAGTTTAATAAGGGAAAAACACCAAGGGAAACATGAGGTGATGCAAAGGCAATCACTCACGGCCTCCCATCAGGAATTTGATGCCCAGTCAGTGTCTCAGCAATGGCTGCACTGGAAGAACGCCCTCCCACAGTTTTACTGCTGAACATGACTTTGCACGGTTTGTGATATATTCTTGGTCAGTTTGGGTCAGCTCTGTGCCCTTCCAGCTTCTTGCCCACACCTCAGCTCACCTGCTGCATAGGTCAGAGTGAGAAGCAGTAAAGATCTTGACATCGTGCAAGCACTTTTCAGCAAAATGTGAAACATTGCTTTTCTGTCAACACTGTTTTTGTCACAAATAAAAACCATAGAACTGTATGGGCTGCTGTGAAGAAAATTAACTGCATTCCAACCAGACCCAGGGCATTCCTAAAATTTCTGAATCGCTCACCAGCCATCCGGTGAAATTTAATGATATATTTTTTATTTTATCGGTCTTGAATTTAAATTATTGAGAAAACTCATGCAGCATTTTTCTGTATACATAAACCTTTTCAGAGGATTTGTTTTATAATTTAGGATTTTTCTCTGGGATGCATAAATTCCAATAAAGCTAGGACCATGCATTGCAACTTACAGAACATCATTTTGTGCTTTTCTACACTGAGGAGTATAATAATGCTTCTCACCCTGATAAATCTGTCTTCTGCACTGTCATTCCAACTTTGAAATAACATTTTCTCTGCCTCTTCTTCATGCCCTTGTTCTTGTATGAAAGAAATCTGAATTTGAAGGAGGATCATGGTATGCTTCAGTTTTGTCTTCCAGCTTGATCAGTCAAGGGAAAGGACAAAGGAGGCACAATCTTGGCCTCCAATCTTGAAAGATTTTTAGTTTGCATCTTTTTAAAATGGATTACTTTCCAGTTTTTCCTGAATGGGCTAAAGATTGTTTACTTAGGGAATGTTCTCATGCTTATCTCCTTATGGGCCAGAATTGTGACATTTTCTTTTCTTAGTTCCTTTTTTTTTTCCTGGTTCTTTTTGTTTCTGATTGTACATTTCTGTTGGAATACATTTATTATACAAAGTGGTCAAAGAGTGGAGAGAGAGAGACAAACAGGAGGGTGGGAGCGAAGAGAGGAGAGGAGCAGAGCAGAAAACCAGCAGTGGCCCAGATCTTATTTCTTCCTTTATTCCAGCTGTTGTTTACTACCAATGACCTCCTGGAGCAAGAATGCTCTAAGATCCTACTGATCACAGTATAGGGCCACCCTGTGAGAACACTATTTATCTTGGTAAAAAGAAATATGAATCCAGGATCTGAATTTAGCAATAATACAAATATCTGGATCAACTGGGATCTGTATTTAGTGATGATGGTGGTGATGATGATGATAACAACAACAACAACAATAATAATAATAATAATAATTTAAGATCTACTATTGGTTTCTGGTCTTGCAGTTCACAGTCCTTGTCTATGTATTAATAGTAATTTATCTTAATGTCTTACAGAAGTGCTGAAACTTTTCATTATTGCTTGTAAATAGGATTAATATGCTTGTCTGAAATGTGTACAGAAGCTGTAATGAAGTAAACTGTTTCTTTTAATGTAGTTTTTACACCTCAGACTTTTGTGTTAAGACAAAGTATTCTCTGTACTAGACCATATGATGAATGTATGAATATTTTTATTGGAAAAGTAAGTGCGTTGGATACTGAGATCTATCAAGCAGCTGTTTTGCATACAATGTGACTACATTATAAAAGCTTTAATATTCAAATTTCTTACCTGTGCATGGTGTGTGATAGTGCTTATAGATTTTTTTTTGTGATGATAGAATGCAACTGCTTTGAAGGAGGTACTTTGATGTATAATATTGATACACGGTAGATTAAAATTCCCATAGTTTCTCCTCAATAACAACAGATTAGAATTACTATGATCTATTGTTCTCAACAATCTGAAGATTCCTTTTTTTCTGTTTAACAAAATAGAGAATGGGGAAGCACAGTCAAAAGAATATCTGAAACCTGGGAAAAATATAAACTAAGAAATTCACATTTTAAGTTTCAAAACTATTGCTTCAGAAAGTATGTATTGATTTCACAGTCCTGGGAAACAACTGGAAGGCAGAGCTTTGGTCATGACATACCCACACATAATTCTTTTAATGCCAGCAACAGCAACTTCAGAAGCACAAGGTAAAATTTTGTCGCATTCCTGATGAAATCTTAGATGGATGAAAAAAATGCCTCCCAGATTTTATCTTTTTCTGCTTTACTCCTAAGCATCTGCTACCTTGTATCTTTCAAAAGCATAGGAAATAAGTCAAGAGGGTGTTGCAGAGTGGAGTGCAAATGTTCTATTGAATTCTTGGTGGTTGAGGTCAGACAATGCCCTGCGTAGGGTTATGTGCTGTGGTTACAGAATACAAATTCTGTGGGCAAGAAATAAAAATTGTGGAGGGGAAATGCTCTAAGGGTCTTGTGCGAGATGCTGCAATGGCTTAAATGTTAGGTGTTGATGCAGACAGAACATGCCTGGGGCTAGAAAGCTCAATCCAAAACAAACAAAAAAAAAAGACATAATGTCGAGCTTTACAATGCCTAACTTTTATGCCTCAGACCCTGGATTTCAGTCCAGGATTCTCTAAGGCATCCACACTCTGTGCAAGGTACAGGAAGAGACAAACACCTGCAGAATGCATTCACAGTAAACAGCATAGTGTACAGGTGCTGTCTAGAGGCAATCCATAAAGAAACATGGAAAAAAGTGATGTTTCTGGATGCCTTCCTCTTTCTAAAGTCCAGGCATGTAGATATTGTGTTTTTTCACAGCTAAATTTATAAAGGAAGCAATAAAAAATCTAAGCATGTATTTTTATCTTTGTTCTATATGCATGATACCTTTCAGAGAAATCAGCAATTTTATTTTGTGTGGAAAGGCTACCATTTAAAGATATAGTCTGCCAAGAGCTGTACACTGCAAGAAATGTGGTTTGGGGTAATGTGCATAGTTGTCTCAAGGAAAAACACAAGGGAACTATTGTATGGTGTGGCACATGATAGTGACTGGGAGAGCACACTCAAGATTTCTCTAGGGTCAATTATGAAAGCAGGAAATGTTTCCACATGCTGGCTTTGGAGGTACCCCCTGAATGGAGCTCATGTAGTTGGTGTGTCATCCTGCAGAGCAGAGTTGTGCCAAGGAATGAGTTCAGATACCCAAAGCAGCGCTGCAAGTGACAGCTGTGACTGAGCCAGCAATCCCAGCCTCTCAGCAGAGCTAGATAGGTTTAAAATGTGCTCTGTTGATAGTTCTGTACTCCTTGCTAGGAGATAGCCTCAGTGATGAGACTATTGCAGTGTTTTCATACCACACTCCATTGCTTGCTGGAGACATGCCTGAAATGTCCTGATTTGCTGTTGACTGCTTCATTAGACTGGTCTGTATTTTCATACTGTCTGGAGTAAGTTGTTCACTGCTTCAGGGTAAAATACCACCTGGATTTTTTTTTTTTTTTGCTATTTATTGGGATAACCGGTACCTTGAGAGTGCCACAAACATAGGTAAAGATTGTTTCTATTTAAACAGATATGTGCACTTCTGTCCTAAATATGTGATGACATGTGTAACCTGTGTGAGCTACAGTCTTGCAGGCAGGAAAGCACACAGACCAAATTCTCATTACAGTAATGTTACCCTCCCCCCAGTCCATTAATACATATTTTAAGGTTTGACACAACTGGAAATTAAACTTTATTTGGTAAATGAAAACGGGCTTTCATTAAGTCCTCAATTGTACCCATTGTTTGGTGATAGAATAGGTAAGGTCTTTCTGTATTAACCCTTCAGAATCCATTATAAAAGCATTATCCACAATCTTTAATAATAGCTGAAATAGCAGCAATAATAGCAATAATATGTTGGGGTTTATTTTTATAGAGAGGAACCTTTTCAATTTTTTTTGATCATTGTGTTATTGATCCGCTTTTCTTTTTGTTTAAAACCTGACGAAGCCTTGGGGAGCAGTGTCTGCAACACTGATGGAGAGCTGCAAATACTCTTTCTGTGTATGGGGGTCTTTTCTTTCCCGGTATTTTTGAAAGATATGCTCTTGATCACACTAGCAGGTGATCTATTGATTTATACCTTAGGCTCAGCTCCTGAGGACAAGTCATCCTACATCCTGTAGGCTGTATTAAAAAATGCTATTGTATTCCCATGTGTTGATGAATTCTGTGAAGAAGGATACATATTATTAAAGGAACTTCAGTGATAATAATTGTGAAATCTTAGCATGTAGGTGAGACATGACTTTTGTGCCACATATAGTCCCACCAATGATCCTGCAGTTATCCAATGCACATTACTGTCCACACACTCCAACACTGTGCCAGTCTCTCCTCTTTGCTTTTAAAGCTCTGAAATTGAGGGTGAAAGGTTCCACAAAAAAGCAGCCTCCTTATTCTAGTACTGGGGGGCGACTTAGAAAGTATTTGTTAGCCCACTCATGCTGTTGACCAATGTCTTCTAAATTTTCCTTCCATGATGAAACAGCTAAGATTCTGCTAATATTTTTTGGTGAAATACTAGACTACCTGGAAACATTATCTGCTGAGTGTTAGTGCTGGGACGTTCATCAAGTACATACTTGTCTTAAAACAGGATGGTCAGCAGAGAGTTTCTTCACTCATGTCATAGTAAAAGTTAAGTCTGTATTGCTTCATCTTGAGTAATATAACTTTCATTATGTGTTGTGAGCACCTGAAAAGTGTAGTGCCTACCAAAGCATTTCCCACTTAAATAAAAAAAGGGTGAGTATGAAAACTTCACACTGCTTTTTTTCTTTTAGTTTTGCGGCTAAATCACAGCATTGCAAAAATTGCAAAAAACCAGCATTTTAAGTAGAATGTTTTAGTTTTGGTCTGAGTAAAATGAAAGGTTCTGAAAATTTCTTTTCAGAAAAAAAAAAAAAAAGATTTATGTGCTGAAAATGAAAGTATATCCCTTTTCCAGATATCTATGTTTTACAAGTTCAACTTAACATTTTTCATTGCAATTTTAATTTCAAAATGGAAAAATACACTCAAGTATCTTAGTTTGTCTAAATTCAATATATTCACTTGAGCAATACTTGTGTAGTTTAAATTTGCTTATAAGTTCATTTTTCATCTTAATTTTTTTGCCTTACAGGGTTTGCTCAGTCATAATTTGTACTTGCAAGTTTCTCTGGAGATATGAAAGTGCTATTGGCAAAACCCAGTTATCCTGTTCATATAGATAGCATGATTTCTTATTTGACTTATTCTGATTAAATTGTTCCCTTGCTGAAAGCATCTAAGACAAGATGGCAGACAGCATTCCTTATTTCCTTCTTGGGAAAATTGAGAAAGTTTCACCCATTCTATCATCCTGTCTGATGAACAACAAGTAATTGGAAAACTATTTAGGTGCAAGAGATGTTATGTGCAAGATTCATTTAACTTTTACATTAATTGTTGGCAGCTTGCCATTCTTATCACTTCTTTATTTGAATTTGCCCTTGCATCCTTATGCAATTTTTTTTACTATAAGTTTCTTACATGAAAGACAGTTTTGTTTTCATTTTTTTATAATTAATTCTCATAAAAAAATAAATTGTCAAGTTGTAATGCTTCACTGATGTTATCCTTCAACTTAATTATAAGATGATCAGAGGCTGATTTCACAAGCTTTTTGAATTTGAGCTATATTTTCAGATATTTTCCAGCTACCACTGAAAAAACTCTTGTCTAACCTTTTAAAAATAAAGACAGTCAAATAAACAGGAAGTAACACCTTTAGATCTAGACTCTGCAAATTGCTTACCCTCATGTGTATGGGTGCATTTAACTCCTCTGCAAGGATTTTTGTTGTCTGTGACAAAATCCTCATGTCCATATTTAGATGTGACTGTGTTAAGCATAGTGTATTTGGCAGGAGTGGGTACAGTACACATAACTATGGAGTCAGCTGTAATATCCATTGGCAAATCTGGCTCAGGGAAATGAGACTATAAGTGTAGGAGCAACTAATTTCTTCAGTTAACATAAATAAATCCGTGCCTGATTGTTCCATGTGCTGTTCCTCCTGTCACAAATATGAGTTATTTTTCTAGCAGGGCTTTTGTTCTTGTTGCATGAGGTAAACACTAATATTTACATTACAGGTATTGTTTCCAAACATTGTCTTTTGTTTTGGTAGGCCTAAATGGTCTTACCATATCTTTTTCAACATTTTTTCTTACGTTACCCTGGAGTTCACCATGTGTGGTATCTTTAAAGAGCTTCACATGAAACTGAGAGCTCTGGTTTTAGATAAAGACTAGTGACAGGTGATAACCATTCCAATCTTAAGAGTTAGGACCACTTTCTGCAACTCCCCCTTCTGAGAAATTATTCTGAGGATCACAATCTCCATACTTTCTAGGGTACTTGCTATAAATTCAGTTTGATGTACCACTACACTTTAATCAGTACTACCTCACTCCTGTCAACTGTTCTGGAGAGAGAGTACACAACCCTCAAATCTTTCTTAGACCTGTGTTTGATTTGCAGATCTGATTGCCGTAATAAAAAAAAAAAAAGCTTAGTTTTAGGGAATGGGATCCACTTGTTACATCTTAGTGACATTACTAGCAACTGCATTTTATCAGCTAGTGAACAAGTTTTCTAAAAATGCATGCTTCACTTCCCCAAAGTGACTAAAAGGCAGTAGCTGTTTGTGAACACCCCCAGGGGGAGATCCTGTCTGCTGGAGTTTCACATGCCTAAGTTTTAACAATACATGTCAAAACAAACAATTTGTTTTCAAATGTGGTTGGTGTGTTGCAGTTAAAGAGGTGAGTCATGCCATATCCTGTTTCTAAGGCTGCACGGGGTCTCCTCCTGTGCCTGACCGTAGTGACACACAGGGTTCATTCAGGATCACGGCTCATTGGGCGATTGGGGCTAGACTGCTCTTATCAGACTGGATGTGAATCTGGAGACAACTTAATTTCCTTTTCACTGCCAAAGCACCTTTGGACTAAGGACTCTTTTCTTAAGATCTTTGAAAGTGTTTACAAAGGTTTGAAAATATCTGTCTTTTACTTTCTTTCCACAGAAGCACTCCTGTTCTCATTACAAATATTCTTTCATACTTTACCATTTCAAGGACTCCTTGTATTTCTTCCCTGCCATTTTGGGCTGGCATGATGATCACAGACTTAATCACGTCAAAAACAAACTCATAACCTTTTATCACTTGCAATGTTTTCCACGTTCATTAGTCCCAGGAATCTGCATGCTTGATTGTTTAATTTGAAATCTGTTGCTCTGTTTTTCTCCAAAGCTTTCCAGAGATATAGGTGATAATCTTCTGCTTTTTTTTTTTTCCCTAGATCAAAACATGAGCTTTCTGACTCTTAGAACATTCTGTGACATTAGAATCAAAATACAGTAAATGAACTAAGGTAGGCTTTTCCTTTAAAAATATCTGCCAGAAATATTTTTGATATATATAATAAAAAATAATTATTGAATTGTCTAAATACTTCAGTATTGTTTTCTTTTTAATTTTCTAAAACACTCACATAGTTCTTTTTAGCTCTATTTCAGTAAAAACTCTTGACCTCTTTTTCTCTTTAATGACCACTGAGTGTATTCACTTAGTGGCCATTCCAGCGACTGTATGATCTTAGAACAATGAGTTAGATTTATTCTTGATTGACCTTTATTAAATTTGAGCTTTTTTTTCTTACTTGAAAGAGAATGTCAAACTTCTGGAATCATTTTGGTCTCTCCCACCTCTAATAAATGCAGTATTGCCATAATGTTAGAGTTCTGCGTGAATAGTTTTAAAGTATACTTTTACATCTGCATCTTTTCTTCATTAGCCAAAATCCACTTTCAGTTAATTTAAGATAATTGTAATTGATAGCTATGACCCTTTATGGAACCAGCTAGTTGAAACAGTATCTTCCCCCCAAATTCAGCCACCCGTCACTATCCAAAGCCCTGAGAACACATGAATGTGCCCATATGGATGAAGGAGCTTTGCTAGCTACTGTTTTTAAAGATGTGAATCTCTGTGAGGGAGATGCAACTCCAGAGAAGCAGATAGGCAAGGCTGTAAGCAAGGATCAGATGTATTTCAAACAAATCCTGAGAGTGCAGATTGAAGAAAGGGTAAGATTAATAGCTTTTGAGAAAAAGTCTGCTTGAAAGTAGCACTAACAACTGTGTCCAAAAGCAATGTTTAATATATTTTAAATTTCTTTATTTCTTGCTAATTTCCTACTTTGTTATGAAAAGCAGGATTCTGAACATTTTCAAAAAATCCAAGATTATCAAAGAAAAATCTGACTCTATAACCAGTTTCTCTTTGAGATAGAAATCGTAGTTACATCTTGTTTAGGTAGAAGGCAGACACAAATGCATGTGTAGATATGTGCATATCTCTAGCCTTCTAATGCTGACTTTTAAAATGTAAATATAAACATAAATAAATAAACATCAAAAAACGTAGTCTGAATGGAGTGATCTGTATTCCCTAGGTCTCTGTGCTTTTTATTTACCAATTACACATTACTTATTCACTCTCTGTTTCTTACTCGATTACAAAATCAGTGTGTCAAAACACTGGTTATTGGTCTGTGCTGTTGCAGAAGAATATGCCAGCTACAAAACACAGACAGGAGCATGTGAATTACAACTTATTTTTCTTATACAGTCTTTTTCCATAATAAACACGAGTAAGCACAGCATTTGGTCTTCATTTGGAATTTTATTTATTGCTTATTACTAAGGAGTTGTGGCCTTTGAATTGGTTTTCATATTCATTTCTGTATAAGTCTGTGAAGATATTGTTTTTATTTTTTTAAAGGAGATTGAAATTGGATTGCTGTTTCAATAAATAGCAAAATATACATTTACCTTCTAAAGCATTAATTATTTGTTTAAATATGTATTAGGCCTTTTATGAAATATATATCACTTACTGGACTTCTGGTTCATAACATAGCTCTTGAATAACATGCAATTCTGCAATTCTAAAAAGTTTTTGTAATATGAGTAATCTTTTTCATTTAACACTGCTATTTGGAAATTTCTGTACCAAACAAAGTCCAGCATACATTAATATAATGAAATACCTACTTAATAGCAAAATGAGGCAGTTTTTTTATTGATGAAGAAAGACAAAAAATTGCCATCTAGGTTTCTCTGTTGGTATCTGGATACTGCAAAACTCAGATTTATACCTTTCCTGCTTTTCCCATGGGGTTGCTTTACTGCATTAAAACCTCATAGTAAAAACCCACATGCTGAGTAGGCTCTTTCATCTTTCTTAGTTCTGGAGATTTCAGTCTGTTCAGCTGGGATGTTTCCCTTAGGAAGACAGGAACAGTAAAATGGTTCTCCCCTCCTGTTTGTTATCTTCCAGCAGACAGTTCTAGTAAAGTTGCGGAGATATATATTTACTGTTTGCTGATAGAGGACTTGAGATTTATTGTGGTATGTTTGAACAGTCACTCTCTGACTTGTATCCACCCTCCACATCTTGCCTTTTGTATGTTGAGGGTGTGTTGTTTCCTTCTTGCTTTCTTTGCAGATCTTTGTTTTGGATGCTTAAAGTTAACCTGGGGCTTTGAAAAGTGACAACTTGGCCCTGTGCAAATAAGGGTTTCCCTTGCTTTGCTCTAAAAATATAAACATTTTACTCTAAAGTTGAAGGTTTGCACCTCCACTTTCAGCTTAGAGTTTCTTAAAGATGTATTGCGGAAGCCCAGTCAGAAAAGTGAAACCCAGTGTATAAAAGAAGAACACGCAATGATGAGACCTTCAAGTTGGAATGTGGCTTCAGCACAGTCACTAAAGTTTGTGTGGATGCTGCCAGCGTCCTTCTCTTCACTCTTCCACTCACTGACGAAAGATAGTGCCATCATCCCAGGGGTGCTGTATGTGGTATGCAAGAACAGGGCAGGGGCTTCCTTTAGCTGGCTTTGCATGTTTGTAAAAATGAATGTGAGTCGTGATTCTGCACAGACCTAGCACTGTGGTGTCTTTCCTCCAGTGAAAATTGGATGAATTAAATTTAAATGGATGCAATTCCTGCAAAGAGATATTAATATATGATATTGTTGGCATAAAAATACTTTTTATTGACTTTCCACTGGGAATTTTTTCTTTTTTTTTCATGAATGAGATGCTTCTCTATAATTTTATTTTGCATGAGAGCAGTTTTGTAGACAACTGAAATTTATAGGATTGCAGTCTTCATAGATCTTTGCATTCAGGCTTCAACAATGATATTCAGCATTTTCAGAGATAAGTAGCACTGACTGTTGTTCACATGGATACCACTGCTTCTGATGGGAGAATATCATCGACAGTTGTATGTGGTTGATTTGCAAAAGCTGTCATTACTAACAGCATCTTCTTTTTCTGTCCAAAATTTGCTAACAAACATCCTGCTTATGGAATTTAAGATATGAATAGTGCTGGCTTGTGAGGGAAGGAGCTGGATTTTGCTGTACACACGTATACACTTCCCTACTTGTCTCTGCCAATACACCACAATCTTGATTAGCGATACAGTCTAATATTCCAATCCTTCACATCTCCTGAGTCCAGATTTCCACCCATGCAGAACTGTGCCACATTTGGAGGTTCAGTAGGGTGTGATAAACAACTCATTTGAGACTAAAAGCAGTTTTCGAATTTGGATCTCCTGAGGTAAAAGGCTAGTTCACTTATAATTTATGTTGTCTAGCTCATTCATGACAAAAATTTTCTGCACCAGAAACACCTTGACAGGTGTTAGTACAAGACACTATAGTTACAATTAATGCAACAGCTTTATTAAATTTGACATTGACATGTGTATTAATAATCCTTGGACTGGCATAAAAAATCACTCAGCTATAATTTGAAAGTTTGCTTATACATGTGCATATTTGTGCTTGGTGTATCACACCGAAAACCCTTTTTCCTTGTCTAATGCCTTCTGTCACATCAGTATTATAAAGCAGATGTTTATTATAAATTATAACTCTTCAATATATGAGTATGTAAGGATGCAAAGTGAGTTTATGACTTTTCAAGATTGTGCCTAACAAATTAAACTACATATTAACATCAAGCCTACAGATTCATTTACAAATAAGATTACCTGAAGTGCAGTACTGCATAACTGAATACTAAAACTCTTAGAGAAAGAAGGTGTTTACCAACAGCTGAAGTACTGAAACATATCAAGTCTAAGAGATACAAAAGACTGCAAGGGAAAAAAGTAGTCTCTTTAACTAAGAGTGAAAGATTTCTGCATTGTTTATTTTCTTAATATTCTTTTCTACTCTCTGTTGTTTGAATTCCTTCCTATTCTGAAAAAAAAATAGAAAAATAATTTTTTTAAATTGTTGTGTTTGTATGACATGGTAATTTGAAAATTAAAAAAAAAACCTGAAGTAATTGTAATTTATCTATAAATCTGTTAATTGCAGTAATTGCGATTCATCTATAAATCTGTTAATTGCACTTTAACCCTTGCTGAGTTTTTGGCTTTGAGTCCAGTTATATCAGTAGTGCATAAAATTTTAACCCTTTTTTTTTTGTCCAGAATTAGTACTTGTGAGTACATGTTAAAACATGCATGAAAACAAATAGAATTGTTTAGAATTGTTTAGAACAAGTCAGAAGGAAATGGGGCCAAACTAGCAAAAAGAATGCACACAGTAATTTCAAAAATAAAGAAACCTCTGAAAATGCATTTAAAAATTGTTTCAGTTTTTCCTTTAAGATAAATCAACAAGCTCATATATTCTGAAATTTATTTTTTATGAGGACACTAACAGATGTACTACACAGAACAAATTTGCAGTGGTGGTGAGTTAGCTGACCTTTCAGTCTAAAATTAAGGGAAAAAGATAATATACTTCTTCTGACCCACTTTGTGCAGATGAATTGAGGTATTTGAGTTCTTTTTGAGATGCTGTTTGACATTTTATCTTTTTTATCTTTTTTTTTTTAACTTTAAATTTGTTACTTAGCTTTTGAATTTTAGATAACATCACATACCAGGAACTCTGGCATTATTTGTTCTCTTAGTCCTTTTCCCTCTTTTTCTCTCTTGGGCTTGTTTTCTTTTTTGTCTGGGATTTATATGACAAATTACAGATGTCTGCAGTGAGGGTGTGCAATGTAGATGTCCGTGTCTGAACTCCTGTGGCTCACCCTAAAGAAAGACAGTACTGAAGTACAGTTTATCTCATCCTAATGCAAATATTTTAAACGGGTCAGAAGAAATACCTTAAAAATGCCTGTTCCTCCCTACTGACTGCAAAAGGTGACAAGGGGGAACAGCAGAAAGGGATGTGTGTCATAGCAGGAGTCTAAAAGTAATGTAGGCATCTAAAAGAAAGTGATAACATTTTGTTATCTACTCTCTTATATAGTAGCAATTTCCATGAGTGCCGCTGATGCAAGATCAATCTCTGCCACAGGGAAGGCTGCTTCTTGCGTCTCGCTCTGCTTTCCAGTAGTTGAAGTTTTAGAGGAGCTGCTGCATCTCCTTTTTATTGGGGTGCAGGAACGAATATCAGTATTGCCCAGTGATGAAGAAGAGAGCAAATACATCTCATTACATGTTTTTCATCCAGTTTCTGATAGAGCAAATGCATTTCAACTAAACAAATTTTGATGAGAATTGTTTCATTTTTGGCTTTGACTCTCCACTTAGAAAGAAATAATTTTTACATTCTAACCACTTTTATACTAAAATTCAAGTAAGTTTGGAGCCCTAAAGGAGAGTAAAGCTGAGCTAGGATTTCTTTTATTTTTTAAATCAGTTCTCTATGCACTACTTCTATATTTTTCTTATCAAAAGTGTTACAAGCCAACACTTAAAAATTTTTTCTTAACTTTTTAAGACAATGCTATGGTTAGGTTGAAGGTCTAAGCAATGCTATTCCTGACAGTACCTTTCCATGTCTTCATATGCCAGATTTCTTTTCCATTCCTAGCAAAAGTGATCCTCTGATTTATTATTTAAGACTCTATTTCTAACCAGTCCTCTTCTCGTAGCTTAGCTTGTGGCTGTGCTTTTTTCGATCAGGATTCCCAGTATACAGCACTTGTTCTTGAAATGTTCAAAGTTGGTTATGAATTCTGTTTTCATTGGGGAATGCAAACAGCATTGTATTACTTGGGATAACGGTGAGGATATCTGTGAAAATACCCCAGTAGAACCAGACAACTGAAACTGTAGCAGTCACCTGTAGGACATTTGAAATTCATACCAGTATGGAGGTATTTTCTCAGGTTTTGTGTTTTTAAGGGTATGAGACTTTGTGACAGAGAAGCAAAAGCTCAGAGAAAGGAGGGAAAAACAGGCTGGCAAGGAAGGAAAAAGACATGTTTTCAGTAGCTGGATAACAAACTAGAGTAAAATCTGAATGGGTTATTTTTGAAGCTGAATGTTACCTAGTGTTGGGAGGAGAGGGTTAAAACTGGAAAATTTGTCAAAGAGGAGGGAATAGTTTTACTCAAAGTGACTTTGCAGCTGCAGATGCTAAAAATGTCACTGAGGGAAAACCCTATTTTTTATGCCTAATGTGTTCCAACCTCTGCCTGTTTGAGAAGTAGAATTCCTGCAGAGAGAGAACACACTCTCACAGACATGAGTGTGAAGCCATAACTAAAGCTTTTCTTACTGTGAGGTGCAGAGTGCCCCTCATCCACCTCTGCTGCCCTCCAGGATGAGCTGAGCCTAAGCAAGCCTGTGTGTCCCTGTGTGTCTCTGCTGCCTGGAGTTGTCAGAGAGGTAATGAAATAAATCTGCTCTTTGTGTTTCAGCTGGGGTTTGATGGTTGCCTTTGGTTACCCGTGTTTGTTGATTCACACACCTACCAAGAGCTGGAGGCACTTAGCAAGGGATATGCCTTGTCTGATTCCAGTTGAGCTCAAGAAAACCAGTATGTGCCATTTGTTGTTGATAAAAAAGGTTGAATCAAATATATCTGAAACATCAATATGTTTGCCTAGTTGATTTTCTCTTCCTCAAAGCAGAGTAAAATTAGATTAATTGATCAAGTCAAATAATCTAATGGTACATGGGGGAGTAGAATAGTTGGTGTTGGCCTAAATGCACAGATGAAAACAGTATTTTCCAGCAAATACTGATTTTTTGCCTATTTTTTCTGTCATTTTTGCACTTGAGAGGCCTGTGGGCTCTATTGTCATTCCACTGTCTAGCCACTCACTAGTCGCACTGATGGCAATATATTTTTGTAGGTCGAAGTGATCCTCCACATGTGTTTTACTGCACTAAACCTGAGAGATTACATTTGTTCTTTTTTTTTTCCTAGCTGCTGTTGTCTGTCTTAGATTATCCCTGTGCTTCTTATCAGCACAAAACTTGGGCATCCTTCCTCATGGTGTACCCTGATGAGGGCAATAGATGCAAAGATTTTGAATGTCAAAGTCTTCATTATTGAAACACTTGAAAAGCCTCATTAGTAAGAAACAAAACAGAAACACCTACATCCGTTTTACTTATCTGTGTCATCAGTGACAGTTCAGAAAGACAAACATGTTTCCCCTCTATTACTGGCATCATTCAAATCATAAAGCTTGAAGGAAAACAAATGCAAATAAATACATGAAACTTACTGAAATATTTAATTGTGGCTTTAGCCAGCTGAATTTGAGCCAGCAGCATGCCCTGGAGGCCAAGAATTCCAGTGGCATCCTAGATTGTATCAGAAATAGTGTGGCCAGCAGGACCAGGGCAGTGATTGTCCCCCTGTACTTGGCAGAGGTGAGTCCACACCTTGAATCCCATGTTCTGTTTTTGGCTCCTCACTACAAAAAAGGCATCCAGGAGCTGGAGTGAGTCCAGAGAAGGTCAATGCAGCTGGGGAAGGGTCTGGAACACAATTCCTATAAGGAGCAGCTGAGGGAGCTCAGGGTGTTTAGCTGAAGAAAAGGGGAGGCCCTTTTGCTCTCTACAAATATCTGAAAGAGGCTGTAGCAAGGTGGGAGTAGGTCTCTTCTCCCAGGTAAAAAGTGAGAGGACAAGAGGAAATGGCCTCAAAATGCTCCAGAGGAGGTTTAGACTGGATATTAAGAAAAACATTTCTTCACTGAAAGGGATGTCAAGCACTGGAACAGACTTCCCAGGAAGCTGGTTACATCAAGATTCCCTGAAGATATTTAAAAGATATGTAGATGTGTCACTTAGGGACATGATTTAGTGGTGGACTTGGCAGTATTAGGTGTATGGTTGAAAGTGAAGATTTTAAAGGTCTTTTCCAACCCAAAAATTTCTATGATTCTGTGATTCTATGTACTGCAATATAATTCAGTACTAAGTAATGCCAGGAAATACTTGGCAACATCCTATTTTTTTTTTCAATCTGAAGCAGAGTATCTGTATTATTTCCATAGGAGCTAAGATAAATAACCTTTCAAGAGCATTTCAAAAGGAGAAGAAAGGATTTAATTATTTCCTTTCTGATCTAAAACCAGAAAATAATTTGTCTAAAACTGAATCACTGAGGAGTACACATACGAAATCCTCACAGATCATCTTCTGTGTAGTGCATGTACAAAAAATGCTTCTACCTTATTAAAACCTTTAATTACTGTGGTTGTGTTTTTGTTTTGGTGGCTTTTTTTTTTTTGTCCCCAGCAAAGCACTGTGAACAAGCTATCGGGCAAACTGTTGCCTGCAACATGTAAAAAATACAACTAGTAAATGTATCAACTGCACAGATATATGTAGTATGAGATGAAATAAAGTACTGTGAGTGCAGAGCTGCTACCACACTCCCCACAGTCTCATTCTCACTTGTTTCTCTGGTGTACACATGTGGTTGGCTGGCAAGTCACTTGATTGCAATGTGGGAAGTGTCTAAGTTTGAAGTTAGTATTGCATCTCTATTTTCCCTTTGGAGATTTTTTTCTTCCTTACCAGTCTTTTTCTTGTTCCTACTTTTTATTTTCTGAAATGAAACGTTATAGCTCTTTATTTCAAACAAACTTTTTCATTTCACGTTTTGCTGTTCATTTTCCCCCCAGAGGATTAGAAGATGGCTGAAATAACTTGAAAATAAAGCCAAATATTAAGCTGAATTTTTGTTGTTGGTTTCTCAACTGAATTAAAAAAAAACCCAAAAAAACATCCACAGCTCACACAATTCTACTTGAAAGGCTTTTGTAGTGATTGTAGAGATGCATATGAATAAGCATATAGCACATAACTCATGCAGTAAACATTTAACTTCCCAGATGAAATGCCAATAGCATTTGGGTTAATGTAGCTCGTTGTGCCTGTGTGCTGTCAAGATCTTCTGAGATCTTGTGTCATGCTTTTCATTTGCTCCACCTGGGCTCATGACTTACCTTCCAGTTATTCTGTCATTTGCATCACTCTTCTTTTTTTTTTTTTTCCCTGCATAGCTGTAAGTAAGTGAAACCACTTGTGCCCATGAGGAGACACATTTATTCTTTTATTGAAATGTGTCCCATTTTATGTTTCAGCAGTAGAAATATGACATGGTTTCTGCTTATTTTTATGTAAATGCTTTAGGTGCAAGTGTTTTATTATTTATTTTGTTGCCTCTTGAGCTCTACGTGCTAATAGCAAATCAGTTCTTTCTCACAGCTTTCTTTTATTCAGATGTTTATTCAGGCTTTCTATTGCAATGGAAGAGTTAGAGGATGCTTAATTTTTTTTTACACTGTGTAGTTTAAGTAGAAGTTCTTCAAAGTGAATGTTTCTACTACAGTAGTAAAGCCTGGACAGTGAGCAGTGTTTGGAAAAGTAATTCTTGCACCTGCATTTGCTATAGATAACTCCAGTCTGATGTATCAGCTGAGCTGATGGGGAGCAGGCTGGGGAATGTAAAATAGGCTGAAGAAGGTGTGGGACAAAATGTATTAGAAAATGGAGCATTTTGTTTTTTGAGTCTGACTGTACTGAGAGCCAAGGAAATGTGTGTTCTGTCCATCTGTAAAGCTAATCAAGTAAAATGAAACTGCATTAGTTTATACAGGAATATTATAATTACAATAGCATAAACATAAAGAGCAACAACAGCAGCAATAATAGTAATATTAATAAAGGATGTAATTAAATTCTTTGCAAAGCCTTTGCTGGGTAAAAAAATCACAGATTTAAACTGACTACATTTATTTACAATATTTTCTTTTACATTCTCCTCTACTTTAAATATCACAAAACCTCAATTCTTTTAGTGGAATGTTGCTACTGCTGCTTTATTTTGAGGTTTTCAAAGGATTTATTATTGATAATTAATTTTAGATAGGAATTGCAGCTGCTTTCTAGACATCAAAACTACCCTTATGAAATTAAGCAACAAATAAGAATAAACTTTTGACTAAGCATACAACAAAAAAGTCTGTTACTCTTACATTCACATCTTATATTTTTACTTTTAATATTGTCTGCCTTTCTAACTTGAATTTAATCTGCTTTTCAGGGTTGCTGTCAGCAACATCACTGTGTTAGAACTTGTGCAAACAGCTGTGACAGAACCCTGATAACTGGTCTCTTTTCATACTTGATGACTACTACTGATTTCTGATGCATCTTCTAGTAAGACAGTAGAGTCCATTGACCAGCTCAGCTTAGCTAGGCTGAGCTGCTGCGGGCCTGTCATATCAGCCACTGATTTATTGTTACTCTGTATTTTTTCTTTCCTCACATGCAGCTTAGGTTGGATCATCCAGATGAATCCTAGACTGGATGTGTTGGCTAAAGCCCATTGCAGCACTCACAGAGGCCCTCTGGATGGGAAGGCACTTACAGGTATATCAGGGGTTGGTGCCTTTTCACTGTGGAAGGTTTCAATGTTTAATTTGTATAGTTGCTTAGTTGGCTCATAGTGAGTCTGAGAATTCTTAACTATTTATCCTTACAGCATCTCTGAGAGCTAGGGAATTGCTTTTCTCACTGTTTTACAGCTAGAGAGCTGAAATGTGCTGCTAACCAGCTTTCCCAAGGTCACATCAGAAATCTGCAGTGCAGAAGGAAGCTGGCTAAAGCCCTAACCTCTACCAGTGTGATCCTCCCTCTACCAGATAAAAAGCAAGAACAAACTAAAACCTATGCCTCAGAGGGAGTTTTTCAGGCTGCTTTGGCAGCATGTTCTGTTTCTAACTATTTCTATTAGTTAAAGTTTTTCCTTGACACTTAACCTAGATGTTCTCTGCTGCAGCATAAGCCCATTAGTTCTGTCCTCATTGACTAAGGAGAATAATTTGTCCCTATCCTCTTTATAGTAACTCAGTGTATTTGTAGATATGTCATGCCTCCCTTCTGTGTTCTTTTGTTTAGTCTAAACATGCCCAGTTCACTTAACCTTTTCCCACAGATCTTATATTTTTTGTTGCTCTCCTCTGAAGTCTTTCCAATTTGTCTGCCTTTTTGAAAATGTTGTGCCCAAAACTAAACACAGTAACCCAACAGAGGCCTAATCAGTGTCAAGAAAACTACAATCCCCAGCAATCCCCAGGAACAATAAATCAGGTAAGGAAGGCAAGAGACTGGCATGCCTGGGTAGGGAACTACAGGTCAAACTAAAGGAAAAGAACATGCACAGGCAATGGAAACAAGGACAGGTAACCTGGAAAGAAGGAAGAGTATAGAGGGGAAATTTGGTTGGGTAGGGATGGGGTTGGGAAGGCCATGGTGAAGCTGGAACTGAACCCAGCAAGGGAACAAAGGAAAACTAGAAGGGCTTCCAACAGTATGTGAGCCCAAAAGGGAAGGTCAAAGAAGGTGTACTGCCCCTGAAGAACAGTGGTGGTGAACAGGAAATAACAGATGGGAAGAAGGCTGAGGACCTCAACTGGGGGAGCACAGGCCCTCCCACTGTAAGTAACGATCACGATCATGGCCACCTGGAGAACCTGAATAAGTTTATGGAACCCAATGAAACGCATTCCATGGTTCTGAGGGAATTGGCTGATGTAGTGGCCAACCTGCATCCTGTGATATTTAAAAAGTCATGGTAGTCAGGGGAAGTCCTAGATGACTGTAAAAAGGGAAACATTGTACCTATCTTTAAAAAGGATGGAAATGAGGACTCTAGGAACTAGTGACCTGTGAGCTTCCCAGCTGTCCCTGGGAAGGGCATGGGACAGATACTCCTAGAAGCTTTCCTGAGGCAGATGGAAGACAGGAAAGTGATTCAGGACAGCCAGCCAGCAGGTCAAGTCCTGCCTGACCAACTCAGTGACCTTCTGTGATGGGGTGACTCCATCAGTGGTCAAAAGAAGGGGGCTACAGATGTCATCTATCTGGTTTTCTGTAAAGCCTTTGACAGAGTCCCTGAGAATATCCTTCTCTCTAAATTGGAGAGAGATTGATTTGATGGGTGGACTGTTAGATGGAAAGTTGTTATCCCAAGTGGTTAACCAGAGCTACATTATCTACTATGGTTACATCCAGGGGTTAGCAGTCAACAACTCAGAGTCCCAATGACATCAGTGATGAGTGGTGTCTCTCAGGGACCAGCGTTATTGAACTTCAGTAATGACATAGATGAAGGGACCAAGTACACCCTCAGCAAATTTGCAGATGACACCAAGCTGAGCAGTGAAGTTGACACATCTGAAGGACAGGATTCCATCCAGAGGAACCTGGACAAGCTCAAGAACAGTGTCAAAAGGAATCTCATGAAGTTTAACCTCCAGTGTCAACACAGGCTGGGGGATGCAGAGATGGAGAGCAGCCCTGCTGAGAAGGACTTGGGGGTGCTGCTGGATGAGATGCTGGACATGACCCAGCCATGTGCACCCACAACCCAGAACAGAAAGCCAAATGTGTCCTGGGCTGCATCCAAAGCAGTGTGGGCAGCAGGGAGAGGGAGAGGATTGTGCCCCTCTGCTCTGGTGAGACTCCACCTGCAGTGCTGCATCCAGCTCTAGGCCTCTCAACATGGGAAGGACATGGACCTGTGGGAGAAAGTCCAGAGGAGGGACACCAAGTTGATTTGAAGGCTGGAGCACCTCTCCTATGATGAAAGGCTGGGAAAATTTTGTTTGCTCAGCCTGGAAAAGAGAAGACTTCTGTGTGATCTGTTTGTGGCCTTCCAGCACCTGAAGGGAGCCTACAAGAAAGATGGAGAGAGAATATTTACAAGAGCATGTAGTGACAGGAAAAGGTGTAGGGGGATAGAATACAAGAAAATAAAGATAGTGTGCAGCAGTGTCTCTCAATTGTCAGCGTCCGGCTAGCTCCAGCACTGCCAGCAGCACGAGGGGGCACTTCTCCCGAGAGCTGCCTTCGGGATAGCGCCTAAGGCAGTGCCCAGCTTGCGGCTGTAGGCACACCTTGTGCAGGACGCAGTCCAGTAAAGGCTGCAACCAGTGGAAAGAAGACGGCGGACTCCAACTGTGGCTTAATCCAGGCTTTAATGAATCCCAGAGGGACCGACAGGAGAAGACGGGGCGGGGGGGGGGGGGGGGGGGCTGACAGCAAGCTTTAAGGGATAGGGAGGTGCCAGGCATTGGGCCAATGGGGGTGCAGTGGGGAGTGGGGTCCAAGGGATTGACACGTGGGTAACTCCAACGGGAAACATTCTGGGGAGGGGCCCCGGTTCCTCAGCCAACCATCGAACTCCCCTGCTGGAACATTCTAGCAGTAAGGGTGGGGAGTGAGAGTGATTGGCGGGGTACTGGGGAGGGATCAGGAGAGAAAATACAAGGGTTTCCAGGGAAACCAGGGCGGAGTTTAGGGGATACATTGTTGGCTGGGGTGGAGCCAGGAAGACAGACAGCGCCAAAGGCGGGAAGGGAGAACTGGGGCAGAACCATTTTCAGACATAGGGGGAGTGGAACAAACCAACCTAATAACTTAACAAAACACACTGCAGCAATAGTGTAGAAAGTAATCTTACCCCTAAGGAGTTGCAGCTGGGCCAATTATCAAACATTAGGACCAGACCTGACTTTGACAGGCCACAGCTGTAACCAATGAGAAGACGAGTTATAAAAGAGTTATAAAAGAGGGGGTTGGCCAGTTGAGAAGGGAACTAGAGTCAGCTGGCTACTTTGTGAAGAAGAAAGTGTCAGTTCTCTGAGGAGCTGTCCACAAGGAACACTAAGAAGGTATGAAACTTTTGCAATAAGAAGACAACAGTATGGACCCCTGCAATAAGGTGACAACACAAAGGGGAAAAGTTTTACCTGAGAAAGAAAGTAGTTTTGATTAGATATTAAGAAGAAATGCTTTATTGTGAGGGTGGTGAGGTACTAGAACAGGTTGCCCAGAGAAGTTGTGGGTGCACCATGCCTGGCAGAGTCCAGGGCCAGGCTGGATGGTGCAATGAGCAACCTCGTTCAGTGAAAAGTATCCCTGCCCATGGTAGAGAGGATTGGAAGTAGATGATCTTTGAGGTTCCTTCCAACCAAAGCCATTCTGTCTTTCCGTAACTATATAAAAAACAAAATAATTACCTTGCTTGTTTTACATGTGACATGTCTATTATTGCAATTCAATATAAAAGTTGTCATTGTTAAAGTGTGCTATTTTGATTGTATTTAGTCTTTAATTTAAAACAATGCCAATACTTTTCATGTAGCATTATTCTTGCTAACATGCTATTAGTTTCCATACCCACTGATGTGATAAATATACTTCACTTACCCTTATTACTGTTACTGCTTGCTGTCTCTGACTAACCTGAATCAGAGTAAGCCTTGTAAATTAAGGTGGGTAGGGTCCATTCAGATATGAGTGGACTACAAGGCACCTGAGAGCAGATGGAAAAGAGAAGTTGGGTGGAATTTGTTGAATTACTACTGTTATACTAGTATATTACTGAGTTTTGGTCTGCTTTTAAATTCATTATCGTGTTTGTCTTTTGAATGTCCCTGCTAAAGAGCTAACAATTCCTTGATTTTTCTTAACAAACCCCATGACTGTAAGAAGCTTTGACAAAAATATCTTTGCCTTTTTTTTTTTCCTTCTTGACCAGTAGCATTCTTTCTGCCAAGAAATGTAGGAATAAGGAAGAAATATCAAAATAATGTTTTAGACTGGGGATTTTTGGTGCAAATCTCTTAAGGGTCACTGATACCATCCTACAGTGAATGTGTCTTTATTGAATCTCATTTCATTTCTTTTTAACAAAGGTAACATCTTAAATACATCAGAGTCACATATGGTAACTATGCCATTCCATATCTATTTTGTACATATATAATGTCTATAAAATCTTTGCCCAGTTTTAATTACTGTGGTAGCTGAATTTGTGTTATATGCCTGTCTTTTAACCTGTGGTTAGTCATTACACAGCTGCCAGTTCTCTGTCTTCTAAACATTTGTGTATGTCTATCGTGTGCCAGTCCATAATAGTTCAGCCTTCAAAGTTAATGCATGAATTAATAGTTCCCCCTGGTGACAGCTGGTATATAGAGATTTACATTTGTCAGCATGTAGCCGGATTTTAATTTATTTATTCAAAATATTGTAGATTAATATTTCAGTTATTAACCTAAATATGAAAGGACAACCTGCACAATGCCGAATGTAAATATCTTGAGTCCTGTATGAGCTATTATGGAAAAAAATCCTAGTTAGATATTAGAAAATGAAGCTCCAAGAGAGCTGCTGAGCCAATGTAAACCAAACATCTTGACTGACATATTTACCTCCATTGTTCGCAAAAGGCCACAGCCTCAGCCAGTTTCTAATCACACTGTACTTCAACACAAGGCACTGTAACTCAGAGTAGAGGGAGAAAGCAGTTTGTTAAGAACTATAAATCAAAACAGTCTGTATCACACTGCAGTTGATTTAGCGTTCTTTTGTTCAAGGCTGCTGCCTGACACGTATCTAGCTGGGCACTCATGAAAAGAGAATGTGTAACTGTTAATTATATTCTGGTTATTGCCTACTGACCTTTAACATTGTGGGAAAAACAGAGAAGTAATGTTTCCTTTGTCTTCACTTAAAGTTAGCTTTGCCGTCACAATGTCTCCAATAATTACCTTGTGTTTTAGTATTTTGGAAACTCAGCAGACAGTGTGGTGTATTTGTAGAGCTGGATCCAGTGCTAAGGAAGAGCAGCTAGAGCATTTGCAGAGATCTAGGTGATAAAGACCACACAAATCTGATTTAGATAGCATTTTGAGTAGTTTATGATGTAAGAAAAGAAAGCCCATAACAGGATGTTGGCTTGGGCCCCCTTCATTGGCATTGCAGCAGCTTTGCTCCTAGTCCAGTTTATTCCTTTTTGTCTTTATCACTGGATTCAGTGCTTTAGCTGCCTGGACTGACCAAGGCTATGGAAAGTAGTATATCACTGCATGCAGTCTAGCCTAACTACAGTGTACGGTGTTGGAGTCTCTCAATGCTGCAACGAAGTCCAGGATTTAATGGGAGAAAACTCCATGTGAGAGGCTGTGTCTGTTTCTTCAGTGCATAGTTTACTGGGGAACTGAAACTATGGACCTTTTTAACTCTCCTTACATCAGTTTCTAGGCCAACAGCTAAATCAGCTGCAGTGCTGCATTTGCAGGCAGGCCTTATGACTTACAAAATTTAAAATGTTTTTAAGTGTTTTTTTCAAAGAAATAGATTTTATAACGATTGCCAAGAATGTTGGCAAAGATGCAATTGCCTCTTGGTATAATAAAAACTTTTTTTTTTTTTTTTTTGAAAGACTTATAAACCTTCTGAAATGTTGCTAATTCATTAACAGTGAAAATTCTAGAGAGCTGCTCTGGCTGGCCATGGTAATCCATTAGTGACTTTTCCAGCACTGCTCTGTGGCAGTGATATTTCTTGGGTAGCAGTGTGGTAAGCTGCTGGCAGCTGGAGAGCAGGAACAGGGAGGGAGGACTTACACTGTCTCATTTGTAGCCTATTTTTTTTTAAATGAGGGTTGCATGGAGCAAACTGCCCTGTTTCACCCAGATGATAATTTTCAGTGCTAAGTTCCCATTATATTTTTAAGCAAATTATATTTTTATCCTAGTATTTTGGTTTCTATTCAAAGTATCAGAAAAAAATCCGAGTTCTTTAATTAAAGAAGACAGATGTACATCAAACACCCAAAGTAATTTTTAAAGATGACAGCTTTTGTTTATGTAGGCTAGTTAACCATTCTGGTCTTTGAATATTGCTGTAAGGAGGAAAGAAAAAAATACAAATTTTAATTTCCTACTGAAATTTGGATTTTGGAAAGATAATAAAATTCTTAAGTAACTGCAGCATTTTGTGCCATAAAATTTCATTAAATATAGTGAAACCTATCATGTTTACAGACTCTGTGTCCAGCTTCAGAGATCTCTGCTCTCTCATTCCTCCTCCACTGATGTTTCGTCCTCTCATTTCTTGCTTAATATCTACGGCAAATTTTCCCAGAGTTTACTAGTCAGTGCTTACATCAGGAGCACACTCCTTGGTATATATAACTTCTCAGTGTAATACTTACTGACCTCCATATAAAATATTTGCTACAAAACCAGTGGAGTAAAAATACTTTGGTGCAATTATTCTACCCTGTTTGGTTGTAATATAATTAGATTATTTAAGGATCCTTCAGAGGAAATTACTTTTCAGCCTGCTTAAATCCAAGAAATTATTCCCTCCTAATAAAGGTGTGAATATTGGCAAAATAATGAAGCTAATTTTCCTTGAAATTTAGATTAAAAAAATAAACAAAAATAAAACATTTTTCAGGGGAAATTATTTGTGTTTTGAAGAACTCCAGAGACCCTGTAGTCCTACTTTTCCTGGGCTCGCTACTGGTTGTCTTACTCAGTGTAGTTGTCATCCAAGCTTGTGTTGCCTGTGTAACATGTATTAGAGAAAAAAATTCAAATCTCTGATTTTCTTCTAAAATGTAGAAAAGTCCAATTTTCCACTTGAATTTGACAAACTACAGAAAAATACTGTTTGCTTCTCCAGCAACTCCAAGACATGAAACTCTCCATGGCCTTAACCCAGAGGAACTTGTCTTTCATTGCAGGGTGCTCTTCTTCCTGTTGAGGCTGCTTGTATTTTTTTGTCAGTCACTGTTTAAAACTTAATCACTCTTCCTTTTTAAGACAGTTACCCTAGTGCAAAAATAAACAGTCATTTCAAGTCTTTAAAAAAAGCAGTTTTTTTCCTGCACTATGTTTCATAGTTCCATGCCTTCTCTTCCCCCCCACCTCCTCCAGCTTTCCCCATTACATGAATCACTTCCATGTAAATTATCACTGCTGTTTGTCACTCAGCCTAACCCTGAGAGAATATTACACCTATTAGAAATGTATGCATTTTACAGAGCTATTTGGGAAGAAAGTAATAAATAGAAGAAAATAGACATATTTTTACCACAACCTGCCTGCAGAATTCACTTTCTATTGCAGATGTATGGCAAACCACATTGCGATCACTGGATTTTTTTCAGTCTAGTTATTAATTGCAAGTGATAGGTATTATTATTTTTGTTGCTGTTATTGCTATTAATAATATTAGGAAAAACAGTTTTAATATTTTTCTGTGTAATTTAAGTAACAAAGCAAAAGTGTCTTGTTTCTGTCATTGAAGAACTCTGCTTTTTGTTGTACTGTTTTACTGTTTCACATTATAAATATACCATAAACAGCTTTTAAGGTCAAGCAGAAAGGAAGATTTTCTTTTCCAAACATCTGTCAGCAACCACAAGGAAGAGAAGACAGTACTAGCATAATTTAGCATGCTTTCACTTGGTGAAAAATGTTCCTTGGACACTATGTTAGGACACATACTTCAAGTAAAACTTTTTCTGAGTGCTTTATCTTGTATGGCTTTGCTCCTCTTGCGCTAATATTTTTTGTTTTCCATGTTGTTTGGGGCTACAAATATGTCAGAAAAGGATCATAAATGTTATTTATTCTTCTGGCATGCAGGGCTCATTGTGATAAGAGTGAGCAGTTGCCACTCTGCAGATGGCAAGAAAACTGGTTCCAGGTTTTTGTGTACCTGGATGTCATTGATGGCTGTGCTGGAACACAACAAGATAGAGAGGAGGCATTAGGTTTGGCAGGCAGAGTGTGGTTTGACACGTGTCCTTTTCTGTCAGGAGCTGCCACAGGGCGGTAATAACCGCACATATCCAAGGGACTAGAAAATGATTTTCAGTTCCCTCCTCCCATCCCCCCCTTTGCATTTAGCATGAACACACAATGAAGCTGTTGGTTCTGTTGAGTCAGAAAAAGAAAAATTATTGAATATTAAATCTGAACTGATTCCATATAAATGGTCTTGGATCCTTCAGTAAAATATGCCTAAACTGTGCTGCAATTATCTCCTTGGGTAGGAAAGACATGCGAATATAAGAAATAAAATTGTAAAATCCTATTCATTGCAAAACAATATATCTGAAGGGAAGCAAATTTCTGCAAAGAAAGTAGGCTTTAAGCTTAATAGGAAAACTCTGACACTAACCATAATCTGCATATCTGCAAATCCATAACCCTGTCACCTGGCCAACACAATGAAGAGCCCAGGAAGCTGGTGAACTGAAAGCGTTCTGAAACTGAAATCCTGTCAGATAGCATCAAGGTCTGTAAAGGCACAACATACAAAAAGGGAGACCTCTTCTTAGTCCGGAGGTGAAAAACAGCATAGATAGACTTCAGGGCACAAAGTCCACTTACTGGGTAAGATATGCATTTCCAGCCTCATTGGAAGATATGAGATATATGGCTTCTTCCAATTAGCGTTTTTAAAGAATTCTTTCTTTTCTGATAAGGATTTATGGTTAGATTACCATATCTGCATAAGCCTCTTTAATTGCGTTTAAAAAGTAAACAGCTGCAGAGGGGAATTTGGAGACTTTTAGGGTAGGTCTGAGGAGTTACTTCTGGAGGCCTTTTTTACCTTTAACTGGGAAGAAACCTGGCTAAAGACTTAAATTTTTACATTCTGTATGTTAAAATGCATGAATCCCAACTCTCGTGTCTCTTACGTGCTGAAACCATCACAGCTGAAATACTGTTGCTTATAATTTTATTGCAAATAAGGCATATAAAAAGATTTTGTGGGATCTACAGAAGCCACTTCTGCTGTCCGCTTACAGAGCAGCTTGCATATAGAGCAGTGTGGTTATATTGCCAATGTTTTGTTTATTGAAAAAAAATTATATGATTATATTGCTTCATATTTCTACTTGTCTTCTGAGAGAAAATAGTGGGTTGTGGTGCCAAAGGAACCTTCTACTGATGCAGAAAATTGTGAGATATCACCGCCATACAAATAGTAGTACAGGGCAAACTCAAATTAATAAATAAAAAAGGGCTTGTGAGGTAAAGAAGTTTTGTATTTTTCTGTAGAGACATGTTGGTATATTCTCTTCATAAGAAATAGGACTTTCCTGGAATTGATTACAACAAATACATTTATTCTATAATTAAAAGAAGTGATGAGAAAACTACATTTTCAGAGCTGAATGAGAGCTGTGTGCAGACAAACTCGCAATAGAAACACACAGTATGCACAGCAATGTAGGGACCCAGTTCTGACATTTAACTGA
Organism: Molothrus aeneus; assembly: GCF_037042795.1. Taxonomy (NCBI): domain Eukaryota; kingdom Metazoa; phylum Chordata; class Aves; order Passeriformes; family Icteridae; genus Molothrus; species Molothrus aeneus. The sequence continues at coordinate 59,624,092 of NC_089647.1, read as the reverse complement.
CTTTACCCCTTCTAGAGAGTGTCAGCTTTATCCCCTTTTTCAGTCATGGGCCTGCTGGCTGCAGCTTTATAGCAAGGTCTGATAATCTAGATTTGCTGTATATCTAATGAAGAAGTGTCAGGATTTTTTTAACAACATGTCTTCAATCTGAAGTGATTTCAGAATCTCATTTAGCTGTAAATAAAAGCTTGTGTGAAAGTATGTAGTTTTAAATTATTTTACTTTTAAAATTTAGAGGACTGAGGGGAAATTTATGTCATGGGAGAGAACTTCGTGAATCATCTGCAGTTCGGTGCCTGTGAATTTCACTTGAACTATGGAAGAGTCAGCTGCAGACTAAGTCTGTTGCGAGACTTGGCTTCTCCTGCAAATATTGTTTGTGTGAATAAGGAAGTGTTCAGGGAACCAGTCTGGTCCAGATTTCATTTGTTCTTGATTTTAGGTGCTTGACTAAGCTGTCTACACCACCAATTTCTTATTTAGTGGTTATTTAGTGGTCCTTTATTTTCATAATTTTTTTATTTTGATGTAAATATCCACTACAGAATGTTGAGTTCTCTAAAAGTTCAAATTTCTTTCTGGAAATCATCTGCTCATTATTGAATAGCTAGATAGGTAGGATGGATTTGTGCTTACATAAAAATAAGCTGAATGTATTTAGGAATGTACAACCTGGCAGCAGAAAATTTCATAGAGCAGAATCACAGAATGAATCAGGTTGGAAAGAACTTTGAGGTCATCAAACCCAACCTATGACCTAATAGCAACTTGTCAACTAGACCATGGTGCTAAGTGACACATCCAGTCTTTCCTTAAACACCTCCAGAGACTGTGACTCTACCATCTCTGAGGGCAGCCCATTCTAATTTCTAATCACTCTTTCTGTGAAGAAATTCTTCCTAGTGCCCAGCCTAGACCACCCCGGTGTAGCTTGAGGCTATGTCCTCTCTGCCTGTCACTACCTGCCTGTGAGAAGAGACTGACCCCTATGTGGCCACAATCTCCTTTCAGGCAGTTGTAGAGAGCGTGATAAGGTCTCCCCTGAGCCTCATTTTCTCTAGGCTAAGCAACTCCAGCTGCCTCAGCTGCTCCTCACAGGACTCCCTTTCTAGACCCTTTACCAGCTTCATGTCCCTTCTCTGGACTTGCTCCAGCATCCCAATTCCTGAACTGAGGGTCCGGAACTGAGCACAGGACTTGAGTGGTGGCATCATCAGTGTTGAGAACAGGGGGACAATCACTGCTCTGTCCCTGCTGGCCACACTATTGCTGACACAAGCCAGTATGCCCTTGGCCTTCTTGGCCACCTGGGCACACTGCTGGCTCATGTCCAACTGAGTGTTAGCCAGCACCCCCAGGTCCTTTTCTGCTGGACAGCATTCCAGCCACTTTTCTGTATATTTTGTGATTTTGTTTTTTGGGTTTTTTTTTAAGTTCCAGTTCCTCTCTAAAGTACAGCAAGAAGTAAGTAGTTGAACATCAGCATTTTTCTTAAAAACTTATTTTTAGGCTTGTCAACAGTTTATATTGAGTTCTGTACTGTTATTTAGTTTCCTAGCCTTCTACATAAGATTGGAAGCAACGAAAAGCACACGTTCTGATACTTTTTTTTATTATGGTATGTAAGAAGTGCTTTTTAAAGCGAACTCATCTTTTATTTATCTCACCAAAAAATAGCCAGATTTCTGAAGAGTTCAGCAGTGAATATGCTGAGCTTTGGGGAAAAAAAAATGTACATCTTGCAGGTCTGGACAAAAAGTTATGATGAGAGTCACCCACACTCTTCAAAATGTGGCTTGTAATACGTTGTGGTAGACATTTAATCAGTTTGGTTAAATCAAAGTCTGTTGAAATGTATTAGTTTTGTCACTGAATTCACCTGGTTGAGGATTGTACCTTGATCTGTACTGTTTTACTATATTTGAATTAAAAAAAAATTCTTGTTTAATAATTGATGATGAGGAAATATTCAGTCAGTGGGATATTGAGATTTTCCTTCCAGCACACCAATTAGAAATCTTTAGTAGAGCTGGTGGGTAAATGCCCCACAGTCTTTCATGCAGTAGACATACATGCTCTTAACTCGTTCTGATGTCATCTTTGGAGAAGGTTCCTGGAAAAACATTGATGCAAAAGATATGTTAAAAAATCAATGACAAAATGTCACTGAGAATCGAACTTGTGTAAAGATCCTTAGAGTGGTGAAATATAAAGTGAAAGAGATGCTGTCACTCCACTTTTATCTCTTTGATCCCATGTTCAAGACTAGTATAAGCCTGCAGCGGTGCTTAAACTATAGCACAAGAGCAGCTATTGACCTTAGCACTATTGTGAATCTAATACCATTGTTTGGATTTAGCTTTTACTGATTTTGAACACTGACAAGATTTCTGTAAAGATAGATCTAGTAAAGATTTCATTTGTATTTCTCAGGAATTTCCTCTAATTTTCAAAACAACACCACCAATCAAAACACCAATTTACCACACAAATGAAAATAAAAATCTCATCCACAAATGTTGACGAGGAGTTTGTAATAAATATGACTGAAAAGGGGAAAATTTATTCCCATTTTCTAATTTATTTCCATAACATGACTGGAAATAGCACAGATGAATAATAGTAATTCACCGTCTGATGCAAGGAGATGTTACTAATATTTTACTGTCTGCAAATGTGGATTTTGAAAGAAAGCATTCTGCTTTAAAAATGTATGGATTTTATTTTTCCCAAAACTCATTAAAAAGAAAAGAGACAGATTGCGGAATACATAGATTGGTCATTCCAAAGAGCTACTTTGGTCTCTGTTCTGTGATGATAAATTATGTCTGTGGTTTGGTTTCTAGGTCAGATTCAAGTCAGTGGTAACACTTGAGTATTAACATGATTCCATATCTTAGCTTCAGGAGAAACAAGCTGTCAACTTTTCATTTGCTGGTTTCATCTCTTAAGTGAAATTAACTCAAAGTGAATGCATCATGGTGAAATGGTCTTGCCAAGGCATAATGAAGAATCAGAATAACACATACTGGAGCCAAGTTTTGCCTTCTGCAGTACTGGATTCTTAAGCCATGGGGGGAGCCCAAAAAAATGTTGGACTTCTTTTCCTAACCTAGTTTGAAATGAAGTTTCCAACTAAGGATTTGTGAGTTGAAACAAGTGAAGAGGCATGCATTATTTCCTGCCACATTTTTCTGTTTCTTGTCTATGATCAACTTATGATTTTATGCACCCCAAGTTGCACTGAATTAGTGACAAAGAATAAATCTCTTTGCGTTCATAGGTACAGCTTTCCAAATTGTGGTTATATGTCTGCTTGTAGTGCATTGGAGGGGAATGTTGGTGACATGTTTTTTATGTGTAAAATATAAACATACAAATTGAGCGACTAAGCATGCGTTAGCTATGAGACATGGATGATCCTTGAAAAACATATGTTTGCCTAATTTTCTGCTCTTTACTGGGCTTACTTTTCCTATTTTCTGTGCTTTATATTGTTAGATTAGAAAATTCAGTGATACTGATAAAAACTAGAACAGTGTGGGCTTGATTGAGGAAATAAAAACTTTTAAAGGTTTGTCTTATATCTCAAGTATTTTCTACTTTTGATTCAATTTAGCATGGGAAAACACACATATCCTGAGCATACTTCACTTTTAAAAATAGTTTTTTTTCTATATAGCAGCAAAAGAAAAAGTAGCATGAACTGCATTCTACACAGAGATGTGTATGTGTTCCAGTCTGCAGTTCATACAAGTGTACTGTAAAAAGCACAGCTGAAAATCACCAGTCACTTAAAATGTCATAGTCTGGAGTATGCCTGAGTTGTGCTGTCAGTATGGGAAATGAATTCAAATAATAGGTGCCATTACTGTAGCATGAAACTATGAGTTAAAGTTCACAGTGCTTGACTAGATCGCTTAAACCTTTATTAGGAAAAAAAATGAAATTTTGAATGTTCCTCTTTTCTTCCTTAATTTGAGCAGGGGCTCAAAGTTTAACCAAAAGCATCTGGAAATAAGTTCCAGTGCTGTGCTCCTGGTTCAAGTTTGAAAGAACAGAAGGCAAAACTCCCTGAGCATGGTGCTAACTAGTATCATGGGGGTGTCAAACTTGATTTGAGGTAGATTGACGTGTCATTATTCCTCACATTCTTGCTTCCTTTTTAATGATCTGCACCTGAGCTCTAGTGTGTATTTTGTGACACTTATTAGCAATCTACAGGTCTGAGAGAACTGTTGTTTATCCATCTCTCACCTGTTAAAATGTTAACAAGAAGAGACGTGCCACAGTGTCTGGTGCCAGCTGAAGGTCATGGATGGAGTGAAGAAGCCCCTGACATCTGCCTCTCGCAGTGGGCTTTGCACTGTGCTTCACTGAGAACAGGAGGCTGAGCCATTTCTCACCATTAATATCAATGGGTCCTGAACGCCTGCTATCGGCACACGCTCCTCAGCTCCAGGAGTGGATGTGTGCAGCTATTAACACACCTCATTCACATCTGAATTAAGAATGTTGAAACAGTTCCACATGACAGATAAATGAAAGAAGTCATTAGGCTTACTCTTGTCCACATGCACTCTAGTGCCTGATGGCTACTGCCCCTCACCGTTTTAAATCATGTGGTGGTTTGACAGGAAATGTGTTTTTTGAGATGCTGTGTTTTTGGCCAATGGATATTCAGACTTTAATATTAGCATTTAACCTGACCATTGAGACATGGACACGCCTCTGAGAACACGGAGTTAAAAGCAGAGCTCTCCCCTGGGAGGGTCCTCTTGGGTTTCCGGCGGGAAAGAGTTCGAGTCTCTCCCCCGGCCCAGTTGCTGGCTGGGCAGAAGGAGGGGAAAGCCATGTGGCTGAGAGAAGTAGGCCCGAGCCCGGGAGTAGAAGAATAGAAGAGAGAGAGACCGGGAGCCATTGGGCAGCCCCCCCCCCCCCCACCGAGAGACACAGAGAGAGAGAGGGAGAGCCGCTGCCTAGAACTGTAACCTTGAAACTGGATAAACATGAGCCTGCGCCGGCAGCACGGCTGGGACGGAGAAGAGAGGGAAGTTCAGCCGGCCGCTTGTAAGAGCTTTTAACCCCTTTTTAGAGAATGAGAACTTTACAAAACATTGACCTTTCCTAGAAGATAGAGTGGAAGATGAAGAAGAAATAAGCCAGTGTGAGAGAAGTCTGAGCGAGTGAGAGATAGTAGAAGAATAGAGAAAAATCCTAGTAAGAAAAGATGATAGAGTAGCTTTTGCTGGACTCTTTTTGTATAGCCATAGACAGAACCATGTTCCTTGTGATACAGAGACTGCATTCTAGGGAGAAGCAATGGCCTCAGAACCAAGAGGGTTCAGTGTTAATGCCCCTCGGCCCCAGGAAGTGAAAATATGGGGGAGGACAGGTGTCCCAAAAGAGAGATTGTTTGTGATACAGAGACTGCTCAGTGTTGATGCCCCTCAGCCCCAGGGAGTGAAAATATGAGAGGAGACAGGTGTCCCAAAAGAGAGATTGTTTGTGATACAGAGACTGCTCAGTGTTGATGCCCCTCGGCCCCAGGGAGTGAAAAATATAAGGAAGACAAGTGTCCCAAAAGAGAGATTGTAGAGACAGGTGTCCCAAAAAAGAGACTGTGCCTTTTTTAGATCAGGACAGAGCATCCTTAAAAGACAACCCTAGAAGCAGTTCTAGTCCGTGTTCAGTGGTGAGAGCACTAGACATGAAAAAGAAGAAGTCACGACGGCAGATGTACTCCGGGCGGTGCCACGAGTGACACAGAAACACACGAAGCTTCAGCTGTGTTTCCAAGAGAAGCCCATGGCACAAAAAAGACTCCTCTCCTCTTGATGAACTGAAGATTGATTGTCTAAAAAGTAGTGCTAGACTGAGAGTTAGTGATTTGAAGAACAAAATGTATTGTGTTAGAAATTTAGTAGGGGAGAAGAAGAAATGCACTTGTGAAGTTTTCATTTTCCCTGTGTGTGTGTTCCTTTTTATCTGTAGTTGTAGAGTAGTTAATAAAGTTCTGGTTCTTTTTCCCTAAGTAAAAGCCTGCTTTGCTTATTCCTAGTCACATCTCACAGCAGAAACCAGAAAGAAAGTATCTTCATGAAGGCACTGGCATTGTGCCAGTGTCAAACCATGACAAATCAAGACTGAGACGCAAGGCTCCTGAGTATCAATCAACATGGAATAATCTTCTCTTGCTCTTATTTTTCTGCTTCAGAACAAGTAGGTCTCATTGAGTAAATAATTTATTTTGATTTCCAGGCTGCAAGATATTCATTATACTCTAGTATTAATGGCATTTGCATTTTGGAAAATGGTCATACCATTTCAATTAGAAGTTTTTTAGGATGGAATAGATGACTCTTATGTAAAGCAGTTTTAAATCACAGAATCAGATTTTTTGTTGAAAGGAACCTTAAAGATCTAGTCCCAAATCTGCTGCCATAGGCGGACATGCCACTCAAAACTCCTCTCCCTTTCCGTGAACCTGTCTGCTCCCCTTCTCTTCTTCTCTTTTTTCCCTTCTTCCCTTATTTTAATATTTTCAGTGTAGTGGCTTCCTTTGCTCTGTTTTTATTTTGCCTTCTTTTTATGTTTGTTTGGTTGGTTTGGTGTTTTTTGGTTGTTGTTTTTTCTTTACTTTTTTTTCTTCTAGTAACATTTTCTTTCTTTTGAGAATCATTCAGACATTTTAGCCCATGCTGGGCTGTCACAGACTCTAACAGCTTGTTGAAAAACCCTTCCATTTCTTGTGGAGCACATGAAACGATGCTGTTCAGCAGAGACAGTGGAAACAAGGTGCGTAGTCCTTTCAGTTTTTATTTATGGCAATGGGGAGTGTATTGCTGGAGGTACTAAGAAGAGATTTACTTTCTGAAAGAGTCAAATTTGTCTCAATTGTCTCTGGATGGAAACCCATCTATCCCAATAGCCATGGAAACAGCTCTTCTGATCCCCTGCTACTTTGTGTTCTGAAATATTCGTCTGTTTCATGAATGGTTAAACAACCTCATTCTTAATCTCATTAGTGTAAGGCTCTCACGCAGCACCCACTGAAAACAGCTGAATGGCATTCCCGAATTTGAGTAGATTTTAGTTCTGGCACTAACAAATGTCCCACTGGTTTAGCCTTTCAAAAGGCAGACAAATGAAAAATAACTTTAAGCACTTCTATCAAAAATAAATACCATTTCTTTTTGGAGGTCTGATTCTCAGAGGTTCCCATTGATGTAGGCTACAGCGGGCTGTGGAATATGACATATTTTTATAGGCTTGTTTCTTTTAAAGCAAACTCCAAAACACTGTTTTGTTTTGGGGGCTCATGGCTATTTAGAACAAACTTGCAACATCTTGCAAGTTACAGCTGCAGCCCTGAGTACAGTAGTGGGCAATAAATAGGAAAGATTAAGTATTCTGTAGCTGGGTTAGAGTGGAATAACAGCAGGAGACTGCTGCATTCTTTCAAAACAAACAAAAAACATAATTGGAAAAATTCATTTATATATTCTCTTACATTAGATGGGGCCACTGAGTGAAACATTCACTGATGAATTACTCCTCTAATCTGTGGAGGGAAAGCAGCTCCTGGTGAATTAGAGTCCTGGAACAGAGCCATGAGAACTAAATGGCTAAAAATGAAAACAGGCAAACATTTGAAGAGTATTCTACAGAACACAGATCTTTCAGCACCTCCCCCTTTCCATGGCTAATTCATTGTCATGGAAACTGAATTTATCAAAATGTTCTTGTTCACTCCTAGTGACCCAGTGAGTCGACTTACAGAGCTGGTGAAAGGTAGCTCAGGCTGAAGCAATTTTTACAAATGATATGCAGCAGTTCATAAGTCAGTAAATTTTGAATGGCATCATTGTACTTCCCAAGTAGTTTTCCCTAGTCTCAAAAGACTTTCTGTGTGCAAGCTGGAGGTGTCTGAAACACTTACTAATAAGTTAGCATGGGTGGTATGTATGACTATAGCTCCTTTCTTCCCCCTCTGCTCTCCTTTAATGTTTTTCTTCTTACCCTGTGAATTTATGCTAAAATTTTGTTGTTTGTGTTATTTCTTTATTTGATACATTTTCCACAGCATTTTCCTGTGTTGATATGTAGCCCAAGGATGCAAAAATCCTTCATCACCTCATGACAAACATCTCTTCTTATCTGTTACTGAAGATAGGTGTTGACTACCAAGTGTAATGCACAATGACTACTGTATGCAGCCAGCTCTGCCAAATCCAAAATAACCCTGGAACTCAGTGTTTTCACCATGTCTCAGAAGGTGGGGTTGCTTGTATTTCTTCATCATACATGAAAATTGTCATATAACTATTTGGAAGGTTTTTCACCTGCCATGTCACGTCTAAATTCTGTCAAGGTTGATTTTTATTTTATTTTCTGCTAGCAATTAGTGACTTGTTGCCATGGAAACCATACTTCACATGATTTTTGAACTTAAATGGCTGAATGTGATCAGCACCCTTCATTTTTTAGCCTTAGTAGTTAAAGACTTCTTTGTGTGTGTGATCTTGATTACAGAATCACAGAAAATATCTATAAACACACAAAATAATAGCAGAAGGCTACATCAATTAAAATGGAGTATTCAATAATTCATTCTTTAATTAAAGCTCTTCCTTTTCCTATTGCTGTAACCTTTCAAGTGTTAAAGCAGATATAAAAGCTAATAATTTATATGAAGTATCTTTTCCAATTAGCAGTTTGCGAAACATTAATGAAGGAAAACAAAAAATGGATATTTAAATACTTTTGCTTTTACTCTTAATGCAATAAATGGAAACAAATATCCTATAGAGAAAATATTTGCTAGAGGATAAGTCTGCATTGTTTATGGACAGTGTGCATTCATGTACACAAAAAGGGATACACTTGTTTCAGTTTTTTGTTTGTAAATAGATGAAATTACTTTGGAAAAAGGAAAGGATATGTCCCAATATAAGCTCAATAAAAGATACATTTGAATTTTTTCATCCACTAATTCTTTTTATCTCTAAATCAGAGTCTTAAAACTTTATTTCCGAGGCTGTATTTTTCAATAGAAACTACACCAAAGGATTAATATACTGCATTTTTTTTCATGTGAGTGGCATCTCCACCATTTAGAAATCTTCCAGAAATATTGCTTCATCATAAAGATCTCTTTTCATTGAAGGATTTCTAGATATATTGCTAATAATGGTGGCAGAGTAAGCTGAAGCAGGTCAATATAAAGACTTGTGTGAAGTCTCCTATTCCAGATCCTAATCCCATTCCAAACTATCTAGATATTGCTAATTTTGTGTGTGTGTGTATGCACATGTATAAACACATTTTATTCAGAAAAACAGTTCTACATATAAGAGTTATGCAGACACAGCTGCCATATTTTAAATTCACAGTTTGCACTCGTTCAATTTCTTTGTCTAGATAAATGGTTCATGTGGTTGCATGTTCGTGTCCCTGTCTGACTTGAAAAATGCTGAATGGTCTGTAATCAATAAGAGTTCAAGTTATTTGAACTTTGTAGGAAATTATAAGAATTAGGTCTGGGCATGTGAAATTGTAAATGTCACTAATGAATGCTAACCAGTAGACAGTGATTTTTGAAGACTTTCCTGGTGCTTGATGCATGAGAAGACTCAGTCTTGAAAGGACACTGTACTTATCAAGCTTTTCAAATGCCTCTTTGGAAAACTGGAACTAAGCTAAACTATTGGTTAATGTACCTGTCAGAGAAAAATGCAGTCCAAAGGCATGATAAGACAATTTACTCCCTGTGGTAATATCTGAATTCAATGTTATTTTCCCCTATATCTCCTCCCATGTACTAGAGACTCATTACTTGGATTCAATAATTTTGCACAGTAAAGATATCTTTTTGCTTTCAGTGATACAAAAACAAATACAAATGATTTTAGCATGCGTGTGCTGTGTTCAGGGGTTACTTACAAAGAAGCAATTGTGAAGTGTTTTAGTGGAAAAGTGTGCAAATATCTACACAGTCTGTTATAATAACATCAAGCATTTAATAAAACACTTTTTTTGTGAGAAAGGGAGGAAAAAATAGGCTAAACTCTCTATTTCTTATACTTGGGATAGTAAATACATCTGTCATAAAGCACCATAGTTATAAAATTTAACCTGTTTGCTGAATATTTTTGTTAAACTTTGAGAGAACAGGTACATATTTCACATTTGCTGTCTCTGTGCTTACTCAAGTTCTAGGAAATCAAAGCAATTATTTTGAAAACCAGGTTGAAAGCAGTGTCAAGCCACAATTTGTCTCATATTAAGATACATTGAATTCCATGTTATCACACCAAGTATGGCATTTCCTAGTAAATTGTGAGTGCAGGCTTTAAGCTCTTTTTCAACTGCTCTCCTGTGTTAATGTGTCAGATTACTTTTAATTCTTATTTCTCTAGAATATGTCTTTCAATTACCATCTTCTCCTAAAATTTGTTAGAAATAAAGTCTATACTTTAAACTTCTAAAATCAAAAAATTAGTATCAATAATTAGCCCTGTGGTACTACAACACATACACGTTCTTTCCTGAACACCTCCAGTACATATTGGTTTTCTAAAGATTTGAGTTTAACTAACACTTATTACTGGTTGCATGATGTATTTATTTTCACAAATGTGTGAAATTCTATCTGTTTTTTTTTTTCTTCCCATTAAAAATGTACAGAACAAAAAGCATCAAATTACTAGTTCAAGTTTTTACTGGAGTGAAACATTTGACCTTACATTTGTACGGGGTCAAATAGTTCTACAGAACTATTGTTATTATTAAAGCAATTTTAAAGAGAATGCTATGGAAACAAAAATAGAGAACATGATTCTTCAAAATGTATAATCAAGAAAAAAGTTACTCCTGAAAATCAGATGTAAATGTAACTTAAAATTATGAAGCTAAAAACCAGCTGATTTTCTTTGCTGCCCAGGATTCCTGTGGGGTATTATTTCAGTCTTGTAATATTTTTAACTTTTTTATACTTGGGAAGACAATGGAATATGACAGGTTCTTTGACAGTTTGCTAACACAAATTAACCTCATTTATGGGAAAACTGGTTGTGCGTGAACATCTACTTTTGCAGTGCTTTTCAAGACAATCTCTAAACTGCTGAATTTCTGGGAGGTCTGCTTCCTAAATTTTAAGCATTCTGCTGAGTAATAGCATTTATAATGTAACATGTATCTTATGATAGGCCTGCATATTGATGACTCTGTAATATTTGTAGAGGAAAAGGAAGAAATAAAGCATGCTTGATTAGTTCTTTCAAACTAATGAAAATTCGTTACTGCTTTGCATATAATTTCATCAGGTAGCAGGGTATTTGACCATTGTTTATTCTTTAATTCATAAAGAACCAAATCTTAAGAGATTTGTGGTGGGAATTTGTCACATAGAAATAACGTTAATCTAAGGGAAATATGTAACATAGTATTTTTTTCTTTCTAGCCTGAAAAATGAATAAATGATTGTTCCCAGCAACAAGGAGAAGAATACAGGAGAATCTGTCCTAAATGTAACCCCCTTACAAATATTGGTAACCAAAATGACTATTAGGCTATTCCTATTTTGCTAAATTTCATTCTTTGTGGATGGAACCTATTTTATAATTAGGTAAGAGGTACTATATAAGTTCTGTGAAGATGATGAAGCATATCTATCAAATAAAATCCAACACTTGTAGGCTTTAAAAAGCCCACGAATTTATTTTAAAATAAAATTGTAAGCAAAATGGCCCAAGGGTCCTGTCTCTCCACCTTCTAAAATCATGTGTATTTCTAAATTCAGTTTAAGATATACTGTTGAAAAAATACACAGCTGTACAGCAGAAGACAATACAAAATGTTATACAAACTCCTATATTTCTTTATTTCTTCATCAATAGTTTTTGTTTGTTTGGTTGGTTGGTGTTTTTTTTTTTTTTGTGTAGAACCACTTGTTCTGAAGTAAGGATCTCAAAAGTTTCATGGAGGGTGGGAACAAATGCCATATTATAGTCTCTACAGTTTCTCTGCAATGAAAAATTTGCAACTGTAAAGAGATATATTAGCTCTGTGGTAAACAAAAACCAAACAAGTAAAAAAAGCTGACTTGTTCTTGAGTACTCGAAGCCCGGACTGAAAATTTTCACTTTAGGCTACCTTTTCTGAAAATTTTTGCTATCAGTTTGATTTGTTCTGGATGACCTACATTTATGGTGGTAAAACCTTTCATGTATAATCATATAATCATATTTTCTGTACATGCCACATATGTTAGAAATGAACTATTGTAGGCACATATCAAAGCATTAAAGTATGTTTATGGATTATCTCATACTGTTCAGATAAAGTTAGATTCCCTGTTTACTGGGGTCCTCTTGTGTGAAGGTTACAGAGAGAGCCTTTGAAATCTCTAAATATAGCTTAAAAGTTTCTCTATATCTAAAATGTCATGACATTAACATCCAGTATCTTGGGATGCTCCAAAGTTAGAAACTGGGAAACTGATCCTTTCCAGTGGCATAGAGCTCTAGTTTCCAGCCTTACTATTCAAAGAGATGGACCTACCTTCTGACATTTTAGATATAAAAAAGGTTTTGGGAGTCCAGCTCATCCTGTATATTAGGAAGCCATATTTTCTGAGGAAGAATTACTGATTTCAGAAGGGTTAGAATGAGTGACTTGGTGTTGTATTTAATTAAAAATAATAAGAAGAAAAGTCCCTACTGGTTCTTTACAGGTATTCTATAGTTCTGACTTTTATAAGAGGGTGTCTAGGTCATAAAAATGATAATAGTTACTCAAAAAATATATAAATTACATTATAATCAAATTCAAATTTACAAAAAATGGACCTACTGATGTAGTCCTGAGTGAAACTAGGGCTTGAAGATGCAGACATAAATGCTTTTTATGAGCAAAGAAAGGAGATTTTATTTGTTGCTGTTAAGAAGTAAGTTCAATTAAAGAGAATAATCCAGATGTATTATGTGCTCAGTTTTTCTTTGACCCAGTGCTCATCAGTAGTGATTGTCTGTTCTGGGGTTTTTTTGGTGGTGAGACTGAATTTGTAATTAATTGCAGATATGAATATAAAAAGAAATTTACTTTCTCAGTGCTCTTCAGTAAAGCATTTCATTGAGCTGGATGACAAATCAGTGTCTGAAGTTGTGTGTCACAGCCTGACTGCTTTTCCATTTAGGGCCTATTTCACACTGACTGAAAAATGGTACAGTGGTTCAGCTCCATTTGCTGAATAACCTGGAGGTCCTTAGGGGAAAAGGGGAAAAATCTGCTGTGTTTCAGAGAGTGTTGGATCTAACTTATATTCTTGGCATGCAAGTAGCCTATTTCTCTTGCTTGCAATAACTAGCATTAAGCCTGGCTTTGACTAGTGTGATGGGAATATCAGACATCTCCCCAGAGTAACATCTTGCAGTAAAGCAGAAAAAAAAAGCAGTTATCTGTATGTTTGCAGAGAATATTATATATACATTTCTTAGCTGGATCAATAATGTTTCTTGATATTGTACAGGCCAGTTTATAGAATAGAAGTCAAAACCAAAAATTTCATAATTGTCAAATGTACTACCATTTTTCTGCCTGAATACTTTGGAAAGGCCTTGTTTTGAAAATATTAATTTTCACAGCATTATGACCATCATGTCATGGATGACTCTCAGACAAAATGGAGAAAACCAAGTTCTTTAATTTATATTAATACAGTCCAACATAACTTCAGAAACTTATCTACCAAAGTTCATTTAAATTTAACCCAACTTCACAATTTCCTACATAAAGTCTGCAAAAAAAAGCATAGTATATGTGAATATATAGGCATGTTAAAAAATTGCACATAAAAGGTATAGAACTAGGGATATATATCAACTGCTTTAATGTACAGTAATTTTAAGAAATTCTATGTTATATCTATAGTTGATTATGTAACAAAATAGGCTTCAATATTTTGTTTACATGAAGTCTAATTTAATAAAGATCTATAAAAACAATCATCACTAACCATGATGATTCAGGAAAGGCCAACATTTGAGCTGCAGATAAACTGGAATATTTAGAGCTGGAAAATCAAGAAACATTTGAATTTAAGTGAGTAGGAAATGCTCACTAGATGGTGAAAGCATGCCTCATTCAATAAAACTCAGATGTCAGTTGAGCTGTTTTATTTTCCTTTTGCACTTTTTCTTCCTCTCTCTATTATCTTATTGCATATTGTCTTCTTTCTAAATGTGAGGTTCTAAATCAGTTATTCTTAGTCATCCAGCAGTTCCACAATACTTGTAGAGAGGTAAGAATGGCTAAAATTGGATGTTTTTTTCTCCAGCTTCTGCCTCTTGCTGACAGATGTTGAACATGATCTGAAGTGAATTTTAACCCTAAAGAAGTTTTATAGAGAAATTGTGAGATAACCTTCTCATAATGAGTTCATTGTTAACAATTCTAAGCTGTACTTTCACATTATCTATCATGGCTTATAGACAAAGCATCCCTATAATTCTCTCCAGCCAATTCAGCAGATTTGACAGTGTTATAGCTGTGGTGATGTGTTTTTGCATGTAATTGGGGCATGGAAGCATCCTTCACGGATATTTTTTGCTCCTGGGAGGCCTTGCATAAAAAGAGGATCGATCAAATCGTCTCCTACAGGGCTGCCATTGCTTCAGGCTGGTCATTTAGGGTGGCCAACCAAAATATGAGGCAAATATGAGGCAGATAAAAATAAAAAAGAACAAATGAAGGTAGCTAGAGGCAGAAAAACACTGTCAGTCCATTCTTTTGTTATAGCTGTGCTTCAAGCATCAGTGCTTGTAAGAAGCTCCAAAGTGGCCTTAGGATGAAGCTCTGTAATTGCAGGCAAGCAAGGCACAGATGTTAGCTTTTATTAAATATCAACAGAATTTAACAGTGCCAACAGCCCTTTGCTGAAGGAGAAAGGAGGATGGGAAGGAAATTCCTTCTTTGAGATGATTTCATGCTTACTGTCCTTCAGACCTACTCATCAGACCTGTCATTAAGCTCTGTGTGTCTGACAGAGTCAGGCTAGATATAAATACCTTGATAGCTTTATGCACTTGAGTTCTGTATGTAAGCTTTTGCTCATGAGAGGCAGTAGGCTGTCCTGCCTGGCTCCCAGCTGTTGTTACTGAAAGACACAATTCCCTCTTAAGTCCAGTGTGGGATCTGTTGTCCTTATGGATACATCTTTGCTTCCTTGGAGTGCCTCAAGTCATTAGACACTAATGTTTAGGCAACTAAATCCTTCCCAAAATCTGAAATGGATTCCTTGAGTGGATGAAGGCATATATTAGAGATGCTGATAACTGTGCAGCAAAATGTTCCTTTGTCCTCACACTGAAATGAAGAAGGTTTATAGAAGGAGACAAAAACATTGAGCCCTTATCTTCTTTCTGCTCATTAGCGCCTTGTAGGTTTGTTTTTTTTAATGAAAAATGAGTTCTTAATTTAATTTAGAGAGACACATTATTGGCTTCTGGTAGTTTGCCATGTCATGGCTTCATCCAGCTGCAGAATGGATTTGTTAAGAGAGATTTACTGATGCACTTGGACTTGTCTATATTTTACTCAGTGGGTACAAGTGAGGTTTAAGAATATCTCTGTTCTAAGATCTCAGATCTCTTGCCCCTTCACTACATTCACTAGACAAAACTAGTAATTTAGGAATACCAGTCTTGTTCATTTATGTTATCTTGCCCTTCAGATTATTTGAATTGAACTGTATTCAGAACTTTCCCTAAGATCCTGCAAAAAGGAATTTTATACAAAGTTATTTTACTTTGTGTAATTCAGAACATTACAATATTGAATTACAAAGTGTTGATGACAACATAATTGGTTTTAACTTGTCAATGCACCCACACAGTTCTTTGTTTTTTCAATTGACCATATACCAGCTGTCCTTATGCTAAAGTATCCTACCCTGAAATGGCTACTCAAGAGCCATTACTCAAATGTAATAGTAGAGTTGAAAGGTATTCCGTGCTAACAACACAATCCCTCCCACCTTTGCCTCCCCTCCAACCCCCCAAGGTGCTACAGGAAATGGTAGCAGTAGAGATTATCCCAGGAGACTTTGCTTTACTTTGCAATGTTCATGCCAAAAGACAGCATTATTTTTGCCTGAAGTTCTCTTTTATGACATGTACAGATCAGCATAAAGTACTCTGCAAAATTAATTGAATTCTCCAATAATTGTTCTAAAGCCAAATACCATACACAGCCTTAAGATATATATGCATTTTTCAAATGACTTTGTAGCCTGATTTGGGCCATTTACCTCACGAAATCTCAGCTAAAGGCTGAGTGCATTAATGAAACTGCAATTCAGTGTACATTTTTTTTTCTTTTCTCCTTTTATTTTTTTGATGTGGATGCTTTTGTTTTCTGCTACAGTGAACATGTTTCCGAGGTTTACTTGATTTGTCCACCTGTTGGTGACAATATGAGCGAGGATGGGGAATAACAGTGAATAGATATGAAGAGAAAGAGAATTGTGTCAAAGAAGATTAGGGAGAACTATACAGACACAACAAATCCAGCTTGATAGTTCTAGGAGATTTAATAGAGCAAGGAAATCAAAGTTTCGTCTTACCAAGCTGTCTAAACTGGGGGCAGTATCCTCTGCTGTGTTCTGGCTCCTACTGCACAGGTTCTCTGATTCCATCCCACACTGAGGGGGCCTGCTGTCAAGGATGTTGTGTCAAAAATAATGAAGGAATTCACTTTCATTTAGTATGAAAATTGGATATTTCTTCTAGAATATACTAAGAGATGAGACTGGTCAAAACCAGTTTGGACCAATGAAGATACATTGAGTTGAACATTGGAGCATTCAAAGGATCACAAGGAGTTCAGCTCCTGCTGACACAAAAAGATTGAGAGGTGTGTTTCTTCAGAGATAAATTCTAGAGTGGATCTGAGAAGTTAAACAGTTGATTTGGGGGCAAAAAAAAAGAGTAATTTGTGCGTAGTAAGAATTTTAGTTGGAACAGTCCTTGTTACAAAAAATCCATCAATGACAGGAATTTGAATGCAAAGTACCAGAATTATGGACTAAATTTACATTAGTAAATAATTCAATCCAGTAGGGAAGGATCAGCAGATCAAAGCAGGACGTGTTGGCCTTTATGTCTGCCATACATGAAATCTGGAGTTGTAGCTCTACACTGGATTTAACATGATTTCCTTGACTGAACATATCAGCTCTGTGTATGGCTCAAAGCAGTCAAAAGGACCAATCACTGTGTCACATCCTTTTGTTGGTTGTGACATGAGGGTACATTTGATCCATACATCAGGCAACCATTTTAATTTAGATTCCTGTTAAAGAAATCAGCTTTGCAGTGACTGAAGCTACTCTGAGCTAAATTGCATGTTTTGCTCTAGAACAAATGACAGTAGAATAATTGCTTAATAAATTAATAAAAATATATCTGTTGTTCATATACCACAAGGTATACCTAGTTATAACTCCAACTTCAATGAATTTATATTCAATATTTGATTTTTCCCCATGTGACTATTCTACCCCAAATAAAATATTAAGTATGTAATAGGTATTACATAGATGCAAACATTCATAGACTCATAGGATGATGGGCTGGAAGGGACCTTAATTTTTTTTATTTTCCATCCCCTGCTGAGGGCGGAGATGCCACCCTGATACAGAAGCATTTTATAAATGTAAATTTTAACTGGGGTTATGTTAAACAATTTTTTTTAAATTTCCCTCTCTTCATCTCTTTGTATGTATGCATACAGTGTTTTCACACTCTTTTTAAAATCAGTAATTAATTAAATTTTTCATTTGAAAGAAAGACTGTACTATGTACTGCTAGTACTGTTAAGTCACATATGTAGCAGAAGAGTAAGTGTTAATATTTTAGGTTCATGCTTTTAATTTATTAATTTAGCAATTTTATTTTTCAATGCTGTATATTTATCTCATATTTTGCATTCTAGATGGTTTACTATGCTGTTTTCCCCTTCTTTTTAAAGCACCACTAATTCACCTCAGTGCAGCAATAATCAGTAACTGGGAAGGAGTTTGGAAGGAGAGGGAGGGAAAAAGAGAGCTATTGAAGTAAATGAAGCATTACCCATGACTGCTGCACATGCCAGTGTCTGTTTCTCTACTAGCATCATATCCCCTCTTCTGAGCATTTGAATGATAACTCATTTCCTAGATCATTCTATACTCAAGGGCAATAGTTACCTTCACCACAGAGAGAATTAGCACTGGCTGTTATAATTTTGGAAATACATAGCAATTACTTACAGCAGAAACTTGGATCTCAGAATCCATTAATGAAGAATGACAGAGCTGAGCCCAGAGATGGTGGCCCAGAGCTGCTAGATTTGCTGTTCTACACAATTGGTTGATGGAATCCCTATGCAGATCATCTTTCCCTTTTCTTTTTCTGTCTTTCTTCCTCCTTTCCACTAGTCTTTATGATTTGATCCACTTAGCCTCTCAGCTGTATTACCCTTCTTGTTCATTGCATTGCATTTCCTTACCCTTCTCTTTGGGTATTTTTTTTGACTCATTGTATCTTAAAAAAGAAAATGCTTAAATGAACTGTTTTACAGTTGCTTTGCATCAGCATGAACTCTGTTTTTCTTGTATGATGCCCAGATAGTTGCTTTTGTTTTATTTCATAGAATCATATTCATAGAATAGCCTGGATTGGAAGGCACCTAAAGATCTTCTAGTTCCCACCTCCCTGCTGTGGACAGGGCAATTTTTCAACTGACCAAGTTACTCAGAGCTCTATCTTTGACCATCCGTATTTCAAAATTAAACCTTATTTACTTTGAAGGTCTTAAGGATGTATGAAAGCCATGTGTAGGTGTAACTAACCATGTATTTACACTGTTGGGGGTAACATAATGTTCATAAAACTTCTTTTGGGATTCTGCAATTTGTGATAAACCAAAAAAAAGATAACATTAAAGCTCACTGATAAGTACGTGTACTCTCTAATGACATTTATTTTCAAACTGAATTACAGAAAATCTAGAGCCTGAACCTGATGTCTGTCTCTCTGGATAAGTTTCATTTTCACATACTATTAGAAAGATATTTCTAACTGGAAAAAAAAGGCTCAAAGGAATGTCTGAGAAAGGCTATAGATAAAGATCTACATTGTTTTGAATTAATGTTTACTTGACACTAGTACTTTTCTTTCTGAAGGAATCTTGGAGACACTTGTGTTTAAAACACTTATGATTAGAAATTATTTTATCATAAATGTGCCACTCTCATGCATACAAATTTCCTTGAGCTAGGGACACACTGCAGAATGATTTACAGCTGGACTTCATGGCACTGACCACAGCCCTCAGAGACTAGTGGTTCCACCAGTTTTCAGTGCACACTACTTTCCACTTATCTTTTCCATACTTCCTCATTTTGTCTATGAAGGTGATATGGCAGACAGTCTTGAAAACCTTACGGAAGTTGGAATAAACAACAGCCACTTCTCTCACTGCCCCCTGCTCCCCCTTTCCCTCCCTGAGTTGAGCTAGTCCTTTTGTTGTGAAGGCTACAAGGTTGATCAGGCATGACTTCCCTGTTGTAAATCCATGCTGACCAATCCTATCACTTTTCTTTAACACATTTAAAAAAGGTTTCCAGGGCTATTTTCTCCATTGCATTCTCCAAGACTTAGGTGCAGCTGACTGAATTGTAGTTCTCTGAACCCTACTTACCTTTCTTGAACGCAGGGGTGACCTTTGCTTTCTTCCATCCCCTAAGGAATCTCCACTGATCATCATGACCCTTCAAAAGTAATTGAGATTGGCATCAGAATGACATCGATTTCCTCAGAATTTGTAGGTGCATCCTACAAAAGCAAAGCCTCAGTGACTGGAAAAAAGGAAATATCATACTCATTTTTAAAAAGGAGGATGCTGGGAATTACTGACCTGTCAGTGTCATCTCAGTATGTAGCAGGATAATGGAACAGAACTTCCTGGAAGTTATGTCAAAACGTATGGAAGATGAAGGAGTGATTAGAAACAGCCAGTATGGCTTCATCAAGGGCAAATTGTGCCTGATGTTATCTAGCTGGACATTTGTAAGAACTTTGATATGGTCTCCCACAATAATCTTGCCACTAAATTGAAGATAAAGGTTTGATAGATGAACTGTCATATGCAGAAGGAATTGACCTGGATGGTCCAATGCAGAGTTGCAGTCACAGGTTCAAAATCCAAATGAAAACCAGAAATGAGTGGTCTCACTCAAGAGTTCTGTACTGGGACAAAAGCCATTTAATATCCCCATCAACGACATATATAGTGGAGTCAAGTGCAACCTCAGCAAGTTTCCAGATGACAGTGAGTAGTACAGTTGATACATGAGGAATGCCATCCAGAGGAACCTTGACAATACTGAGGACTGCGCCCAGGTGATTCTCATGGAGCTCAACAAGGCCAAGTGAAAGGTCCTTTATCTGGGTCAGGGTAATCCGCATTAAAGCATGAACTGGGGATGAATGGATTGAGAGCAGTCCTGAGGAGGACTGGTGGATGAGAAATTGGTTATGAGTTGGCAATCTGCACTTCCAGCCCTGTCCTGGACTGCATCAAAAGTGGTGTGGCTGTCAGGGCAAGGAAGGGGATTCTGCCCCACTGTTCCTGCTCTTGTGAAACTCCACTTGGAGAGCTGCATTCAGCTCTGGAGTCCTAACAAGATGAAAGACATGGATCTCTTAGAGTGGGTCCAGAGGGAAGAGGGTTAGATTTAGATTGGACACAAGGGAGAAATTTTTTTATGAGAAGCATGGGCCCAGTTCTGCAGAGTGACAGACATCTTAAGGACTTCCAACCAGGTTGAGGTCTTCTTTGAGCTGGAATAACTGATCCAGATTTTCTGGATTTTTCTTGTTCCCATCTATACAAACTGCTACCCCTTTGTGATCCACTCTAGATCCAGTACTTACACTGGGATCTCCATCTCCCTGTTGAAACGTTGTGTGACCTTCGCCCGTCAGGAGTCAGCTGGAGCAAGAGCTCCACACCCTTTGATCAAGTTTCTGAAGAAGCTGAAATCTGCTTTCTAAGGAGGGGTGTGAAGTTACTAAAACTGTCTTGAATAAGTGACATATTTTATCATTGGCTCCAACACTTTATCTTGGCATAGGACCACTTGTTGTCTACCTACAACAGACTAATAGAGAAATGAAAGAGAGAAAAAAGGGCTGATCCACAGAAATTGTAATTGCTTTAAAAGGCTGATTTAATTGCTGACGAAATGTAATCCCATGGTGCAGAAGCACTAATGTTTACAAATTTTGCCACATAGGTTTGAATTTTGAAAACTTCCTGTCCTTTGTATTATTAGTTGTCTTACATGACAATAATCTTCAAGAAATCATTTAAAAAAATTAGGCTGATCTTGAATGCAGTTAAATAATACTTATTTGGTATTCCTTCCTTACACATATGCTCTGCCAGTTTTTTAATATTTGTGGAGCAAATGAAGAATTTCTAAACAGTGCCAGAGGGACATTGTGCTAATTCTTTAAGAAAGAAAATCCTTACATTTTTAGTATGCCTTAAGCACTGCTGGTTTATGATAGGGTCTTTGTAGAGGTACAATAAAGATAATGGCTTATTTAAAATACTATCAATATACTTGGTTAGGAAACGAAAACCCCAGTTCTTCATGCATTGTATTTAAATGAGTGAAACTTCTTCCTTTAAAGGACTGTGATGTATATGTGGGTACTCTGTTATGATGAGGTTTTTTTTTGGTGTAACTGTATATAGAAATATGGCATGGATTAAGTGCCATACCTCTCTGAAAGAGTTTTTTATGAGAGGAGGGTGAATATACTTTGAGGTGAACAAATACCACTGCAGATATCTTTTTAAAATTTAAGTGTGAATACAAATGCCCATGATACAGAACGTGTAAATGTATGTTCTAATAAGTATATTAATTATTTTTAAAGGGAGCTAATAATGTCCAGAGCTGAATAGATTATTTTTAAAAAATCAGGATAAGTAATCTAAGATTTTTGTTGCAGATTTTGTGTTCCATTGCATGTTCTTTGCCATCGGTTTCAGAAAAGGGTGTTAATGGCATGTGGCACTAATATAAAGAAGGGACTACACAGTTTACTTTCTAGTGGCTGCTTTTGGCTGCAGTAAACCATTTGAAATGTATTCAGGTAGTAACTGAAAAGGGAGTGCAAGGATTTATTTGACTGTCCAGGGCAGAGGAGTTCAATTATCTTTTTGTGGATCTCTCTCATCACATGTGTAAAATATGGGTGTAAAGTAATTTGATCAAAGCTGAGCAACAACATGCCAGCAGCACCGTGACAAGAGCTTTAGATATAGCAATATGCTATGTATCATCATTTTTTTCCCCACTAAAACCTAATGGGATGGTATAGCTTGTGATCTCTGCTGATAAGGCCTTGTACGCATCCTGTATGACAATGTGTATTGAGTGTGTTGTCCTTCTGGCCTATATAAATAAATATTTTGAAGGCAGATATGAGCGCCCTCATTTCAAAAGTTTTCTTTTTTTCAACCAGAACATTTTTTCAAGCAGTAAGGTCCAGGGTTTCTGATAGAGATTATATGTTGAATTGGAATGTTTTCCTTACCTCTGCTATTTCAATATAGTAAATTTTAGCTATATGTGATTGTTTAAAAAAATTCCACTCTTGACACATCTGATATATTACTGTATGTTGTTATAAATTCTGCCATGCATCCCTACAATATTTTTTAGTCACTTAAGTAGCCAGTTACAATATGAGCTGCCTGTATCCTGATATTTTCCACAAATGATGGCTCACAGCAATCCATTTATAAGTCCATCGAGCCTTCAGCCAGATGTTATGTTGCTAACAGTTCCACTGGCTTCTCCAAATGCTGTTATCATTTTCCTGACCTTTCTGGTGCCACACCTTTGACCTCCTATTGATTTGGTGAATTATAATGATTCTACTCTTGTGAGGCAACAGTTACTGCTATTCTCTGGATATTTTCAGGTAGAGTGCTTTTCCACATGACTGTGTGAACAGTATTTTCCTGTGGTGAAAAAATTTTTTTCTTCTCTTATTCAAGGGCTTTTTTTTGAGCCAGAATGACAAAATTAACATCTGAAGGGCTGGTCTTTTTTTCAATGTCTCATTAATCTTGTGGGATAAATGCTTGGCAGATTCCAAAGACAGAATGTGTTAAAACAGAGACAATTATAATATGAGAATAATATAAAATGTAGTAAGAATTTAATTTTTTTAAACATATATGCTAATGCTATACTGAAAAAGGCAAGTACTGTTAGGCTCAGAGAATCAGTGCGAGAAACAGATTGGGTAAGTAGTGGAACTGCCCAATTTTTTGCATGATATTTTAAGGAGCCCAATTCACTTTCCTAATTTCCCATGAAAAAGATGGCGTGATGCTTAACTAGCTCTGTCATACAGTCACAGAATTTCTGAGGTGGGAAGGGAACTCTGGAGTTCAGATGGTCCATCCCCATGGACCATCTGAACTGGTCATAGGTCAGCTGCAGCAGTTTGACCAAGAAGTTTAAACTCACTAGCTATTCTCTGAGGCGACTAGATCTTCCTATCTGCAATTCAGTACTTAAAAAGATTAGACTCCACTGTTAGCAATAATTTGTACTGTGCCACTTCTTCCTATTGTAGTTAGATATGGGTAGTTTTAATATTTCTTCTGTGTTTGTCATCTAGGAAAGCTCAATGAGCACAGTAGTAATCAATTAAAAGTAAATAGGTATCTCTGACAGTTTAAAGGAGTCCCAAAGAGGATGACAAGAGATTGGTACAAGACAATAAATAATTTATAGCTGGAGAAAATTAATCAAGAACCCCCAATTCCCTCTGTCCCCACACGCAGGTGCTCAATTACAGTACCTCTAAGAAGAGGCAGGAGACCAATAACCAAACATCTGTGACATAAATGAATTTAACTATTAGGGAAGAAAGTCTTGAAGCATATAAACACACTAAAGTAACCAAACCAAATTACAATACAATGTACATTTGCTTTGTATAATGCCTTTCATTATACTATTTCCCAGAACTCTTCACATAATTAAATAATATAAATGTTATGGAGTGTAAGTGAAATGCAGCAGCAATAGAGAGATTTTCTAATGGAGGCAGAGAACATAATTATAAGCTATTGCAAAAGGTAAAAAAAAAAAAATAGAAAAAAAAGAAGCTATTGCAAAAAAGAAAAAAAATTAGAAAAAGAGAAGAATTCAGACAAACATGACCATGAGATTCAGTTTCAGCAATCTGGTGTATGGGGACAGATGGTTTCCATTTGTCAGCAAACAGCATCTTTGGTCATAAATTTGTCAAGCTGGTGAAGACAGCTTCAAACTACAATTGCTGTGGGATGGGAATGTCAATCTATCCCACTCATACCAGTTTGATGCCAGGGCCAGCAAAAGATGCCCAGATCCTGGAGAGGGATCACAGGTCAGCAGGAGAGCACGTGAAAAGTAGCAAATAGTAGTTCCAGCCACTCCAGCCAGTGAATCATCTTCATCAGAATCCAATTTAAAAGTCTCTAAAAATGTGCATGGATCATGGGGAATAAGCAAAAGGAGTGAAGAATATGCACACACCTGCAGGGCACAGTGGCATGGCTCCTATGACTGGAGTGTAAGGATACAGTCTCTTTAGAAAGGAAGGCAGGAGCACAAGGAATGGGTGTTGTCCGCTGTGTCAGTGACCAGCTGGAGTGGATGGAGATCCACCTGGGGATGGATGAGGAGCTGACTGAGAGATCAGGAGTAAAGGGAAGGCAGGGGTGGGTGACATAATGGGGGGGATCTGCTACAGGCTGGCCTATAGGGAAAACTGAGTACATGAGACTCTTAATGGACAAATAGGACCAACCTCACGTTCACAATTCCTGGTCCTCATGGGAGGCTTCAGCCAACCTGATATCTGTTGAAGAATGCCACAGCCAGGTGTAAGAAACCCATGGGGTTATTGGAATGCATTGATGATAACTTTCTTCTCCAACTGATAGAAAATCCAGTGAGGAGACGTGTTATGCTGGACCTTGTTCTTTCCAAAAAGTAGGGGCTGGTGGGGAATATGAATCTCAATGGCAGCGTGGGCTGCAATGATCACGAAATAGTGGAGTTTAAGATCCTTTGGGCAGTAAAAGGCTGTGCAGCAAGCTCACTTCCCTGGACTTCAGGAGAGCAGACTTTGGCCTCTTCAGTGGTCTGCTCGATCTACCATGGGATAAAGCCCTAGAGGAAAGAGAAGTCCAAGAAAGCTGGTTAATATTGACAGGTCACCTCCTCCAAGCTCATGAGAGATGCATCCCAACAATAAGGAAGTTGGGCAAAACTAGCAGGAGGCCAGCATGAGTGAACATGAACCTGTTAGAGCAGGTCCAGAGGAGAGCCACTAAGTTGATCACAGAGCTGGAGCACCTCTCCTGCGTAGATAGGTTCAAAGAGTTGGGGTTCAGGGACACCTTATAGCAGCCTCCCAGGTAACTAGAGGGATCCTGCAAGAAATCTAAAGAGGCACTTTCTACAAAGGTATGTAGCAAAAAGGATGACATGTAATGGCTTTAAACTTACAGATGGTAGGCTTACATGAGGTATTGGGAAAAAAATCTTTGCTGTGAGGGTGGTGAGGCACTGGTACTCTTGTAGATGTCACATCCCTGGAATTTTTCAAGGCCAGGCTGGATGAGCATCTGAACAATCTGCTCTAGAGTAACGTGTGCCTGTTCATAATGGGGACTTGGAATAAGATGATCTTTAAGGTTCCCTCCAAATCAAACCATTCCACGAGTTTAATAGAGGGAACAGGAAGAGGAGTAAATAGATATGTGACATCCCTGAAGAGTTTTAGAAATAGTTGCCTGCCTCATTGCTAGTTTTCTTCATTTTGATGCCTGCACAATGCAGATGAAATAAGTGAATTGAATTAACAAATCTACCCCAGTTTAAAGGACAGACAAGACTAAAAAATGCAGTTCAAAATGGTTTCTAAAATGATTGTTGATCCCTATACATGTAGGAATAGTCCCTTTTATTCCATATTTACCTCTTTTGTTTTATAAAGCAGTACTGCGTGAATCCTACTGGAACATTGCTTGTGAGTTTTGAGACTCCCAGGGCTCATTCAGTGGGTTGCTCATCTGATTGCTTCAACATTAAACACACAGTCTGGCTTGCTGCTACTGCTGTAGAAGACCATTTCTGTTTAACTCCTGACAAATGAGATAGATATAGCTTATGTAACATAGTTGGACTTACTCACCTATTTTGATTTTTTTTCAATTGACTAAGGGATAAGCTAGTCAGAACTGTTTTTTGATGTATCTTGACTTTATATAGAAATACATATATGTAATTAAAATCAAAGTTTATTTCCTAATTTTTATCAATGATGCCATTTATGATTCTATTTTGCCAAATAATGCTTTGGCAGGTTCTTCAGAAGTGTTCCATAAGACTCAGTAGTCTATCATTTTTCTTTGCATAGGTTTTTTCTGTCCAAAATACTTTTTCCTACTCTTCTCTTTTTTTTATCTAGTAACTACATGGAGGTGGGCAATTCCCTTGTCTGGTGAGATATAATTTTTTTCATTTCTTTCTAAGGATGCCAGAATGAATCATCCCTCTTGCTTCTCATTATAGCTTATAAAACTATTATTTTCTTTTTATGCAAAAGAGGGCTTTAGTTGTCATCGAAATCTTGTTATTGTACTGATGTAGTCAAAAGATTTATTTTTATATTATTCAGTTCCTGAATCTAACTAATAGAGTCATTTGAATGAAAAAGGATTTTTACCAGGAGCTGAGGGTACAAGACCCAATTCCTTATGTTTGACGGAAAAGATAGTCAAATAAAAATCATAGAGAAAAGGGATAAACTACTATCAGGACGGATTATTTCTGAGGAGTACAATTGACCACCAAAGATGAGATTCAGCAGACACAGGTCCCCTGTATTAATAGATTTCATGTCCACAGGCAGATTCTAGATGACTATTAACAATGTTTCATTAAATGCACTTTCACTATGTGTCTGATTATTTTGTAATGGTATTTTAAAATACATTTTATTTCTAATAGGAATTCCAGAATGTAACTTAGCAGCCTCCATATCTCCTTTACTTTTTCAGGATAATTTATTTTAGCCTGTTTTAGTAAGGTCAATAATGTTTATTTTTCTGAATGATACATACATCTTACCATTCAGAAAGTGGACCTGCTTATGCTGCATTTGTTTAATTTAAATCTTTTTAGTCCTTTCTGTTGCTCTGTGTAAATTCGCTAAATGTTGAAGAGTATATATTTTCATAATTTAGCCTTTCCTATCCAGTTACAAATAAATCAATTATGCTGATTTCACCTAAATATAAGAAAAATAATATAATTTTATTTGGCTTTTTCAAACAACATTTCAAAGCCATTTGTGTATGAACTTAAGAATCTATTATGGCTTATATGTAGTTGGAGATTCTAAATGGTTGTTTAGCTACAGAATTTTTTTACATGTGAGAACCTTTCAAAATTAGTCCTCAAAATTTAGTTTCAAGGGGTACTAGTCACCAGAAAAAAAGACTCAGGAAGTGTAAAAAAAAAAACAAAACAACAAATTGTATATAGTTTAAGCCTATGTCCAGGCACTTTTCCAAATGGTATGGGGTCATTTTTGAGTGATTTTGAAATGCACTAGAAGGTGATGTCATGGTCCTGAATTTGTCAGTTTCAAGTCTGTCTTATATATATATATATATTCCAAAAGGTCCTTGGGGTGATGCCATATGGAGTATGAAGCAGATAATTTGGGCTATTCTGTAGAGCTGGATAGCAGATGCTGAATGTGGCTCTGATACATAAAGAACTGATCAATAGGTATTTTAGGACTCATTTTAAGTCATATAGAGTGTAATGGACTTAAAATCTATGGAGTGCTTGCCAAGGAACCTGCATTCTCCTTCCTGGGAACCCTCTCTCTGCTGAACACTGCAAATGTACACTACAGCCAGTATTATTATGTAAATAAATTGTTGCTTAGTGTTCACTATAGGTAAAAATGTTGAAAATTCAATCTTCAAGTCCAGCCTTCAAAGTCCTTATTGTTATAATTTCTTTTTTTTGTGCATACTCAGAACTGCTCAGGCTAAGATCACCCACCTACACCTTCTTGGGATCTATGACACAGGCACTGAACAAAGTTGAATTAAGCATGTAATAAAATGCTGCTGAATCTTCTTTATTTTAAAAGTCTGACTGGAATATTTTTTTTTTCCTTTCCTCTTCACTTTTCTCTCCTGTGGTAGGAAGGGCAATCACTTACAGAAACAGAAGATCTTAGTCCTTCTGATTTTTTTAGTCCAAGGGGTATGAATCCTAGTATTGTCATTTGCCAGGAGGGCCACTTAAAACCTCAATTTATAGAGTGTGCAACAAAGGGTGAGTCAGGTGAAATTGTGTGCAGACATAGATCCATGGTCCTGTTGATACTGTACCACTGTAACACTGCAGTACTGTAGGTGATGGGCGGGATCAGGAAGAGCATTCCAAGGAAGAGTAGCTCCATACTACAGTTATTGAAGGCTTCCCTTCCAGGGGATCATAATATTTTATCTTCTGACTGTTTTTGTTTATGTGTGGAGGTGGTATAACCCCAGCCAGCAGCCAAGCCCCACGCAGCCATTGTTCACTGCCCCACCAATGCGATGGGGGAGAAAAGGTAGAAAACTTGTGGGTTGAGATAAAGACAGTTTAATAGGGAAAGCAAGAGCAGCACACACAAGCAAAAAAAACAAGGAAATAAGTCACCTCTTCCCATGGGCAGGCAGATGTTCAGCTATCTCCAGGAGAGCAGAGACCCAGCACACATAACTGTGACTTGAGAAGACAAACACCATAATTCCAAATGTCCTCTATTTCCTCCTTTTACCCCCCTCAGCTTTATCTACTGAGCACGATGTCATATGGTATGGAATATCCCTCTGGTCAGCTGGGGTCAGCTGTTACTTCCCAACCTCCCTTGCACCCCCAGCTTCCTCACCAGCATGGTAGAAAAAGCCTTGGCTCTGCGTAAGCCCTGCTCAGTGGCTCTATCCTGGTCAAAAGCTGCACAATGGAATAGTCATTGGGAAAGCATACAAAAAATTTAGAATGAAGAGAATATAATTCCTTAGGGTAGAAGGGTTTAACCCTTTGTTTTTTTTTTTTCACAACAAGCACTGTTCCTTCTTTGAAAATGAAAATATATCTTAAACCCTATCCAAGATATCTCATTATTTGAAAAAAAGCAATAATTGCAGTCTGGATCCAGGAATGAATTCAGATGTGAATCCAAAATGAAGAAGGGTGCCTAGGTTTTTGAGTCTCAAGTCTGGACACATCATTTAATTCCAGGCAAGTTTAGTGATCAGCACTTCCTTGGGTCTTATTTTTGGCTTCTTATTCATCATATGAGTTTATTTTCATTATCCTTCTGAGCTGATCTTCATTCCTCCTATATAGGTTATATGTGTTTACCTAGTTCTAAGATTAAAATTTCATTCTGGGAACCAGGCCTAAATTTACCTGTTATAGTGTATCTAGGTTAGTTAGGCACTATTATTGCATCTGGTCCTCAATGACATGGCTTATGACACCAAAGAAGCTGTAAAGAAAAGATTGTCCTCACAAGGTTTTGTGGAGGTGGACAATGCCCTCCTGCTTTGCAAGGGCAATTCATAATATCTATTTTGTGTTTTTGAAGTTATTGAACTGCAGTTTGACTCATCTCCTTGATGGAATATGTGTTTCTGATCTAATTAGGACACAGGTTCTATTCTGAGAGATATTCTGCCACCTCTTCAACATTTCTCATCAGCTAATAAATTTCATTTCTTGATTAAATTGCATGATTCAAGAAGACATATACATATTTATGATCTCCCCATCAAATTTCTAGAATTAGTACCAGCTATAGTTTGTTCCATTTACTTTGTATCTTTGAGTTGTCCCATATTGTTGACTTACTCTTTACATCTTTGTGAGAAAGTACAAATTTTCTTTCTTTGGTGGATAATTTCTGTACTTTTTATTATTCTTTTTTAGACTACAATAAAATTGCCTAGATTATATCAAAGTTTCTTTTGTACTTGGTTTAAGTATCTGGACAAAGAGCTTACAAAAATGATAGTGCTACCCCAGGTAGCCAAGGCCATGGAGTGCAACTGGTCCATTCTTTCTTTAGAGAATACTAAAGCATAGCATAATTAACACTTATATCCTTCAATTTTTAAAGCTGTGTTTTGTCAGAAACAGAACAAACTAAAACCGTCAAAAAGAAATCACACTAGATAAAAGGGTCTTGCTTTTCAGACAGCAAAATTTAAATTGAGCAGTTTCTGTACAGTCTGGATACTACTCATTTACCATCTCTGTAAGTTTGTTCCTTGTTTTTCTTGTAAGTCTCTTGGATCTATTTATATTTAAAATCACCAATTTTCTGTTTTTCTCTGTCTGTTTCACTGTTGTATTGGACTTCCATGGCCAGGTTTTGATTGTGGAGGGAGCTAGGGGTGCGTCCTCTGTGAGAAGCTACCAGAAGCTTCTCCCATGTCCAGCAGAGCCAATGACAACCGTGTCTATGATGGACCTATCAAACTCAAACCAATTAGGAATGATGGTAATGTCTCTGTGAAAACATATTTAGGAAGTGAAACAAAGTTATTGCGCAGTTGTAATTGGGCCAGAGAAGAGTGGCATGAGAACGTGTGAGAGGAACAACTCTGCAGACACCAAGGTCAGTGGAGGAGGAGGTAGAGGAGGTGCTCCATGTGTTCGAGCTGAGATTCACCTGCAGGCCATGGTGAAGACCATGGTTAGTCAGGTTGTGCCCCTGGAACTCATAGAGGTCAATGGGACAGCAGAGATTCATCTACAGCACTACAAGGCATGAAGGAAAACTTCCTCCCCTAGTCTCCAGGTACTTGAATTTTCAAAATTAGTAGCTATTTGGATATCTTCTTCTTTCCTACTTAGGAAAATGAAAACTGAATGTTTAAAACAGCTTCACTCCAAACTTCTCAGAAATGGTATTTATTTAAAATGCATAATCTAAAGGGACAATGTCACTTAGAAGAAATAGAAACTTTTGAAAGTCTTAGCCACGTTGACCAAACCATAGAGTAAGTGACAAATTTAAAAATCAATTTTTTTTGTCTGTACTAGTTGCAGAAGCAATTTTCTGCTTTTTTCCCTCTGTGCCTATATTTGCAAATATACCAGCCCGAGCATAACACTAAGAGAATGTTCTGGATATAGTCTAGCCACCCAACCATGACACAATGTTGATATTAAGCCAGTAGGCATTATCACCTTATATTGAAGAAAAATAGCT
Source organism: Molothrus aeneus (assembly GCF_037042795.1). Classification (NCBI taxonomy): domain Eukaryota; kingdom Metazoa; phylum Chordata; class Aves; order Passeriformes; family Icteridae; genus Molothrus; species Molothrus aeneus. Next base: position 59,592,671 of record NC_089647.1, on the reverse strand, counting down.
GCGTTATGGATTTGTAGTGAAAATGACTGAGTAGTGTGTTCTGTCTGCTTTGTGATCTGTCTAGGGAAACCAGGGTATCTGGTAATATGAGCATTGCAGCACATTTTCTGATCTATATATATTTACAGACTCTTTCAGCATCAACAAGAAGAGCTGAATAGCATTTATAGACTTCTCATCCTGTTACTTCTCCCAGTGTTCATTTCTTATCACCAACTCCTATGTGTCCTAGCCTCTCTATAATGCAGATAAATAAATTATCATTACCTATGGCAGATTGTAGCCGTTCAAGGAGATACATTTTCTGCCATCAAGACAGCATCTCCCTTAGATGAAACAAACACACAGTAATCTTGCAGCATAAAACTACAGCTGGAAACTCTTTACAGAAACTAAGCACTTGGATTAATTTTTCCTACCTCTAAATCAGAGAGACCACACCAGGGAGGTTATTATCTTTGAGAGACTTCTCTAAAAGCAAGTTTTATTACCTCACCTTGCTGATTCACTCCATGTCTGCCATAAATATGGTGGATCAGTGATGTTTTGTCTAGATTTTTTGACTTCTAATGGTATGATTGAGGCTCTCAAAGTTTGTTTTGAGGAAGGGAAAAGCAAAGGACAATTTTATGGAGTTTTGGATAAGGCTAGAATCCAAAATGTTGCAGTTAAAACATATGGATAGGCAAGATGTCAAAATGTGCTTCTAAGCATCCTACATTTATGCAAATAAAAATATGAGGCTCTTGACATGAATTCAGAAGTAGGTATTTTTGAATCTGAATACACTTCCAGCTTTGCAGATGGACTCCAAACTAGGATAGGACTAGCTCAAATCCCCAGAATATCTTGTGTGAACTTTATAAGGGGAACTACACCCATATCTGGATTTTAGTTTAGCAGGTGGAGCACATCTGCATTTTGAAATCATATTAGTATGAGTGTACAGGGTGTGTGTGAGAGCAGAATGCTTGATGAGGGTTGTCCTCACCCTGAAACAAAATACATTTTATAAACCTGTGTGCTCAAAGAAAGACTTGGCAGGTGGCACCCTAATAGGGGTTTGAACCTGCACAAATTTTCCACCTCTAACTTCCACATTGTTTGCAAAAACAAACTGACAGACACGGCTGACTTTTCTTGACATAGCTTTAAAGCAGGGCATTGTTTCAGTGTGGATTAGCATACACATGCAATGGCAAGACACACTTGATTTAAGTATTTTTTGTTCCTAGATTTTTGGGTTTTGTTTTTGTGATATTTTTTCTCCTTTTATTTTGTCACCGATGGAGCAGAACCTGCTCCTGCTCATCATTCTTTTTTAATCTAGCCCAGCGATGAAACACACAACTGGGGCAAGCTTGGCAGTTGAAGGATCCAGATGCTAAATTCCAGGATTAATTTCTCTAGCGGAGGCAACTGGGAGTCAGATCCTCTCTCTGGCTTTCCTAGCAGCTTGGTTTAACCCCCAGCAATCCAAAAGGCTCATTTTTGTGTTAGACTGAGAGTTCAGTTTTCCTGGAAGGTAAAGAACTGCCAGATTGGCTTTGTCAAATGAAGGATTTTGTATTTAAATATCAGTGCCTTGATTTTCCCAGTGATGGGAACTCAGTCATTGAAGACTTATGTATGTGCTAATGATGCTTCCATTTGGCGTCTTCCTCAGAACATGACAAAAGAAGGAAGTTGACATTAGCAAGTGAAAACAATGAAGGGGAATGTAAAAATAAGCAGTGATACAGTGATTTCTCTCTTCCTGTATCACAGTTGCCTTCCCTGATTAAAACAGGGAAGGCAACTGTGATACAGGAAGAGAGAAAATCGAAGCAGCTTAATTCATGTAGAAATGTAAAATCAGGTAAAATGCCATCAGATTATTATCATTTAACCTGCTTTTTGTTGTCTTTTTTTGTTGTTTTGTTTGCTTAGTTAGTTAGTTTTGTTTTAAAGTGACCTTCTTTTATTCTTGATATCAGGGAAATGAATTGTGACAGAACTGTAGAACAAAGAAATCTTGCATTCTTGCAGTAAATGTTTTACCTTGTTAAAGTAGTACTTAATGAAAAGTAAACCCTAATTATAAAACTTAACTCCACCTCTAAATTGTGTGCACTGTGGTTGCAGGGACTATTAGCCATCAGAAGACAAAAAGCAATATAAACACAGTTTGGATTTCCAGTAATGAGTTATGCATTGTGTGTGTTTTTAAAATAAGTTAATTCTGTATTTATCAAGCAATACATGTTGAAGGTGCACTACATACTAAAGGACAAGCATGTCACTTTACAAAGATATTACCAAGGAAAAAAATTAGGATGAAAGGAAGTTAAAGTGTACCTACTACAGGAAAATACTTAATGATGCAGTGAATGCTCAGTTCCACATTTGAAAATAGATCTTTTTTGTATGACCATATGTAAATAAATAGCATACACTTTTGTAATATCACACCAACTACTAGTTAAAAAAAAAGCCTCAAATACAATATGCATCTCAAAACCAGATAGAATTGTATTTAAATAATTTTTCTTCTTCCTGCTATTGAGTCTTTCAAACCCACTTTGCAGTAGGTATGGATGACTTTAAAAGAGGAAGTTTGGCAAGATCCATAGAACAGTGGGAAAAACTGGAAGTGAAAAATGAAAATTAAACTCCACAATGAAGATTTTTGGCATGGAGCCAGAATGTGATCTTAAAGGTTACACTTGTTTTAAAGATTTATTCTTATGCTCTTAGATTTATTCCTGCATTTCATAACATTTTTGACCAAACAAGCACCAGAAGTGCTCTATGGGAGAGGACCTGGAATGCAGCTCTGCAGAGTAGGGAAAAGGCTGCCTTTTGGGATTTCTCCTTTGCTTTTCTGGATTAACACATTCTACCCAGAGTATTGAAATAGATCTATTATCCTGAAGGCAATAAATGAGTTTATGCTTATTGTTTCCATGTTTTTGCTATGTTCATACTTCAGCTAGCACACAATCAAGGTCAGATGGATTTTATTTAACAGATGAACTAAGTGTATGCAGTATAAGTAGTGTGTCTGCTTATGTGTTGATCTGAAAAGTAATCTGAGAATTTTTGGCTGCAATCAAGCTCTAATATGATGCCAAGATTCATGACCTATGGTTCATAGATGGGAGCACAGGTCTCAGAGTTGTTTGTGAGCAATAAATTACAAGCTCCTGATTAGAGAATTTTGGAGTGTGGCTTTGGTCAAGGCCTTGTCAAGTGAAGAAGTGATGGATCAGCAGAGGGATTAAAGTCTTGTCTAAAGAAATGCATTGGGATTTCTCTGGGGATAATCAGACCCTTACTCCAGTAAAGGAAAAGTGAGAAGTATTCTATATGTGTGAAAAAAAACCCCCATGCATAATGTCTATAATCTGTGTTCATGTTACCTTATAAAATTAGAGTTTTCTTGCCTGGAGGAGGATACTTTACAGCAGGTAGGCAGCAAAGTGCTACTAAGTCACCTGGCAGAATTTCTTATGCCTCCCCTACCAGCACTATTTATTATGTGTGAGATCCTGACACCACTGAAAAAAAGGTAATATTCCCACTGAGTCTCTTGGGACCATGATTACAGGAGGTTACTTTATAAAGAAAATTTTTGTTTTGCAGTAGTTGTTGTGACTCTTTTCAGATTGGGATGAGTAGAGGGGCAGGATGACCTCACTCGTCCTGTTGGCAATGCTCTTCCTAATGCAGCCCAGGCTGCCATTTGCCTTCTTGGCCAGGGGACACTGCTGGCTCATGGACAGCTTGTTGTCCACCAGGACCCCCAGGTCCTTCTCCACGGAGCTGCTTTCCAGCAGGTCATCCTGTGCTGGTGGGTTATTCTTATGAAGGGGCAGGTCTCTCCACTTGCTTCTGTTGAATTTTGGAGGGTTCTTCTCTACCCATCTCTCCAGTCTGTTGAGATCATTCTGAAGGGCTGTACAGCCCCTTGGGATATTGGCTGCTCTTCCCAACTTTGTGTCATCAGCAAAATTGCTGAGGAGGCGTCTGCCCCTTCATCCAAGTTATTGATGGATAAGTTGAACAATTCTGGGCCCAGTATTGGCCTTTGTGGATACCACTGGAGACAGTCATCCGACATCCATCCCTGTGCCACTGATTACAACCCTCTGGGATCTGCTGTTCAGCCAGTTTTCAATCTACTCACTGTCTTTCCTGAGTTTGCCTACAAGAGTGTTGTGAGAGACAGGGTTATAAGCTCTGCTGAAGTTGAGGTAGACAATATCCACTGCTCTCTCCCCTCGTCCATCCAGATAGTTTCATCATACAAAGTTATTTGGTTATTCAAGCATGATTTGCTTTTAGTCAATTCATGCTGACTGCTCCTGATCACCTTCTTGTTATCCATGCGAATAGAGATGACCTCCAAAATGAGGTGCACCATCACTTTTCTGGGGATCAAGGTGAGACTGACTGGCTAGCAGTTCCCTTCTTGCCCTTTTAGAAAGACTGGGATGATATTTGCCTTCTTCCAGTCCTCAAGCCCCTGAACTGATCACCATGACCTTTCAGAGATGGTGCTGAGTGGCCTGGCTATGGTGTGTGCCAGCTCTCTCAGCACTCACGGATGCATCCCATCAAGGCCCATGGACTTGAGATGTCAAGACTGCCTGGGTGCTTTCTGACCCAGTCCATCACTTAGTTTTGCATTAACTGTTGTTTTAGTAACTCACACCCAGTTTTAGGTTCAGGAAAAACAGAGATAACAAGTTACAATGTTTTGGTAAGAAAGAAGCAACATGGTTTGCAATTTTTAGGATATTTTTGGCCTTTCTTTCAAAACTGTTGCAACTCACATTGATCTTCACTTTAGAGCGTCCTGTCAATAATCTCAGAGAACTTGCAGAGAAAATACCCTCAGAAAAATTACTATTCTTAAGGAGTTCACTTCTGCCAAATAAAACAAGAAAAAATCTGTACCATTCTTAAAGTACCAGCTTTGGAGCTTGCAAAAGGAGGCATGAAGGTACTATGAATAGTTAATCATGCCAGAAAAGTGCTTTATTCCAGGAATTTATTTCATTTGAATCACCAAAATAACTATTTAACAGCAAAGTTCATAAAAAAGACATAGGGGAAGATAACACAAGAGAATTATGTAATTTACTCAGATAATTTTTAGTATAAGAACTTCATTTATCATGTCGTTGGGGCATATAATATCATTGTTCAATTTTGGGTTAGAAATAGTATGTTGTCTCTAAACAATGCTGATATTATGCTTATATTTGTTTATATACGTACTGCTGATATCCTTGTTTGTCAGATTACTGCTGTGAGAGATTCTGTAGATCAGTTTAATTTTCAGTAAACCTTGCTACAAAAAAGAGCTACCATGTGATTAATCCATGGAAGCCTATAAAAGGTGTAGGAACTCTTTCTGAGAGGTATAAATTACTTTAATTCAAATTCCTTAAAAAATAATTTTGAATACAGGAACATGAAGAACAGCAGAAAACATGCCATTAATTTTTCATTGAAATACTATAGAATTCTATGCAAGCCTGATATTTATCATATCAGATTCATGTCTGTTCTTAAAATATTTGGGGCCGTAAAGGTTTTGAATTAGATTGTTGTGAATATGGAGGTGTGCCTTGGTTGCTGGAAAACAACTGTTCATCTGACAAAGCAGCTATCCTAGGTTGTGTTTAGGGAAGAATTGGAAGGTATGGTGGTAAAACTCCAGGAAGTTGCCCTGATTTTCCTGAAAGGAAACTTCATGCAATATTTCTGTGTTTTTTCAATTGGTTCTTCTAAGGTTTTGTAATAATCTGTTCAGAATACCAAGTAATCTTTCCTTTTAAAAGTTTTACCAAAGTAAGTTATTTCTAGCCAGTAAAATGATATATTCAAGTGTGCCACTGGCATCAAGAAACTACAGGCAACAGCCTAAGAGATGAAAAAATTTGGAAGCTTTAGCATTTTTTTTTCAGCTTTGTATTCAGAAATTGAAAAGGCTTTGGGGTATAAGTTTTAACAGAATGCTCCTTATTGAGTTGCACCTGAGAGGAATAGTCAGTGAAAAATGTTAACTTGTGAGTTATTTCTCAGTAGATAGTTACACTAGAACTCCCCCTGGATAAATGGTTTCATTTGGATTTTGGTAGACTGTGTCTCCCTTTTGGTCAGTCAAGTGCTGTTAAACCCTGTTTAGAATTCTGTAAGCTCTAAAAATTAATTTCTTCCCTAATTCTTTTGAAATATGGAATCAGACATGGAATGTGAAAGTAGAAGTACATAAAATATGTATGGCATGTTTTGTCTTGGGAAAGAAACAAAAGGCAAACGGATGTGACAGTAGTCAACGTGTTTTCTTTATCTGTTCAGTCTTGACACCATCTCTCTGTACAACACACTTCTGCAAATTTTAAATTGAATTTTGACTTGAAAACTTTGTTGCAGAGGTTGTGTCTTCATGGCTGGTTTTTTTTTCCAGAAATCCAATCTGAAGTGATGAGGGTAATCAAATTATTATTCATAGTGTGTTGCTATGTTTCATATTCTATAGAAATAATAATTTGTAGCAAATAGTGAATCAAGTCTACTCAGAAGAAAAACTGACATCAATCCCAGACACATATACATTCAAACATTGCCAAAATATTATTTTGATTTCTGTGTATATATTTATGTCATTATATTATCTTTTTGTGTGTCACTATTATGGTATCTGTAGTACAATTGTGGAGCAGTAAATATGTACTTGAAAAATCTGTATTGTTATTCTTCTTTTTAACAAAGTATACTTATTATTCTACTTTTCATTTGATAAAAAAATACATTGTTTTATTAAATGTCACTTTAAATTAGTATATGTTAGGAGTATGTGCCCTAAAAATCCAAAGGTAAACCTTTCAACTGACAGAGACAGTTTTGTCCCAGTGAAAGACTTCACATATTAATATGCTAAAAAAAGGTGTCCTCCCCTTACTCCCCTTACTGCCTTATCCCCATCTTGCAAACAATTCAATTCCATGGCCCATAGTTATCCTGCTGTCAAATCAATTAAGTTCTTTCCATTTTGTTCTCTCAAAATGATAGAATCCTAGTTCATAACTAAAAGTATTTTTATTCTCAAATTGCAGGACCTTCTGCTATATAATTTTAATTTTTTTGGTATGATTTATGGTAACAAATTCTTCATTGAGGTCTGCATTGGTCACTTCACTCTCATTTAATTTACCTGTGATTAATTTAAAATCCTATGTGAAGAACATCTATGCGGTCAATTATCCCGGCCAATACAATTTTTATGGCCTTGTAGGGTTTTTAATCTTATTTTCTGTTTACTTTTAAGTCTTAAATCATTCTTTCCTTCAAATTACTTTTAAGTTATTAGGTAACAACAGTTGCCCAAACAATACTTCTATTTTCAAAACTGTGGCGGTACTATATGGACTAAACCCAGGATCATCTGAAAGAATTGCCCAAGAGATAATATAATCTTTCTGATAAGGATTTTAATGTCTTCAGACCTGAGTACATTGAATGTCTACTGAGATTTTTTTGTGCCCTACTTATAGTAATTTACATTTGTAGACCTTGATTTCTGTAAGGCAGCTTGCCTCTTCTAATATGCTTAATGCCATCAACTTTACTTAAAACTGATGCAAAATATTAATTCAAGTTTTGGGGCCATATCTAGATTATATTTAATCTTTTTCCTTGATCTATTTTTAATTATGTGGATAAGAAACTTTTTGCTATTTGTTTAATATCCTTTGCAAGATCTAATTTATCTTGACTTTTGCAGTTCTCACTTCTTCTCTAAACATACTGACCCATAACACATAACTTTCACTACTGATTAAACCCTTTATTCCTTTCTTGCAGGTCTTCTGTTTTTCTCACTTTTGAAGACACTGTTTTCATCCATTTTGATTTGAGGGCCTTTTCTCTAAGTTTCCTCTACTTTGTATTGAAAATAGAAGAAAATCCCCATGCTTATGGGAATGCTTATGGCTTAGGGAGATTCTAAATCTGTGGTACATTCAATTCAACTCCCACAAGTTTTCTCTTCTGAATTTAAAACCTTCATTATGGAATTGCTTTTTTTTGGTTCCCCTTCATTTCAGCTGAGTCACTCACAACCACTTGATCCAGAGAAACACTACTGAAAACAACTTGATAAAGAGTTTTTAATTTTAGTGCCTCATATGAGGCTCTAGTCTCATAGAACATCTATTAGGAAATAAAATTCTTACACATCCACGTGAATTTATCTGAAATAGTCAGTCAGTACTTTTATATATAGCAATAACTTTGACCAGGATGCATTTCTACCCTTAATGCAAAACTGATCTATTTCCTGTTTGTAGAAATTACCGTGGAAAAAACCAAATAGCAACCAAGGAAAAGACCAAGAAAACCCCAAATGTAGCCCAAATGAACCCCCATGGGAAATAAGTTTGGGAGAATACAGTAACTGAAGGAAAACAGACATGTAATAGTGAAGAGAATGGATTACTATTTCTACATTACCTCAATTGTCCAGGCAGATTGGCACAAAAAAATAGCATGTATTTTATCATGGTCCAATTTAATATTTAGAAGAAAATAACCCAATTATAAAAACAAAGAAAATGTACATGAAAGAAGAGACTGAATTACTTAGTGTCTAGGATCAGATCTTATCTTGAATCCTCTGTTTCAAAACTGACAGAAGTGAAGGGTCATTCTGGGTGCTGCTATAACCCAGTGAGTGATAATTATTCCATAAAAAAGTGGAACAATTTCAACATGAAAGAGAGACATGAAATATATGCAGGAGATGGATTTACAGGATATAACTTTCATGCATAATGAAAGCTCAAAAAATTGACCTGTTATTAAAAGTGTAGAGATATTTCCTTCTCCACTGGCTGAATTTTCCAAGGTAAAAAGGATTTGGAAATGTAACAGCAGGATACAGTCATGCTGCTGAATACCTTATTTAGATGTACAATTTTTACTGAAGGAGTTTATGAATGCTTCCCTCAGATAGAAGTGAGAGGAATAGTCTAGAGGTAACCTTCTTGTTTCAAATATAAAAAAATAGAAATCATATAGCCCACCATCTTTCCATCTTAAAAAGGCAATCAGCCTTTTCAAGTCATGTAAAAATACTATTCTCAGCAATACAAAAACTACATCATTATCAATAAGAATCCCTCATAGAAGTTCAATTAATAAATGATACACAGGCAATTAATGTATTTCTTGCGGTGTTTCTCAATTTGAAAATATAAGTCCCACAGAGTTTTTCTGAGGGAACTGATATTCTAGTGGTCCCAGTTGACTGGAAGCTAGAAAATCTACAAGAAGGATCAGAAGGACAATCCAGGGAACTACAGTGCTGTCAGACAGACCTTGGTGCTGGGAAAGGTCAAGGACATCTTGAGTGTCATTATGCAATGTACAGGACAACCGGAGCATTTTTGCCCAGCCAGCGTGGGTTTATGAGAAGCACATCCTGCTTGAGCAACCCCAAGTCCTCTGATGGCAGAGTTATCTGCCTAGTGAATGAGAGAAAGGGTGTGGTTTTCTATCTGGACTGTAGTAAAGCCTTCAGCATTGTTTCCCACAGCATTCTCCTGGCAGCTGGCAGGATGGCCAGTCCCAGAGAGTAGTGGTGAATGGAGTTATATCTAGTAATGGCCGGTCACAGTGGGGCTCCCCAGGACTCAGCGCTGGGGCCAGTCCTGTTTAATATCTTTATCAATGATCTGGACAAGGTGATCAAGTGCACCCTCAGTCAGTGTGCAGAAAACACCAGGTCGGGTGGGACTGCTGATCTGCTGGAGGGTGGCAAGGCTCTGCAAAGGGATCTGGAGAGGCTGAATTAATGGATCAAGGCCATGAAATATGAAGTTCCACAAGGCCAAGTTGCACTTGGGTCGCAACAATCCCCTGTAATGTTACAGGCTGGGGGAAGAGTGTCTGGAAAGCTGCCCAGCAGAAAAGTACCTGAGGGTGCTGGTCAGCAGCTGGCTGAACCCAAAACAATGTGCACAGGTGGTCAAAAAGGCCAATGGAATCCTGGCCTCCATCACCAATAGGGTGGCCAGCAAGACCAAGGCAGTGATTGTCCCTCTGTACTCAACACTGGTGAGGCCACACCTCAAGTCCCGTATGCAGTTTTGGGGCCCTCACTGCAAGAAAGACATTGAGGTGCTGGAGCACATTCAGAGAAGGATAGCAAAACTAGTGAAGGGTCTGGATCACAAGTCTGATGAGGACTGGCTGAGGGAGCTGGGGTCGTTTATCTTGGAGAAAAGCAGGCTCTGGGGAGACTTCATTGCTCTCTCTAACTACCTGAAAGCAGGTTGTAGCAAACTGGGGGTCAGTCTCCTCTCAGAAAACAAGCAAGGGCAAGAGGAAATTACATCAAGTTGCTCCAGGAGGTGTTTAGGTTGGATACTAAGAAAAAGGGTGAAAGGGTAGTTAAGCATTGGAGAAGGCTGCCCAGGGAAGAGATGGAGTAATTACCCTTGGAGATATTTAAAAGATGTTTAGATGTGACACTTAGGGACATGGCTTTGTGGTGAACTGGGCAGTGTTAGGTTTATGGTTCGACTTGATGATCTTAGAATTCTTTTTCAACCTAAACAAGTCTATGATTCTATGATTTTACTTAATCAAATATGTAAATAGGAAATCTAGAAAAACAATCTTTGCGAGGCTCCTATTATGTTATACCAGATGCATATGAGATTCTTGTCCCCATCTGCCTGTTTCATCTTAGATATGAAAACATCATATTAATTGTGACTATCATATTAATTACGTCAGATTGTTTAGGACATGAGTTACTGAATGCATCTCTCTCAGTGCAGGTGGCACAGTTTTCAATGTGATGAACTATAGCAATCATGGAAAGCTAGATAATTTATTTCTAATTTGCACTGAAAGAATGAAATTTAGTTTTTAGGGAAAATATGTAGATCTTTCAGTCATTAAGGAAATTACAGTCACTTTTGTTGTAGTAATTTCTCTTTTATAAAAATCTGGCTTAAGGAAGAAAAATTACTTGACTGTAATTGATTTCTACTATATTTTATTCTTTTATGCTACACCTGTCATCTTATCTATATGTGTCTCAGATTTAAGACTACAGAAATGACTGTTGAAGAAGATAGTATTTGTGATGTGCTACGGATTGTACTGAAATCTTTTGAACTCATTTAGGCTATGGCATTCTATGGCAGATTAAAATAATTCACAGTTCCTTCAGCCTGGGACAGGGAAAGGGAAACAAGCCTCAGATGTAAAATGCACTCATGAGGTTTCCTCGCTGCTTGATTACTCTTGTATCCATCACATTCCTTCTGAAGTGAGTCATCAATATTTTGGCCATGAAAAAAAGTGGCAGATGAACACTCCTGTGGTACAAGGCAAGTCTTTTCCTGCTGGAGACACAAATAATCTTTTTGTGTGCTTCCAGAAGTGATATGAACAATGGAAAATGCCCTGCTGCTTCAAATACTCTATCAAAAGCTCTGTCTGATTTCCCTCCATGACCTATCTGAGCCTCTGTTCTATGGGAAAACCAAAAAATTGAGTCTCTTTGTCTTTTTCCCACACTTTCGGGGCACATGCTTCAGCCCATCTACAAGGCTGACCACAAACTGCTTGAGGTGATGACAAGAGTTTTATTTTTCTGGATGTTTAAAATTCGCCACAGGAGGTAAAAAGTCATTCAGCTATCTTACTTCACTTAATTCATAAAAGGTCCAATAAAAGAGTTCTTCATAAAATGTCCAAATTAAAAGAGTTTTTTTCCAATTACCAACAGTTAGCAATCTTTTTAGCTTAGCCTGCCAACTGTCTCAGGAATTTTTGATTTGATTTTGCTTTTATTGTTTTTTTTAGGGAGGGACATTCTTATGTGAACAATGAAAAATTAAAAACTCATCTATTGAAGCTGATTTTGACTGTCTTGATATTAGGAAATCAAGGTTTTCTCTGTGCTTAATAGTGTCATATGGCTCAGCTGGGACTTAAATTGAGCTTTGTGCTACTTTTTCATTTTCCAGCTGAAATCTTGGGCTGGGACATGTTGCTACTGTGTTTGCCTTCAATGCCTCCTGCTGTTCTTCCAGAGATCTGTGATGACATTTCTTCATCTTTTCATTCCTAGTTTGGTCTGTCATATAGCCAGAATTAAAATGTGTGTTATGTGCATTTCAGATCCTTGAATGTGATAAGGGCCTTCAGGTTTAAAAAGAGTACTGAAATGTCAGAACCAAGATGTGATGCCTTACATCTGCCATCTGATTCATGGGAATATATGGGAAAATCTCTCAGGGAAAAGTAGAAATTAAAAAAGTAATGTTTTGTAAACACAAATAAATTGTCTGAGCAAGTCAAACTTGTGAACCTAGGGTATGTTTAATTGAATGCAGCAGACAAAGATCATAGTGTGACATCTATTTGCCCTGTCTGGTGCCTTGTGCAGTTTCGGTGAAGTAGTGAGCCAAGGGCTGAATTGTGTTTAGAGGTGACAGTTAACCTCATAGCTCCTTAAAAAAGTATTTTCTCTGCTTTACATTCTGATTCTATTTCTTTTAGTAACTCTAATTCATGTTTTATGTATCCATGGTACTGTTAAAATGTGAATCCTTCTAAGGAACTCTTTATGACACCCTGGCTGTGGAGTGGGAAGACACCATAGTAAAAAAAAAACCATAAAAGAACACTGTGCTAGAAATTGTACAATTCAGCTGTTCTCAGATGTTTGCTAAAGATGTGAGCCCTCATTTGTACTGAGACAAAGAAGCTAATAGGGTTTTGGTATCCTAGCCCAGAGTACTCCTTAAAAAGTGTTATGGCCTTTTCTAATTTTTCACTGGATTTTTAATTCTCCATTTTAAAATTAAGATGAAAGAGGACAAATTTTTAATTTTTTTTTTACTGTGACAGCACCTAAACTCTTTCATCAAAATTGTATCTCTATTAGGTAATTCAGTGGAAATATGTAACCAGGTGGCAATTTCATTTGACACATTGAACTCTAATATAGCAGAGGTAGGGACAATAATTAGGAGTTTATGCCTTTTGGCGCAAATGTGTGATTCCAACATATTAAAAAACTTCCATATTCAGGGTAATATGGTCTTCCCATTAGGAGGAGAAGTTCCTGACAGACTGGTATTTATTTTTTGTCACCCTTATTATTCACAAAATCGTTTGTTTTTCAATGAGGTACAACAACAGGCAGTTTCTTTGCTCAGTTCCTGGCAAATCTTTCCCTACTCTGTGCTGTCTCACCAAACAATGCTCTCCACTGCTGAGATACTTGGTTCCTTCACCAGCTATGTGTAAAAGAAATTCGGCATAATGAGGACCTCTACCTTTAGTCTCTGTTAGCTGTGGTGTTTTGTAAGAAATGTTACTCAGCCATTAAAATCAGAATGAACTTAGGTGCTCCTTACTTCTTTCCCCAGTGAAACAAAGGGGTTTGTTCAGGCTGTGCAATTAGCTAAGCTGTGTTACTAGGTGACTGTATTAGTGAAGGTATATATTTCTTACCCTGGGTGTGAAAACATTTTAAAGTTTCAATGCTTAAATATTTTTAAGCTTCAAAATGACCTTTTTCTTCTTAATCACATTATGGATATTTTACACACTGTGGTATTTTTGTCCCCAAGTGTGACTGGATTGCTCTTTTAGGCCCTGATTCAGCAAAGCACTAGGGTATTTCCTGCTTTAAAAATCAGCAAAACAGTAATATATTTCCTACTTTAAAAAAAAAGATTAAAGGTCTTAAAGTAATCCTTGGAAATTCTGCCCCAGTTTATTGGAAATTTTATTTAAAAATTCAAAAGAGACTGTAATTCTTCAGAATGTGTCATATCTTAAACACTTCTGATGTAGGGATATAAAACATTTCTGACTCATTTTTTGTTTTCTGTGGGAAAGTTCATAAGGCTGTGACGGCTAATTTGTTTTAATGGTATTGCTTATTTCTATCAGACAGTAAGACCTTTACATCACAAGATGTTTTCCAGTAAGTTCAATACACAAAACTATGTGGATGATGTTGAAGAAATGATTAATAATACTTGCTTATCTCTGTTAACTACTTCATTTCTCTGAATAAAAAAAATGAAGATACTGGAAATACAAATCTCAGAAAAGAATCTGATGGTTTCGTGGTTTGTCAGAAACTGTAGCTTTTGAGATATGTATTTTCCCAAAATATTGGTAATTGGGAAAGTTCTGTTCTGTAAAAGAGGTGTCCTATAGAATTGATGCCACCCTTGATCACAGTGCTTCCTATTGAAAAGCACATAAAAGTATTGCATAAAGCAAGTTATTGTATCGTGAGTTTTAACATTGGCACAAAAAGTGGTTGCCAAACCAGCTATGTGAGTCCCTGCAGAAAATATTTCACTTCAGGGCAACATTCAATTGATGTGCATCTGGCACTGTAAGTGCCAAAATGCAAAAATGCATGTGGACAGAAGTAAGCTTTAAGGGATTGTCCTTTTGCTGTTCCCAGCTTGCTCTTTCTATCAAAGGACTACTGCAGGAACTGGTCAGATTTGAATAGCAAAACTCCACTTGGGTGCTTGATAGAAAAGCATCATGTTCAGGCACTGGAACAGCATCACAAGTGTAACAGCAGCACAATGGGGATCAAGAGCTGTATAATAAGGAGGTTTCACACAGCCAAAGTAGCACACATGACAGAGAAATACAGCTAGATAAAGTGGATCAGTTTTCTTCTTTCAGCCAAAACTCTCACACTTCAGTAGAATTAGTTCACATTTAACACTGCTTCAAATTAGAATCCTCCAGCTCTGTTTAACAAATGAATGTATAAAATGATTCTATGATTCTTTTATTTTGGATTATATGCTCCTGGCATAACAGCAAAGTGAACAGACCTGACTTCTGAAGACAAAATAAGCACTGAGACAATACTGTCATGATTCTTTCCTCTGTAAAGCTACAAATGAGACATTTGGGAACAGAAAACTGTTTTGAGGGAACATTAAATTGGCCAAGAACAAATTGCTACAGAAAATGACATCCTTTTCTGAACATCCATTAGTTTCTGATAATCAGGAATTCTCGGATGCTTGAACATTCCATTAGTATGAAGCAGCGAGTTAATTGTAATAATTATCAGCAGTTTTAATTGTTTTGTTATAATGTATTTTGCAGTTTGTTTGACAGTATGAAATCAATATGCACCTCTAGGAAAATTATCTCGTATAATAAAATTAGGCTCCATTATGCCTCCCAACCTTGGAATTAAAATTTGCACATAAATATGTATTTCTGTTTGTGTACCTAGAAGAATTATACTGAATGAGTGGAGATGCATAAATAAATTGGACTTTGTTTTTAAAGTGGAAGATGGAGTCTCCTATTAAGGGTATTTTGTAACTTTCAAACCTATAGTTTTCAGGCATGCAATTAGAGAACCACTGTTATCTCCCTTCAACTTTACTGATTATTTTTTCATGCCTCTAAGAAGTATAGGATTTTATAGAGATTTTAGCAGTTGTTTCTAGAATATCTGTATTTATGTGGTGAGGTATGTGAAAGTTATTTGTAATGATGATTTCCAGATGGGGATCCCAAAGAACATAGAACCAATAAAGAACTAAATATTTCAACAACTGACAGAAGGTTCTACTTGCAGTTATTACATCTGGTCTAACAAAATCTGGAAAATCTGGAAAATAGTTATTTACATAGCAGTCTTCAATATGATGAAAACTAAACCCCAGACATTTGAATTAATGTATTGCACTTTAACAGTCAAATAACATTGACTCTTTTCTTACTCTATTGAAGTTATTATTTATGATTTCTCAATGTCCTATAGGCTTTATACTCGTGCTCAATATTGTAGTTGGGCATCTGATACTGCAGAAGGATTCAGTTTATTGTATTTTGAAGAAGATGTTAAAAAATTAGAGTGGAGCAAAAAGAAGCCATAGGAAAAATTTAAGGAGTGTAGAGAAGTGTACTTCATTAGGATATTCTCACAGTTTTATCTGTCAAAAGGTAGATCTACGTGCAGCTTGTTTACAGTGTTTAAATACTGTTTTGTAAGAATACCCTGTATACTTAAGGGCTTTTAAATATCATTTTAAAAAACCCCAAAAAAACCCAAAAACTCCTTGTAGTTTTAACAAGAACCAACAGCAAGAAGCTAAGAACAGAAAAAAAAATAAACAACCCTAGAAATAAGCATTTGGGTTTGGTAGTGATTTTAATGGCTGATTAACTGGTGGAACAAACTACTAAAAGAAATGAGAAACTCTGCATTTCTATATTTTTTCCAGATACTTTTTGAGAATATTTGTTCTAATCAAATGCAAGTTACAGACTTTTGTAAGGGCATAAACAGGACAAGGTGTAATGGTCTAAGTTATAATGTTTTATGGCACGTGAGATGTCAGCCAAAATACGATTCCTTCTGGTCTTATGCTGTGATTATTACCCACATAATTTTCATCCTCCACACTGAAGTCTCTTAAGAAGAGGTGTCAGTTCCTGTCACTGTCTTGCAAGAGTTAAAAACTTCATTATGTTTGTTCTTTTTTTATTTTCCTGTGGAAAAAGACAGAAGATGCTGCGAATCCTGGAGAGACTTGAGAGGGTCAGAAGCTTAGCTGGATTCCAAAGGAAGATAGGAAGTCTTCGTTCTTTCCTCTATGAAGACAGAAGTTGGGGAAGATAAGAAATTAGTGAGGGGAAAAGATGACAGATGGGAAGGGGGTGGGAATCAGTGATACCAACCTGAAAAGATTTGTGATCGCTACACTAGGCAAGAGATGAAATTTTGGAGCTGATTTCCTTCAGCCTCATTTACATGCAGAAATCTGAGGTAAGGGTCAGTGCCTAGTCTAGCAAGGAACAATATAAAAATGTTTTCTGATGACCTGGACCAGATCTCTATAAAGAGCACCTTCAGAATAAATTTGTTATATAGTTATCTTTTTTGTATTGAAGAGGTTTTTTTGTTTTCTGGGTTGGTTTTCTTTCTTTTTTTTTTTTTTTTGTTTGGTTGGTTTTTTTGGCTTTTTGGTGAATTTGGTTTTTGGTTTCTTTTTTGATTTTTTGTCTATGTGTACTGCTTTGCTGTCATTTTATTTGTTTGGTTTTTATTCTGTTGGTGGTGGGTTTTTTTTGTTTCATTTCTGCCTCCTGTAAGCAAGTCTGTTTCTGCTTTTGTAGATATACAGGATTGCTCCTGGGCTGGAGGGAATGGTACTCTCTCTGCTCTGCATGGAGCAGAGCATCTGAGAACAGGTTCAGCACACCTTTGCAGAGTTGCCACAATGGGTGCATACTAACAACATCCTTGGCTAAATGCCTGTTTCACAGTTCAATTTTTAGGGGCACAATTTCAAGAAATGAATGTGAATACTGCCTCTCACTGCTTCTCTGGTTTGTGATCTGTAAATAAAAAGAACTTTAACCTTTTGTAAGCTCAATGATAAGTTATTTGTTGGAGCAGCAATGTGTCAGCCCCTAGCTGATTCAGAAATGACAACTAAGGAGCAAGCAGACTATGCTTCATGTAAAATCCAATTGTAGTGCCATTATTATAAGGAAGACTTGAGAGCTCTGCTGTCTTTTCAGTAGCTGTCACTGCCTCTGTCAAGGGCTTCATCTGAATTCAGAACATATAGCTTTATTTCCTTATAATGTCTAATGATGATTCATGGTTTTTGCTTTCCACTGTCTTCAATTCCAACAATGCGTGTTTTTATACCTGCTGTCTTAAATCCCTCTATTCACTGTTCAGGAAAACTTCTAAAGCAAGCACACTTAGCCTTCCAAAGGGAATTCAATAGCTCCTGAGGATTCTTCCTTTTTTTTAATGCTGCCCCATGCTGTTTCAGCTTTTCTGCCATCTTCGAGATTATAATTACTATTGTCATTGCTGGAGCTAGACATCTACTTGGGGAGTGCTCCAGAGAGAAGTGAGCTGCACCTCCTCCCTCCCCTGAGTCCAGAAGGACAGATCCTTCTCATCTCTGCTGGTCCCAAAGGCAGGAGGCTTCTGGCTGTTCTTTAACCCTGACCTCTCGCTTTGCAGTAGATAAAGCTGAAGTCAAGTCACTGAGCTGACAGTTTATAAAATGTATTGCCTTCTATTACCAAATTTTAAAAGCCTGAAGCAACTTTTTGAATTTTAGCACTGATGTTAGTTTTTGTCGTAACTTTTTTTTTTTAACTGTAGCTACTGATGGTTATTTCAAGTGACTTAACACATTTATTTTTATAAAGGCAACTGGTACTATCTGCTTTCTCTGTCTCTCTCTTCCAGAGACTTGAGTTAGTGCTTACTTTTAACTGTGTTGGCTTTTGCTGAAATTATTTAAGACTCTCTCCCCTTTTTAATTTTTGAAACTACTGGGATAACACATCTAATATAGTCTCTCTACGTTTCTGAAAATAGGTTTATTTATTCTAAGGCTGTGGCTTTGATTTTATTTCAAGGTGTTGCTGCTTTCCTCTGATAGGGAAAACCCAAACTGATGCCACATTGTTTGGAGAAAATGGCGAATATGCCTACAGAAGGATGCTCAGAAGAAGGAGAGCTACGTAAATGACACATCAGCAGCTGTACTCAGAGATTGGCTGTGCCTCTTGCATACAAGGTGCACACCAATGGGTGCAAAGGGGAAAAAGGAGGTATGCTTTGGGGGAAAACCAGTATTTTTCACTGAATGATTTTTGTTCCACTGATTTGTAGGGATGAATTGATTACATATTCCTTCACAGGCTAGGTCTTTGCAGGAATATCCTGTGCTGGCATCATGCGATGACAGAACTGCTGCAGACTTGAAAGGACCTTCAGTGCTTTTTATTGCATGGTTAACAAGAACAGACAAGTTTCCTCCCCATTCCCAAGAAATAGGCTACTACTTCAAAACCTTTCTCTGCAACTACATGGGAGCAGGGCGGATCTTCTTTGGTCTAGACCCGATGAACTAGTGCAGCTCACTGAGGAGCAAGAATGAGCACCACAGGAGTTTAACAGTCTCACCAGGCTGCAGCAGATCCATTTATTTTTAGACTTCCATGGCACAGCTGGAGCTGACAACTCCAGGAGTAGTAGTTCTGTCCAAGAAAAGTAGTGAGAGTTGTGTTCACAACCCATGCTCTGAAAGCCATTAATAATAGAAAAAATAGAGCACTGTAGGGAAAAAAAATTATTTAAGGGATTCTTTCAAGATGGCTTGTGTACTGTCAGGCTGGATGCAGAGTAAAATGTGTGAGCAAGTTTCACTAACAAGGTATGAAATGTTCAGAATATCATGTGAGTAATATCCAACCCGTCATTTCCAAGGAGGGCTTAAGTAAGAGAAAAACAAAATGCAGATGTGCCTTTCCAGTTTCTTTTTGCTGTATTAAGAGTCCCTGTGGTATTTTAAAGTGCGTTTTCTGCATATTTTTGCATTAAAAATATTAGGTTATCACATTCTTGTGTATGCTTAAAGATGAACAATTTAGGAGACTTCACAGGAGACTGAAATTTTTGTACTCCTAATAAATCATCTGGGAGGGAAAAAGAACTCTTTCTGTGTGAAAGAAAAAAAGATCTTTATACTTTCATAAAAGGGAGAGGCGGTTCTCAGTCTTCTTACCTAGGAGATCCTAAATAAAACTGAGACTGCTATGTCTCAAAGTTAAAAAGATCATTCAAACCACTTCATCTTAATTGGGAAAACTACAGCTTTTTGCTGCATCTCCACAATCAGGCATAATATTCCTTTCCCTGATTTTATCCTTTTAGGAATTTTCTTTTTTAATCTTTCTCCCTTATACCACCAGCAAGTATTGTAGGAACACACTATATAATAGAATTTGAAAATGGCCATAAACATTACTTACATGTAAATAAACAATAACAGAGATTCTAATTCAAATCACAGGCTAATTCTCCTTATCACAACTCTAATCCTGCTATGTAAAATCTGCTTCATTAATGTTGTTAGAAAGTTAAAAGGCTTGTCTACAGGTTTTGCCTGCTGGATGCAGTTCTCTAATAAACAGTAGCTGCAATGTGACCAATGTGATAATGCATTAAAAAATGGTCAGAATTTCAGTTCTCAAGGGACCTGTTATGTAATAAAAGAAATGTGTGAAATTGGAGACTGAGGCTACTGATTTCATAATTTCTGACTGGTAACAGATAAACTCCTAGTTTGCTGAAGCATACAAAACACAAAAATATCATTCATTGCACATGTGAAATTGATATTTTTTCTTTCTATTCTCTGGTAAGAAGATATCAGATGAAAAATTTAGGTTATTTTTTAAAAACTTATTTATAAAGGAACATACAGATACAAAAGACATCTTAGAAATTAACTTAATATTTTCCTAAATTATATTTTTCAAGATCATTTCAACTTGAATAACTAAAATCCCCTTTTCTTTCTTAAACACTTAAAACTTTACAAATGACAAAGTTTTATCATAATATAATTACATTATAAAAGAAGTATATTTCTGAAGATCCCAAAACCTGTCTAATTTGTGGCTCCTCTTCTTCTTGTTTTGAAACCAAGAGGGAGGATTATGGGTGGATAAAAGAAAAGTGGAAGTATATGGAAGAAGATTTCATTGTGGTGAACTAATCTCAAGAATTTTTTTTTCAGATACACTAATTATTTATGAAGTTCTTGCTAAAAGGTTAAGAATATGTAGTTAAGAATGTATTTAAGAATGTAGGGTAAGAATAGTATTCCTGATGTTTTATGTTTGTAATGAGCTGCAGCTGCTTTCCTACTGTACCTTGTGTATTCTGTACTCCTGTAAAATGAAAATAAGATAAACATAATGTATTTTAATGCATATGTCTCTCATTGTTCTTCTTTTATAGAGATTTTTCTAGCTCATTGCTGTTACTGTGGTGTTTTAGCACTTAAGATTTAAAAAAAAAATCTACTACAGCATTTGCTATCAGTATAGATTCTTCTCCCAGTTTACCAGGAAAGAATATGCTATATACTAGTCATTATGTGTCTGTTTTCCACAAATGCTAAATTTATGTTCTTAAAACCAAAGTTAAAAAAAAAAAAAAAACAAAAAAAAAACCAAACAAAAAAAAAGTGGGGTTTGCCTCTGAATCTTACATCTGTAGGTTCTGTGATTTTTCTTGGCTTTTCTAGAAATTAATTCCAAAGGCAATATTATCTTGCTGAGTAAGCACAGCAGTCACCCTTGAGGTAAATTAGCTTCTACAACCACAGGAAGCAAGCAAGAAAAGATAAGATTCTCAAGAAAACCAGTGAGACAATCAAAAGAAAACTACTTACATGGTGAGCTTAAACAAAGCCTAACAAGTCAAGTTTCAGCATCACTATAAAGTAATGAAACCAACATTCTGGTAGCACAGTAGTGTTTTAATCAAGGTGTGCATGGAGGCAGGTATTTCAGCCCAACAACAGCCATCAAGGTTTTCAGATTCATAAAAGAGAAAAAGTTGATTAGCAGAGAAAGAAGGGGGAGGAAAGAAGAGACAGAGGAAGAGAGAGAGAGATCCCTGCTGTTAGCAGGTTACTGACTTCTTCCAGATCATCCATGTGATGTGTGATGCTTCATGCTGCTTTAAACCTGCAAATGTTATTGTTGCTGTAAAATGAGTGGCTTCTTAGGGTTGAATCTTTCTATGTTCAATCTAAACTTGCTGATATTGTAGCTTCCTTGGAAAAGCCATGGTGTTTGCAAACATTTTGAAGCTGATAGAGAGAACAGAGCTGAATTTGATTCAACAGAGGTAAATTGGAGGACTTTGAGTAACGGGACCATTGAAGGACGAAGAGCAATAAGTAAATGGAGTCAGGGAGAGGTTTTTTAATTTTCTTTAGACTTCTGTCTTCCATATACTAGCTAAAATGCAAACTGATCTATCTTGTAGGCAGAATTGATTCTATATTTTACAGAGAATATAGAACTAAGTCTGTGAAAAGAGGTTCTTTCAGCTTTTCAGTATGCTTAGTTAATCTTCATTGCAGAAAGAAGTAGTAGAGAAAAATAAGCTGGTGCTGGGTTTTGGAGCAGATAAAGAAAAAAGTGCACTATGTCTTTCCAATAATTTAATTACCATTTCAAAGCTGTTATTTTGCATATGCCTGAACTTCCAAAATAAGCATAAATATGATCTGTTGAAACCAGTGATGTGCACTTTTCTCAATAGGTTACTTGACTGGAAACGATGACTCTACTTTTTCCCATTGATTTACCTTGACTGAAAAGATGACTCTACTTTTTCCCCTACAAAAACCTCCATCAACCAGATCAATTTCTCTTTATTTCCATCAAGTACATAATGCAGTTGTTGGCCAAAATTAGTCAAAAGTAAAATTTTGGAGCATAAGTCCATTAACATATGTAGAAGTAAAGAAACCAGACTGTGGATGGAACTGACTGATGTATAAAAAACTTCCCATGAGCTCTTCAGCTTTGAGATTGTACTGATTCACAGGCGTTTTGATGGCAAACACATTGCTGAGATTTCTTTTTTTTTTGCTCTTCCTAGGTCAGCATATTGTCAGTCGGAGCTTCCGTGTCAGCCACCTTGGGAAGGAAGCAGCAGCAGCAGATACACTGAAAAGACCCTTCTTTTCTGGTAAGAAAACTTTAGTTCTACTACTATTCCCTGGCATAAATTTTCTTTCTGTCTCTAAAACTAGAGAGAATGCTCAAGACCAACAGCAATCTTCAAAATGTGACTGCTGGAGAAACATATAAACTGCTGGCACTTCAGAGCCAGCACAATTGGAATAAAAAAGGTTTGCAGTTGTATTTGTGGCAGCACTTGAGATATCATAGCCAGTAATAGTGAAATAAATAAATGAGTAAATAAACATTAAAATAAAAAAGCCCTCAATAGAAGAGAAATATAAACAGAGCATTAAAACTGTCATTAGAAGACACCAGATATATCTTAAAAAATACCAACTTGTGTTAACAATCTCTCCTGGAGACCGGATGCTAGGAATAGATGGATCACTGTCTCATCCAGTGTAACACTTCCTCTTTCCTTTTTTAAATGCTATTTTTAAAACTAAGATAAACTGTATTTAAATACAGGAAGTAGACCATGGAGAAACAGTCTGTTATAAGAGATTAACAAATATCTTTTTTTTTTGATGAATATGTCTTTTCCTGTTCAAGATAGTCCTTTTGGTGACCAGAATGCATTTAATCCCTTCCAAGTTGAATTTTGACTCTGCTCTAGTGAACTTTAAAAACTGGTATTTATTGTAATTGTTGATGTCATCAGGATATTTTCCATAGAGAAGGAATAATTTTGTCAAATAAATTAAATGAGAAATGTGTTTTCCCTCAAGGTGTAGGCTTATGCCTATACTTCTGCTTGCTTCAGATAGTCTGTGTTTTCTATTTCAGTCTAAAGGTACTTTTACCACCACCCTGGCTGCACAGGTTTTGGACAGGCCTAGTAATCAAATTTCTTTTAGCTTCTCTGCAGGCAATGTCAGAAGAAAAATACTGGGCACTGAGGGTGCTATAACTTGTTTGCATTTTGTCTATGTTGAGACACTTGTAATTGAATCATAGGTGACATTGACTATTGTACATCCTGAATTAGGATTCAGGTTATTGGTCAAATTATGATTCTTTGAAAGGGGAGCTCTGTAATGAAGTCACAATTAAAATACAACTTCTTTTGTAAGTCAGTGGGAATTACATACCCAAATGTCTTCTGTGCCTTTGAAAATCTCTGCATAAGTTTATAAATTTGATCACAACAGTCCCTTCTGGCCTTCTAATCTATGAATCTCTTAAACTTCCTACCATGGGAATTAAACTAATTTTCAGCTCATAGATTGGTTATGCTGAGATCCACTTCATTTACTTACTGATGGGATTTATTTTTCCCTGTTTTATGCTGAAGGAAATATAAAACCCTCTTATAATTCATGCTAGCTGTTGCTGATTTTTTGTTTGTTTGCCAGTTTTTTTTGGGAGGTAGATGACCATTTCTGTATATGTCATTTAAAGCAAACAACTCAGTTTAAAACAAATAGTTACAGTTTTTATTAAGTGTTTTTAATACTATTTCAACAGTAAAGAGAGCATGCAATCAGCAAAAAGAGAAAGTAAGCACACTGTAGGGGTGGAAGAGAAACCTTTGGTTTTTCCTTCCCCAATGATGCATGGATGAGAAGCCATTATGGATTCATACATGATTTCTATATCCCAGGAGGACTGCAAAGTGACTTTCTTCTTTCTCTGTAAGACTTTCTCATGAAACCACAATGTGAGACAAAGAACTGGTAACTCAAAAATTTTATGTACATCTCTTCCTTTGTCCTTTAAAAGAACCTTGAAAAATATTTGTTTTTTTCCTAAAAGCTTAAGGTCCCTGTGAAGAATGAATCTTACTTCTCGATGTAATATAGAAAACTGTTTTCCAACAGCATGGGTTGGACTAACAAGACTAGTCCCTTAAAACCCTGTACTGTACATATGTTCAGCTCACCCCATTGTTGCAATATTAGAAGACATGGTGATGAAAAAGTTGGATGTATCTGAAATATAAGCAGTTGCTTATTTGGTGCTTATTTAATTCCTAACTCTGCTTCCTTCTAACTGCTCTTGCTTTGAACATTTGTACATCATGAGAATAATATAATTCTGAGATGCCTGTGAGTTCACTCTTTTAGTGAGATTACCATCCTCTTATTGATAATCACTTGCTCCAAATTAATCTTTGCAGGAATCTTTACATTTCACAAGAATATATTTTTAGTGAAATGAAAAGCTTTACTGTGTTTTGGAAACCTGCTTCCCTGTAAATATAAATAAGTCTATTAGAAAACATTTCACCGCTTTCAGAATTTCATTGTTATAAAAATTTCAGTGTAAACACCTGTGCATCTTGTTTGTCAGCTGCATACTTTTATAATATGTTGAGAGCTAACTGGACTGACGAAGGTAGACAGTTTTCTTTAGAATTAACCATAATAATCATGGGACAAAAATCTAGATCAGCTTTTTTTCTGGTCTGCCTAGAAAGATCTGGCAACATTCTTACTCCCAGCTTCTTGGAAAGGTGCTATGGGCCCAAGTTGCCTAAACAAATGCCTCTAGGGCCAGCTGAGACACCTTATGGTGCCCTGCCTGCCCTCCAGCAGGCACAGGCTTTGAGCATTGTGTTTTCTGCCTTTGTATGAGCTCTCAGATATTCTGGTTGTTCCAGTGGAACCAAACACCTGTGTGTCAGCAGCTGAAAGAAGGATTCTGTTCCAGGCTGTGTCTAAGACTGCTCAGTCTGCCTAGTAGCTTGGTGTTCATCTCCCATTATGGAAATTGTTCAGTACAGTCAGTGGGAAAAAAAATAATCTCATGCTAAAGTCGTCACCTACAATTCCACTTACCATGTAAAGTCTGAGAAAGCATGAAAATAGAGAAAGATGATTTAGAAGCAGGTAGAAAGAAATTAATTTTTTTTTAGTAACAAAGTTAGAAAAAATATTATAAATTAAATCCCATGAAAATTAAAATTGTGACCTGCTAGTATCTCTTCCTTCAGATCTTCAATTTCCTGTTTTCTTTAGCTGAGGCATTGCTACTTAAAAGAAAGCCTGGTTGAATGACAAGTTCACAGAATCTTAGAATGCTTAAGTCATGTTAAAAAAAAAAAAAGTATATAAAAATTGTATTGATTTTCATCTTTTCCATCGCTTATATGTAACTCCAAATAAAAGAATTGCTTTGGGTACAATTCAGTGGCCTTAACACATGCATGTGGTGCTGTTTCAGTTTTCTGTATCTCATACATTCATGTGGGGCTGACAGATCTGACACAGTGGGGTTCAGTGCCTTTCTTCTGGAGTGACAGATGACCTGGTGCATTATGAAAGCATGCCAAAAGTGATATTGTTTAACTCCAGTTAGGCAACTAAATCACACCTTTTTAGGATGGAGATAATGTGTGAAGTCAAGAGAAAAATTTTCACTGATTTCCATGAGACAGGATTTTTTTATCATAACCCCATGGTTATGATAGCTGCAAAATATTAATCACAACCTCTTGTCAGAGGTCTCGAAGAATGTCATTGGTATGGAACTTTTCCTCCACCAAAATTAGCAACACAAGATATTTTGCTGACTTTTAAGGAAGTTGAAGAAGGACATAGATGTAAGTCTTAAGAATATCTGTAACCTGTGAAAGACATAAGTGAGATTTATTAAGAACCTTGCGTACTCTCAAAAGATGTGCTGTAAACTCTGCTAGCATGACAAAAGCAATCAAGTTTACCTGCAGAAAAATACAGTGGCATCTGTATTTGTTCAAGTTTGATTAGTTGTCTAGATGGTGGTAAAACAATTGCTAGTAAAATCACATCATTATTTAAGCAGAACTATCTTTTTGATCATTTAAACACTAATTAAAGTCACTACTTGAATTATTCATAAAACTTTCTTAAGAAATAGAACACTTAAGAATGAGTGCCTATGAACATAATTGTTTTTGTGAATTGTTCCATTTCTTTTGCATGACAGCTTGGCAAAAGGAATTCATAGTATCGCACCACAATTTATTTTGCTTTGATGTGATAGGAGTTTGAGCATGATTTTCCGTATATGAAGTGACATTTGATTCAGTCTACCCTGGCATGGTCCAGCAGCACTCTAGTTAAAAGTTAATATATATGACAATTTCAAGTGGATTGCTTGATACTAGTAAGTATTTTGTAGTACTAGGACTTATCCTGATGGAATAGCTGGCAAATGTGGCACAATATGAACAATGCTGAAATAGATTGCTTGCTTCCCTAAAAGGTAAAGTCAAAGAGGCGTTGCACTGCTGGCTGACGATCAACTGTGGATTTCTTTTAAGGAATTACTCTGCTAATAAAATGGCAATCAGTTCTGAGAATTAATTTCAACATAGGCATTAGGAAGTCCTAAAAACCTTTTAAAGTTCCTTAGAAAACATCACTGAGGCAACTACCAAAGAAGTATACTGCAGTGGTTAGGATGGCATCAAATAAAAGAGAAGGGTGAAAAGAGAAAACACATGAACTTTCAGTACAGAATTGTGATGCTGAGAACAAAATTAATCAAGACACCAAAGGACGATGAGCGAAGAAATTCTTTAATCTTTAATTGCCTATACACCAATGATAGGAGCTTGGGTAATAAACAAGCATAATTGGAATTGCTTATTTATGAGCATAAACACAACCTCGTTCGTATGACAAAAACCTGAGGGGATGGTTCACATGACTGGAATTTTAAAATCACCATTTATGCATCTTTTAGGAAATATCATTTAGGCAAAATAGTAAGGGGAGGAGCACTTTTTCTTATAAAACCCCAAAAGACAGTTCTATCTTTTCTTGAGTTAGAAATAACTTTGAGAGGGGAAAAAAAGGGAAGTATAGCAATCAGTGTTTATATTAACAAACTTGGGAAAGAGTAGCATCTACAAATCCACGCTCCTCGGCAGCTATGCAGAGAGAACAAATTTACAAACTCCAGATTATCAAATCACACTGTAAAATGGATAGCTGGTTCCTTAACTACTTCTAAAATTCAGGAAAAATTAAAAATCTGAAATGATTCTCTGTAGTCAAGGGTAGTTCATACTTCATGGCACAAAGTAGAAACCAGGACTACCATTGCTAAAATACTTCTGCAATTTCTTGTTATTATGTAAGTCAATTCTCAAATGTCCTCTCAAAAAAGTCTCTACAATAAACAAGTGGAAAGTCAGGGAAGTCACTGGACTGAGTAAACACAGCTAAAGGCCACTGCAAAGTGAAAACCCGCTGATATTAAGGTTATTTATCTTACCAAATCAAAGATTAAGAATGACCATATAATGGTTTATTAAAACAATTTAAAATAAGACATTAAAAGATAGTTTATCAACACATAAGGAGAGTTAATGTTCCAGTGTTCAATGCTTGTTTTGGGTGAAATATGTTTTATCTACACTGTGTGTAAGTAGTTCCTGGAAGATCATAGCACAGATCCCTCTTATACCAGCTACGTAGTTGTGAATCTAGATTTTTGTCAATGGAAGGAAGACAGTGACCCCAGAAGAAAAGCAGCTGGGAAGCTACTGTGTTACATTTCATGCACTTTGCCACGGTGCCATGACAACACTGGCCATTGCTCTCTTTGATTTGTAAATTTTTTCTGTCTTTGTCAGAAGTGCTTCTCTTAGAAAAACAAATCACACCAAATGCTATTGAGTATTAGCTGTATAATGAATATAATCTCTGGATAATTTTAACTAGGGTAGAAAGCAATAAGTGGAATGTAGTTTGATAAGAAAGATAGTAAAGTCCTCATCCAACTGCTTGAATTTGCTACAATTTCTATTAATCAGCATTATATATGTTATACTGAATTCATACTTTCTTTATATGAGGCAATTTTTTTGTCACCTGCTGTAAATTTTAGAGTGACAGAAGGGTAATGAGACAAAGTGCCAAGCTGTTTGAAAATCAAATGCTGCACCTTGTGTAAAGAGCCTGTAAACTATTACTGCTCAAAGATTTTCATGAATTTAAACAAATTGTGTCCTTAAGCTGTAGTATTTAAACACCAGAGCTTCAATTCAGGGTAGGTAAGCACATCTGGGCTGTACATCTATTAACACAAAAAAAAATTTCTTTTAAGTTATATTATGGTTGGGAAAAAAAATTCTGCAGTCTTTTCTTTAAAAAGAAAACTCTTGAGATATTTCTCATTATTTAAATTTTTTTTCTTCTCCTGTGATTATAAAAGGCTACTGGGTATATAAAATTATAATGGTAGTGTAGTAAAAGGGATTATAACTCCTGAGAACTGCTCATATACATTAGAAAGAATATGAAATGTTATAAAGAATAATTAGCAACTAGGCATGAAGGTTCTGTCTGATTGATCTGATAACCTAGTTGTAGACACAAAGAAATGTGACTCAGTACTAAATATATGTGGGAGGCAGAAAACCTTTTAAACCTAACAAAGTTTAATTCTAAATTATTTTTATATTTAGCACAGATATATAAAATCTCAATCATACAGTCTTTTTAATAAAACATGCCTTCTATATCCTCAAGTATTCATTCATGTGACTCTCAAATTTGACAGTATAGAATTCCTTTATTTACCCAAATTTTTTAATTGTGTCTAATTGGGGCTCCTTCTTGGGTGTGATGTCAGACTACAGATTACAGGAAAGCTGATGCATCACAAAATGGGTACATTATTCTGGTTTCCAAGTGACCTGTGCTGCACAGACACAAAAGTAATTAAATCATTTAAGTGAGGATTGTTCCCGTTACCCTTATTATTTGGGGAATTCAGCGCATAAAAAGCATTTTAGTTACTTAAAATAAACGGCATGTTGCCTTTAACTCACATCTTTGTTTCATTTGTAAAAATATAAACTGCTTTTTACATTCAAAGCACTATGAGGCACAGAATGATACCAACAAAAGTTTGAACACTTCTCCAGAACAAATACAAACATAATGCAGCCTTTGTGACATAAAATGAATGTAGCCTATCTAATCACAGCTGTATATCAAAAGGCCAAGAAAAGATGGTGACTCGTTCTCCTTGGCATAGTGCCTCTAAGTATTTGTTGTGTGCTCTACATCTGTTGCATGACAGGTTTTTAATGCTGTGTGTGTTCATTAAAGGTAAAGTTCCTCCTGTGTGTTATAGTCCTCAAATCTGTCTCTGAAGTCCCTACTTGAGAACCCATGATACATTTTACCAGATTAGGTCCCCTGGTAAGTCCAAAGAATGACTAGAAGTTTTTCTGTTCTCAATCAATTTTTCTATCAATGGTAACCATTGTTCATTTAATTTAAGTCACATAAAAATATTCATTGTAGAGTTATTCAAGCAAAAGACAGTAGAACAACCAGTCCTGATACAAGTAATTAAACATTATCCAATACAGACTCACAGATTTCTGCCATCATCTTTGCTTTAACAGGCCTTAGGTATATTCATAATGTAAAGGAATATTCTTTATTTTATTTCCTATTTTCTTGGTCTATCTGCCTACAGATGGAAATGCATTATCATGGGAAATTAGTTGTGTGCAGAACATGAATAATCTAGCCTTCTCCTTCAACTTTTTTCTTTGTCTTTTCCAAATGAATTTCACCTTCATCTGTTGACTGAAGTCATTGATAGCCTATTCTTTAACTTGGTCAAGGAAGTGCTCGTAATGTTTTTCTTTTTCCTTTTGATCTTGATGATTTCTATCATCTATGCTTTTGCACTTGTTTGTCCTCATCAGCCATTTCCTCTGGGGTTGCTGGTTTTGTCTCCAAGGCATCCAGTACTACTGCCATGAAACGACACCCTTGCTCTGGAATCGTTGTTTCTTAGTTTGAACTTCTCCTAAAACTGTGAAAAGTCAAAATCAAAAAAGCCAACCAAATTCTAGCACAATGGGCATCCTTGAAATAGAAAGGATTTACTTAGCTAGAAAAAAAATATTTTGCATAGAATTGCTCAAAACATGCACAGTTTAGCTGTGGTAAAATTGGATTTTAACAAAGCATCTGAATTAAATTTCATTGAAGCTTACTTAACAAGCTTAGATTGATAAAAATGAGTTTTTATAAGCTGAGGAAAAAGGAATTATAAACAAGAGATAGTAAGGATGAACTGTTCAAGGATTTCCATTCTTTCAGTCACAGTTATAAGTGCAGAAACAATGAGGGCTTTGGTAAAACAGAAAGGAAGTTTCTAAGAAAGGAAGTTTCTAAGTCTCCCCCTTTGTATGGGAACTTGGGAACTTCAAATCACTAAAAAAGATTGTTTTGACTAAGAAAAAACATATGCAATGGATAAAAATAGTACTGATGTTTTGTCATGGGTGTTAGTGGGATTAAGATATGATACCAAGAAGAGGAAATTGTTTTTTATAGTTTTGTAAGGCATGTGGTTGCATGCAGAGCAGGTGCCCAGGCAGGGGAAGTGGGGGCTGCAGGGTGGCCTTTGTGGGTACTGTCTGGGGCTGCCCTGTGTTGGACAGAGCCAGTTCCAGACCTCCCCAGCTGACCCACCACAGGGCGTGGCTGACTCTCCAGCCAAAGGGCAGGCGTCTCAAAAATGCACGCTGTGGAACAAGGCTGGATCAACTTACACAAATAGTGGTTGGAGTATTTCTTGATTTTTTTCACATCTAACTAGGATGTTTCATAAGAACGGTTTGTGTTGGCTGCCTTTTGCTTCATCATTGGCAGAGAGCAGTAGGAATGCAATTGGGACACAATGTTCATGGTACTATGTGCTACACACGGCCTAAATCAAACACTCAGTTTTTATTTGCTGGAGTGGAAAGAAAATGGAGTTTTCACCTTGTAAGAAATGTATTTCCAACACTAAGGTCTCGTTATGGAGATTGCGAGGCGAGGTTGTTACTGTTACAGTGCTGTCAATATTCATTAATTGCCACAGTCTCATGTAGAGCATGAAACAATCAAAAGGAGAAATCATGTAAAAGCAGAATTACTTGGATTTTTTTCTTTTATTGAAACTACTCACCAAATCCTGCCTTGGGGAAGCCAAAATTTCTCTTTAAATCTCTTTGATTAGGGAAAAGTATAAGTTACTTTTAAGTGATAAGCTTACAAAACATTTAAAAGGTTTTCTTCCTCCCAAAAATCAAAGTTTGCATATGTGTAGATATAGAACAGTACTATAAAACTGCATCTTGATATATTAATGCTGCTTTATTAATTGTTTATTACTGATGACTGGGGTCAAAACAAATAGAAATACTTGATGTTTCAGATGATAAAAATTTATATGTAGAAATAAGTCAACACAACTGCTAAAGACACCATTATTTGAGCATATGCTTTAGATTAGCTTGTGTCCGTGTTATGATGAAACAGTCCAGCCTTAGGGGTGTAAATGTGAAGACTATGTATGTCCTGGGTTGCTAATGTTCCCAAGTTCAAGGTGTTCAATAGGGAGAGATAGGTTCCCCTGAAGGGCAAGGAAAAATCTAAAATTAGATTCAGTATTATTCCTCTTCTGAGGATTATTGAATCCTCTTCTGAATTGCCTGTAGAGATTCTTCTGTCTCTCCACTAGCTGTAGAAAGAGACTTGGGAGATTAATTCTCCTGTGCTAAAGTTCATTTTTTGAAGCACTGCTCTCCTATGATTGGTTCAGGTCATCTCAATAGGAACTGCAAGACTTCTGCCCATTTCTATGGACTTTGGATACATCTATTTCTTGTCATGGAAAGAGACCATTCATCTAGAAATTGGGATGTTTTGATTTTTTCTAGGGAAAAAATTGTCCTAATATTTTAAAACCGAAAAACAGAATATTAAAGAAATAATATGCTGTAATGGACATTATTGCATTGCCCCTCTTGACCTATAACAGAATAATGTTCAGATGAAAAGTAAGTGAACAGAAAATAAAGGAAATAAAATACATTTTTTTTCCCTACATGAAAGGTTCAAAATTCATATATAACTTAATTTATATCATTTAATAAGAAATGCCAAATATTTTATCAATTTTTGTGAATGAAATGTTGAAAACAGATTTCCAAAAATTTTGCAACAGAAGTCTCTCTGGAAACCAAGCTAATCACATTTGGCTTTTAATAAGAAAAAAGCTTATGCTGGTTAGCTGTAGTTGTCCAATTCTTCAAAAGACCTCTGATGGATCTCTAAGATTTAATAATTATTTCTACATTGCTAAATACATGGTTGCCAGGGAATTAAATTTAGCTCTGGGACACGATGTGAATATATTAAAACTATGCTATTAGGAGTAACTCTGTTAGTGTGTAGAAGCATCCACCCTACATGGCTGTCAGTCTCCTCTCTGTGTATTTGTTTGTCCTTTACAATTACTATTTAATAATATTATATTTAGGGTACATGTGGCCTGCCAAGTTTCTAGGGTGCCCTCCACTGGTCAGTTTGTTGAGACAAGACCTACGTGGGAAAAAATTATGGAAGAATATTTAAAACAACCTGGAGATATGTATAACAGAGGACAGGTGACATTGTGGCTGGTATAAGGAACTTAAGCTGTCTAAAGCTCAGACATACCATGGCCTCAGCCCTACTCCTGCAACATTCACGCAACTACTATACCTTTATTTTGTAAAGCTAGGTTTTATTATGACACAAACAGACAGGTATGAGGCAGCTAATAGCAAAAGTCAGATCTGTTAGAAATGAGAAATTAAAATATAAATTGCAAAAAAATCTCCTTCCTGACCCTCCTTGCAGGGTAGATTCTTTCCTTAAGGTTTACTTTTTAATCCAGTTTCTGCTTTACAGCAAGGAGTACAGAATTCCTAATATTATTTTGTTTTTATCACCCTAAGTTTGTCCCAGGACATTCCACAATCCTACTGGTGGCTTGCAAGATCTCCACTGCCCCTCCAGCTCCTCTGTGAAAGGGCGCTGTGTCCCGCTCAGAAAAAAATCTGTGAGGCAAAGTCTTTTTCTTTGCTGAGGCTGAATAATACTAGCTTCTGAAAAACTATTATTTCATACAATTTTTTTGTCAGGATGTTAAAAAAAGGAAAGTGGTATCATTATAAGCAAAACCTGTGATAAATAATTGAATCTTACTGAGATATTCCTTTTAATAACATTTGTTCTGACTCCCCATGAAAAGCATAGTGACTTCCAATGAGATAAGCCCTTTAAAACTTTCTTCAAGACATGGGGTATAATTCAAACAGAATAAGTCTAGAATATTCTTTGATACTTAAAACTTATATAGTTACTTTTATCATAAGTCTGCTTGAAGTCAAAATTAGCACTAAGATGATTTAGAGAACAGCAGAGGATAATGCCTGCACTTTTTCAAATTTGGTTAACACCCAAACATTCCCTTCACATTTAAAAATAATACCAGACTGGGGCCAGACAACATATATTTGATCATATTAGGAAATAGTGTAGTTAGCATAAAAAATATGTGCTAAAATCTGAACTCAACGAGTACAGGATAATTTTAAAAGGAAGTGCTGTTTTCCTTTTATCAAGGAAAAATATAATTTCACATTTTTTGAAAGGAGATATTCACATAATCAGTACAATATGAATACAGAACTCTTCATTTTCCCAGTCTTTATTGATTAGAAACAAAGCAAAAGTAATAAAAATTTAAGTATCATCAGTCATTATCACCTATTGGGTTCATTTTATTAAGAAGAAAGGCTAAAAAAAGAGTAATAATTTTGAAACAGGTTTTTCATCTTGCCAGAAAGCCTAGAATCTAAATATATAGAACTATGCAAGCATAAACTGGTTCATTTATCTCTGCCAATAACAGGAGATATAATGCCAGATCACTTGACAAAATGTCTAATTATTTAATTAACTAATATGAGTATTTATCACTGAAAGAAGTGTATCTGAGGAAGTCCTTTAGTGTTCATTGGTTTATATAGTTATGTGTTGGATTCATTGTAAGTAGTCACACTCAATGTGTCTTGAAGAAAGGATATTTCAAATAGCAGTCACTTGAACATTTGATATACTGATGAAAAAATACTGATAAAACAAGTTTGATGTTTCAATAGCTGCTTTGCTGAATGTGTTTCTACACTGGTAAACAAGACATATCAACCTCATTTTCCCTGCTGTAGCACTTTGGTGTAATTAATTTTTTCTGTTAGTTCTTTTCAAGAAGATTATTACATTTCTCTGTCAACTGTTATTTTTTGAAAATATAATTAGACCTAAACCTTTCTGGGATCTTTTTATCAAATTTGATAGTTTAAATGAGAGACATTGTCCTTTGCAAATTCATATGTTTTCATTAGATTAAAAGGCTTCCCATTAGAACTTTTCATTTAAATTTATATGAGATTTCTGATGTGTAATTCCATGCTTCACATTATTCAATTTCTTCTGCAATATTATCCAAACACTGTTTCTTTTTCATTACATTTAGTGTTACAATTCCCTCCTTTGGTGCTCTTATGCTAGAGGAGATGATAATTAAAACTACACAACTTTAGTTGTTTTTTTTTCACAGAAAAAGATATTTTTATGGGCACCAGAAAAATAATCACTAACAGCTTCACTAAACCTTTAAATGCAATTCTAATGAGACAAATTCTGTACTGAAATGGATGCTGGTTAGCACGATGAAATTTTTTTTCTTCAATCTATGAAAGTTAGGGTACTGGATAATACTATTAACCCTAACAGAAATAATAACAGCAATTATTTCTGTTTGTTTGTTTGTGTTTGTTTGCAGCTTTTGTTTGTTTGTTTTGTTTTGATCAAAGACAAAAGATTGGGATTTGAATATGAATCTGAATGTATTAGGAAATGATTTGCTGGCTGCAGTGCAGCTCTGGTGAGCCTGGTGACAAGAGGGACACACGTTAAGGGTTTGCTGTGCAGAGAAACCCACCCTTGGGCAAGGAGATGTCACTCTTGAGACACTGTCTTGGTCACTGTTACATGGAAATGAAACACCTGCACTGTACACCTGACTGTACATCCTTTTAGGTTCATCCTCATGATTGAAGTGTTCTGCTTGTTCTTTAAACTTGTAGTGAGGGAGTTGGCCACGGCCTCCCTGCTGTGCTCTTGGGAGAGGCAAATCCCTCTTCTGAAACAGGTTGCTGACTTCTGCTGAGTATTAAAGTACATTTCACTGATAACACTGAAATATGGCCTCGTGCTTTGAGGGCAAGATTGTCAATCAGAAGGAACAAAATGGGAGCTATTTATGTTATCTTAATTTATTTTGGAAAATAAATTGTTTATGATAGTTAAGTGCAGAACAATAGGTCCCCAATTTCAATAGGTTCTTTTGAAAAATATGCTGCATCCTCCCCATTCCTGCAACTCCCCAAGCATTTTCTGCCAACAATGACAAAAGATAATCTAAAAAAGAATAATTAAGCAGGATTCAGCTGCTTGAGCAGGCTAGTTACTTTGAGAATCTGAAAATAGAGAGGGGGCCTTAACACCCAAGAGTTGAACATGGTCAGACATCATATTCCAGAACACAGGGATGCAGTGATTTCCCACTGGAAATCCCTCTGATAGCAGATTGTCAGCTATGAACTTTCTAGAATTAAGTACTTATGGCCAGCTCCTCTTCTGGGAGGCAGGCAAAGACTTCCCTGACATCTATGGATAGTCAATACAGTAGTCACTGGGACAAGGCTGTGCCTTATCTTGTAGTCCCAGTGGCATAGCTAAGAACAGAAACATAAATCCAAGTTTCCTACAGCCCGGGTTAAAATCCAAAATTCCAGAAAGCAACAGTCTGAGGGAATGAATAATTTAATTAGTCTATCTCCAAAAAAAAAAAAAAATTGCATATACAAAAATACCATCCCAAACCACCAAACACCACAACACACAAAAGAAGCTGATTTCCCATAAAAGAATCTGATTTTCCATATCCCATATGAGAGCTTGACCCACCAAGTGAAAAATCAATCATTTCATTTTCTCTTTTCTCCCCAACTGATTCATTAGATTCAATGCACTATTCCCCCAGGGAACTGATGAGAAGTCTTCCTAAGTGTAGGAGACACCAAGGGCTCTGAAGCACTCAGCAAGATCTGTGTCTGGTCAAATGCATATGACAATTTATAGATGCCTACTGAGGTGTCCCCGTGACTGCATCACAAATGTTGGTACTCTAGAGATATGAGGCATTTCCAACAGAGGAGAGTATCTGAGTGTGGAATCTGTGGTTCAGTAACTCTAGGCACTCTGATTAGACACATTAAACCACAATTAGACACTCAAATTTCTGTATGATCAGGACTTTCAAATATGTCTAGGTGGAAAAGAAATATAGCTTTAAATGGTATTCAATTCAACTCTGCTCTGAAGTCACTTTTTGAAAACTTCATCTGATCAAATCAGCCAACTGTCTGGAAAGGGAAAGGTAGCCCCAGCTGCTCCTAAAGTGCTTGTGTACCTTACAAATCGGAAGCGTATTCATCTCATACTTGGGCCACTGCTTTGCAGCATGGTCAGTTTGCAAATAGACTTAGGGGGTGCACATCCCTTCAGGATTCACTGAATGTAGCTGATATGCTCAGGGATACTGAGATGATTGTACTTGCCTGGTATCTTTCCCATATAGTAACAGTGAAGGAAAAAGTATGTCTTGTCAGGATCATCTGGGGGTTTTTTGGCATGTATAGCCCTCTGTAGAGATGTAAATGATGGTACAAGTTGCAAGGTTTTATAGAGGCATAGACTGCGTCTAAAAACCAAAGCAAATATGAAAGTGGCAGGCTGTAGTAAGAATGGTTCCTGCTCTAAGGGACAATCTGAGAACCTGAAATAATGAAGTAGTTTTGATAAGGTCTGACACAGTCATTACAGTCCTATACAGTAAATTCATGGTCAGTACCAGCTGTTCAGTTGCAGGTAAGGCTGAAATTTTCTGCATTTCTCATCTTCTCCCTGTTCCAAGAGAAATGTTTATAAAAATACTGCTTCCTCTTCAAACCCATAGAATGAAAATTCTTGCCTCAAAGGTCTTTTATTTATCTCACTATTTTATTGCTCCAGGATGCTCTTCAGAGCATTTCTTTCTGCCCTTTAAGAAATTTTTATGTTGTGCTTGCAGAGCAGAATCAGCTGCCAGGAAGTGAACTCTTTTATTTTCACAATCATGAACAGCAACAACCCATAACTGGCACTCTCCTGTATCTTTTTGGCCACTGCTGCAGGGGTGAAGGCAAGGAGGAGCAGGACATGACATGAATTCAGTATGCACTAACCAGGACCAGTATGCTGGCATGACATCTTGGTGAATGTCTCTCCCCCATAAAGCTGCAGCACTCTCTTGTGTGTACACAGCAGGCAGTTCTGGTCTGCCTGGAAGTGTATCTACAAAGTTGTCTATTGCTTTCCCTTTTTTTCATTTCTACCCTTAAGAACATGCCTATCAACTACTATCTGTTACAACTGTCCTTGTGGAATTATGTCACTGGTGAATCTGGGGCATGCTTCTTAATTTGCATGCAATTTTTCAAGTCAAAAGCTATTAAAAAATCAATTGAATCTTTCCTATACATTAAAATTCCTTAGATTCTGTGGTTTCTCCATTTTCCTTTCTGTTTCTCCATTTTCCTTACTCATTCTTTTTTACTGTTCTTCCAGGATTCCTGTTTTTTTTTTTTGTTTGTTTGTTTTTTTCCCCCCCCTCATGTTTACTCTCCTTTTTTTTTTTTTGGCAACATTTTACCTTGAGCTTTATTTTGTGGTCTACGTACAATTTCAACACACCAAAAAATGGAGTTGCTTCCTTGCTTCTGCTTTGTTTTTTGGACCTCACAGAATTGGCAGGGCATCCACAAAATGCCCATAAAATCCTAAAGAAAACAAAGTGATTTCAACATTTGCAACTATACTAAGTCAGGTGGCTCTATCTGGAGAGTGTAATATATTTGAAACATGGTGCACTGCATACTTACTCAAATCCAGTATTCAGAACAAATATTTTAGTATTTCAAGACCTGGACAGTATTACTTTAAATAAGAAGTAATAAATATTTTGACAAACATTGCAAAATCTGTGTCACATGCAAGAAGTGGCTTTCTCTTTTCAGGTTCTCTGGAGCTTCCAGGTGCCAACACAGACTAAAACAACAAAGGGTTTGGAGACAGATAGACATTCACCTTATTGAGATTGAAGATAAATGGAAAATTTTGGAGAGAAAATTGTTCTTTGTATTGTCTAAACTATATTGGCAGAAATTCAGAGAAGGTGATTTGCAATGTTATATGCTTTTAGACAAGTGAATGAAGCAGTTTTGCTGAGATGACCAGATAATTTGAAGCATGGTATGGTAGCAATTTTAGAAAGCAGACATAGAAGCCAGAAAATATCCAGAAAATGTGATTTCAGAAGTAAATAATATTTCTGAAAAACACACAGAAGACTCTGGCATGACAAATTATCACCCTGCTTGTCAAATAACCAAAGGGTTACCAAAGGGATTGAGATAGATTTAGAAATGGGATTCAAATAGAGTTAGGCTTTTAATCTCTGAAGTCTAATATCTTGTCCCCATAAGCAAGCAAAATAATCTAACAAGTTGCCTATTTATATAAGCATTTCTGAAGAGCAGGTTTGTGCACAAGGGCAGAGCTCTTGTGCCATACACACTCCAGGAGACCTTAACTTGATTTTAACAGGTTGTCTATATCCAAACTGGTATCTACATGCAGTAAAACATTTGCAGAGTTTGAGCTGGTCCAGAAGTGTATGGGGAGTGACTTTTAGGCTTTCCAGGTGACTCAGGAGCACAGGCACTAGCAGGCTCCTAAGTTTCTTGACACTTCTAAAAATTTCTGCAAAACAAGGCATTTCCCGGGACTCCAGTGTATTGATTTAGTTTTTCCTTTTGAAGTGTTAAAGCCTGTTTTCCAGTTTGTCTTTGCCTTGATTGCAACACACCTCTCTGTGGTCAAAGTAGAAAAGCAGTCTGTTAGTGAGAAGCACTCACACACACATTGTGTGTGCTCATCTTTTTATCCCTTCCTTAAAACCCTGCACGACTCATGAGAATGTGTTTATAGCTGAATAGCCCTGAAATGTTATGTCACTGATGCAGATTGACCTCCATAAATAGCATGTCCTCTATACCAAGATCCATTTTCTCCACTCTCTACTGCTCCTTTGAGATGATTTTTACTGTTGTTCCTAGCTCTGGGGATTTTTGTTGAGAGCCTGTTTGCAGAACACATACCACACATACCTTTCAAGCCTCTCTGACTCTTATTACTGATATTACTTTTAAAAATGATTTAGTGAAGGCTGCAGATGTGCTAAATGGTTTGGCAAAAAAGCATGGAATGCCTCTGGAGAGGGGCACCCACCTGCTGACTCATGAGTCAGTGCTTCTTTGGTTTTACAGCGCTGAATGTAAAATAAATAGTAGATGATGAGAAATTTTGTACACTACGATAAAACACAGAGAAGGCACAGTTCGTGACAGAAAAGTAAATCACTGCTGCACATTTTGTTACAAAATATAACTCTACTGTTCTGTTGCTCAAAATGCTTCAAGTGAAAATGCAAAAACCTCCTGTTGCAAAGCATTTTAATTTCAGATCACTCTTGCAATCCTCCGGCCTGTCTGTTTTCTCCCACAGGAAGCTGCACCTTCTTTAAGTACTAAGTCACAAGTGGCAAGTGCCTGACCTGAAGTATTCGGCTGCTGTTTAGTTTTTTCAAAAACAAGAGAGAGGGAGAGACAGATTAAATATCACCATCATAAGCTGCTGTTGAGAAGGAAAGTGGCTAAAAAAAATGCATTTAGCACAGACACAGTTCGGTGCCACAAACTGCACTAATGTGATGAGGTAAAGAAGGAAAAATAAAGGAGTGTTGTTTCATCCTCCCCTGGATGGTGGTTGTGCCCAGTAGTGGGTTTCTTAATGTTTCCATCACATCCTCCTATTTTTAGACGTTAATAGCTCGACTATAACAATTTGCTTCAGGCTGAAGCTTGGCGTACAAGGTCTCAGTCAGGCAGCACATTTAGTGAAATAGAAGATTACCCATTTTAAAGCCATATTTTTTTTTCTGTCATAAAATCTAAAAATATTCTCCTTTTCAGAAATTACATTTGGCATCTGATTTATCTATAGTGTAATTTGATACATTTTCTCACTGCATAAGAAACCAATGAAAATCCTCATCAGAAAAAAAAAAAAATGTTGTTTTTTTGCTTGTTTTTGTGTACTGATGTGAGCCTGGTGACCACTGTATTCACACTTTTCAGACTTTAAAAAAAATCTGTAGCTATTTGAAATTCAAGGAGATATAGAAGGAATAGATTATATGACATTCGCCTTCTGTGTGACTTTTTTGCTTTGGGGAAAGTCAGAAGAAAAGATATAGGACTAGTTGAACTCTGAGTTTAATTTAATACTGCAGTTCTTATTTTTTATATGTTTCACAAACGTTGATTGCTTGGGCACTTCAGCAACACCAACCTGAGAAGCTACTTGCTAGAAAGACAAGGTGATTTGTCTGAACAAAATGTGAATCTTACAGCACAATGCCTGTAAGTCTCCTGTAAATTTATTTTTCTGTATTTGGAATTATGCTAAGTAGAGCAGAATAGATGGATGAAAGGAGAGCTTTAGAGAGGAGGCAAACACTCAGACTTTTAGACAAATTGAGATTATTGCAGAAGTGATGCAGCTGTAGTTTCAAGAGTAGCATACTCACATGGTCTAAAATACTGCAAATAGCATTAGATATTTTGTGTTTGTTTAGAAGTTCTTTCTACTTTTTGGAGGTGCATTTATTTTTGTTTGTATTATGGCTAAGTGAATATTATTTTCTCAAGATAATATTACCTTGTTTTATAATGCTTCTGGGACTTTTATGTACTGAAAAGCTGTAGCAAAGCCCCCTTTTTCCCCACATCTCAGTTAATTTTACTTACATAAAATTAAAATACTTTAATTTTTTTTTTAAAGCACAGATGACGCAGTGAAATACATGAAACTCCTGTGGAAATAGTGAAAAAGAAAAGGTATCCTTTTCTTATATTCAGGGATGTCTCTGCAGCCCAGTGTTCTGGACATTGACCTGCTCTGAAATGGGACTATGACTCTGTTAAACAGTCTGTTCATTGACATAGCATCATGATAATGTGCCTTTTCACTGTAGCAGCTACACCAATTCTTGTTATAACTCAGCTAAAAAACATAGTATCAGGCACTCAGTGCTTTAAAAATTACCTTGCACTTTTTTTCATGCAATGGAATGCACTTTGTTATCACAAGTTTCTCTATCATCTCACCCCCTTATGTGGGAGATTTTATTAGCATCTTTCTCCTTTTTTCCTATTTTCCATTTAGATGTGAATGACAGGGACAGCCTTTGTGGGAAGCTGAGTCACCTTCAGGGTACTTTTTTTTTTTTTTTGACAGGTATGGCACTACATTACAGGGTACTCAGAAATTAATCAATGTGTAATACATCTTGTTTGGGTGACTTGTTATACCATCTCCAAAGCAGGGAATCCTGCCTGATCTTCTCCTACTCTCAGTCTCCTACCAAACAGTGAGAGCATACTTCTCAGCTCCACCAGGCTACTGACACGTAAGCATGTCACAAGGGAAATGTGCTGGACAGGTGCTCTAGATGCTTCTGACAGCTCTCTAGAATGTTGTAATTATTAATCCTTTGTTCAATGTGGACTGGGCAGTGTCTATGCATTTCTTACACACTATGACCTCTAGAATAAGTACAACATTTTTGTCAAGAATTTCAAAAAACAACTATCTTCAGTTTAATCAGGCAATGGAAAATCTGTGTTTGAACAGCAGATGTCTTCTGTGAAATATTGAAGAAAGGAGAGAAAAAAGCCTCAGGCAGTCTTTGGAATGGGAATGTTTATTGAACAGATTTTAACAGACTGACCAGTAAGTTTCGTTGGGTTTTTGCTTTTCATCTTTCTGTCATCTACACCGTATCTAGTGTAGAATAAGCCTTGATAGAAAGGCTGAAATTTATTTTTAATTCCCTATTCCTAAATTTTGTGAATGTCCATGTTACATAAACTAGACTTGGTGAAGAATGATAGATGTCAGATATCCTTCCCTCCCTCCCTCCCTCCCTCCCTCCCTCCCTCCCTCCCTCCCTCCCTCCCTCCCTCCCTCCCTCCCTCCCTCCCTCCCTCCCTCCCTCCCTCCCTCC
Source organism: Molothrus aeneus (assembly GCF_037042795.1). Classification (NCBI taxonomy): domain Eukaryota; kingdom Metazoa; phylum Chordata; class Aves; order Passeriformes; family Icteridae; genus Molothrus; species Molothrus aeneus. Next base: position 59,549,987 of record NC_089647.1, on the reverse strand, counting down.
CTCCCTCCCTCCTTCCCTCCCTCCCTCCCTCCCTTTTCCTTCCTTCCTTCCTTCCTTCCTTCCTTCCTTCCTTCCTTCCTTCCTTCCTTCCTTCCTTCCTTCCTTCCTTCCTTCCTTCCTTCCTTCCTTCCTTCCTTCCTTCCTTCCTTCCTTCCTTCCTTCCTTCCTTCCTTCCTTCCTTCCTTCCTTCCTTCCTTCCTTCCTTCCTTCCTTCCTTCCTTCCTTCCGCCACTTTCCTGCTTTTTTCCCTCCGGTCTTCCCTTTCTTTCCTTTTCTTCCTCTAAACATCAACATTTATCCTTCGAACTTGTTAGTTATTATATACTGTATCCAGTTTGTTTAAGGTAACCCTCACTTTAAGTTCCATGGGTTTTGTTGGCTAAGTCAGTGTTTCAACAGCATTATTACAGTCTTCTTCGTGTGAGTGTTGTCAGGCAGACACTTAGCACAGGTAAGTATATTGCAGTTCTACCTGGGGCTTAGTGGTGAATGTCACCTATTAGGCCTTTGCAAAATCCTCACAACTGCTCAGAAATTCCACTGTATGGAAAAATTGTGTATTGTTAAGCAGAGCTTTAATTAAAGCCATACTTTGTTTTCAATCCAATTTAAGAACAAATACAAAAAAAGGAAGATGTAAATTTTACAATGCCTGGCAATGTATCCAATTCTGAGCTGAACAAAGAAGCTTATATGCTGAAAATCTTGTAGGAATAAAGCAAGTAAGATAAATAAAAAGCTTCCAAAGCTTAATTCCAATCGTCTCCACAACAACTGGAGCTGCTGATAAGACACCTACTCAGAGTAATGATGCATAATGTGAAGAAGCAATAACCCAGCCTGCATAAGTATGAAGGGATGCCATTCTTTTAAAGAAAAGTGTGGCAAATGTGAAGCTCTGTTAATGTTCTGAGCCATTTTCAAAGATATTTTTGTGAAGACAGAAAATTGCAAAGGTTTATTTTTTTCCAAGTATGATAGAGAGAACCAGAAACGTAACTAATAAGAGGGTATCACGCATTTGTCCATGTACTATCATGTAAATATTTATGTTCTGTCAGCTCATTATTAGTGGAGGTTCTAATAGGAATATAAATATTATAAAGTGTGTTTACAACAGATAAATCATAGGGGTGCTGAAGTAATTTGCAACATTAATGCTCACTTTGGATAATTACAGAGCCCCAGAAGATTGTATTTATGTATTACAAAGGAAGGGGATGTTCAGAGGAAAACTGTTCTAGGTTGCTGACATTCCGAGGAGGCTGATCCTGCCTGGAACTGACTTAGCAACTTATGCAAATACTAATGAAGTATTTTGTGAATAGAAGTGTAAGAATCAGCATAGTTTCAACTGAAAGGCTAACCTTATTCATTTAAATTTCATGCAGATGAATTACTGTAACTATTGAAGTAATGTAAGAAAAGATTAGTTAAGATTAAGCTGGCAATAAAGATACTAATGTTTTATTACACACAGTGTTCTATTTTGCATTTTATGTGGGGGTAAATTAGATTGCAATGCTGCTTACCCTTGTTTTATAAAGGCTATTTTCATATTCTTATTAAAGGTTATTCTTGCTCTTGCCATCCCTTCCCTCCTGATCCCCATACCCATTTTAACCAGGCAAACTAAATACAACACGTGTCTTCTACTTCATGCTTTAAATACAGTTAAGAACAAAAGAAAGCAACCAATTCTCTCCTCCATCCCAAAAAGGACTAAGCAGAAGAGACTTTGGAAGGTCATATTATAATGAGATTAAAATGTAGCTCTCTGAGTTTAGCAGCAAATAAATGTAGTTCAGCTCTTTTCCATGAATGTTTTATTAATAAGATTAATTTAAAGTGAAACATATATTATTCTATTCTGTGACAGGGTAGTCAATGTCTGTCCGGTAGATGATCACTCAAGTAAAAATCCATGAGAAGGAAAATTATTTTCTGAACAACAATAAAAGAGCTTAAAATTAGAGTGAAATCTATCTATCTCATGCTTTTTTGGTCATGGTTGTAAAAGCTATCAAAGCCTTTGTTGCTTGTAGGTTTGTAATTCTTTTTCCTAGACTGGTTATTGGGCCTGGATTACCATTAGAGGACAATGGATATCATACCTTTTGGTCCTTTTCTACTTTCCTCAAAATGTGGTCAGAATGGTGTGTTTTGTTTTGTTTTGTTTTGTGTTTTTTAGTTTTATTTTTCATAATAAATAGATAAATAGATACATAAATAAAGCATACTAAATACAATAATATGCAACTATTTGGTTCTGTAAAGGAAAGGGATCAGGGTAGCAGCTCTCTGAAGCAGAAGTTACACAACTTATGGATTTCTTCATGCAGAGCACTCCTTAGGACAGAAACCACACATTAGTAGCAGCATTTGTCCTAAAGCCCAGTATGTTAGAAAAAGACAAGGCAGCTGTCTTCACATAACCAAGACTCATTGTCCTGCCCAGTCTGGCTCTCTCAGCTCCTCACTACAAACCACCCAGTCTTCCTTTTGATACAGCTGAGAACTTCACCTGCAGGGCTTGCATCTCTATCTTGCTCAGAGTGTTAAAGAGCAAAGTTGCCATGCAAAACAAAACTGTGAGTTACTGCTGGGAAGCCCACAGTCCACTGGGCTGTCTCCAGGGATCTCTCACTTGCTCTCTTCCCAAATACAGTCTCATTTTCTTCACGTGCTCCTTTTTGACTTACCAATGCCAATGTTCATCTTTTCCCTCATGATGTGCTAAATATCCTGTTATGGGATAGGCCTGGAGAGAGAACTTCAGATAGTGAGAAACTGAATAGGAGCTGACTTGTTAACTAGATTCAAGAATATTATAAGTACTTTCTATTTCCAGTACTCTATCTCCTGTGTGATTCAAAGAATTAATTTAGATAGCATTTAACCAGATGGAAGTTGAAATTTATTTCTGAGAATAGAGTAGGTTTAATAGATTTTTCCATTGTTATTTTTGTATAACCTTTTTATCAGTCTCTTTCATTTCAGATGTCATCGTCTTTCCTGTGTTCTGTCTTTGCCTTCAGGTTTTTAGTGGACTTTTCCATCAAACCAGTTTCAAAATTTAACCCTTCAATTCTTACCATTGTTTAGCCAATGTGATATTTTTATACTAACCTTTTGTCTACTAATAATTTTATACAGATATTTTTGTATGTTCAACTAATGAACACTTATTAAAACATAATCAAACTGAATGCACTGAAAATCTGTTACAAAAAATTGAGAAAGAGAGAAGGAAATTCAGCTTCTCCCCTTATACCACTTTCATTGTACTGAGAGCTGTTAGACGCCTAATCTTCTCAAGCAGTGGTTCTATGCTTTTAAGAGGATTATATTATTAGTAGTTTAATTATTCATTATGCACTCTTTTTACAAATGCGCCAAAGTTTTTGTCACTTGATTTTCAAAAATATAGTGTATTGCTTTAAATTTTTGTCATGATTTATTTTGGTTTCACCCATATATTCATGAAAGATTTCTTCAAGAAGGACACAAGGAGATGTCTGTAGGAGAAACAGATAGATCCCCTGCCAGTGCAGTGACTCAAGCCACTGGGACTAGCACGAACTAGCTGTACAGAGTCCATGGCTTGATTACTGTCACTGCCAGTCAGATCATTAATCACAACAGTGGTAGTGACAGCAAGTTTCTTGACCTCATCATGAAAGGCAGGGAGGACATCCACTGGAGCAATTCATCCTCCAGGCATAAGAAAACTGTAAGGAGGATGTCTTTGATTATATAGTGTGTTTTCTTTTATCCATTAATTTTGTCTATAATCTTGGCAAAAATGTGATAGCTGCAGGAAGGCAAGATCTTACATTTCATCTCCTCTTGGAGAAACATCTTTTGTTTCTGATGACATGAAATACATGTTCATTTTCTCAAAATTCTGCATCCCTGAGGATGTGGTAGCTTGGCATTGGAAACTGGAAATGCGAGCACTTTCTGCAACTGTCTATAACAACAGTGAATGTGACTCTCTTTTGTTATATTGAAGTTGGCTGCATGGAAAATTGCTATGGGCTCCCTTCTGAACACCAAAGCATATATACCTTACAGAATAGTTATTCTCTAGGGGCTGAGGAGTATTTACAATCTCTTGCTCCCAAAGGATTTAAGCCTGAAAATCCAGAGAGACTTATTCAAAAAAAATTAAGATTACAAGGTAGAAAATATCCAGTTGCTGATGACACAGACACAGCATTGCAACCCACCTTACTGTCCGTGGAACTTTTTCTCAGTCTTCAAAATCTGTGCCATTTTGCTGACAACACCTGCTATTTGTTGTGCTTTTTCATTTCCTCATGGAAACTTCTCTCATTTTCCCAGTTATTTGAATACAATCAGTCTTCAGAGAAATTATCTTGATCAACCTTGACAACTAAAGCCAATTTGATACTCATTTTCTTGTAAGATTATTTGCAAAAACTATTAATTTGTCAACAGAGGATATAAAAATGTGTTTTAAATATTTTTTCAATATAAGCAAAGTGAAGTTGCAAGGAATTTCTGTTGTGAGACTGGGAAAATGGTTAAGAATGATAATTTCAATGAAAAGCTTCAAAGACATGATCAAATATAGTAACGTAGTACTGGCAAGTCTTATGAAGAATTGCAAAGTATCTATGCAAATAAATTCTCAAAAGGGAGGGTAATTAACATGGATATGTCTATGAGGTCTCTTTATGGCTTCATTTTTTCTCTTCACCTGCCACACAAAGTAGGCAATGCAATATCATTGGATGATTAGCTAGAAACACACACTTTCCAAGACCATAGAGAACCCTTCATTGGGCTGTTTTCTGCAATAATCTAATTTATATACTGCACTGAGAGATAATGGGTACTTAAATGGTTTTAAAAGCAGTTTTCAATATGAAATTTTATCAGAAATAGCCATAATAAAACTCTAGTCATGAAATCTCCCTTTGCACAAAGAAGTGTGCCTCATTTGGATGGCAATATGTGAAGTGAAAAGGGACTCTGATTCATACACACATAACTGCAGAGGAGGCACTGGTCATGACTTCCAGTCATAGCACAGACCTTGGGAATGTTAGAATGTTAGCTACAGGCTATGTGTATAATAGCATTCTTATTTTTTATTTATACTATTGGTGCTAAATTATAACTGAAAGTAATTAATCAAGTCAGTGCACCAACAAAATTGTTTGGTACTTCAAATAAAGTATTTCAAACGCAGCATTTCAAATGCCAACTCCTGGCAGTGCTATGAAAATGGGCATGAAGCTGTGAGACTTAATTTTCATTGTGTTTACTTAAAACAACAATATTGCACTTCATAGCTTGCTATTCAAACTTCTCTGTTTCCCGTCATTGCCAAAAATATTATTTTGCTTCTTGTTTCATCTATATCATTTATACTTATATCTCCAATGGTTGAAATTTCCCCAGGAAATAGTCACTTCATGTTAGATTTGTTTCGATTCTTGCTTAAAGCCTAAATCCTATCTTGTTCCACAGCTGCTGAGACTCAGACATCTTAAATTCTGGCTTACCTTGACCAGCAGGATTCTCACTTCTCCAGCTCTGCACAATTCCAGTTTGGATCTTCTTATTTCAGGAAATTAGAATTTGCTGCTTTAATTGAGCCTTGCTTGTCTTTGCCCTGTAATTGGATATTCAACTGGTGCTTTGTTTATCACTTTTTTTTCTGATTCTTCTTTTTCACTCTTTTTTTTTTAATCATATATTTTCACACAAGCAGTTTGCAACATTAACATATAATAATGTAAAATTGTTTGGCAAATTCCACTACTTATACAAGCAGCCACAGTTAAATCTCAGCTAGTGCCAAGTGTTAACACTGTGCAAACTTCCCAAATAATGCACTAAAACACTCTAATCTTAATCTCTGTCCCATCTACTTAGTGATGTGGGCTTAACATTACAGAGAGTTTGTAAAGTATACAAAAGTGACAAGCAGTTATTTATTTTGCTCTTTCTCTTAATATACAGAGAAGGCAACATGCCAGACTTTGAAATCAAGCCCAATGAAAAAATTTCAACAGCAACAATAATAGTAATAATTTTAGAAAAATCTTACACCCTGTTTATCAGCCTAAGGAACCAGAGATGAATTCATATTTTAGGGTCAAGAGCTGACTGTAGTCACCTATAATTTAGGAGGTTTGTCAGTAATTTGAATTATTTTTTTAGGAAAATTAAAAAAAATCTGTCTACAAATCCTCATAAATTTTAAGTACAAAAGTAAAAGAAATTTTAAAAAATCCAGTGAATATAAATCCCTGTGATTTTCACAAAATTTTCATCTGTTCTAATAAAATTTACTGGTGAATTCATTTCATGCACTAATACAAAATTAATGAAAATGTAAATGTTTGTCACGTTGGAAACACTACATCAGCTTTCTTGTCTCAAATTTCCAGTATGTTTTCAGGTGCTTGCATATGAGAGATTATGGAGAAGGCATATTGCTGTTGAGTGTTGAAAAGCAAAGAAAAAAAACCCAAACCAAACCACTAAATGTAAATGGAGAAAAAGATAGTAAATTGAATTATGACACCTTCTATGGCAGAAATCTTGCTTTTATGCATTCAACAATTTTGTGATGATAATGCGGAGTTTGTTCTGTTTGCTAAGGGGACTAACTGAAAATCATATTCCATAATATATTGCTTTGTTTTGCATGTAAAACCCTCCAATGCAACCTACTTTAGACATAGAACTTTCCTAGCAATTATCCTCCAACAATTTAGGAATAGGTAACTAGATTGACATTTTATTTAATTATCCCTATTAAAATGCAAGCTTGTGGCATATTATTGTAGTAAATTCTAGCAATAAATGAAACGTGTTGGGGTTCCTACAAAGAACAATCTTTCTTTTTGGGTGACAATTTATATCATAAACATAAAAAGACTATGTCATATGGGCCTGTATTAATAATAATAATAACAACAATAATGGCAATATGAATTATATGATTATCATTGTATTAAAAATTTTACTTGCTCATACCTGGAAAGGATATGAGCAAGCCTTAGCTTAATTAGCATAGCCTAATGTGTTATTTTCATACTTGTTTCCACTCAGCACTTAGAATACAAGGTTAAAGCTCTGTCATTTTCCAAGTTAAGCCACTCCTAGCTTCCAGAAGCAGATTGTTCTACATTTTTCTATGGATCCCATTGGGCTTCTATCTGATCTGAAGGTTACGAATATGGTTTGTGTTTTGCATCATGGTCAGAGTGGTCTTTTCCAAACACCTTAAAAACTTCAAGAGACTTGTCAGCTCCTGCATTCATTTTACCATCTCAGTCCAGGATTTTGCTTGGTTTTGCATCTGTTCTCTTATAGGTAAAGCACTGCAAGATGAAGTCTAGAAGCAGCATAATTTGTAGAAGTTCTTAGATGCTTTTAGTAAATGGATCTATTAAAACTGAAATTATTTCTGAGGACTTACTTACTAATTTTTTTTTTTAATAAAGGGCTGTGTCTAAAATCATAAATTTCTAGTGCACACAGCTTTTTTACTTTGACCCAAAGTGGCTTTGTTCTGAAAGAATGCACCTGGAAATTCTTTTTAAATAGTGCTATACAAAGAATGATTGCTTCTCTCTTTTATTCAACAGCCCCAGAGGTATCCAAGGCACTCTTCTAAATGCAGCTGAATCAAGTTCTGGCCCTTCCCTGGCTAGGAGAGAGTCTGAGGATATCTCTTTTGCCTACTTTTATCACAGTTCATGAGGGTGTTTTTTGGCATGATTTTTCTCATGTCAGGCTTTTAAAGTTTTTCCACTTTGCATAGAGTAACTAAGGATTCACAGGGCTAGAGCAAGCAAGGGGGAGTGACTGTATAGCACTACAGGTAGAATTAGTGTGCTTAGGCAGGTGAAACTCTAGTTTCTCCTCCAAATAATAGTTCACCATGTGGTTAGGTCTTCTGGACATTTTTGATCTTCAGGTTCCATAATAAATTACATGCTTCCAAAAGATTTAATCCTTGTTGCTCTAGATTAAAAGAACAGAAATGGCAGGATTTAAGTTATGAACATTAGGTACAACATAAAAAATGACTGGCTTGAGAGGGCTTCTCACAGATGTTTTTATTATATTTCAGAAAATACATAGATTTCAGGAAAAAAAAATGCCTGCATTTCAATGCATAACTTTTCTTGCCAGTCATCTGTTGGTTGGATTGGGGTCATAACGTTCAGACTGAAAATCTCAATATCCTGCACTTTTAGTAACCCAGAGAAATCTTCATCCTCTGCACACTTTCTTTAACTTAAATTGATTTTAAAACGAAATCAGACATGACCTCTTTCCTCACACCTGGGCACACAAAATCTTGTGGTCTCTTTCCTTCTACCTGTCAACAGATTATGCAACTTCTGTGTTCTTTTCAAGCAGCTTGTCTTCCTTCTTTCCCTATCCCATCCCTATCCCTATCCCATGGCATCCTGTCCTGTCTTATCCCATAAGGTTTTTTTCAGAGAAACACAAAAGCATCTTTCACTTTTAGTCAATTTTCAAGAAATATTCCATGATTTCTAATTACTATTTTCCACAGTCTCTAATTTGGAAGTATGCATACTCGGAGCCTTTTCAGGAAGGGTGAACATACCCCTTTTTTATGGCATTTAATGATATAGTCTAAACCAGAAAATCCACTATGGGCTAATTCCCACGCTCTCATTTCCCTCAGTCTTAATTCCAGTACAAGCAGTTGTAAATCCTAATTTCCTTACAGCAGATGAGTGATGCTCTAAGGACTGAAAACTCTTTACAGGTAATAAGAGAATTTCCTTTTTTAAAAAAATCTGTTTGTTTTTTCCTGCTAACTAACATTCACATTTTAAAAATCTAATAATTTAAAAGAATTTCCTGTCACAGATACAAGAGATGGAAATGTCTTTTTAAACAAACGCTAAAGTTTTGATATACCCATATATTTTTAAATAAATGCTAAAGTTTTGATATACCCAGCATGAAAACTGTAGTAAAATAAAGTTTTTCTTATAGCATACTCTTTTGCTGGGGTATACTTTTTTGTATCCGTTATTTTGAGGGATCAGCAAAATTAAAGTATTGTTAAAAGAAGTCAGCACACTTCTCCATCTCTATTTCTACATATTTTCAACTTTAAAGATGAGGCCCAGGGAGGCTGGCAGTGTCACTATGCTATCTACTTTGCAAAATCTGTATGGTGATATATGACATGCAAGGAAGTAGGCAGCCGAAGATAGAGAAAAAGATTGGGAAATTACTTTCTATATTGAACTATGCTATGCAGTGAACACTGATTTTCTGTTATATCCTGCAGCTATCTTGTCATAATAATTTTTTTTGTAAGTCCTTTTCTCTTGTTTCTAGATTTTCGAAGACTTAGCAGCCTGCCTGAAAGAAATAAACGGAAAGTCTGAAAGTTTTTCAGTACAGTATGAATACCGAATAATTTTCTGATGTATTTTTAGTCATGTTCCATTAAATATGTAAAATGATGAGTCGCTAGTATTGGTGAGAGTGGGAAGTGAAATATAATTAATAGATGAAAGAATGCCCCTTCAAAATGTAGCTGCTATAAGTACACTTCGCTGATCATGAAATTTCTAATTCCAGCCCTCATATCTATATTTTAGATTGAATATGCCCCAGGGCCTCAGAAGTGAGCTCCATTTACTGAAAAGTCATGGGAAGTCATGTTTATTGTCTCAGCAGGTAGCTACACTTTAGACTTAATACTAAAAAACAAGAGAAAGCAGAGGCCAGTTTATGTTATTTGGTGCACGCTGAAGTGTCCTGACTGATGTATATGGCAGAAAAGAAAGAAGAATAAAAGAGGTGAAAGAAAAAACAATAGCACATGCATCAGATTCTACCAAGCTTCAAATATCTCTGTTTTAAATGTGTAAACCTAAGTTCTTCAGTGTTCCCAAACACATTTGTAAGTGAGAACAGTGTAAGCAGTTTCCTCTCTTGAAGGAAATGTGACCAATTTAACACACAAGAAACTCTGAGCTTTTGTGCAGGCTGTAAGCATTTCAGCAATATCCTTCAGACTCCTATCAGTTCTCTAATCATGCAAGTGGAAGGATTTGTGTGTTAAAATTGACTACAGTAATGAAATATTTTGTCTGAAAAATATTTCAGACAGGATACTTATCTTTCCGAGGTTGCAAAACAAAACATTATGCCAACATATTTAATATATGTAGGCAGCAGCGAGGCAGCCCCAGACAGTCTGCTCTCTTTTAGTCACATAGTGTTCTTGGTGCCTAATAACATAGTGATGAAGGGGCTGCCCTGTATCTGTGTAGCCATGTTTATTGCCATATGGTGGTTCCCAAATTACACTGCACTCCCATGTGGCTGGATCGGCCAGAATGGTCTGGCTGGCTCCCAGCATCGAGCACTTGCTGACAGGGCTGGTGCAGCTCATGGTGCAGTATGGCTGGTGATGCTGCACTTTCATCGAGTTACCTTTCCTGACAGCTACTATTTTCTACAGCTACAGAAGGACTTCTCTAGCTTGCCTTTATTATTCAGTATTATATATCCCTAAAACATATCACACATGCTTCTACTAATAATGCTTCCCTGGGGTATAATATTAGCTAATTAATCCATTAACTAATTAATCCAAATCTTTGAAAAAGTTCATTTGAGGTGTCCCATTAAGACTGTCAGTCATATTAGTTATTCTAACCCTGTGACTCCCAGGCCTGTTGCTAGTATTTCTGGAAGAAGCAGCATATTTAATTTTTTGATCAAGAGTCTCACAATATTGAGTGGACTGAACCAGGAAAACCTGCTAAGCTTGGACCAGCACCCCAAATGATGTATGTGTTTGTTATGATTCTTAACCTCCTAACCTAAAATAAACAATGAGCTGCACCACAGTTTTTCTGACAATTCCACAGACTTTACTTAATTTTTTGTCATAACTAAGTTGCTGTATCTTTATCTAAATTGGTGTAACCCAATCCTGAGGTGATCTAACAATTTTTATAAGACCAGCCAAACAGTCCCAGTATGTCAGTATGTTCATACTGTATCTGCTACATAAGAGTATCTGAGCTAGCTCTAATAAATTATATGACATACTAGATAGCGGAAAGTTTCTCTATAGGTTAACCTGCTTTCTTAGAAAATTGATGGATTTACATTAATTCTTTGATTTGTAGATAGTTAAAGTATAGTGCAATCAGTGATGGAGACATAAGTTCTGTTATGGTCCATATGTGAGCTTATAATAAACACTTAATCTATGAGAGTAAGGAATGTCTGTCTGCAAAAAGAATCATTTGCATTTTGCAATTATTGAAGTGTACACAGAAAACCACAATTGCATCTCTTCGTATTCTATTATATCCTGTTATCCCACAGTGGATTAGCACTAATATAATTCCCAAAGTGTTTCCAGAACTGAAATGTAATAGAAAAGTCAGAAAGCTTGTATTAGGTCTTGAATTCATGAGGGAATCTTAGTCTGCTATTATACCTAGCACTTCATAAGCTTTTGTTTATTAAGACTAGAACTGCAAATCATTTTGTGAAACAGAAAGATGCTAAGATTTTATAGGTGTTGAAATTTATTTAATAGTGTTCATGAAATATCTTTATGTCTTAACTAGAGCTTTATGAATAACCTATTTTTAGCTGAACATAAAAGTCCAGACAAAAGCATAAGATCATCCTTTCTGTTCTTTGCAGCATTAAAAATCTGAAAAAAGATGTTTCTCTGAACAGGGGATTTCTGTTGGGTTAAGTAAATTTTATTTTTTCTTAGGATTGTCTTTTTATTTAAAAAGTATACTAAGCAACATTTCCAGATGAATAATTATAAGAAAAAAATTGGAAAATATGTGATGAAATTTAATGGTTTTTCTTTGCAAAAAGATGTACTTACATTTTCAAGATTAAAAGTATTAATCAAATACAATGTAAATTCATTAAAGATTTCTAAGTTCTTTGTGGATACATCTCTGTTCACACAAAACATCTCCACAATTACATGTTGTTATGAAATGCTTATGTTTACAAGCAAATCTACTTGTTTATTAAGTCCTATTCATAAAATTAGGCCCTTAGCTTCAGGAAGGTTTTTGCTAGATGAAATGCACAACTTCTTTTCAATAGAATCAATGAAAAACCATGAAAAGTCTTGGTTTGTCTGCAGTGATTTTTTTTTCAACAATGAGCTCTCACAGAAATTACTCTACAAATCCTCTGCATTGCTTTTATTTTCTCTAGCTCTGTGCATCCTCTTGAAACTTATTCTGACACAAACACCTGCTTCCATCCTTAGAAGCCCTTATAACCTTCATTTGGTCCTAACCCATTACATTTAACTCTTAGAGATAATGGGTATTTTTCCAAAAGATGTTTAAAAGGAAGGCTCCTAGCCAGTCGTGATATGGTGCAGATCTGACCTTGAGTCAGACTATTGGGAAAAGAGCTGAGTCCTGGCTTCCCTTTGCTTGGGAGGGGTCCTAAACCTCAGTCTTTCCAAGAGTTTTTGTACCTGCCATGAACATCACTGATCCTAGCCCTGACCTGATGACTAACTCCTGTCCTGATGACTAACTCCTGCCCTCATCCTGTAATCATCTCATCACTGTGGACTTGCTGGCTCCTAGATGCTGGCTGAACTGGCTTTCTGTCATGAGGCTTGCCCTGCTCACCTCATCCAGGGTCCATGTCCTTTGCCAGCTGGACCCCTGCCCTGCCATCCTGCAGCAAGCAGCTCCTGGCTCCCAACTCTCCATCCGCAGCAGAGCACAGCCCCACTCCTGTCTCTCCCTGACAGTGGGGCTCACTTTACAAGACCCTACTTCTGTATTGCTGCTATCTATCAATTAACATGACTGTATCAAAAAGCATACGCTTTGCAGAAATAAATAGCAATAAGGAAAATGACAAAGAAATTTCTGTTTAGGAGTGGAGCAGCAAAGAGAGCTCTAGACAGCTACTTTGGTTTTTCAAATGGTTAGCCCTCCTGTGGTCAAGATGTCCTTTGCAGGAGTGAGAGATGGTTGCTGTAAAGAGCCCGTAGGTTACAACCCTCGCAGATACATGTTGCTAAGGGGAATTGAAATACTGTAGGAAAATTACTTGGCATAATGAAAACATCACTTGATTATCATTCATTCAGTAATATTATTTTCATTAAGCAAATGGAGATTTCAAGAGCTTTCATGTCTCAGTCTCTCAGAAAAGAACACTGAAAAGCTGACCCTCAGCATGAATGTGAGCTAATAAAAGCTTTCCCAAATTGGAGGTAGGCAGTGGTGCCTACCGAGGTGATGTTTGTCACTGTTTGAATCGACCTTTCTGTGAAGCTTGAAAACCAATTCACATGTAATTGCAAAAGCTGCCTTTTGGTAATATCCTATTTTATTGACAAAAGGGGATGAGGTCAACTCATTTTCATAACAATCTGCTTGAAGAAATCCTTAAGCACTCTATCATCTATAGTTGTTTTGCAATACAGCCTATAAAAGTATTACTGAGCTTAGAACAGGCAATAAGAAGGGAGAAATGACAAGTTTTGTATTAGTTTTGCTGTGGTTTTTTTAATAACTCTTTTAAGAAGCTGCCTAAAAGCCTAACATTAATGAGCAAAAAAAATATAAGCAACATAATTTTTTTCCTGTTCATTGATCTAGTCTAGCCTTGAAATATTGCTTCCTTTAAAATCAAATAGTTCTTGAATCCTTTCACAAATGCAAAAATGGAAAAAGAAAGAAAAATATACAATGGAAAGGAAGGACGCAGTTTTCAAAATCAGACACATTTGAAAGGTTCCTCTCTTTTGTAGCAATAGCTACAAGCATCAGCAATGGCTAGTGACAATAGGTGATAAGTGGTTGTCAGGACACCTGGTTCTGGCTTTGGTTCACCACTTACAAATATGATTTCAGTGAATTTATTCTTTTATCTGATTTTGGATTACCCTAGTTTGAGTCATAATTTTCACTGATTAGTTAATGTTTGTGAATGAATAATTATCTTGGACAAATTGCTGCTCAACTGCTCCTAAACAGTTCACTACAAGTTATTTGTAATTTTCTCCCTCGGTTGCATGGATGGCTATCTATGTTAGATAACAATTTTTTTGGTCCTTGTTGGAATTCAACAAGCCTTCTGAACTAATGTGCCTGAAAACAGAACCCCACAGTTTTGATTCTTGCTATTGAGGCTGGTTACAGTAGATTGTTGTTTGAGCATACAGAACAACAGAAAAAGGTAATATTAAGACATAGGAGACTTTAGGATATTTGAAATATCTTGGTGACTTCTCTTAGCCCAACACAGAACATCCTTTTTTATGGATCCCATATTTAGAAAATATATTATGAAATTCATAAACAGATTTATCGGTGGCTGTATAATAATTCATTCTCCTTTGACATATTCAAATACTCAGCAAGAAAATTTCTCACACAAAAGCTGAACTAGATGTGTGTTTTCTTCACCTGCTTTTTTTTGTAACTGAACTGAAAAACTATGCTATTTAGGAAGTTGCTGTGTCATTTCTCTCTCTTATAAACAGTAAATGACTTTTGAATAGCAGCCAAAGAAGGGGATGGATTGAATATTCTGCTCTTAGTTCCATGCTGTCACCAGTTACTCTCTATTCTTAGCAGCATAAATGTGTACAGTGGCCTTTGTGTCTTATCAAATGTGGTAGTGCCAGGTCTCTGCTTCAGGCTTCTAAAGAACATCTCACTGCACTGTGAAGTATTCCAAGTTAAATATAACCAAAACATCACTGTTTTTGCCCGTGCTTAGTTGTGTTCAGGCAATTGACAGAACTATCAGACGCATCCTTGGTCCTTAGGGCCTCCTAGGATAATGGGCCCTCTTGAAATCTTGTGGTGGAATCACTTCAATCCACGACTTATGTCTTCTACTACTGCTGCTCCTTGTTTCATTTGTTCTCCTTTTCTTAGATAGTGGCCTTTCCCTTTCCCTTTCCCTTTCCTCAGTTTTTGAAAGCACAGTACCTATTTTCATATACTCACTTGCAGATTTGTGCCTGCCCAGTTCTTGTCTACACTTTTGGGTTTTGAATTTTGAATAAAATCGAACCCTCTTCAGTGCTTCCAAGAACAAGCCCAGCAACTACAAGCAAAATCAACTGTCAAAGTGTTGTTATTTGCAAACATGATTTGCAAGTTTTCTTTTGCTGTATGTCCCCAGTCCAGTGTAACTCCCTCAATAAACAGGTCATGAGGACTCCAGGGACAGTGCAGTAGAAAAGGAAACTGGCTCTGCTCCAAAGTTGAAAAGTGCTTTATTCCTGCTGAGGATCTAGGCATGTATTTTTAATTACCAGTTTTGTGATTACTCCTTCAATAATGTTACTACCAGAGAGACAGTTATTTCATTAAAACAGTGTTAGCCAATTCAGCTATTTAAAAAATAACCAACACCCCCCAAAATATTTGTTTTAATTAATTATAAAGGGCAAAACTCAGAAAACAAGTAAATATTAATAAAATACTTCAGTCTTGAAAAGGGCAAATGGGAGATGAACACATGTGTGTACTATTGTATAGGGAGAAGCACTTTAAATAGAACTGTTTTCAGAGTCAGACACAACAGAATATCCATTCTTGCAAATTGTTCTTAGTAAATCTATCTAATCTATTTATTTATCCTTAGATCATGCACATTTAGATCTGAGTTCTGCCAGCTGAGTTAATAATTCTTATCTGAAAGTAATTATGTTGGTCCATAAGTTTTCACCACCGTGCTGTTCCACATCATATCAAACTGCGTGACATCTCATCACATTAGCATAAAATGCATTGTGGTGGTGCACAGCATGGTGCAGTGGCAGACTAGAAATGATGCAGCATTCCTAGCAGTAGTGAATGAGGAAGTCACTAGTATTTAGAAACTTGAGCCTACTGCAGTTTGATTACTCGCTGGAGGATTCGGGTTTTTCGTCTTTCCTTTATATTTGAAGGGCTTGAACTGGATATTAACTTTTATGACCCAGCTTTGGTGCTCAGGAGAAGCACTGTTAGAACCCCAAAAGCCTTCAAACCTACCTTTTAGTTACAAAAGTGCGTCACTTTTGAATTTATTGACCATCTGTCAGACTTCACTCACTATGAGCTAGCTGTCAATGTTTGTTATTTGATGCACTTCTATAATGACTCACTGCAGGGAGCTACCAGCATCTCCATCACAGCAATTAATGAGGTCACTGTCTATCTGCAAACATCTCAGCCTATAATTATTTTTAGTTGCTATTAGCTAGTGTGCCAGATCAGATGAAAGTAATGTGTCTATAAATAATATTTGGCACTATTAATAATATTTACCTGTTGTGGAGATATTTGGCTGATTGTATCTATTAGTATTTTTCTTTAATTTTATATAAGATGACTCTTAATCTAGCCCCATTGAAAATCATGAGCAGTAAAAACAACTGGTTTTCATGTAGGCTTTCATGTCCTAAAAATATGATGAAATTTTCCTGCTATAATGTTTTTAGAACAGTAGTTCCCCAGGAACCCCATGAATATTTAGACTCCATTGTGCAATGGATTTAGTGTACAAGAAGATACAATTCCCATCCTGAGGATCTTAAAATCAAAAGGGGCAAAGTAAATTGTGTATGGGGCAGACAAGAAGGATAAATGTTTCAGCAGAATTGAAGAAGGAGGATTTTCCTGTCGTTCAAGTATCATAGCAAGGGGAACCTACTTCAGGGCTTATTTCCAGAAAATTATTTCAAACTGTGCAAAATGTCCCTTCTGAACTTATAGATTTATTTTTGTTCCCTTTTTTGTGGAAGCTAAGAAAAAATGGTCAAGATTCAGAAAGGAGAAAAAACAGTATGGATTCCTGGGTTTTTCTCTACCTAGTGCACTTTTCCTATGGTAACACAGCAAAGAGGAGACTTATCCAATACACAGGAGCTATCAGGTTCAACTCTCTTCTATACCAAAGTGATTTAACACAACCCTACAAAAGTAGAATTATAACAAGTATTTGTAAGATATATCAGACCTTTTTGTCATGATAGATTTGTGTAAATTATTGGAAAATTTTGAGTAAAACTGCAAATAATTTTGCCTGTCTTAATTTCCACACTTGATGGGCTCACACAAGAGTTGCCAATTTACACTCTTAATTGAATCATTGAGCCTCTATTCAGTATTCAGAAAATAATTTCTGAGGATAACTGTGGCAACATTGTGATATAGTAAAATACTACAATGGCATAGATTATGTACATAAAAGGAGGCAAGAATAATCTTATAGATGACATGAAGGGATGTTTTAATGTTTTGTGTCAAACTGAAGTTTTTTTCATTAATAATCCAATTATTATTCTGCCTATTATTATTAGCACAAAATGCTACCAAACAGAATTAAATAGCTGCAAATTATATGCTTTATCATTTTTTTTACATCTTGAAAATAAAATTCCTCTTCAACTGCTTCCTTTAATGATGACCATTATCTTCTGTACTAATTTCTTCTTTTTACCTGAATACTTTGCTGTAACTACTATTTATTATTAAACTAATCGGCTTTTCTATTAAGATATGATAATCAAATTCCTTTCTTTTCTAAAGCCCAGTAATGGTCCACACTAAAACCCAGGCCATTTTACTGGGGTTATAATTTCTTTTCTCACCACCAGTTCTGTTAATTTACCCTTTCTGTAGTGAAAAACCTTCACTGCACTGAGTAAACTGTTTGCCCAAGGAGTCCAGTGAGGCCTGGAGTGAAATCCCTGCTAAGATACAGGAATCAGCAAGATTTCTGGGCAGAATTGAAAATACGAGCAGACATGCTTGCCTATAGACCTAGCAGAGATAAAGATGGTAATAGCTGGGCAAACAGCACACTTCCCAGGCTATGTGGTAGGAGATGAGGAATAGGTAAAGGGGTGGGGTTAGGAGAGCAGCAGAAACCTTTCAAGGTTTAATCAGAAGAAAAGGAGTGAAAGCTAAGACAAAAGTCATATGTGCTGGTTACTCAGCGCTGGAGAGACAAGGGTGGAGACCCCAAAAGATATCACTAAGTTTTTCAAATGACAAGAAAGTGAGGGTGTACTGGCAGTTAGCAAGCCTGATGAAAGGAGGAGATGATAATTGTGCAAAGCATCTGAGGAAGTCTTGCTCAAAGATCTCCAGAGAAAGGCCTGGGAAGTTAGTTTAGTTAATCACAGATTAACTATATTGTCTGTGTAACGTTGTACCTGGGACTTCTAAAATCTGATCCCTCACTTGACAGAAAGTTTTTATGGTGATATTTTCAAGGGCATTTACTATACTGCTAGAAGAAACTCTCCATATAGAAGTCATTCTAAGGTTGCAAACAGCGGTTTATTGTCAGGAATCCTATTTTCAGGTAAGTACAGTACTTCTTGGTTGCTTCCCCACCTTGATGGGAACGGTAGTCAAGATTTTCCTTTCTTCCTTAGCTTTTGAGATGTAACTTTGGAAAATGGAAGGGAGACATAAATTACTTTTCCATCAAAAAGGAAAAAAAGGAACTGAGCAAACCTGATGGAGATAACGTCTCTTTGTCCTCTTTCTCTGAAATCCTTCTTTGGGAGAGATGGATGAATAACTTCCAGAGGAAAAGTTAAAGAAGAAAGAAATTAAAATGGAAAAATTGAATGTACATATTTAATTGCTCAGGTGGGTAGAGCTGAGGACTTGAATGGTTATTGGTTCTTCAGGATTATAATTTATATGGGTAGGCTGGGCAGAATATAATCTTGTGGTTCCTTTTGATGGCTTGGTTAATGCTTCAAAATACAATGCAATGAAGCATACCTTGTCCAGAGAATGTTTAACTCTCCTTAACATTTTGTATGTCATTGTCCAAATTTGGGAGAGTGAGCAAGATGATCTGGTTTCTAGACACTTTGAAGGTGGCTCAGGCTTATTTTGAAGAAGCTAGTCAGGGAAAGGTGTACTTAAGAAAGACCTATTAAGTGGGAGGGTGGCAGCATGTTTCATTCCACCTTTTTGTACTTAGAAAACGTCCAAACAGTTCTAGTAGATTGTACATTCTCACTTAGCTAAAATAATTTTAGAAAGTAGCATATATAATACTGAATCAGTCAAAGGCACATTACAATCTTAAATACTACTCCTTTTCTTAATTATTTTTATTTAACAGTCTATTTGCTGTAAAATGTCATTTGTTTAGGTTCATAATACCATAGAATTAGTATTTTTGTTGCAAATAATAAAATTCTTGTTTCATCAAAAGCTTTACTGTGTAGAGCTGTAGGAAAATTGTACAATCTTTTTCTCACATTTGCTATTTTTATTTTTCTTTCAGTTTGGTATTGTTTTCCACCACACAGCTTTGTCTCCTGCAGACTGTCAAATTTGTCAGGATTCCTTATTTGTGGGAAACTTTTCAAGCAGAAGGGTTATTATTTTACTAGCAGCTCTAAAAATATATCCCCAGAAGGTATGACTTGTATGATGATAACCTAGGCTGCAAGAAGGGACACAATTGAATAACAGAATACTAAATAAATAAAACTGACTTTTCTTTCATCTGCACAATTCAGCTGGGAGTACTTCCTTTATATGAGCTGTTGAATTTGAGTGGATCCAGTCATTTATTATGACAGGTTGCAATTAGTCAGCATGCTGCTTATGTTTCCTTCTGATTCTGCTTGCTGGAATAGTGAAAATGTTTGAACAAAAGAAAGCCATAGGACCTTTCACTAACTAACCTAACCACTGGGCTGGCTGGAGATATTATTTGGTTCAATATTTACATGAACTACAGTTTTCAGGCAAAATGCAGTTTTCAGGCAAAAACACAGCTTTGTTTTGAGTACTGTCCCTTCCATTACTTTATTTATGTAATTTTTGAAATCTAATTTTATAATAAAAGATTATTTGGGGTGTTTTCTTTTAAATTATTGTATAGCCTGCAATTTCTAGCACAAGGGGAGCCTGAAATGGAAACTTATATCTATCTCTACTATTACACAAATAATAACAACATTTAACAGCCTTTTATCTCTGAGGCATTAAAACAGCAAATTGAGCTGCATTAACAACTAATTAGTGTTTTCAGCATCTTCCCTGTGCATGACTCAAGAAAAAGGTAATTTTCTTGACTTTTAAAAATATATCCTGCCTACATACGAATATTTTCTTAAACTGAGTATCTTTATATTCTTAATGGGAAAGTGTAAAATTTTATTTTAAAATTTGAAAATATATCACATTTAACTTGAAGAATTTCTAGCTATGGGAAGTTGTGTTTTCTTTTCTCTGTATTGTGGAAAATCTGTTGTTCTGACAAATATATTAATGTAAGCATACAATGAAGAAAAGAGGGATAAATATTTTTTATATCTTTGTCCATAGATGGAAACAGGAGATGTTGCATTACCCATATCTAGTCATTATACGGTCCATGCAGTTTTAGACACGTAGTTTTTCAAGTGATTGTTTTGAACTCCAGCAGACTAGCTTTTGAGGTTTGTAGCAAGAAGATAAAGTTGAAAGAGAAGTTTGATTCAATTTGGTGAAGAAAATATAAAAGCAGGAAGGGGTCTGGAGGATATAATGAAGCCATCTGAATTCTTTGCAAGAGTTGGGTGAATAACTTCCAGAGTAAAAAAATCCCCATTACACTATGGGTATTTTTACATGCTTGAATTTCTTAAAAATAATTTCAGTCCACTGTCTTCTTGACCATGAAATGAAGGTTTTTCCCCCAGATTTTAATCATATAAGTGAACTTGGAACTAACAAACTAAAGAATGCTCTTAATAGTATTTTTAAATTATTTTTAAAAAAGGGTTATTATGAAGTGAAAGAATCCCTTTTCTCCCTCAGATTCTTTGCAGGTTTCTACCTCTATCCTGCCTGCTCTGGAAATTTGTTCTTAAAACTTTGTTGCTCTTAACAGCTATGGATCACATACAGTCACATAGAGTTTCAAAGATCAAATTTAGATTAAATTTTCCCCAAAAATAAAAAAGAGGCACCTATGGAGTTTATTTAAGCAGAGGGATAGGTCTTGTTGACAGATCAGAAATCTTCTGAACATATTGCAGGACAGCAATATTTTTAATAATGTTTCCAGAGAAAGAATGCACTGCTTTTTCTTTCCTGTGTTGCAGATAAACTTAAGCCATTCCTGTACTGCAAAAAAATGGAGAGGAAAATATTTTTATATTTAAGCACTAATTTTTTCTTAAATCTCAAACTCCTGACAGAAGAAAACTGAACTCTCTCCAGGCTGCAGGTCTGCTGTCATTTTAAAAGAACAAATACTTTTTGTCATTTATTTCCTACATGTCTTTTAAATTTTGTATAAAGTCTGCATTTTTCTATCTTCCTGAGAGCTTGCTATCACTGTTCCTCAAATAAACAGATATTATAGTCAAAATTATTTTTTAAAACATTCAGTGCTCCATCAAATATCAGTGATCAAACTCTGCTCAACTTCAGTGGATGTATATTCTAACAAACTTCATTAGGAATATGAATGTCTGCTTTTTATTTTTTTATTATGCAATTTTTAACTTTTCCTGAGTTCCACAGATTCTTCTGTTCTTGCTCTGGGAAGACCATCAATTATTTGAGTTTAAATAAATAACATAATTTTGATGTGTCTGTCTCTGTCTCTAACATAGCTTCAAGAAGAATGGGAAATAAAACATCTGGTATAGCTCTTCTCCTGTTGATCGGGACACTTTGTATAGATCCTGGTTACAACCAGTTTGAATTGCCTAATGCTGAGCAGGATGATGAACCTGAATTTTCCACCTACTACAGTGTTCCATCTACTAGGCTATAAAAGAAAATGTAGCTATAACTTGATCTTTCTAAATAAAATTGGCAACTTTTCACAAGCTGTTTCTCCAAATATTTGTGATTATGGGAATACAGATTGGGTTTGCTCTCTATTAGGAAAGAAGCATTTGTAATGGAAGTGGAGGGCAGAAAGGGGCAGTTCTGAGATGAGCAGAAGCAAAACCATGAGTTCAAATAGCTTTTCATTCAAACTGAATTACCTTTAATTTAACATTCTTCAGTAGCAGGATAGGGGTGTTGAACTGGAGTCTTATACTTGCCACAGTCTTGCTTATGTTCCACCTTGTGATATTCTCTCTCCTCTTTTTCTCTGCTTCTAAATCCATTGAGATAACAGTGATTTACTGCTGCTCTGACTCATAAAGATGCACTAAGAGTCTAATCCAGGAAGTCAGTAGGATTTTTGCCACAATGAATCAGTATAACCCGTTGCATAAAATGAGCAGATATAAAGTGCACTTCAGGACATGATATGGCCTTGTACTGTCTCCTGTGATGGTGCATGGAGTTCCTCTGAAGAAAGCAGCTACAGTCTTTATGTGGAAGAAACATTCCACCTGGAAACTCTAATTTTCCCTTCTATTTCTACTGATTCTCTATATCTAGTGGACTCTGTGAGGTCACTATAAGCCACATAATTGCCAGAGTTAGTCTTTTTGCACCCATACCAACTAAGCCTGTAAATCTGTCTGCCTTTTAAATGTTTGTCTTTGAGAAGTACCAAATCCCACACAGCTTGCAGATTTTTAGATTTCTGATTTCTCAGGTGTACCATCCTAGGTAACTACACCCCAAAAGACACTGAGAAAGGAAAAAGGAAGAGACAACTCAATACAATATGAGGATAGATAATCAGTTAGAACTTGCAAAATCAGGAGCAGATGTAGCCCAATTAAACTCAACAGTTTCACAGGTGTTCATAGGAATGACTTTAACATAAACCACACTTCCCTTCAGTGCTCCTTAATTTTTTTTCCTAGAGCTCTTTAAATTTTGTATACTTCACCAAACTAAACTAGGAAATGTATACAGGAAAGACAATTGGAACTTAGTTGGATATAATTGACTTAAAATTCAACATGCTGTTTGATTTTGGAATCATGTTGAGTCATATTTATTGAGGGAATGAGGGTTAGGTGATATCACATATTGATATTTGGTTTTGAACTGGCAAAAGTCATCCACAATTAAAATTGTCGTATGCAAGATCTGAAGGTTGCTAGAAAATGCTGGAACTCTAGCCCTAATTGGCTTCAACATGTACAATTCATTCTCAGCAGCATGTTCTGGAATTTGTCATTGTCTCACTACCTGAACATTGTGCTATCAGCCAGAAACACAGCTTATATGCCATTCATTCTTTTCAAGCTGGTGCTTTCCTGACTGCAGTTTTAGGAGCTTATTGAAAGGAATAGGCAGAGTGATAATGCAAACATTTTTCATGCATATCTGTTGTTATGGTATTAGCATTAATTCTTTGTCTTCCTATCATATTGCAGAATGAAAAGGTTTTCTTCTGATCAGGTGCTGTAACATCTGGAAGACAGAATCCACCAGAATATTATATAATATTTTGATTAATTTCTTTTTCCTGGAAATTATATAACCCATTTCTTTCATGGCATAGCTCCTTTGATGATGTGTACTTTCTTGATATGTTAGACCTCACTAAAGTCCTTCCTTGCATTCAAGGAGAGCTGCACCAGCAAGTTCAAAGAATAGACTGGAAACTATGCATGATATTACCATCTTGAACTACCAAATATAAAAGTTTTGGTAGTTCTTCTATAATATAAAATAATTTATATTATTTGGCTTCATTTAATCTGCTCTTCAGTGCCGTATTTTTTTCTTGTACTAGTGCACAACTTACTTCTTAAGAAAATGAGTTCTACCTGCCAGAACTTGTCAAAATACTCAGGAGCGTTTGGTGACTTGACCTTGGCCAGCAGCCAGACACCTGCCCAGTTGCCTTCTCACTCCTTCAATAAGGCAGGGGAGAACAAATTATGAAAGAGCCCATAGGTGTGGTGTGGGCTCCTCCATGGGCTGCAAGTGGATCTCTGCTTACACATGGACCTCGATGGGCTGCAGAGGGACATCTGCTTTACCAAGGTCTGCACCACAGGCTGCAGAGGAATCTCTGCTCGGGTGCCTGGAACATCTTCTTCTACCTTTTCACAGTCTGGGTGTCTGCAGGGCTGAAGCTCTCGCATATTCTCACTTCCAAGAATCACAGGATCAACTAGGTTGGAAAAGACCTCTGACATCACCAAGTCCAACCTATGACCCAACACCACCTTGTCAGCTATACCATGGCACCATCTGCCATGTTAATCTTTTCTTAAACACCTCCAGAACTCCACCACCTCCTCAACTAGCCCATTCCAATGTCTAATCATACTTTCTGTAAAAAAAATTCCGCCTAATGTCCAACCTAAACCTCCCTTGGCCTAGCTTAAGACTGTGTCTATTTGTCTTGTTACTTGTTCCTGGGAGAAGAGACCAACCCTCACTGTGCTACCACCTATTTTCAGGTCCCTGAGCTTCCTTCTCTCTGGGGTGAACAGCCCCAGCTCCATCAGCTGTTACTCATAGGACTTACTCTCTAGCTTCTCTCTCTCTCTCTCTCTCACTGTGCAGCAGTTTTCACCGTTTAATGTTTAACCCAAGGCTCCAGCCCTTGGCTGTGGGACCCTGATGTGGGGTCTCCCTGGACACAGCTGGAACCAGCTGTGCCCAGCACGGAACAGCCCAAACTGTGCTTCTCACAGAGGTCCCTGCAGCTCTCCCCACCCCTTCAGTATTCATGTCCTCCATGCCATCTATGATTGTATATCTCATTAACATTTATATCCCCCTTAATTAATCCATCTTCCAAGATGAAAAAAACTATTTACTTCATTTTGTTCCAAGAAGAAAGAGGATGACATTGATCATCCTTGTTTCCTTTCACTGTAGGTTTCCCAGGACCCTGCCTCTGCAGTGGGAGCTCAGCAGTGTGCATGGGAAGAGGTGGCTGAATGTGGGATGGGGCTGGCGTGTTCTCCAAATGACATTCAAGGCACCAAACTTTCCCATGGAAAGAAGATAAAGTTTCTAAGTTTTTGCTTTGTTCTTGCCAGTAGGCAGCCTTCAGTCCTGGATGTTCTTAGGGCTGATGCTCTCACATATTCTCACTTCACGGAATCACAGAATCAGTTAGCTTGGAAAAGACCTCTGAGATCATTGAGTTCAACTTATAAAGAGTTGGGCTGAATACAAAGAGTTCTACTCTCTGTTTTTCCAGGGTTAGGATATCTATCCAAGCTAACTTGACATCTCCATGTTAGTTTTTACCATCTGTAGTAAAATAAACTGTAATTTAAATATTAGGATACTATACAAAATAATATTTGATTCTTGAACAATGATTAAAATTTGAGGTTTATAGAGCAATATGTATTTTTATATATACGTTATCACTCTCTACTTTGAGGGGTTCATGACAGCTGACGTTAAGATTTAACATTTAGACATCTCTGAACCAAGGGTGGTTTTTAAAAAAAGTTAAAAGCTATTTCACAGCATGAAACTACAGTGAGTTTCTTATACTTTTTAAATGTAAAGTAAAACAATTACTCAGCTAAGGAATTAAATTATTTAAGTAGCAAGTCGAATTTGTTACTCTTTCAAGTAATTTTTTAAAATTAATAAAACATTACTTAAGTAAATTTAGTGCTTATATCAAATACAATGTAATAAATTTCACACAAATGAATAAGTCATTATTTAATTTAAGTGTTAATGCTAGATCTTTTGAAAATGAGATCATTTTCACCCTGAGAGTCTGTGGCTCCTTGTGCAGTAGACATTGAGTATAGGGTGAAACCAGCCTCATCTGTTGGCTTCCTGAAGTAGTCTGGGTGACAAGAAAGCAGGGGCTGGTACCATTAATACATGTAGGTCTTAGTAAAGAAGGAAGATTTGATGGAACTGGTGGATCTCATCATTCTGCTTCACTGTACTTCCAATTTTAGGCACAGCACTGTCCTTGCCAGAGCTACACATCATGCAGAATTTTCTTTGAGCTATGTTGTTTAAAATGAGTTCTGTTAGAACAGTGGTCACACTGCAGTGTAGAAACACTCTGCAGATCACATCAGGAAACCATTATGCTGTTTGACAGGTCCCTGTAATCCATCCACATCCCAGCTGGATCCCAGAAACCTGACCTTGGGCCAACCTGGGAGGACGTAGGTGAGATTCCAGAACTGAAAAGGGACATGCTTCTAAGATTAGCAGCCTCTTTAATGTGTGAGCTGCCTGATACAAGCCTGGAGAGCTCTGCAAGCCAAAAGAGCAATGTGATACATCATGAACTCCAAGGCAGAATTTTGACTACCTGCATTTTAAAAAATTCCCTTTCATGCAGCTTTTGATACATCAACTTCCACTTCCAAGTAGGTGATTTTCCAAATTGCTTTTCTACCCCATTGTCCCTCTGTGTTCTACTCCCCTAACGTACTGGCTTGATGCATGGCTACAAATACTTTTTTCTTTACTCCTACTCTGTAGCTCTAGATGTTTCCTCTGGAAGCTCCAGCTTGAGCTGCCAATTTGATCTCTTTAGCTCTTTCAGATCAGGCAAGGAGTCTAATCATTACAGAATTTTTGAAATTCAAAGGGTTCTGTACATGGAGACTGAAAAACAACTACCTTAATTCTAAATACTCTTAATCAAAGCCCTGCAATTAATGTAAAAACCTTTATTTTTTCTTTTTTTTTTCACTAGTTCCCTGTGTGTAATCAGTTAACAGCCAAGTTTTACAAGGGATGCTTAAATTATATTTAATACAGTAGGTTTTTAAATTACATTAATAAATACTATTTAGTAGGATATGATGTGCTAATAATTTTTATGAAAAGCAATTGAGAGTTTCCAAAAATTGGTAATTAAACTCAACTTAAATTCACTCTGTCTGCTGACATACAAACTGACTATCACAAACCATTGGCAACTCCACTCTGGTTTTGTGTTCCTGTCTACATTTAATTACATAAATGATTGCATTTTATTTCACCTTTCAAAACTCCGTATGTAACAAGGCTACGCTGTATTATGCATGACAAGTGATACAGGGTATTTTCATCTAATCCAACAATACTCATTCATAATTGCTTTTTAATTGTGTAAATGACTTAATAGCATTAGATGACAGCAAAGTTATATCTTCCTGCTGAAAAATACATTTTCTTTTCTTGACTTTTACGGACTCCTAGGTGCATAAGGAGGCCTTCCTCCAGACTTCAGGAGCTTTATTGTTATATTAGAGAAATGGAATAACTATTTCACCTTACAACCAAAATTTTATACAGAGCTGTTATATTTTTCCGTCTCATATTTTCCTATTATATTTACCTGTGTTTAATAGTGTTTTATCTGTGCAAGATGAGGACATTTGTAATTAACCTTTGAAATCAAGAAATCCTCTTCCCAATTTTTCAATTTCATGCAGCAAAAATGTCTAGGATTTTTATTAATGATGATCAGAGGGTAGGAGCATCTCTTCTGTGAAGACAGGCTGGGAGAATTGGGGTTATTCAGCCTGGAGAGGAGAAGGCTTCTCAGAGACTTTGCAGCACATTTCAGTACCTAAAGAGGCTCCAAGAGAGGACTTTTGAAAAGGTAACACAGTGCTAAAACAAGGGGGAATGGCTTTAAACTGAAAGAGGGTAGGTTTAGATTAGAAATTAGGAAGAAATTCACAATACTGTGAGGGTGATGAGGGACTGGAACAGGTTTCCCAGAGAAATTGTGGATGTCCCATCCCTACGTTCAAGGCCAGGTTGGATGTGGCTTTGAGTAATCTGGTCTACTAGAAGGTGTCCCTGGCTGTTGGAAATAGATGATCTTTAAAATTCCTTCCAAAACAAGCCATTCTATGATTCTATGATTACCTGCAGATGTCTTTGCCCAAGGTAGAATACAGAGGCCTTTATCCAGTGTGCATTTCTTGAATTACTTAAGTTAAAAAGTCAACAATTCATGTAAACACATTTTGATTTTTGAAGGAATTTCATTAAGGTGTAAAAGTGCTTCATTTCAATTAAATTAAGAATTTCAAAGAGACAATTATTTTTCTAAACCAGACTTTATATTGATTTAATTTTTTTTTCCTGCGTATGTCATATGTCAATGAATCCCACCTTGAGAACATTATGAATTATGACTGGGGAAAAGATCTCAAAAGAACCCCACTTCTTCTGAGTTAGCAACCTCTAGTGCCAATGAGTGGTTTTGCATTGAATTTTCTGAAGCAGAAGAACTGAGAACAATAACAAAAAAGTGAGCAGCCATGGGCTAATAATAAAACAGTGCAATGTTGCTTGAAATTCCAGCAGAGACCATGGACAAAAGAAGTCACTTTGAAGGTCAGTTGTTGGGCAAGGAATGATGTCAGCTTACATTTTTTCATAATGCAGAGACTTCACTTTACTTAAAGAGAATTAAGGACAGAATTGAAATTAAAGTTTTAAAAAATAATTATATTTGACCCACTAACGCCCAAGATATCTCAATGTTTTGTCCTCATTTTGGCTGTGACTTTATCTCAGAATCTCAACAATTTTTACTGAATGGAAGTTCGGTTATAAAAAGGAAGTTCTTACTTCTGACTGCTTTTCCCAGTCTGCTGTGTCTTAGATCTGTGACTTGACTATCCTTGAAATCAGCACAGCATATTGTGGCCAAACACTCACTGTTTTATTATAAATGTATAGCAATCTCTTCAACAAGTGATTATTATAAATAGTATAAAATGATTGATATAAATATATATAGATATAGATAAAGATATATATACGCATAACATTTTCCTACTCTCTTACTTCCTGAATATGAAAGAAAAGTATGAAATACTGAATGCTCTACACTCCTTCCCTGAAAACAGCTACCTAATTTTCTGGCAGATGAAGCAAGAACATATGAAGAAAAAATCAGGAAGAGAGAACAGAATGGACAGAGGTGAAGTGGAAGTAATCTTACAATGAGTTGCCATGAATAATTGTACTCCTTATTTCATTCATAGAATCATAAAATGGCTTGGGTTGGAAGAGGCCTTGAAGACCACCAAGTTTCATCTGCCTCAACCTGACAGCAATATCTTGGGCCTGACACTCAAAGATTGTCTACATTTTGCTTGTCAGCAGCTAAGCAGTATGTCATAGGACATTATACTCAATCTCATTCTTCTAGTGATGGCTCAGGAGATGAAGGAAGTAGGTTACCATCAGACATGTAAAGGGGTATTTGGAGACTGGAATTCTTTAGTGGTTTAGACACTCTACTTCTATGTAAAGTCCTAAAGTAACTTCTTTTCTTGGATAGTAATTTGTGTTAAATTTGTGCTATCGGAAAGCCAGTGGCATGTGGAAAGCATTATTAACCTTTGTAAAACAAGCCAGAGGAGCTGCTAAAACTGAAAGTATAATGATTATTTTGCACTGACTTATGAAATCAAGGTTTGCACAGTCTTAGGAGAAGTCACAGATCTCATGGTTTCAATTTTGTTAAGTATGTGCTTATTCTTGTACCAGTGAGAAGCTACCATGACACATTTGTCATGACATTTTGTCCACTTCTCCAGATAATGTAAGGATTTTCTCAATTGTTCTTTGCCATCATGAGAAACTCTAAAAGCTTAGCTGTATGAGACACATTAATGAATGGAATCTTTCTGGCTTTACTTTTTCTTCCAGGGTCAAAACCAATCAATTGGTTTGGGTCCAATGCCTGAGGCACAAAAGTTGCCCATTTCTGAGGCTTGGAAGATACTTGAGGTTAGCAGATTTGGCAATGCATCTTTTTTAAGAATAACCTGTATTACACTATTAAAAGAAATTTCCAATTTTTTTAGTACACTGGTTCTGCAGCTACCAATTTGCTCTCTGGATAGACAAGAGATTAGTTATTATGGAATGAATTGTGGGCAAATTTTATCTTCTTTTCTCCTGTGGTAGTGGGATAAATACCAACACCATCTTTGACTGAAATTTTGAAAGTCATTTACTCTTTTCCAAATTGGCCATGAAACCAGAGGCACCACAGAAGATTAGCCAGGGCTCCATCACTGATCCTGTCTCCAGGCAGTTTTGCACATCAGTGTTAAAGATACAGAAAATATTTGTGAGTAGTAATGCTTTATGTAGTATATGGTAGAGATAATTCATGCTATATATGTGTATAAAATATTGTAGAATCTAAGGTATGTCTGTGATCACCCCGGCTGGGAGCAGAGTCTCATTTTTATTCAATTAATTCCAGGACAACGTTTAGATAATATAAAGTCTGTTAACGCATGAAAGAAACCTTCCTGGGCCATGATTGATCGTTTCTGTGGAATGTCTGAATCACTCACAGGACCTGCACCTGGGAAGATTACATCTACCATACTCAAGAACCAGGCTGTCACTCTGCTACATACAGACTCTGCCAAGGTGCTCAGACATCCATCTGGACCCCTGGACCTACCTTTGTCTATTCCTACACATGTATGGATCCAGTTCTACGTGTGAAGAGACACAAAGAAATATTCGGTCA
The DNA here is from genome assembly GCF_037042795.1 of Molothrus aeneus. Taxonomy (NCBI): domain Eukaryota; kingdom Metazoa; phylum Chordata; class Aves; order Passeriformes; family Icteridae; genus Molothrus; species Molothrus aeneus. Next base: position 59,519,564 of record NC_089647.1, on the reverse strand, counting down.
TCCCTGCCTCAGGCAGAATAAACTGCATATAAGCTGGCTGCTTGAAGCAGTCGGGGTGAACCACTGGGGAAACGCTGGCACTTTGTCAGTCAGATCTCGGTTCACCCAGCGCCTGCACCCAGGCCTGACGCTGTCTTGGCTGTGGTGGCCTTTCAAAATTCTATTCTTTTTTTGTTATCGATCTAATAAATCTTTGTTAAATTTTTTTATAAATTTGGCTACCAATTTGATCATTTATAACACTTTACAAAAGGGTTTGCTTTGCTGAAGATCTATACCTATTGGGAAGTTTCAGAAGATTCTAAGAAGAGCAATGGGATTTTTTTTCCTTACTAGTGAAGGAGATCAGGATAGGCAGGAATAAATCAGGAGAAGCTTTAACATACTATATTTTAGAGTAATTAGAGTTTTCCTTATTAGTGAATAATCATTTATGATTGGTGGAACCTTAAATTTCTAAGCTATTGTATCCTTTGATCCTGCTTCTATGTTTAAATATCAAATGCAAAAACTATTTTCAAGGGGAAACTCCACATTCAAAACATTTAGTAGACCTACAAAATACCAAGAAGCAGAATGATATACATACTAGTGAGACCTGTTTTATGCTCCTATACTCCATATGTGGCATGGAATATGGATTTTGCTGCATCATCATCTACTAATGTCAAGGTATTTTGTTAAGTATTCTGACACATTGAAAAAATCATTTTATTACTTGCCTTTTTGCCATATTACATGCATATCATGCAAGTAAAACATGTACTCATAGTAGGTAAGACAACAGTCTGGCATAAAACTTTCTGACCAGTAGTCTGATTTAGAAGTTTTATTTAATATTTTGGATTAAAAACATTCATTACTACAATTTCCCTTTAAAAGTGGTCTAAAAGCAGAAGTCACAAATTTGATGTTACATTTCTGAAGTTCTTTATTCTGGCAGAAATCATGTCAAATGAATATCAGCTCAGATATTTGGCTTAATTTTTTTTTGTTTTACCTGTAAAGCTGAAATCTTCTTCTCAAACAAGTATCTTTTTTCCTATTGATTGTTCCTTTTATAAAAATTAGTTGAATCGTTAAGTGCACTCGTTAACTGCACTCTAAATAATTTTGATTAAATATTGGCCATTAATCTTAACAATAAGTGCTCACATTTTCCTTGTAAAAATACTTTGATTTAATAAATTTCAACAGCACTATAATTGTTACCTCAACATGAGCTTTCATAAGCATACCAATTTATGCTTTAAGACAAACCATATTGACATGAAAAAGGCAGATGTTAGTTTTATTGTCTAAATCACCTTTAAAATGTATGTTCCTTGATTTGAAATGTAAGGTATTTCAAAAGTATTGTAAATCTGGAGAAATAATGCATTAGCTCAACTCTGGAAGTTTAAGATTTGTTATTCTTTACCCCACTGAGCTTTGTGTAATAAGCAATGGAAAATGCCTTTTCATTTGTGTCATTGATAAAGTTAAAACTTCTTGATTAATACTCTTTTAAAGAAATCAGGTACTACTATGAATATGTCTTGGTGTTTGTAATTTCTTTTGCAACAATGATACAGCTGATAAGGATTTTATTTAATAAAGGTGATTGCAGTTGAAGGGTCTGGCTGTTTCATATTCCTTAGGTATCTGTACTGACAAATCTAAAAAATGTGAGAATCTCTGATACTTGACAATGACCTTCAGAATCAGAATTTATGCAGGCCTTATTCAGGTAAATGGTGCAATGAATACGGTTATTCATTGTTCTCCTGTTGACATAGCATATCAAAATAAGGCCTCTAGGTGGTGGGTACAGTGAGCAGCTGAATCTCAGTTTTCTTTTTGACTCTGCTAATAATTAACACAGTTTTGAAATGGCACCCTTTAAAATCCATATAAAACTTACTTCAAAGTGTACTGGAAGCATTTCAATATTCTGATTATATCCCAAGTCAATTTGGAATAATCAGGTTATTGTCCTGCCACTTTAATGTAACAGTCACAAGCACTGCATATGCATCAGCTGCAGGATGTAGTGACCATATCAATGCATGTTAAACATAACTGTGAACTTTCCTGGGTGCTGAGATCAGCTGGTAAGAAATGGCACCACCAGTCTTAGCTTGCAGAAGGGAGAATCAATGCAGCCTATCTGCTGGGAATAGTCCTCAAAACACATGAAATGTCAATCCATGTTCAGGATTTATTTGGGAGAATCATACCAGGATCTCAGTCTAGAATTCTGACAGGGTCTTATTAAAAAAGAAAAAGAAATAGAAAAAGAAAAAAAGAAAAAAACTATAGTCTCCCAGTAGCAGGAGATGTTCTACAATACTGTCTATAGCTTTTCAAAATATGTACCCTTGCTTTGCCAATTGTCTTGGATAGATTGGTGGCTGCAGTGGGACTTCTATGATTATTAGTGAGAGAAGAAGCATTCAAGGTGTTGTAAAAAGAAAAAGGGAGGGAGTTGGTCTCTTCTCCCAGGTAACAAGCCATATGACAAGAGGAAATGGCCACAAGTTGCTCCAGGGGAGATTTAGATTTTATTAGGAAAATTTTATTACCCAGAAGTGTTGTCAAGCACTGGAACAGGATACCCAGGGAAGTGGTGGAGTTGCTATCATTAGAGGTATTTACTTAAATGACATGTAGATTTAGAGGAGGTGGCTTTGTGGTAGACTTGACAGTGTTTGTTTTAAGGTTGGACTCAATGATGTTAGAGGTCTTTTCCAACTTAAACAATTCTGTTCTTCTATAATTCATGAAATTCAAGAACTCAGGAGGAGAGAATAGAGTGACAAAGGAGAAAAAGGTCAGTCGGAGGATATATATCTGCACTTACACAAGTACATAAATATTTGTATATGCTAACAAACTGTTTCTGAGTACTGGAGGACAGCAGTACTGGTGATGCAAAGGAGATCTTCAACTCGGTAACTCCCTTGTTTTTAAGCATTTCAGTACCTTCATTACCTTCAGAATGTGGGATCTAAAGACCAGATGTTCTCTGTTGGGGATTGACTCCTTCACTGGAGGAGGTGACAAATTATTCACAAGTGCATGGAATATTTAAAAAATGTGAAGACATTTTAAAGCTCACAGAGACCCTATGCATTCTGTTGAGTTTACATGCTACATAAAGAAGCCAGCTGTGTCTTGTGGCTTTCTCATACAAGGCAGGAAGAAGGCATCCTTGTGCATGAACCATCAGTGACAGAGTTAATGGAAAATATACATTTCCTCTGAAAATTTAACTTATCTATTTTCTCAAATGAATATGAAATATCCACTGGGTGTGGTTGTGCAGCTACTGTAAGATGTTGAAAAAGAATTGAAATCAAGGGGAGATTTAAAGCCTGAAGAACTAGCTGAAGATCTTTGTGCTATTTCCACAAGCAAGTGTAAGACACTTACAGGACTTTTAAGGTTAGCACTTAAGACTATACATATTCATTAGATTGTTTGGTCCTCTCCCCTCCCTCCCCCCTCCTCCTTGTCTTTCTCATGGATATCTGAATTCTTTAGGAACTGTTTTGTATTCAGTAACTCTAATTTTGTTTTAATTCCACAGTGTTTAGGTCCTCCACTAAGTTTATGTTTAGCTTTTTTCTTCTCCAGATGTCATTTCATCAATGACTAAAATTTAGTTAATGGTAGTAGTGAGATACCTTAGCTGATTCAGGGACGTATTTCTATTTTGATAACAATCTTTTTTTTAAGAATTTCTTTTTAATATTTAAGACAGAGTAATCCATTGTGGGCTGATCAGAACTTTGATCCTGGTCTTATCTCTGATCACTTTGACATTGATTTAACATTATTTTTGCCTTACTAGGCCAACTAGGATAAAACCTGTCATGTGCATTCATCTTTGTTAAAACATGAATGAGTAAGACAGGCTTTAAAAGCATTTTAAAGAGCAAGGTGCTGGAACTGCATTCTTAATCTGCATTCCTTCCTGCTGTCTTATGGGATGCTCTGAAAATGTGGTTTTTAGAGGTCAGATCACTTTTCTCAGGTTTTTTAAAGGGATGAAAGCCATAAATTAAATGGCCCATGGGATTTCATCTACAAACACCCTATTCCCTTGAAAAGTTATGACTCATCAAAACCAAGAATTATATCTAATTTCTAGAACTCCAGCTAGTTTAGCTCTTATCCATTTGTGGATTGAACTTTGCCATTTATAATAAAATAAAAAATACCAAAAACTGACAAACAACAAACCCCCACAGAAAATTTCAACCCTCCCCCTCAAACTCTTTTTAGTTCCATTAATTCAGGACAGACAAGTACAATCTGCTGAAATAGAAAATTCTTAAAGGAGGTCTTCATTGTGTTATCTACAGGACCATTGTGATATATCGTCATCTTTTATTCTACTCTAAATTAGGAGCCAAAGGATCGTTGACATAGTGTGACATATTGTAATTAGCTGTCCAGAGTCATCTCTAAGTGAGAAAAAAAAGAGAAAAAGTTATGAATTCCTTTGAAGTGCTGTGAAAAATACACAATAACAGGGAAGAATTCTCGACGTGGCCAAGCAAGCTTGTCCAGCATGACAAAAATAGAAGTGCTCATTGAAATACTAGGTCTGAAAATTGCCTGGCTTTGTAGAGAAACTACCTCTTTGTCAGTACTCTTGTTCTCAGGTGAAGAAAAGAGATCCAAGGATATGTGCTTCACACTCCATTTTCTTTATAAGTGTCAGTTGGAGTATATTTTTCTAAGTACATTAAAAATAATTCTGAGTTTTGTTGTTAAAATTAAATTAAGAGAAACAGATATGTAATGTTTCAAATCACTTCTTTGTGGACATTAAGTAATGCTAGACAAACAGTGAGATTATGCTGAATAACATTGTCTAAGCAGCCTGTCACCGCCTTTTCCTTCTGCTACACAAGCTGTTTTTCCAGCAGACAGTCTTGTACAATAGATGTAGAATGGGGATTTGAGTTACAGTGTAATGTAAGATTGCATTTGGCACTTGGATTAGGGCCCTTACTTCCAATTCTCCTCTGGTTTGCTGTAAAAAACTAATAAGTATGTGTCAGATCCTTTTCTCTTTTGCAGAGGCTTGTGACAGGGATAAACCATAGTCTCCTGTTATTCTTGTTAGCTGAAGGCTCAGCGATCGGGTGCTGTACTGTTTCGCTCATTTATTCAGCACTGCGCTACCTTCAGTTGTGAGTTGAAGTTACTTTAACATTTGTACTCCACAGGGAAGATTAGAACATTTCTATCCTTTGAAGACTTTCTCTTAAGATTTTGAGTATGGCAAGATAGTCACGGCATTCCAGATCTGGAAGAAAAGTCAGTGACTGACTCATTAAACAGAACTTTGTCCAAAAACAGAGCCCAGAAACCAGAATCAGGAAACTCATGGTCAGCTACTCCCTGGGACTTGTGACATGTAAATTTTATATATACATGGTTTTATTATCTTTGATACTGAATCCATGCCTGTGCATGTGCCTAACAGTACATAGTACCACCTGAATGGGATTAAGGAAACAGAAAAAAGTTTGGGTTCAATTAGCTTTAGTTATCTCTAGTGCAGAGTCTGCTAGTCTCCTCATCTAGATGAGTAGAATAAACTAGGCATTTCTGGGGTGGGATTCATCTCATCCTAACCTAAACTGAACTAAAATAGAACACATGAATCATGCCACAGAAGTGTTTCTTTCTCTTCATTAACTGTAGAGGGAATCTAAGCAAATATGTCAGATGATGACAAAAAAAGTTTATTGTTGTTCTTCCTTCTAGCTCTCTGGGGGGTTAAACATTGGGTGCCTTCTCAAAGCATGTATAACAGACAGAAGAGGTTGGCCATTGCATAAAGGTAACTTTTTTTAGAAGAAAAGTCTTGTTAGTGTCTTTGTGTCACCTTTCATAACAAAGTAATGGCCATGGTAACCAACAGTGGACAGTCAGGTTTACATGACCACAGTGGTGCCTGGATGGTTGGTGACGCCAGCATGCCTCCTCCTAATGTGCTTCTTTGCAGCATAATGAAGCAAGAAAAAAATGGACAGAGAAGACAGCAAGACTGTCTCATACCAGGGGAAAGGGGATACTTGCAGCATGTCTGTGGTATAAGACCTCTTTCCCTCTGCTGACACCTGATATATGATATACTCACTTGTGAATGACTTATGATTTTCATAGCTAATGGATTTAATTTGAAATCCATCATTGGTTATTTTAATGAATGTTTGCAATTCATCAGCTTCAGATATGCTGATACAATTCTTTTGCACTACTGAAAACTGGAATTGTTTCATTGCTATTATTTATATTAAGCTTAAAGAGGCGTTTCTAACTACTTATGGCATACAGTGAATCAAATTTTCTCTATGTTGTATTATGAAAAGTTCTTATTTCCTACAAGAAGCAGGTGATGTTTTTAGAGTGAAAATGTGAATAATTAAGGTTTGAATGACATGATGCTAACTGCTTTGGGGTGTCCCATTTGCAGTTAAGAAAGAACTGTTGAGCTAGTTTAACTTCATGGTTTGTGCTATCATCACACATCTCTTTGTTTGCTCTTCTGCTACTATATGTTAGTGGAACGTTGCTCTGCTCTCTTTTCCTTGAGTAACTACATACTGAAAGTGGGATAGCATATAATAGTTAGTTTCATGGTGCCAATACAGCCTCCTGAAGTATTTTTAATTATCTTGTTATTTTTAAAGAAGTTAAGAGTTTTGACAAAGAAGTCCCTTATGATATTATCCTTTCCATACTAATTTTTATATCAAAAGATTTTCAGAGACAGTGGAGAGGATTGCTGATCCATGGACTTACCTGAAGAAATCTCATGCAAAATAAAGGAAGACACATCTGAGATGTTTTAGGACAAAATAAAGGACAGAAACCCTTTTCATTGTTGGTTTTGATTTGCTGTTTTGTGTGCTAGCAGTTTGATTCTAAGAGTAGCAGAAGTTTGCAGTGACACGCTCAGCAGTATAAGGTACCTATTGGCAGGTCAGCACTAATGGGTCTAACTTGGTGTCATTCTTTACATCTCCCAGGTTGCAAAGTGACATTTCCTGCCTTATGGCCTGTCTTTGAATATTCTGTTGCTGGTAATGTTTTCTGCTTTTTCATCCCTGGTTCGGGGTTTGGCTAAACTCAGCTGTGGTGACAAGTAGATCAACATCACAAACTGTTACTCATTCTCAGGAGTAATATTAATCTAAGACTGCTCTTAATTTTACAGACACCTACCTTTGAGCCTATCACTACTTGACACCAAGCTCTGTTGTGGGGTCAAGACAGGCTTGAGAGGTAGGTCTCTGCAAACTTCATGAAGTTCAAGGAGTCCAAGTACAGAGTCCTGCATCTGGGTCAGGGAAATCCCAACTAAAAGTATAGGCAGGGTGGGGAATGGATTGAGAGCAGCCCTGAGAAGGACTTTTGAGTGTTGCTTGAAGAGAAGATCAACGTGAGATGGCAATGAACACTTGCAACCCTGAAAACCAACTGTATCTCGGGTCACATCCAAAAGAAACATGGCCCACAGGCCATGCTATGATTCTGTGATTCTGAAGATTTCCAGAAATTTATCTCCAGCTTTTCTGTACTGTGGAAGCATTCTGTATTCATTGAAATTAGAATTATTTGATGATTCTTCGTATTTGCCTGTCCTTTGGCTGATACCCAAGCTGCTAATAGTTTTTCCTGTGCATATTGAGGAGAAAAACAAATACATATCAAAATTAACACTGATTTGTGATGAACACACTACTCATAGGAAAAGCTGCATGAACAGAAAGCAGTTGTGTTGCTCTGGCTACAGGGGGTTTCTTCAATGTTGTTGTATGAGCTACTGTGTCTGCTACTCCCCATCCTTGTTTTGTACAGGTTGTTTTTCTGAGCCCCTCATGCCACAGAGTCTCCCTTTAACAAAAAGGAATCTGAGTTCTTTGCATTCACAATCTGTCAAAATTCATTACCACTGAACCTATGAAACTGCAGCATCTGGGATATTATTTAAAAAAAATTTGAGAAAGAAGTTTCATAACAGTTGGTAGTATCCAATAAAAATAGGATTCGACACCATGCTGCACATTTACATAACTTAGAAATCTCTAAGGTAATGCTCATTCATGAGAAATTTGGCTTCTAATAATTGAGCAATTATTGGTGACCCTTTTTTGAATATACCATTCAGACTAGCCTTTCTCAGGACAAAAAAGTACAGTTTTTTTAACATTAAAAAGAAAAAGAAAGTAGTCTCAGAATGGAAAGCCATAATGAATATCAGTAATTCTTCCACTGGGAATTATTCATGATTATGTCAACATTTCTTAGACAAATTCTAGTTCTGAGAGAGAAGAATGAGACCCCGAGAGCTAGGATTCTAATTCTGATTCTAATTCTATTTCTGTGTGTGAGAGAGAGAGAGAGAGAAGGAGAGCCACAGAACTAGGAGCAGAAATTTTCCAGCCCATTTTTAAAAAATAAATGTATTGTATTGGTCTGACAATAAAGTTGCAAGATTTGGCCTAGGAGTGATAGACAGCTCTTTCTAATGTCTAATTATATGCAATGACAAATCTACCAGGATAAAACCCCAAAGGAGGTGGGTGAAGCATTAAACATCTAGTATTGAAAATGATGAACCCATTACCTTTCTGAAATACACTGGTTTTATTCTGCTTCAGAATTTAGTGGATGCTTAAAACTTTTATACTCTTTCTTTGTTAGTCTTCACCCAGTTAAATGACAGAGCAAGGAGAGCAGAACTTAACCCTTGTTGGAGTCTCCCTGTCATTCAGAAATCTTCTTATAATTAAGGATAGTTTTTAAAGAGATTTCATACTCTCAGTGTGAATGCTACAAATCCCAGCACTGGCTGCAGTTGTACCTTCTGCATTAAATACACATAGGTTAAAATACAGACCCAGTTCGGGGAGGAAGGATTAGAACCCATAACTCTCCTCCCAGCTTAGTGCACTAATAATAGGCTGAAGTCTGTTGCTCCCTCTTTGTAGAACAGCTTCAATAATCAGAGCATAAAATTAATTTCCTCACTGCAAGCAATCTGTGAACTTGTGGAAAGGCAAAAGATACCAGTGTATACTCTACCAAGCTAAAAAGGGTAACACAACCAGTCTCACATTTAAAAAATTCTTTTATGTAGAAAAGAGCTGTGTACTGTGGCTGTCTCTTTCATTTGTACTTTGTTTGTCTTTTGCTTACATCTGTCTACTTGGTTTTAAATAGCATGACCAAAACAAGTGTTCCAAAATGCAAATTATGAGTAGACAGAGGTGTTCTCCAGACCCTTCCTTGATTACTGACACTGCAGAAAATGGATTTGATTTGCATATACACTTATCATATTGTTTAAAACCAGATTTTTTTCTGTGCTTACAGGTTATGGTTTTCATAGATTCATAAAATGGTTTGAGTAGGAAAGGATCTTAAAAGTCACCTATCCCAACTCTTCTGTCATGGTCAGGGACACTTTCCCCTGGACCAGGTTTCTCATAACCCCACCCAGCCTGTCTCTAAACAATTCCAGGCATGGGCTATCCCCAAGTTCTCTGGGAAACCTGTTCCAGTGACTCATCACCCTCACAGTAAAGAATTTATTCCTGACATCTAATTCTCTCCTCTTAGTTTAAAATTTTTTTACTTTGTTGTACACCTTCGTGCTCTTGTAAAAAGATGACCTCCTCTTCTATAAACTCCTTTTAAGTACCAAAAGGTCTCAATGATGTCTTTCCTGAGCCTTCTCCAGGCTACAAAACTCCAGCTCTCTCAGTATGACTTCACAGGACACATGCTCTGATCACCTTTGTGGCTCTCCTGTGAAAGATATGGTACATCTTTCTTGTGCTTAGGATGCCAGATCTGGAAGCAGTACTCCAGGTGGGGTCTCATAAGGGTTTGCTGTCTAGCACAATCACCTCCCTCACCCTGCTGGCCATGGTCTCATGTTCTCTGGCCTGCAAATACACACTGTTGGCTCATGTACAGCTTTTCATCCACGAGAATGCTTAAGTCCTTCCCTTCAGGACTGCTATTTATGACTTCTCAGTATTTCTGTCTGGGCTTGCCCTGACCCACATGCACTTGTTGAACCTCATGAGATTCCCACAGGCATCCTTCTCATCCAGTTGCCCCTGAGTGGCATCCCTTCCTTCTGTTTTGTCAGCTGCACTGCTCAGCTTGGTGCCATCTGCAAACCTGCTGAGGGTGCACTAGATCCCACTGTCTGTGGGAAGAAGACATTGATGAAGGCATTGAAGAGCACCAGTGTGAAGACAGAACCCTGAGGGACATCACTCATCATCTGCCTCCACCTGGACAGAGAGGCATTGACCACGACTCTCTGAATGCATCCATCCATCCATCCATCCATCCATCCATCCATCCATCCGTCCATCCATCCATCCAATCTCTTATCTACTTAATAGTCTACCCCTGTTTGTGACTGTGTTGAAGGCTTTAAAGATGTCTGCGTGGATGATATCAGTTGATCTTCCCTTGTCACTCTATTTTAAAAGGCGACCTGCTTGGTCAAGCACAATTTTCCCTTGGGAGAGCCATGCTGGCTTTTTTGGATCATCTTCTTATCCTGCATATATGTGCCTTAACCTTGCTTCCACGGGGATCTGTTCCATGATCTTCCCAGGCACAGAGGTAAGGCTTGTAGTTCTCTGGATCTTCCTTTCTCCCCTTTTTTAAAAAATAGAGGTGTTTCAATTTTTCAAGTTAATGACTTCTCCTGGCCACTATGGCTTTTCAAATATGATAGAATGCAGCTTGGCAGCTACATCAGCCAGCTCCTTCGGGACCCTGGGATGTTTGTCATCAGGCCCCATAGACCTGTGCTTGTTCAAATTAATCAGTTTGTCTCAAATCTGCTCTTTGCTGACAATGGGTGGGAATTTTCTCTCCCAGTGCCCACCCAGAGTTTCAGGAAATTGAGAGATGTGGGAAACATGACTAACAGTGTAGACTGAGGCAAAGAACTTGATGAGTACCTCAGCATTCTCCATATATATCACCAATTCTTCTTGTTTGTTAGAGGGCTACACTCTTGGCCTTTCTTTTCTGACCTATGTATTTATAGAATAAATTCTTGTTTCTGTTTTGTTCATTCCAGTATAATTTGTCTTTTGAATTTTATTAGAAGGCAGCGTGTGGCAATGTTCATTATCATGTTGCCTGCCACTTGCTTTGTATCACTATGGACCCTTTTTCTCTAATAAGAACAATTCTGGAGGTAGAAGACAGAGTATTGATGTTTCAATGTAATTCTGTGTTTGTTTTTAACACTAAAAAGATGGTCCTCACTTTGATTATATTTTTTTAATTTCACATCAATTTAATTTTTCATTGACTGAAGAATGTTGAGGTTTGTTACATTAATCAGCATAATTTTGATCCTTTTCCCGTTAGCAAAAATCAAATGTTGTGAGCTATAATCCCTCCTTCCTGCTATTTCTGTAGGCAAGGGAGGGCTTGTACTTAGGAGAGAACCAGTGTAACAGTTCTGAGCTTTGTCTCAGTATGGAGTCACTGCTGACATGGTGAAGATAATAAGATTACAGGATGTGATCACTAGTGTGACAGCAACTCATACAGACAAGATCAGCCTTTTTACAGCCTAGCTCTCACCCATGCTGCCAGTGGGATAACTGTGATAATGCAGAACTCAGAAAAGGGATGCAGAACACAGATGGTGCATGGGACAAGGGATTGGGTGATCCTTGAACTGTCTGGCCACAGCTAGACATTAATATTGAATGTAGAAAATATAAACTAAAATTAAATGCATCTATGTAATGTACAGCCACCCTTGTGGCTGTACACAAAGGTGTAGAAACTTGTAGACAGTTTCTAATCAGAATATGAATACTTACTGCAGTATGTTCAGTTCTCAGTCTTTACACCCAGCACTGTTATATGACTGCCTACTTCTGTCATTAGTTTTCCCAAGTTTACGGCAACCTCATTGCCCTAATCCTGGCCCCCAGTGTTAAAGAAACCAAATAATATGATGTTGCCGATTAGAATCATTCAAGAAAGAGAGGGAAGAAATGTGTGGCTATCAGGAACTTCAAGGACGAGGAAAAGAGCATTCTGTGCAGTGTCTTACCTCTCTGCCTCTCTAGGTCTTCAATAGATTCACAGAGATAATGTGTGATATAGTTTGATAATGCCTTTAGTATTTAGTATAGTGAACCCAAGGAGATATAGGAAGAGTCATACAAACAGACACAAGGGCAAGACAGATGCCATAATTCTTAATATGAACTTTGTCAAAGTGTCTAGATAAAACTTTTTTGTGCATGTGTTAATGATTTTTATTAATTTTTCCACAAGTATTCTTATCAGTAGTGCTAAAACTGATTTTTGGTTTCCAAGTAGTTTAGCATTGTATGAATTTTGTTGTTTTTGTCCATCTCTTCTGCCTCTTCACTTGTCTCAGTTCTTATAATCTCATTTTTTCAAAACTGGCAAAAGTACCATCCATCATAATGGAGCTTGCAGGGACTGTCCAAGGGACTAAGCACTTGACTGGACAAATTTATTTAACACACTTGGGGTGCATTATTATGGTCTGAAAGAAAAGGGATTCCTTCCTCTCAGTTTGCTAATATTTCTTTTTTTCTTTGTGGGCAGAACCAAATGCTTCTGAATGATGTGTCAATTAAAAAAAAAAAACAAAACAAAAAAACAACAGCATAAGCAAAGGCTACAGATACTCAGTTCCCAGTCAGTTTGAGTAAAGCCTTTTCCTTTTTTCTGACCTGTTTCTCAGGAGAACTGAACAAATTGATATCTCCCAAAATAGAGACAAGTATAGAAACCTCTTATGCAAAGAAAATAATGCAAAGCACATTCTAAGAATTTAAAATGTCTGATAGTGCTGAGAATAGACAATGAAGGGTACAAAGCTAGGCAGAGAAGAAATTACAAATGTGATACAGAAAGATAAAATATAGACAATTCATCAATTTAGAGGGTGAAAAGGGATGTGTAAAAAGGCAGGAAAAGAAAAGCAAAAATATTGAGGGAAAGCAGTCCTTCTTAAAGTGAAAAAAAATGTTTTTCTGGGACTCACACAGTCTCTGAAAGGCAGAAATTACATAGGTGGTACACACTGAACAAGGAATGTGAATGGGAGAATGCAAACATTGTCTGCAGTGACTTGGGACAATGGACACAAGGCAGGTCCTGTTGGTATGTGTCACAGAAGTGCATGGAATTTCACAGCCTGGAAGAAGACTGCTCACCAGTGGGACTGGTTGTAGCATGGAGACCAATGAGTGATTAGCTTAATTCACCTTTTTGCTAGTTTAAAATATAGTTAAGAGTTTTTTATTTCATTGTTTTAACTTCTGTTCTACGACAGTTTTTAGAAGGAAAGACATGGCTGCAAAGAACAGTTACTGGCCTATAAGATGAAGTTTAAGTAGGATACAGATCCAAATGTATTGGCTGTGGGTCTTTGCTAATCCATTTTAGCATTTCAGCTGAAGCAGAGGTTTCTTTAATCCTCCACAGGCTTCCTTCGACCACAATACCTGATTTTTCCCAAGGTTATGCTATCATCTCCAAGTTCCTCTGTGAACAGGGGAACTGCATCAAGAGGTTCCAAGTGTCTGGATTCTCATGTTGACGTCTGAGCATCCAAGCATGTTTGTAGTATCCCTTAAGATAATTAAATTTTGAATATACATGTGTATACACATACATACATACAAACACATTTTGTGGTCTTACAAAAGGCTGGATAAATGCTTTTATGTTTCCTTGGGTACCTTAATATTATCTTGATATTTACTATTTTCTGAAGTGTCTAACACAATCTATAAATGTTATCCATACTTCTTTTTTTTCTTGAAAATCTTAAGCACTCTTTCTTGGATTCGTGCAATAGAGAAGAATGAGAAGAATTTTTTTCCCTGTGTTTCCTAGCTGAATCTTGTGGGATCAATCTTTTTTCATGAGGGAAGAGGGAGGAATGAAGTGATAGGACAAGAGGGTAGTATCCATTTTGTTCTAAACCCTTATGAGTCTTGAGAAGAAAAGGCAACATTTTCACAAACAATGGAATTTGAGTCTCTAATTAGGCTGTTCCTGAATGAAGAAATATAAGATTTCATCTTCCCTTAAAGCACATTTAGCTCAAGGAGAGAGACACTATAACTGTCCTAATCTATAAGAAACTAATTAATCAAAGATTGTGCATTAATAAGCATCAAAAATTCGACTTTTTGATCAAAGTTTCTCTAGTGAAGAAGTCTGATAAGACTAACAAACATCAGGTTTAGGCCTTATAGCTGTAGTAGAAGTTAAAAATTTAATAGGAAATCAAGACACAAACTCATTAAAGGTCAGGATTCCTTAGTTCTTCTGTTTAGGAAACTACTTCTTGTCTCAATAAAGCAGCCGGTGATGGATTAGATCCTACCACATCACATTCTGCTCTATATTAGGAAAGCTGTGAGAAGTTCAATTCTCAAAACTTTGATTATGGGTCATAATCTTCTTGACAGTATTTTAAAAATATCCAACACTGCTCTAACTCTCTGCTTACTGAAACTGAAAATTAATATCAGTTTCATGAACTTGTTTATTCTTGATGCTTATCACTTAGCAATTCATGGTAGGACCATGGTTTGAATTTGGTCTAGTAGTGAATTAGACTAATTTCCATCTGACACACAATTTTTAGATTGCTTTGATAAACTAAGATATATTCTCAGAAAACAGGGGGCAGAAGTCCACCTGCTGCCAGTAATCCTATCTCGCTGTGACAGCAGGAAGCCCAAGAAAGGACATGGCCTACAACCACAATATTAAATCCATTAGTCTCAGGAAGTGAGACTCTGCTAGATGCTGCTCAGTGATACACCCACTCTAAAGGTGAAGTGCTCACACTTTGCCTTTCTTGAGCAGAACTGCTGTGCCTTTTCTATGAAGCACGTGTTCCATGGCTTCTTTGAACCTCAGTTAAAAATTTCTTGTGTCTGTGTGTGTGTGCGAGTGTGTGGGCACAGGTGAGTTAGAGGCATAGTGGCGATGCTTCAGCTTGCAGAAAGTGTTTTTATGTCATGAAACTGATGCAAGTTATGCATAACCTATCATATGGCACATGAAAGATGAGATTATTTAAGGGTATAAACCTTCCAGCATCGTGACAGATGACTCTTTGGTGGGGAGCAATTCAAAGCTTTCAGGAAGATGTTCCTGAAGTCTCTCAGATCCCATCCCAATCCTGCTCCAAAGGGAACTAGATGATTTGGTAAGCAGTGACTGAATGAATTATTTGTGTAGTGGAGATGACAGGAGAATAGAGGATCAGGATCTGCTTTTGGCAGTGCAGGAGCATTTATTGCCTCTTCGTAAGTAAAGCAGGGATTGAATGACAAGGCATTGCTTTTCTAATTAGATCCACAAGGCAAAACAGAGATCCTATCCAGATCCATAAAGAAACCCACTACTGACATAAGATGTTCCTTTTCTTTGCCTGAACAGTGACTGAGAGAGTCAGCATAGCCAGGAGGATGCTTAAAGAATGAAATGATTTGAAGGTCACTGTTTGATCTAATGCACTGACACAGTTTTTCTTACTAAAAGGGAAAACCAACAATCCCATGTTTTTTACAACTGCTTATTCAGCATTTCTAGTAAGGGAGAGGTTTTGTTGGTTTTTTTTAAGGAATAAATATTTAGGAAATACATAATTTTAATCTAAACAAATAGGTGCATCAAAATCTATTACATGGGTATACTTCTCCTAATTGCTTTAAACTGTAGTTATTGAACATTTGCCTTTGGTAATAATTTCAAAATTAAAATAATTTCAATTACTTTTCAAATGCCTTTCCATTTAATTCTCCTCATTAAAAGCAGTAAGTACACTGCCCATACCAACTTATTTTTTGGGGATAAAAAGAATAAAGCTGTAAATCAGAGGCCAAGTGTAGGATGCAGGGAATGATACTAGAGCATAGTTTAAACCCCCTTTAAATTTAAGTTAATTAAAATAAAGATAAAGAAATGAGAAAAAGAATGGAGAGGAAGGTCTCTCACATTCAATTAATCAGAAAGATTCTGGATACACAGTTTCTAGCTACACAAATATTTTCTATTAAAACCACTTTTCTTGTGGTTATTTCCAGCAGGTTTGTATGTGTCCAAACACTTAAGGAGTTAATCTCTTTCAGCATGTCAACTTGTTGCTTCCACATTTACTGTTTGAACAGAAAAATTCCAAGTCTCTCATGAGACTGGTCTTAGTTATGCTAGATGCTCTCTGAACACAGAGCAGTGTCTTCAGTCTCCCTGGTATAGGATATGGCAGGAATTAATGCTGCCTGGAATAAAAGCTGTTAGTTTCATATGTCAAGACAGTTGTTCTAAAAAAGAAAAAAAGTGCATCAGAAAGGGAATATTATGGGACAATCCCAACTCTTATGTCAAGTCATAGCCTAGTTCAAAAACACACAACCAACAAGTTGCCTCAGGTTAAATATCCAGCTGAGTGGAAGCTAATAAATCTTTAGATTCAATTTATTATTTTTCTCCCTGAAGTTACTGTTAGTACTTGTCAGAGACAAAAAAAAAACAAAGAAAACAAACCTGTGTTTCTCAATCTTGTTGGTAGCCTGCTGATTTTCCATACTCTGCTGTGTTCCATTGGTTATCTTCTACCCTACTTCAGCAGTTTTGACAGGTGTATCTGGATCATAGTGTTGACTGCTTTCCATGGATTTTGGTCCTGCTTAAGAAGTTGCTGTGCTATCTACAACATTTTGTTTTCTACTGCAGAAAAAGTATTACACTTTCCATTAAAATTCTTTGGCTTTAGAGAGATGCACCTAGAAAGCAACATCAAAAGAATTCTACTGGCTGGCCTTGAATTACCAAAGTATGAAAATTCACAGTTGGGATAAAACCTGTGGAACTCAGTTCATTGGTACTCTCTGTGGGTAGTTTTAAGGCAATGACAAAGCATAAGTAGGCAACACAGCTTTGATTTTCAGCTGTGCTGTCTACTTTGTTTCAGTCAGCAAAGTAATATTCCTTTCATTAAATATTTAATTTGAATTTTCCATGTTTAACTGCAATTTTTTTCAACTTGATAAAAAATCTTGTTCGCTTGGGGCCATTATAGTTGCACTATCATTTTGTGCTAAGTCTGCCTGTTCTTTTTCTCCTTCTTTCTCTCTCTCTATTTTTTTTTTTTGCTTCTCTGTTATTTTCTTTTTTCTTTTTTTTTTCTTCTATGTCTTCCTTTATTTCTGTTTCTTTTCCTTTCCCTTCCCCCTTCTTTCCTTTCTTTCTTACCTTCTTTTTTGACTCAGCACTCCTCTCTTTCTCATTCTCTCCCTCATCCTTCATTTGTTGCCCATTCTTCTTAATAGGCCACTGTATGTCTAAATACTTTGAAATAAAGTATTAAAGAAGTAAATTTCTTAGGAAAGCATGCTCTCCTTTCTGTTCTTCTCTATTTTATTTTTTTTTACCTCCAATGAAGTTACTTTCCACATGGCTCAGACCTTATTGATAAAGGCTATTTGAAGAAAAAAAAGGTAAGGAGAAAATACTCAAGAAAACACTTGATGTCAAGTCTGTTGATGCCAACAGGTTTTTTTTACACAAGAAAAATAGACAAGACTGGAGCCCAGCAGGATATCAGGACTAATCTAATTTATTTTTCAGAGCTTGACTTTCCTCATAGCCTGCTAATTTTTTGTCTCCAGTAACATCAGTAATTCACAGAAGAAAGCAGATACAGAGGTTATTTTTATTAGTCATTTGGTAAATCTGTGAATGACTGTGCCTGTCAAAGGCTTCTCTTCATTCAGACCAGCAATAATTTCTTCTGCATTAAGTAGTCCATTTGTATAAGTGGAGGTCATTAAAGCTCCTATGAGAGCCTCATGGATTAGATTTGGATGAGTTTCAGTTGGATATGTTGCTATTCCCCATGTCAGATGTGTAATATTATTTCTGAAAAATGTTTACAGCACTGAAGATAAGGGAAGAAGGATGGTATTGTCATGCTTTCTCCGAGGTTTTACATAACTCTGATAAGGCTTTACTTTATAAACTGTATTTCATGTGAATAAGAAAAAATCCCCCTATATTTATCTTCATACAGTTTTCACAGATAAAATTCAGTGCAATGTTTGTGCAAAGCTCCTTAAAATACTCAGCCTAAGGCTGAAAGAAGAAACAAAAATATTTGAGGTTATAGTATTTTTTTGTACTTCAGGTCTGAAAAAGCCTCCAGTACCATTTATGTGTTTTTGAAGTACCTAGCTTATCACCAATTCTTCAGTTTTTGAGGAATGGTGTCTTAGATTCTTGGAGATCTTTCCCAGGTGGATATTGAGAATTCTGCATTGTAAAAAAAATATCCTAGATATCTCTCCTGGCATAAGGAGGTTTTGAAGCAACACCAACCACGATAATCCATTTTTTAGGTGTTAATGACAGTAAATTTAACTGGCATGCAACTGGGAACTAAAATCTTCTTTTTCTTGTGTTTGAAAGCCTCCCAGGAAATTATGGATGGGAGATCTAAAATAAAAACAGGTATTCAGATTACTTTAAAGAAAAAGTCATCTGTCTTTAATCATACCAATGCCACTTCATTGTCCTAGAAAGATCATGTCTAAAAATCTTGTTCATGTTCCTCATAGTTTTGCCTAAAGACAATGTCAGCTCCAAAGAGCTTGCCATATAAGTAAATAAGAGAGATACACAGAATAGGTAGTAAATACTAGCCCAGCCATCTCATGCTCCTATAAAACTGTGCTTTATGGGCTGCTTGCTAATTAAGGCTCTCTACACTTCACAGATAGACTTTAGCATAATACTAAACCTTCTAATCTCATAGCTTCATTGATCTTCATCTACACCCACTAATTTCTCCTTCCTTTTTCTACATTCTCTTCCTCAAAGAGGAGCGGGGATAAAATCCACTTTTATCTGTTGTATTGCCAAATTGAATGGCTTAGCAATATAAGACCAATTGACTTTCAGTATATCTTAAGCTCATAAACATTATTTTAACAAGTCCTTCTTGGCTATTCTTCAGTCTCATTCTGACTGATATGTGTGCCTTAATATTCTCTTTGGGGCTGAGTCAAATGATTTTAGAAATCTAGGTTTACTGGTGAAACCTGAATATTTTTTATCAAATTATAGAAGAAACAGTTTGGTGTCCAGGAAAGTGGTTCACACAGTCTACTTTTGCAGTAGAACAGTTTTTGCAAAAGAACAGTTCATAAAACTGCTTTTAGGAACAACTGAATTACACAAAAGCCCATGCTTCTTCATTTTAAAACAAAGATTTCCTTTGGGTTGTGTTGATAATAACATATAAGCACAATATATTTGTTTAAATTACTTAGTAATATTTAATTATTACTGTTTAAAAGAAATGGTGTCTCAATTATATTAAAATATCACTCTCCCATACAACTCACAGGCTTGTTTAGGAGTAGAGGCTGGGTACCTTTCACAGAAGTAAGGCTGGAGTCAATCCTCTTTCAGGAGGGTAAGAATATTATCTAATACTACTATGCCTATTGGACCCAGTGTCAGAGAACAGTTCTGGCCTTATTTAGTTGGCTAGCATAGGTATGGCCCACATGAACTAACCTATGGTTTCCATGCATACAGAAGTGCATTGTTAGATGCAACATACTTAGCTTCTTTCTGAGATCTACTCTTATACATTCTTTTTGTTAAAGAAGCTACCTAAATTTGCTAAATTCCAGCAGTGGGTCTTCTGGACAAACAAGACTTGCATACAAAGACATCACAGTTGTCCAGTTTCTCAAAACAAAACTGGCAGTGCAGCAACTTCGTACTTCTGCCCAATTTCTGCATATCAGACAAGTATCTGGGGCAGTCACCACTGAGCAAGAAACATGAGATCTAAACCTCCTCAAGATTGTATTTCCACTCCATTAAAGATTTCTAATTGTGTGTATGACAAGTCTCTGAATGAATCTGCTGAAGATGAACTATTGCGAATGTAGAAATGTTTGTTAAGAGTCTGGAAAAAATCCTTAGAGTCTATAGCTTGAAGGAAAGTATAACCCAAGTCTAATAAAAGGTTTTAGAATGAGATTTTTGAATCCCTCAAAAGGGCAGGTGTTCAAACATGACTTCTTTGTAACTGATTGTTCCTTGCAGTTGTCCTGATCAGCATAACTGTGAGATCTTTCTCTTGGGATACAGTACAAGCCTAAGTACCAAATTCTAACATTTCTTATGATCCCGTGGAGACGAAGCTTTTAGTTTTCATTGCATTATGGTGCTCCCCTCACCTTGGCCAGTCTCCTTAGGATCTCTGTTGTAAATGGAGAGAATTAATTTCAAGGTACATTTATCTTAGTTTGTCTGCATTTGGTAAGAAGATTCACACTTCAGAAATGACAATTCTCTCTACTATTTCTAAGGAAGAATCTAGCTTAGATTTAGCCATTTAAATTCTGCACATTTTTAGTAATCCCAGTCCCTTTTCCTGAATTTAGGTTACAGATACCTAAAAATGTGGCCTTAAAATAATAAAATCCATTTCCTAAATGTTTTGTGACTCTTTGGCAGATATAGGCTCTGATCATGCTGGATGAGCTGACACATTCATTTTCTGCAACTATGAGTATCTCTTCAGCCTTCAAGAATGGTTCAGATTCTTTTTTTCATAATCATATAACTAAAAGTAGGATTTCCTGTTAGATTTAGTTGCTTAAGTTTAGAAGATATGAGGTTGTTTTGTGATATGAAAGTTGGCTTCCTAAAACTGTGCAACACTGTACCGTAACTCAGTGGTAGCTTGTTGGAAAACATCTATGATGCTATAATTTTCATCATATTCATTAATCGAGCCTCTGTTGCTTAAATGCACCCTTAATTCACAAAAAGCACTTTCTTGTATTTTCTTAAGTACCAGATGAGAGAGAAGAAGTTTCTAACCTCCCCATCCTTATTGCCATGTACTTTTATGACATTAAAAGCTGCAGATCATGACAACAGAATAACTTTTAAGGGAAAAAAAAAGGACAGCAAGAATTCATTTGCAGAGGAGGCTCTCAAAAACCATCAGTTTCATATATAACAGCTTACGACTGTAAACACAAATGTCCTGGATATGGCCAGGAAAGGGTTGACTTTTGCAGTAGTTGGAATGGGGAGGTTAGAATATAGCAGGTTATATTCTAACCTGCAGAGGTTAGAGAATAACCTCTGCAGCCCATCTATACCATATTATACCATATTATTCTATACCATCACATGTCATTTCTGGGGATGGGGAAAAAGGAATCTCTTTCAGGGAAAAAGGAAGTTCCTTCCAGTTGAGTGAGTCTGGCACTGGTCCTGAGCCAGAGGAAGTGGTTGGGCATGGTATGGCCACAGTCGGGTCATGGGCTCCTCAGTGAGAATTTTTGCAAGATGTGAATCACTCTTTTTTGGACAATTCTGTCACTGCTGTTACTGTTTATTTTCTTCTCTCCAGTAAATTGTTCTTATGTCCACCTGTGATCTCTGCCTTTTGTGCCTCCAGTTCTCCTGCCACCAATAAGTGGGGAGAGGGGAGTGAGGGAGTGGAAATGTGGTTTTAGCAGGAGCACTAAACTGGAGAATACCATTCTTAAAGCTGGACAACAATGTTTACTTCAAAATATTGTAATATGCATATTTAGTATAATAGCCAAGAGAAGACAAGTATATCATTAATTTAATGATTAACTGAAATTTCTTATCATTGGTTTTGCCTTCTACTTGTTGAGCTACAATAAATTGCCTGTAGAAGTATGGAAAAGTGGCAGAAGCACAGCAGGAGTCTCAAAGGTGGAAGCTTTTCCTCTCATTATAACTTTGCCCCATTCTTTACAATTACACTTTGTCCAAGGAGTTGGCATGTAAGCCTCTCTGTTTTGATAGCCTTATTTCAAACTTGAGTTACTGGTGGTTTTAGTGGCCAATTCTCTCCAGCCCTACAGAGCGATAAGACTAATAGGAGAGGATGATGAATGAGTATAGAGGCAAGACTCTAGACTAATTACAATTTTTAAAAAAAGGCTGTGAAAGGAAAGTAGTTCTTTGCCATCAGGGAAGGAAAGAAATATGAACATCTTTGGATCATGCAGTTCAGATGACTTAAGGCAATTCATAACCAACTACTAAAATAGAATATACTGTCAGCAAACAGAAGAAGTACAAGGTATGGTAACTGAAAACAGGTTTGTCAATGTATCATCCACAATTTAGTAGAATAATAAAATGAACGTGTTAAACTGTATAGTATTCAGAAATATGGATAAAGTGAAGTTGAGAGCATGCTACTACTGTAAAGTAATCCTGCAAAGAAATTCAGGTCTCTCAAGTGAAGCTATGTTTACCAGGTTAACTCCCTGCCCTTTTGTTTTATAAAGAAAGAGATCCAAGAACAAATGCATCTGGGCTTGACACTCAGTGCCACAAAAGAAGGGCCTGACATGTCTCAGTGTTTTATCTTTATGGTATCACAGCATTTTCAGTGCCTACCATTACTCCAGTCCTGTCATAATGTTCAATCATCAAATGTCCATGGATCAAGTCATCCCTTCTGAACTAGCTAGTTTTGATAGAGGTCTTCCATAGATATAGCTGTTTGTACAGTGAGGGACTTCATAAGTTTGAATGTATCAGTGATTTTTCAAGGGTCATCCAGAAAATAAACTGATCCTGTTTACCAAAAAGAGACTTTATTCCAATTCAGTTTTAATTAAAACTCTTGGTGCCAGGAAACACTGTGTAGTCAGTTGTCTTCTAAATGCAATTAAGCACAAATGAGATCTGGTATTGAACTAAGTAAAAAGACATAAAATATGGGGAGATGCAAGATCAAATCACCCTTTATAAGAGAAGAGGTATTATATTTAAAGAATTGTTTTATTTCTAGCACCAAAAGTAATATTTATCCACTTAAAGATGCTTCACAATACTGCTTGGGCAAAGAGTACTTAATTTCTCTTCCAAATCTCAGTTTGCAGTATTGCTGTGAGCTTGTAAAGATTTCTCTTTTTCCAAAAAGTCACACGCCAGCATAAGAGATTAGTTCTATAAAGATTTTTCAAAACACCTATAACATGAAATAACTAGTCCTGCCTTGGTGATAGACTTAAGGATACCTAATTTAAGACTAACAGATTTACAGCTACAGTACCTAAGGAAAGGAAAGGGTTGTATATATGTGGGATGCACACATACTAGGAAGGCATCTATCTTGAATACAGTGCCACTGTAGGTTTTGAATATTAATAGGATGATGTAGATGTCAGCACTTAGTCTGTATTTTAATGTTAGCCCTTTATGGTCTGTGCTCAGAGAAAGGAATAGTCCTTGGTAAGTTGCCATGGTAATAGGTATGGTAGACTTGTCTCAGGTAGAGACATGAAAGCAGAGCAGGGTGTGATTCACCTGACTCACTAGAATAATCTAGAGCCATCCTAGATATATAGAGTACTCCTCCTAATCTCCAGCTATTGCATCAGAAAGGTATGGGATTCTTATGTGTTGTGGCTCTCAGCTCGACATTTAGACCTCAGGTACATTAGATCAACTCAGATAATTTTAAATAACCTATATTTAGGTAAATTATTAATTCTATCAAACTCCTTCATGACTTTTATCATACAGATTTAGGTGTGCTTGCTTCTGTATAGCTCAGCTTCTCTTTTCACTGTGAATGCCTTTCTAAAATGTGTTTCCTCCAGCATTTCCTCTTGCTTTTCAGTTAAAGCTTGCATTTCAGTTAAAGCTTACTTTTCAGTTAAAGCTTGCATTTCTATGTAGTGTGAAGATTCTGAACTCCTTTGCACCCACACTAATATGCTGTGGACAATATAACTACCAGAAAATATCTCAGAACTCTGCTATCTTTGTAGAAACCAGTCCACCAATTTGGTGCCATTAGGGTAAATCTAGAAAATAAGATAGTATTCCAAATAAATACTGCATAACAATGTTTTTTGTACAGCTCATGAACTTTAAACGAGTTTCGTATATGCTTTTTTGGTGATCTTTGGAATTAGGTGTAATGTACATGCATTCCTTTTCTCCCTGTTTCAATTCTTGCTACCACCCCTCCTATTCTGTCAGTGTAATTTGTACAACGTTTCATTGGTTCAGCAGACTAACATGAATCCCACTCATTTTCATGTCTTTAATAGGAGGAAAGTAAAACATGAGCATTACTATACTGAAGAGACCACAGGGGAGAAGAAATCCCCACAACATTTTTATCGTTGTGAATCAAAAAGCACAAACAGTTATGGATTCTTGACTTCTTTAATTTGAACCTGTAATTCTGTTGAGTTTTTCTCATGATTTACAAATGAAATGCAGGCTCTGATGTAGTTACTTAACACGTGAGATCTCAGGGAGCCGCTCTAGCTGTTTTGATAATGTATGAATGACAGGATTCTATCACTGGCAGCTGTTCTACATGGGCCTTGTTATACATGGATGTGGCATTACATCCGTGTCTAACAATTTGTCCTGACAGTCAAAAGTCTTGTCAGATATTGATCTGACATCAGATTCATGTATAACAAGATTTTTGATTGACAGATGAGCAAATGTCCAGAATGAAACCAAAACCCCACTGTTTTTAAAAGCTGACACTGCCAGTCAGTAATCTGGCTTTTCTGTAGTATTTACCTACATCCACAATGTCTTATCTTTAATTTTATATATAAAAACCCCTTCAAAATGGTAATATTAAAAATAATGGGTTAAGATTTTTAATGAAATTTTAAAGATAAGTACTCATATAACCATGTTAAAAAATGCTTTAGAAAACCATCCTTGGCAGCTTCAATTTCAGTGCAGACATATGCGATACTGAAACAGCAGGGAGAAAGCGAAAAGGCTGAGGTGATGTGTGTGAGAGAAACGTGTTAGACATGAGGTTTTAGAGCCTGGGTATTATCAATAAAAATCCCCAGCAGAAACCACCGGTGGGATTTTTGAAGTTTATGGAAACTTGACCAGAAGCATCTCATAATTTCTGCTTTCTTATCTCTTACAATATTTATGCTATTCTGAAGAAGCTTTCTCGATTCTAGTGATTGGTAAGAGGAAAAGGAGAGAAGATCAATGTCAGCATCACTAATCTTTTGGCAGGCCTGTTCAAAGGACATTTTTGCAGCCATGAGACAGAGAGGGAATAAGAAAGAACATAAACTAAAGAGATTAAGCATTCATCATGGAAACTACCACAACACCCAAATCATTCAAGGTGTATCATCAGTAATAGAAAATTATTCAGGCATTGAAAGCAACCAAAAATATGGCTCAGATTTTTATTGCAGAAATGCTATCTACATCACAACCATAGTTTTGTATTCACCTTAAAAACTCACTGTAGCTAATGTTGTGTGTTTTAAGCCACACTGAAGTCCCTGGTTTTTATTTAGAAAAAAGGGCTAACAACCACTTTTTCAGGTCAACACTAGAGTGCAGGGGAAATGGCTGATGCAATCCATTAAATTAGACTAATTATGATCAGCAGTTTAAGACAAATGGGAATCTTACTACTGATGTCAATTGGCTGGGGATCAAGCTCTAAGGGATCTTACCTACTTCAAAGGTTGCCTTCCCTCCTTTACTCCAACTGCTTTGAATTAAGCTGATGACCCAAGGCATCCACTACAAGGATACAAAGTACCCGTTAATGTAGCTTAACTGGCTGGTTAAGTCAGTTTTATGGCTCCTTTGTGTTACTCAACTAGTGCAACACATCCAGAACATATAAAGACTAAGAGCTACAGAGACCGATTTTAAACACATATAAACACATGTGCTCCATTTCTCCTGTGCTTATCTTCATTTTATTCAGTGTCGTAAGCCACTTAAAAACCATTAATTGAACTTTACCATAGCTCTGCAAGCATTTTACTTGGAAGGGCTTTATGTGTGCTTTATGCTTCAATGAGCAGTTCTACAAGGACCAAGACAGCTTGCTTGGTGAATTCTGTATTTGCAGTTATAGTTCTATGACGTTGATTTCCAATTGCTGTCACCACTCAAATAGCTAAGTAGACAGAACGACTGGTAAAGACAGATGTCCACAAACACAGGCAAATAGAAATGGATGTGTTTATGTATGTGCACATTTCCCTTAAAAAATATCAGATTCTGTGTTGGAATCTAAGGAAGACCAAAGTCAGAATATTATAGAACTGCAGAGCTTGGAGAAAAACCGAGTTTAAACTACTGAAAGCCAGCTTTCAGCTTTACTGACGAGGTTTGATGCTGTTATGAAACACTAATTCATTGGTGGTAATATGCATTACATTTGTCTGCCTTAGCTCCATGTGCCCCAGGACAGGGAAAAAGTAGGAAAAAACTCTTTGTCAGTGTGAGGATTTTTATGTGCTGTTTTTGTTTTATTCAGCACAATCCATTATTAATTTCTATATTCCTAAAACCTCCAGCAATGTTGAAACCAACACTTTCAACTGCAGCCTGAGCCGTGGTGTCTATAAAGTGAGATCCTTGAAATTGCTACATTTGAAACCACTCTCAAATCAGAGAATCTGCTAAATCTCCAGCCTGTGCATATGTATGTGAAAAGGAATATTTTCAAAGAAATTCCTGTGTTTTTTTCCCACTAGGTTGAGGGTGGCTTCAGCCTGAGAGCTGGTACTTCAGAAGCTTCCAACTACCATCTGATGTGACTGAGGCTGAATTTCACATCATAGTTTCAACAAAGAATGAAGCTTTCAGTGTCTGAGAACTTTAGTTACTTGAAATTATTAATTTTAATTAACTATCAATTGTTAATTTATATTACAATGTGTTCTCAATATAGTATGGGGAAAAGTATACCTTTTTATTTTGGACATGGGGTGTAACTAAAACACATAGTAAGCTACTTCAAAAACCAAAATCAGACTTTTAAAAAAACCAAAACCTAAAATGTAAACCACATTAAAATTAACAGATTTATACAGACCTGTTGCATTAGAAACAGAAAGAAACTTCTATTGCACATCCCAAACAAGTATTTTGGAATCTTTCTTCTGTTCCTTGCAGTACCCTGATCTAGCAAGGACAGCAATTGTAATAACTTTTTTTCTGTACCTTTTATGCTTTCCAAATCCTGAAATACAAGTAGGGGTGTTCCAGAAGGCTGTCACAGTCTTACTTTATTTAGAATTTCTTGAGTTCTTCTGTATTTTTGAAGTTTTTCTCTTTCATTTTCTTGGGTTATAACATCTGTCAGTTCTGTTTTATGGGTTTGTTTGTCTAAGAAAATGGAAAAAGTAATGATTGTGCCAAGAGACCTCTGTATCATTTTATATGACCATGAAGAATGGCCATTCATGACTTGCTTACAATGGAGACAGTGGGTCTGACGCTGATATCAGTTACACTGATGTGAACCAAAAGAAGTTCCTCTGTATTTCACCAGTGTAAAATTAAAATAGGATTCGAGAAAAAAACTTTTCAAAATCAGGTATGATATAAAAGAAGAGTTTGTGGAAGGTCAAATATTGCTTTTAAAAAATAATTTTATATTAGTTCTGAATCTCTATTTTCTCCACTTAAAATTTTCTAGTTGGCCATAAGGGGAATAACACATTCTAGGCCTTTCACTTTCTTTGGCAATACCAGATTTCTCATGCCTCACTATCCATCCAAGCTGTGTAGTTTTCTCACAACAGCTGCACATGCTGTCTTGAGTTATTAACCCCAGGAGGAAGCCTGAGGAGCTGCTGAGTTTCTTCCTCTCCTACGGAGGTTCTACACTGGTTTGTTGGGTTCCTGCATGGAAAGTGGATGGTTTAGGAGAAGCCATCCTCTTAATAAGGACTCCTGAGAAGCTTGGTTCAGATACCAGAAAATGTCTATGCTTCTCATCTTGTTCCAGGCTGTGTTTGGGGAACGGAAAGAAAATAAAGTTGAGGGCAAAAAAAAAATGTTCATCAAAATGTCTTTGGTTCTGTCCAGCACAGAGTGGGTTTTCTGTGAAATTTCTCTCTGTGTACTGTATGTCAGTATAACTTCTGTGGCAGTATTAATTCTATAGAGTGGGTCCATAACTTCAGAGAATAAATAATTACTTTTGGGTGATGGGTGTTTACATGAACTGATATGCATGTTCAGTATGCAAAATTTGCTAATTGAGCTGTACAGCTGGCCAGCAAGTTGTGCAGTGTATTACTTGTGTTTCAGTAGCTTGAAGCAGAGTACAATGAAAACATGGAAGTGATAAATTGTCTTATGAGACAATGAAAAATCTTTAAATTGATAAAGAAGACAAGGAATTTACCTATAAGGTAGCTTAATTTCCTCAATACCTCTACACAAGAAAATTTACATTCAGTCAGTTTTGCGAAGGATCTGGGTTCTTCCCCATTGATGGAAACAAAAATACAATAGAAATAACAGCTTCCTTGAGTATTTTACAAGCAGCTGGGGGATGCCAAATTGCTAAATTTTTTAAAATCTATTGCCAAGGTGCTCTATTTTTAACTTTTTAGTCTAGATACAGGCCAAATGGACACACAATCAGTTCATAACCAGGTATGTTGCCAAAACCATAGGTTTTTTTCCAACATGAATTAGATTCCACATTCCAGTGGGATATATAGGATATATAGCATCTTCCTCCAGAGTATGTGAGCCATGTATTGGGCAAATACCTATTCTCCTTAGTGAAAGAACCTCCTTTTTTTGTATTCCAAGATGCCCTTCCCTCCTCTTCACTCACTATTGCTCATGGAAGGTGCTCAGTTAATGGAATTTATAGGCAAAATTTAAAAAATAACTTTCCTTCTCAATCCTTTTTTGTCTTTCTATGTCAACTAACTTCTGACATAAGGATGATTATGGAGATGCAAACAAAGTGGCTGAGTGAACGCTTCTGGCCATTATCTTCATCCAGATTAAAGAAATCCCAACACCTTTTCTCAGAAATGTTTGTGCTGGAATTAATGCTCTTGGCGATATAATTCTGAAAAGATAAATATAGGGATCCTGGAATAAAATATATGCAGATAAACACCTGTGTCTTAAAGTGAGATGTGATAACTTAAAAAAAAAAAGAAAAAGATAATAAATATCTGAAGAAATTTGACTTGCATATTTAATGGATTTTCATTAATCCATTGCTGTTAAACTGATAGCAAAATGTAATTGACAAAATTATGTTCTCATGAAATTCAGTGACCAGCCTGTCATTGATTTCACTGACTTAAAATTTTCAAACTGCATGTGTATTGTGACTCTGTTCATTTGAATTTAAAAGTAGTTTGCTATCTACTTAGTGTAATAGTATCTAAATTGGAAATTTCCATTATTAAAAATAACAAACAAAAGTACCTGCTCTATTTTGTTCTTCCCCAAAGCAATGGGGAGACATCTGCCTGTATTGACTTTTTGATTCTATTTTATGGATTGTTAAGAAGAACAGAAAGAGCCTCTGCCTGTCTATTCAGCACTAAATATCCTTTACTACTGGCTTGGCTTGGGACATATGAAGAGTTAGAGAGCCCATAGAAATGACTGGAACTCAATCCAAAAGTCAGCAACTGCTGCAGATGCTGATGAATCTACTTTTAGCTCATGAGAAGGGAAGATTCTTTCATATACACAATCATCACAAATTAGTTTTATGTAGCCATTCTTATACTGTTTGATTGTTCCTTGTTTAATTCTTTCAATTAAAAAAAGTATGTATAGGAGTGAAGTTTTGCTATATAACACAGGTGCTGTACTAATGAAATCTGGGTAAGCATTTGGTAAAAACTATAATGGGTAAAAGTGATGAGGAATGTCTGATGCTAAGTAAATATAATGAATTTTTTTGATAGAACATATGTATCTAAGCTCCATTTATATATTATGTAATGTCCTGGGCAATCCTTTTCAGGATCCTTTTAAAATTCTTATAACTCACTGCTGAGTTATAAATGTTGCTGACATTAATACATCAATCAGGCTCCGTACCAAATGGAATGATGTTGCTTAATAAAATTATGTCAATTATTATACCTTCCCCTATTTCATGTAAGTCCACTTTAAAAACTGTAGAGAAAGGTCAGCAATAACAGAGGCAGAAAGTAACATTAATTTTATCAGATTTCTAAAGGAAAGTTAGAAAGTTTTGATGGTATACTTTAGGGATTATTACAAATCAATTATTCCTTTGTCTGGAAGGAAATAATGCCTGAAATGTTATTGTTATGTCAATACTAGTCATGAATTAGGTTTGGAAGCATGGGGAAATGCAGATTAATACTACATGCTGAGTATTCATCCTGTAACTAATGAATATTCACTTGGCTCTTGTAACCTAGCCTAATTACCCATAAAGTCACAGATAGATTTCACTTGACCCTAAAGTTTAAACTGTTAGCTGCTCCTTTGCCTGATAACAAAGTGATAATGCAATTATTTGTGTACCAAAGCAGACAGAAGTTGACCCCAGTAAGATGTCTGTGAAGTACATAACATGGAAAAAAAGTAAGAGTTTTGGAAAAAATCTCTTGCATTTTTAAATTATCTGCCTAAGAGCTGTAGGAGTCTCTTAAGAATGGCATGGAAGTATCAGTTCTAAGGGAAAGGAACAAAAAATTAGATAAAATAACCGTAAGGGAAATAGAATAAAAGAGCACATTTACTTAGGCTTAAACCAAGATATTGCAGTTTTACTTTCATTCTCTGCGTAAAATAAAATGGTCAAATCGGGGGATATGGGCCTGCATAATAAAGGAGTCAAAGTTGAAGAAAGGTGGTCTCTTAATTTGATTTTCTGTTTTAACAGTGAGGGAAAAGTCTCACAAGTAAAATGACCAAATTCTGCCAGCTCTAGGTGAGAGACATACGTGATCCTGTATCATAGGAACCCTTAGGAAAACTGGAAATTGCATCAGTACTTTTTGTATTTTCATACCACATCTGTATTTTCTAAGGAAGGATTTTTTTATTCTCACTTGAAATAGTAGAATTTGTTTTAATATCAATAGAAGTTCTCCATCTGGCCATATTCCCAGCAACAGTAGACAACAAAAGAATTGCTTCAGTCTAGTGTTATTCAAGTTGGTCTTGCAGATATACAATTATTAACCTGTTTTTTATTTTGTGGACTTGATTGGAAGAAGTTTTGGAGTTTTTTAAGCTGCAACTTCATGTTTTTCAGTAGTAATATTTGTGCAAATTTTTCCCATTCCCTGCTTCAGTCCTTCCCAGCTTGATGTTTTTGTAGGGTTTTTTCCTACACAGGTAATTCCTATGACATGGCCTGAGTCCTAGATTGACTGGGAAGAAAGGTGTCCTTCAGCACAAGGAATAAGTGAAACAGTCTGTAAACTCCTCTGTGAGGAGACCATATAACTCCTCTCCTGCTCTAACTCAAAAATTTAGGAAAGATCCAGACAGACTTACTTTTCTTTTACTTGTATATTAAACATTCTGAGAACTGAAAAAAGTGCACTTTAATGCCATGGTAAAAATGAAAATATCTTTCTTTTTATCCATATACCATAAATCTTCATCTTGTTTTTATACATTGTCCTTGTTTCTCTTTGATCTAATGACAGTGATGTAACGCAGAGAGTACAAAGCACCTGAAATACATTTGTGGATTCTTACCCCAGTGAGCAAACCTGCTATTTTGTGAGGAGCGTGAGTGTAAATAATCCTTTTCTGGCTATTTGCACTGAGAGGAATTGAAACAATAAAGCTGGGGCTTGATAAAAATTAGGATGGCACTGTCAACTTCTCTGTCATAATTAGTATTGCTGGAGCAGGGGGCTGTACATTTGTTCCCTAGGGGAAGGCTAAGGATTCCTGTCTTTCCCACTTTTCAAATTTGGAGATAAGTTTACAAAGCAAGTATTTATGCTTTCTATTTTAAAGCTGTGGCTCACAAATTTCATTATTCCAGGCACTGTGGTGAAACTGCAGTATAGATTGCATGCAGCATCAGAAAGCAAAACCTAGTAAAACTTCTGGATTTGTACCAGAAGCTTCACAAGAACAGCAAGAGGAAGATAAAATAACCTGAGAGTGGTCATCCATATTTGGGAGGCATGTATCAGTTCTTGCCTCATAGAAAGACTGGCTTGTCCAGGAAACCCTTGATCTCCCAACAGCTCTGAACAAACCTTACCTTGCCTACAGACCAGGGTTAATTAGAACTAAGAGGAGATAATTTCATGACTAAATAAAGTATTCCCCTTTCTGCCCAATTTAAGACCTCTTCTACATATGAAAAAGTGGCTTAATTTTGACTTTTTTTTTTCTGAAAGCACATATAAATGGTAATGTTGGAAAACATAAAACATAAGAGAATTTGCTTAAACCAATAAATTTAAATAAAACTACATCTGTTCCTTTAAAAAATATAGAAATATAAGAGTCAGGATTTGAGGATCTCTGGTTGCTCAAGGGAATATTTTAAGAAACAGTAGTACTAAATACTATGGGTCACTTTCAATGTCTGATGCCTTCAAGGAAAATTGCATTAATGTAAAAGTAATTGTTACCATGTATGTCACTTTCCTTTAAAACTGAGTATCTGGGAAATTATTTTAAAAGCAGAAAAGTTTTCAGATTAACTGCTGCTGATGTTGAAGAGATGCTTATAGAGAGAGGTACTTTTGTGTTTAGTAGATTAGTGGTTTCAAAAAAGACACTCTGACCTGCAGCTAAAACATCTGTGAATCCTTCTTGTAGATGGCAAGATGACTCCTGAAATTATTTCTTTTGTAGTGTCTTCACAAAGTGGTACTATTCTCTCTGCAGACAAACAAGAAAAAGGAAAGATAAAAAGGCAAAGGACCAAGCAATGTTTCAAGGCCAAAGAATTCACCCTTTTCCCAAAGTATCAAAATCTCCTCTGCTTAGTCTATATAGACTTAAGAGCTTAAAGACAGAATTTTTAGGGAAGGATACTAGGAGGACTTCTATTTTCTTATTCCAAAGAAATTAGGTCTCCAAATAGAAGAGAAAAGATACCTTTTTCATGATTAGTGATGCCAACAGGCTGTTTGATATTCAATCTGGAGAACATAGCCTATCAAAGATGACAGAGGACTCTGTCTCTCCAGATTGCTTTGCACACCATGTGAATAAATACCACTGCTTACTTCTGGACTCTGTTGTAAGGCAGAAGAAAGGTGAGGATTCTGTGATTTCATCAGCCTTTCTTTAATCAGAATTCTATAGGGTTACCCTAATAAAACCCACAAGATGATGAGCTATGAATTAAGATAGAAATTAGCTAATATAACCTGCTATCATGCTGCAGTAATTTCCTAGTATGTGTGACCTCAGTCTGGATGGGACATTATAAAAAAGAAAAATGATGAGACTGGGAATAAAAATGATTTACATTGACTCTTTTCTATTCTTATGCAGGTCTGCTTAGAATTATTTCAGAATTGTGAAGCATCTGGATAGGTCAACATACTGCATGGCCAATTTGTATGGGTAGGAAATACTGAAAGCAGCATATATTGTGCCATTTTGTGCCCTTTATCACATTTGCAAAGCATTAGAGTTACTAACACCTGCAATTGCCTTCTTTTTATGAAAATCAAAGTAACTTAAATATATAAAATTAAAATAGCAGATCAATTTTAAAATTGGAAGGTAATTGTATGTTTTGGCCAAGAACATTGTACACTAGGTATAGTATAAAAGCTTTCTACTCTGGTGATCCATCACTGTTTTATTAAAACACAAATTTTCTCCAAAATGCCATAAATATCAAGTCACATATAAATCACATGTAGCTCAAAAATTTTTGCTGAAATCAAAGAAAAAAGAAAAATTTGCTGAAAATATTTTGATTTGTTATTTTTTTTCTTGTTTGAAAAATCAAAATGAAACTTTTAATTTCATGTTGTATTCATGCTATTTTGTTTGTGTTTAAGATCATGGGGATGCAGATGTGGTTTGGGTAGATGAAGCTTACATGGCTTCTGGGCTGAGCTGTCAATGAAATTTATCTACTTGAAATGTACAAAGCACAAGGTGCTCTGTGTTTCACTTCCCTATCTTTCAATATATTCAGTCATAAGTCTCATGTTCTGCCAAAAGACAGTTTTAAATGTTTTTATTTGGTTTTCATCTGTTCTCATTATGAAGAATTCTTTCCATCTTATTAAATATTTGGCGGAAGTTTCTGGATTAAATGACTGGTTGATTTTTGGGGGAGTGGGAGCGCATAGCAACCGTTATTAGTAAAGCACAAATTCTTTTTTTTAAGTTCAAGTGAAGACACAGATTTAGCAATGAAGAGCATTTAGTAGGTTTCTTTTTATTTCTGAAAGCACATTAAATGTTTTAATATTGACCATATTTTTTTTTTAATACCTATAAGAAAGATTAGATCTAAATGTGAGTTCTGTAGGTACAGGGATGGCATCCAGATAGACCTTTGCAGGTTGCCACGTGGACCCATGAGAAGTTCATGAAAGTTGACAAGGCCAAGTGCAAGGTCCTGCACCTGAGCTGGGGCAATCCCCAGTGCCTGTAAATGGTGGGAGATGCATGTATGGAAAGCAGCCCGTAAAAAAAGGACATGGGGATACTGGTGGATGAAAAGCTGTCTATGAACTGGCCATGCAGGACAGAAAGCCAAACTTTTCTTGGCCTGCATCAAAAGAGTGAGCAGTAAGTGATTCTTCCCCTTTAACTCCAGATTCATGAGACCCTACCTGGAGCACTGCTTCCAGCTCAGCGGTCCTCAGCACAGGAAAGATAAGGATCTGCTGCATAGTTGAGAGAGTGAGCATGAAAATGATAGTGGGCTTGAGCACCTCTTCTATGAAGACATGATGAGAGAGTTGGGGTTGTTCAGGCAGGAGAAGAGCAGGTTCCAGGGAGACCTTCCAGCACCTTCCAGTACTTAAAAGGCCTTACCATAAAGCTTGAGAGAGACCTTTTTACCAGGACCTGTAGTGACAGGACAATGGCCAATGGTTTCAACTGAAAGAGAGCAGATTCAGAGTAGATGTGAGAAAGAAATATTAGATGATGAAAGTGATGAGGTACTGGAACAGGTCTCAGAGAATTTGTTGATGTCCAGTCCCTGGAAGTGTTCATGGTCAGGATTGATATAAGAGAAATTTCATTGTTGCAGCCATTATTTTTACCTCCTATACAGTGTGGATGTATCTGTGATACTCTATTGAGCATCCTTCTGGAATTCAGGATCTAGCTCCTGATCTTTAATTTTTGAAGTCACCAAAACTGCTTGTTAGACCACCTATCACATTGTTACCTCAACTCAAATGGCTACCCTTTTCTTTACAGAGTTTCTTTTGAGGTAAAAAACAGTTTTACTCAGTTAAGGCAAATATTAACTCTGGAATACATCTTTCTCTACCTGTAGCAATTTCCTTAAGAGCAGTGCTTTCTGCATTTTATCTATACTATACAGTTACATTATTTATTTACTTCTGCAGCCTTTCACATCTTTTAACAAAAATCTGAAGAAAAAGTCCATTGTCCGCATCTACTTCTAACTGCTGTCTTTTGGCCTTGCTATCTGACTTTTGTTGATGCACTAAAAATAGTTGATAACATTTGGCAATTCTAAAACCCCATATTTCATCTCCCTCCTTATGAGGTCTTCAATGGGCATTCACTGTATTTAATTTTAAGAAGACCTGACTAAATAGGAATAAAGGCAGTTTCTGACTGGATTGCCAAATCAGCCAGATAGTCTCACATGATGAAACTAAGTGTTTACTTGGCTCAGCCACTGCTGCCAATGATTATCTTCTGTTGAGGCTATTGGAGGGAATAATTTACAGAGTATTGAGCCACAGAAAGAAAAAGAATGAGCCAGATTTGATAAATTTCCTCTTTAACTTGTCTTCCTTGGGACAAAGTGGGATTCAGAGTTTAGAGTTAGATATATGAATTCTTTCCTCATAGGATCTAGAGTGAGCTGAGGAACTCAGCAGTGGATCCAGGAAACCTCTAGGCTGCCTGAGGAGCTACCTTGATATAAGCATAGGAATCAGTGATGACAAGTGTATCTCTAACAACCTGACCACCTCTGAAGTTTGCTGGCTGACTGAAAGCTCATTGGAAGATGCCTCCAATGAGGCACTTATGATCCCTGCCTAGCAGATAAGTTGCTTACTTAGAGTTCCTCTTCAAAGAATGAGACAAAATTCTCCCTGGTAGCAATGAAGAAGGTGCTACAATTACCTAATTTGGTGGGATTGTCTAACAGACGTTTATAAATTGGGAGTTCTCTGGGTACAGAGAGCGGTTTTTTGAGCTGGAAGGAGGCAGACTTACATCTCTCCTCCTTCCCTAAAGACTTTTATATAGAGTTAATTAAAAAGATCCTCTCCCTCTCATATAGAACTGGTTTCAAGACGTATGGAGGCAGAAATAGAAATGTATGATGAAAAATCCTAACCTGCTGTGTTCTTGTCTGGCAGGTTAAAATGTTTGCCAGTTGTGCCACGTAAATATGTATATATAGAGAGAGAGAGTACATTTGGGGTGTCTGAAACAAAAAACAAGTTATCACAAAGTTCTAAAATTCTCAGTGAACAAAACGTTCTTAGCCTAGTCATATCTAGTTTCACTTAACCATTAGCTGAGAAAATTATGGGCAAATTGCTTGCTACTGTACTACTTGGGAGAAGGGCAACTATTCCGGGGATGTCTGCCTTACAGTTAATGGCTGCTTTGCTTTGGAGACTCTGCTTGAGGAATGCCTGGCAGTGAAATTCAACTGATTACATTCAGAAATGTGCAATATACAGCGAATCATCCAGGAAAAATAAGTGCTTCTAAGGAGAAGTTCAAAGAGCTCTCTTGAGTTAGATGTCTAAATCAGGTCTGTTGTACTGTATGTTAAATGACTGTTTCTCTCTCATCAGCTATAAAAGGAAATAGCTATAAATACCTAAACTGCAGCATGCCAGCATGTTTAACGTAATAGGAAAATCCAGGTAATCATATTTATTCAAACAGCTAGTAATTTATCATATCACTGGTCAGTCAAGATACCTATATTTCTCTGTATTACTAAATGTAATTGAAATATACTATTCATGTTACATACCTGGTCGCTTGAAATTCATTGAGGGGATGAAATGTACATTTAAAATTGAAAAAAATAAAAAAGAAAAGTAGTAAAAAATACTTAAAATAAAAATATTAATTGGAAAATAATGGGTTAAAATTTATGAGATTACTGGAATTTGGAAAGATGTTTACTAAGTCCTGTTA
Source organism: Molothrus aeneus (assembly GCF_037042795.1). Taxonomy (NCBI): domain Eukaryota; kingdom Metazoa; phylum Chordata; class Aves; order Passeriformes; family Icteridae; genus Molothrus; species Molothrus aeneus. The sequence continues at coordinate 59,482,307 of NC_089647.1, read as the reverse complement.
ACCATGTACTTAAGGAAGGGATAATGTGCACTGAGAGAAAAAAGCAAAAATAATTTTATACTTTTTCTTTCTATTCCAAAACAACTTTTTGATAGTACAAGATATTCTTGTTGACTTTGATATAAACTTTGAAACTCTTAAATAACTGCAACATCAGTAGCAGATTAGTGAAAAGTCCAAAACGAGTCTTTTTTATTTCTTCTTTTTTCTGTTTATCTACACTTACATCCAGCATCAACTGAGAAAGCAATCTTATCTAACAGGAAACAAGCCACAACAAGGATAGAAGCTATTCCTAGGAGAACAGTATCTCCTCTTTTCACTACAGTTTAAATATTCTCCTCAATATCACAGAGAAAATATGGCTCCTGAATTTGTACATACAGAGGGAGGCAATCTGAATTTGACAAAACTAAGGAGAATATCCAAAGGTGAATGTCAACAATACGTAAATGCTCTTTGCTCCTAGGGGTTCTAAGCTGCTGGTTTTGGGTAATAGCAAACAGACCAATACGTGTTTTACAAATGACAACTTGCTTGTAGCCTCAGTTGGGTTTAATCAGCTGAGTTGACTACAAGACAAGGACACTACTGCTAATCTGACCCCAGTAACTGGAGTGCAGTGGGATGCAAGGCAATGGGTTACTTAGGCTCCAATTATGCTGCTGTTCAGATATTGCCATAGGTCCCATTTCTCCACTCACTTATTTTCCATGGCCTATGAAATTCGAACTTTGGGTTCTCAGACCATTGAAGAGCAGTATATTGAAAGTGAGGATCTGTAGGGTTTTAAGCCATCAGGGTACTGGGAACAGCTCAGGTGAGCATCCAGACCTGGGAGTTCAGAACTGTCTTGTCCCCAGGTATACACATAGACTGCACCTTAGCCTGAGCCTGATCATCAGTGTGGTTTATTGTCTGTTTCACTCACAAGTCAAAACCCAGGCATCCTAAGCCTAGAGTGTAGATTGTTCCAGACAGGTTTTCAAATCTTTGGTTGTATAGGTTGACTAAGAACTTCATTACTTATTTGAGGTTATGTGGAAGGCAGTAGAAGGGAAACTTCTACAGCTTGGTCAAGCCTGTGAGATTGTAACTCTTGAAGTCCAGGGCCTACAGACACTCACTCATCTGAGGGTGCTGCTGCTTATACACCAGACTCATAAACAAGGCTCAGTAGGGTCCCCAAGTCAAAACTCATGGCTTATTTGGACAAGTGGCACCCACACAGTATAATCTGAATGAACATTGCATCCATTCTTTCAACATTTCCATTGAAAAGTCCCAGTGTATCGCTTCATATAACAGATGTTGAAATATGTAAAATATTCTATAAAATATATCTTTATCTCCTTGTAATAAATTTAATTGATATTATCAGAACTGCACCGCGTAAACCACAGTGGCTGTGGAAATAAAAGCATAACTTTGAAAATCTCCAGTGCAATTACCTTTGCACAACTGTTTTTTCGGGGAAGTAAAGTGATTACCAAACAGAAATATGTGTTCATTATTCTAATCCAGTTAGAATATTTTCAACAGTTGGAACAATGATTCTTTCTGTCACTGATTTCCAGGTTTTGACTTTATTTTAAATTTGGTAAAAGCCATAAGACTGCCTTCATCACAGGTGCTTTTGGCCTTGGGACAGATGATAACAAAAATTATGATGGAATTTTTTGAAAGTCTTACACGATATGAACAGGGTTGGCTGTGTCATTGGTCAAATAGTGAGATATGCTTTCTTCTTCTAAAGCAGCAAAATGCCTCTAACCTATATCAATGTTACAAAAAATTACCTGCAGCAGGATAGCTTTTCCTAACAAGAATAGATAAACCTTTTCCATTTTGAATACTTTTTTTAATGTTATATACTTACTCCAGGAGGAACTTATATAAGTGGTTGTATAAATGCACATATATTTAAATTAAACATCACAATAAAAAGTCACATCATTACCATAGCAAAAAAAATATTCAGATTTGTAATACTGCAATAGCATTATGCAGTTTTAAACAAGAAAGCAAACAAATCTATATATGTATGCATATATTAAAAATATAATTCAATATATCATAATACAACCTGCAGGTATGCAGTGTAATGGTTTGTATAAAATATCACTTAAGTTCTTTTGAATCTCAAAACTGTTGAGAATTGTAAACTTTAATGAGCGTTACTTCTTCTGAACTCTTCATAGAAAGCAGAAGACCCTGATTAATTAATTTATTTATACATTTAGTGTTCTAATATATCTTGATGCATTTTGTGAAATTAGGGGTGTTTTGGAATCCCTACATTTTCTGACTTAAAAACAGTTCCTCTTCTAGCTTTTTTTACTTCATCCACAACTGGAAAGTCATCAGCCAAATAAACAATACAATCAACCTTTATATTGTTATAAATACCTTCAACAATTCTGCTCCACTTTGAGTAGGAGCAAGCATTTGCTATCTCAGGACATGGAAATGGGATTAATCAGTGTGTGTTACTGTGTATTTTGAATTACATATATTGAATTATAGCCTAAAGTCTGTTAACTGAAAGTGTGAAACTCTTAAGAAGGTTTTTTCCCTGGGGAGAAATGTATCCCTGGGTGAATCAGAAATACATTTATCATAAATATAAATATTCATCTTTAGATGTAGACTCAAAATTTTTCTCAGTATCTCAAACTGCCTTCCTATCAGTATGATACTGTCTCTGAGTTTATTTCTTGAATTTTCTTCTCTCTTGGTATATTCATTGTTTTATTCCATAATATTTTTCTTATAGAAATGCAAAATAAAGGGTTTATTTAAACAAAGCAATCATTCTTCTCCACTAACATAGAAACTAGAAAGAAATGGATTTTTTCCCATATTACCCCAAAGTTTAATCAAGTATAAAAATTACATGCCTTGTAAATGTCAGTGGAGTGTTTCCTGTATGTTGTGTGTTAATCGAACAGTGCAGTAGACAAAAGAAAACATCACTAATTACAGCAGTGATTATAAAGTTATGCTATTGTATAGAGTTATCTGGCAGATAATGACATAAGTTTAGGTCCAAGGCTAATGAATTAACACTTTTGTTTTATTTTGAACAAACAGTGCAAAGAATCTCTTATTTTTAATTTGGCACCTGTGGGGCCAAGTTCATGACAGAGTTACTCTGCTTGAAACCAAAGTCCTAATAAAGTGCTCAGAGTCTAGAGTTTTTGTAAGTTTGTGCAGGACATCAGTAGAAAAGGAGAATTTTAGCCTAAATGCTATTTGTCTAGAGAGCCACAGTCTAGAAATACCACTAAATTATGTGGGAGGTTGCTGTTGTGGTAAAGTTTTTGGTACTATGAAGTCAGTGAAGAGCTACAATTCACAAACAACTTCAGCTGTTCATGTTCATGAATTGTTAGTTATTTCTTGTTAAAAGAGTAATTGTCAAAGAGTACAATGTTTTGTCGTCCAAAACACATTCCTGAAGATCCTTGCAGGATATAGTGCCTATATTTCATTCATTCTTTATTTTGAAAAATGTGCTCCTGTGTTCTCCAGACATTTTAGCAGTCTTTTATATGTAATTTCTTCTCTAGTCCAGACAGATCTACTGCTTTTATTACCTGTTAAAATTTACAGCAATGGCTCTGCAATATTTTTCTACTTGAACTCAGCAGACCACATCATGTCTTGGTTACATTTTTCTGACCCTGAGATTGTTGTTTCTTTAGCTCAGTGGGAGATGTGATGTTAAAATCTGCAAAGCTACATGCAATTTGGTTCTATTTGTTATGACTTACAGTGTCATCTTTATTGTAATGATATCTTGGCTTCTTCATCAAGAAGCACAATTTTCTTCATTGACTTCATGTCCTTCATTCAGATTTGTATCTGTTATGTTTTTCTTCTGGTTGTCTGGATGTTATTCAGCCAGTCGAAAATTCTCCTTGGTTTGTTTTATACCATGACCTACTGTGAGATCCATTCAAAAATTCTGCAGAGCATTATTCAGCTTTTGGTCTTCTATTTTTACACAAGCAAAATCCTTATACTGAAGGAATCCATAAATCAGCAAACATTTGAGAAAGAAGGCAAGCTGGTTCATTGGGAAAATTTCATTTAAAAAAAGCATTGCTTTTTAAGGCTCAGATGTTTGAAGAGAGAGAATAGCCTAGAAAGATCTGCTTTAAAATAATATTTAAAACCATTGTTAATTTTTAACTTCTTAACTTTTAACCACTGTCTTTTTAGATCTTGAATTGGCCATGAATCATTCATGGCCAATTCAAGATCTAAAAAGACAGTGGTGATCTAAAAAGACAGTCAGCCATTGCTGACTTCCAACTCAGGTGTTCTGTAAATAATCACTCTTGTGATTAGTATTATGCTACTTAGGATCTGAAAGTTGTTCAGGGGTTTTGTGCACATAGTGCTTCAAACATATATGGAAATATGCAAGCAGACATAGTGTGCTCAGTAATAGTAAGAGGATTTTCATTATAATGTATATGGATTTGGGGAATTATTCTTCTCAAATGACAAGCTATTCTAGCTCTCTGTTTTGTGCTCAGTTTCTGTCTGTGACCAAAGGATAATGTTTGCTGTGTTCTACACTCAGTTCAGTCGCTTGTTCTCACAAATAATCATGTACATATGTGTACAGCTTTACTAAGAGAATTGCTCACACAAAGTTACTCACATGCAAGTGTTTGTAGGAATAATTTATAGGAGAGACTAAGGCAGTGTAAAAATGGTCTTTATATAATGGAAACAAAGCTAGAAGAAACTATAAGCTGGCTTTAGCATTTTGGGTTCAACTGTCTAAAAATTCATCATGGGGAAGACTGCTTCTTAGCATTTGACATGTTCTATATGCTCTACTGAGACAGCTAGGAGGTGTTATTTTGCGTCTTTGTGCTAGCTGACAAATCTAACTGTTCATGATTCTTTTTCTATTATGTGGTGTTAACCATATTTCTATACAGTTTTCACTGGTACCAAAAGTGATTTTGTATACCTTTTGCCATTTACACCATGCTAGAAAACAAGTGTTCACTTGGAGACAGAAGGAGATGTTGTGTTGTAACTTTGCTATATATTTTCCCCGTTTCTCAATTTTTTCTTTCTTGCTTTTTTTTTTTTAATTAAAATTCAGATGAAAGTCTTTTCAACTAAAATATAACCTTTTGAAGTCATTCATTATTCCCTAGCAAAGTAGGAAAGTGTGAATATGATAAAAGCTGTCCAAAATGAAAGTTAAAAAAGTATTCAGTTTGAAATTATAGAGCAGAATGTCTCTTTTGCATAGAGAATAAGTTTCCTCATACACTGTATATTTGGTATGTATAACCATTATGATATATTTACTTTTCTCATATAGTCTAGTCTGGTAATGTCCTTCTCTTTTGCAGAAGTCAGTGAGCATCAAGGTTAAGCAGTCATATTTCTTTAAATCCTGCTTCTTTCTCAAAATATTACCATGAAAGAGTAGGCTTGAAAAAATGAATTGGGGATCATGGCAAATAACTTTAAATTTATATCAAAGTATACCAATAATATCAGAGGCAAACACATTGAATATGCGAGTTTATTCAGCTTAATAATGTTTATAATGCTGTGTGTGTCTCATAAAGGCCTTTAAAATGGTTCTGGTTTATCTTCTCATTTAAGATTGCCTCATTTACTACATGATATTCCTCATCATACTATACAAATTTCGACAGATCTCAAGCTTCAAGAAAACATACACACTTGAAAGAAAATCTTTAAAACTTCTAAGTTTAGGTTTACTTAGGCACCTATTTCATTTCAAAGATACTTTCTGGTGATGTCTTTTAAAGCCTACTTAGAGAACTCAGTTGTGGAAAAAAGAAGAAAACGCATGCTCTGAAGATACAGCCTTTTCAACCATCAAAGATACCCTTCACCAAATTATTTCTTAAGAAAAGTGTTCTTCTTTTGAAATGAGGAATGGACGCAGTCCTCCTCGACTATCTAAAGGAATTTTTGTCAGTGCGTGTGTTGCCTGTTCTTTCACAAGTTATCTGGTGTCTGTCAAGCTCTTTTGCAGATCAAAGTACCCCATAACTGTCAGATGGTGATATCTGTGAGAATGATACATTCAGTCTGTAGCTGTCTTATCTCTTGGTATGTGCCCACATTCCACCTTTCTTCACAGACCTTAGCTTAACCAAAACGTACAGGTCTCAGAAACAAGTGAAGATGTCTGGAAATCACCTTGAAGACAGAATTTTCCTCAGACTGTGAGTACTAGTTTAGTGTGGTCATCTGCATCTGTAGGTATTTAACTGAACAGGGCCAGTTTGTGGGTCAAGCATTGCCTCTCAGAGCTAGGCAGTTAAAACTGGATCTGTCAGTGTGTAAACTGCGACTGCTTAACCTTTTGCACATTTACATTATATTTACATAAGGTTTTAAATAGCTCGTATCAGGGTTACTTAAAGACATGTTCTCCTCTTTTCTTTGTTTCTAGCTAAACTTAACAGCAGCTCAGTAGTTAACATATAATGTAGCATAATGCAAAATTTAAAATCTCCATGACCCAGTTGCTAATTAAAACTAAGTAGGAATGTGTCATTTAATCTTAGATATGCCCTGCATGCAGTCCTAGGACAATGTAGGAGTGGGGACAGTGTTTCCTGTGAGAAATAAGGATGACTACTGTCAGAGAGCAGTAAGTCTATTAGTTCTGGTTTTGCCATATCCTGGGGCTCAGTTGTTTCAGCTGACTCCAGCTGTTTACCCCAGCATGTGGAACATTGTGTTCTGGCTTCAATAGATTCATACTTTGACCTCTGAATGCATTTCTGCCTCAGGTGCTCTTTCTTGCAGTATTCTGGATTCTCTATCATGTCTGCAAGTCTCAGAGGACTGTCTGCAGACCATGGCTTTGTCTGGTCTTTGTAGCTCTCTTTGCTAGACAAATTCTGCTAACTGATCAAGAGTTAAAGCTAAGACTTAAATTAATTTCTCCTTTAGGCTGTTTTGTTCCAGATTCCAATCATGATCTAATATTATCAAGGATTCAGTTTATCCCTGGATTGCTACATTAGCTCTTCACACATGAGCACTTCCATATTTTCAGGTTTTTTGTGCTCTCTGCTTGTAAATGCATTGCTGATGTGTTTCATTTTTATGTAATGAGAAGCACTTCTCAAATCTCTGTATTAAATCTCTGCAGTTTGTCTACCCTGCCTGAGCCTCATCTACCTGAATTAACTGCAAAATACTATGAACATTAAGTGATTCAAGACCAGCTGTTGCCAGCAGTTTCCTCTGTCTTCTTTTCTCAGGGTAACCATGGCTTGCAGAAACCAAATTATTTGGTACCTTTTAAACCTTTCTGTTTTTATCTCCCTTTTCAGGAATGTCAGTTTTAACCCAGCTTTTAACTACTCCATCAGAGACCAAGTGATCTTAGATCTATTGTTTTTATGCCACATGCAAATTGATCTTTGTAGACCTAGTGTTTTATCATTGCAGGGCCCTGTTCCTATAAAAATCTAAAACTGAAATTTTGTGCAACTGCACTGTTCCACAAACACAACCCCTTTATTTCTGAACACCTAAATTTATTTTGTGCAAAAAAATGGATGGGGAGAGAGGAGTATGTGTCAGAATATTTCAATGGCTCCCAGCTGAATGTGCTCTCAGGGCAGGTTTGAATGACACCATTAGTCCTGGGCATTACTGACACCCAAGGTCTTGCTGTGAGCTTCTGTGAAACATAACAACAGCACTTTCTACTGGTTCTGGTTTTGTCATGACTTTGAACATCAGAAATACTCTATTAAAATGCAAGGATGATGTTTTTATAGTACCATATCTGTGACAAACCTATAACTTCTACAACACTCAGCTCCCTGCATTCTGTATAATTTCCTCCTTTTCATATGAAATTTACCTTTCATAAGATTTTTTTCTCTGGGGATGCTTTTGTGACTGACTGATTTGGTCAGGGTCATGCTGTAGCAACTCTTCAGCAATCTTTTCAACAGTTGGCAGTGATTTGCTTTGTTCTTTTTTATCCCATGAGGTAAATACTTGTTTCATTTGAGTTCCTCCTTTCTTAGAATAATGACAGATTCATATATCTTTCATCTGCTAATTTTATAATTCTGCTTTATAAATTCTTTTCTTTCTCTGGACATGAGACTTGCCTAGTATGAAGCAAAATATTATTTGACCTGAGCTTTATTTTTCTTCATTCTCAAACCATCCCACGCTGCCAGTGAACTGCTGATGGAAGAGGTCATCCTTTCAAGCTTGAGTTTGTATTCTGTGTGTTATGAATCTGTCTTTCAGACAATGAAGTTCTTTTTCCCTCCTCTATTTCACATTACCCAAGTAATTAAACTTATCTGTTACTCTAACATTCAACAGTCTCAAGAGTTCTTCTGGTAATGGCATGTACTTGTCAAATTCTGCTTTAAGTGGCAGATAGCCATTGCTGTTCCAGGATTAGATGATCTTGTGAAAGTTTTTCATCTTAAATTAGTTTGGAATGTAAAAGTTTTCAGAAGTTTCAGGTAATAGGTTTTTAGGTGGCAACAATTATAACTGTTCTGTTGAGATATGTAGGCTAGGGAAGAGGGTAAAAGCTGATGAATTGGCAGACTCTGCTCTACTGTCCATAAAATGCTAGCTTCTGCTAGCACACCCATGTTGTTCACTGTAAATGACATACGAAGGAAGACTGAAAACAGACTTTCCATTCAGAATTTGTTTCCAATGGAAAAAAAAAAAACCAACATTACCTCTAAAAAAAGCCCCTGAATGTCTCAATTTTTTTTTTCTTCTGGAAAGAGAGTGAAAAATTAATATGTTTTGTCTACATTTTGCATTCCTCTTTTATCACTGTCCCATTTTAAAATAAGGTTGTATCCCTTTATTGTTACTATGCAAGAATTCCTATGAATAAACCAGTCTTGAAGAATGCTTACTGAATTGGGCTATGGAGGTAAAAGAGATAGGGAAATGCCTAATCTGTGCATGGGTACTTGTATTGCTATCTGAACTAACTGCTGCTACATGGTGCTGTATTTAGAACTGTATCAAACTCTTTTTTTTTCTATTTTTGATGAACCTGGAATCTATTTTGTTTGATGGCTTAAAGGTGATCAAGGGGTGAAAAACTGACAGAGATTTGACCGCTGGTGGGCCTGCACACTACTGTTGAGTCTCACACTTTATTGTGGAATGTTTTGAATCAAGGTCTTGGACATAGATTCCTAAAATGTTTATGAACATTATTATCAACATCATAAATGAGGAGAACGCAAAGGTTTTCAAAAGACAACTAGCCAATTTTTATCTCCAGCAACAGCTACAAATATTACCTAAGTCTGAAGTCTGAAGCTTTTCTTCTTGTGGTGCTTTATGTTGTGTTGAACTTGCTTAAAAATAATTTGGATTGAAAATTAACATGAAGATCTAAGGATGAGAAAACCTGTGTCAGTGAAGTGATGATTATTTGATAATATAGACAAAAAATATTTCCATTCATTGTGTTAATGAAATCCACACAGCCTGTGCTACTGGAGGCTGATGACATGCAAATAATTGCATCTAGCATTTATAACATAGGACATGAGCAGCTATGTGTCATTCATATAGTGATAGTAACTTAAATGATGTTGAGTAGATAAAAAAGATAATCAGCTGAGTAAAAATGCATGATAGAGACAAGAAAATGAATTGTTAAGTGATTGGAAACCATTATTTTGATTTAAGCCGCTACAGAAATGACTGTATTGCCTGAGGCTTGTCATTACCATAAAGAGTTGTATATGTGATGCACCATGCCACGGACCTAATATTAAATGAAGTTTATGGTTAAAAGTTTTTGAATGTGTTGGGATATTTTATCTTAAAGGAGGTAGTATTTTGAACAGTCATCATAAATAATGGCTGAGCAGTCTATCTGAAACAGTAAAGAGAAGGTTTTGGGTCCCAGAAGCAAGAGAAAATAGACAGACCTTTTCTAATTACTATAATTACAAAACCAGCAGCACTTTGAGGAGGAAGTTCAACTAGAGGATCTACAAAGGTCTCTTTCAGCCACTTCCTATGAATATTAGGCTGGTAGATCTGGAACTAGTTTTGTAATCCACTAATTGTGAATGTGAGATCCACCTGTAAAGTCTATTTCTGTACTAGATACCTTAACTAAACTGTTTCTTTAGTGTATGTAAAGATTCAATTTATCTTATTTTAATGTAGAGGTTTAAATTAGCTGTGATGAACTGCCTCCTAAAAGTATTATATTCACAATATCCCAATGAAGAGGTGTAAATAGGTAAGTGTCTTGTGCAGGGAGAAATCATTCTGCCACATTTGTGATTAATAAACAAAGACAAGATATTTGTCATCATTTTCCAGTAGATGGAATTTATTTCAATAATAACCAAAGAGAGCAGTCATGCCTGTTACTGTAATCCAGTGCAGGATAGGCAGAGCTATGACTTCCTTCATCGAAAAAGCCAGAAGGGCAGAGGAAAGGAAGACATGGTCCTGTGATTAAGTTACTGAAAACATTCTCAATAAATATCTGTTTGGCTTCAAAATGTGACCTGCATAAATGTCTTGTGGCTTTTAGCAGCACTCTCAGACACATTTTCCAGTTTGTAGAGTTTTGCTTTCCTTTTCTTTTCATGAGTTTTGCCTGTCTGCTCTCCTGTGACTTTTAACTTGTTAAGGATGGGACAGGTAATCCCAAGGGTATGTGTTCAGACAGAGTCTTGCATCACAGAGCCTCAAGCTGCAGGTGTAATGCAAATGTAAATTAATAACTAATGGGACACAAACACCTCTTGTGAGCATGGAGATCCAGGAAGCACAGGCTCAGCTGTGGGACTGAATAAACTGCATAACTGAGAACTTAATTAATAAAAAATAATAAGGGACAATTCATGCTGTGTTTTGTAGATCATCATGCTATTTTCAAAACTAGTTGATGAGGCTGGAGAGAAGCTTCAATCTAGATCTGGAAAAGTTTTGCAGTATTGAAGTGCATTGTGAAAAAAAATAGAGAGCTGTGCAACTGAATTATTAGGAAATACAGCTGAAGGAAGAATACATTTTGATGAGAATTCTAGCAAAATGGCCATTTTAGGTGTTCAGAATGTTGATCCTCACACTAGGTGAATGCATAGAACATTTTAGGCTGGAAGCGACCTTTGTATATCCTCTAGTCCAACTTCCTCCTCACAGTAGTGCTGGTGTTGTAATTATATCAGGTTGCGCAGGACCTGCTCAGGAATTCTAGATGGACATTAAAAAACATCCCACAACAACTTGTTTCATTCCTGTGCTTAAGCATTCTTAAAATGAAATTTGTTTTTCTTGTATTTAGTGAGAACTCTTTTGCTTCCTGTAGGATCATAGTCTCTTTTCTTTCATTATGCATCTCTGTGAAGGGTGTGCCACAACCTCTTCTGTAGCTCACAATTATGTAGTTAAAGAGAGCAATTAGATCTTCCCCAAGCCTTTTCTATTTAAGTCTAGACAAATTCAGATTTCTCAACTTTTGCTGACATATCATGTGCTCCAGTTCCCCATGCATTCTAGTGCTGCTTTGTTGTATTGTCTTCATTTGGTCAATACCTCTTTTAAATCAAAGGGCTCAACAAAAGATAAAGCCAGATGTGGACTACAGGTGCTAAATAGATAGCAATAATTACTTCCCTTGACCTTCTGACAACTCAACCTACTAATAGGTGACATTTAATCACTATAAAGATAGTTTTCATTACCTGTTTGATGCTAAATAATATTCTTCATTTATTTAAATTATTGCTAAGCATAAATAATCATAGTAATAAAAAATACAAGAGGAATACATGGATATGTATAACAAAAGTCCTTTGACTGATGTTTCAGAAATCATAGTATTCTCCAATGATTAGAGTATGACTCTGAATGAGGTGAAGAGTAGGACATTCTTGCTGGTGTAGACCTAATATTTCGATATAAGTCTTCCTTTCATTCCAGGAGAGAAGGGGTTCCTGATTTCTTACTGTAATGTTTCCTAGATAATTATAATTTCCTGAGGAATTCATACTGATTTATGGAAAGATCAAACTAGAAAATTCCCTTTCCCTGCAATGGTCTAAAATACTACAGAGTCACATGGTAGACTTTGCCCTGAACAAAAGTAGTATATAGGGAAGATTCATGGTTTCCAGCAAAAGAGGTTATAAATATCCGTAATTCTTTCCAAAATAATAAAAGCATGGGTTCATTATAAATAACCAATTAGACATTACTTTAGACTTTCTTTCTCTTTTTCTTTAATACTGCGTAGATGGACACAGATCATGCCCTCCAAAATAACCATTCATTCTTCAAAGAATGTAGACTTGATCTAACACTTTTTTTTCCTTATATTTCACCTTAATGCATAACTTATGTAGTTTGGTACTTTTGGCTGGCACATTTTCTTACAAAAAATATATAAAAGTGAGAAATATTATGTGCTGCAAAACAGTATTTGAAAGAATACAATGAAGACCTGAATATCCAGTGAGAGCACCGTACTGTGGAGGATTTATCAAGGTATCTCTTGATGATACAAGTGATCAGGTAGAGGAAGGATTATTACTGAACATTTGTCTGATCACTTTCTCTTCCTCTGAGATCTTTTGTATGTGTCCCCTGCTTAGCTATGTTTTTCTTGGTTCCTCTTGATGCAGAGCTCTCTTCTTTTTCTCTTGGAAACTTATAAGACACAGATGGCAAAGAGCTCACAGAGCAGGAAAGACATGGCTGGCAAGGGTTCAAAGCCAACATAAAACAATAAAAAAAGGGTTGAGGAGGCATTGCTTCATAGACCTAGAATTTCATCTTATATGGCTGGATTTGAAAGGACTTGCCAAAAAGATACAATTGTAGTGAAACCTGATCATTTTCAGCAGAAATGGAAATCCCGTAATAAAAGTTTCTGATTTTTAGTTTAGAAATATACTTTGTTTTATAATCCTGGTCATTGTGGTCCTTTTAAATAGGCTTTTGGGGAAATAATTCCTTGGTTATTTTCAAAGAAGTTCGAGATTATATCTTTGGTCAAAAACGGATTAAAGAAGAACAAAGCTGAACTATTTGAATATTATCCACATACACACCATTTACTTTTTTTATTTGTTACAAAGAAAGAAGTAAGGACACTTTATATGGTTTAGGGAATTACAATAACATGCAAAATTACCATGGGATTAATAGATTTACTACATAACGAGTATGCATCACAGAGAACATGATTAGTCAATAGAATGTGATTAAATTTCACATAACTAAGAAAAAGAGTCACATACAGGATTAGATAAGCTTTGAGATCAAGAAAACAAGTTCTTGTTCTTTTAATCCAGCAAGTATCTCAGAGTTAAAGTGACAATGGAGTATTGAGGAAAACACACAGGGCCAAATTCATCCCAGGTGTGACTCTGCAGAAATCAGCATAATCCTTCCTGGAATTATTTTAATCTAAAATATTTTGTAAAGGATAAGAAGATGATGAAAAATATCAACAATACATGTAATTGTAAAGAGATATTTTATAAAGGAAATCTCTTTGGGTCCATCACCTACATTCAGATATTACTCATTTTTCTTTTTTGCTGCACAGAGCTCATGACAGAAAAAATGTCAAAATTAAAAAAAAAATCCTTTGCCAAATGAGATCAGAAAAGAGAATTAGTGTAGTAACACGATAAACTTAGCCTGGTATGCTATATAAATTGGGCTATTAATATAAATGGTACTTCATTAATTACTCCATTTTCATCATGACATCTCTATTTGTCTGGGCAGAGTAAGGCTGGATTTTTCATGATAGTCAGTAGACTTCACCTCATATAATGACTTGTCTGAGTACAATATAGTAGAATATAAATTAAATTGTCTTTTAAATTCTGGATTATCCATCTAAGACCAATGTTAATTACCAAATCCTGAACATACCTGTGGACCTGTGGGTAAAAAAGCATAATGTGGCCATATGTAATAGAAAACAAATAGATGATTACTGTATAAATGGTGTACATTTGGGCAGATTACACTATAATTCTGATCCCTCAGATTCTATAATTGGAAAAGGTTGTGGGAGTAAAATATATATTTTGACAACTAGACTCTTTTTGCACAATATTGTTAATAAAATCATTATCTTTTGCCTGTTCGAGAGAAGACATCAGCACTATGATTATGACAAAAGTGTAATGGATATCTTCTTTTCTTCAGCCTTCCAATAATATTACTATTTTAGAACATTCTTGGAAATTTCACCTGTAAGAATTTTAATAACAGCATTGAGCAAAACTGAGCACTTCTCACAAGTAAGATCATCAGAAAGAATATTTTTTTCCATTTAAAACATCACTCCTCTGTACAGGGTTCTTTCTTGGATAATAAAAGCAATGTTATGGGTATCATTACCATATTTGATACGGCATCAATAAGTGAACCTATCCATTTAGAGGTATGTACCTTTCCCCAAGGCAACCAGCATTGGAGAATGCCATAGTGAGAATATTCAACTTCTCTGCCTTTTAGTAGGAAAATGTTGCCCTCTATATGCTCAGGTTTTGAAGGTTTTTCTGGACTCTATTTCCTTCCTTCAGATTTAGTCTTAAGTCCTGATTACCTGATTATTCATACTTTGCTCCTATGCTTCCAAACTCACAAAAAATTAGCATCTGTGACCATAATTTCATCACCCTTTATATGCCAAGGCTCTGAGATATGATTAAACCCTTGATACATTATTTAATTAAAAGAATGAAAAATAGAAATAAGTAAGAACATTGACACAAGTCAAACAATATTACTTGCCCTGCCAGATTCTTGTCTAACAGGTTTTTACTAAAGATTTACGATTGGAACACTGTTGGCTACACACCTTTCCTTTGTGAAATAGATGAAACCTTGGGGATTTACAGGCATTTTTGTAGGTACCTACAATTTGTCTGAATAATTACTAAGATCCTACAAATCAGAGTGAACCAAGTATAGTACTTCTCTAAATCACACTCTGTCATTATTGTCCTTGATTTACCTTTTCTATTCCATTCCTTACCGTGGTAGATGTAGGCAATGTAAAATGGACTGTGTAGTCTTTTTTTTTCAGAAATAATAAGTAACATGAAGCAGACTATTATATTTTCTACGTATTTGGGTTTTTTTCTTTTTTTTTTTTTTTGTTGGTTTTGGTTGTTTATTTGTATTTTCTTTTAAAAGAAGAAAATTGTAGTCCCGAATTCAGATTTCAATTCACATATCTTTGTTAATGAACTGAAATATAGCAGATTTTTCCTGTTTATAGTTTCCTCAGGAATTTTTTTACAATAAACTGTTCAAGAGGAAACATAAGACAAAGCGGGTATTTTCCATGAGGAAAATGAGTTCGCTGGGAAGATGATAAGTGTATGTTCTGGGACCTTGTACATCATCCCCTCTCTTACATTCTTCCCTAGGCACTAAACAGGCATTCAACAAGTAACCAACATATCTCATTGACAAGACACTGGGCAAGATGAATTTTTGGCCTGACCTAAACTGACTCCTTCTATTTTCCTTACATTTTGGGATGTCATAAATTTTAAATATGGCCGCTATAACAATTTTTGGCCACCATAACAATTTTCCTTTTTTTTATGGCTGGGTTGACAAAGTAGTAGATTGTAATACAGCGCAGGAAAATGGTGGTTACCTTTCCAGTATGGAAGGATAGCATATGGATGAATTACCACGGAGCAGCTTGTTCAATTGTGAAACAAAGGCTTTAATTTCTTAAAAATGATATAATTTTGGTAATTTTAAGAAGTTTTTCAACACTTTTAAGAATCTTACCACTGAATTTTGCTATATGCCTTCTGCCTTGTCCTGACAGGACCTATCAGTGTGTCAGCAGTATTGAAGTACTGCTATTGTCTTGGAAGGCCAATGTACCATACTGTACAAATAAATGGATGAACACAGCCTCTCCCTGCTTCCTAAGGCAAGAACAAATTTCTGATTTATTTTTCTTTTCTCCAGAATAATTAAGAAAGCGCTTCACTTATGCTTCATAAATTACCTATTGCATGTATTTATGTCATTTACAGTTTGTGATGTTTGCTGCAGCACTCACATCACATTCTTACATTGCTTTGGATGGAGGGAGTATAGCTGGCCTGAAGTAGTTCTTGGGAAATGTAAGCATCATAGCTGAAATTGTCCCTTCTGTGTTAGGCTTAGTTAGAAAACGTCACCCTTTTTTGCCATCTCTGTAATCACTTGAGATTGGTGAAGTCTTTGAAATATTTTGGTGGATTCATACCTTAAATGGTCTGAATTGTTTCCTGGAAGTGTCAGTTTCTTCACTGACTGATGAGGAGGGTAGAGTAAGTACACTCTGCATCTACTGCACACAAAAATTTTGGTTTTCTAGGTGGATATTAGGAAGATGTTTGCACCTCAAATCTAGAGGGAAATGTCTACTGCATTCTAGTTAATTGATTATTCCTATGTAATTACTCGTTAACGAATAAGCATTAAAAAACTTCCACAACATTGGTCAAGACCAGGTTGGATGGGGCTCTGAACAACCTGGTCTAGTAGAAGGTGCCCCTGGCCATGCCAGGTAGCTTGGAACTAGATGATCTTTAAGGTTCCTTCTATCTGAAATCATTCTATGGTTCTATGACAGAAATAATGCTCCTTCTTTGAATCAGTTCAAAAGACTTGTACAAGAATAGATTTCTCCTTGTCTGGGTGAACTTCAATTCTTGAAGTCTTCATTTAAATCTATTCTATTTGAGCCCTATAATCAATACAAAAGATGTACATTACTCCTAAATCAGCTGTATTTTCCTGAAAAGTAGGATATTCTGGGGCAGCTATGGCAAGCATAAAAGCATATTTGAAATAGGAAAAAAAGGAGGAACATTTATTTCTCGCCACACTCATGCTAAATTATTGTTCGGAATACCTTGTTGAAATATAGCTTTGATTACATGTATATGTGTATCTTCTGGTTACACTTGTTATTTTTCTAATGTGAAGAAAATATACCTCTGTCCCTATATATAATTTTTTCAAATTTCATAAGCACTAGGATTTTTAAATCTGAAATTTGATGGATTTGTACTAACAAACAAATACTCCTTCTTCACAGAGTTCCAATTTAGACAGAAGATGGCAGCTCTCCCTTTTCAGTCTTTTTACCCTGGGTATTTTCTCCAGAAACAAATCAGACTTCCTGGCTGTGTTTCTTGTTTACAAATTGCTGTATACATTGACATTTCAGAATTTCTGTGTACTTCTGACTACCACACATCACACCATAAAATTAAAGGCATTTATGTTCCACAGAATCCTGGGTGAGATCTAAATTGTTGTGCACTCTACTGGATGTTTTACAGTATTTCAAAATATGCATCCTCTGAAAATTATCTTTCTGATTCCCTCACTGCTTTGCTACCTGTACTTCTGGTAATAATGATGGACTTTCTTGACTTTAGAGCAGCAATCCTGATTAAAATATTATTTAACCATTTTAGTTTGCATTTTTATGTTCTGTAACTAAAAGTACAGGGTGATCTAATATGCTTTGAAGGTGAACTCTATATTCTATAGATTAGATATCTTTTGGGAGATACCTTCTAAAATCCTGTTTAACAATGTTAAAAAAATTAAATAACCAACAATGAAGAATTTAAAAACAGATAAGGAAATATAAAATGACTTTGAAGCCAGAAGTACTGAGTGTATAAGACAGATGAAGTCTTTGAAGATAAGCTGAAAGAAAATATGATTAACACTGATGAAGCAGAATAGTGCCAAGTATATGTCATTTCTGAGCCAAATACATTATACAAGGTGGAAATTGAACTTTCAAGAGTCATGCTAGCATTTTACTCTTATGCTTTATCAAGGTAAGTGAGAAAATAAAAAAAAAAACCCAAAAACTGAGTATTGGTATGTCTATTTTAAATTGGTAAGTCTATTTTAAATATGGTCGTGTCAACACTGATGAATGACATCGTCAGGTAAGGTGATTACAGGAATACATAATGACTCATTTCTAAAGACTGGCAAATACTAATGTGAGACATCTTTTGTGGTTTCAAGCCTCAAATATTTTAAAGTATATTTTTAACCTCCATTTTTTTTGGTAACTTTTATAGAGATCTGCACTTTACATTTGTAGAGATATTTTATGTTCTTGCACAATGCAAATCCTTTTCAATATACATTGCTAACTGAAGAATTCTCCACGGAGCCGTCCTTGATCTCACTTCAAAATGATAAATCTGTTTTCTTGTCATTGTTCTTTGTTTCAAGAGTAACAAATTTTCCTTCAGTCCATATGGTATAACCTCTTCACAGAATCTTTACAGCTATTTCTGCTCAAGAATATTGTTCTTGCTTGGGATATAAGCAATCGTAAAATAAAGATTTGACTCTTTCTGTTTATGTTCTGTCCAGCACATGATAAAAAAGGATCAGTGGTCTTATGCTGTAAATAGCAAAAATCAACAATGTAAATTGTGTAGATAAATTGTCAGTAAAGAAGTAATATTATCAATCAGGTGGAATTCTCACTGACCTTTGAAACTTTATACAAAGGTAGCTGATCAGATCAACTTAGATTATTAAGTTTCTAAGCCACTTTTAGATATCTAACTTACGTGACATACAGTGTAGAACAGACAGAATATGGAAGAAGAAATATCTCCTAAGAATCTGGAATTTCTTCTTTCCATTTCCTTTCCAGAATAATCTAAATTTGATGGTCATCCAAAAATATTGCAGGATCTATTTGTCTTATTTTTTCTTAGGAAAAGGATGAAATTTTGTCCATTGCTAAGATGGGTAAAAAGTGGAAATCTTCTTTGAAAAAAATTTTTTTTTTCTATTTGGTAAGATGAGGAAAACTGTTGTGTGCATTTGAGCATTGCTATTAGTAAGCAGAGTTATTGTATTCTGAACAGTAACGGTGTGTACTGTTACTAAAAAGAGCATAGTTATTGTCAAACACCCAAAAATATGTATGGGTGCTCTTTAGTGTTAACTGTGAAGAAAAATAAAATTAAAATATTTCAACTTTATAAATACATATATACATATGGCTCTTAGTATTTCACTTGCTTGTTTTTGTTTTGGTTGTATTTAATGTGATTACATTATAACTATTTCCAAAAAACAGAATAACTATGGTCCTCATATATACATGATCTATAAATCAGAGATTTATTTGAGATATTTTGTTTATTAATTTAAAGGATGAGAATTTTGCTCAGGAGAAGAGAAAGATTTTTTTCCCTTAGAAGAGCATGTAGGGAAAAAAAACCCTATAGACGGCATCTCCCCTGTTCTGTTGCCTTATCCCCCATGTGCTACTCTGCCCAAAAAGGCAAAAAGAAAATAATTTCCTGAAGATAATCAAATATAAAGACTCCTTTGCTGCCTCTGGAAGTTTGTTCCACTGCCAAATATCTTCAGCAGAGACTGCTTTGTTGCCTAAATTCTGTCATTGATATTTTCTGGAGAGATTTGATTGCTTGATAGTTTATTTTTTCCTCTACAAAATCTAAACTTACACTGGGGCAGAGACTGAAACCTAAGTGCCTCATTACCTAATAGCTTACCAACTATCTTACTAACTAGGTTGCAAGGACCACATCTATCATCCTTGAGAACTGAAAATATTTATATTTTCCTCTTATTCTTTAATTAGAAAATATTTAAAGAATGTGAGCAATAAATATTAACAAACATCCCTACTTTCCTCAAATATAAACACCCTAAAGTATTTAAATATTCCTTGTTGAATGCCTTATGTTTTGGCCTGTAAGATATTTAAAGCAAGGTTGTTTTCAGCTCAGTGCTTGGAGTTCTTGTTCCTCACTTAAAATCACTCAGTGCTCTTTGAAAGCAAAGTGAGAGAACCAGTCTTTATGCAAGTAGCTAAGATGTTCATAGACATTCTTGCCCCTTCTCTCTTGACTTTGCTTATTAGAATTGAACTGTGTCAAGAAGACATTCTGAAAGCTTGTTTCAACCTTTCCAAATATTCCATAGCTTGCTGGTTCTGACTGATCTTAGCGGTGACTGTCAGGTCTTCAAAGGCTTCTTTAAGAAGAGTGGAAACTGAATCTTGGTCACCTATCACTTACAAAGTCTGTAGTAACAAAGATAAGGAACCATAGACAGCTTAGTGAAAGTTTTTTGCTCAATTTCTCATTTATAGAATGTACTCCATTCTCTATTTGAAATGATGAATGAACTTGTGTAAAAATATTATCTCATCACATAATTATGAACTGCACCAAAAAGTACAGTGTGAAGATAGATGAATGAAGATTCCAGCACTTCTTAACTTCTGAATGCCTGATTCTGCTGCCTGACCAGTGTGTTTCTTAGCTATTTTTTAGCTTGCAACATTGCAAATACAAGGATAGGTGGGGATAATTGATTGCTGGGCTGTATCCTGCTTCTCCGGGTACAGTATTAGATACACTGCATGTTAGGGAGTTACAGCATGTCAAAAATTCCCCAGGTTTTAAGTCATATCTCTGAACTAAAATCCAGAGAGTTTTCATTTGTGATAACAAATATCAGACTCTGATAGGAAAAATTCCCAAGCATTACCTACTATTGATCACTGTTGTGGTATTTTAAATCCCTAACAAACCAAAGTTAATAAGGAACACTTATTTTTCTGGTTTCTTGTGGAAAAGACTCTCTTGCTGCATCTTTTTATAGATATATATCAGTAGGCCAGTGTGGTTTCCAAAGAGATTCTGGGGGTATATCTCTGTATATTCACTGAATTGTGAATTATTAACCATAAAGAAATTTACCCCCCACATTTACTAAGGCAGTGTTATTAGGAATATGCCATAGTCCCTGAAAAATCAAACATTACTTAATGTAATAATTGGCTCAGTAACTGACGTTGTTAAGATGAACACTTAATAGCTCATAACAAATCAAGTTAAAACCAATAATTTTTTTTGTTGCAAGATGCAAAGCATCACCAGCTTTTGAAAATCTCAAATAAATCTTCAGGATCAGGAGTCTTGAAAGCACTTTCTGATAGAAGTGGTTTTTTTATTTCATTACTACTTTTTTCCTTACTTTATTTCATTTTATTTTAGATTTTAACTAATAAACCTTTGATAAGAGGTAAAGGCAAAACTGCCACTACAGCTGCCACTGCAGCTTAATGAGTATGAATTCAGAAAGAATTTTAGAAATCAGATTGATAGTGTGGAAAGAAGACAAGAACAGTCATAAGGACTTGAGACTTATGTTTACAGGCCTGTGATGCTCCATCACTATAAAAAATGCTGATTATCCTTTTTATTTTATTCATAAAACAACAGTGATATAATAAATTATTATGTTTAACAAGTATTTAATTAACTTCTCTAAAAAGCTACAAGTCACATTTTGTTAAAAGTTCTTTCATATTCTTAAATGCAATTATCTAAAAACTATCAATCATTTTTATTAGTTAATACTTGAAACTGCATGCATATCCAATATCATTATTAACGCCAATCCATTTACTGGTTCATTTGAGTCTGGCTATGCACAATTATGTGTGACATTTTGAAAGGAAGCACAATTTTCATAATGATACAATCATTATATTTTTTCTGAAGATCAACAAAAGATTTATTCATTTTAATTCTATTGCTTGTTGTCTGCTATATAACTTATAAGAATAAGAGAATCCAGAGAGTAATAGAAAATATAGCTGTTGCTGTCTAAGTAATTGCCACTCATAAATTGTTTTTCCTTTTTTATACTTTTGCTACAGTACAAAACTAGGACAAAATAAAACCACCTAAGGGAAGATAGGAAAGAGAACTACTTCTCAGAGGTGAGAAAGTTGATTTCATGAAGCCTAGAGCAAATAGACTGGGTTTTGCAAAGTATCTGTTGATCAAAGAACAACGTTCTTTGTTCCTTTTACAAAAAATCATTTTGTAGAACAGAAGTTCATTAAAGAAATAGTTTCACAAGTATTTGGAACTTGGAAAAGGGTTTGATGACTTGATTGCTTACCCAGAACTTTGAGCAGAAGAAATTCTTTCTCTATTTAGCCTTAGATTCAGTTTTGATGTTGAAAGGTCACTTAGGCCAGATTTAAAAACCCATTGTAATTAGATTCCTAGTGTGCTGTAGAAGTCCTCATATGGTTTAGATCCATTAGGACGTATGGACATAAAAATAGTCGGTATAAATGAGTGGATAGTCCAAATTTATTTTCTGTCTAGTGCTGGTGAAATATATGGGTCCTAAGGTGCTGAAGATCTTGTTAGATACGTCTGACACAATTTATAATCCAAAATGCAGAGAAACAGACATTATAGTCTCTATTCCACTTCAGTAATTATTTATGATGTGGTGAAAAATAATCTAGCTTATTCTGTTCTCTATTTGTCACTTCATCACTGCTCAATATATTGGACATCTTTACTTCTCCTTATTAATGTGAGTTAACAGGACTGGAAAGGAACAAGAACTGGTCAAAGGATTAAGCTGACATATGAGCATGAGGGATAGACTGCTAGGAAGAAACTTATGAGTTAGAACTTTTATTAATACTACACTTTCCTCATGGTCAATAAAAAGCAAAATGGTTTATTTTGATTTGATTTTGAAAATAGATCACATATATTTTGAAGGTTGCTTCTAATGTTTTTCATAAAATCATGGAACAGTTTGGGTTGAAGGCACCTTAAAGATCACGTAATACAAACCCCTCTGGCATGGGAAGGGAAGCAACTCACTAGATGAGGGCCTAATCCAGGGCCTGATCCAACCTGGCCTTGAACACTCCCACACATGTGGCATTCGCAGCTCCTCTGGGCAGCCTGTTCTAGTGCCTCAATACCCTCACAGTAATGAATTTCTCTCTACCACCAAATCTAAATTTCTCCTCTTTTAGTTTAAAACCAATACTTTGTACTAACACTATCTGCCTACTCTTCATCATTTTTATAAACTCCCTTTTAGTGCTGAAAGGCTGCAATGAGGTGTCCCCAAAGCCTTCTCTTCTCCAGGCTAGAACAACCCCAACTGACTCAGCCTGACTTCATAGGAGATATGCTCCAGCTATCTGATCATCTTTGTGGCTCTCCTCTGGACTCAAGCCAACAGGTCCTTGTCTTTCTTGTGGTGATGACCCCAGAGCTGGATGCAGCACTCCAGGTGAGGTATAGCGGGGGCAGAACTACTCATCGCGACCTACTGGCCATGCTTCCTTGATGTAGCCCAGATGGTGGCTGAAAAGGCCAACATTCTGGGCTGTGAGTGCATATTGTCAGCTCATGTCCAGCTTTTCATCCTCTAGAACCTCCAAGTCCTTCTCTGCAGGACTGGTTTCAGTGAATTCTTTCCTCTCCCATACTCATGCCCTGACCCAGGTGCAGAACTTTGCACTTGGCCTTCCTTTTCTGACCAATGTACTTGCAGAATCCTTTCTTCTTATTCTTTTTTATCTTTTATTTATTTTTGGTTGTTTTTTATTTTTGGTTGAGTTAAAGATTTTGGCTAGTAGTTCAGACACTGATGCCAAACAGTTCCCTTCAGGGAAATGAGATCATTACTACCTTTGGGATCTGAAAGTCTTCATTGCATACAAGTCTATTTGCTTCAGGGGGTCATCTATAAGGATTTGAGTGGGATGGTGCCTTTACAGCACTTCTTTATATGTTATGCCTAAGACCAACCATGCTTTTCTTATATGGCTTTCTCTTTGCAGAAATAAATAAAATTTAAATATAACCTTGATATGATTATCAAGATTTGGGGAATAAATAACCTCCCTATGAATTTCAGTGCTTTCAATCTCCCATCTGTATTAAACTTCCTTTCTTTATAAAATATTTGATTTTTTCCCAAAAGCATTTCCTCTCCTTGTATCAAATTTAGTTGCTATTTGTTTATTTCAAATTACCGTCATACCACAATTTTCTGCTTTTCAAAATAACTGTTGTCTGTGTTCAACTACATAATCCACAGGCAATAGTAATTGAGAAAAAAGACATTTTGAGTAGGTTCTTTGGTTATTTTTCATTTCAGATTTTGGCAAGACTTTTTTTGTCTTTTCTTTTTTTTTTTTTTGCTTGTTTTTGAATTTTTTAGTATAATTTCCTGTTAAGGATTTTTAAAAGTAATACAAATATCCAGTAAATGTATTATGAAGAGAAATACTGGAGTGCAGTGAGCTCCACAACGTCAGATCAGAGACTTCGACAGATGACTTCTATTTTATATTGCTAACTGCAGGTACAGTAATAAATCTGACCATGCCTGTGAACAGTAATTATGCTTTTTCATAAATTGTTTTATTATTTAGTTATAAATTAGTATAACACTGTGTGCATATTTAGCTAGAAGGCTGCAGAAATTAACTAAGTCATTCTATTTTTCCACACCTGTAAAAAGGACAAATAAGTACTGTTTCAGGTCTAAGGCAGAGAAAAGTTAGAGAGAGCTCCTGGGGACATCTGTTTTTTACTTCTGTAGTAAATCCCTGTGAAACAGAAATGCAGAGGGTTCAGCACCTCCGTTTGACCACAGCTAGAGGTTTTTCCATGTCTTATCTCTCTTCTCCCACAAGTCATGCATTAGCCTTTGGAATAAAGGTTTGTTCTGGCTCATTTTGAGGGCAAATAAGTGTTGTACCCGACATGTCCATAAGAACTGCACTGCTACTGTTTTGCCTTGGGGCTCTGTGCTTGCCTTCCTCTTGTGTTCTAATGTTTCATTTTGAATTTAATGGTGCTATGTGCAACAGATGGACAGCTCTGCAGATGGGAGCTCCCTTTTTAAATTATAGAAGTAGCACAGGTAGAGAATGAGCAATAGCCAACAACCTTCCCCCATGTAGCCTTTCCCACATGCTAGTACAAAGGGACATTTTAGCAAGGTAATAGTTCTGTGTTCATACTCCTTCTATCCTTGGCTTTTGTGGTAAATGAGCCAAAATGACAAGAAATTAGCTTGTTTGGGGAATGTCCTGCTGGGACTGGTTTGAAAACTGCAGCCAGAGCAAAGAACTTGAAGTAACTCTAATAGTTCCCCCATCTATTCTTCCCGGAATTAATTCTTTTTCTTTTTCCTTTTCCTATATTTTTATCCAAAATCTGATATCCTATGTGTATTTGACATCCACTTAAGATCTTATTCTTAGTAGTATGGTGGGATGACTGCTTAAATCTATCATCATCTGATAAATTTCTGAACTGCTAACTGCTCTGTTCTGCATCACGTTCAAATTTAAACGCTGAAAATATTATGTAACAATGTCACTGACAGCTTATTAGAGGCTAATGAGTCTTTTATCCAAACTATCTTGAATTTTCTGGCCTTGCAATGAAATATTCCCAAACACCTCAGATATCCAACCCCAATTTACCAAGATATTAACTAAATATCTCCCTTAATTTTAACTGAACAATTATTGCCTGCAAGGGATCCTGACCAGGTTACCCTCTGACTTAATGAGGAAATTATTCTAAAGCTGTTAACAACCAAACAGGGCTCCCCTAGGGAGAAGACAGGAATTTTTTCCTTAAGAAGAGATCGAGCAACCAGATGGACACCTTCAAGGCATACACAGCTTCAAGGGGGATGCTTCAAGCGCCTCAGCTTGCCAGCAGCAATGGTGCTTGTTTACCATGAAAGGACCTTCTATGTTAGCTTGTTCCAATTTTTAATTTGGGAGTCATCAAATAGCAGGATAAAAACATTCTAATTGAGGTGAATTGTGTTAAAATCTTTAGAGCACATACACATGAACATTTGACCAAAAAGAAATCAGTGAGAAAAGTCAAAACAAATTCAGGGGTTTGGGTCTCCTTTTGCCTTAAAAAAAAACCAAACCAAACAACAAACAACCATGTTCTAGTAGCAATTGTGTATACAAGATACATTTTTCCACTGCTTTTGTTTCATTAAACTGATGGATTGACTCCAAAATATGTATTTTTAATGTTGGAATTTCCTAATATTAGAGATATCTGTGACTAATGAAGACATTAGATTTCTAATCAGAATGCAAATAGGAAAAGATAACACTCCTCTTACAAAATTTTATTTTTTAATATTTGACTGTCAGCACTATCTAAGAATTATTCAGCTTTGATATTGCTGCATCAGTCATGTAAAATTCTGTCCTATTTTAGAGCCAGTACCCAGGAAACTAATATTCACTCTGCTTTAATATGCTGATATTTTAATTATAAGTCTCAGAGCATCAACTATTTTTCTGTGTGTATGTGCTTTAGGACAGTGCTGCATAACCTGCATTTTAACTCCTTACAGACAGTAATTGAATCTCTTCCCTGAAAAGCCTGTTCCAATAATAACCCTTTTGGGGATAACCCTTTCAGGGAAGAATTTTTTTTCTCATATCCTATCTAATAATCCCATGGCACAACTTGAGGGCATTTCTTTTTGTCCTATCACTTTTTGCCTCAGAGAGGGGACCACATATGTCCTCCTTTTATGTTGCAGAGAGCAGTGAGGTCTCCCCTCAGCCTTTTATTCTGCAAGCTAAATGACCTCAGGTCCCTCAGCCATTCCTCATAAAAATTGTGCTCTAAATCCTTCACTAGTTTCATAGCTTTTCTTTGGATGCAGCCGAAACTTTGACCATTTCTCTTCAGGGATTTCATGGTTTTCCTGTAGGGTACCACTACAAGAATAAGGCTTAAGAATATCACCTGAAAATGCCATGTAAAGTTTATATGGATCTAAGAAGTTCATTATGTAAAGCATTTAAGGTGAGGCAATGTCCATAAGCAGTCCTAAACAAGGTGACACCGTCAGCATCAGATCTGGTTCTCAGGATAAAACAAGGTATCACACAGCTGAGTTATACTCACAGCAACCTTAGATGAAATTTCTATAAACACCAGTCCTGAGAAGATCTACTAACTGCTGCTACTCTTCTATCATTTCTGAAGGGAAATGATTTTTAGGAAGTCCTGACTTCATCCTCACTGCTTGGAAAGTCTTAACAAGTTCTAAATCCTGTTAGCATTTCATAATAACCCTCCTTATTAGTTCTAAGACTGGACTGAAAAATTTGATATGCTGGAAGCCAGATGCTTACAAAACTATGCTACAATAGTTAGAAAATTCTGGTAAAGGAAATAACTTTATTGTTTATGAATTGCTTGTATTTTTTTTTTCTTTTACCTAGTGCACCTTAGTTTTAATTCATCAAGGTCAAGCCAATGGTGGGAAAAACGTTATTGACTAGTGTGACCTCCATAGTAAAGGCCATAGAATTTCAACATTAAAGTTTTTAACACAAATCCAGAGGAACTGGTTTCCTCATTCTTTAAGCCTTTACATGAACAAAGATTGTTACAATGTAAAAGAAGATCTGTGCAGTTAAACCTTTTGCATTTTAATTATTTAACCTTTTGTAGTTATAATGTTCACGATGTTCATCAACCTGATATTTTTCTGAATTGACAATGAAATGCGTATTTCCTTTTGAGGTAAGATTTTTTTTACAAAATAATGCCTTTCTTTTTGCTTATCACACTACAGACCATAATATTTTAATTTGATTTTCTTCTCTTGGACTGGTTTAGATTTTCCTTCTGAAAAGTCAGTTTGTTGCTTTAAAGAATTACTGTTTCAACTAATCTCTACTAATTTTTCAATTGTGGAGTTCCTGTTCTTCCACCTGACTCACCATCTCCTCAGGATTCTCTTTTGCTTTATATTTGCTTGTTCTGCTTCCATTCACTGTCATGGCCTGGTGTGCCATATGGGTGCTGATAGCTCACTGGAACATTTGTTCCAGTCTGCGCAGTCCTGGGAGGCTGCTTGATGACTTGTTTAATTTTTAGTGCTATTCAAGCACGAATGTCAACAAAATTTCTTGAACTTAGGAAAGATAAAACCGACTTGCTATTGATTGGTTCTTCAACACAGATATCTCAGGTATAATCCATGCTCATATCAGCGAGTGGCAGCTCTTTTAACTTCCTCAGATAATGACTATGACCTTGGTGATATTGAACTTCTATTAGAAGTCTTGATTGTACAATTTTAAGCATGTTTTTACTGTCCCAGCTGTTAAAAAAAATCAGGATTAAATTAAAGCTGGGTTGTTTTTGGTTTTTTTTCTGATCAGGTCTAAAGCAAGAAATTAGAAATTTAAAATTATAATCTGATAAATTTCTTCCGTGTTCCTTTCCTGTTTGATATGAATGTTATCTAAGTGCACCTGTCTAGCAGTCCACCCGCCCAATTTAGAGAGAAGGATGTTATGAGGAATCCATGTTATGAGGGATCCAAAGCCTTTACAGAAGGCCAGATAAATGACAATTGTAGGCCTTTCCTTGTCCACTGAGGCAGTCACACGTTGTAGAAGGTCACTGGGTTGGTCAGGAATGGCTTGCCCTTGGTGAAGCTGTGCTGGTTATCTTTAATCACCTCCTTCTCCTCCATGTGCCTTAGCAAAGCTTCTAGGAGGATCTGTTCCATGATCTTCCCTCTTCACAGAGGTGAAGCTGACAGGTTGATAGCACCTGGGGTCCTCATTTCTAACTCTTTTAAAGATGGTACAATGTTTTCCTTTTATAAGTGAACAGGAACATCTCCTGTCTGCCATGACTTCTCAAATATCATGGGGAGTGACTTGGTAACTACATCAAACAACTTCCTCAGGACTTGGGGATGTATCTCATCTAGTCCCATCCAGAGGGTCAATGGCTTAGAGTCCCAGTAGACATCAGTGACTGCTGTACCTCAGGGGACCAGTGTTATTTAACATCTTCATTAATGACATAGATAAAGAGATGGAGTACACGCTCAACAAATTTGTAGATGACACCAAGGGTAGTGCTGTTGACACACCTGAAGGACAGGATACCATCCAGAGAGACCTGGACAGGTACAAGAAGTGGATGCATGAGAATTTCATTAAGTGTGATAAGACCAAGTGCCAGGTTCTGCACCTGGGTTGGGTGTCGATAAGAGCTGGGGGATGAATAGAACAAGAGCAGCCCTGCTGAGAAGGACCTGGGGGTGCTGCTGGATGAGAGGCTGGCTGGACATGACCCAGCCATGGGCACTCACAGCCCAGAGAGCCAGACGTGTCCTGGAGCAAAAGAAGCGTGGACAGCAGGGCCAGGGAGGGATTGTGCTCCTCTGCTCCCCTCTGGTGACACTCCCCTCACAACCATCCAGCTCTGGGGTCTGCAGAAAAGGAAGGACATGGAACTGCTGGAGTGAGTCCAGATGATGGACACCAAGATGATCAGAGGGATGGAAACACTCTCCTGTAAGGAAAGGCTGAGACAAATGGGATTGTTCAACCTGGGAAAGAGAAGGTTTCAGGGTGATCTAACTGCGGCCTTGCAGTACTTGAAGGGAGCCTACGAGAAAGATGGAGAGAGATTACTTACAACAGCATGTAGTGAAAGGACAACGGGGAATAGCTTCACATGGAAAAAAGGATAGATTAGATTAGGCATTAGGAAGAAATTATTTACTGTAAGGGTGGTGAAGCACTGTAACAAGTTGCACTGAAAAGCTGTGGATGTCCAATGCCTGGAGGCCAGATTGGATGGTCTAGTGAAAAGTGTTCCCGCCCTTGGCAGGGGGGATTGCAAATAGATGATCTTTAGGGCTGCTCCCAGACCAAGACATTCTATGATTCTATAGTTTTTGACTCTATGAAAATCACTATGCAGTTGTAAGGAAGACTTAACACTGTGTTTTATTTATCCTTTTAAATATTTACTGTGTTTGGTTTTATTTGTATTGTGTTTAGGATTTTCCCATGAAGGATACTTTATGAAAGTAAGTTGCATGTTTTGGTAGGCTGTGTGAAATATTTTCAGGAAGTACTATTTTATGTCATAAAAGGATATTTGGAAAGCCTGTGTGTTTTTGAGTTCTGAATAAAAATTGTGCAGATGTTGTACCAGGCTAACAAACAGCACAGATTTTCGACAGAGTGTGTAGTAATTGGAGAAGAACAAAACTGTTTAGAAAACTGCACAGTTTGAAAGATAAATATTAGAACTATTTACATTCTGAAAAAAATTTAGGGAAGTAGCTTGTATTGTAAAATAACAATTCGTTATGAAATGTAAAAGTGTTTAGTCTGGTATTCTCAGCATAGATAAATGTACTTTATTGGTTACATAACTTGCATGATTCTGACAAGGAAAGCTTAGAAAATCTCAGCTACTTTGATGGCAAGCAGCAATAAAATTCTGTTTATTAAAAAGTCAAAGAATTACAAACAGTAAAAGATAACTGAAAACCATAATAAAAAGAAGACTAGATTATTTGCATGCTTTATATACAATTTAAATACTGAGATATATTTTGGTTGATGTTTCAAGCCTTAGAACATAATATATATTCTGTCAATTGTTTTTATACACATTCTAAAATGTAATTGAAAACAAATTAAACTGCTTTCTTTGCCATAACAGTACATATATCAAGACAATGTACAATCATGTTATTTTGAATTTAGGGATTTTATATTTTTCTTTTTTTATTTGGATGCCCAGGGGGATGCAGAGTTATACAACATTGAGACATAATAGGCATAGACAAAAATGTTGGTATAATCATGACGTGCCTGTATAGACTTATCAATGTATTATATCACAACAGCTTTACTTACATACATTTTAGAATGAAGAATTATGTAATGAAACTTCACTTAATCTTTTCAATGTTTCTATCATGGTTAAACTCTTTGACTTGTTTTGTCAGAAAGGGAAGTTTGCTACTAAGGAGAGCAAAACACTAGTCTGAAGACATGATGCTTATTCAATACACATTTTACAAAGTTTCCAACTCAGACCAGCCTGATGCATGAATTTGAAGGCTCATTTGTACCTGGAGTCCATTGAAAGCCTCAGTTTATTTTCAGTGTAAAAGAAACTTGGTTTGTGTGTGCTGAGACTGCTGCATGCTGTGATGCAGTGTGATTAGTGAGAACAATTGGAGATTTGTTTGAACATTACTCTTGATTCAAACTGAAACATTAATACAGGAACATGAATGTTTACTGCAGGATTGACTATATATATTAATTCTAGCACTTAGCTTTCTGGAGAGTGGCAGATTTAAAACCCAGGAAAGACTTTTGCATAGTTTGCTTTTAAAATTGGTGGAAAAAAAAAGATATGCATCAAAAGGATGCAAAGCTAAAAGTCAGACTGATGAAATGGAAGGTGAACTGAGGCCATTTCATTTAATTGACTCTGCTCGCTGTGGGAAAGCAAACTACAGCCTTTTGCTCTAGAAATGTCCCTGTCTCTAATTTTATATTTGGGTTAAAATTAGGGCCTACCCTGTGGTTACAGAATTTGTATTGCATGTTGAGGTTTAATGCTGCTCAGTCTGTACTTTCTCCACGGTGGGATGGGGAGAGATTGGAAGGGCAACAATGGTAAAATTTGTGGGTTGAGAGAAAAACAGTTTATTAAGTAAAGCAAAAGCTGCCCACAGAAGCAAAGCAAAACAATGAGTTAATTTGCTTCCCAAGACAGACAGGTGTTCAGACATCTCCTGGAAAGCAGGGCTCCATCATCAAGCAGGGAGCCTAACAGTGACTTGGGAAGACAAATGTCATCACTCCAAAATCCTATTTTTTCTCATTCTTCCCCTGATTGTATTGATGAACATGTTGTTATATACTATTCAACACCCATTCTGACTTTTGGGATCAGTTGTCCCAGCTGCGGCCCCTCCTAGATCCTTGTGCACCTCCAGAATCCTTGATGGTGGGATGGAGTGAGAATCAGAAAAAGCCTTGATGCTGGGTAAGCCCTGCTCAACAACAGCTAAAGCATTCCTGTGTTATCAACACTGTTTTAGTCACAAATCTAAAACACAGCAGGATACAAACTTCTATGTTTTTCTGTCCTAGAAATAAACAGAAATGTGAGTTTTGAGTGAAGTCTCAGTCTCTGTCTCAGTCAAATCTCTCTGCCAGAAATCAATAATTGTCCCAGACATTTGTGAAATACAGAATTGATGGTCAGCTTGCTAAGTCATTTGGCCATATAGAAAATAGAAGGCTAGGAAGCCAGCCCTGCCCTCCCCTGGGTGAGGACAGACTGAGGTCCTAGATCCTGCTTCTGTCAGAGTGTATGCATTTTACATTAGATCATCAGGAGAGAAAAGCAGAGCGCTTCTGGAATAAGAGATCAGAAGCTCACTTTCTACCCTTTCTGCTCAGCCAGGTTTAAGTGCCTCTTGTCTGTTTCGTTCCTGGTCCTATGACTCTTGCATTCCTCACTGCCAATGGTTTCATTTCAAGAAGGCTGAAGAAGTCATTAAAATTGAAAAGCAGAAACTATGTCTGAAAGATGAAAGAAGGCAGTCTAGACTTTGGCAACATAAACTTAAGTACACAATAAAACAGGCCAAAAAAGATCTTGTGGAGCAATCTGCTAACAGCATAAAAATTAATAATATTTTTTTAATATGTCAGAAGCAGAAATCATAAAAAAAATCATATAACCAACATAATTTTGATGTGTAAAAGGAATATCAGAAGATTAAAAGGTCCTGCATAAAAGATAAAAGAATTTTCTGCATTGGTATTAACAGTGATGGCCAGTAAAGAAGCTTTTTCTTTATGGGTGTCAAGTCTAAGGAACTGACCCAAAGATGTTTTATAACAAATTAATGCCTATGTATTGTCAACATGAAATTATTTTAGCTTTAGAGCTTTAAAGAAAATCAAATATGAGATTGCTGATCTTGTTTGTAATTGATAACTTACTGCTTAAATTTGCTTTAGTATCAGATGAATGAATGAATGTAATAACTATTTTCAAAAGGACAACAAAAGCATCTGGAAAATTAAAGATTTTTATGTCTGACTGCTATTTCAAGCAAATGTTGAAGGAAATATGTTAAATAATATTCACAGACACATACTTTAAAGGATTAGACTATGAGTAAACATAGGACATTTGCATTAGTCTGTGTTTCACAAATGGAGTAGATGTATGGTTTCTCTTTAAATGTTAACAAACATGTATGTGTTATCTGATTTAAACCCCCTACATGTATTTCAAGAAGCTATCAATTAGATCATTCACCACTGGCTCATAAAGAAACAAAACCATCAATGAGTAAGATGCAATTTCATGACCAATAATAGATAAAAGAAATTAAGAGATATACTTAAGTGTTTACTTGCTAAAATAGGAAAGGTAATGTAGATATCCCGCAAGTTTTGGTTTTTGAAGTTGCTTAAATATTTTTATGGAACTCAGGATTGGGGGTGAATAACAAGATCCTAAAATTTGGTGATGTGGTATAGCTCTTTGGCTTCAAAAAAACCTGAAATTGATTGAATCTGCAGTAAGATTTCACAGTACAGAGTACCCAGTAAGAAGGTAGATGAAATTCAAGATTCAGAAATGCCAAATAATGCACATGAAGGGAAAAGCCAACTCTGAGTTTAGAAATAAGAGCAGATACTAAATCAGGTATAAAGTTCCAGAAATTAAGCTTTTTAAGCAGATTATTTTATGTATCTGATTGTCAAATGCATAACGAAAATAAAATTGGAAATTGCAAAAAGAAGGTAAACAGTAAAATAGAAAATCAAATTATAACACGGGTTAATTCAACAATACAGCTCTCTTTTGAATGGTCCCACAGTTTTGTTTTCTTCTTCCTACAAAAGATGTCAAAAATGGCAGCAAAGGATGGCCTTAAGTGTTCAGAGTACAAAATGGTTGACTGAATTTAGGAAAGATACAGATATACACGATCAGGAAAATCATAATTAGGTGAAAGGTTTACAGACAACTTAAATTCAAAACATAGGTTTCATTTTACTAGGATGTTTGGCTTTCCAGAATATGAGTTAGTAAAGAAAGCTGGGGAAAATTCTGCAGGAGCAATTAGATCTGCAAAGCAGATGCAACTTTTTGCTTAGGAACTTCCTAAATGTCAGGCAACTGACATTTTTGACAATTTATGGGAGAGAAGTATTGCCTAATTCTTGCCCCATTTCCCTGTAGTTTCCTATAGGCATCTTTCCTGGCCACAGGACAGATTAGATGGACCATTCTTATGACCTCAGGAAGACTGTTCTTTGATTCTTATGCAGCCCATTTATATAGTTACTATACTTACTTTTTCTTACTATACTTACTTTTTCTCCCATCTCCCTAACTTGAAAATCAATTTTGGTGGTGTAATTTTTTTTCTATATATTGTCTAATAGCTGGGTTATATTTGGCAACTGCCATGACTGAGGACACAAATGTATAGAAATTTTTGTGTTGATAATCAAGAACCAAATCCTACATTAGATGAAGAATTAGGGGAAATACCATAAATATCCATACTATAATTAAAATTCAAATGTCTTCAAGAGACCTGAAGAATTGGATTGTCTTTGAGACAATTATTTTTGCATATAAAACATGTAACCTATATGTGTTACTTATTACATCCCATATAGATATTTTTTTCTTCATATATTGAATACTGAACACAGTCTCTGAACTGGCAAGTGTCTAAAGTTACTATAATACAATAATTGCAGTGTTTTGAGTAAGGGTTTATATCTTAAGGTACTCATCAGTGTTTCAAAATCAAGAAGAATCTTCATTGCACTGCAGCTAACTGAGTGTTGAGCTATTTTCTATTTGGGGGCAGATACAGAAAGAAAAAAGGGTGTCTTAAATGGAATGTACATAAATCCAAAAGTCCACATTTGAAGTCCGTAAACCTGCTTCTCAGCCTTTGGCCTAGAACCACAAATACTTAATAGGTCTAGGACAGGTCTTGTAGTTAGCATGTCTGATTTACAAACTTTATTTACAAACTTTTATGTACCTCAGCTCTATATGTGGGTTTGACTTTGGAAACATTTTCTATAGGCTCTTGATTGAATTAATTGATTTTCCATCTTTAAAAAGTTCTAAAATATTTATTTTAATGTATATAAAGCAGATCTTTTAATTTCTATGAAGAAAAGCAGATTATTTCTTTAACATTTAAATAGCAAAGATGTTATTTGATATAAGAAGTGATTGAAAAAAAGAATTATCTCTGGCTCCACACTTGGATGCTGTGAGCAAAATTAAGAGATTCTCAAAGCTAGCACATGCTGGTAGATTTACAGCTCTGCTGTAATTGGCAAAACAGTTGACAAAACATATTTATATAAAACTCATGAAAAAAGACATTTTTTTCTTCACATACTCAGTCTTCACAGGATTTCTTTTCCTCTTTAATTTTCACTACAGCAAGGGATGGAAATTGACAAGTTTTACAAACACATTTTGACAAAGGAACAAAATTGTTTACCTCATTGATAAGAAGTGGAAATTACTCAGTTTTAGTGAGATCTTTTCATGACCCCTCTGTGAAATTCAGTACTATCCAATCAGCTAAATTAGTTATGTAGGAATATACAGTCTTTGTCCCAGAAATTTTTTAATCAATGCAATTATCACTGGAACCATGGAGGTACTGTAAATACATATTTTCAAAATATTTCCCAAACTCTTCCCTAGGGTTCATAAAAAGTTGTGGTTTTTCTGAAAACTCTTTACGAAAGGAAAGAAAAGTTAATTTTACATAGGTCTAGTTTATCTCTTATTTTCTTTTCTGCTGTGTTTTGCATGGTAGAAAAATCTCATCAGAAATGTCTTATTCTTCTGACCCCGCTCTCTTTGAAAACTATTTTGTCATCTTTCAGCTCCATAAAGGAAAAGATGAAAGCAAAAATATGGATGTGTTTCTAATGAGGATAATGAAAGTTGAAAGGAAAGTAGAAGCATTGGAGGAAGAGTGAAATGTGGATACTGATAGATGCTCAGCAGAGAGAGATGGAAATGATGAGTCTGTAATGTGACAATGACACTTTAGTGAAGAACAAAAATTGTGACAAACAATGCTGCAAGCAGACACTTGAGATTTCAGTGAGAATCTGAAGTCTATATGAAGGGATTAGATTGATTACAGGCAATAGTATATAAACATCTTGTAACTTTCTTTTTGACATAGTGTTTAATCTACTACTGAGAGCTGAATAAAAATATTTTGATACAAAAATATTTCTGACACCAGCCTCAAAATATAATACTAAAGGGCAGCAGAGATCAGCACAGAACTTTCCCAACAGTTTAAGTTGGTTACATTCTTACTGGAACTGGCCAAAAGTAAATTTTTTAAAATGGAGTTTTGTTTTTCTTAATATAGTATGGGTTATATAGATATTTTTTATTTCTGTTTTTTAAAATCACATTTGGTTATTTTGCTGTGTGTTTTCTCAAAGATATTTACCTGGTAAATGATGATGATGACACAAAGCTATTCCTGAAGCTAATTCCTCAGTTTCTCAACCAAGTTTGATAAAGAAGCTGACAGTTAATTGGCTGGAGATGATTTTGTATGATTTTGTATGATTGCTGCTTCCTGCATTGCTTTGCTTTGTTTTGTTTTCCCCTCCTCTCTTCATGTACTTAATCTTTAGAACTTCATCTCTATCTATACTTATATTTTATTTTAATCTGACATAAATCTTTTGATGTATGATCATACTGAATATTAAATATTTGGACTTTGTCATGAAATCATTTGAATATAATGGATTTTTTACTGTCCTGAGTGTAACATAAACTATTAATTATGTACTGTCTTTCTTATTTTATCAAGCTGTGGACACTGTAGATATAGTAAAATTATCTCTTGCTGTCTTACACTAGAAAATGTACAATGAACTAGATGGAAGAAAACACATTTTATAACCATGGTAACTGTTAGTAACATCTGTAGGTTCCTCTCTCTCTTATTTCTCTACAAGGATTGAAAAATGTCGTTAATTTTTGTTGACTTTTATTTTTCTACAAAAGGAGAAAAGAGAAAATCAATGATAGGCATAATTTTCAATCACATATGGGAAAGTATTTAGGAATCACTGGCACAATGAGTATGTCAGGCAATAAAAAATATTTCCTTCCAAATAAAATTGTCAGAGATAGAATTAGTCTTTCCATAAAATTGGTTTGTCTCTGTAGTATCTCTGCAAACATTTAAATGATACCTCTAATGATACTTTGTGAAAAATGTTGATGTATATAGTTATTTTCAAATGTTTTTTGAAGAGAATCTGATATTTTGTCAAACTGCATCCATCTGCCCAAAAATCTTAGAGGATTTATACAAGAAAAAAGTCATTATGAGACAATTCTGACAGATTATCCTGGAATTTAGCAAGAGTGTTTCTTGAGAAAGGGAAGATTCCTGATTTTTACTTCAAGACTGCTAAATGTATTTCAGTGATACTTTAGAATGACCAGTCATTAACATGGAATTCAGTAATCAACTTCCTTGTACTCCTGTACTTAGGGTTGTAATAGTCTCCTCCACTCAAATTCAAACACAGGCAGAGTCTCAGATCAAAGGCCATGAGTGTGCAAAAGACAAATCTTTCAGATAGCCTACATGTCTTTTGTAGGTTGCCTGGAGTTATAATCCTGTTGCAAATCTGTTGCTAGGGCATGTTCTCCTGACTTCCTGCCTGCAGTGGAGAACTCCAGGAGGAAGGAAGGCAAACTGCCCACACTGTGTCACTGCCCAGAAGTTAGAGGAGTGGTTCCACCCCTCCACTCCTTTTCTTGAAGTGAGAACTAATAGATGGATGGTTTATGTTAACTGATTACAGATTCTGGGTGCCTATCTGACCTTTCTTCTGGATGATTTAAATCTGTGTGCACAGCAGCTCCCCTGTGATCTTTTGTAGGGAGTCACAAAGGCTTCTCCTATTCTTCTTGGAAATGCTGCAGAAACACTTGCCTCCCAAAGGAATTTTCAAAAACAAACATACAGGGTATAAAGATGCAGTCAGTTGAGGAGATGGGTAGAAGAAACTAAATTTGTGTTTGGACTTCCAGAACAATACAGAAAATTTTAAAATTGTAGAATATCCCACTAAAAAGCTGTTTCAAAGCCTTTTAAATTAATGCTTTCATTCTGAAAGAGAAGTCATACCAGAGACAATATGTAGCTGCCTTCTTTGTCTGGGTTTGACTGTGCATCCAGATTGACAATTTTAGATTGAAACTAGCTTTCAATTTTTAAGAGAGTTTCAGTGTAATCTAAATTGCATTCTATAATGTGAGAAGGTTGTTTATTCTTAAAAGTGAGTCGGATTTCTATAGATACTGTGGTTTGTGAGAAAGTTCTTCAAATATTGAGTGTATCAAAGTGTAATTTAGTAAATTGATAAAACAATAGATTAAGTGTTACCATCTCTGGGCATTCAAAGATTAAAATGATTGCAAAATAGTATTAATTTGAAGATGATCTTTCTTTTCTGTTTTGCTTTTAAACTCAGAATCTATACACCTACTGTTTTTGCTTTACAAACCCAAACATAAAAAACTTTTCAAGACATTTGAGATTCTTTTATAAGCTATTATATGAGAAAAAGAAGTTTAAGCTTAAAAAACAACAACATATACTATTATGAGAGCTAGAAAAAAATCATGAGTTGACAATCCTGAGACATTATAGAAGACTATATATTAAAGCACTCCTCATAGGTTTTGTTGGATCAACAGAAGATGTTCTCATACATTGTTAGCAATTGTCTCTGTACAGCTCTTTACATGCAGCTCTTCATGATGCATTTGGATGTCCCTGTCACAGTTAATCTGTGTGCTGGTAGCAAAGTGCATTTCATATTTTAAATGCCATTGTCTTCTTTTCCTTCCTTTTTTCTTATACATATTTCTTCCATATATCTTTAAAATATCTGATTGTATTCTTTTCTATAAAACATTAAAATAAAAGACCTTTTTCAAACGTAGCAATGGTCTTATGTTGATTTTAATGCATACTACCTTCTCATATTTTTTAAATCCATGGCTATTTTCTGATTTAAAGTGGCATTTTGTCCACATTGGTATAAAGGTTATTATTAAGGAAAAAAAATAGAAAATAGTCAGTTTTTTATGACTTCTCCATGTTACAGCTAAAAAAATACTTCAGAATGTATAGAGAATACATGCCTAGGAAAGTCTCAAAAATTGTCAGTATTATCAGACCACTGAGTCATTCAAAGAATAGAGAAACAGGGTGCCTAAACCTAGGATGTAAGGAGGTTTGTTAAGCATGTGGAGAAATAATAAAAAAGAAAGGTACAAATGCAAACCCATCTAAGCTTTGGAAATTTATATTCATACATATAATTATCAAATCATTGTTTGTAAAGTAGACTGTTACATATTCACATTAGATTAACTTTGAGAATAATTATTTTCAAAAAAAAGAGTGAAATCTGGGGAAAACGTGTTAAAGTCATGACCATTTGAGCATCGAGCATTTCCATTTGGAAGCTATTATCACATTGCATTTCTACAGTTTAGTTATATTCAGTCTCCTCAAATTACTCAAGCACATTCTTGATATTTGTTAAGAAAAAAAAATCAAAACCAAACATTGCAGCTTGATTATAGCCTATAAAGCTTAAAGGCAGAAGACTTTCAAACATCTAATTAAAGTAGAAAACATCTAATAGAAAACTAGCAAACACTACAAGAAAGAAATGCACAACATCACAGAAAAGACAGAAGAATAAAGTGCTTTTTACAGTAGATTTCATAAAGCTGACAATGTAACACAATTAGACACATCAGGGAGTCACAATGCATAATAGAACATTTTAGAAGTGACAGTAAAGTCCATACAAATTGTGTGGAGTATTGAAGCACAGCTTCACTTGAATGGAAGTGAAACAGATGACTACTGGGATTAGGCATTTTAGAATTTGTCTTGCAGACCGTGGTTTGCTTTTGGGAAAATTTTACTGAAACTAGAGACATTAACACCCATTTTTCATTATTTTAAAAAACAATAGGAGCTCCTAAAGAAAAGACCTGGGTATGATGACACCCAAAAGAAAATCACGTCTGAAATTTCTCAAGATTTAAATCTATTTTTAGAAGGATTTGCAGAGCCCTTGTTTTAGGAAAGAGTGCTGTTGTGATTTAGCCCCAGCTGGCAAGAAAACAACACACAGACACTTGATCTCTTCCCCACCAGCAGGATCAGGGAGAGAACTGGAAAGGTAAAATCTAGAAGACTTGTGGGTTGTGATACAGACAGTTTAATAGGCAAAGCAAAAGCCACACACACAGGCAAAGCAAAGCAAGACAAAGAATTAGTTCACCACTTCCCATGGGCAGGCAGGTGTTCAGCCATCTCCAGGAGAGCAGGGCCCCATAACAGGTAAAAAGTACTTAGGAAGTCAAAGGTAATCACTACAGAAGTCCCCCTTCCTTCCTTCTTCCCCTTACTTCATACATTGAGCATGATGTCATATGGTCTGGAGTGTCCCTTCAGTCTGGGGTGTCCCTTTGGGTCACCTGTCCTGGCTGTGTCTCTTCCCATGCTCCTGTACACCTTTAGCTTCCCTGCCAGCATGGTAGTATGAAAAGCAGAAAAGGGCTTGGCCCTGTAAGCCATGCTCAACAATAACAAAAACATATCTGTATTATCAGCCCTGTGTTTAACACAAATCTGAAACACAGCCCCATCCCAGCCACTGTGAAGAAAATTAAATCTACCCCAGCCAATCAGGAATTAACATGAACACAATTGTGTACGTAAGTTCAGGCATTTCCAAAAGGTCAGGTTGTGGTGTTTGGGACAAGCGCTGCTTGATAGAATTCTGGCTATAATACCCAGAAAATCAAAATTAAATTATTTAAAGGTTTCCTTTTCAGTGGTTGGTCCTGTGATTAGAAACCAAGATTCTAAAATGATTTCTCAGAAATAAGCAAGGCCATGTGATTAATACAAATTCCCATTATCAACTTTCTATCTGAAAGAATATGTAACCTGCTGAATATTGTGCTAGCAGCTTGATTTAAAACAGAGAATGCTGTTACTGCTTAAGTGACTTTATTCATAACCATCTTTTTCTATTATACACCCACACACAGGCAAACAAATATTCAGGATGCAAAGTTAGCTTTAGTGCTTCATAGTTGAATGTTTTATGGCCATTGTTATTAAAATCAGAAACCTCACCGTTTCTTCCATGAGCTGAAATGAACGATGCTGCAGATACTACCAAAGAAGGCTACCTTAGAACACAGACAGAGATGGTACAGATAAAGTATGATGCAACTTATATCTATTTCAACCATTGTGGGTACTGGTGGAAGATGCTCCCAAGTCATGGAAAAAGTGGGCATAAGATATCTAAAAGTTTTAACTATGTACTTCCCAGATATGGCCTGATCTATAAGCCACAATCTTTCAGTTAATTTAAAAACTCAATTCAAGTATGAATTTTCTTGATCTGTCTCTTCCTTGGTGCCTGATTGCAATTAAATATTCTGCTCCCACCAGAATAGAGCTACAGTTACTGCAGTAATGTATTCAGGTTTTTATGTCACATTCATCTTGAGCTTTTCCAATAAGAAATGTGATGATGAATTCAAATGTGGTCTATGCTTCCCCTCATCTTCTCCCAGAGGAAAAGAATCATATGTGTAGTGAAGTGGTTTTTGCTGATTTATTTATGTTTGATATGTGTACTGTGCTACTTAGATTTATAGTAGAGAAGAAGTGTACTTTACCTTTCATTTGAAAGAGGTTACATGGTGATATTATCTATGCATTTCTGAGTTATCTTAGAATTGTTATTGCAAATAAGAAATGGTCTGTGGAAAAACAAAAATTTTGCAAGTCCCCTTCCTCTTTTTTTTTTTTAACAGAGGAATGTAAAGTTCTTAAAATATATATATTTCTAGTTTAAAATAACTGAATGCCTGAGTGATTAAGTCATGCCCACGGAACAAGGGTTTTAAAAATCTTTCTTCTGAAATATATTAAGTACCGTATCATGGAAGACAGTTCTTCCAGGAACAAACTAATGCAGTGCCAGAAAATCAGCTTTTATAGCATTGTCAAAATATTTCCAGCTATAACACAGTTTTACAAGCAGATGCTGGCATGAACATCCAAATACACCTGAACTTCAAGATTTTTTTTATTACTATCTATTTTATTCTGTCTGTGAGAAGAGGAACCTTTCACTAGGTATGTAGTAGTTAACATTATTTTTAATAAAGGAAATCCTCCAGGATCGTGTCATAGAATGTTTCTGCTAATAAATGCAAGCCTTAAGTTGTGCTGCTTTTGAACCCTCTTGTAATATGAAACTAGTGCAGAGACCCTGGAACAACCCAAAATGATGGAAAGTGAAACAGCTGTATTGGCACAGTGGCGTTTCTGAGGTTGTTTTTATTGACTGGCAGGTCCCACAACATCACAGTTACTGCACCACTTTCAGACACATGCTGGTAGCTCTTTCTAGCACTTTCTGGCACGTTCCTGTCCACATGACTGGCTGACAGGTGGTTCAGGCACTTCTGTGCTATAATTCCTTCTTGTAAAGTAAGGAGATGAAGGCCCAGAATCTAGAAGCACGTGAACCTCTCTTCCATTGAAATCAATGTAGGTAGGTCTAAATGCTCTGAGCTTCTTACTCTAAGCCATTTGATCAACACAAAAAAAACCTTGTGGAAGCATGGAAAACTGAAACTGGAAAGACTATGCGGGGATAAGATTTTTAAGCCATATTAATTCTGACCTTAAAGAGATTATTTTTATGATCATCACACCTATATATACATAATTTCTTTCTAAGATACTCTCAAACTATTAAGCACAGGCGTATGACAGTCATTTTGGGTGCAGGCTTTAACCACTTACTAGGTGCAGATTCTTCCTCAGTACTTTGTGAACTGCATCCACAGGCACTTGCACATTCATTAGGGAATCTTTATCTCCTTCTCAAAGGAAAAGAATATTAGTTTATTTTACCCTCGTCTTAAAAGACTTCTTTTGGCTCAGTCATTGAAGGGTACTTTCTGATGAACAACTTTTAAGATGACAATGCTGGTGGGAGAAATATGCTTATTTGCAAACTACTGATGTTATTAACGTAGAGACTTTGCTAAAAACCTGATGCAGAATCCAAGATGCTAGAAAAGACTAGTGCAGTTATTGTAAAAACATTAATCTTCAAAACGTACTTTTCCTTAATCTGCAGAGTGATGAGTTGCACGTCACAATGTGAATTCTAGCTGATGGTCTCTTAATTCTGGAACACTGTTCAAATATATGGATTAGAATTACACTTAGTTGTGGCACTATGATTGGAAACTCAGTCAAGCTGCTCTGTAGCAGCAACATGCTGAGGCTGTGATGTTTAAGTAACTGAAATACAGGGTGGAAAGAAGAAGTTATGCAAAATAAACACAAACAGTGCCAAACTACTACTTTATGAGCTGCTCTTCTGGGAAACAGGCTTAGTGGTGGTGATACTTCTTTCAGGGAAATGAGTGTGTGGAGGGTTAATGATAAAACGATGCAGCTGGATGCTATTGCCAGTAACATCACACACCTCTGCATTATGCAGTGTTCTGACAGAGAAGTGCTCTTTTCTGTGTTTTTTGTTTTTTTTTTTTTTTAATTTGGCTGTTGGCAAAAACCATGAAAGCAGCCACAGCATACACAGAAATGAGCCACACACCACAGGGAGTCCTCTACACAGCAAGTTGCCCAAATAATACTTTCTGAGCTTTTTTAGACCTCACTTTGTTTAGGAATAAATGTCAGCTTTCTCACCAACCTGAAGCTGACATTAAGACACCTTGTCTAACTACTGTCATTGAGTTATTTCTGCTTATATAACGAAGGAAAATAAATCTAAGTGTCAAATAAACAAAAGACTCTTTCAGCACAACAGATTTAATTAAAACAACCTATTTTGTGATAACTATTAATAGCTGACCTTCAACCAGTTCTCAACAGAAAATAGAAAGAAAATTCCTTTACCTGATATAACTGTGCTCTTGAGAAATTTTTAAGTCCTTTATAAATGAACAATGCATGTTTATTTAACCTTTATAACTATGCTATTTTCTGTAACCATGCCTATATATGAATTCATGGATGTACATTTATGTGCCTGATGTTATTTAGAACTCCTCCTTGTCTCAGAAGTAACTCTAACAGTGTGCCCACACAGAGTTTCTCCAAAGGATTTCTCCTGTAGCCATGCAGAAGCTCTGTGGACCAAAGCTTTACACTTCCACAATGATATTTTTATTATTTATTAAAAGTACAAGTAATTTGGCAAATTTTCTGAATGTATTAAACTCAAGTTGATTTATACATAGAAAGGCCCATGTCTCAGTGCAAAAAACTGACAAAAACAGTGTAATGTATAAAGAACAGTCCTTCGTCTACCAAAATGTGACTACTACCTGTTTGTGATTTGAAATCCAATTCATATTAGACATCTAAGAAAAAGGCAGAGACTGGGTTTCTAATGTACTTCTGAAAACTTATAGAAATTAACCTAAAAACTTGGAAGATACAGCTGCAGGCTTTTGCAAGCTTTTAAGGAATGTGTAGAGAATATATTTTTATGCATCTGGCCTTGCAATCATGATGTGCTTGTTATTTTAGATTGCTTTTGCAAGCTGAATTGTTTAGAAGATAAAAATAAAAAACCAACAGAAGAACCCTAAACCTAAACTATCACTTTCTTTTAGTTGTATTTGTTCATCTTTGCGTTTCTTCTGGAATGTTTGATATATGGCAATAATTTTCAGGTAAAGTGATCCAAAGAATCACAGAATACTCTGAGCTGGAAGGCACCCACCATGATCA
Organism: Molothrus aeneus; assembly: GCF_037042795.1. Lineage (NCBI taxonomy): Eukaryota > Metazoa > Chordata > Aves > Passeriformes > Icteridae > Molothrus > Molothrus aeneus. The sequence continues at coordinate 59,437,583 of NC_089647.1, read as the reverse complement.
TCAATTCTAAATCTTAAGTGAATGGCCCATACATGGATCAAGCCCACAACCTTGGCATTACAAGCACCATTGTCTAACCAGATGAGATAATCTCAGATTTAGAGATGATCTAAGGTTTATTCATAATGTGAAAAAGAAATTATTTTCCTATCTTGAAAAATGTTTGGAATTGTAGAAGTCCACTTACACAAATGCAGAAGTCAAAAGCCCTAATAAATATATAATGTGAATTACTTTCAAGGAGAAAAAATACAATGGTTTAAAACAATGGTGCTTAAATATTATTATAGCAGTTGATATCTAGTCTTGTCCTTATGACACCATCTATGTAATTTTTGGCAATTTAGCCACACATGCCCAAGGATTGGAATCTTGTAATGTTTCTCTGTGGTTGAAGTTTTGAAGGCTGAAGGACACTAATGCTTTTTATTCTGAATTTCGTCACCAGCTAGAACATGGATTTGACTTCAGTTCCCTGTCCTCAAAACACGGGTAATATCACCATATTCCCCACTAAAATAGCTGCTGTAAGTGCTTCCACATTAATGAAGCACTGGGATACCCTCACCATGAACTTAGAGAAGCCACTAAGAGATTAATCATAGCTCCTATTCAGAAGTAAGGTTTGAATTGTATGAAGTAAGTTAAGCCTTGGGTCACACACTGAATAATGAGGGTAAAAGAAAATATTGATCATCATATTGATCACTGAGTATCATACATTCATGGCCTATACAGAGGCTGAGGTCCTATGGGGAAAACATGCTGTGTAATGGTGTAATTAAAGATTATAACATAATGCATATGTATGAGGGATAAAATTAACATTGCAATAGGAGTTTCAAATCCAACATTTTAGAGCAATTGAGCACTCAACCTCATAAGTTCTTTTAACATATATTTGTGGGTATGTACAATATATATATAGGCAGTACTTAATTGTGCATATAAATTATGGATTCAGAGAAGGAAATTTTAAGAAAGAGTCTTTTAAAATTTTTTTTGCTATATGTGTAGCCATAAATGGGTCCTTTCCAACAGAACTACACAATGGGGTTGAAATCAATGGTACTAAAGCACTGTATCATTGAATCACATAGTGATGAGACAGATTCCCAAGGGTTTTTTTGGCAACTGGTGGTCTGATGTATCAATATCGAAAAGAATCGTGTCTTGTCACCAAATAAATTTTTCTCAACTTCAAACTACAGATTTGGTCAAAAAGAAAGAGTAAATGTGAATGACATGCAAATTCTGCAGCCTACACATAAGAATTTTACTCCATCTATCTCATGTGCCCACATAGATTGATATCACAAGAGTCCTTCAGGAACAAATGCTATTGCAATAAACAGGATGAAGAAAATTTTGATGAGATCTACTCAAGATACTCTTTTTAACTTCCATGCCATTGATAAATATGCAGGACTTGAATTGATGCTTCTAATCCTGAACAAAAATTCATGATTTCATACAACAAGATACAGTCCCTTAGCTACTAACTATTTTGTTGTATCACTATGGAGGGAGGAGGAAAAGAGAGAAAGAACACATGCTAATTATTGGCAGCTGTTGCTGCTCTTTTACCAATTGAGTAAAATCACAGTAACACAAAAGTGTGCAGAGAAGTGAAAATGAAAGCTTTAGAAGTCGTGCTTACCTTTAGTTATGCAAAACCTGGATGGATTTTCTTTGTACTTTTTTATTTTGTTTCTATGAAAAAATAAAAATTAAAAAGAAAAATTAAATGTAGATCTAGATTTTTAAAACACCCATTTCCCTCATCTCCTTCTTGATATATTTATGTATGTTTCGCTATATATTCATTTGTTTCTGTAGAGATTTCTTTATGCATTATATAATATATTTTTATGCTTGCTGGATGTGTTTAAAGTTGCAATTGCATCAAATTACCTTGGCAGAGCATGTGGTTGCTATCATGGAATGCCACACTTCTCCCACAGAGATAACTGTGTTCCAGTAGTGGGTGGATTGTTCTTCTTCCTGTGCATAAAATATAAAGCCCATTGGGATCATCTGTGGGTGACAGCAGCTGCTGCTAGTGTCACTGACTTTTAATGAAGGTGGCCAAAACTCTTTATGTACTTTTGTCCCATCCATTTGGCCAGTGTTACTTTCAAACACAACATCAGCTCTTGGGTAGCGCTCTGTGCTTTTCAAATCATTCAGCGTTAAGGAAACTTCCCAGTCTGAAGTCTTCCTTAACACCATCCATGAGACTCCCTGGCAGCCACATCCCAAGGCCAGAGGCTGCCACTGCTGGGTGAAAGCCCCTTCACAGCAGGCAGCTCCCGTGACTGACTTGTCCTCCTTGGCTTCCCACACACCCATCCACAGTCAGACCAAGTTTCCTTGCCCGTTCAGCCCTGGGTTTCCCACAGCAGAGTCTCAGATGTCTCATTCCATAAAGCCATTTATTCACAGCACAGTAACATAGGAACAGCCCGAGCTGGTGCCCCAAGGAAGACCCCAACCAAGGAACCCCTGAGATTTTATGGCCTCAGAATCCATCTGCAGACAGGTCTCCCTCTTCCTCTCCATGTCCATCCACCTCACTGGCAGTCAAGGGTCTTCACCTTTGTTATGCAAAATGTTGGCAATTCCTGGCTCCGGTCTCTTAGTGTCCATTCCCCTGCCTGAAGTCACCCACTTTTACCCTGTTTTTTGTGCCAAAGGTTGGCAGTTCACAGCCTCTTATCTTGGGTTCAAAATCGAAGTAATCCAGTAACTCTATAAGAATTTAATACATATGATCATATTGTGTATAAATATATTTCAAAGCACAAGATTTGACTAAGGACTTATTTTCTCATTAGTAAATTTTATTAGGTCCCAATTGAGTTAAGAAAGTCCTTGGTTAATTAGCAAAATTTTAAGCATACATTTAAGTCACATTAACATGAATAGAATATAGGTATGTGCTCATAATCAAACATAATGGACATGTTTCCTTAAATGAATGCAATTACTGGTTTGTGGGTCTTCAATACTAAGAATCAGATTCTAGTCAATAAACTCATCATGAAGCCTTAATATAGGCAGAAAGTCAATAAAAAATTGGATACTCCTATATTGCTCTCTAAGCCAAGAATATGCAAAAATCTGTTTGTTTACTTTATGGAAAACTCAATCTTTTTCACTTATGTTGGTCTATTATATTAAATCAACGTGGGTGTACCTTGCCAATAGATATTGAAATGGATGACAAAGCTCAAAGCAAATAGAAATTGAAATAGAGGTTAAATAACTAGGGAGACTGCATTTTAGCTCTGCTACATGGTGCAGAATGAATGTAAAGTCTGTGGATCCTAAACATGATAAATAGTATCTTTGTAAAGAACTGTACCATTAGCCTCATTTTATTGACAATTAACCAATGTACCAATACACCATGGATAACCTTGGACTTCATCAGCTGGTATGAAAAGAAAACTTCCTGCTGCAAATGTCTTTTCTGCTGTCCTTACCTATTCTGCTAAGTATTGAACTGGCACCAAATTGCAAGTAGTGTCACTGACAAATACTGCATTTAGAAGGGCTGATTTAACAAAGTAGCAGAGCAGCAGGCTGGCTATGGCAGTGACAGAAGCACTAAGAGGATTTCAAAGCATTGTTAGACTTTCTAAATCTTTCCCTTATCATCTTTCCATTTTCTAATTTGCTCACTCATTCAATGCAATCTCTTTTCAGAAGTCATTCTGTTTTCCTTTCTGGAAGTCAAGTAGTAAACTGGAGTTATTCCCTGCTGCACTACCTTGGTTCCTTATTTTTTTGGCACATATACATTAATGACTTATTCAAGCAATTCCAGCACTTGACTTTCTGTATCCTGGGCAGAGTGAAAAGCTGCAATAGGCTGTAGAAGTACGTAATTGGACTTTATACGCTGTCAGTCTTCCTGCTTGATATGACTATGCCAAATATGAAGATGGAAGTGGAAGAGAGGAAAACTAATCTGCAGAAAGCATCCCAAATTCAATTACAAATGCTTGGTATTATTGGAATTAGCACTGAACCGTATAGATTCAAAGCTTTGGAAGACTGAAGGTATGAATGCCAGATGCAAAGCGATAATGTGTGCAAAGGTTGATTCATCATAGGAAGTAACAGCCAAGATATTGGTGAGATAACCAAGAAATCAAAGGAGTGGTTTAATGTCCTGAAATATGAAAAGCACTTGGAAAGGTGGTTTCAGAAGACATCAGCAAATGCATCATTGGTGGAATACAGGAAGGTCTGGAGTTGCTGGAGTAAGATTGGAAACAGGTGAAAGGGCAGCAACAGATGTATCCCTCATTGATAAGATTGTATATCCCATTCCATTTCACTAGGAACATAGAACAGCAGGGAAGTCCATAATACCCTACACTGAATTGAAAAAGAATCTGCTAAAAATCCTGAACAAAAAGTGATTGGCTTTGCACATGAGAAGTCTGTAGAAATGACAATTGAGGAAACAACTTACGTGAATACACAATCGCACAGCAGCAGCAGTTTTTTGGCAAAAAGATTGTTGAAGACCCAGTTAATAATATAAACCTGATTAAATTGCTTTCTTGAAAGTCAATGCATTATTCTGGTATAAGAGCCTTTGAATAATCCATGTAATATATACAAACTTTATAGCAGAATTCAGTCTGGGAAGGGTGGCAAACACATTTTGGAGGTCAAAAATGAGGATTTGAGAAGAGATGTTCCTTGAATTTCATATGATTGATTTTAGACAGGTGCAATGCATTGAACTTAGAAAGGAGAAATAAGATACATACATTTGAAAAAGGTATTAGCCATGCAGTTGGATGAAAAAGATAAAAGGCTTAACATAGACCTCAAAAGGAGTAGAAGCCACTAGTGTGATCTTGTTGCAAACCAGGAAAATCTCATTCTTGAATGAATTAAGATGGCTGTTGTATGTAAGACATAGGAAGATTTTTTTTTAGCTCTTCCTGGATTTAGTGGATCCTTGACGAGAGCAGAGTCCAAAACCATGGTTTAGAGAAGATTGTGATAATTTGCAGTAGTAAGACTAATAAAGCATCTAGAAAAAGAGAATATGAAGAAAAAGAAAGATTGAAATAAATGCATTTATGCAGTCTATCAGATAGAAAATACCCAAATTTTATTTTACCTGTATACAGGTAGGACTAGGTGAAGCCTTCAGCTCTATGATTTCTAAGATCCTGTGCTTAAATGACTGAGAAATTCACCAAATGCAACAGAAATTTTCTACTCAACCAAAAAACAGAGAGGCTATTAATCAGGATGTTTTATGGAGAACTCCAGTGACTAATGAATTCTTGGTAAAGATGAATGAAAATAACCTGCCAATGTGAATGACATTCATTGATTATAAGAAAGTTACTGACTAGCATCAAAGAAAGAAAAATGCTGTTCTGAAAGCGACCCAAGCATAACAAAACACTATCTGCAGTTTCTGAGAAACAAGTGGGCTGGACTGTGGCTGACACAGATGGAAAAGAAGAAAAAGAAAGGCCAGAGCAGTGATTTTTGTCTGCAGTCTACTAGTGGTATATTTATATAAAGTACCAAAAAGATCCAGCACAGTCTGAGGATACAGTGTGTGAACTTGGATGAGTCAAAATATCACTCTTATCCCATGTGTGCTGCAAAGACGGGGTACAACATCCCACATACAGGGTAGTCAAAGTCCAGGTTCAAACAGGCTTTTTGAAAAGGGAGTTTGGGAGGGAATTTGGTTGGGGAGAAGGAAGGGAGAATGCTGGTGTTCTGCCAAAACACATTTAGTTCTGACTTAAAAAAACAAAAACTGAATGGTTATTGCAAATAAAGTTGAAAGAATTTGTACTCCCTTAGTTTAGGCTTTAACTTTGGCCAAATTCCTTTAGAAAGGTGGAGAGTGAAGAGCTACCAAGATGTCTTTTGGACCAACTGTCCAAATACAGTTTCTTTTCTTATTGGAAAAACTTATTGTTTCTTGATGACAACAAGAAAAAGGTTAGGCACTTTTTTTTTTTTTAGTGCAGACACCATTTCCTCACGGGTTTTTATAACCCCAACCACCAGGATACATGTTCTGTCTTAGTCTGTGGATGTATCTACTTTATAAATCAATGCATCTACAGCTGTACTGAGCAGGAGAAAAAGTAAAATAAAACCAAAAAAAACAAGCCTTTTTGAATAGAAGAAAAAAAAGAAAAAAAAAGTGGAAAATGGCAAGGCTGAACTGTTCAAAAATCACAAGAAAAAAGTCAATAAACTACCCCCACCTGCTGCATTACTCTATATTAGCATTTCTACTTCTCTATTAGAGTACATTAAGAAAAACATTGCAAAAGAATAGGGATTACTTACATGGAAATCGTAATAAAATGTGGTCAAACAAACTGTAGGGTGGGCTTATTGTGATTGCAGCAGTCAGGGATGAAACTTAAGAAATGGGAAGAATATTACTATTATGTCAATAAGTGTAGTTAAGACTGAGATGATAATTTTATAGAATATGTATTTCCAGCTTGATAATGTCTCTCTCAGAAAATTTGCCTTTACAAATGATGCATGTCATATTAGTTCTCTTCTTGTTCATTCTGTGGTACATTTCCATTAGAGACAAGAAGAAGAAAAAAGAAACTGTATTATAAACAACATAAATTCCTAGCATTAAGAATGAATTTATTGAAGGAAAATATGTTATGAATGCTTTGTCCTGGTTATTCTGAACTCAAATTGAATTTTCATAAAATCTTTAAATTACCTGTGTGGAAGAAAAACATCTGCTTGCTTGTTTGATTTTGTTATAGGTTTACATTTACTTTGTTATTCTTCACTAACTCAAAAATTTGTGTATAAAACATTGCCTTTGATCTACGGTGTACAATCTTTCTCTGAAATATGTGAGTGGCAGAAAAATCCTGTGGAGGCAGGATGGAGAGGAATATGTGCTGCCCAGGAACAACTGTGGGTCCTGTGGACCTGCTGTTTTGAGCCTTGGCTGTCACAGCCAGGGCCAGTGGAGTGCAGCCCCTTCTCACTGTTGATCCTGGGTTCAGGCACCTGGGCACACAGACGCATCCTGTGCTCCCATCCTGGGAGATGTTGCCAGCTGCATTTCAGCCCTACCACCTCACAGCCCTGCCTTCAATTGCCCTGCAGATCCAGAACCTGTCTCCATGGTTCTCTCCAGCCATCCAAGAGCTGTGTCTGGCCCTTAGTGCCTTCACTGGGCCTGATCCTGTCCCTGACCCAAGAACATCCTGACCTGTTGCTGAGCAGGAGACTGCTCAGAGCGGTGAGTGCCTCAGGTTCTACCAAACAGCAGTGCAGGGTTTAATGCCAGGAGTGCTGTTGAGGCTAGAGCAGTTGAGATTTCTGAGGATTATATGCAGGAGTACACCTTCAACACACCTCAGCTTCCCATCAGGCAGGACTTGGGCACACGTCTCTCACCCCAGTTATCCTTGCTGGTGCAAATTCCATCCTGCACACCTGGCTATGTGGAAGCCTCTGTGACCACTGATGGCAGCTGTGCCAGCCATGGTCCTGCAGCAGGCATGGGACCAGGCGGAGACCTTCACACAGGAATATGGCCTAGTGCTGGACACAAAATGTTTACAAAAAGTTGAACTTGTGTGATCACAGTAATGGAATAGCTGGGAGACCTGACACATGGAAAGAACTTGGCAAAAGCCTCAAGGATGCCTTGGGTAGCTCAGAATATTTAAAGAGCAATACATCCATTTCCCTTAATTCAGCAGTAATTTCTCTATCAACAACAAATATTGCAGCCACTGAGGAGGAGGTGTCAGAGAAGACAAATGGGCACCAAAAGTGTGCAGAACTATGGTGAAATATACGCAACCATAAGGAATTGTTGTGTAGGGTCTAGGTGTCTTCAAAGGATGATTTGTATTTCAGTGGCTTGGAGAAATACTGAGTATGATAAATGTAAATGCATAACTTAAACCTAGTTAATTTCTTAATTCATTACAATACTTCTTTACTATAAGCAGCTTGGAAAATTATTGATTAAACAAACAAACAAATCCTTGGTTGATTTTTGGCTGGCAACTACTCTAGCCCTAAATCAAATGTTGAATCTGAGGCAGCAGTGTGCTTATCAGCCTCAGGTCATGTCCTTAATGCTCAATGAAAGGGAAACCTGTTTCTCATTCAGTGATTGCTCAGCTATAATAAACTGCTAACATTTTTTAATTTGATACTTTACATACTCATTATACTCTGGTATCACATAACAGTACAGAAGGTTTGACTTTTTCCCCAGGAGCCATTTCCTCCTGAAGCCTGAACATTTCATTGCTGCACTGCAATTTAAAGGGTTATAAAGACTTGATGGAATAAATTACAATATTTATGAAAATAGCCAAAACCAAAGACAAAGTTAAAAAAAGGCCCACCCAGCTTCAGCACATGTACTTTTCAGTGGCTTCAAATCATACACAGGGGTGCAAGTTTTGGACAGAGTACTTAAAACTCTTCCAGTCTTTATCTCCACAGGAGGGGAAAACAAATTGACTGCACAACTATCTTAAAAGCTGATTTATTATGGTACTTCTCCTTCACATATTTTTATATATACGAAAAAAATCCAAAACAAAACAGAAAACCAACCCACACAACCATGATGAAATTACTTACCCAGTTAGAGAATACAGAGAAAATACTCATCAAAGTTCCTTACGTAACAGAATGACTAATCTAATATCAAAAAATAATACAGGCTTTCAGACGTCAAAGCTTAAGCTTTCAGCTTTCCTTCAGACTGTATTTCTACATCAGTCAGAGGGGGTAGGAAGGGTATGAAAGCTGTGTTAAATCATCCATTGCAAAGGGAAAATAATAAAGAATTCAGGTTAATAATTAGAAAGAACTTTAAACTTAATTAAACAAAGCAACAGGACACAAGAGGTTACACTTTACTGAGCCAGGAATGCACGTTGTGAAACACAATATTGCACACCAAAGCACATTCAGTCACCTGAGCTACCTATTAAGAGATCAGTTAGACATGGGCTGCTATTTAAAACACATCCTTAGTCACAAAAGTCTTTAGGATTTGTTGACAATTTGTACATACTCATTCATGGTGACAAGCAGTTTTTAGTGGGAATATAGTGGTGACACATTAACGAAAATAATTTTGTTTCCCCATTGTAATCTCCTTCTTATTTCAGCCCCTGCAGCAGCTCCTTAAGGGCTTTGATATCAGGTGAAGGTCCATTCTCTACGACTTTGTGGTTTGGTTTTGCACATTGATGTTTCTTCGAATACTCTCTGTCTCTGTCCTTTTTGCTATGATGTTCAAAACCCGAGCCTAAACTCTGCTGTCATTCAATTTACAAACATTTTGTTCAATTTCCTCCATCAGAAGTGAGCTCATTCAATTTACAAACATTTTGTTCAATTTCCTCCATCAGAAGTGAGCTAACAGATTTTCCAGGCTGGAAAGCACAGACAAGATGATGGGGTTTTTTTTGTGGTAGGAAAAGAGAATTCAAATTTGTGTTCCCTTCCAACACAGAATGGAAACTAGCCCCTGTCTTTTGCTGTTAAAAAGCAATCACTGAACTTGAGCACTGCTATCACAGGCAGTGTGCTTGTGCCTTTTTAGATAGAAAGGTTTAGTGTTTTTAAAAATTAGTTGAAAAAAGTGTGACTCTAAAAAGGCAAACTACTAAAACTACAGAAGAGTAGATGCTGTCTCATGGCTTCAAAAAATAAGTGAGCATTCTGGATGTGTGTCTCTTCTTTACAGAATGGTGTAGCATAAGCCACAGGCTAGTCATAGACTGACAGTGTCTCTCAAGATTTGGATTGGGCAGAAAGGAAATCTAGAATGAGGGGGGAAGGAGACTAAGGGAGATGAGTGACAGAAATATAAAGGCCTCAACAGGTGCTGATATAAATATGGGGCTGTAGAGGGAAACAAAGGATTGTGGAGACTGTAAGAATATAAAAGCCAAAGGAAGGTATGAAGCCAAAACACCAGAATAGAGACAGAAAGAAACAAAAGGGATGGAGGAATTTTTTTTTCTGAAGGCAGGTTTTGGTGCATAGCTGTGGTTGACTTTCAGGCTGAGAATAATCTTCTACCTGTGAAGGGAAATAAATGACCCATGTAGATTAGAATTTTGCTATGAGATCAGATCCATGGTCTCTCTTTATTCCAGAACCATCTCCAGCACTGGATATATTTTTGACACAAAAATCCAAGAACCCTGTGGGCAGCCAAGCTTTGTATAAGCTCTCCCATTCAAGTCCCATCAATTTCCCAAAAGTTAGAGATTGTTCCAAGATAAAAACTTTTCTTGCTTTATTTCACACATGTGCTCCAGATATTCTTGTTGTTCTTATAAACCTCTAATACTTCAAAATTTTTACGTTCTTTGCATCAAATAATTCCAACTTTTAGCATGCTCTACTGAGCTCTGTACTGATTTCTCCTCTGGAAAGCTCTATTTCTTTCAGCTGGGAAAATAAAAGGATTTCTGAAAATGACACTTGCAGTGTTCTGATATTGCAGTTAGTACCTGAAGTTAGCTGTGGCAATTTTGGTAATAAATTACCATGTTTGATATGTGTGCATTTAAATTACCATTTAACTTGGGTGAGGAAGACCTTCACAGCAAATTTCCCAACTGTAACCACTTTGATTTGCAATGTGGAGTTATTTAAGGGTACATAAACGGAATTACTTTGGGATAGAATTAATCAAAATAATTCCAACTTCTATGTGGAAACCAGAAAAAGGTGCAGTATTGGAGACAATCTGAAGTAGACCTCCAACTAGCTGTGTATGTTGTGGACATGAGTTTTCAGCAACAGTTGTTTCACTCAATAGATACGCTCCTATTGCCTAAAAAGAAACTGTTAATGCAAACATAACCATAATCATCTTTAATCAGTTTTATAGGAATAAAGTTTTTCATGGAAACTCCTTTCTGATTTTTTTGTGTGCACTTCCCCAGTATATGTCCTATTCTTTATACACAGAAAGAAACAAATCAGTTAGTTGAAGTAAAGGAAGTTAGGCACAAGTAAGTGCTATCTAAATTTGTGGGGGGCTAACATTTGTGATGGAAGAGAGATGATGAAATTCAGTAACTGATTAAAGGGGGAGCATGGGTAGGTAGAGATGTGGAAAGATTGAATCTCCCTTGAGAAGATGAAAGGACAGTTCAGTAATTGGGAACAGCAAGGACCCATTTGGAGGGCAGAGAGGAAAAGAGAAGTAGTTAAGATAGCATAGTTGTTTTCAGATCTTCAGTTCAGCTCGAATGCACTGAAGTAGTGATCTGAAAATAAAAGAGAATGGGGTGGGAAAATGTTGGGGTTTTTTTGATTTATTGAAATACATTCTTTTTTATAATAAATGCACGTTTGTGATTAATAATTTTTTTATAAAGAGAGTTTATAAAACAATCATATCTGTCCCTCTGGTAACACACTAAAAATAACTAATGTTTGTGCAAAAAACCTGGACTTTTCCTACTCATATCAGGTATACCCAGGCCTATTGTGCATGCATGGCATAGTACTAGGATTATACACTGTAGTATTATTTAAATATGCAAAGTCCCATTGACATAATAGTCAGGGGAGAGTATGGCTTAATGTATCTGTAATCCACATATTAAAGCTCTTTTAGTATGATTTGACATGACAGTCCATAATGCCTCTAAGCTTTAACTTTCTATTGTGCCTGTGACTTATACTCCACAAATTGCAGTGCAGGACTGTCATGTGAAACTCCATTTCTGATCCATATTTTCTGTTACATTTATTTATTTATTTATTTATTTATTTATTTGCATGTCTCTAGATACATATATATGTCTATAGCTTCTAGATATCCACCCCGACAGGATGGGAAGATTCCAGTCTTCAGTTCCCCCTGCTGTGCCTACGTGTTGAAGTTAAGTAACCTTGAAAGGCTTTAGAATGTGTCTGTGCCATCAGCAGGGGAGTAAAAAGGGAGATGTACATGGGAGCACTAATACTTAAACTGCAAGCTGCCAAGTCCACTGATATATCACAAACACTCAGAGAGCAACTGCATTCTCATCAAGCACTCACTAAATATGGCAAGTTCCTACTTCCTAGCCCACCATTGCAGGAAGGATCCTGAAGGGTTTGAAATCTGAACCTTTCTCAAAGATCATGGATATCAGTGCCATGGAGTTAGTGGAGCAGGTCCTGGTGGCAGTTGTGTTCTCCCTTGTCACCTTGCTTTTATGAAAGTTGAGATGGCAGCTGCTGGGGAGGGGCAGATGCATGTTTCTAAGGACTGAAGAGCAGCTGAAATGGTAGTGACCATAACATGACAGACCTGCTGCCAGAAGCATCTATGATGAACTTATGTGACTGCCCTGATAATTAAGTTTGAGATAAAAATGCACAATTGAGACTGTCTGGTATCATCTGTGGGTGCTAGAACCTGTCTGCTTGCACAGTGGAGCAAGCTACTTAATGGTGTGTGCTCTGGATGTTTAACTAGGCGTGTGATGATTTTTCAAAGCTGTATCTGTCAGAATTAGCAGGCAGCTCTAAAACCAGCCCCAGCTAGGTGGTATTTGTGAGCCCAAGGAACTGCTCTTTGAGCTTTCTTTATGGGGAAAAGGGTATATTATGGCAGAAAGCATATGTGAAGGAAGAGGAACCCTAAGTAACAAAATCCTTTTTGAATCATATTGAAAATTATCTCATAATCAGAGTTCATCATATCTATATATATATAGATATCAATACATATCGATATATATATATATATATATCTATATATATATATATACACACTCAGATACATACTCAGAGAGAGCTTTTAAAATATATTGAGTTTAGAGGTCTCATAATTTTATAACAATGCAGCCCTAGTCACTACGTCAGGGTAGGAGGAGAGAAGACTCAGGCAAATGTTATTTTAATAACCTTAGCAGCCATGCATTTACATCTCTAAGCCCTTCTCTGTTCACACAGACATCCTATCATTAGCTCCATCTAATGCTCCAAATTTAATATTCTTTGTCTTTTCCTTATGGAATGAGAGGGCCTGTCTATATGATTAAACCACTATAAAGAAAAGGTCTGTCAGTGTTCTTCCTATACAGCAGATCATGTTGAGAAATATGATAGTCCTCATTACGCAGCATTCTCCTCACTGGGCCTGATCAGGTTCCACAAATAGGAAATGTTCAAATTGCCAATACTCATTTGCATAGCTTGCCTGTGTGCCTTCTGCTTTTCCACTGGGACCTGTCCCAGGCTGCTTCAAAACCTTCCAGTGCACACTTATATTAGTCTGTTTTTTCCACTCTTGTACTTGTGAACCGACTGATGTTTTTTTATAGTATCTTTTAAACATTTATCTCCCTGTTTACTGCCACCAAAGCAACATGTTTCCTGAGTCTTGTCTATAGAAAATGCACACCAGAGACTCTTCCTTTCAAGAACTTCTAATTAGGCAGCTGAGGCTGAGGTCTGAGCAAAGCAATTTTAAGGGTAACTTCCTTGAGCTGGCTCCAGTGCTTCCTGCTTACCAGAGCTCACTGCCTAAGAAGCTTATCAGCTAACTTCCTGCTGGTGAGACACTTGCCAATCATCTGACATTGCTCCTTCACTGTATCAATGAGCTGGACTGCTGTTTTGAGAATAATAAGAAGTAGAAGGAGGAACTGACCTTGTACAAAGGAGTGTTATGGCTTGCATGCAGAACACAGCCACTGTTGCAAGCAATGATTGCATTTCTAGGGCACACACAGTATTAGGTGGAAATATTGCTGTTTCTGCCAGGAATCCATGCAAATCTGGCCTTTGCACAAACTGTCTCTTTTGGCTCTTGATATTGGTTGCCTTGAAATTTTTAAGGGATTTTTCACTTTTCCCATAATGAAGGGAGGGTTCCCTTCTGTTGTTTTCCCTCCCTTAACTTCACTGCCTGACAATGTTATTCTAAAAGCAAACAAGTTTTCTGTAATGTTCTTAGCTCTGCTTTATCACAAAATGACAATTCAATCACTACAAGCAGCCTTAAACTCAGAGAGGTATGCAGCATGTAGCATCATAGTTGTTTCAGGATTGGACACTGGCCCATTTGTCTCATAGATGAAATAATAGTGTCCCTCTTTTTATTGCAACTTAGATAACAAAAGGGTTTTTTTTCTTTCTATTCTATTTAAGCAAAAACTCTACACATAGAAAGCATGTTTTTTATTTTTGCTGTTACATTTGAAAATTTTCCCTCCTTACTAAACAGTTACATCATTATTCCTACTAAACCTAATATATTTCTTCCATTAGTCAGTAAAGAAATGGGGAGGTGAAACCACAAAAAGGTACATTTGAAGTTATATTTGATATAGAATAAAAATGTTCATCTCTCCAGACTGAAATTTTGTAATATAGATGTGGGGGGGGGAAAACCCCAACAGAGCAAACAAAGAAATTATGGCTTCATCGCATTCTTTCATTACAGAGCTGTCCCTGAAGGAGTACCTGTATTTACACAATTTGTGAAAAATTCTGTAGGTTTTGTACATAATTCTTAATCTTTTCTTTTTATAGTGCCTATTTGAAACTACAGAATTTGTTGAAGAATTAAACAGTATCAAATATCTTGAAGTTCTAAAATAAGGAAACACCTCTACAAAATTTAAATAGCTACTATAAACAAATAGAGGATGTTTACCACTCGGTCAGTTCCTCCATACATTTTGTATGACAATATATCTAAACCAGCTACATTCTTACTACAAGCATTAACTGACTTTTTGGAGCACTGTGCTCTCAGGGTTACTCCAATGGAGAGATTAATGATTTCTGTGATAAGTATATTCTAAAAGCTCAGGCACTTAGAGAAAGATGTGGATAGGACATAACTTTATCCTTTGTGTAAGACTTTGAAACAGGGAAGGAATTTCTTCTTCTGATTTTTCTTTATCCCATATGTTAGGCCATGACACAACTCATTCCTGACCACGCTGCCTTATGCTTTATTGGCTGCTTGCCCATTCCTTGGGGCAATTTCACAGCATGTCTTGAGCTCTATTTGATTCACTCCTCCGAGGTTGATTTTGTCCCTTGGTGCCAATGTCTGTAATATAATTGCCTGTGTACAGGCTGCTTGCAGACAGAATTCTTCTGCTGGGTACATTTTGACACACCCCATGTGGTCCTCATGGTTTGCCAAAGCACTTGCTGCATAACAACCTGTTTTCTTATCAGCAACAGGTGCCTTCCATGATTTTTTCCCCCCCTCTGTTGTCCAGGCATTATTTTTGTAAACGTATCTGTATTTTGGGAGGATACATCTCTGCACAAAAAGTACTTAATAGGTAAGGATAATAAAAGCAATTACAGAGCTCGTTGGATCTTTGTTGTTACTGAGTCACAATTAAAAAGTTAAAGAGAGAGTAGTTTAATGACATTGATTAGATCCATAAAAAAATTCCAGGTGTAACAGCTCCCCATCTTTCATGCAATCAAGTTATTCACCCAGAGAGAACAGAACTGGCCTAATTTCCCACTTTGGTATTACTAACTCCACAATATCTTTTAACTAAACCAAAAAGTTATTCTAGGCAAGGGCACATCTTCGCCTTTCTCACTGAAACAGTGAGAATGCTCAATGCAAAGCTGAAGAATAATATATTAAAAGTGAACACAAAGGAAGCATCACTCTAGCTCAGTGGTTTAGGCATTCACCTAGATGAAACAGTACTTTGTCCAGGACTCTCTTCAAACAGCTGTTTATGCATTTTACCTTTAGTGGTCTTTGGATAAATGCATTAACACTACAGAATAACAGGGAAGTCACTGAACAGTCAGTACCTCTGAGTCAGGCAAGAGCAGAGTTGGGTTTTTTTTTTTGTCAGGATTGTAGAACTTTCATTTAAACATCTAAATTCCAAATTCCACCTTATAATAAAAGAATTTGTGATTAAGTCTTGTGGATATTATTATTTGCCTACCTCAAAGGCAATACTTTTGCTTATATGATATCATCAATATGAGCAGGCATTGTTGAACTTAAATGAGTTTGCAAGTACTCTGGGACTCTAGGGATCAGTTTCTGGTACTTAGAGGTGTATGTTAGTTTATTTCCAAATTGAAGGCATTGAAGTTAAGTGCAAGTATTCAGAGTAAATAAAATCAACTGCAATGAAATTGAATTTTTTTTTAAATTAATATTTCTGGAAAGGTACAAAATTTGCACTGATATCCCAGCTGTACATCTGTACTAGTTGCCTTTTTGAAGTTACTCAAAAGTTTTAAGTTGGGATTAACCTGCTGAGACTAACACTGTTAGTGAAAACAAATTACATCAACATTATAATTCAATGCATCCTGCAGGCACTCTGTATGAACAAACTATAAAATTATGGAACATGCATTCAAAGATCCAGTCTGTTGCTAGTGTTTTCTGTCTTTTTGAGCAGCATGCAGGAAGGAAGTCCTGTAGTATCATGAGATTTTAGAAACAAAGTATGAAAAGATGACCATGATCACATTGCAATTTTTTTACTCTTTCTTATTCTTGGACTGAATGTATAGACACACCAAGTATAAATAAAGAGTCAGGTAAACCCACTTTTTAAAAACTACAAACAGCTTTGAATTAATTTAATATTTTTAAGCTAGGTTGTCACTCTGTCTCCCCAGTTTTCTATCTTCTATCTGTAAATATATTCCTATTTGGAAAGTAGTAATTTTTTCTAGATATAAGTGTCTAAGTACCTGTTTAACTGAAGTGTACATTTATTTATGGCTAGAGAGACATGCTAAATTACCTGAATTTAATCAGGTAATTAATATAACCCATGCTTCAGAAATGCCTTCTTATTTTTTTCAACTAAGTTTCATTCGCTTTGATTGGTAAAAAGCCAAGGATGTCCTTCCCTTCAGTCTCTTTCTTTTGTACTTCAAAAAAGAAAAGAAAATGAAAGGAAAACAGTTTTGATTTCATTTGAAAAGAAAATGAAGAGGAATTAAGCTTTCATCTTAATATTAACATTATAACTGAAATGTTGATTAACTGATTAGTGGCTGATACAGTGAGCTAAGGTTTAGTTTCTCACCTGCTGCACTTTATTACATCTCCACAACAGTACCTCCACATCTCATCTCTGTGGCCAGCCAAGTGTGAACCTGTTGCCAGGCCCAAGGGCATACTGCACATGCCTAAAGTGCTAAGTGCTAAAGGGTCTTGTGCTGACATTGTGAATTATGCGCTCTATGTGGTGCCCATATACACATCTTCAGATTTGGTTCCATCAAATTTGCACCAAAATAAACTCTTGTGCATTGAACCATGAAAGCTTTATGCACTCATAAAATATTCCTTTTTTGGTTCTGATGGAAATGGCTGTAGTACTTCCCATGGAGGAAACATGAACCAAGATAAGTCTTCCAATCTTCAAGTCTTTCTTTCTCCTTTTGAAAATTCCCCCCTAGAAATACTTTCTGAAGACAGGATTGCAGATATGGGTCTCCTCTTGGTAATGTGAAAAGAGCACTCTTAAGTCTATCTTTAAGGCTCTGTTCACATCAAGAAAACTGCTTTCTTTGATAATGACGTTATCAAATGCAGTTATTTATTTCATGATATGGAGCACGCTGCCTGGGGGATCATGAATAATTTATTGTCTGAGATTGAAAAGATATTTTTATGCTTGGGTCTTGTATTGGGAAGATGAAAATAACATTCCATTCTTTAAAGAATTCAAGAAGTTCTGAAAAATCAACAATTAAGTGAATTAGAGCAAGATTATAGTTTTGGTCCTTTTTCTAGACAAATATGGGTGGGCAGAAATCTGAGGACATAAAAACGTTAAGTTATATATACTTCATTTTGACAATAAGACATTGAAGGTTACCCTTTCCCTTTCTTTTTTGCAGTTGGATAAAGGGAATAAATGGGCTGTGCACACTGATGCTGCCCACAAATTGGCAGCCTGCAGAGTTCATCCAACAACAATGGAAGAAGAACCTTTACTTTTAGTTGAATGGCAAAAATAATTTTCCCCACAGAAATTGGAAGAACTATCCTCCCTCTGACTACCTACTGAGGTGACGTTGCTAGGACAAGATGTAAAGTCAAAAAGCTTCTCCCCTTAAGTTGTAAGCTCCTTCTCTGTCTTATTAGCCTGTGAATACTATGTACATTTATAGTGCTGTGTAAGTAATAAAGTAGAACATAATAGAAGATTCCCATTAGCCATTTCAAACATGGAAACATACAGGGAGAGTAGATTCCTTAAAAAAACAAATTTCATGATTTGGAAATTTCCTTTAAGAAGCTGTATTACACAGTTATGGTTCTCTAAAACTCTAGGGAGGGTAGGAGAAATATGTGAAATATTCATACTGGTAAATAGACTTTGTTCTTCTACCTTGATATTGAACCTTTTGTGTGTTTTCCATTTCTGTATAGGTATTATATTTGGCATTTCATCACTAAGCAGGCAATGCATGAAGGGTGTTAAAAATATGGATCTGAGACAACTGTCAATGCAAAAATCATAGTTTTAAATTTAAATAATTTGGTAATGAGCATTCATGCAAACGAACCAAGAGACTGGTTTAGAGCAAAGTACTGGAAATTGTTCATACAAGGGAGTCTCAAGTAGAAGGTATAGCATAGCTTTTTCTGCTTGAAAACTAACCCTTAATGTCATGTTGGATAGGATATTTTCTTTAACTAAAATACTGTGCTGCAATATTATAACTGCCCTTTAAAAAAAATATTTTCAACTTTTTTTAATTCTAAGAAAGTAGAAAGAAAGTATATAAAAAATAATAGTATTTTTAAGATCTGTTAAACTACTTGAACCAAAGCATTCAAAAAAAAAAAAAAGGATTTCTAGCTGTAGGAGACTAAAAATATTCAAGTAGAAAAATATTAGCATGTATAAGATATAAACATATGATTTTTTTTTTTCAACTTAAATTACTTTGCCATACATTCATAGTTGGTACTAAGTGTTTCATCCCAGATTTCAGGTATTGGGAAGAAACAAATTTCTGTATTTTCTTATGGGAATCAACAGGAAATTCACAGTGTGCCACTTCCTCTGTCAGGAAGCCTAGTATGAAGGAAAATTATTTTTTAACATAGTAGGGAAATTTTCCTGTGTTGTTCATTACTCTGCAACTTTGCATTCTTAATGGATCAATCTTTTTTGTCATGCCCATGGCTGCTTTAGTGCAGAGTCAGTATTCCCAAATACCATTTTCCAAAGGGCTGCTCTCATCACAAAGTTTCTTATGAAGTTAGGGTATTAAAAGGCATTTAAAGCACATCTTTATAGCTTTCTAGAAAACAATCTCCTGCTAATCACAGTCGAAAAAATAGGGACATCTCTCTAGCTCAGTAATGTGGGTGTCCCTGAAAATGAGACTGATAACCATGCTGGGCTCTGCTTCTAAGATTTTCTAGATGTGTCATTAGAAAAAAAACAAACAGAAAAATAAACAAACAAAAAACCCAGCACCAACAAAGAAAGAAAACAACAAAACAAAGAAAACAAGACTTTTTGGAGAGGAGATCAACAATGAGCACCTTTTTACTAGAAAAATGCTCTCAGTGTAAGGAAAGTAGTAAACTGATCACCTTCCAGGACAAGAGCTATTGGGTGAAGAGAGAGCATGAAGTATGATCTCTCTCCTTTTTTCTTATTTTTTTTATTTTTGGGGTTTTTTTTCCTCTGTTCTGAATGAAAATGAATGTATGTGTATGACCAATGTGTATGAACCATGCCTGATGTGTGCTGTGCATGTTTTGTGCTAGCCTAGCAAGTTAAGCTTTTCCTAGGATTTAAGCAAATGAACACATATTCTAAGGATCCATCCAGGCTCACATAGGTGTAGAGGCCAGGATGAAAATGCCCGAATGCACAGAAGTTAATCTGGAAGTTACCATATCTTGAAAGGTTCTGGGGAATCATATGTTTGTATCTGCAATTCTAAGTTCTATGTCATCCTATTTTTTATTTTTTTTATATACATCTCAGATTGTTTTATAAACATTTTTTGTTTAGCTACCTACAGGAAATCTAGCTGTTTGGGAAAAGTGAATTTGTATCTTTATCATCTTATCATTATGCTGAATCTCTTACAGCCTTCAGCCAGTTATTCTCTGTGTGTGTGCATGTGTTTTTCTGCGCTCGTCTGAAATCTGTGGCTTTTACCAGGAGGTTTTGAGACAAACCAGCGCTCTCTAGTACTTCATTAAATTAAAGATAAAATTTGTCTAAAAGTGAAACCCTAAACTGTCTTTTGTGTTAGTTATCATATAAATTGTGTATAACATTTTTTCTGAGGTTTTTTTCCCTGACTGTTGATGCCTCTTCTATTAAGTTACTGACTCTACAGCAATGGTACTTCACTCAGAACATCACAAATGGACAAGGTTTGCATGATATTTCTAGACTATGGCAATAGAATTATAATATTAGATTCACCCATGTAATCTCTGCTTTCTGACAGTTTTTTTAGAACTCAGATTTGCTGGATGTGTTGAATTTAGCATCAAATTTCAGCGTACAGCAGGGATAAAAATGATGATTAAGCAAGAAAGGGAAGACTACTGAGCACAGACCAATGCACAGGATGTGGAGGAACTACGATAGTAAGAAATGGATTCTTTGATGTAAAGACAATTAAAACCCTCCAGTGTAAATTGTGGTGGATTGACCCTGGTCAGCAGCTAGGCAGTACACAGCTGCCTGCTCACTCCTTATCCTGAGCAAAGTGAGGAAGAGAATAGGAGGAACAAAAGTGGGAAAATGTATGGGTTGAGATAAGAAGACTTTAATAAGCAAAGGAAAGAGGAAGGAAGAGAAAAAAAGAAAAAAAAAGGATGATGCAAAGCCAGTCATTTACCACCTCCCACAAATAGACCAGAGCCCATCCAGTCTCTGAGCAATGACTAGTACTCCTCACAAAAAGAACTTCCCCAAAGTTTTTATTGTTAAGTGTGATTCCATATGCCTTGGAATATTCCTTTGGTCAATTCGCATCAGCTGTCCATATTGTGTCTATATTGTGTCCATATTTTGTCCATTCCCAAATTCTTGGCCACCCTCAACCTACTCACTGTAAGGACAGACTGGGAAATAGTCAATTGTGCAACATTTGCTCAGCAACAGTCAAATCAATGGTGTGTTATAAACACTGTTTCAGCCAAAAATCCAAACCATCGGGATTGGATCAGCATCATCAGGGCTGCAACAAAGGAATTATCCCAACAAGACCCAACCAGGCCAAGGAAATAAGTTGAAAAATGAAGAGGGAATAAATGCTCAAGCCCACCTTTTCAGCTTTGTTATTTTGTTTGTTGCTTTTCTGTATGTTTGGTAGAACTTTCTAGTGTCAAAACAGCATTTTAAAGAAAAAAATTATATTGACAATTATACATGGGGAAATGGAAACAAACTCACAAAAATAAGTCATAGAGTATGCTACATCACTTTCTAGTTTTTCCCTCAATATCTATTTCTATCACAATTAAGATCAGGTTTGATTTCTGATGGTTGACCATTGCTTTAGTGTCAGAATTAGCAAAAGTGTTGTTCTGTGAGGGTATCCCACTTACATTGCTAATCAACTCTGGTGTGCTTATCAGCAGTAAGGATCCCATGGCTCTGAGAGTATCTGTGAATGCTCTGTGGATTTGTGTCTGCTTCAAAAGTTGCTGCTTTTTTTTTTTTTTTTACAGGATTACTGGTCTCTACAGGAGATAATCAGAAAGTTTCAGGTATAGCCAAAGGACAACTTGGTTTAGATCTTGTTATATTTTGACCTATTTTAGATAAATCTATTAAAACATTAATCTGGCTTTAAATTCTCCAGAGATGTAATGTGTACAATATATTTTAAGGGCCAGGAGAAATCTACAGAAAATGTCTGCATAATCAGCAAAGACTTAGAACCTAGATGTATGCAAATTTATCTAAGCCTGATGTTAAATCTTAAGAAATATCCTTAGATTTTTTTTCTTCTTTCTTTTTTATTATGATAATAGTCAAGAGCAATGGAATATGAAAAATTTATGAAAATTTATGTGGCTTAATGTAATTGCTGTCATACTTGCAAGGTAAAAATACAAGAATCTCTGTAAAGATTTGAATTTAATTTGCAAAGAGAAGAGAAGAAAATTTAGTTCCTAAATTCTGGGAACTTTTTTCTTGTATTACTTATTTATTACCTGACTTTCTTTTCTGGTCATGAAATTTAGGAAAGGCCAGAATTCCTGGTGAGATTTGGATGAATGCAGGAGGAAGAAAGATAATATAAAACCTGACTGAAATAAACTGAAATATCAAAGAACGCTTGTCTAACTTCTGCAAATAAATTTGCTCAATAACAAGTGCTTTTTCTACACCTTAAGGCTTCTACAGTGAAATTCTGTCCCTGACATCCCTTTCAAACATTTCTATTGAAGATTCTGCCCTTCTAAAGACTCAGCAATAGAGAAATTTTGCCTTAATATCAGCACCTGTTAGTGCAAATCCAGTATTTTGGACCAAAACACCGATCAGACTTTGTGGGAGCTGGTCCTGCTATGCCAGCTGCAGCCTCACAAGCCAAGAGCTGGAAGGTATTGATGTCTCAAACTGTCACAGGCCTGGGTGAGTAAAGCATATTGGCTCCAAAGGCAAAGGCTGAAGATCCAATGTTGAACATAGTAACAAAATCTGTTTGACTTCTGCAAGACAGAATGATGATTTACAGGACCTCAACCTGGCAATTCCACACCTACTTGTACCACAGAATTAAAGGCAATTTTTAATAGATGTGTGCAGGAATAGGCATGCTGATTCTGTCAGGAAAGTTAAAACAGAAAGGTTTATTTTATTCAGCATCTTTCCCCACCATTTGTTCCCCACCAAGATGTATTAATGATAACTACAATATTTTCACTTTTTGAAAAAATTATTTAATAACCGTTTTCTAATTTAGAAAAACAAAGCCAAAAGTTAAACAGGCCTACAAATTAATCCAAGAAAACTACAAGACTAATTTCAGACAGACACACTATCGTAGGTCTTTTTTCTAGCTGTTAATGAAAACTCAGAAGTGAGTAAACACTTCTAGTTTTTATGTTATATGCTTGTTTTTACATGGGCAAAATGCTTAATTTTTTTCTGCAAAATAGAAGTATAATATTTTCATGACACAAAAGAAGAATGATAGGGTTAATTAAAGTCAGTGAGTTGCTCTGAGATTTCATGTCTGTGAGCTTACATCATAGCAACTTTTGAATTTTTTTAATTAAGTGCATTGAAGATTGAATATACTGGATATCACCTAAGAGCACACATTCTTTTAAGATTCTATGACTGATTTATTGTCCAGACAGGCCTGGATAAACCACAGGTAATCATCTGGATGCTTATCCAAAGCAAAAAGAACACAGTAAGTTTGACCTGTGTTCTTTAGCCTTTGCATGAGATTTTTATGAATAGCACACAATACACAAGGACCTCAATGCTAGTCACTTTAAAAAGGTCAGATAAAACTTTTTTCTTGATACAAATGGAAAAGGAGTTATCTGTCAAAATAATGAAACTACAATGAATGATATCCACTGTGTATAACACTCTAAATCTGAAAAAAATATCTGATAGGATTTGCAAATGATAATTCAATCCCCTTTATCTAGTTATAGTGAGTAGGTCCACTAGAGAAACATTGCCACTTTTGCAATTAAATGAGGCTTCCACTTCTTACAATAAATTAAATCAAAAATAGCCAAGGACAATATTTCAGTCTTAAATTTTTATGCAAAATCAGAGCACTAAAAGACAATCTGGGGAAGGAAAATGAATGCACTGCCTAATAACCTGACATCTCTCCTCTCTTTTGAGTAGTATAGTTCAACACTATCATTTTTTTCCTTGAGTCACTCTGTTTGACTTATTGACATGGGTGGGATGAATTTTCTGGTTATAGTCCATATATATAAATGTACATATACATTTATATACATATATATATATATAAATGTACATATATGTAACATACATATACATACATTTTTCTCTTTTAGTTAGACTACAACTCTTTGAGGGTGCAATTTTAAGAGTAACCATCTCAAAGCATGTATCATGTACCATTTTACCTGTAAACATAGGTTCATCTGGTGTTTAGATGGCACTGTTGCTGGCACTGTTTCACCTTGGGAAAAGTGTTATAGATAGGTGAATTATTTAATACTGTAACTCAGTGGTGCTCTCTGTTGACATTTCTGGTAGCATGGTTATTTTAGAATCCAAGATATTAATCTGACCTGAACTTGATTTTATTTAATGTTTCTCATTAACTGACCATTCAAAAGAAAATGTGAAAATTGCCTGTTTCAACAGTTTCTTTAGTAAACCAAACATGAACTTTGGGTTGCTATGCTACATCCAATACTATTCTTTGAAACTATGCTCTAGTTAATATCTACACCTCTGAGAACTTGAAACACCTGCTGCTAGAAAAACCTAGCAAATTTCTGTTGATTTCATACTGAAAGGATGCATTACAACTAGGACAGGGTGGATGTGTACAAAACAAATCTTTTCTGCTCTTTTGTCCCACAAAGTTGAATACATTTCCCATCAGCGTCTGTGTGACTTTCTGTCATTTTGTCTGTCTGCCTCAGATATCCTTGGATGCCACCTATAAAATAAGAATATAAGTTTGGGAGTTTTTATAAAGAGTTTTGGCATCTTAAAAATGGAAAATAAGATATAACTGCAAAGCACTGTTGTTTATCATCATGTATGAATATGAAATTCAGTCTGCTGCCTTATTTCTCCTTTTCACAATGCAAGAGGATTATAAATGTCAAATAGATTTTTTTGTTAGTCATAATACAAGAACAACATGTTGTGCATAAAACTTTGTCAAATTAAAACATTATATGCATCTTTTGGAAATACAGTCTCTGTACACCCTAAACAGAAAATGCTTCCCTGGTTAGAGTAATTTTAAAAAAAATGCCTTTGTCTATAATGTTTGGTTTTCCCTGATGAATAGTTGAAGGTCACATTATTAAAGCATTAATAAATTACAATATTTATGTTAGGTAATTAAACCTGCCAGATAAAAAAAAAAGAAAAAAATGAATCTTATACATTGCTACATTGGATTCTATCTTTTTCTATCTCCCCTTAGGTAATTCAAGGGAAAAGAATTTCAGAATTAAAAAGAAAATGAATACAGATTTGTGTTTGTACTGAAAAAAATCTTAATGAGTAAATATTTTTTCCAGTTGTGTGTATGTAATATGACAAATGCATTTTTGCCCCCAAACCATTGCAATTAAGAAATCTTGTTAATTTTACTTTTTTCTTTGGAAAAAACCTAAAACATCTGATGGCATGCTAGTTTTTTACCCTGATGTTTTGCCAAGCCATAATGGCCCTAAGCAGCCCTACCTGGGATCCTGACTAATGCCTGGACTTCAGTTCAGGTATGGTGGAGGTGCACCTGTCCTAAGCTCTGCCTCCAGGGTGGACCTTTAGATATGCTTGTCCTCATACCTGCTTTTGGCCCAGATTCCTTGTGCTTCTGATGGAACAGAAAGGAGCTGTGAAGGGTCTGGAGCACAAGTCTTTGAGAGGTGGCTGAACTGGTAGTTTAGTCTGGAGAAGAGAAGGCTCAGAAGGAACCTCATCATTCTCTACAAGTACCTGAAACAAAGTTGTAACAAGGCTTTTCTCCCAAGCAGCAAGAAATAGAGTGAGAGGAAATGACCTCATGCTGCTCTAGGGGAGGTTTAGATTGCCTATTAGGAAAAATTTCTTCACCAAAGTTGTCAATCCTTGGTGCAGGTTGCCCAGAAAAGTGGTTGAATCCCCATACCTGGAGATTTTTAAAAGACATAATGATGTGCTTAGGGGTGTGCATGGTTTAGTGGTGGGCTTTGCAGTGCTGGGTTAATGGTTAGACTTGATGATCTTAAAAGGTCTTTACCTACCTAAACACTTCTATTCTTCTACCTAAACAATTCTAAGACCTTTCAGATAAAGTCCCCATCAGAGGCTTCAGTGAATGTGAAGATTGACTGTCACATGGGCTGTAGACTTCAAGCTACTCTTCTGAGAGTTTTTATTTGTCTGCAAGCATGTGACTACACGGGATTAAGTGTGGTTTTCCAGCTCTTAAATTGCTGCATCATATCAACCAGGCGTAGGCTGAAGGACTGTACTCAGTGAATGCTCAGTCTTTCGGTGCTGATGGAAAAGAAATGTACCTTCCAGTTTTTAAATTCAAAATAGTACATATCAAGCATAGATTTATGATTTTAAAAGGCTGTAAACTATGTATTGCCTCTAAAAGGGACAGAATTCAGAGTAGCATGCAGTTGAGACAGACTCTATCTAAAGCTACAGTTAGTTGTCCTATTTTGACTGATTAAAGTTTAGTTTTATTACATTACACTAATGCAAGTAACCTAAAAGCATCTTGGTATCTGTGCTTTCGAATAAAATTTCAAATCCATCCTGAAACCTTTAAACCCTCATCTTGCAGATCATGGATTTTCCATCTTCAGTAGCTCTCAAGGTTTCAGTTTTCAACAGTCTTTACATAGTCTCCATTTCAAGTATTACATTTCCATTTTTTCATATTTATTTTCATTACAGCCAATAGAATAGACTGATAAACCTAGGTAACTTATGAATCAAGTGACTCTCCCCTCAACAATCCATCTTCACGAAGAGGTACTGAGAATAAATGAAACCTTTGCCTTATTTCTCTCTACTTGTCCAGTCGCTCTTCCCCAAGCCTGTAGCTCTGCATGGGGTTGCTGTGACCTAAGTAAGGTTCCAGCCCTCCACCGTGTTGAACTTCTTAAATTTGTTCTGTGCATTTGGAGACCCTTATTTTGGATTTTTTTTTTTTAAGAATAGAATTCTGCAGTGGACACTGGTGTTTGTTTTCCCATTTTATTGTGCAAGAAATTTACTGAGTAAGCCAGAAATCTATCTCTTCACTCTGATTAAACCTATTCCAAGACTCTGTGGTTTTTTGGTCAAATAGGATGAAAAATCTCCTTTTGCTTAACATATATTTTTGAATTTTACTTCCTACCGCATGTATAGGAATTAATTCAAGCTACTTTTAAAGCATTCAGTTTCAAAGAGGATCCTGGGTACTTGTATATTTTGTATTTGTAGGTCTTATTTTCTGTTTTTCAGCTGGGCACTCCAGCTTGATTCTGGAACATTCTCATAAATATGGAAACTGAAGATTTAACAGTTTAATTTGACAAGTGAGTGTTTCCTGCCTTGGAACAAGGCAGTTACTGTTTCTGTGTAAGAGGCACGGTGTTTGCAATGAAGTTGGAATGGAAGTAGTGTATGTAGATTTTTCTCATGAATATGCATTTTTCTCAGCACTTTCATCGAGATGCGCAATGTTTTGGTCAGTGCTGTCTTTATAATCATCTACAAGGACTTAATGTTCTCTATTCCTTAATGACACAAAACTGCTTAAAACTCCATAGATTCTTTTGTCATTCCTGTTTTCCTGAGATGTTGTTGGCCACTTTCTGAGACCTTGCTGCCCAGTTCTATTTATTGTGAGCCTTATTGATACTTGCTTGAAGACCTGAGTAAAGATTTGTAGTTCTGCAAATTACTGTGTTTGGAGTGTCTGTCATCACAGAAGGTAAAACAGAACTGTAGTTTTAATGTGCTTTAATACTGGATCATCATGAGTCTCAGGACATATACTCACTTAGCCAATCTTGTGTCAGGGAAGCACAAGGTGCAGCTGTCTTTTGCCTGCAGTATCTGAAGACGTTAATATAATATCTGTAACCACCTTTTCCATTTAGTAGAAAAATTCACATTTACTCCAATTGAAATGACAACTTTGTAATTTTTACCAACTTTGTTTATCTTGTGAGCCACACAACTGCTACTGTTGATTCCTGACCTCGTCCAAACCAAAAATAATGCGTATAGAAAAACCAATACAGCCATTCCATTTGAATGGCCTTTGCAGTACCAGTTGCATCAAACAATGACTATGGTGCATGTTGTAATACACTACCATGACTATATTTCCATTCTAACTTAAAAGTAAAACTAATATTTTCAAAACAGAAATTAACAGTGTTATATCATCTTCTTTGCCTTTCTGCACTCTATGGGCAAAAAAATAGAACCTTGCCTCCTCCAGGTGTCATCTTAGTTCTAAACCTGCAGAGTTATTTTAATACAAAGACTCCCTTCTTTTTCTGTTGAATAAAATGCCACCAGAATGTAATGCTTGTGTATACTAGATATGGGAAAGCACTTAGTTGTGTGTCTTGTTTTCTTTGCTCATCCATTTCTATTTGTTATGTTACAGATGAATGTTCACTTTCATCTCTGTGGTAGAGTGACTTGGATACTTCTCTCAGCTTCAGGTGCCAGGGTGTATTGAAGCCTTTCCAAAAAACACATGTTTGTACAAAGTAGCAGAGGGTGACTGATTGACATAAAGCTTATGTTGCCAAATTATAATGCTAGCAAATTATAGGGCTCCTATTGACTATACATTTTATTTATTTGCTATTTAAAACTGTGAACAAGTATGTTCTGAGAAATTCAACCAGTGGGTGATTAGAGAAAAATGTTTCTCTTGCTGTGAACAAAGGGAAAAACTACAGTTTGGGCTTTTTCCCTCTTGCATTTTGATTTAAAGATAAGTAGAGTGAGGAAAAGCCTTCTTTGCAAATTGCATGTAAATCTCTGCTTTTCTTGAGAGGTGATGAAGGGTAATGAGATGGTGAAGTTGATTGTTTTCAACATGCCAGTTCAGGAAATTTCTGTACTGAATTTCTGTGTTTTTTCTAGTCTATTCAGCTTACTCGGAAGGGAAGATTCAAAAAAATGTAATACCCTAATTTGTGATAATTTTGTGGATGATTATATGCTCTGAGTGACAATTACTTTACACCTATAACTTTGTCTTATGCTAAGGACAATGAAAACTGCATTGCTGTATTTTTTTAAGTGTTTTGGGCTGGTTTTTTTGTTTTGTTTTCTTTGTTTGGGGGGGGTTTCTTGGGTATTTTTTGTCTTTTTTTTTTTTTTGTATGTGTTGGTTTGTGGGGTGTCTGTTTGTTAATTTGGCTTTTTGTTTTGGTTACATCTGATGTTGCATAATTCTGAAGATCCTGTTTCCTTGCATTCTGCTCAAAGAAAAGGAAGGCTCTACCCACTCTACTTCACCCTATCTCACAGTTTTTATACCACCAGAAGCAGGCAGAAAATAAGGTTCTATACCCTCTGGAAATATTTAGGAATCTATCCATTGCATTCAGTGGGCTTTGGATAAAGGCCTAAAGCAACAAAACACAATCATGCAGACATTTCCTTTTTCTTTAGAACCCTTTAAAGGCTCATCTCTTTGTTTTGTTTCTCAAGTCCCTGATACCAGGAGGATAATATCTGTCTGTGAGTTAAAGACATATGAGCAGTAAGGAGGATCAAAACATAGCCAGCCTTCCAGTGCTACATCTGTGATGCAGATTCCTGAACACGGTTTAAAATGAAATGACTGCAGCGTAACTCAGAGCTTCTGTGAAACTTTACATTTTCTTCCTAAATTAATGAAGTCCAAATTTAATGCAAACTCATCACAGTGCTTGTTGACAGTAGAAAGTAAGGTAGTCAAAGCTCAGCTCTGAGGTGCTGATTTTCATGTTCTGTAGCCTGATATAAAAGATGGCTGCCATTTTTATTTGGGCAAGACCATCAGGGAAAAAAATTAATAAAAGTTTCCATTCTTGCATATATCCAGAGCTGAATTCTGAGGTCAATGAAATTTCCTTACTGAAGAATATTGTGGAATGAAACATTTACTTCATGTCATTCAGTGTAATGAAGTAAGTTTAAAAGGAGCCACTAATTTCTTTAGTTCCATTACTGTATGAAACAGAAGGGAAAGATAGTAATATTCTTCAAGACAAAACAGTATTTTTTTTTGAAACAGGAAGTATTTTCCTCCTCAATAACCAGCTAAGTGCTGCATTTTCTACTCTTTTCAGGAATATTATAAATTCTGTGCGATATTAGTAGCCTAATTTAGTTTGAAAAATTCTGTGCTTTGACAATGCATAAATAACTCTATATTGAGGGTTTGCAACTTCTAACACGTTTTATCCATTCTTTTGCTACTTTGTCTAAGTATGTGCAAAGTATATAAGTAAATAAGCAAAGTATTTGCAGTACATATTATATTCTCAAACTGTTCATATTTTTTGCTGGGTGTTATTTCACGTGTGAAATTCATCAACTAAGTCACTGCTAAGATTTCTATTTTCTGCTTCGTTATGGTTATTATTTTCTTCTTCATTGTTTGGTGAAGATAACAATATGGCATGATTAATTCAATGGAAGATTTCGGGGTAGGATAGTTACACAATTAAAAGGGCAATCACACTCTTTTCAAGTTTATATCTCCTGCTTTTATTTCTAGTTGAATTTTTGCTGACTTTTTTCGGATCTGTTTTTAAAAGTGTGCTGTATGTCATTCTCAAGACTGTTGTGTTTGATTAGTCATTATGATTTATAGTTAAGGTTTCATCAAAATGCTTGCCTGATCCAAGTATAAGTATATATCCCCTTTTCTTCTATTTTTGGTGGAGCTCAGTCTGGTTTCTCCAGACACAGTTTAATTTTCTGGTTTATCAGATCAATTTGTCACAAAGAACAGAAACAGGTGAAAGAGCAGATCATCAATTCCTATTGTGTATGGGGCTGGATAATACTGAAATTGTGTTGAATTAGAACTCAATGCTTACTGGTAGGGAACAGAGAGACCTATAATATACAGCAATTTTCAGTAGCCATGTTATACTTGGAGCACACAGAAATACAAGCTTGACTATACCTAGTTATTGATTGACAGTAGTGACTAAAGATGAAATAAATTGATAAAAACCTCAAAATTCCTTCGACACTTACTGTTTGTTTTAGAGAATAATCAACCATTAATCAATAGTACTTCTTTTTCATCCCTAAAACTTTTTTTTACTTTTTTTTAGGCTTTGAACTTGAGTTTCTGAACTACTAAATAGTGGTGTTTTTCAACTGAAGACAGAACTGTAAAAAGCTGATTCTCTGGTGCAGATATTATGTGAAAACTAAGAAGCCCTTATGGGCTGTGTCCCTAGCAAGCTGTTGGTCAGCTGAGGGAGAGAAAAAAAATAACATGATTTCCATCAAAATGCTATCTAAATCCAACAATTATAGCCCAGGGGAAAGAGATTAATGTTTGAAATATAACTGTGAAATTTGGAGATGGATTTCTTGTAGCTGGATGGTACTTATTTTCACTTCATAACACAGTTATGAAATGAATAATTAATGAAAATTAATAACAGTTTTTATGAATATACTTCAGCTTTTGGAGTGAATTGCAATATGTCAAAGTAGTGTATCCCTCTCAGAGCCTTTATAGAAGAATTCAGGAGATAAATAGCTTACAGCTTTTTAACTTCAAGATTATGCTTTTATTGATTCAGAGACTCATATAGTCCAGAATTACATCCCTGGAAATAAACAAGCCTGGAGTAGAATTTTTTTAATGGAATTCAGATAGAAAGGAAAAAAACCACTTTTGTTACTGACAGTTGTCTTTGTCAAAGACATATATAACTAAGGTTAGTTTTGACATGAAATTTCATCTCATGATAATAAAAGAAAAAAAGTTTGGTGATTCTTGAACTCTGTACTCAAAATGAAAGAAACAATAGTTTGGTGTCTTCTGACAGCTCTTTTCTTTCTGGTCATGGAAGGTGAGTGGAAGATAGTAAAAGAGAAGGGATGGTGGCTCCATTTATTATGTTCTTCTGTAGACAAACACAGCACTAACAACAGCTCTATGGATTTTCTGGAATTACAGACTATCCTGTAAAGTCAAATAAGTGGGTTCATCTTGCCTAACTTAAAGTATAAAAATATAAATAAATGTAAAAATTCCAGTAAAAAGCCACAAACATGGTGAAGGTATCTGCACCTCTGATCTACAAGGAGAAGCTAAGCACAGGCTCAGGGGATATCTTATGATTTGTTAACTACATGATAGGAAAGAATAATAAGATGGAATCAGACTCTTCTCAGTGGAGCTCAGGGCTGTTTTAACATTGTCTTTGTTTCTCAATATCCAAATCCAATTAAATTAGCCTTATGTTAAGTCTTTAATTAGTCAAGTCTATTTTGTCCATGACAGTACTTGATAAACAATTAAAACTATTTTGTGCATTAGCAGATCCAGAGAAATGTTTAGTCCCATCACAAATTAAGGTGTGTTTCCTCACAAATGGCAAGGATCTGCAAGTGCCAGATATTGAGAGAATATATCTGGAAAGGTATAATCCAGTACATTTGTGGAAAGAAACAAGTGGTGGCAATGTAGGGTATTACTTTAACCATCATTCCTACACAGCTTAGGTTTTTGCCTTCACTTTGATTCTTGAATGTAATGTTTTAGGCATAAGTCACTTGTCTGTTTCTTTCATCCTTTCTTACATTTCCTATATATGTAACTAACTAGTTTTCTTGTGGGTCCTTCTGGTAGGCTGGCTGTCTCCTTACCTAATTTTTTTTCTGAAAAGCTTTTCTTTAATACTCTCCTCCTCTGTGGTTTCTCATCTGACTCTCTTTTCTTTTTATTTTCAAGCTCCCATGTCCCCAGTCCTATAGCTGTGTTGGAATGCAAGCCTCTCTGAGTTCCTCCGAGAAGGAAATGAGTGCAGGGGTTGAATTAAAGCCTTTAAAGAAATTAAGATATATTAAGCCCACATAGATATTAAGTAAAAGTGTAGGTTTAAGTTTTAAGTTAGTAGAAGTGTGAGTTATAGTTTTAAGTAAGTTTAAGTTTAAAGCTTTAGGTTTTAAGTAGAAATACATTCTAAGTGATGTAAGAAACTGTGCTAGTTAGTAAGGCCCTAAGGCCTAATTTACACTTCAGCAACTTAGTCCTAGACATAATAAAAACATAGCAGAACCTTGCCACTATGATAGATAGAATTATTCACTTAAAACAGATAAAACTACATGCATAAATAGATAGAACTATTCCCATAGATAGATAAACCTATACATGTAAATAAATTTTAAGTAAGATAACAGATAATACATTTGTGTAAATAGGTAATATTAGCTATGTAGTTTTTTAGATAAGAATTGATACTACTTTCGTGCTACCATCGCACGTTAGAATCAAGTTCAGATTGGTTTAGAAAGAATGCTTGTTTTTAGCAGGTTAGATGTTTTGTGAATAAAAACCCTGTAGTGGGGTGTAAGGATCATCATCATCATCGACCACAACAGCATCAACACATCAGCAACCATAAGAGGACGAAGAAGACAGCAGAAGAAGAAGAAATGAAGAAAGAAGGCTGTGGTCCCTGCTGCTGTTCAGAACATTGGCCTCTATTGTTGCTGCTGCTTCCTGGGACATGGGACTCTGTGCCAGAGAACAACTGTTGCTGCTGCCACTGCTCCTGCACGGAATCTGGGACTCCATAGCAGAGAGCAGCCCTGATGCAGCAGCTCTTGCTTGGGACTCTGTGCCAGAAGGCTTTTGCATGGACTTTAACACCTTGGACTCTTCAGGCCTTCTAGACTGATGTATTCCTGCAATAAACAGCCTTATATCAACCCACAACTGTTTGTGTCTCTTTGAAGACCTGAGACCCAAGTAACATCTCAACAGCCTGGACTCTGCCTTTCCATAAATCTCAACCAGTCCAGTTTTCATTTGAAATCCCCAGAAAGAACCTTTATGGGTCTAATTATTGGTATCTTCTTTTCTGGTACACTTTGGCACCAGTGGTTGCAGCTGTAAAATATTGCCTGAGGTGGGAAAAGCAATTCCTGAATTCGTGTCATATGCCCAGAAGCCTTTGTTTTAGGGCAGCAAATACAGGCACAGGAACTATTTTTCACCTCAGGGTGAGTATTTTTAATTCAATTACCTCCCACTAGATGTACAGGAATATGTGGTGTAGCACATGCCTTTGTTTTATTTTTCATGGAAAACAGGCTGATATCTCCTCTTTCATCCCTGCAGAGATTATTGTTTCAGAAAGGCCAAACTTTTTTTTCTTTTTGTGAGTGTCTGCCTTTTTATCATCATTTCTTTTCTTCTTCTGTTGAAAGAGGATACACTCCTGCCAACAGCACAGTAGTCTAAAGAGAAGAGGGGATACTTCAGGCCAACTTGCTCCCTCTTTTATGTTGTACTCAAGGCAGATGGAATGCATTTTTCTTTCTGCTTGGTGAACTGGCAGTTGGAGCAGAAATGTCCAAAATATTGTAACTGAATACAGGCAGATGATTGCTAGTACTCAGATATTTTAATATATGAAAATTTGGGAAAATTTGGAGTACAACATAGGAATTTAGCATGTGTTTATAGCACACTACTTGTAGCTTGCAAGCAGCCAATTCCATTCTGGAGTTTAGATCTTAATTTAGATCTTAATTTTTGTCTCTTAGGTTGGGCTGTGATCCCAAAGTGATGGTAGCATAGACTGAATAATTTGAATAAAGAGAGATGTTCCTTTTTTCAAATGAAGTCAGTCTTTGCTGATTAAGAAGTTTTAAGCAAGAAAAATATTCTGGGAAGAAAAGAGATTGCAAAAAAATGCCATGTAAGAGATGTCAGTGATTATTAGAATTGGCCATGGGGTTGGTTGGCAGAGAAGCCCTAGATTACTGAAGAAGAGGCTCCAATTCACCTACCACCATTCCACCATTTGTAGTACTTTTGGCTTGATATGTCCTTAGGAGCCTAATGGGAGTATTTTGCTCCCTTAACAGAGATCCACCTTCAAGGCGAACTTCCAAGAGAGAAGAACAAGAGCAAAAGACAACGAATGTCAGAAAGTCAGTCTCTTCAAACAGTTTTTTGTTTTGTTTTGTTGTTTTCTTTTTCCTTTTTTTAAATTTATTTTGTTTGGTTGTTTGGTTGGGTTTTTTGGTTTGTTCTCTTAAATGAGACTACAATGTGGTTAAGAAAATCTGTGGACAAAAATATATTAAGACCAGAAAGCAGAAATAATTAGTGAGATTCTGAGAAAGGCATTCACCTAAGCTATTTAGGAGTTCGAAGCAGAAGATGCTTAAAATGGATTTAGATAAAAGGTCTGCATCCAGAGGGAGTGCCTTGAAAATACAAAATAAAGTCTAGTACTAACCCTAGTAAAAACACCAACAAAATCAAAACCATTAGACATCCAAGAAGTTGAATATTTCAGAAGAAGTCTGAGAGCTGAAGTATTGAAGTTTTGTTTCTTTGCATCAGAGAAGCAAAGTACAGACAGCTTTAAAGTGTGGAGTGTCACAATGAACTGGGGAAAAAAAGAGACATTTTATTGGTTTTTTTCTGTCTTTCTGGTATGCAATGTTGGTTAATTTGTCAAAAAAAAAAGTTGCTTTTTTGAGAAATAACAGAATTTCTTGGCTTAAATATAAGCAATAGTTTTGGTATTTTTAAAAATTCTTTCTAAATATAATTTGAATACAAGTCAGTCATTTTAAGTCCGCATGAAATAAATTACAATTGCAGTTAAATACAGCGTGTGCTCCATTTGAATTGGTATGTCTAACTATAAGAAATATGCCACTCACTGATAAAATGCTGAGGTGGATTGATAGACTAACATCTTATCTAATTCTAATGCCACTGAGAGCATGAACTGTGAATCAGTTCTAAAACTATGTGTACTCATTAAGTTCAGGGATTGTACAGTATGTGCAAATTTTTTAAGACCAAATGCAACTCAGTATAATTATATAATGTACAAACATTGCAATTATGAAGTATTGCAATTTCTTCAGAAGTTCATTTAGCTGTGCACAAGCTTACAATATACTTACATATTAGTTACACAAGCATTTTAGATGTAATTAGTGTAATAAAATTTGAAGTGTTACAGAACATTTATGACAGCTGTGAAGGAGAGAGTACAGACATAGGATGAAAATACTGTTAGCCTCCAAATACATAAATCTTAACGTTCTCTGAAGTAATGTCAGCATTTTCAATATATTTTTGAGGAAAAAGCAATAAACTAGGCATGAGTTCTCATTATTTATCTTTTACTAATTAGCTGTGCTATAACCAATCCTTATTTACTTCCCTCTTAGAATTTACAGGTCTACTGTAAATTATATTTGGGCAACACGGCAAAATTAACCTAATTGTTTTCAGTTGAAAACCATGATATCTTATGGCCCTACCTATATTATCCATAGAATTTTAAGTCTGTTGGAATTCCAAATATGAGTCATTCATTTTCAGTGGTCACTTGCTCCAGATTTCTTTGGAGTTTGAATAAATTCCTTTATCTTTCACTTAGATCTTCAGTTTTAATTGTCACTTCACCCTTGTTAAAGTTAGTCTTTAATATTTAAGTATTTTTGCCATATATTATATGTTTGCTACTGACAGTGAGACATAAAAATTCAGTTCCTTCCCAGAAGAATGCAGGAGCTGAGGCAAAGTTCCCAAAAGAATGTGACAGATTTCTATTTTATTATTTCAAACTGGCTGAAGATCCTTAAGGCAATTAAGGAGAGAGGCATAAGAGAGAGAAACTTTGGGATTTGTCTGTCAAGAATTTGGGCTACTAATGTCCTGCTGGGGTTACTTCTTGTCCTGGTGGTTCAGACCGTTTGACCAAGATGAACCCCTTGAGACTTAGCATTTGGTCCCAATATCCTCAGAAATTCAGTCATGTCTCTTCTTGCTCTCTCTAGTTTGATAATGGAATTCCAGAATTGCATTAATAATTTGGGGATTTTCTGAGCCAGGATAAGATTCTTATGTTTAGTAAATGCTAAAGAGATGATGACCTCTCCTTCTATTTATTTTTCTTCATATTTAAAATCCATATCTAGCATCTCTATAAACATAGGACAAGTTTCACAGCTTAAGTGCTATATGGAAACTTTTGTTTTGAATTAAATACATTGCTGTATAATTTCACTCAGTACCTAGTTTTCAGGTGCTGAAAATTAATGGTAGTTGTTGCTTTCATATTTAGTCTTTTCATATTTGCCTTTCATATTTAGTCACAGATTGCACAGGAAATGAAGAAGAAATATGCTCACCTTTTTGTGAGGGTACTATGTGCTATGTTTATTTACACACATTGCTACACACAGAAATATGAAATAAATTTATATGAAGAGTTTATTATGATATTGTATATGCAGAGGTTACACCTGCATCTGTTCTTTTACTACAGTTTCACTCTTTGTCTTAAGAAGGCTCTTATGAGTATCTATTAGTCATAACTGCATTGAGAAAACTAAATTTGATTCTCTGAGCTTATTTCATTATCTTCCTTGTCTCCTCTATTACAGTTAATCCAAAATAAACTGGATTCAGGCATTCCAGGCCCATTTACATCAGTATGGGCATACGCTCAGGTGTGCATGTGCTAATAGAGATTTTCAGATGCTTTGGCCTATTGCTTGTGTTGAAATAAAAATACATACCCTGGCAAACTGGGCATCTGATCTGTCTTCAGTTTGCAGTTTATACAGGGCAAGCTGCTTTAGGGACATTTTCCTCCATACAATGGACTGTAAAAATGCATGAACAGTCTGAACAAGGTCCAGGATGCCGAATAGCAGTATCTTTTTGGAAGAGAAACGTCCATGAACTGAAAATAATTTGATACAACATGCCTCCTATGTCCTACATTGTTTTTCAAGTCAAAATTTCTAGTTCTGCTAGGTACTGTACAATGCAGTATAAGTCTCTCAGTGCTGCATTCTATTTCACTGGAATAAGTCTTTACTGTTATCATATAAAGAGTTTTTATACTCCCTGTATACCCACCTTGCAGGTTGGACTTGATGATATAAAAGGTCTTTCCAACCTAGTTGATTCTGTAATTTTAGTTGCTTTTATGCACAATTTTGATTCTATTTTAATTCAACATAGGGGATTTTGCATGGAAGTTCCTTAAAAAATGGTTCTACAGACTTGGTTAATTCTAGTGGTCTACTATGACATCACAGGGTTGTGTTTTCTATTTTCTTTTTTTCTACTTAAGCCTCAGAATATCACTGATTAATACTTATGGGAAATAATTTATATGATTAATTTAATTTGATCCTCATCTTTTAATATTTCTTAAAATTTGAGAAGATAAAGATTAAAAGTGAAAAGTTAATCATGGAACTAGATGATTAATGAGAAGCTGTAGGCTACTATTCCTCTACTTAGACATGGAAATCCCTTGAAAACATGATTTTTGCATCCATCCTTGGTGTCAGATTCATACTTGGGTCAAAATCAGGTTTAATCTGAATTATAACATCTCCATGGGGAAAAAAAAAGAAATCCAAACTCTCTTCTTTGGTCTATGTAGTTAAAGTAAGATACTTAACAGTATTAAAGTGCTCCGTGTCCTCAAAGTCCTTCAAAACACATATCTCTGTGATATCAAAAAATGTTAGTTCCATTTCACAGAGAGGCTAGAAAAGCTGGCAAGCACATGGAGCAAGCCATTCCTAGGGCTGGCAACAAGTCCTGGCAGTCACAGCTGTCACTCCCAGGTTTAAATAACTGCTTCTCTTCAGTGTTTAAATGACATAATAGGCCTTTACCATTCCTGAATAATTCTGTTTGTCACTAGATAATTTGTCTTGTGGGACCAAAAGAGGAGAGAACAGTAAAGAAGAAGGAAGCAAAGGTGATTTTCTAGTCCAAAATGATAAACTGGTTTCAGAACCACTGCTGAGGGGAGTTAGTGCTGCTGGGAAGGACTACAGTCATATGCAATTATACATATTTATTTCCATTAATTGTACGCTCATAGGGACTGGAGATGAAGAAAACCTTCTATACTAATGCCCCTTAAATGTACCTGAAAGCTGGGATGCATTTAATAGAGCTTTTAAACACACTTCAGGGAAATTTGGTAAAGCTGTCAGTTGAAGTCCATCTATTTTTTTTTTCAGTAAATTCAGTGGAACCTTCCTCACTGGCTACTGAATTAAAACACATTGACTGAATTTAAATATCTTGTCCTACAACTGACTGGTACATTTTGGTTGTTTATAAAAGAGCTGATAATATGCCAATTGAGATTTTAGGGTGCTTTTTAGGTTTTGATATTTAAGATTGTTGCAGTCTGGACAATCTTTAGAGATTGGCTACTTGATGTTTGTTTTTTTTATTTTTGCTATTGAGAAACTAACAAATTCACATACATTTATTTAAAATTTAACAAATTTATTCAACATAAGCAAAAATGTCTTTGTCTATGTAGTTGTTTGATCTTATACAAATTTCTTCTTCTGTTCTTCTGATAAAATATTAAACCTGATTGCATTTGAGGATGAGCTACTACAGTATAGTAATTGGGCTGTTTATAAACATTTAGAGTTCCTAAGTTTAACATTATCCTCTATAATAATTTGTTGATTGAGCTGGCAGAAGACAATGGGTTTTGATTAGATGGTGCTGTCTCATTAATATGTATGGTTCTCTTTCTCCATTTTTTTCCCATTTATTCCTGTATATTCAGGGTGGGAAAATTTATTTTTTCCTTATTATTGGTTCTGCATGCTTTTACATAATTGCAGTAATTTTTAGAATTCTTCTATTGTTCTGAGCTCCTGCTTAGCAATCACCTATGTACTCCTGCCAGTGTGATCAGAAGTCACCTGAAATCAACAACTAACAACTTAATTAAACATATTTTAGATATGACACTGGACAAATCTAGGTGACTTGTAGACAATAAAGAACACCAAACCAAATTCCAGGTCTCAGTTCCTCAACAGGGCAAGTTTAAGTTTCATTTTAGGCTTTGCTGCCACAGGCAGCTAGAGAGATACGAGGCATCCCATAAGAAATAGACAACATGGTAAAGCAGAGCAGGAAAATATGGACTTGCTCTTGCCACTTAGATGAAGAGAGAACACAGAAGGATAGCTAACTTTAGCAGAGGTAGCTGTTCTGACTCCATCAGTGATAGTTTCTTCAGACACATCACATCACCCTCAGCAACAGACCCTTAAAATTATTTCAGCTAGCATTTTAGGCATGAAATAAAAACAACAAGCCTAGAAATAATGCTAGTAAAATAGTTTAAAAGTTATTTCAGCCTCCAAGCAGCTACAACTATTTGTTTATTTATTTATTTTAGGACAGGAATCTAGGGCAAAGAATATACTCTGCCCATGGCTTGTTGAAGTGTTGAGGGAACAATACTTCAATACTTGTGTTAGAGCCAATATAATTTGATTTCATATGGAGCACCAGATAATTTTGCTCTGTGGAGATTGATCTGATGATGTGAGGAGAAATTTGGGGATGAAGACTATCTGATATGTATTTTGTTGATTTTTCCACTTGCTGTGTGCCCTAGCTTTGTACTAGTTAGTATTTTGGGAGCACTTGTTTCTTGCTTTTCAGTTCTGCAGGGAACAAGACAGCTGAACGCTGGTCTTGGCTGGATGTAGTAACTAAGAAGTGAGAAGCAATTTGAAGGTGAGTGTGCAAGTCTCATCACCGTAATTATAAGTACATTAGTGATGTGAAACCTATTTTTTATTGCAAAATGATAACTTCCTGACACTTCTCCATTTCTATCTTTCTAAGGGACCTTTCTGCAAAGCAGGGATGAATTTTCTTGAAACCTTTCAGTAATGTATATTATAGTGACCAGGATGATCAAGAAGATCGTTTGGGTAGCACAATGACTGAGAAGATTTTTTTTTGCAGGGATCTAAGATATACAAGTCGGGTACTTTGAATTTACTCTAAAAAAGCTGTTAAAAAAACCCCTCCAAAGCAGAATTAGCTTGAAGCAAAAAAAATTCTCACGAGCCAGAGTTCTATGGTACTCTGACAATCATGGGCTACGCTGAAGTACTAAAAAAGATACATTTTGAGGTCTTTTTTATGGTCCAGTGTAACCCTATCTGGAAAAAAAAAAAAAAGAAAATAAACTTGAGTAACAATATTGGTTGCTCCTGCCGGTCTGAGTTCACTTAGTTTAATAATTTTGTAGAAACCAAACACTTGCTTTACCTTTTGAGGTGCTGCCCTGACTTGTAGACTGACAATTCATCTTGGCCCAGTAATTCTTCTCATAAACTAATAAAATCCTGTGAATTACTATAAACTACAGACAAATTTTAATTTCCCTTCTGGCATAAATAAATATCTAACCTGCTCTGACTGTACTACTATTTGTCTTAAACAAAGATTTGCATGGACCTTCTCTTTTTGTCTTACACTGGCTGCACCCACATGAAAAATAGCACTCAATACATGCAGGATGTGGGAGGTAATTGTCTGGGGATTTTAATGGAGCAGAAAAATTCCTTGGTTTTGGAGGATGCTATGGGATGTTTCTTCTT
Organism: Molothrus aeneus; assembly: GCF_037042795.1. Lineage (NCBI taxonomy): Eukaryota > Metazoa > Chordata > Aves > Passeriformes > Icteridae > Molothrus > Molothrus aeneus. Next base: position 59,396,181 of record NC_089647.1, on the reverse strand, counting down.
GATAAGACATGAGAAGAAAGGAAGAGATTTCAAACTGATTGATTTTGGGGAGTACCGTGGGCTGTGTTTTGTGTTATGCCTGAGCATGCCATTCATCCATAAATCTGTCCAAACCTTATTGAACTCCAGGGCAATGCATAACTTCCTGCATTCCCAAGCCATCCAACACAAACTCATATGAGAAACAAAGAGATTGGTTCTGCAGCAGAAAAATGGTAAATGTATAACTTTCCCTTGTGAATAAGGAAAGTATTTACTTTAACTTCTAAATAGCTGCTTGTGGATTTGAACTAAAACAGTAATACAACTGATGGAGCAGAAAAGAATTTGGTTATTTTAACCAATTACTGTACCATGTTTATAGTAAAAAATCACTGATCATCAGACATGGAAAACGGGTAGAAGCAGAGCAGCAATTCCTTTTTCACCAGTGATTGTTGCTTTGCCCATGTTCTCCACGTTCCATGGAAGAACAGGCTTCCCTATGCTGGAACATATCTTATTGGCAAAGAGGTTTACATTTAGCTCTGCTCTTGTAGATTGCATCTGCATTCTTTGTTTTGATACTGTTTGCTTGAAAATTGCATTTTTTACACCTTAGATTACATAAAAACACAGAGAATGAATGTTTAGCTAGAGAACTGCAATATACATGCATGTATGCTAGAAAATATTATATGGAATTAAAAAATGTAATTACATGCATCACTTAAGCTTTGCAAGAAGTGTACTGGATACAGTTTTAAACTCTTCAGTTGTTATAGTCTTCATAATTCTGTGTCTTAACACATACATAAATTGCATCTTTACCTCCAATTTCAGGAACTTAGCAGAATACTTTACTAGATGAGAGTGAAGTTTGTAAAGTTGAAGGCTGGAAACAGCTGTTATATTTGCCCATTTTCAGAAGAAAAGCAAATTAAACTCTATAAAGCTAAAGTAGCATTCAGTTTCTTGTTATATGTATATAGTAACAAACATATTTTGTCAAACAGTTGTAAAGCTTCTTATGCTGCTATCTAAACACTGTTTATTATTCTTACAGCATTGCATCCTTCTATCAATCAAAAATATATGCCTTTTTTACACCTCCTGTTCAGTCTGCTTTTGCTTAGTAATTCTTCCAAGAAGTATTTGCAAACCAGCCTTTTTCCAGTTGTGACACCAGAAAAATAGATTTCAAAGAGAAAAATGTATTGAAAAAGTATTGTGTCAACGGATTAATTAATTAATTATAAATTCAACATTCTAATGACTATAAAGTTCTTTTGTAGATGAACATTTATATAGAGCCATTTTATTAATCTCTGAACTTCCTACTCAATTCTACTCCATCTTGTGTTTCCTTTGTGTTTTACAGTGCGCTGCATTTAAAAAAAATCTCATCATCATTATCAGCATATTATTTTCCCAGTAGTTGAAACAGCTGAAGTAAAAAAACAGGTATTTCACTATCATTATATGAGTTAGAAGTAAAGAATTTGAAGAAAAGACACATGCAGAACCCTAATGAAGCTTGTGCAAGTCCTATGGACTTCACCATGCTTTAAACCAGCTCAGTATGTCCTTACTAGATGAGTGCTTATGCTGCTGCACTTTGGTGTACATGGGTAATTTTACTCTATTTAGTGGCTTTATTTTCCTTCTCAGCTGATCTGAGAGGATTCGATCAAAATTACTTTATCTCAACACCCCAATGCAGTATATAGAAGTTATTCCAGGTCCAATGACACAGCCTTCATCTGGGAGGAAAAAACATAACTTGTCCATTTGTTTCACCTTGCTTTGTTATGTCTTGAGGCCTTTAGTAAAAGCATTAAGGACAGACATAATTTTCTTTCAAAATGCCTACAACAACCTTGAACTTTTTGAAAAAGCTAATTTCCATTTTAGTGCTTCCTATAATTTTCATTTAAAACCCAGCAATAAACAGAAGGGTACAAGCCACAACTATTTGCTATTTCCTTCCCATTTATGTAGGCTAATCTACTTTTCTAATTTTTTTTCTCTCATCTGATATCTCTTCTGCAACTAATATTGCATCACAAAACTGACTGGGAGTAGCACTGATTGCAATAAGTGAATCATTACTGTCCATCCATCCATTACTGTTACATCCCCAGGGCACTGACCATATCATTTTCCCTGCCCACTGTTTGCCATCCAGTTTAATGGCAATACATTAAAAGGCAATGGATGGATATAGCACTAACTAATGATAACAGGTAGAGGAATGACATGCTTTATGGGTAAAAGATAAATAAAATAGAGAAAAGGGATATCATACTTTAAATGGATCTTTAGCTTCTCAGACTTGGCTTAAAGGACACTTGCAGCTTTCAGATAACTGCATCAGGAGCATTGGCTCTTTTTTAGGAAGAAGACATAAATTAGATCATGGAGTTAGATGCATTAGAATGCACACCATGATAACTGTATGGCACTAATTTTAAAAGCATTGATAGCATATGCATATACTACCTGGTAAAGGATATTAAAATAATTAGGAACTTCCATCTCATAATGAAAATTATCTGAACACCAAACAAAGCCATGCTTATAACCTAAAAATCTCACAAAATTATTTTTGATCAAAAAATAACAATTATCAATAGTCATTATTAAACATAAATTATTTTATTTTAGGGCCAATATATATCCCCCTATATATTCATATGTTCATGTATATTAAACATATGTCTCTTGGTTTGGAGTTTGGCTTCCTGCATCTTGGAAAAAATAAGTTGTGTGCAAATCCCCACAACTGAGCAGTATCTTCATTACTGGAGGTAACTTGGCACTGACAACAAATGCCACTTTTCACTGTTTAACCTCTTTTCCAGCCCTGTAATGGATGTGTTGTGCAGCAGGGACTTCAACATATATTCCTACAGGACTTGGCTGAGGGTAACGTTGAAATAGTCATACTTTCTGTTTTCTTTCTTCCAATCAGTTGTTTAACATGTGAAGATCTTCCATTTTTTCTGTCTTCATTTCTTTACCTAGAGCAAGTTTGAATGATGACACCAAATTGATTAGAAGAATCAATACCTTAAAGAGCAAGCACTTCAGAGAAACCTTGAGAGACTGGAGAGAGGATGGATTAAAAACCCCATGAAGTTCATATGGGGGCAATACAATGTCCTTAACCTGGAATGGAATAACCCCCTGCCCCAGTACAACCTGGGAGCCACCTCTCACCTCAGAGAAATGGGGGAGCTGGGGGGTTTGCAGTGCAGGGCAGGGGTCCTGGAGGGCAATAACTTGAACATGGGTCAGCAGTGTGCCCTGGGGCTGGTGGCAGGGTGGGCTGCAGTAGGAAGAACACAGTGGCAGGTTGAGGAAAGTGGTCACTGCCCTGTGGGACTTGTGAGAGCACAGGTGGGTCACTGCATTCAGTGCAGGCTGCCCAGTGCAAGGCAGATGTTGGCAAAGTGGAATGAGTCCAGAGGAGAGTTGCTGTGGTGGCTGGGGGCTGAAGAACAGAACTGAGAGATATGAGCAAGAGAGAACATAAAGAAAACTGAGAGTCTGAGAGCTGGGTTTATTCAGTCTTAAGATGAAATGACTGTGGGGGATCCAATTGCTATGCACAGCTGCCTAAAGGGTGGCCACAGGGACTTCTGACAGATGTACACAACAAAAAGCCAAGAAGTAGTGAACACGGGTTGCAGCAAGGCAAATTTACCCTGGATTTAAACAAAAAAGTCCTAAGTGAAGGTGGTTAATCACTGGAAGAGATTGCCCAGAGATGTTGTGGATACTTCTCCTGGGAGAGTTAAATCTCTGCTGGTCAGTGAGCAAGCAACCTGCTGGATGACTCAAGGATGACAAAGATTTCTTGCAACCTGAACTAAAACTTGCTTAGATTAAGTTAGAATGCACTCTTTTAAAAAGTAGATTTATAATCACGTTTTTTAAAAGAATTATTGCTATAAATTCTATGCAAATGTTCTGAAGTAATGGGTTATATCCAGTCTTAAAATTTAGTCAGAACAGTAATTTTTACTTTCACACAACAATCCAGAATAGTTTTCCAAATTAATCAACTAAGCACACACCAAAAGATAGCTTAGAGACCTTCACTTTCTATATTTGTGTCATTTTATAATTGTGTCAAGTTAATGCTATCTAAAATCTAAGCATCTGGTAACATTATTTTTATTGTGTAACTATTACAAAGTTTTTTGCTTATTAGTTTGTCTTTGTAAAATCTTGATGATGACCTTTTGAATTTCCAGGGCATGAAGCTGCAGTTATGCAAACTGGACTTGCCATTAACACCTGTGCTGAATTATTTCCCACTGATTGAACAGGTGTTGGGCACTGTCTAACTCATCATTGATTTGGAATGGATGATTTTGCTTCAGGATACTTCTGGCAGGCTGAAGTTCTCTAGTTGTTTCTTTATGCACATAAAAAAAGGGAATGGACTTGAAACTACAACCATCACTGAATAATGAGTGCTGGGGGAAAATGCCCTGACTTTCAATATTGACAATCAGTAGATAAAGAATTCCCTAATGAGAAGAGAGCTATCTCATTTTGCTATCACTCTCTTGAATGGTGTGAAAAGAGAGAATATTATCTTAAATGGACATATCAAGTCATGAACTAATGGTGGATGAATTTTTCAGATACAACTGCAAAAGTTTGTAGCTTGCTTCAATTACTGTTTAGCAGACAACAGGTTCATTTGTACTTTAGAGTTCAAATTCTTGATATTACTAAGTGACTTATAAAAAAAAAAAGCTACCCCCATACTTGAAAAACAATAGGTTTCAAGTCACTGGATATCCTCAGTTATGAGCATTAGTTTTGCTCCAAGAGAAACTGTCAGCTCTGTCCCTCGAAGTACAGATCAGCAAAATAATATCTTTATTCCAATTATTGCATTGCTTATACAGAGATGGCAACCTACAATATGCTATTCATGATAAATATTAATAAAGGTACTGTTTTCTTTGTCTTTAACAAAAATTAGTTTAGTCAACACTTTCTAAGAGGGCTGGTCTTTCCTATTGAAGAAATTTTCAATTGGGATGAATTTTGAGAAAAATTAGATTCTCCTCTGCCCACCAGTCTGCCTGCTCTTGAGCGAATTTGAGTTATTTTATCTGAATATCTAATATAGTTTGGCTGAAAATATTTCTGTTATAAAGTGATATAGAGGTGGGTCATGGAAACTTGAGTCTTGAGGCATTAATTTGTTATTCTATTCTCTGAAACCATAATATTTTGAGATTATTTCCCAGAAAGTGTCTCTTGCAGGTGGTCTCATACTCTGGCTAGACCTACACCATGGATGTTTTAGGTTAACTGAGGAGATCGAAAGACCTATAAAGATGTGAACAATATTAATTGCATTTTCCTTAACATATGGTTGTCCCACTACAGAGAAGTTATATTTTATTTTGATAGTTTTATTGCAACCTTAAAATGAGGGTGGGGGTGAGGGTGTGGAACCCATAAGGGCTACATTTTATCCCAATCTGCCAAGGAAATATATCCCTTTTTTACTTGGTTTATATTCTAATGTGTATTTTGTACATATAGTGACTCTTGTATTTGCATTATTGACATTACTTGTCCCTTTGAAATTGCTTTATATAAGCTGAATTGTGTCAGTCTTTAATGGTTTACAGACCTTAAAAGGAGGTCAGAAGTAATTGCAAATGAAATTAAGAGCTTGGAAAAATCTTATGTACTTACATGAAAGCAGTATCCAGAAGAATAAATCACAAATAAAGTATATATGTTCTGCAGAATTAAGTGATATAAATCACATGATGAACAGTCTGTCGCCTACATAAGTTACCTTTGAAACATATAATTTATTCCAGTTGTGGGTTTTATGACACCATATACCCTGAGATACTCAGAACAGCATTCTTTATGGGAAGAGAGTTCTCATTTGCTGCGTAAGCAGATGTTGCTATCTGAGAGTCACCCAAGCAAATCTTTGTTGTTGAAAAGGGAGATTTATGATTTGAGTCTCACGGCATAACCAGGTGATAAGTCCTGTTCAAAAGTTAAATATGAGAACTTTTCACAGACACAGGCCAGATGCTCCATGGAAGCTCATAAATTAGAACAGAAATAACTGGCCACAATATTATCACTGAAGCAAATTCACCACCCAGACTTTAATTGCTCATGAGACTATAACCCTGCAGAGCTCTGTTCTGCAGCGCTTTAATTTTTAAACTTAAAGAAGGAGGGGCAAAACTGGAGTAGGCTGAAATTGTTATGTCTCTGTGTAAATGAACTATGTAACCATAGAAAAGGCACCTTTCCGTAAGAGGGCACGTGAGGCTGTCTCATTAGTACTCTTGTCTGCAGAGTTTGCCCTGGAATTTTAATGTCCATGCTAAAGCTGTTTTCCAAAGATTCAAATTGAGATTGTTTTGTGGCTAAATTCCAAAGTCTTCTGACTGAAACTGTAGTAGCTGTAGTACAGAAATGAAAACATTCTTTCTTGCTTTTGCTAATGATCAAACAGAGCTAAATTGTGATTGTTAGCTAATGTGTCACTCCATGAAAACCACTGGGAGAAATTCTGCACAGATTTGCTGAGTGGATGGCAATTTGCCCTTTAATGCTCACAGTGCATTAGTTTCTTCTATACAGTGTACACGTTTTGTTATCTTGTGTCTAGAGCAATATCGAGGCTGTTTCCTTTTCAAAGCAGCTCCATATGAGTCAAAGAGAAATTTACAAAAGACACGTAAAGTCTATTCAGAAGCACAGTCTTTGTGTAGCAGCTAATTCCTACACAAACAAATATGAAGGATCAGCAGGTGCTTTATGCTACACTGTACTTTTGTGTGTTATGAAGATCATGGAAGGAAGATGGGATTTAACTTTCTATACCCTCCTGCATTGCACATCTAAATTCATATATTTGTGATATTAAATGGAAAAATCTAGAGGAAACTGCTTATAAAGGTTGTATATAAATATGCTCAGAAAAAAAAGAGAGAATTATAATGTTTTGTCTCCACAGGACATGTTTACAATAACAGGCAACAAGGTAAGACCTTTTTTTATCGTGTTAAGGCTGATGGAAATTTGCTGCCAGTCTGCATGTCCTTCACCTGCTATCCCTGAGTAGATGTTGATTTTTCAATTTACAGGTCTGTTAAGAATTCATGACAAAGTTCAATTATACATGAGAATGAGAATTTTCTCCTACAGAGAGGAGAGTCTCAGTTTGTTGTGATATGCGCTTTGTATTTTTTTAATTGCTAATAAACTGTCAGAAAAAACCTCATTTTTGTTTCCCCTGCCCATTTCTCTTTACCATATATTTAATTTTCTCCACACCAGTTTGTTCTTTCAATATGAAGAGAAACATGGATTTAACATGGAAGGAAAAGTATTGATGTCCTTTTGGAACTGCTCATTTCTTCAGAGACAGGGGAAACTGAGAGTTAAGAAATTGCCTTCTATCAGTGTTTATCATCCAAGGTTAATTGTGTAACTCAGTTTTACTATATAGTTCATTAGAACTTTAAAATCAAATTATTATCTCCACTCCTGCCTCTAAATTTCAGATTATTCCTGCCCAAAATTCATAACATTTATTTTTTAGGTCAAAAACCTCACTAATACTGCATTGGGTCTTACTAAAATTTTATTTATAAAATGGTTTTCACATGGAGATTGATGTAGATCTTTGACAATAGAAAATATTACAACTAGGGTAAAACCCTAGACAGAAATCAGTACTTTATACTGCAATTAATTCATTCTATCACACAGTACAGAGTAAATTTTTGGAGCATGAACAAACTGAGAAGTAGACAGATTTGTTTAAATCTGTTTAAATCTGTTTAAATTTGTTTAAATCTGTTTAAATCTCAGCAGGTAAGCAATAAATATTTTCTATTGCTCGAGGGGAAGCACTGACACCAGTATTGAGCAAAGTGACATTTCATGAAAACAATAATTGGCAGGTTGAGTTAAATGATTATAGTTTTGGATAGTTTTGTTTTCTTCCTGCTTTTTTTTTTTTTTTCTTGTTGAGTCTTTTATCATAGGCTGAGTAAACTGGGGTTCTCCAGAGCAGACGAATTCCTCAGTAAACTCTTAATGGCAGATTCCCCAACATAAATTCTAACCTTGTTCTGGAAGAAGTTATGATATACGAAATTCTACTACTTTGTGAAGAAGTACTGGATCTGATGTGTCACTGTCAATTCTGGTTAACTTATTGCAATCCAGAGGTCCTCTGGGTGTTCCGTGTCCAGAACTGTAAGATAACTGACTTTCTCTTAGTACCCTATAAGAATAACTTGTGGAAAAAAAAAGTAATAGTAATTATTGAGTGATGATATTCTTTAAAGGTCTATTACTACCAAGGGAACCTAAAAAATTTTAGGAGTTCTAGATATGTTATTTTTAGCAAACTTATTCTACTACACACATTCTTTCAATACCAAGGAGAACTGTATAATTATACAACAGGTACATAAAATAAATTTGACATCTGATTGTGAATGAATGTCAAATTAATATCCTGAAAAGCACAAAAAATTGAGTGACTTGCATCTGGAAAAGCTTAAAAGGGATGGAAAATAGAATTATGTGAAGACAATATAAGGTGTTTAATTCCTCCCTTTGCATTGTCACTGTTTGAGTAGCAGTTACATGGCAGATAATGTGCAGTGTAGTAAGAACACTGAAGATAGCAATTACTTACTGGTTTACTGGCTTTCTATATGAAGTGCATGATTTATATTTGCTGGTAGAATATATTTATATGTGTATATCATGTATAGCAGCATGGGGTAAAGAAGAACACCTTGTGATGCACAATTGCTCCTTCCTTTTGGAGTAAGAGACTGATTGTGATGGATAATTAAATTCTGCCAATGAAGTACCAGACTTCAGACTATATAAAGTCAGATTAACACAATTGCTTTACCTCAGCAGAGAAATCATAGACTGGTTTGGGTGTGAAGGGACCTTTAAAGGCCATCTAGTCCAAGCCCCTTGCTATAAGCAGTCACATCTTCAACTTGATCAGGTTTCTCAGAGCACCATCCGCTCTGGCCATGGATGTTTCTAGGGAAGAGTCATCCACCACCTTTAACCCTCATCTTATTGGCAACAGGCCCTGCTAGGAAGTCTTTTTCCATCTTTCCCACCAACTTCAGTGAGAATTTCACATGGCAAATCAGGACAACACTGGCACATATTTCACAGGAAAGAATGGATAATGCCAAGTATAGGGAGAAAGGAATTCCTATGGAGAAAAAACAGTAAAATATGTAATAGTCATAGGAATGATATGGTGAAGCAAGCATATTTGTATGAAGTGGAGAATAGCTGATGATGAACTTTTGTATGGTGCCTGCAGCATCTGTTTGACACTGAATTTTACCTCCAGTCAAGTGTGCCAGTATAGTTTAAAAAAAAAAAATCAGCATCAGGAGGAGATACTCCTCTCAGCAATCTTAAAACCAGAAAGGATAAGATTTCTGTTGTTGTAGTAATACCTGTGTTCTCAAAATGATCTCTATGTTTCTATTATTATATTTTATTTTGAGAATTTGAAGCCACAGGAGAAAAGGTCCCAAGAGTTTTGTGAACCAATGTTTTTAGGTAAATTGCTGTAGAGATAGAGAACAAATTTTCATTAATAGACTGTAACTAAATTTTTTGGCCCTGGTAAGAGACAAAAACTTTGGGCTGTTGTATGCTAAAAAAGGTGGTTTATGGAAGGTCACCAATTACATAGATCAACTTTATCCTAGCTAAAAAGATTTTAGCTATTCTAGTCCATACCTGTACAGGTCTATGTAAAAACGTGTGTCTTATCTGATATAGTTTTCATTTTTTCAGTCTCATGTGTGTGTCTTGAAATTATGTGTGTGTTTATTTTTTTTGTGGGCAGAAATTACAAATTTTGGAACACCAAGGGTTAAGTTGTGAAAGCTTTCTAATGTGAGGAGAAAAAACAAGTGCCAGCTTTTGTGAAGGAATTCAGATCTGTCCTTCTCTTGTCATTTGCAAAATGTTTTCATGCTTAGGAACTTGAATGGAAGCAGTGACAAATTCTTAATTTGAGCACACAGATGCTGTTTGTGGATGATATTTTCTTTCTGTCCACAAAAGTAATCAAATGTAAAAACAATTTACATACAGATGTTTTCATATATTCCTGTATAAAGCTGTGCATATGCAAAATGGGCGCTGATAAATTAATGCTCGGGGACCCAGCTAATGTAAAATTTTCCACTTATAAAAGTTTTGGTGGCTTTTATCAGAAAACCAAACCAAAACAACAACAAAAACAATAACAAAAAACAAACAAAAACCCAAAACCAAAAAACAAGCTAAAGCTGAGTCATACTGTCTCAAGAAAGAAATACTTAGCAAAAATATCCTGTAAGGGAAGATCTATCATTAATTCCAGTTTAAAAGCTGAGAGCTGCAGCTCAGCTTAACGCCAGGAAGTCAGCTCCAGCAGAGACGGTGTTTACCCAAAATCGGTGGCTCGGCATGTTCAGCAATAAGGATGCCCGGGAAGGTTCAGTCCGGGCCATTGGCGAGCGGGACGCGCTCCTGGCGGCGGCTGATTTATCACCGCACGGGCTGCCTTGGCACGGGGCTGAGCGGCGGTGAACCCGGCTCAAAACGCGTGGCATTAATGAAGCTGTCATGTACGCTCTGCAGGTGACATAAAAGCTCAGAAGATGCTCGGCCAGTGGCAGGGTCCCTCCCGCGGCAGACAAGCCGGGTCTCATCGGCAGTCAGGCTGCGCGCCGGAGCGGCGCTCCCGCCTGCCCGCCCGCACTGCGGGCGCCGCTCCTCCCGGGATGCTCCCGCCAGGACACGCCGGACTCAGCTCTATGGAACAGGCAGGAGTCATTGGTGAATGGGGGAGGAATTCCACCTGGGTTTAATGAACTGGAAAAGCTGGAGGCAGAGCCCGGTTACACAGTGTTACATGAGGTGGTGCAGGGGTCTAATATCTGTCACAATCAAAGGCTAATGCAAATTCAGCGGGCACCGTGATATCAGCACTAATAATCAATGTTAAATTAAGATGTATTATCTAGGTAGCATGCATAAGGAAAAGGGGAGTCCTGAAATGTCACAGTCATTTTAATTAGAGTAGTGTTGGAGCTGGGGAGGAAGGCTTGTCTCTATAAGGAAACTATGGTAAAATCCTGGTCAGGTTTTTCTGAAAAACACGCTGTTAATTACACTGACATATGCTGAAATGAGACTGTATAGTTACTCGCCTTGATGAAACAAGCTTTGTGTTTCTTTTGAGACAAGGTTTGAAATAAAGTACATAAATAGAGTGGTAAAAACTCCTTTAATACTCCCTGTCTTCCCTCACCCATATATTTCCCTTGTAGTTAATTTCAATCTAAAAATTAATTAAAAGTGCAGCAGGCGCAGTATATCTATGGAAGTTGTCCCTCTCCCACACACTGCACTTGTTTAGAACATAAAGGTTTTCGAAGTGAATAAGAGCATTTAATATAAAAGTATTGCATGTGTGTGAGGATTACTGCACCTCTGAAAGAGCAGTGGTGCCCTGTACAATATTACACACCATCATTGTTAAAACTCAGGGCTGCAGGGTGCAATTTTTAATGTCATTTTTAGGTATTGCAAACTATATTATATACATAAACATACATACTTTATCGCTTGGCCAGCATTTTCTTCTGCTTCCAATATCACAGCATAGCAAGGTATAGATTATGGAGTGTCACAGATCATCCTTGTTATGCATAGCATGTTATCCGTGCTAAATTAGAAAACAGGAAGCAACAGAGGGCAGCTGGTACTTGCCCTTTACTATAATCTCCCAATAATCTGTTTTATCTAGCCTGTTCTTCAATTCTAGTTGTAATGATGATTCAACTTTTTCTCCCCTGACAAATTATTCCATTGCCTAACCTTCTGGACGTTTCTGCCTAATGTGTAGTTTTAATATTTAAGTTTTGAATTTCAGAACATTATTTCAGCTATAATGGTAAATGTGAAAGCCATCTCCTATCAATTAACAACCATCTGGGAGAGATGGAATTCAGAAATGAAGCAAAGTGCTGTACAATATTGAATGATGAAAAGAAAAAAAAAAAAAGTCAAGCAAATGAAATGGGGTTTTTGAAAGTAATTTCTGAGAAAGAAAGGTAGTGACCTCTTCAACTTTAAAAAAAAATTGTTTCTTTTATACCTTGATAGTATATAGAATTCATGATTGTCAGTATTACATGTATCAAAATCACTAGTAAGTTTCAGGTCTTGCATTGTGTTAAGAACCAGCAAAGAAGGAGATAAATATTTGGAATTGTAGAAGTGGTTGCCTTCAGGGTGTTTTTGAGATTCTCAGTGGTTATTGTCTAGATTTTTACAGAACACAAATGATTTTAAATATTATCACTTAAAAAATAAAACAATTATGTGTTGCCAAAAAGTTCAGTGGACTCAAGCCTAATGTTAGAAAAATATCAGTAATTGAAGAATTACACAGACAAGTCTCAAACAGAACTGAAGATCTAGACAGGCTTCAGCATATTGTCCCAGGATTTTGTAAAATTCTATTACAATGCAAGTAAAGTTTTCTGAATGCTGAATGTCTTGAGAAGATGATAGATCTGCTTTATCAGATTTTCTCTCTTATGTACTTGTAAACCCTAAAACTGATAAATAATGAACACTGGCAATATTTACAGTAGTGGCAATTTTCTCTGCCCATCATGTGAGATGAGGAGGGAATGCTGGCACATGGCTATCACCATCAACCTCCTGGATGAATTAGTCTGCTCTTTCTATAGGGACCAAGCAGAGTTTCAGATTTCATAGGCTCTGGAGACTGCTGCTGTTCTCGGTGTTGTCTCCTTGTGTACTGGCTGGGTAAACCTCTTCCCAGATCCCTTTTCTTCCTTGAGGATTAGTGAAACACAAGAAACCTCACATAAAAAGCAGTATAAATGGTGTCTGGCCTTTAACTGGCTGTAAAGCCAAGTGGTTTCCCATACAACACATGCTGCCAGGAAATGTCTAGCCCTAAAAAGACCTAAATATTTGGCCCTCCAAATAAGAAGCTGGAGATCAATGTCTGTGTTTGTACTCTTCACTTAACTCCAAACCCTACAAAAGAAAACACTAGAAGTGAAGACACACCAAAACAACACAGTGTTACTCTGTCCCCGAACAGAGAGAAGAATAATAAAAAAAGGAAGAAACTTGCTGCTAGTAGGAACTTCGTTTTTCACTACAAAATTATTGTAATACATTTCAGCTATAAGGAAATCCTCTTCCAATTTCATGCTACAGCAGTGTCCATAACAAAAATAAATGTATGTTACCAACACAGATTAAATAGCTGCTGATTGAATATTACACCTGGGAGAGAGTTCAGCAGATACTTATGGCCTAAATTCTGACCTTTTTTTTCTCTTCAATCACTCTTGGTGATTTTTTCTCCTTCCTGTATCTTTCCTCACCCCTCTCCCCCCCAAAAAGAAACTTTAATAATCTTGAGCAGTCAAAACCAGTACATGTTGGTAGAATTGTGACCCATTACTTTAGATGAAGATAGTCTGTTAATTTTTCAATGCAACATTTAATTTACTTTTAATTAATCACATAAAATAGAAAGAAAGTGTTTAATATATTTTACGTAATATGCACCATTGAGGAGGTTAGATTCCTTCATGTCAATGCATGCCAGCAATGTAATTTAATCTGTGTATTTCTGACATAACTGACGATACAGGATTTTGAAAAGTAATCAGAGGAGTCATGAAATCAAATGAACTGGGAGGATTTACCAGCACAGTAGACTTTCACTTTTCATTTGATGAATATACCTCATTTTACATTGCCCATTCTTGTAACTCTTTCTCATCTTGGGCAACAGATAATTTCACATACAAATGTTGTTACTGCCTACTTTCATATATGCATAAGAATTCAAATAATGTACAACTATTTAAATTTAAGATTGAAGTTAGCTTATGTTCAACTCAACTTTTTATTGAAATTATAATTTATTAAAAATCAGTTACTATAGATGAACTGACACAATTACCAGGTGAGAATTTCTGTCTAGGCTAATGTTTTAGGCAAGATGAGAAACCCCCTCTCCCTAACTGGGCATTTTACTTATACTGTTGAACAAATCAAGCTTGTTTTCAGGTCAAATGGACTAAACCCCGGTACAAGAAAATAGTTTTTCTTTTGAGGGCTGCTTCTTTGCTCAGATAGCAATTTCCTGTGCCTTCAGGGAATTCTCTTCCTTACATGCTGTTAAAAGTAGAGATTTCCATGAACTGTATAAAAACACTTGGGGGGAAAAGCATATTGTTACAGGGCACTTCGCAAAAGGTATCCCCAACAGAATTATCAAGCAGTTGTTAGTTAGGACCACTGAACATAAACTTCCTCAAAAATTACTCTTTGCTAATAGTTACTTCAAGCAGACGTTCACAGCCTCAATGCACATCTTCCTCGAGGCATTGTTAGACAAAGCTTTTTCCCAGGGAGACCTGCAGCAGCACAAATTTAAAGACATTAAAAAAAAAAAGCAAAACCAAAGCAAACCAACAACAAAGAAGCACATTAGCTAAATTGCATGTCCTCCTATAATACAGTAAACAAATAAACTGTCTTCTGCTCAATTTAGAAGTGAATAAATCTGTTTGCTTGCACTTACCCTCAACTGCACTACTGGGACGAATGGAAAGCATTCATCTCATGCACAATCAGTTTTACCTCACACTCATCATCTTTTTGTCTCCTTCCCTGACTCCACATCACAAGAATGTATTTTAAAACTACTCACACATGCTGAAAAAACCTGCAGCAGCAGTGTTAGCAATACTATTATTTTTCTTCTTTTTTGGACAAATTATGGTTTTACTCCCTAGAAAGGTAACCGATTTCATTGATATTTTCCTAGATTGCTTTTTGCCTTTGAACCTTGTTTAGTAAGATGGATTTAATTTTGTTTAATGAGCTTACCTTTCAGCAACTCATCTTGATGTTGGATTTTATCATCTTATGCATACTCCCAATATCTCAGTTTCTGTCAAAATAAATGTAATGCATAGTGCCAGATGCAAAGATAAAACCTGCTAGGTTTAATGGAAGAATTGTCAACTTTTCAACAGGTATCTGCCTACTGCTCAAGAATAGTCTCCTTTTATTTAAATGAGGCCATGTTCTTATATTGACAGTAGGAGGTTTTTATTGTTTCCTCTATCATGTTGTTTCTTCTACCTAAGTAAGGCTTCTGTAAACCTTAGCTAGATTAAATTAAATTTATGAAATTTTTGCCTTTGCAGTATTTTAGTTAAAGAATATGATTTTCAGGACAGCATTTTCCTCAGCTAATTTTAAAGCTGGAGTTCACTAATGCACATTCAGGTGCCTGCAGTGTAGATGTCAGTATCTGAGACATCTGTGCCAGGTCAGGGTAAATGTGTTTCTTGTCCCTGCAGCTTCTCTGCAAGGCACTGCTGCTGTGATAAAAAATAATTATTCTCCAAAACTGAGGTACAATAGCAATTACACAGACTGTTTTGGTAGTTCTTGTGATTATCATCCTGTGCTGCTCTCTGTTGCTTCACAAACTATTGCCCTGTGCATGTATGTCTGTCTGCTACCTCTCTTTAATCTGTAAAATCCTGCTTATATCTTCCAGCTGCATCCTTGCCAGCTTCTCTCTCTCCCAGTGACCAGGTTGCTCATCCTTTCCACTGTGCTTTGCTAAAGCACCTCACTTTCATTTGGAGTAAACCATCTAGATAGCAAAACAAGAGAGGAAACCATGCCCAATCTAGCATACAGGATTGAAATATTTCTTAGCTTTCCCACTCTGTTTGCTTTACCCTTGTCAGAGCAGATTGCTATGCAGACGGACACAGTCACATTTGAAGTGACAGATTTATGTCTAAAACATGTAACAGAGAGTGTCAGGAACCAAACCTGGGCCTTGATTCCATATGGCGTGTATAGATGGCTTCCATCAGTTCAGCACAGAGCAAACCCCTCCCTAGGTCTGTATTCAACAGAGCTGTTTGAAATGTCCAAACACAGAGCCAGGGAAAGACATGACCCCTAATCAGTGCCCAAGGATCAGGCTCAGAAGCTGGCTCTCTTAATTGACCCATAGTATGCCAAAACTTAGTCCCATGTTGCAAAATGTGCCTTCAGAAGCAGTACAGGCAGGTGCTGATTCTGATCCCCATGTTTTCAGTGCGTGCAGCATACACATGCTGCGCAAATACACATGCAGTATTAAGCGCATCCCGGGTTAGGGAAACTTGAATGGGAATATCAAAGAGCTGCTCTTACTTTGTAAGCAGACCTGGATAACATCTAAAGATTTGGGCAACAGGAGAGGTAACCTTCTCTTTTTAGAGCAAGAATTCCCCAGGAGGAACTTTCAACATCATGGAAATGGCATAAAATATAGAATGGATTGGATTAGAAGGGACTGAAAGAGTATCTATTTCCTATCCCCCTGCCATGGGCATGGACACTTTCCACCAGACCAGATTACTCGAATAGCCAATTGTAATCTTCTCAGGAGCCCTCAACTAGAGACATAGGCCCTCTCTCTAGAAAGGGTTCATCATTTTGCTGTGAGGGGTTTCATTGTTGCCAGAACAAAAGGGGTTAGTGAACTTGTGGTCATTCCAGTCTAGGAACAATGCCTTCTTACCAGTACTATGTATTGCCATGTGCAGTATTTTGCCTAGCCCCTTGGCTTGTTTTTGAAGGTGGCTCATTACTCCATTATATTTGCAGTGTGGATACTTCAGACACATAACCCCCATTATGAACATATTTCAGCAATAATCTTTTGCACTTTGTGTGATTTGAGTTTGTTGTACTGTTTTTGAGGGTTTTTTTAAATTATTTTTTTCCAGATTTCCTTAGGCCTTGTAACCTTTTAAGAGTTTCAGTGTTTCAGACTGTAGGACAACATAGATCGTGGAATCACAGAATCATAGAATGGTTTGTGATGCAAATGACCTGAAAGATCTCCTGGTTCCAAACTCCCTAGTATGGACAGGAAACCTTCCATTAGACCAGGATTGTCAGAACTCCACCTGGCCTGGCCTTGAAGACTTCCAGGAATGAAGTTCCACAACTTCTCTGGGCCACTTGTTTCAGGGTTTCACCATCCCCACAGTAAAGAATTTCTTCCTAATATCTAGTTTAAACATAACCTTTTCCAGTTTTGTGGTAAAATAAAAGGTGATAATACATTTATATCCATGGCTTTATCATGATTCATAAACCACACTGGTGAGTGTGAAAAGGATACATGAAAATATTGAGGTGTATTGTATTTAAAGTGGTTAAAATGATAGATTAAAAAATGGAAAAGGGAAAAACTTGATTATCAATTGAAAAAGTGTGGAGAAACAGAAGCATCAGCATATCTTCTACCCTGTGCAGTTTAAAAGCTGACTTTTGGATAATACAGTTACTGTGCTATGAACTAAAAGTTAAGCTACATGGAGTGTAATTTATTTCACCCAGCTTCAGATGGCCAAGCTTGAGAGAGATCCTAGGTTTTCTTCAAAAAGAAAAAGGATTCTCAGACTGTGCTTCATTATATTCTCAAATAAGTATGCAAACCAGACCAGCTGAATTACTGTCAGGTTGCCTGGAAAAAAAGTTATTGGAGGAATGAGTCAAGAGCTCATGTTTTTTCTACTGGCTGGACTGCAAAATGAACCTGTAGGAGGCGTATCTAAAAAGGGTGTTGAAATTTCCAAAGTTAGGGTAGAGGAGAATGAATGATCTCAGAAACTGAGGGAAAATGACTATTGAGGATTACCAAGGGAAACACAAATACAGAAATATTTTAAGAAAAGTTCAAATGTTCTAATTATAGGAGGAATGGAAGATTTTGGGAGAATGTGGTTTACATTTTTAAGTCTGGCCAGAGAAATAGCCCTTCAAACCAAGATAAGGGATGGGAAATGTGCTACTAACAGAAAGCATCTTTAGGTAGAAGATTGGCCTGACAGTTTACTAATGTGATTTGTGTGGTGTTTTTTCAATTTTTTTTTCATTTGAAGACTGCTTATGGAATGTATATGTTTTCATTTGCTCTGATTTTTGAAAAGCTGCTCTTGAGAAGTGAGAATAAATACTGCTTGTTTGTTCTGTCTTGTCTAAGTAGAAGACCACAGGAATGAGAGAAAACTATGCCAACCCTAAGAATACATGAACATGTTACTCCAATTATGCTGTTTTAACTTGCATTCAAACATAACTGTAGCTACTCATAGTACTTTTGATGGTTTAGTATTCATAATTTAAGAAAAAGATACAGATTGAATCACTTCAAAATTCTAACCAAAGCCTGTAACAGACTATGTTGGATTTAATCCAATTTATAATAGAAATACAAATAATATTTTTTTAAATTTTAAAACAACCAATCAAAAAAAAACCAACAACAAACCCACCCAACCAAAGCCAAAACACTCACGCACTTCCAAGTCCTGAGGATCATATTGCAGACAGATAATCCTATGAACTGATTTCTAAATTTATTTTTAAGTACTCTCCATCGCTATGTGGAACTTTGCATTACAACCTATGCACTCCTTGAATATAATAATTTTACAGATTGACATTTGTGAGTACAGCTTGTTTTTTATGCTTAAGTGCCTACAGAAGAATAGCAAAGTAGAACCTCAAGAGTAATTTCTCCTGCTCTACAGCAGTGTCATATGTATATAAATTCCAGAGTGGAACTTTTCAAAATGCATTGCACTGGGAGTTAATTTGATTTATTTACAATTACCCTCTGCATGCTCCTAAATCTCCTGCTTTATGACTTAGTAGAGAAGCTTTCTTTTTTATATTTCTACTGAGTATTATCTTGGTCTTCATTAAATCTTATCTCACTAAATTACTGCAGCCAAAGTGCCAGATCATCTAGATGCATCTACATTTGTTTGTGCTTAAATACCTCTCTTGCTAGAGGACTAAGATTGAAATATTTTAGTGCATAGTCAGTTCTGGATGTGTTTATTAATTCAATTCTGAGCTTTGCCAGATCACAATTTTTTTGGGCCTTAGACCTCTTCAAATAAATATAAAATACTAATTAGTTTAATGAAAAAAAATCCCTTTCAGAATAGTTTTTTGATAGATCTCCTTTAAAATCAGAAGGGCTATAAGAAGAGTTCAACATATGATGGGTTTCCTGTGTAGTATAATCTTCCAGGCACGTTATAATTTAGATAATATGCATATAAATCATTAAAATTATCAGTACTTTGCATAAAATGTTATATCTTTCTGTATCCAGAGACACCGTTCTCTTTTTTCATGTAAACCAACGCATTTAAACTACAGGTAAACATAAGCCCCCTTCACTTCTGTTTTCAAAAAAGAAAGATATCTTGCCACAGGTGGTGCTGGTCGTAGCCTGTGTCTTTTAGGTGAGATGGTGTGACAACTTACCCTTAATGGGAAAGGCCTCTACAGATGGTTTTGTAGATATCTTGCTTATAGTAGGAGAAAACATATTTTACAAATGATAGCAAGTACAGACTTCTACACATAACCTAGAGCAGAACTGGTGCAGATGTTGGTTTAAGAAGAAGCTTTGTTGTTCCATGGTGAGTCTTCACCATGAAATGGGAAGAGATGTCTTGGACTGTGGAGACACAGGCTAGGAAGTCCATCACCATGTGATGTGAATTGCAAAATTCATGTCCAGCTTCAGCCTAGATCCAACCTAAACCAAATTAAGCTTTAGCAGTCATGACACAGAGTCAAGATGCATTTGGCAAAGTTAGTACAGAGTGGTTTCTTTTGACAGAATTTTTTTTTTTTTTTATGCTGCAACACGAGTAAAACTAGTGAGTCTCATACCTAACTTGGTTCTACTCTACACAGAATGACTATCAAAAAATCTCTGCTAGATCCTCATTTGCCATCCTTCATTTTAGACACATGGCATATGCTACTCGAGTATAAGAATTATTTTCACAATATGTGTCAGTTCTAAACATTTTGTCCATAATGTCTATTTTGAATATCACTTGCTTCTGAACACCTATCTTTTCTTTTTCTGTGACTGGTAAATGGTGTGTTTCTATTTTTTGGCAGTGTTCATACATCTGCTGTGGGCCAAAGTAAGTTAGGAAAAGGTCAGTGAAATAATTTAGGAAATGCAATTGCAACCTCCTGAATTAAATATTTTATTCATAATCTCTAGAGTGCTATAGAAACATGACATTTTCTGCCAATGCATTAAAATTCTATACATACAAATATAGATGTACCCACAGATGCTTAATAATTGTAGTGCATAAACATGAACTAAATTTATGTTTTATATAGCTGTATGATCTTTTAAAGATTTTTTTTTAGTTTTATTATTTTTTTTTCAGTTTGATGAAGTTTTACTTTACTTTCTTCCCATCTTTCAAACACTTTTGTCTCCTTTGGAAGCCCAAGATTAATTAGTTGATTCTCTCTTTTCTAATTCCATCTACAGTTCAGAGGCACGTAAAACCACAAAGCAAGATAATAACCAATAAATGGAATAATTAATTCAATGCACTGAAACTAATTTTAATTTATATTTCTCAAAGATTCTCACTAGGGAATGGAGAACCTGGAGTTCCAGGGACTCAGCTACTCCAGTTCTGGTTATTTTGAATATGTTGTGGACAGAAACAGTTTCTCTAAAATTGGAAATTCCGACAGCTAAAATCAGAGGGGAAATTAATAACCAAAAAAATTTAAAAATTAGCAAGAAGTAGGAAAAAGTTCAGAATTATTTCAATCATAGCCTATCTCTTTTAATCAAAACAATTCTGTTTGCCTCACAAAGACAACTGAGTATGTAAATCCCTGATGTTGCACAGCCTGCTGACTTCTTCTCACAGCTCTGCTACTTGGTGACCCAGACCCTTGCCACGGCTCACATGCTGCAGACAAGTAGCCCATCATTACTGGCCCTGAGCTCAGTGGGAAGCACCAGGAATCTCTGCTGCACTGGGCATGCAGAGCTGCATCTGCCTGCTGGAGCTCCAGGTTCTTTAGGGTCTGTGATGTGCTATGGTGGTGGCTACAGTGGGTGCTGGGCACTGTGCCTGTGGCTCTCCTTGTGTGTTTCTGATGCCAGAGCTACCTGGAAGACATATCCTCCATGGTTATCTCTTTCTGGCAGGCATGCTAGAGTTCCTTGAAGAGTTCCCTTGGTCCCTGGACCAAACCAGATGGCTCAAAACCACTTTGCTGAGTCAGGGGTCCCCTCACGAGTATTGTCCCACAGCGCTTGATGTCCCACTTCTGCTGCTAATAACTAAACAAAACCCACTTGGAAAATTGGTCAGTTCAGTAAGATTGTCAGTTCAGACTGATGTGTTCATTAACCTTAAGAAACTAAGACCAAAGGAATAAACATTTGAGAATCAAAGAAATAATCAGCTTTATGAAAAACATGACTGAGACATGTTTTGTGTACATTTTTAGTGTACATTTGGCCTCCTAGCTCCCCAAAATCAGCAAGCAGTAAGTACAGTCTTAATTTTTTAGGATGAACTTTAATTACCTATTTTACATCTTGAAACCTGAGTTCATATTCTTTTTCCCCATCTGAATCTGCTTTAAAAACCCTATTTTAGTACTTGATATTTTCTTAAGTATTGGATAGATGCTTAATTTTCCCACCCTTTCCTGTGATACACATTAGTACCCATGTCATAATGCTATGCTAAAGTGCTTTCAGATGATTGCAAGAAAAGTAGATAGATACTTTTTGCCCAGTGCTTTATTTAATGAAATGGATTTAAATATACACATGCTTTAAGCACAAATCAAATAAATAAGCACTCAGCAAAGAACCCCACTTACATGCCAGAAAGGGTAAATCTTTAATGACTGGAATCGCTGAAATTTCCTTTAATGTTTTCTGGCCCAATTTTCAATTAAATTGCAGTACATTATTAATGCCATGGAAGGGACAGCAAAGAAAGCAAATAAAAAGTTCAAAATGAGGCTCCATATCTAATAAGCAACTGTGACAAAAGTGCCACAATACAAAACTTCATAGGAATTATTCCATTGCCCATAACAAAGTAACTAGTGGAGCATAAAGCTAACAATTATTGTGTGTTCATAGTTCAAGCACAGTATGCTTTTAAAATGCTAACAGTAGCAAGCTATGCCAGAAAGCACAGCCCCATCCAATAGTTTTATGCAAAATACAGACACTTACCAAGTCTTAAAATCTAGTACAAAGTACTATAACATGTTCCTAGGTTTCATATTATGCTGTAAAATGCAATGAAAAAGCCCTAGCCAACAATAAACAAACAAAAATTCTTCATTTGCCTGCTAGGTATTCCAGAGCCTTTTTTTTTTAGAGCTTTTAAAGTAATACCATTCCCTTCTGTGTGATCCCTTTTTTGGATAAGCTTTACAGCTTGCATGTGAGTCCTTTCTGATTGTTCTTTATTGACAAGAACATCTTGCCAAATCAAGGCTTTTCCGTTTGTCTTTTCAAAAATTCTAGCATATTTTGGATGCCCCTTGACACAGAAATTTAATTAGGATACATAGCAGTCGTGTTCATTTGATTTAGAAAGTGAAATAAAGCAGGTTATTCTCTGGAAGAAAACCAATTTAGATCTGGAAAAAAAAAAAAGAAGGTGGCTAAAGAGTGAGGGCTTCACCTCAAAATGAGCAATCATCTTATGCTCTGAAGAATCCTGAAGGATTATTTATATGACAGATATTTACTGTTCTTTTTGCTGCTAGATTAACATAGTGGCGTGCTTTCTTCAGACACTGAATTTAGCTTCAAGTCTATTATTCACACCTTTTGGGATGAAAGAAAAAAAAAAGTAAAGGTGCTACAATTCAGACAGCTCTTTCCTTCATTGAATCTATTAATTGACTTATTATATATATTGGTTATGTAACTTTTAGCAACTACAATATGCTCACCTTTTAGTTTAGTCTGCTCTTGTGACTTACGAAATTGTTAGTCCGTGGCTTAGCAAGAGCAAATGTGCAACTGGAACCACATTAGTGTGTTTAAAGGCATTTAAGGCACTTTGTAAAGAAATCAACTATTGAATTAAGGAGTGTGTAAGATTTCAAAAAATTATCAACCAGTAAGTTTTGGGATAAAAGTGGCAGTAAAACAACAAATTTCTACACTTAATTTCAGATTTCCAACAAGTTGGACATTCCAATTGGGTATTTTCAGTAAAAACTAACAAAATATTTCATAGACATATCTACTCTGCATGTGAAAACTACAAAGCTCAGGACTCAGAGGTCAGCATCTAAATTTGTTTTATTCTTTGAAGTCTATAGGTCCAGTGTGTGTTGAACAACCACATTTGCCTGTCAGTATTTTCTGGTTTTGCTGAGAGATTATGGCTGCAAACATGAAGTCTGTCTGCCCTGCCCTGCTGTCCCAAACCACTGCTCAAAATTACAGGAGTATCTGTCTCTCCCAAATTACTGCTGCTTCCAATATTTAGCAGTCTGAAGAGAACCATGATTTTTAATAGGAGTAGAATTTCTAGTAATGCTGTATACCTATGAAAAGCTTCAGAGCATAGTGATATTTTGACAGAGGCAGAGTGGAGAAAGTTGTATTATAAGCTGCTCATGCTGTAGCTGCCCTCTGAATATATAGAGGTTGTCAACCACCAAGGTTGCTGTGTTTTTCAGCAGTCACTCAGTGCCAAGCAGCATGATGGAGGATTGCTACTTTCAACATGCAAGTCCTAGGCGATCCATACTGTGTAACAGGAGTTCCTGAATAATATAACAAGAGAGCAGATGACAGTGACTGCTTCGGTTTGGCTCATCTTAGCCTTTTAAAGGTTCATGCCCACATCCTTCTTTCTCTTCCAAATATTACTCTAATAACAACATAAACATAATGTAAAATTTTGAATTTTATAAGCAGATGAGTAATTAAGCTAATTACATCCATCTAGTTTTAGAATTGCAGAGCGCAGTGGGTCTCTCTGAGACATCAGCATCATTGTTACCAGATGGAAATAAATCTTTCTTTTCTGTCTGAGACTCTGAGCCCAGTCTCTGAGGGCTCATCTGCTCAGCCTGCTGTGGCTGTAGTTTCTTTGAGAGATTTTTGGGAGACACAGCCAATTCAATGCCATTTATCTCTCTCTTTTCTGGGATCTGGAGAAGTTGTTGCTTATTGCTTCACAGTATATGCCATTTGGAGTGACAGCCTCATAAGAAAAGGAGGATACCTCTTGTGATATTGCCTCTGTTTGTGACCATTGTTTCTTGCTGTGGTGTACACAGCTTCATTTTTGAGAAGATTCAGCAACTGCTGTAAAACCAAATCATCCCAAGGTTTTTGTCTTGATGTTGTTTTTTTCTTTGCCTTTTTTTTTTTTTGTCCATTCCCTTTACATCTGCAAATTCCCAATGACTCTGACATCAGTGGGTTTGGTTTTCTGTTGAGCAAATGTGAGGAGGTGACAGCCCGTGCCTCACTGGCATTATTCAGGAGGCTGGATGGGATTCTACAGCTGCTTTTCTGAGGTGCTTAATTTGTTTGACACTGTCTCTAAACTCTTACCCTGGGGATCACGTGAGAATAGCAGCTAGATGTCCAGACCCATATTTCACCACAGAATGCCTAGACCCAAACCCACTGAGCTGTGGCCACATGTCAGATGTTGATATGCATGGTCACCTGTTTAACTGTAGTATCTTTACAGGATAGTAATTGTTTAGGACAGGTAAATTTTTTTTTTCAGCCAGTATAAACAAATTTATGTCTACTTTGTTTTGAGAGAGAAAAATGAAGAAGCATGATTTTCTATGCCAGTGGACTGGTCTCTTACCACTGACTGCAAAATGTAACAAATCTTGATATCTTCTTCAGCATTACTGCTCCTTTTGGGCAGTTCCAAGTATCACTGACCTTTCCCTAACTGAGCAACACTTAAACCTGTGTTATTTCTAAGCACTCTTCCAAATGTGTCAGAAGCATTTCTACTTGTTGAGAACTGCAAGCTGGCGCCTTAAAAAATCTGGTGAGTTTTGAGTACCATAAGATGACAAGTATGTTAATGTGTCATCAAGAAGGAGGCAAAAGAAGTAGCACATTTTTGAACATGCAAATCCTAAGCAGTCAAATGGTGTTGTGTCAGACTGTTTCAAAATGCCTTCTTTGGACTGAAAGTAACATTATGAGAAGAGAATTTATACAAAGTTATAAGCCTTTAAAAACATGTAGTTATAATGAAGTGCATCATTAGATGCAACTTAACTGTTGCTACAGTCATGATGTTATGCATTCAAATAAAGAACAGCACTTAGCAGATAATCTCCTAAGTAAATAAG
Organism: Molothrus aeneus; assembly: GCF_037042795.1. Classification (NCBI taxonomy): domain Eukaryota; kingdom Metazoa; phylum Chordata; class Aves; order Passeriformes; family Icteridae; genus Molothrus; species Molothrus aeneus. Next base: position 59,370,813 of record NC_089647.1, on the reverse strand, counting down.
ATCCATGATCCACCCTGCAAAACATATTATATCTCAGCAGTATTGTTTCTAAATAACATTAATCACAGTCTTAGACAGGACATTGACAACAATTTTGGTTTGGCAGGAAGGGACATATTTTAATTCTTAAGATAAATTATATGCTATTTATGTTCTTTTATACCACTTTGAATAATTCCTAAGCTACCTGGAACAGAACACTTTACAATTTTTTTTTATATGAAACACAGAAATTTTTTACGTTTTGATTGGTATTCCTCTTTCAACTGATGCAAATTCATTGATAGTTGACTTGTGGCAGAATTTCTCCTGGCAAAATCTTAGTCTAGACACTATACACATTAAAGTTTTGAGTCAGAGAAGTTAGAATTTTCTGAAAAATTAACTCATCAAGATTAAATCTTTCTATGATAGAACAGAGATTTGAAGAATGAGTAAACCTTGCAAATTGTTGGCTAACTTAATTGATGATGAGTTTTTCTTAGCTTTTGTTGTTTTGTTTTGTAATTGCTCCCCTTTGTCACTACAGTGTACCTATCTAGTAAGATGTATATCTAGTCCAATTCTGCTGTTCAACTTCTTCCAATTTCTAAGTACAAAAAATGCATTTAAAAAAAGCATAAAAAATATATAAGACGATGATATAAGCAAGACCCAAATTGTTTATATTACTAAGTCACACTGCCAGATATTTCCTGCTGAACTCAGTTAAAACAAGTGTGTTTTCTGAATTTGCAATTTAGGAAGATGCACCAGGGGTTTGCTTCTGTCCACAGGTCTTAGCCAGACCTCTGTCTCCTTGGAGCACCAGAAGACTGAAGTCAGTGTCAGTCCTCTAACCCATGAGTCTGCACTTGTTTATGCTTCACAGCCAGGCCAGCCAGGGCAATGTGGTGTATACATCACCAATAAGTGCTTGGAGCCAGCAGTACATTTCTCTGTCTTTACATAGAAAAAGTCTTCTCAAACATACAAATAAATTATTGTTAGAGATTAATTGTCATGTGTAAGCTGAGATGTTGTGACTGTGTTTGTCTTTCACAAATTTGGTGAGATGTCTGCATCTAAAATGGAAGGCCCCCTAGTAAAAAAGAAATAGGTACTTTTAAGGCATATTTCTTCTGATATACTTTAACTGTCTACTTTAGAATGAGATGAATCACTCCACACAGCTGCTATTCCTCCCTGTGCTTTATAAAAGGCATCTAGATGACTAAATCGGATGTAGTAATTACTTTGTACTTTGACTGTGTAACTCACAGGAAATGTAATATGAAATGCATTTGCTTAAGTCTTAACAAGCGAGGACATAAGCTAGAGCATTTTTCTTCATATTTGCAGTGGGGTAACAGCATCCATACTGTCAGTAATTGAAGTTCAGCTGGCAAAAAATAACTTGTGAAGCCATAATACAATTCTACCTACATTTTCAGTAGTATGAAAGCAGTTGAAACTATTCAAGCCTTTAGTGCTGGAAAACCCCATATTAAGTATGTTCAAATATTTCAGATTTAATTCAGCTCCTCTGTTATTTTGAATCAGTTATGTGTATCAGCTGGAGATTGATCAATAATGATAATAATAATAACAATAATAAATTATGTCTCTACTACTGCATTTCCTGGCTAGCTGCCTAAGGAAAAAACCTTGCTCCTTTGGCTCCCCCTTTGTGTGTACTTAATCAAATTAGCCGGAAATAGAAAAAGCAATATACAGATCAAAGGAAAATGTTTAACTATAAATTACTTGCTTGTCTCTTGTGCTTACTCACCTTCCTTCAAATAGGAAAGGAAGTATTAGAATTTTTTTTTTTTGCCTACTTAGTTGTCCATTAAGGACATTTCATATAGCTTGAGACCAAAAGGACACAGGGCAGTCCAAATACTAGTCTCCTGTGCACTAGTCTAATTAATGGTTCATAACCGACTGGAAGTGAGATGCAAAGACTTAAATAGGTATCCTCAGACATAGTGTTAGTTAGAAAGGATGAAAAATAATGAAATAATATGTCTCATGATTAACTTTTCATCCCCCAATGCTCCCAGGTCCTTCCCAGCAGAGCTGCTCTCCAGTAGGTCAGCCCCCAGCCTGTGCTGGTTATTCCTCCCCAGGTGCAGGACCCAACACTTGCCCCAGCTGAACCTCATTAGATTTCTCTCTGCCCAGCTCTCCAGCCTATCAAGGTCCCACTAAATGGCAGCACAGCCTTCAGGTGTGTCAGCCACTCCCCCAGTTTCACATCATCAGCAAATTTGCTGAGGGCACATTCTATCCCTTCATCCAGGTCACTGACAAAAGAGTCGAACAAGGCTGGATTCAGTATTTATCTCTGGGGAATGCCACTGACTACAGGCCTCCAGCTGGATTCTACTCTGCTGATCACAACCTTCTGAGCTCTGCCATTCAGCCAGTTCTGGATCTAATTCAGTGTCCGTTAATCCAGATTTCCTGAGCTTACCTAAGAGGATATTATGGGAAACATTTTCAAAAGCCTTGCTGAAGTTGAGGCAGACAACCTCCACTGCTCTCCCCTCATTGACATACCCTGCTGTGTCATCACAGAAGTCTATCAGATTGGTGAAGCATGATTTCTCCTTAGTGAATCCACGCTGAAGGAAAGGAGATTACTGCCATAGCACAGTGGGATGTACATGGATAAAATTATTTAGCTGATAATTTGCCCTAGGATATCTACAAAAGGTTCTTACTATCTAAGTGAGGCACAAAAGTCAAGAACCCATTGCAATAAAGTTAGTATTCCATGAAGAAAGACAGCATGATGATACTGATTTTAATAAGCTACATTAGCTTCTTGGAGTGTTTTTTCTCTCCACTGAAGGAATCTAAGAAAGTTTTTCTTGGGTATCTCAATAAAGTGCCTGAGATTGCAGAAGTGATATCACTTGTTCTTAGTTCTCCCCATAAGTTCTCACTTAGATACTCAATTTTAAAAAAAAACTGTTCTAAAGATACCTAACTTTTAGCTTCCTGGTCCTGTAGTAAAAGTCATAGACCTGAAGTTATATACACTGTCTGGGAGTGGGGTTGCAAAAATATGTAAGGGCACCTTTGCACTGTGAAGAGGGGATGAAAGGTTTGAATTAGCTATGCAATAGGGAATTGTTGAAACATGCATCTTCAGTCTTACCACTTTAAGGATTCAGGGAGGAACCTCCTTCACTAGGGAGATATGCATAGAAGTCCTTATTTTTTCCATTCATTAGTGGTTTCCAGCCTTTAAACTACATAGAGTCTTTCATAAATGCTGTCTACTGGCTTTCAAAATTTATCAATTTGCTGTTCCTAGTTTTGTTCACAAAGATTTATCTAGAGAAATCAAATTAATGCATTATTAATGCAGTGACATGCATACAAGATTTGACAACCAGATTTGTTCTGTTGGCCTCATTGCTCTGGTTGTGGAAATGTCTAAAAGCATTTTCTTATAACATGCAGGTGCAGTTTGGTGCCAGAAATAATTTTCCCAATATGTTAGCAAATGATATTCTGGCTCTTGATTCATGTACCACTGAGCTGTCAGCAATCAGCCAATTGATGAAAGGTTGGCTAGCCAACTTGCAACACTTCTTTTCATATTCTGGCAAAGATCTTATTCTAAAGAGATGATATTCATTTAATTAAAGATAATTGACATATTGATATATCTCTCTATATATCTCTTTGAGGTAATAGTGGATTGCAGCAGACAGCAAAATACTGAATTAAAATACCTGTTTTGATTATAAGGAATTTGATTATAAAACCAACAAAATGTAGAATTCAGGTTGGTTTTTAAAAGGACCTTTGAGTTAACAGACATGACACAGAGTCGTGTTTAGGGACAGGATGCATTATACAGATCCGTCTTGGAGCATGGTGCCAGATTTTAAGACAGTTATCTCTAAGACTGCGTATGTTTTGCTTTGCTCTGATAGCCACTGCACAGAATGCTGAAATGTCTGTTGCAACAAATTGGCTCTGTCACAAGCATTGCGGCAAAGCAAATTCTTTAAAACTCTTTTACTGGCCTGAATGAAAGAGTCAACAGCCAAAAATGGATAAAAGACTCAATTAGAAAGGAGAAAGGTGTTGCAAAATTAGAGTTAGGAAAGCAGTCTCTTTAATAGGTTTTTAGAATATTTTTCATAATTTTTTTTAATAAATCAAGCCTCTAAGACATGAAAAAATAAGGATTATTTTATTAATGAAGTAACTAATAATAGCGTAACCAAGTTAAATGTGCCTATGTAATGTCCCTTTGCCAGTCTGGATACATGTTGTAGTTGAACCTCAGCCAGCAGCTACCCTGAAGCACCTGCTGGCTCATTTTCTAGAGTTGGGACAGGAGAGAGCATCAGAAGAGCAAAAATGAGGAAACCCATAGGTCAAGATGAATATAGTTTAAAAGATAAAGGGAAAGTCACAAAAACAAATGAATTAATTTTGCCATCTCCCATTGGCAGGCAGGTGTTCAGCCATCTCCAGGGAAGCAGGGCTCACCACAGGGAACAGTGACTTGAGAAGACAAATGCCACCACTACAAATATTCCCCCCTCCTTCTTCCCCAGGTTTATAAGCTGAGAATGATGCCATATGGTCTGGGATAACCTCTTGGTCAGCTGAGGTCAGCTGTCCCAGCTGCGTCTCCTTACGACTCCTTGTGCACCCTCAACCTTCTCACTGATGGGGTGGGGTGAGAAGCAGAAAAGACCTCGACTCCATGCCAGCACTGATTAACAATAACAAAAACATCCCTGTGTTTTCAGTACTTTCCAGCACAAATCCAAAACATACCCCATACTAGTTGTGAAGAACATTAACTCTCTCTCAGCAAAATCCAATACAATCCACTAAATTCTCTTTTTTTGCTAAGCACATGGTAACAATAGAGGAATCTAAGTTTTCCATCTATGCAGGGTATCAGACAACAAAGCATTGCACTTGGCTTACTCCAGATGATCTGAATTTTGGTTGTCTCCTTGGTAGAAATGTTCTTATTTTTCTTTACTTTCAGATGGAATAATGTAATTTTAAAAGTTTGTTTACTGTTGCCTTGTAAAAATGAAGATAACTGATGCTGAAAGGTGTAAGATGAAGTGGAAAAAGGGAAAAAGGTGCATCAGATCTTTCCATAGAAAGATACAATCATCAACCATCCTGAAGCTTTGTAGGTTTCAATCTTCATTGCAGCAATGAATGTTTGATGTGCTGCAATAAAAAAAAAAAAACTATTTAAAAATATTGGTATATGGCAATATAATCTTTCTGGAACTTTTTGTTATGTTTGTTTTCCCAAAGTGTAATTTACAATCATATACCTAGAGTGTTATTATTTTGTATTTAATATTGGTATATCAATATAAGCATATATGCATTTAATTTTTCTAAATTTCTGTTTACAAGCTATTATTATAATAGATAAGAATCCATTGCTATAAATGATTGAGACTAAATACTGCATTTAATAAATAAAACAGTTTTTCTCTTTTCCTTTGAGTAGTTTGTCATTGTATATCTGTTTTTCATAAATGAAGAGAAAAATATTTAATATCAGTTGCACTTTTGCAAGTCTACCATAATGCATATTTTGTTGTTCTGCCTACACCTCTCTTTTTTATTACAGATTTCTTGGACAGGTTTCTGTATCTAAATATTAAAAAAAACTTTCAAGGGTACTATTTAGAGTTAAATTACCTGATGAATGTCATCTTTGTAGAGATTAAACTTTCAGAAGATGACAACTCTGTATTTCAAGATGTCAGTATTTCAATAATTCTTCCCACCTATTATTTTCTGCCAAATCTTTTTGAAAATCTTCAGTCAAACAATGTGTTGGTTTTTATGTTATGGAGCAATCCTTAGTTGTGCAATGATGGTTATCCTGCAAATCAGTATTTTTACTATCACAGTGTTGTCATAGTTGGGAATAGTAAGGGTAATTGTCTACTATTGGCTACTACTGGCATTAGCAGTACATTCCCAGAATTTTAAATGAGCCATCTGTGGATTTTTCTTCTGTTTGTAAAAGTAATAAGTACTAATGTTTGTTTGTTCTGCTTTGGGATGTTGCTCCTAAAAGACTGGGTTTATTGATGACCAGGAAGCTAGGAGCAATACAGAATGACAGCTCCTAGTATGGTTCTCAATTAATGCCATGAAAAATATTTAAAAGTTTGCATACAAGTATGGATCAGGTCACTGTGAAACCAAGCAAAAGAGATTGAGAGACTCTCCAGTGCTAAGATAAAAATGGAACAATCAAATGACAACTGTCATATCTTTAAGGGGCAGAAATAGTTTACTGTCAAAAGTTGTTCTAGGCAGCCCAATGCTCCGCCTCCTAAGCTTTTCCTGCTGGGCAACCCTGTACCAAATCTAAATTTTGTGTTGACCTCTAAATGCTGTCTGAAGCTATTCCACAAAAACAATGACAGTATTTATTCTTAGACAGAAGCGAGTGTCCTGTAAATGCCTGATCAAAACCCACTAGTTTAATCAATACGTTAATATTCAAAGTGGAGTTTATTATAGTGTTCTTCTCATGAAGCTTTCTATCCAATTCAGCTGTGCTGAGAATCAAAACTTCTCTAATCTATCCTCCTTCTATGGCATATATTTTTTAATACTATGTGTGTGTTTCCCAAAACCTGTTTCTTCTACCATGATGCAAAATCTTTTATCTGATTACCATGAGACACCGAATAATTTAAATATTTCAAGTTGAACTGTGCAACCCTTGCATTCCTAAAATGAGAGCAATTTCAAATCATGGGTGGTTTCTATTAAATATAATTATTCTACCCTGTGACTTTGATAGTATAGTTATGGGCTACTAAATTAGGCCAGTTGCCCCTGTTCTCTCTGCTTTTTCTGTGGTTCTTTTTATGGATTCAATATGGATCCATACCAATCCAACATGGAATGTGACATTCATTATATGATAAATAGAATGAATGTTATATTTCCTTCATTGATGTGGTTAGTGTTGTTTGCATCGGAACAACATTCATTCTCTACTCTAAAATTATTCAGTAGGGAAAAAAATAATCTTCAGTAAAGAGTTAGTGATACAGCCTCATCTGGTAGCATTTTGTTGTCACATCACACTGGATTAAGTCCTCTAATTTTAATATTTGCTATATAATTATGTGGATCTCCTTTTCCCTTCCCTTCCCTTCCCTTCCCTTCCCTTCCCTTCCCTTCCCGGAACCTTCCTCTCCCTTCCCGGAACCTTCCTGGAACCTTCCCTTCCCGGAATCTTTCCTTCCCTTTTCTCTTATAGCTTGTACCTGAGAAAAGCAGGGAGCTATTCTAGTCTTGGTTTTTCATAACCTTTTCTTGCTTTCCTATCAGTATACTGTCCAGATACCATTTTCCTGTGATGAAATACCTACAGGAAAGGATTTTGGTGTTATTAACATGAAACATCCCCTTCCAAGTGCAAAGCTGGCAATAAGACTCGCTTTGTTTTTATGGAGAATGTTTCATATAATTGCCCAATTTCTTCAGATGGTATTTCAAAAAGAGCAAACTCCTTTGGCATTTTGTGCAAGTGGTACATGCAGAGCACAGAAGTGGTACAGGACTGGTCACAGAGGGACATGCTATCCATAAATGTTGATTATAAGGTAGAAAAAGGTCAGTATTTCAGCAAGGAAAAGCACTCAGTGTCTGTTAAGAATGACTTTGTTAAGTCTCGCTGGTGGTGAGCTGCTTATGCATATGCACTGTAGAACTTAAATTATAAGGGCTCTGCCATGCATTTAGGAGTTTCCTATTTCATTGCCTATTGAATATCAAAAAGGGAAATTTGTTTAATACTCTAATTCTTTCATTGTATTTAAATATTTTCAGGGCAGGAAATCACCAGGAGAGCATGTATGCTTGAATTTCATCCATCAAAATTGGATTACTGTAATGGGCTCTACATGAGGTGGCTTCTTAAAACCACTCAAACTTGATCTTGTGCAGTACACAGCTGCTCTCAGTAAATGGTACTTCTTACAGAAAAAAAAAAAGCTCTACTATGTGTTGAGATATAAGTTTAAACTTATCTTCTACTTATGAAGCATAATGGGCTTGTGCAGCCTTTGGAGATGTCAAGGGAAGGGTTTCTGTAGGTTCCAGTACTGCAAAATCAAACTTTAAATGAGACAAGCCAGCACATGTCAAGGCACTCTGACACTGTGATAGTGTGTGAGATCTAATTAGGTATGCTCAAGACCAGATCATGGGGATTAAATGTGAAGGAACTCAAGGAAAAGTGCTTGAATCCTTGGATTTGGAATTTGGCTCTGACTAATTCACCAGCATCTTTTTTTACTGAGAGAGGTGATGGAAGGCTCTGGAAAATTAGGTGCTTTTTTAACACTGTGCACCTTATCAGTAACTTAACTAGGAAGACTCCTGAAACTTTGAAATAAAAGCTAGATGTCTGAAAGGGTATATATAAAAAAAATTTAAAAATATTAGACTGTCATCTGTGCTGTTTATTAATGGACTGAATGAGCTGCGCTGAGCAGAGTATGTATAATGAATCATTTATAAACAAAGCGTGACCTTTTCCTACTTGTAAATTACCCACGAGTAGACTGATTTTTAGAAATCTGGTTGTGGAGAATTGTTTGATCAACTTATGTCAACAGACTTCAGCATATTTGCCTTGAGTAAGATTTCACTAACAGTAATTTATGATTGCATAAATTGCATGAAGTTGTTTCTATTCCTTATTTGGATGGCTGAAAATCTTACAAAGAGTGACTTGCAAGTATAATGTGAACATTTGTGCAAACATCTTTCCACAGAACATGTGGGAGACTTGAACTCTCCATGGCCATGCTTCCTGATGACATTCCTTGTATTCCTTAAACTGAGAGCCTAAGAAAAAACAAATTGAAGGAGTTGTGACAGATTTCCTTCCCATCCTATGTTTGTCTTGGTGATATTTCATCCAGTTTAAATGGTGTTTCAACAGAGGTTCATGGGCAGATTTGTATGAATCACCGTCAGGCTGATGTCCCATGAACACATGGGGAGACACTTGCATGGCAGATGCTGAGAAAAAACATTGTTAATGCCACTTTTGGTCATTAGAGATTCCACTGTTTTTTCCAGAACGATTATGCCAGTCCTGGTCTCCTGATGAAAGTCCAGTTTGGATAATTACATCCTGCCTTCCTAGATTTCCCATCTGGTCTATTTATTAGTTTCTGCCCTAAAAGTGTACTCCATTAATATTGTTGTCTAAATTCCAGGTAATTCAGTTTAGAGGGTTGGGTGTGTGTTTTTGTTGTTCTTTGTCTTGTATGGGCTTCCTGTACACATAAATTCATTGATAAATCTTTGCAGGTGACCAGGCAAAAACTCTTAAAATATTCTCCTGTGTCTAATTTTCACATAGGTAAATGGAGGTATAACTGCAGGAAGTACAACTGCAGGATCTGCATATACCATATAGCAAATAGAACATCTTTTTAATTCTTATTAAAATAGAATAGAGTATATCTTTAGAAGAGAGTATTTCAACATCACTTTAAAATGCATGTTCAAAATACTTGGCAAAAGGCTGTTCTGATTAAAGATTCAAAGAGTAATAGCAATGTAGAGTTGAAATATAATCTCAAGTCTAGTGTTGGGACTTATTTGGGTATTATTATTGCTAAGACAGTTGAATACAAGACCAAATACTGTTTAACTTATCCTTCAGTTACTTGGATGAAAGGATACATGCCTCCTTATCAAGTTTGCTGAAAGCACAAGGCTGGGAGAAGTGGCTGATACCTCAGAGAGCTGTGCAGCCCTTCAGAAGGATCTTGATAGGTTGGAGAGATGAGCAGAGATCTGTCTGAAGTTCAACAAAGGCAAGTGCAGGGTCCTGCTTCTCAAGAGGAATCACTTGCCCCAGAACAGGCTGGGCATTGACTTGCTGGAAAGGAGCTCCGTGGAGGAGGACCTGGTGGACAGCAACCTGTCCATGAGCCAGCATGGACATAAGTGCGACCTTATGGCCAAGAAGGCTGATTTCATCCTCGTCTGCATTAGGAAGAAGATCCCAGCAGGTGGAGGGTGGTGGTCCTGCCCATCCACTCAGCTCCCCTGAGGGCACATCTGGAGCATTGTGTCCAGTTCTGGGCTCCTCAGTATAAGAGAGACATCGAGCTCCTGGAGCAAGTCCAGCACAGAACAGAACCACAAAGATGGTTAGGGGACTGGAGCATCTCTCTTACAAGGAATGGCTGCAAAACCTGGACCTGTTTAGCTTGAAGAATAGGCTAAACTATTGAATATTCATGAATTCATCAATATTAGTATCTGAAAGAAGGATGTAAAGAGACTAGATCAGATTCCTCCTGGTGGTGCTGAGAAACAGGAAAAGAGGCAACAGGCAGACACTGAACTCAGAAGGCTCTAGTTGAACTGGGAAAAAACTTTTTGCTGTGAGGGTGTGACTGAGCATAGACACAGGTTGCCCAGAGAGGTTGTGGAGTCTTCTCCTCTGGAGATATTCCAAAGCCTCCTGGACACAACCCTGAGAAAGAGGCTCTAGGATGACCCTGACTGAACAAGGAGCTCAGACAAGTTGACTTCCAGTGGTCCTTTCCAGACTTACGTGTTCTATGATTTCATGTATGATTCAAATATCTGTTTTCTCCCTGTGACACACAGCAGTGTACTACAATTGTCAGACCCAGCTAGAATTAGTTAAGAGAGCCTCAGTATTTCTGAGGTGGTAAGTTGCAATTGGCTCATGGGATAATTTGGGTTGGAAGGGATGTCAGTCTTTTGCAGGTTGCAACAGGAGTGTTTGACACAACAAGAACTGCTCCACACCCTCAGTGACTCTCTAAAGTCAGACCCTCTCCAAAAGCACACTCCATTAACCAATGAAAAACATAAAATAATTTCTGCAGTCCAGAATTCCCTGAAAGACCTTTGTATGCAGCTAGACCTGCTGTGTGCAAAGCTTTTCTGCAACATCTGTCCTGAGTCTCTGTTTCTGGCTGTCAAAACCCTAGAAACAGAGACATGACACTTTCTTTTATGGTATCTTGAGGTTTCTCAGGCCAGGCAATAAGTGTCTTGAGAATGGATCATGGTATAGATAGTTATGAAACATGCATAGTTGAGATATTTACATGTAGCTCTTGTCATCACTTTCTTGTTTAAAAAAAAAAAAAAACTAAGCTGATAATTTAGTATTCTCTTCCTGAACTTGATAAGGAACATTTTCTTAATTTCTCACTTTAAAACTTTATGCTAAAAATTATGTCAATTTTCTTGTATTATAAAGAGAAGGATGAAAAATATTTAATCTTCCTCTTCTTTTATAACCACTTTTATTGTCACAAAGAGGGTTAATAGATATTTCCTGATGAAGTATATAGACAGTTCTCTGTCTACTGGAAGAGTCTTTTCCCTGCTGCTTTTTTGTTCCATTGAACCAGTAAATATTTGAGTTTATATTTATGGGGAGAGGATGAAGAGAAAGGGAGGGGATCTGAGCTGGAGAGATCTGATCTTAAAATGAAGTGGAGTATAGATACCATAAAAGGTAGGAACTTGACATTGGTCTCAGGAGAAAGAAAGGAATGAGATTATTGAGCTCCTAAAAAAGCCATTTTAAGAGGTGGGAAAATTTGTTCTGTTGTTTTGAAACATCCCCACCTATAAAACAAAAAAGAAACAAAGAAATAGGCACTCCAAAGAAAGAAACAAACAAACAACCATGAAAACAAGCAAAACTCCAAAATAAAACCAACAGGAAACCCCCAAAGAACCAAACTTGGTTTTTGAGGTAAAAGGTGTTTTCTTAACTCTCTGAGACTACATAAGATTTTAAGCTTTTTCCAGTTTTAAAGTTAATAACAGAATCCTTTTTATTTCTTGGGGGTACTCTTACCAACCTACAACTTTTTTGTCTGTTTTCCGTAGTCTTTACTATTAGCTTATTCTGTCCCCATTCAGCTTGTTTAGTAAAATTATCTAATAAAAATCAGGATAATAAATTTATCTTTTTCAAATTGTGGAGGCTTCATCTGGCTCAAACGGTGGTGGGTCAATGTTCAGAGTTCAGCAATGTCTGGTTATGAAAGACCTAACAAAGGGGCCAATCCTGGAGGCAAAATTACGTAATGTCTTAAGGAAAAAGGCACAGGACTGGTGTGCACTCTCAGAAATTGTGATGGAAAACGGCTGATAATATATTGGAAAGCAAGGCTGAGATTCAGAGAACTCTTGAGAGGCCAGAGAAGTAGATAGATTAAAAACCCCATGAAGTTCATTTGGAAGGAATACAATGTCCTTAACCTGGGGTGAAATAACCCCCTGCCCCAGTACAACCTGGGAGCCACCTCTCACCTCAGAGAAATGGGGGAGCTGGGGGGTTTGCAGTGCAGGGCAGGGGTCCTGGAGGGCAATAACTTGAACATGGGTCAGCAGTGTGCCCTGGGGCTGGTGGCAGGGTGGGCTGCAGTAGGAAGAACACAGTGGCAGGTTGAGGAAAGTGGTCACTGCCCTGTGGGACTTGTGAGAGCACAGGTGGTTCACTGCATTCAGTGCAGGCTGCCCAGTGCAAGGCAGATGTTGACGAAGTGGAATGAGTCCCGAGGAGAGTTGCTAACTCTTCAAATCATCCATTATCATCTAATCTTCTATATTTTTTTTCGACATCAGAATGTACTGCAGTTACTATGGTCCCTTAAATGTGCTATGTGACTACAAAAATCTTAATGGAAATAAATTTTCTCTTAGATTGTATTTTATATGAGTATATAAAACACTCATATTATAAACTCATATTTAAAACCACTCATATTTTGCCCATGAGTATTTATAACACTCAAGGGCAAAAAGGAAGCTATATGGGCACTATGTAAGTATGACAATAATATAATTAAAGCCTTAGACATCAGCAGGGACAATTAACGCTAAAGTTTGTTTTGTTAGATTCAGTTATCACTCCAAGGAAGAGTTACTGTAAACTAATACCTTCTTTCGTCTCTTCCAGAACATCTACGTGCCTTTTCAGTGAAAAGATTACATTCCTCTTAGTGACAACATTAGGTGAAAATATGATTTTCTCATAACTTTTTTGGTTTTAGTGAACCATGATTCAGACAAAGCTTTTGGGACAAGTTCAGAGGAAAAGTACTTCCCTACAAAAAGATACAATGGGCCAGCACACAGAAGTTTTTTTGCTTCATGTTAGTAGGTATCTTCATTTTGGCACACTTCACTTTATTTTCTGTAATCATGACAATTTAGAGATTGTTTATTCATATGAACACATTTTTTTTTTCTTGAGAACAGATATGAATTAGTAGCATAATGTAATTGCTATGTGACTCGAAGTGAAACTCCTAGATTTTCACAATATCCAGCTAAAATGCTTCCCCTGTTGAGAATCTTCACAGCTCATGTTACACTTCTACGGGTTTTCTGAGGTAAACTGTGAAATGTAAGAAATGGACAATCTCTACTTTACAGATGTTATAAAGAACATTGATACAGCTCATGTATCAGGTGCTGGTTTTGGCTTATCAACATGGGAAATTATTTTTGTGGATGCCAAATGGCTGTCAAAGTCCTACTAAAGCCAGTATCACTTAATGAATCTCAGTATCACTTACTGCCTAATTACTTGGGGTTTTTTGTTTGTTTGGTTGGTTTTTTTTCTTCTCTCCTTTCTGCTCATTTATTTTTTTTATAGCCTGGCATGACCCTGCAGGCAGGAGTAACAGCAACAGGATTACAGAGTGATAATCAGCAGTCATAACTGAAATACAAATAAATTGGCAAGAAATCCACAAGTGAGGTTTTTGTTGTTCCCCCATTGCTGAGTTTCCTTAACACTAGCAGTGTTCCTTCATTTTTTTTCTTACACTCTGCCTCTCTGACTCCAATACCTCTGTAGCTATCAGTTAGTTCCCTAACTGTGATAATCATTTATGACCCAGGAGCATTTTCTATTTCCTCTTCTTTCACTCACCCTGGACTGCTGTATTTATCACAGATAACATACACTATATAAGACGGCCTTGTTTCCACCTATCTCGACTGGAGACTGATGTTCTCACGCACCTAAAAACATAGCTGCTCTGGAAGTTTATTTGTCTAAAATAAGCTGTTTTGCATAAGCAGAATGCTTATTTTGCATTGTAGGAGTACAAACAATAGTAGAAGTACCAAAGTGTTTCTGTTACCTTTTCTCATTTTGCCAATTACATTTGCTGCACTCCTCATGCCACCGATTTTTATGGTAACTTTTTCTTGCCTTCTGTCAAGGTCTTTTAGTACATACTTCTCAGTTCAGTAGCACTCTGTAAACATTTCCCTCACCCACCTCTCATTAAGGCACAGCTTCCATAATCTCTCATTTTTCCATGACATCACCGGAAAACATTTCACATTGAGCCAACGAATTATGGAATGCAGGCAGAATGACAGAGTTCACAAATGCAAAGTTTTTTTCTTACAGCAAAATGATATTCACAGTGCCTAACCACGGGACACCATTCTGCCTTTTGGAACAGCCCATCCTGCTTATGTACTTTCATCAGTGTGGCCCTTTCTCCACAAGAGGGATCCCAAATCTACTTGCTTGACCCTACACACCATTTCAGTCACTTAGGCTGAGGGTGGGGACAGGCATCTGTATGCAGCTAGGAGAATCAAGGGGCAGGGGAGAGGAGGAGGCACAGTGCAGACCAAGTGAAAGTATTGGGAAGATTGAATGGAAATGAAACTCTCAAATTGGAGTTTATGGGTATAAGCACGTATTTCTGGGAAAGACAACAGAGCACATTCTGAAACATAGACTCAGATCTCTAATCATTGTGGAGATACTCCAGGGACTCCTGAACCTGTGTCAGCTGTTCTCAGACTGATTACTGAAACTGTCAGAGTTTATTCAACACTCTTATACTTGGATTTTTTATAAAAGCTGATAGATTTTTTCATTGCTGCTCTTTTCAGTATTAAAGTTAAGGGAGTATTCTAATTTTGCTCTGGTTCTGCATGAAATATTTCAAGAAAAATCATTCCTTGCAATGTACTTTCAGTGCTTCTATGAGGCTGTTTTCTTTGTACAGCAGAATTAGTCTAATCTTCTCATACCTATGCACAAAGACAGAACATTAATATATTTAGACCATTTGATTGGTTACTTACTATTTACAGTGGTATAAAAAATTAATACTGTTGCTGGAGCATGAAAATTCCAAATTAACAGAAACTAATGCTGCCACTGAGCCAGATTTAGCACTGCTGAGAGAAACTGAGGTAATTCTGTAAAACACAACATAACACACTATAACTACTTCTGATTTAAACATGATTTTTCATACATGGTAACCCAATGTATTAATCACTCTTTCTTTTCTGCTTCTTGCCTCAGTCTATGTGATTTGTAGCAATACTTTTCACATTAAAGGAGTTTTAGAAAAGAATTACTAGAAACTTGGAGTGTCAAAACCAATCTGTATTAATGTCACCATCCTACAAAATATACAGACAGTACTTACAGAAATGCTACCTTTGTGCAACTTTTTTTTCCTGAAAAGTCAGCAGATAATAATATTTTTTAAAAAAATAGAGGAAGATATAACTACCTTGGTCCTGATTTATAGCCCCTCTTATCTTTTAAGTCCATCCACTCAGGATTTTGTGCTGCCCTTTTTTCTTCTTTTCAGATTACCTTACTGAAAAACAAAATAAAAAAAAATTACCCAAAAAACTGAATTTCAAGTGAACCAGGTCTCCCCAGAGTACAGTGATGAGGTTATCTATGAGGAAGGCCCTAGTTCTTGGTGAACGAAGGCGCTAATGAAAATTAGCATTCTAAAAGGATCTTTTGCAGCTGTCTTCATAAAAAGAAACTGATTAGTGGTTTGGACGGTTCTAACTCTGTAAATTATCAAACAAAATACGGCAGAAGCATCCATTTACGTATATGAAAATTACAATTTGAACATCACAGAGCACATTAATCAACTTCATTCTTTGTTTTTATGCCTAATGAGGCTTTTCAGAAAGGTAAACAGCTTTCTAAATAGAGTTGCCTTGGCAAAAATGGATTAAATGCATCCCTATTTGGTATTTATTTAGTTATTTATAGTCTTTTTCTCAACTATTTGTCTATTTATATATTTATTTATTTAAGTAAGTAGGTGTAATTTGGTAAGATGTGGATAAACATTTGGAATGACCAGGCTTCTGCGCAAAAACACCAGCATCAACAGGGGCAGAAATAAAGACAGCTTAATCTTGTTCTCTTCCTTTTCTCTTTATTGATTTAATTTCTTACACAACAATGCCACTTTGTAATTGTGCAATTGTGAGATTTTTTACAGGCTTTCTAGTAATCATATCTCGTCATCTTTTGCCTGTACCTTTCTCCTGTTAAAGCTTTTTTTGCCAAAAATCATACCCTGTCATCTGCGGATTTGGGGGAGAAGGGTTGGGGAAGGAGCTGCTGTTTCCCCCCAGAAAGATCAACATTTAAGTATTTCTCATTGTGTTTGTAAATATTGCTCACTTAAATATTGCTCTTTGGTGCTCAGACCATGAAAAACAGTTGTTTTAACTGTTGGTGAAAATTTGTGTTTATTATGCTTGGTGTTTGTACTGATTGTTCTGATTGTTAGACATATAAATAACATCCAGTTGTGGAAGGTTTCCATAATTAATACAGTGATTCAGCTACTCAAAAAAATACTTTAAAAAATAAAATGGTATGTCAGAACTGGCATCAATTTTCAGCCTCAGCACAATGGAAATGTGATGCTTCACTTGGTTACACTGATATGCTTTGGATTTACTCTATCAAAGTCAATATATCAAGGCTGTAGCATCTCTGTGCAGACTTTGGCTTCATATGGATGCTGCATTAAGCCACACTGAAAAACTTGAGTAAAGGCTTTTATATATTGTGAGATGCCGGAACACTGTATATCATGTCCCTGTGCTCTGCTCCAGGTGAGGGATAACTCAGTTCTGTGTCCTTCAGTGAGCAGCATGGAGATGGCACCACTCTTTCCCTACTACCAGCTGGATGGTGCAGAAATGATTACTTACTAGATTACCAGTGATAAAAAACATTTTCTCATCCTTTTCTGCCTCACAGTGATTAGGTGATCCTGGTGCTTCTGGGAGTAAAAGGTGCCAGAGTACCCAATCTCTGTCTACGCTGTGTGACTCGTGGATTAGGCAAAGCAGAAGTTGAATCAACAGGTACTCTGTGACCTGCTGGATGCTCAGGAAGGTTACTTTACTCTGTATTCTTATACTGATTATCGGTGTATATCATAGAGATCCTTCCTGAAGGTCTTTATAGAACATGTATTGGTATATATTTACTCTACAAGAAACCTTGTAATTTCAAGAGAAGTTTCATTTCCTCCTCAGTCTCCTCAGTCAATAGCATTCAGGGAAAATCTGTAAAAAAACAGACCTCACAGGTCACAGGGTGGAAATTGCATGTCATAAGCAAAAGATGCAATCTCAAAAACATGCTACTTTTTTATCAGTGCCTTTTCATATATGATATTTCACATAGAATCATCACCATGAATGTCTTGTTAGAGCTTTGGGGAGTCAAAGGACTTTGAAAGGACTTTTTCTTGCCAATGAGCAGCTGACATGAGAAAAGGAAAGACAGATCCCAGAAATGGGATGTACAGAAACAACAAATAAGAAGGGCAAGAAAACCGCAAATGTGAAATGTGAAATTCTGTACACGAAAAAACTACATATATCTGACTTTGATTTCATCCCACTTAAAGAAAATATTTCTACCACCTTGCAGAGATGTTATTTTGCACAAATTTTCCTTATTGACCTTAAAACTTCTTTCTTTTACCAAGAAAATTTGGGACATCCTGATGGAGGTCTGCCCCAGAGCATCCTAAGAGGGTTCCCTTGGAGAAGGTGGAGATATGACAATTTACACTACCGTTGTTTTTAGTGATAATGGATAGGACATGGGTAGGATAATGTCACTGAGAGCTAGAACAAAGGTCTGGGAATAGAACTGTCTATTGATCACTGGACTAACATATGGAAGCTAGTTAATGTTCCTTTAGGAAGCAAGTGCCCTGAGCTATTCCATATCTCTGCTGCAGAATATGCTGATCTAACACCATGCATTTAACCCTCTTCCATTTTATTTATTACATTATATTAGCAAGGTTTTACAACATATTAAAGTACATCTTTGCAAAGGTTGCTCAATATATTTGTCCAACATAAGTGTGCATGAAGCTACTGTTACATTGGAATTCATTATGCTTTTTGTTTTTCATGTTTAAAGTAAATTGAACTGTTGCCTTAAATGATACCAGAGCCTTTCAAATTTCTGACCTCATGATGGCAGGTGAACCCATGGGTCTAGGCTTCTAACATGGCCAGGGTAAACCCTGGCACTATGCCTTGAATGATGATCTGCCAAGAAACTACTTACAGCATGCAGCCCCCTTTGCAAGAGGCATAAATAGCAGGCACTAGTCACTGTTAGAAAGGCTGCCAGGGCACTCTGACTTGATATTGATTTGTTTCTTTGGTAGTTGGAATAACTCCTGGTTATCTCCTAGGTTAAATAAGGGCTGTCTTCTAGTGGCAGAACATCTAGAGGCAGCTGCAAAATTGCTACTTGACAAGATCCAGACAGCTTTGTACTGAAGCACTGAAAAAAATGCACGTGTAAGGAAATAGGGTTGAATATTATTTCCTTATCACCAATGATAATAACAACTGGAGCCTTCTATATGATATCTTCTTTGAAAAAGGATGGTACACAATTTTTATACAGGTGGTCTGTTTATTGAAGATCATGCTAATGATGTGTGTTACAACATGGTCTTTCTCCCCTTAATTTTCTTTAATCACTCATCATTCTATCAAAGATATGTCTGCCTAGTGATGGGTACTTTAGGCAATCCACTTGACAAGGACATGGTAGTAGTAACTGTAGTGAATTCAAGTAAAATTCTTTCTGTTGGGAAGATCTCAGAGTTAAGTGCTGTCTTTTAAACTGTCGCAACTTAAGAAATAGCTCCCACTGGTAGGAGTAGCCACACTCTTCTTGCTTGCCTTGTGTTGGATGTCTGACCATATCATGAATAGACTCAGAAATTTAAAATGCATTTAAAATATGTCACCTATTCCAACACCACCCAAAATAAAAGGGCTGGAGAGGGAATGCAAATAGTTTTCTGTTGGTTTGGTTTTCATTCTTATTCTGTCTCACTTGAAGACCCGATGAGCAGCCATAAGGGTGCAAAAGAGAGTAGAGTTAAAGGATTAGGAAAAGGATGGGCTGGGAGAATAGCTGTTCCTTCATTGCCAGGGGCCTGTTATATTGAAGTAACTATAATGCAAAGCCTTGGATTTTATTTTTTTTCAGAATAACTGCTCATATTTGAAAAATGTGCCCCCTGCAGTTTTGCATTCTGTGCCTGTATTTTGTTCATGATGAGCACAGAATCTCTGAGCAGGTTTGATAGGCTTCCCAGAATTCCATGGTGTCTATAAAAGTATTCAGATAACTTGTGGTTTATATACTTCTTTGTGTCTCTGTATGTGTATGCATATATGTATATAACAACAAATAGAGTGATCGGAGCACGACCTGATGTATTGCTTTCCATCTGCTGTAGAAATATTTTTAACATCTTCAAAGTAAAATAATGACAAAAATACACAGATTTTTTTTTTTTCATTTATTGCACAATGATCAGGGAACAGAGTATAACCTTATCTGAAGGTGACATACATAATTCTTTAAGATATTTGGTACTCTAGAGATTATTTACTTGGTAAACTGCCATTAAACATACCATGTACCTTACTTTTTGGTTTTCAGCTGCATTGGGGATTATTTTGCTGCACTCACTGGTTTTTTGTACATCGTTCATTGACCTCATCTTTGTACTTTTTTCACCTGCCCACTTATTGGCATTCTAACTCACTTGATAAATGGAGTGCCATTTCTGCAAATGCAATAACTACAGTTTGTTTGGTAACAGAAAGGTCTGATCACCCCAGCTGTGATCCTCACATATTGTTACCAACCCTCTTGGGCACAGAAGATATTAAAGCTGGCTTGCAGAAAGCATTTTTAATGGATCCAGTGTTTCATATGAAATTCTGCACAGATAATTCCTGAATTAGAAATCTCAGACTGTAGTGCGTGGCTTACTCCAAGCACTGCATGTTTGATGATGTTCATTATTCAAAGCAAACACATAATGTTAATGTTTGAATAAAAGTATATCTTCCAATAATGTTTTAGGAGACTTTCATCTTGTGAATACTCAGAAACAATCCTTTAACTTTCTGTTATGCGCCTATTTCTTCTGGGAATATTATTTCTAGGATTTAAGTAGGCATCATATTCATTGTCCACACTCATGTGACCTGGAGACACAGCATTATTTTAAAAAAATTGGTTCAAAACAGATACAAACCTTTTTTCACCAGGTAGTTAAATTATTTTTATAGCTGTGTTATATCCATAAAGCAGGTCAGTAGAGCCAGAAAATATTAATGTACATGACCCAATATATGCACAAACATTATGGAAGAGTAACTTCTCCAAAAGCTTTATAAAGCTTATAGGGATCTTTTTTCCTCTAGTTCTTGTTGCCCTCCAAATTCTGATTGAATTATTAAGATCTGTTCCTCACAAATATAAATGATAGAATTATCTTAAAGACTGCTTTGAAAGCAGTTGAAGTCAATAGATGTGAAATTCTGAACATCTTTTGTATAAAACTATATCACCTTGAGCTGATATGTTCTTGCTATCAAATAATGACAGCTTCAAAGAAATCTTTTCCTATTTAACTGCTGAGCTTGGAATACAAAGAAAAAGCAGCACTTTTTAGTGATTATTTTTATTAATTTCTTTTTGTCAACTGCTCTGGAACAATTTATTATGTCATTATTTCTAGAAGTCACAGTGAACAATGGCATGCATACTTAAAGTTTGATGGACATAGGCCTTTTTTCTAGAAAATAGAGCCACATGTTAAAAGTTATATCTTCCTAAAGAGCTGAATGCCTGTATTTGGCAGTATGACTTCTTGTACATCAGAATTGGTGTGAACAGCTGTTTTGGCAAAGATAAAACAGATGAGTTTTGGAAAGCAATACAAATATTGTTTATTTCAGTATTCAAACAAGCAAATGCCACATTAAACTCTTTCAGTCTTCTTCTCATCTGAAAAATACTAAATGATGGCTATTTGAAGTAATCATTCATAGTGATATCTAGATAATGTGATTAATACATTTTTCCAGAAAAATCTTCCTTATTTCTTTGTCTTTTTAAATGTATAAGATTATGCATAAAGAAATGGGGCTTTGTGGATTTTGTTTTTCATTTTGTTATGACTTTTTTAGCAGAAGATGATAGCTTTTCAGAGATATTACTCACAACCAGCACATTCCTGCATTTTGATTTTTCATTTTTAGGTGAATAGGTTAAAGGAAACAGGCAAGCAATTTTCTAAAAACTAATAACAGCTTTGTTAATTAGCTGACCGTGAGGGGAACAATTTCCAATTTCTATATAAATCAGATTTATATTAGAGCATATCTCTCTGTAGCCTCTGATGTATTGCAAATTTAAAGATTTCTTCTTCCTGAAGAAGAAAACTTTGAATAGTAAACTCATGCCACTCTTTTTAAAAATTACTTCCCTGCCCCATTTAGAAATCTTTTATATAAAGCAAAAAATAATGATAGTTCCACAAAATAAGTTTTGCCTTCTATTACATCTTTACATTAACCACAAATGAAGGAAGTATTAGTGTGAAGACTGAATATTTGATCTGAAAAGAATATACATATAGAAAGAGTAACATTTGGAAAGAAAACTGCAGTTTTTGGAAGTTGTATTTGTTTTGAGTCCTTTGCAAAAACTCAGGGAATGGATAAAATGATTAAGTAGAGCCATGATGTCTTTTTGTTTTGCCTCTGACAAAGGATGCTACATTTAAAGCTACTTATGGGAAGGCTGGGAAGGAGGTCACCTTCTGATTTGCCAAACTAGGAAGCATTTTTTGAATTAAAAAGGAATGTGTCATCTAACTAAGAGAGATTATCATTAAGCCCACAGCGTAAACAGCTTGGGTGGAAAAAAGGAAGCTGATTAGCAATTCAGGCTTTATCTTTACTGAAAAGAAACTGATGCTCAGAGAGTTCTGGCATTCTTCACCTTTTGTTGACCATCTGTACCTACGAGCTCCCCAACAGGGATGCAGCTCACTTGGGGACACAAGAGCAGAAGGGCATAGCCTCCTCTACAAGAGCCACAAGCCAAAAGCCACGCTAAACACCATCAATTAAAATTCATTAGTCCTGTAGGAGCTACCCATTAGAGTGTTGAGTGTGCACAGATGCCGCTATTACAAGCATGACACCAATAATTAAGCACCAAAAGTAGGAGGACTTCACAGCCTATTTAGCAAAGATATGATCTCTCTGTTCTTGCATAAACTTTGCCATAACTTTATTGCAGTAGATTTCACCTACATTGGTCAAAAGAAATATTGCCTTTCCTCTTATAACTGCTAGGACTGTTGCTTTCTAATTAGGTTTAAGACACATAACAAAATAGATGAGATTACTTAATGGAAAAAATGCTGTGCTATTAGAAGTGCATTAGTTATGATAGATGTCTATACTTAGTCAAGAAAAATTAAAGTCCAATTTATTCTTATATATTTTCCTGTTGACTATCACTGTTGACTGATGACTTGACTTCAGAATGCATCTGTAATGCTTTAAAATAAATAAGAAAGAGAAAGTTATCTGTACGCATTTTGTTGGCAATTGGTTTATATTTCCATTTAAAGCTTGGTTTTCCAAAAACTTCAGAGGGTAGAGGTGATTAATTTTATTTTATTTTTTCTTGTTTTCTTCATCCAAAGAATGGGAATATAATAGACTTTGTCTGACAAGAGCAAAAAACAAAACTACTATCTTATTCTATTATCTGCTTACAAATTACTCTCTGGGGCTTTTTGGTTTTTTATTTGGTTGGTTTATTGTAACTTCTTCCTTAAAGTGTATCTATGCCATACATCAGAGCTGCTATAGGAAGGGTAAGAACTGTGTCAGATGAACTTGGAGAAATTAACAGTTTAATTTGTTCTCCCTTCCCCTCAGCCATTGTTTGGAGCAGTGGATAATATTTGGTTTCTTAGAATTCAGTTTCAGTGTCTTATTTCATTTATTGAAGTCTTGTGAATTAATCACTGGAGAAAACCAACCTTAATTCCAGTGTGTCTGAGAAGTGGCAAACAATGGGGTAGACACAGATCCCAATGCTTTTGTTTTTCCACAGGAAACAAGGTGAAAAAAATCCGTAAGCTGGACATGCATACTCCACTCTCTGCCTATGCCTTCTGTCTCCTAGGAGCTGGACGATAAAAGATAAATAGGTCATTTTGCAGTGTTTTCATTGTTGGAGGGAGAAAGGAAAAATAATCTCCCTTAAATCAGGAAAATGACTATAACCAGCTGTTTTCCCCTAAATTGTCTAATATTGCAAGGTTAGCTTTGGAAGCTTGTACTGAGAATTTATGGAGAAAGACTATTAGTGTGCCATACAAAAACATTTTAGTGTACAGTCATTAGAATATCCATCCATTTGCAAATGTTATCCTATTCAACATGGGAAATGTGATCAAAGTAAGAAAAAAGGACAATAAATGGAAAAGATAAAAGGTAGTTCCAGGCATCACAATAGCATGACAAGTAGCAGCTATTTGTAGCATATAAATGAACTGTATAGCATGGTAAGAGTCCAATAATATTTCAGGATTAGTCAAATGCATTAACTTAATCAAATCAGGAAATAATTGAATGAATATGTTTTTGGGTTTTTTTCAGGTACTTCTAAAATTTCTATTTAGAAAAGTTACTGACATTTTTTTCTGTGATGGCCAGATGCCATTCTGACTCAAGCAATGACAACAGCAGTCTGTGTTTTGTCTCTACTGGTGCTCCTACTGTTGTCTCAGTGGTGGCAGCAGGAAGAGCAAAAGTTTAAGGGGAAGGAATACAATACAAAGGCAGCAAGTCTCTAAGAATTACTTGCAATCACCGCTTTTGTGACACACAGCATAATCACTTCCTGGCTACATATATACATATATGTGTACCTTAGGTTATTTTTGATATATATTTTGATCCATGTCTGATAATAAGGTCTTCTCTGCTGGTAACTTTTCCCTTGCAAGTTAGTTACAATGAAAAAAGAAATCTAGCTGAGCCTCCCATAAAAGTTAAAAACCAGTTTTGTTCAAAATTGCACTTTGATTGAAGTGCAAAAGTTCAAAGCCAAAAGCAGCCAAATATACAGTAGAGAAAATAGTTCACATTCTTTAGTAATGAAAAATATACCAATTTATCACACATTATATTCTTCCAGCTTGACTTCCATTTTACAAAAGTAAAAGGAAAATTATAGATATATTTCACAGAGGCATAAAGAACTATTTCTAGTTCATTGTAAGCTGTGGCCATGCATGAAAAATGAAAAGAAGGTGACATATTGGTTTAAGTAAGTCGAGCCAAGTAGAACTGTAAATAATGGACAAGATAAAGTATTCCTTAAACTAGTTGTGACTGATCAGAGGTAGCTTGGTGGTCAGCATAAATATATTCAGTACAAGGCAAATTCAGTACAAAGAAACTTACAATAGTAAGAAGTATGTGGAATAAAAATTGCTGATCAAGCCATAAGTCTAATAATTTACCTGACTTAAGTCATAAATAGATGTCTGTATAGGAAACACAATACATTTTCCACATACTTCAAGAATAGAATAGCTTGGAAATTAGATATAAATAGCAAGACTACTGTCTTTTCTGACACTGAAAATATGTCAGAACTTTAGTTTAGATCTATGAGGGTAAACATACATTAAAAGCTAGTTTTGAGAAGGGCAGTTGTGGACTTATTCTACAGCTCTGATTCCTGTTTTGATCCAAGTTACTCTTATGCTGTTTTCAGGGTAAATATGAGTCAACAATTTACACTTGATTCTCTGTTTTTGACAATAACTATAGTGATATGATTTATCTGTTGTTGAAGCTGGCATGCACAACCTGTGTAGAGACTGTAAATCAGTGTTCTGCATGTATGGTTTCTCAGTTAGCCAGATAACAAAATAATGTGGGTATAGTGGAACTTCCTTGAAGCCTGTCCAGCCAGCTTCTCCCCTCACTGAAACTCGGCTGCGAGGGAAGTTGAAATGTGCCTTAGCTCTGTCTCACTCAAATGCAAAGGTAGGACACACCCAAGATGGTTAAGGCAGAGACAAGACCTGAAAAAGTTTTCTCAACCACAAAAACTCCCCATGGAGTTATCATATGGTCTCTCTCTCTCTTTTTTTTTCTTTTTTTTTTTTTTCTTTTTTTTCTTTTTTTTTTTCCCCTCAGGAAGAAGTAAAATATGTCTGTATGTAGTGGTACAGCATGAAATAGTAAATTTCAGCTTTTTAGTGTAGACCACAACATAGTCTCCCATGCGAACATTGATACTACCTAGAAACACGGGAAAAATGTAAGCTAGTTAACACTGCAATGCCTGAGTTCTCTTTTAATGGAGTAATTAAGATTCACAATAATTTCAATGTTTTGAGCTGTTTCATTCAGGTGGAATCTGAAACAGTATTAACGTGAATGTGAGTAATATCCAGAACTGGTCTGATCAGGGTTTCTGCAGGAACTCTTCAGTTAGTTACCCAATATGGCAATGACCCCCCCAGATTCATTATCAGAGGCTGCAGTCTGCCTGCAGATAACACATCCTCCAAACACCATCTCTCTGGGTACTGATTCATTTTTGGTATCATTCATACAAGAATGTAGAAATGGTCTTGACTTACAACATAGGACACTAGAGATAATGCTTAATCAGATTATCGCTTCATCCAGACAAAGATTGTTATTTACCAAAAAAAAAAAGGGTTTGAAAGCTTAAGGATTTCTTACTTTCCTGCAGAAACTAAAACCACTGGAATCTTCTGTGACTTTGGGATGTTGTTATTCCTGCAGTATGAAATACTGCATTAGAGATCTGCCTCCTTTTGTAGCCTGGTAGGTCAGCAATGGTTTTTTGGGGCGTCTGAAAAACTAAAAAGGGATAACAGCATTGGAAGTACCTGTATATCACCAGAGCAGAAATAAATAATCTTTTCTCTACCATCAGAGCTGAAAAGCTGTGTATACTTGGGATACTGCTATTTTCTGCAGCCAACAGGCTAGGCAGTCTCTGAATAAGCACAGTAGACTAACAAGTGTTCTCATGTTTCTTTACTGGAAGACACAACCTAAATGAATAGTGACCTAAAAAACCCACAGTCTTAAACCAATGAAACCTATCCAAACTGCCTTCTTTCCTTTACCAGTGTTTGGACACCTTGTATGTAGTGAGGATGAAGCAGCTCCAAGAAATATTTATGCTGAAATATGTTGTGTATTCCTATGAATCCTGGTCTTGACAGAGCAGTAATTAATAATGCTAAACAATGTTAATGGAGGAAAAAAAAATCAGTTTATCCTTTAGAAGTGTACCCATTTGTGTTCCCACAGAGAGGCCCAAATCTCAGAAAGTTGGCATTCAGGAGACGTGACTTGCCTGTAGTTTTCCATTTGCAGGCAAAATCAGTTTAGAGTAGAGTTGACCTAGCAATGGTATACTATCATCTTTGCTAACATTTTCAATTCTGAACACACAGCAGCATCATTCTTAACAGAAAAATAAAAAAAAAAGCCCTTCCTCAAGCTGAAGAGAGTATTTTAGGTTCTAACACTGTTATCACTTCATATTTCTGCTGCTTTTGCACCCATCAACCTGACATATTGTTGTCGAGACTTTATGTCATTGTGGGAGTAGTTTGCACAGTGTTACCATGGTTCAACCATTTTTTTGCATATCCATATGAACCATGGATTTTCCATGTAATTTATTTGAGTTTCATCATCCTCAGGGATCAGGAATGTCTTTTAATCTTTAAAAAAATTTTACTATCACTGCTAGCAACACCTACTGTGGTATATTCTGTTGTAATGACTATCCAAAGGATATATACCAACCCCTAACCCAAGTTAAATCATTATGTCTTTGATATATTACACATACACAGATACTGCAGATGACAGGGATTAAAGGGCAGTGATAGGGAAGATGAGGAGTTTATTTGTATTTCTTTCTTAACTACTACTAAAAAACCCAAAAATCTTCTGAACCTTCATAAAAATAAACCCATATTTAAATAAGTGTATATTTGCAGAGTCAAATAATTTATTAATTTTATTATATTTTAACCACATTTATTAGAGGAATGTTTTTATAAAATGTTACATACTTTGTTATAAAAAAGGAAAGAGTATGAACTTAAGCTATATTCCTCCTTACTCTCCCAGAGTAGGAGGCTCTCCACCAAATACACTTAATGTTTTTTGTTAGTTAAATATAGCATCTTCTGCCAAGATAAGCATTTGATTTTTATGTATACCAAAACTTTTAAAAAGTCCTATCTTTATCCATGCTTTTCTGTCCTTTGAGAAGGACATTCTATATATCTCTGTATATTCTATACAGAGATAGAAAATCGCTGTAGATTTCAATGAGTCTTTTGAGAACCTCATACACAAAGGCTCAATTCCAAAACCTTAAAGATAAACTGAAAGAAAATGTGAAAAAGTACCTCTTAAAACCTTGTCTTTTCTGTTTTGAAAATCCATATAATGTCAATTTTCTGTGGATCTTTGAATCCTAACTTATGCTGATGTGTTTTACTTGCCTGTTTGTTTTTAATGAATTTTCTTTTTGTTTTTCTGTCCTATAATGAAAAAATTATTTTTGCCTAATTGATGGCAAAGGAGTATAGGTGCTTTTTGATTCAATTATATACATGTTGTAGACTTGAATTCCAGTCCTGCAGTATTGTGTCAAACATGGGTATAATGTGAAAGGCTAAAAATGAGGAAAGAAGCACTTAAAGAACACCTATGAAACATAAAACTCTCCAAAATCTTTTAGAATAAAAGCTTCTTTTTTAAGATAATTTTAGAGTTACATTGAGTTTCTGCATAATAATTTTTCTTTGGGTTGGTCTTTTTTTGTTATTTAATTGTTTTGTCATTTCTAAAAGAATTTTGTTTACTGTGTTCTTCAATACAGTCAAGATGCCCTTGTGTAATGCAAAATATTATGTTCCTTAATAGGTTCTTGTTATGGTTGCTGTTAGGGGAAAAAAAACCACCTTGATAGAATTAGACAGCAAACTGGGTAGATAATGTACCGTGTAGGTGACTTAGCACATACAACAAGTTTGAATTTTGAACTTACAGTCTACTGTAGAAGAGAAACAATGTACAAAAGTAATTTCTTTGTGTAAGCATTTATTTGTCCATTGCTCACTCAAATTGAAGGAAAAATAGTAAGCCAATGTGTCTCAGCACTCCTTTCCTGGGATGGAGCATTGCATTAATAATTGGTTAGTTCATTTCCAAGGGATGTTGCCGCATGTTTTCTAGATTTCTTTTTTCCTTTTGTATTATTGGTTCAGCAATTCTTTGCAAAGTTCAGAGTGGTTCATTAGCTTATCTGAAGAAAATGGATCTGGTACTTTCAAGACAGATTCTTTCTGTGGCTTTTCTAATTAAGTTTCTTTCATCAAACAAAAAGCTGCCCTTTTTACTTGACAAACATTTGTTCTAATTTGGCATTCGCTTTGTTTTTTGGTACTTGTACTTCTTTCTCTCTCTCTCCTTCTCTCCCCACCTACAGCAGAAGCAGCTGTTAGTCACAGGATCACAGTGTCTGACATTTACTCTAAATGTGCTTGGTTATTAAAATAGTTCACTCTTAGACAAGCTTATCAGCTGAAAAAATACCATAAAGCAGTTCTAGTATGTTGTGTAGGGACATTGCTAATAAAGTGCATTTTTAATATTTCAGTGCACCACTATTAATGCATTCATTTGTAGATATAAAATGCACCTTCCCTTGGAGGTGGTTTTGAATCCTAAGTAATCAAGCATTGGACAGGGGGCACATTGTGACCCACAACAAAGTACATTGTATATATAAGAGGCCTACATTTTATAGGGAGAGCATATTTGCCTACCTTTTTATTAGCATATTCAAAAAAATTGTAAGTTTTGAGAGCTCTGATTCAGAATGGATTATCCTACCAGGAGGGGGAAGAACATTCAAGATAAGTTTAGTCAAAACACTTTTTCACAATGCTCAGAAAAACCTTATGAAAGCTTTCTCTGGACAGGCAGATCATTGAATAATTTTTCAGGTGTGTACTTCTATGTGAAAAAGTGTGATATGAGGTCAAGTGCTCACTGAGGAAGCAAGAATTTGGGCTTTCAGCTTTCCCACTGGACAGTGGGAAGAAATGCTCAGACTGTGACAAGCATTGCTCTACACAGTTTATGCTGCTAGTCTTTAACTCTCTCTGGTGTCATTAGCTTGCCAGCCATGTAGTCTGTAAGTAATAGGTTGCAATAGCAGCTAAAATTGACAAGTGCTTAGCCCAGAGCATGGATTGAATGTAATTCATAGGGTTCCTGAGTTAATTTCCAATACCTGTTTCATGAAGGCAGACTGATAGATGGCTGCCAGCATCTTCTGACTTTCTCTGCAAATCCCTCTGTCTTTCATGCCATCATTCTAGTTTTTTTGTTTGTTTGTTTGTTTGTTTTTTGCCTTCTCTTTACATCCCTTTTCCTAGCTCTCCTTTTCTTTCCAGTCTATTTTCTCCTTCTTTTTTCTTCAGTCTTTATTTTCGTTCTAGTGTTCTTTCCCTTACATTTGCTCCTCCCTATTTCCATAAATACAAATGCAGCTTACTGTATAGGCACATCATTCATTTAGATTAGAGGCCCCTGAAGCTAAAAGCAAGACCTTCAGATTTTATTGAAGAACATTTTTCCATGTGGCCCTGTTTAAAGCGATGCTTCTTTAGGGACTGCAGGGTGAAATATGAAGTTATCTGGGAGAGTAAATCTGAGATGTTGGACAGATGGTGAAGCATCAGTGCATCCACAGAAATGCATTTTATTTTTATATAGCGGATGTTCTCAATCAGTTTCAGCCTGAAAAAAAAACAGTTTCTCCTGTTGCATCATTGACATTTCATGTGTTTTGTTTTGTTTGGGGTTTTTTGCTGTGGTTTACTTTATGTTTCTTGTTTGGTTTGGGGTTTTTAGATCAATAGGTAAGTCAATTCAATGATAATAAATTTTAAATATATTTATGAATTTTTTTTGATGTGTGGCATGTGCCAACAAGAGCACAATTCAGGATCTCAACAGTGATAGAAAACAAAAACAGTAAGAGTATGGAAAGGAAATAAATATTGTCCAATAAAGTCACAAAATGGTTTAGTGAAAAATACACCCATTTACTATGTCTTATGCAAATTCATTTCTCACTTCAGAAATACTAATTTATAAAAATTTGTTATTTAAACTGTACAGAACAACACTCATTCCCACAGATCTCATGGGTGTGTTGCAAATTTCAACATTGCTTTTGAGGGATAGCCTTCTATAAAGGAGAAACAATCTTTTTTGAACATTAAAGAATCTTATAAACAGTGACCACACAAAGTACACAAGGACACCAAGTGAAGTTTCCTTCAATTTAGCTGCAATCACTTCTGCTCTGTAACCAGCTAAGGGGTTTTGCTCAATAAAAGTATGTAACTTCTATGGCTAAAAGGTTCTTAATTTTAATTCTGTTCTATTAGCTGTTAATGAAACTATAGACAGTTCTCTCTTTTCTGCTTGCTTTGTGCATCTTTTAAACCACATGAATGAAACTTCTAAACTTCTTCTGAAAAAAAGTTGACATTCAAGAGTATAGAGTCTTGGGTTTCCATTATACTTTGGGCTTGCTGATGTACATCTGTGATGCCAACAGAGCACAGCCATTCATATATTTTTGTTTTCTTTGCTGGATTTTTGGTTGTTGGTTGGTTTTGGAGTTTCTTGTGGTTGTGGTGGTGTTTGTTGTGTTTCTTTCAATGAAAGGGATGAAGGTATGCCATCAAGATTTTCTACTCTTTTGCTGACTGTGGTACTAATATCCTTGGTGTACATTTACAGGTATGTGATTTATCAGCTTTTTTCCTTCTCTTCTGGAGAAATCAATATTTACAGGCTTCTTTGGAAATTCATGCCAATAAAGAAAGAGTTTTAATGGTAAAAACAAAACAAAACAAAAACAAGCCAGCATGAATAATAACATTAAGGGCACAAACAGCCTGAGTGCCAGCTTCTAGGGAAGGCCTCTGCTGCTGGACTGATAACTGCTAGGAGGGTAAATGTGTCATTAAAAATATTTTTATGTGCAATCCCAGACATATCAACACTAGAGATTTCTTAAAATAGAATTTAGGGCACTTCTAAAAAATTTTGCAGTTTTTGTAGATGCGTCTGATTTTTAGCTTAATCCTTCCTCGTGGAGCTTACCAGGTTTTGTTCAGAATTTAAAAAAATAACAGTATGTCTTGTGGTTAGTTTGCCACTAAATCTTAAACCTGTATTTTTTCTGCAAGAAAAAACATAGGTTTTTTAATTCATTCTTTTGGGAATATGACCTGTTTCAGGACATGATACTTCATAAAAATAGAGTAAACTTAGCTTCCTAACCTATTTAGAACATTTTATTCTGAGCTTAAAGAATTTTGATTACATTTTTTGATAGCTAGACCAATGTCAAAGATATTTTTTTTCTTTCCATCAAGTGAAAAGTGATGAGAAAAACACAGATTGAAAGCTTTCCCATTGCTCATATAGGTTGAATCTCCCTTATTTTTTACCTAATTCTAGCTTGTGTTTTCAAAAAAATTAAGTAAATGAATACTATTGCTTTTTCAAATGATTATAAATAATTTTTTAAAAGGAAATACACTGGCATATGTGCATATATAGGGTGCACCTGGAAGATGATAGCTAAGAGAAAGTTCCTTGAATAATTTCTTGTCCTTTATCTCTCTCATCATTTTTGAAAACAAAAGTGTCTGTTTATAAGTCTGAACAGCCACATACAATTATTTCATGAAAAACATTGAATCAATGAACCCAAAATAATTTCAGCTGCAGATGCTTAATGAATTTGCCCTTGGCTGTTCTTTTACTTGCCCCAAATATAAAATTTTCATTCAAAGTCCTTGTATAACATACAAGGTAAAATTCAAAAGCAGATAGTTTAGTCTAGAAATCTTTTTGTTTAATTTTGTTCTAGGGATGTTTGAAGATCAGCACAGAGCAACAGGAGCTGTCCTAAGCACTACAGAGATACGATATAGTTTCAGACACTAAAAATCAGTGTGTATCAATTCTGACTTGCAACCTGACAAACCAGCCTGTGAGCAGCAGGTGGTGGGTAGCTATTGCATGCCCTGGGAGGCAGGAGAAACAACGGAACTTAGTATTTGAAGGATGGCTGTTCATATAGTTTCATTTCACTGAATGTAACCTGACAGCAAATGGTGGAAAAAGTGGAATGCCAGAAAACATTAGTATAATAAAATGTTTTATATCAGCTATTTACAAGGTCACCTTAAGTTTCAATACTACCTTTTGAGATTTCCTGCTTTGTCAAGATAGCATTAAAACTTCCTGCAACTTCTGACATATTGGAGCAGTATTCTCTTTCTAAGTAGTGTTTATATAGAACATTATTGTTTCTAATAAAGCCATCTGGATAAACTTCAGGTATCATTTTATTAGCTTATGCAGTATTTAATTGGTAATCAATCTTTGTCGAGATAAAAGGGTTGATCAAACTTAGCAGTGCAACATATTCAGTTGGCAAGAGATAAAACTAATTTCATTTGAAAACTAAGGAGAGTATTTCTTCTATTAGAATCAGTTCTGCTTTTGCTAGTTTCCTGGGCTTCCTCAAATTACTTGTGGAAAGACCACTTGAAGTTCTTCACAGAAGATTATGTCAATCAGACTGCCTCACCCTGTGCATTGTCCATTATGTTATGTATTGATATGAAGTGGTATTTGGGTGAAGCAATTATTGTCATCTGAAAAAATGCATCCTTTTACAGTAAATCTCTATTACAGATTTGTGATCATTTGTGTCTGTAAATTGACATTCTTAGTGTTCTGAAAAATGTGAATAAAATTTTAAATTGTTTTGAAGCTTTCTGCTGAGTGAATGTTTCATTACCCATACTAGAAAATGTTTAAGATTGATGTAAATTTAGGACAGCATGACTGATTTAGGACAGGAGTTAATAGAGGTCCCTGTCTTACAGCTCTTACTGCTGAGATAGGAGGGAGGTAGAGATCAACACAGTATTAAAAGTTAAATTTTACCAAGACAATTCTGATAATGAGACTCATTGGCCATGCTTGGAATTGGTTTGGACTGAAGACTTGCATTTTAGGAGTATCTGACAGGAAAATAGCTGAAAAGGAAACCACTGTGGACTGTCAGCATGTAATAAGGGATGGAAGAAGCAGCAGGATGAGAATGGATTTAAACCTGACAAGGACTGATGAGATTACAATTAAGGTTTAGATTCCAGCTGCTGGGGACCAATGTGTGAGTACTTTTTTTTTATGTATGGGAGGGATACAGGGGTTTGGCTTTGCCCCTATCATCCATGTGTTAGGTGTCAGAGATCACATGTCTAGGATTAGTGTATTGTATGGACGTGGAGCCAGCCTGGGCAGCTACCATTTTGGATTTACTGGTCAGTGAATCAGGAGTACCAGAATTCATTTACAGACTTGGTTAGCAGGATGTACTCACCAGCATTTGTTTCTCAGTGGTGTTAGTTTGTCTGGAAAAGAGTTCCCGGGTTGGGTTTTTTTTATTTTGGTTTTGAGCAACCTGGTCTACTGGAAGGTGCCCCTGCCCATGACAGGGGGACAGAAATTGGGTGATCTCTCAAACCCTTTTCAATTGAAACAATTTTATGATTCTGTTGTTCTATGAAACAGGAAACAACCAAGCTTATGAACCAGTATATGAATCAGATCACTGATTTCCCTCATTAATTGATGGCTATCATATGCTTTTGCATCTCTTCCTCTCCTTGCTCCCTTCCTGTGAGATTTAGATTTGAAGCACCAACGGCCTGAAAGGGTTGGAATGACGAATGTGGTCAGACTTTGGAAAGAGTTGTATTTACTGCAGCTCTGTCAGGGGTCATTTGACTAAGTTTAAGTCTTGGACTGCCAGAGGTCACATTGATGATGCTTGGTTTCAGATTGGGATCCATGTAAGCATGACTTCTAACTAGTAGCTCACATCAGCAAAGGCTCTGTATGCTATTCACAGTCTTCCAGTCAGCTTTTCCTCCTATCCTATTTGCCTGCACACAACCCCATACAATTTTATATTGTGGAGGTACCAGCCCTTTCTCTTATCTTTCAATGTAATATCAAATGGAGTGTAGCTTCAAAAGAGGAAAGGTTTAAGGTCATTTTCTGCTTCACTGTCTGAAGATAGTGTTAAAGAGGGTGTCAGAGCGGGGAATTCCTCTCTGAAATTCCTGCTTTTGAAAAGTTACTGTTGATGAATAGCTCAGTGTTTATGGGTAGGAATTCACATTCTAACAGGAATACCAGTATTTGGAAAATCTAAAGTCTTTGTATGTATGAAGAGACTGACAAAAAGAGATTGAGGTGGAGATACATGCATACAACTGAAAAAAAAACCCCGATAATGTAGAGTAACATAGGAAAGGTAAATATGTAATCACACATAATATCTGATTGCCACAGATGTATTTCAATAGACAACACCACAGACTGGTCTGGACAAAGTATTTCCTCCAATACATGAATATAGCTTTTCTGAACTGATCAATTGGTCCTTTGCAAAACAACAGAATTTATTTTAAAATCTACAAAATCAAATGTAATTTTATGACTTAATGAGTCATCATAGGAAATAAACCAATGCTTCTTTTCCTGTATTCTTCCTGTTTCAAAAACATTAAGCAATTATAAAGGAGAAAAGTGCCATTTTTCCATGTAATTGAACATTTGCTGTTGATAATGGAAAGAGGACATTATTACATGTAAATTAATATGGACACAAAGTCTTATTATTTCTCATCAAGTTCACTAACTCCACATATTTTTTCTAGTTGCTTATAGAGGACCTTAATTTTATTTCATCTTCTTTGTCAGACCTGTATGTCAGTGCTTCCTGGTGCAATTTTGGGTTGTTTGGGGTTTTTTGTTGGATTGGTTTGGTTTGGTTTTGGCTTTGGTTTCATTTTTTTTTTGGTGACATTTCTATTCTCTTTGGTTTTTATTAGAACTTTAAATACTCCTCCAGAGTCATAGAGTTTGTTTTCCATTCTTGGTCAATAATGTGTTTAAAAACTCTAAAAATCAGAACAAGTGTGTATGCTTATTCTGTTAAAAGAAGCTGTGTATAAACAGTAGTAAAGTTTATTTTTCCTAAAATTTAATAGTTATGTGATGCTAACTAAATGCCCTCTGAAATAGATAAAGAGAGAGATACTGTCAAAAGATGATTCATCCAAACAGCCTGAGACAACTAACTTAAGGCAGAATGAATTGCCTGCTGTAGGTGTCCATCTCTGTCCATTTACTTCAGAGAAAGCATAGATGACCAATCTAATCTCCCAAAGTTACTTCTCTACAAGCTTGACTGATGTTAATAAAATGAACTTTTCCCTTGGTCCCCTTACAAGAATTGCACAGCAAACTAATTAAATATGTAACAGCTTTGCAATACACACTTTTAGCCATGGATTAGGGCTAAACAAACTCCTACACTTAAATAGCCTAGGTGTTTGAAAAACTCCAGGGAAGATTTAAAGCATTGCAGTACACTTTGGTGCCTTTGAGCAGATAGTAAAAACTCTTCTTTCTCTAATGGAGGTTCTCTCCTATGATTCTCATATTTCTTTACTTTCACTGTTAGTCATCTCAGCTTCTACCAGAAAAACTAGTTCAGAAACCAGGTCTTTATGTGGCCAGTCTTTTTTGAGACATTCAAATTATTCCCTTTTATTAGAAGTTTTTATACTGGATCTCAGCAGGATACTAGCTCAGAAATCCCAGGATTTTTTTTCTGAAAATTAATGTGCTTTTTTTCAAATATCTACCTTTGTCAAGATAAAAATATCTCAGTTTCTGTCCTGAATGTCACATCTCCTTATGAGGCTTTTAAGTGGAGGCTGTCTTCCAATGCTACTGCTTTTAGAAGCTTAACAAAACTCTCTTGCAGTACTAGTAACAGAAACCCTTGAAAGTAAGCTTCCTTCACACAAGTGTGCTCCCTGCTTTGTAGAATATTCTGAGAATATGAATGTCTACCTCCTGTTTTAAATTGTTAAGTGACAGTTAATTTCCCTGTGTACTTTTATCTAGTGAGTGCCTACATACATGTGGTACAGAATATCCTGTCCCGGCAGTCTTTGTAGCAGGCAGATATTAAACTTGACAGATTAAAGCCAGTGCTCAAAACCCCTTCAATTTTTGCATTTTGCCATCACCTCTTCCAGCAAGCTGAATAGTCACATGCATTTATTCAATCATGTACTCGACAGGACTGCTTTTTTAGCATTGTTACTACAGAGAGAAGCCCTAGAAGACAAAAAAATCTGCCCTTCAGTATGATTTTGCTTGATTAGGAGAGCTTTACTCTTGAACACTTTGAGGACCTAGGGTATATGGTGAAGACTTCAGCTATATGAAGTACTTTGGATAGGGAGGACTCAAATATCAATAACTAGAATAAGTGGTAAGAAAATAATTTGCTCAGCATAGAGTATTTTTAAAAGTAGGTCCTATGCTCATTCATGCTCTTTCATTGCAGGAAAATTCTTTGTCTTGCCTTCTGCGAATGTTAAAATTGTAGTTTTCTTCCTCCACCAATGTAATTTTTTCCTACTATGTATCACTTACAATGCTGTCAGAAAGTACAAGAACACATATTGTTCTGTTCCAGGAAAAGCACGGTGCAAAAAACCGGCCTGTCCTAAAGTCCTTACAGCCCAAGCTTGAGACATGGGATGTGATTCACCATGAGTCTTTCTAGAAATATTGATGTGTAATAACAGCCTGAGAATTTAAAGTAAATTTTTCCTGAACAAAACAGGAATCACTGTTAAAAACAATTTAAGAGCAAATGGGTTTTAATCCTATCTCCTTAAATTAAGGGACTTGCACAGTTGGACAGTTCATCACATTTCATTTGTTTGATTTTAGATGTATAAAGCCTTGACATTGAAATTTTTGCTGGTCATATTATAGTCACTGAGATAAAATTTATGGCATAATTCTCCAGATCTATTTTGATATCCAAATTAAAGAAATATGAAGAACTTTGAATTTCAAAAGCCTCTAGGTTGATTGATTGGAGGTCATGGATATGACCAATCATGATATGGTTGGATATGGTCATCAGAAGTCAAATTTTCAAGTTGCTGCACAAGGTGTTACACAATCTAGTTTACCAAATAACCCTAAATCTGTTGTTTTTTAAAAATTATTTTAGATTGAAAACATGAGTTAAAAACAGTTTCTTTCATCTTTACATTTTCATTTAACTGCTTAATATGACCTCTGTCTTCACTTACATGCTCTTTTTTGTAGCTCAGCAGTTTTAATTTACAGAAAACACAGGGACAATAGAATGACTCATGTCTGAGAAACCTGGTGTAAAGAATCCTATCAGTAGATAACAGAAATGATCTGCCTAACTGAAGAAGTTACTACCTTTGGTGTGTGATATCTGCAAAGAGGCAGTAAGCATGTGGACACCACACAGTGTGGAGTAAAACAAGCAGAATGGAGGTGGCTGGATCAAGTGTCTTTAATTTGTTCATGACCATTTTTTGATGTACTTTGGAGATCATTATTCTGGGAATCCACAGTAATTCTCCTGGCCCTTTCCCTGGTTTTCAATGTGTCCTGTTCAGAAATCTGGCTTAGTTAATGTTTTTTTTTAATAATGTATAACCACAGTGTAAAATTAAAATGAATATGAAATGCAAATATCTGAAAAGTCAGAAACTGATGAGATATGAAAATTTAATTTCATTAGAAAATACAGAATTCATGTGATGTAATCTAGTTTCCTATTATTTTCTAATATTCAGCCTCTTACTTTTGTAGGGTTCTAAGTGGTTCCAAATTCTAATCTTCAATGTGCAGGTTTCTGTCTTCACAGGACCTTCATTAAGGTTGGGAAAGACCTCCAAGATCATCAAGCCTGGACTTTGACTGAACACCACCATGTCAACTAAATTATAGCAGTAAGTGTCATGTCCAGTCATTTTTTTAACACTTTCAGGGAAGGTGAATCCACCACTTCCCAGCATAGCCCATCATAAGGCTTAATCACCTTTTCACTGAAGGAATTCTTCCTGAAGCCCAGCCCAGACTGGATATTAGATGGTCACCAAAGTCTCTCTATCACTCTCCTCTGCAAATGGACAGGAGAGAGAAATTAGAACAAAAGGCTCATGGGCTGAGATAAGGGCACAGAGAGATCACTCACCAATTGCTGTGAAGGGCAAAACAAACTAGACTTAGGGAAAAAAATTGAATTCATTATTTACAAAATCAGAGTAGGTTAATGAGAAGAAAAACAGATCTTAAAAACACCTTCTCCCCACCTTTCCCTCCTTCCCAGTCATTATTCTCAATTCTTTAACTCCTCTCCTACATCACTGCAGGGAGAGAGGAAGTGGGGGTTACCATCAGTTCACTGCATGGTTTTTGGCTGCTGCTTCTTTCTCAGGGAAAGAAAACACTCCTGTGGGAAAGACCAAGTGTGGAGTCCCTTCCACACGAGACAGTTCTCAATGAACTTCTGTAGAAGTCTGTCCCACAGTCTACTGTTGTCCATGAACTATTCCAGCCTGAGTCCTTCCCAGGGGATTGCAATCTTACCAGGAAACCTGGTCTTCCATGGGCTCTTCTCTCCATGGCTCCATATGTCCTGCCTGGAAACTGTTCTGGCATGGATTTCCCATGGAGTCACAGCCATGTTTTGGGCATCCACCTGCTCTGGCATAGGGCTCCTCCAAGGTAGGTGGAACACTGCATCCCTGTGGATCTCCATGGGCTGCATGGGCTCATCTGCCACACCATGTTCTGCACCATGGGCTGCAGAGGAATCTCTGGTTTGGCACCTGAAGCACATCTGCCCCTCCTTCTCCGCTGAGCTGGCTGTCTGCAGGGCTGTTTCTTTCACATATCGTGAATCCTCACTTCTCTATTGCAATTCCTTCTGGACTATAACTGTTCTGACTTCTCAAATATGCCATCACAGAGGCATTGCTATCATCACTGGTTGGCTTGCCCTTGGCCAGCAGTGGGTCCATCTTGGACCTGGCTGGCATTGGCTCTGCCAGACATGGGAGAAGCTTCTGGCAGCTTTTCCTGGAAACCACCCCTGCAGACCCCCTGGTACCAGAACCTTGCCTCATAAACCAATACTTACTCTCTAGACCCTTCTCCAGCTTCATTTTCCTTCCCTGGAGACACTCCAGCACCTCAATATCTCTCTTGAAGTGAGGGGCCCAGAGCTAAATGCAGGACCGAAGGTGTGGACTCACCAGTGCCTTCTTGTCACTTACAGAAGTTTTCTTATGTGATAATACTTTTAACTATGGAAACCTAGAAAAAGGACTGTTATGAGAAAAGATTTATTCATAAAGCTGGTATAAAAATATCAGATGTTACATCTTGCTCAAACATTTCCACTTGTAAGTTTCATATCAGAAGTGATTTCTCTCAATGTAAATGTAAACTCATAATGAATCTTCGTTGCAAGAACATTCATTATGCATCTGAACGGATTCTGGAGTTAAAAACACTTGGTTGTTTATTAAGCAGATTATATGTTAGTTTTGCCTGATACAATGTGGGCCAGAACCAAATTACTCTAGCAGTTATGTGTTTCTAGGAAAAGATTTAATTTCTTCAAGTGAAAAATAGGATTGTGTTATTAATTTGATGAAGCATGAATAGTCCACTGAACTTCAATAAGATTTGCTTTGCTTTACCTAGCAAATTTAAGACTATTCTGCGACCTTTTATCCAATGTCTGTTTAATGTCAATATGCAAACACTTGTGAGAGCAGGAATTGAAATTGCAAGTTTGTCATTGCTCAGCTGAGTGACTGAGCATTGGGCTAGAAAGTCTCTGGTTTGATTTGAAAGTAGAAGATGATAAACTAGTTGGTTGAATTTGAAGCTACATGTGTAATTCCATCTGAACATCAATTAACATCCTCGTAGAAAAGCCACTGAAGTATGGGCTGGATGAGTAGACTGTAAAATCAACTGAAAACTGGATGAATGTCTGGGCCCAAAGGATGATGGCTGGTGAACAAAGGCTAGTGAAGGCCAGTAATCAGCAGTATACCCCAGGGATCAGTATTGGGTCCAGTCCTGTTCAAAATCTTCATTAATGAGCTGGATGATGGTGCAGGGTCTAGTATCCAGCAAGTTTGCTGATGACCCAAAACTGGGAGGAGTGGCTAAATCATGAGAGGGTTGTCCTGACAACCCTCAGAGGGACTTCAACAGGCTGGAGATGTGGACTGACAGGAATATCATGGAGTTCAACAAGGGAAATGCAGAGTTTTGCAACTTAATAGGAGCAACTCCACTCATATATATATATGAGCATATATATATATATATATATATATATATGCTGGGGTCTCTGTCTTATAGGGGTAATATTATACAAGAGATTTGATAATGTCTGCATGTCCCTGAAAAACAGATGGAACATTGCCTTTCTTTTTGCAATAAGTGTTTTGAAAATAAAAAAACTCAATAATTTTCTAGTTCATGAGAAAAGGAATTTTTTATCTTCTCTTGTAGCTTGAAAGCTTGGACAGAATCTGGAGCATTTGGGCACATTTTATAGGAGGGGAAAAGGGAGCTCAAATCACAGACTATAGGATTTATAAAAGGAAAGGAACTAATTTTAGCTTCCTAGGAAAAGAGAATGTCCAACAAAAGCTTTCATAAAGCTGACTACAGAATTGGATTATGTGCAAGAGTAATGGCAACTGTGTTACTAAATATCAGTGGTCATTACCGCACACTTAAAACTGAAACAAAATCTGAACTTAAAGCTTAAGGTCATTGTTCTGAATTTAGCAACTGATATTTTAAAGACACTGAAGCAGTGAAGAACCTTGTGAAAAAAGATATAGGCAATCATATATTAACAGAAAATAGCAGACAAATGAGGAATGTGGATTTTCAGATTGCAGGAACTATCTATTGACTAATAATGTATTAAGAAGTCAGTGTTTCTTTTCATGCTCAACCAAGAATCCAGTTTTTTAAAACATTATATCTAAACAAAAAAAGAAGTGAATTTGTCAAGGAATCTTGTGTTTTCATATGCAATTTTTTTGAGCAGCAATAATATCATTACATCATCATCATCTTTAAATTATTCAAAGGGATTTAATAAAATGTTTCAATTCAATTAGTTTGCTTCATTGCTCTGGAATAAGAGTAGAGTTGCTCATCCAAATATTATGTTGCCATAAGTCATATCAGAGAACATAGATGGAATGCAAAAACTGGAACAAAGTCCTGAGTCAGGATACCTTCCCTCTTATAGGATACGTGTCTCTCCTTATGTCCTGTCTGGAGTTGTGGCATCTTCATATTCCACAAAAATGAAATTGGGATTAACATTTTCCCCAGAACTAATTGCAGAGTTGGGATGTTTTCAGAAAGCCTTAGTCCAAACAAAATATGCTTTATATATGCTGAAGGACAGCAGCCTGCAAATAGCAAACTATTTATTCAAGAAAACTCAACTAAATCATAATATATCTTTTTTCTAAAGTTACTGTTTCTCTTTAAAGGAACAATTACAATTCTTTTTGTTTGAACTGTTGAG
The DNA here is from genome assembly GCF_037042795.1 of Molothrus aeneus. Lineage (NCBI taxonomy): Eukaryota > Metazoa > Chordata > Aves > Passeriformes > Icteridae > Molothrus > Molothrus aeneus. The sequence goes on along the minus strand of NC_089647.1, from coordinate 59,328,884 downwards.
CTTGACCCTGGTGTTAATTGAGAAGGGGAGGGAGAAGAGACAGTGAGAGTCTGTTGTTGATAGTTCTGCTTTTCTGCTTCATATATGCTACATATTGACAGACAATCCACTGCTTACTGCTTGTAAGAAAAAGATTGAGCAGCTTTATGTTATCCATGAAAATTCTAAGCCTATGTGACACTGCCAATTGGTCTTCAGAGAGATCACACAATATTTGAAGGAGAATAACAAAAGTGTTATAACTTGTCAGAACCAAAAGTAAGTATTTTAGAAGCCTTAGATAAGGATGCTTCTCAAGCATGCCTTGGATATCTAGCAGTTAGATGCCCAGCCTTAAACAGCTGGGTAGGCTCTCTCAGGCATGTTCAGCTGGAAAAGTACAGAGAAAGAAATGTACTTTGAAAATCCAGTCTCTCTCCATTGGCTAGACAAAAAACTTAAATATGTCTTATACTAGGAATCTGACATTTCAATGAGTAAAGCTGGGTAGGATGCATCTTTGGATCCAGAGTAACAGAACTTTGTCTTTCGGGAATGAAGTATTTTTAAAACATATGAAAATCAGCAGACATTATTTTTATATGAAATAGTGATTTTCACAGAAATTTATATTGGCTTTAGAACTCTTCTATAGAATTTTCATTTTCAAATATTGCTCCTTAGTTTCATCTGGGATAGGTATGAACAACAAAGATAAATACAGCTTATTGTCTTTTTTTGAAATAACAATTCCATATCTTGGTATTTTCAATATATGTATTTTAATACATTTTGCTATTTTCCAATGTTTTATGCCTTATGTTTTTAATATGAATCCAAAGAGCTTTTAAAATTACATATGCAATTGTCTGCATTTAAAAAATATTATAGATCTCCTGTTTATTTGATTTTTTCTCTATGGGATTATCAGACATATCAGACATTTGTCTTCTTTCGTCACTCAATCAGACATTTTAGTGGGAACTATCAGATACTCTTTTTCTTGGGATGTCTGTTATGACATATAAATGCTGCACTGCCTCAATATTAGGAAGCTCAACATGTTCTCTATGAAACTCAAGGAAGTCATTCTGCCACTTGGCTCCTCAGACTGCTTTTTTTCAGTGTGCTAATTTGCAGAACTGGGTTACTGGTTTCATTGCTAATGATGAGATCAGAATAAGCTGTTGCTGCTCTCGCTGCATTGAGTGACAGATACCCCCCTGCAAGGAGCAAGTTTGTGTGAATTTTTTTCTGAAGAATCAAGCTGTTAGCTCTGCTACTAAATGCTTATATCAGCAAAGAACTTTTTAAAACCAGAGAGTGTGTTCTGTATTTAATCCTCAGAATAGAGTACTTCCACCTATCAACAAGAAAAATACACTCTGTAAAACCTAGAGGAATACTTGAAAGAACAAAGGTGTCTCTGCTTATTACCCTTGAACAAGTTTCAAATGTGTCTGTATCAAGAAAAGTTGAAGGTATCAAAGAACTCTAGAATATTTAAAAGGCTGCCTTTATAAGTTATTTGTGGGAGACAATGCCCCCTTTCAGGTCATTTGAAGTCACAAGAAAAAGCCATGAACATTTCATTTACATATATCTGTGCAGGTACTAAAAGTATACCAGCTGGTGTATTATCAAGTGAACTGTCAAATAACAACAGTAAAATGCTTTTCTGAGGCTCTCAGGTTCTTAAAACATTTTCTACTTTATTTCAGAACAAAAAAAGCATCTGCAATTGTAATGTGAGGTTATCGTCCTTCCCTCTTAGGTCACTCCTTTTAAGAAGCCTAGAACTTCAAAGTGGCTGTTTACTTATAGTGCACAACACAAGGAAAATTATTTACTGTTGCATATAGGTAAAACTTTTCAATAGAAAGGCCTTGTAAAACATGGTTCAGGCCTTGCTATTCTGTCTAGGCTAGCCTATTAAGTTCCTATGAGAAAAGAATTATAAGAATGAAAATCAGTTTGTGTAGCAACTGATTCTTATGAGAAGACAGTTTGCACCAGTGAAAATAAAAAAAACATCCCATGAGTATCCATGAAGAAAGAATGGAAAAGCATTTCAAAAGAGAAAAGTTTTGATGGACATGTACACTGGCCGTTACCAACCAGTGAACTGAGTTTCAATGAATTGCTGACCATTAGAGTTAACATGGTGCCTTCTGACAATTGAATAAATATGGGCCATGTGAATAAAGATTTGGCTATTCTGCATGAAGGAACAGGTTTGCAACAATTGTGACAATTCACCAGTCACACTGAAACTGGCTAAAAGAAAGAGGAAACCGTAGACAGGAGGACAATAGAAGAAGAAGACAATACAGGCAGGGCAACAGATGAAGGAACAAGGACATGTAACATGGAGAAAAACCCTTTCAGAGCAATAGCCATGATATCTCATGGGCTGTGATCCCAAAAGCTGTCACAGAATAAGCTGCATTAATCATGGTAATTTATTGTTTGTTGAGCTCTGAAATTTTGCATGATTCTACAGATAATGCAGTTCAAAACCACTCCAAAGAACATGGGAATTTAATTCCAAATGAATAGAGTTTCAGGACACAGAAAATCATAGAAAATTATCCCAGTGACACTAGGGTGTCATTTTCATAAACTGTAGAATAACCTTTTTATCAAAAAAAACCAAATCCAGAAACAATCAAAAAATCCCAGCAAACAACAGCTAAAAAACCCAACAGAACCAACCAATCAATAAAATACAACCCCAAAACCTTAAAAACAAACAAACAAGGAAACAAAAAACCCCAACCAAATAAACCAACCAAACAACAAAAACCAAAAACTGAAAGAAAAGGCCATCTTAAATTGCTGCAACTCAGCAAATTTTCTACCACTGGAGGTCTTGTCCTCAAATAGATATTTCCTGGCATATCTATAATCTTTCCTGTTATAACTGTATTTTTTTAAGATCAGTATGGACATTCTGTTTCAAAATAATAGTAATTTTATTTGGAATAATTACTCTAGTATAATTATTCTGGGACAAAATAACAGCTTTGGCACGCAGAATGTCCACATGGGATCTAAGACTGATAGAACTATGGCAGAATAATTAGTACAGTGTATCTATGCCAGGAAATATCTATGTGCATACAAACCAGAATGTCAATATTATATTCTTTTTGCTTACCTTCCCTAAGATTTTTTGTTGTTGTTGTTCGGTTGAGGTTTTTTTGGTTATGGTTTTGGGTTTTTTTTCCTCCCTATTGGATTTTATGTTGCCCATAGTCTATCTTATTCTTCTCGTTTAGAGGATGATTATGAAATGTTCATTTTGAAGATGTTCAGCTACGGAGCAGGGTCTGCACCCTGGTAGGAGGTGAGGGGCTGGGAGCCATGTCCAGTGAAGCACTCAAGCAGGCTGAGCCTGAGCCCTACCTCAGCAGAAGGAGGAAGGGCTGAGTGACAGCAGCGGGGAACTGCTGTCGGAGAGGGACAGAGGATGCTGCCGGCCCACCTGGCTTGCTGCCCAGGAGGGCTTCCTGCTTGCCAGGTGCTTGGATGTGAAATGCTACAGAGAAACTGCCAAAGCTTCTCCAGCCTGTCACCCCTTGCAGTTTTTCCTGACAGGCCCCATGATGCTGTCAGGGAGATGTGGAGCAAATCTCAAGTGTGAATGCATGACTGTGGGGGTGAGGTTGAAAGGCATGGAGCCTGGGGTCACAGGTAGGTATTCCAATACTGAGATGGGGACAGAGGGTAGATTTAGATTAGCTATTTGGAAGAAATTCTTCCTGTGAGAGTGGTGAGGATCTGCAACAGGATGCCCAGAGAAGGTGCCCCACTACTGGAAGTGTTCAAGGCCAGGCTGGATGGGGCTTTGAGCAACGCGGGCTGGTGGAAGGTGCATGTCCTTGGCTGGAGGATTGGAACAGACGACTGTTAAGGTCTCTTCCAACCCAAACCATTCTGTGATTCCATGTTTTACTGTGAATATGGTTGAAAACCTGAACCTGGTTTTTTGGGGACATTGTGAAATCTTCAGCCTTGCAGATATTCAAAACCTGACAGGTTTTGGACCCTGAGCAATACACTCCAGCTCTGCATGTCTTGATGAGAGAAGCTGAACTAATGATCTCCAAATGTGCCTTCCAGTATCGAATGTTCTGTGATCCTTTGATTCTGTAAAATTATTGTATTAAAGAACTGTTCTGACAGTGATTATCAGAATTAACATTTCTGCATTTTTACTTAGCCTTGATGAGGCCCAGTAACCAGGACCCTTTTTCAGTATTTGTCCTCATAGTGATAAAGTTGATCTGGGAAAAAGAAATTACATCATAATTAAATATTCAGCATGTCTCAATGATTTTAATTTGGTATCATAGTTGTTACAACAATTTTTCAGATTTAATTCAAAGATTATAGAAAAAACACATGCAGGGCAAGATCATACATTTGATAGTCTAATACCCAACCATGCAGAGAAGAATCCCTGCATCATCTGGGTAGGATGGATAATTTTTATTTAAATTTGAGTATCTGAAAGGATTAGTAGAAGATACATTTTGGAGGCTTAAAACTTGAAACTTTTAACTCTATATTACTTTCATTTCTATAAATGAGAAATGTAGCAAACGTACTGCCAAAAAAATGTATATAATTTGGAAATTTTGGGATAGTGTGTTTTGTTTGGAAATTTTGTGATAGTATTCCACACAAGTCTTTTAAAATGTCCCCCTTGTTAAGTGTTACCCCACAGTACAAAGATTTAACAATATTGCAACTAGTGAAATGGGCAGGTGACCTTTTAGGAACCTGTAATGGAAAAGTCAAAATTAAATTGGGAGATTTTTTGTCAGCATCTCATAAAGAATGAATACACTAAATGTCAAGATTTTAGCTCAAAAGGAATTTAAAATTGACAGTCATTCAAAGAATGACTTATGAATAGCATCAAACTGGACTGGGCTACAGGAAGGGAAACCATGAGTGCCCCTTGTCCTTATCTCTGGGAAGCACCTCTGAAAAATTTGGTGAAATATTTTAGAGTAACATTTTTCAGACTGCAGGGTGGTTTTCCCACTGCTGCTATATCATCAAGGATTTTTCTGGGCAGAGAGCAAAGCAAGGTGGTCATCGGTCTCAAATATTTGTTCCTAGATCTTGCTGAAAGACAAAACTTCTGTTCTGAGTCCCAGTGCCTGCATCACTCTGGAAAGGAGGAAGCTCAATAATGTTGCCAAGAAAAATCCCTATCACATATATTGATCATGTTATTTTTGGTGGGGGACAGCTTGATGTTGGCTGGAAGCACTTCATCTTGGAGCACCAGAAATCTTATGTGGTTTTATAATTTCCCTTACTGACATTCATTTTTCAAAATATCATGAGGCAATTTTATGATGTAATATTAATATAATATTAGTTATTATTAATATAACATTAATACCTGTCTTTTTTGCATGTTGCAGGCATTCATTCCTAAGAAAAGGGGGATCCTAACACAAAGGAGAATCATTTGCAGCAGAGATAGACTTTCAACTCCAGTTCCTGCTAGCAAAACATGAATCCATGAAAGCCTTAGAGCATTTAATATTACGATTCTTAGTATTTATTATTATTCAGTGAAGAAGTTCACACTAAATTTAGGTTTTGGGCCCACATCCAGAAACTACTGTTGTTTTTTGGTTTTTTTTTCTTCTAGTTGTGCTACTGATCTGCTTTGTACCTTAGGAAAGTTGCTTAACTTTTAGTACTCATAGCACCAAGTGACCAGGATGATTAATTAATGAATGGGCCATACTCTAAGGAATTATATAATGGATTTACTTGGTGCAGTCCTTCTACAATACTCTGAAAATATTCAAAGTGCTATGTATTAAATGTGAAGAGAATACTAGTATCTATTATTTGATATTCATTCAAATGGGAAGACCAGTCATCCTCTGGATATATTTCCACTTGTAAAATTTTAGTTTTACAATGAAAAAGTAGGTTAAGGTTAGAAGTGAGGCTGAATTTTTAAAGGAGGATGGCAACTACAAAGGAAAATGACAACTGATAGAAAACAGGAGATGTATGTTAGAATAGTAAATTACAGGAAGAATGGTGCTCTAGAGGGGTTATCTTTCATACAGAAGAAACAAAGAACATCAGAGAAAGCAGACTCAAAAAAATATACTGAGGGATCAAAGTGTAGCTAGCCATGTACAGAAATGAAAGGCTGCTGATGATGTAAGTGTTGCTGATGAAAATAAGTAGCTAGAAAAAGTAGTATGAGAATTAAAACAGTTTGTGCAATTTTTTATTAAGATCTTGCAAGGAAGGAAGTTGTAAAATACACTTAATTAGAAAGAAAGAGGTGTATGCGTGTGTATATGTGTAAAAATATTCCAGCAAGAGAAATTTAATATAACCAAAAGAATAAATCTTAGATGATGTGCTACTTCAGCAAGGATTCAGAGAAGTTTTTCTCTCTTCTCTCAAAATTTTAGAAGTTTCCAAAGCAGAGAGTTTTTGAGGAAATGTAGACAATATAAGCCACTTACCCTTAAAAATCAATTTACTGAAGGGGATGCTGGAACAAATCCAAAGCTGATTTGAAAATTAAAGAGGATATGATTGTGGTGACAGTGGTGCCCTACAGAGCTGAAGTGTTTGAGGAAGAACAGTATTTCTGCATTGATTGTTTGACCTGTATTGAAAAAGAAACATGAAAGTCAAAGCTCTGCTAGGTACTAACACTGGTAACCGGAGAGGTGTCTTTGTAATTGAAGTGAAAGCATGCCAAGGAACACTGTGTGCAACTTCACCTCCAGCTGCTACTTCTTCTAGTACAGGTCAATAATGATAATACACATCCCTTAGGAAACGGCCTAAGATTTTCTATTTATTCCCCCACTGCTTGGCCTTTCCAAATCCAGAGTTTAAGTCATTGAAAAAAGTGACTTAAAGAAACCTCCAGGACTAAAGAGAGACCCCAATTACTGTCACTAAAAATTTTCCTTCACTGAGATAATAATTTAAGAACGAATTGTCTAAATTTTCATCACTCTGGGGCAGATTATAACCATAGACAGCACTGAATCAGTCTGTCAACAGAAATCATGGCTGGAAATTTCCTGAAACCAAGTCTAATTCATATATGCAGGTTACAAAAATATTTAAGTAACACATACAGATGGACAGATAGATACATGCACAGGATTGAGCTAATCATCTTGTCTCTAATGCTGCACTTGATTTCAAGCACAGCATGACACAGTAAACTCTTTTGGACACTTAGTGTCACATTCTTTGACTAATAAGCAATTAATCATTATTACACATATGGTGTTGAGCATGTTTCAACTGCCAGGACAAAAAAAATATATCCTTTTTACAGAGCTTTACTGTCAACTAAAACTGTTACAGTTCACTGGAAATTTCATTCTTGAGGGTAAATTTCTGTTGATAGTATTAATGAGTAATTCCTTAGATAGTATCTGGCTTGGATAGTATCTGGCATTATCATGATTTATTCTTATTTCCCAAGTTGTATAAGATGAGGTGCATGCGCTGCAAATCTATTATTTTGCTAGGCCATACAAGCCTTACACGGAATTCTTTGGTTATATAAATGGTCTTTTAGTAGATTTCCTAATCAGGATGCTTTAAGTATTCAATGCCAGCATCCACTCAGGTAATTATTGCAGGATTTCTGTAAAATCTTTCAGCACCATGCTTCTCACTCTGTTGACTTTAGAAAATAATTTCAAGCAAGCAAAGGCTTGAGACCAGCAGGACAGCCCTTCTTGAGGATCTGAATAATAATACAGTCCAGGGAGTGCGTCTCCATGATGAAAAACACCAAAAGCTATCCTCAGGTGTTGCAGAAGCTCACTGAGCTGGGAATCAAATTCATTGCAAAGCAGATAAAAAGTGGTGCTTGAGGCAGGATGAAACAAGATCTAAGAAAATAATCAGACCCCTAGAGCAAACAGACTTAGATGACATTTTCTGAACTGAACAAGGATCTCCATTAAGTGATCATTCACAGTCATATTTATTGACAGGATCAAAGTAGGACGAAGCAGTTTGAGGACACAGATTGTTCTGGACCATGGAGTCCTGCTAACAAGGACTCATAATGAATAGAGAAAGAACTGAGATGATATAGAGAGCAGTTCACAGAATTGTATTCCTTTGTGGTGTGATTGTGACTTATCCCTCCACATGTGACTAAAAGATACAGTTGATTGCATTGGATCCCTGCTTCTGGTATTGAGTCGTTGTTATATTTATTTCTTTAAGACAAAGCTGCCACAGAGGACACTCTGCCAATCTACCTCCCCCAATATATATGCTGAACAAGACATGGTATGAAATATCCCTTTGGTATATTGGGGCCAGCTGTTCCACTGGTGTCCCCTCACAACTCCTTCTGCCCTCCCAGCTTCCTCACTGGTGGCATGGGCTGAGAGGCAGAAAAGTCTTCAGTGCTGTGTAAACCCTGCTCAGAGGTAATGAAAACATCCCTGTGTTTTCAGCACTGTTTTCAGCACAAATTTAAAATTTAGCTATTATGATGAAAATTCATTCTATCCCAGCCAAAACTAATGCAAAGCTGATGCAATAGGACAACATTACATGTTATCAAGCATGCAATTACCTTCCAGTTGCATACATCGGGACACACCACTGTTCTTTTTGAACCCATGCAGTTCCAGAGTTAACATAGCTTTTATCGAGCCCCCTAGAAAAATCTGCACAAAGAAATGGCATTTTTCTATTTTCCTCTCCAGCAAAATTGCTACACTGTAAAAAAAAGTCAGTCCAAAGAATTGCTGTGCTGTTCGAGACCCAGGGAAGAATGAGAATAATATGCCTTTTTGCCTCATCATGTTAAATACTGATTACTTAGTATGAGCATTTCCTTAGTATTAGAGTCTTAATTTATTCAAGAAAACTGACCATAAATAGGCTAATATTTTTTCCAGTTCGTTTTTCCTTTGATGAATAATACTATAAAAAAAGCCAGTATCTATGATATAGTTTCAGGTAAGCAGCAAAATAATCCAGTCTTTTGATACCTTGATGCTATGCATATCTGTCTCTAATGAACTTCAATTATGCATTGCCAAACCTGAGCAATACAATTGTTAAACAAGTGCAATATGTCCACATAACACATCTTGAAAAGGCAAGTTCATCCTAGGCATTTTCAGCCACGAGAAACAGGCTCTGCAGTTAGGGCAGCAAAAAGCATGACTACAATTAGTCTTTTATCTTTCATTACTCTCCTTTTTGAAGGGACTTAGTTCTTAATATTAGAAGAAGCTTCCTAAATAAAATTGCAAAAAATATCTTGTCTTAAAAACCCAAGGTCCCCTGACACCTCCAACACAGCCTCCGTTTATCTTCAATGAACTGAGTGGAAAAAGAAAAAGTCAAGAATAAACACATTGTCTTGGCCAACTTGTATCAGGCATTGGAACAGGGCTCGTGCCTTACCCTTGGAGAGCCTTAGGGGAGAGCATTACAAAATTATAAAGTATTAAAACAGTCAGCAAACTGACTAGCAGAGATGTGGTGTCCCCCTGCTACTGTGGAAAATACTACTTAAAACTGCAGAGATGAAAGACCTTTTAATCTATTGAGGGAAGAATAAGATTCAACTGAAATGTTATAGAGCAACTTACTATAATTCTGCAGATGTTTAGTTCTGCTTATGGCCTTAATACCATCAAAAGAGCCCTTGGAAACTCAAGTCGTAAGAAACCGACTTTTCCAAAATAAATATTTAACTTGTAGGGTGGCCAAATTATTACTTGTAGGTAGAATGTGACCCACATTCAGCAGCTCTGCAATGCAGCCCGAAGCAGTTTTATTACTTATTGGAGAAACAGAGCTTATAGACAACCATAAATCCCAGGACATGCCACTCCTGAGAAAACAGAAACTTTTCTTATCCCTCCTCTGGCTCAAAACCAGATTGAACAAGCTTCAGGCACTGTATGCTGAGAGCCACTGGCCCTCCAGATTACCATGGCTCCCCTCTTTATAACATAGCTATTAGCTACTCTTAATAAATTGTAGATTTGCTGTGCAAGCAAGGCCTTACTGGGATGATGTTTCTTCACGAACAACAGAGCAAGTTGTTTTCTTGAAGTGAACAGAAACCTCAGCGAACTTCTGGTTACATTTTAACAGGGAAAAAGATACTCAACCTCCAACCTGATTTCTACTTGCATAGCACTGTTACCCTCCAAGACCAAGAAAACACACAGATTAGCAGCTGTTAGTGATTAGGAATCATCTTTATGGTAAAATTTAGCCATGACTAATATACAGGTAGTGGTATGAGGGTAGAATTTTGACCAACGACAATAGGCATTATATTAGTTTTATATAGTTTATATTAGACCAATTCCTTTCTCTTAGGAAAATCACAAAGAAAACTAAAGAAACTCCTTACTAGCCCTAGCCTTGGTTAACTGAGGTTTCATTTCACCTGAACAAGTGGAACTTTAAATCTAGACACATAAACAACAAGATGATACCTAATTCAGACTCCTAACCTTTTTTTAATTCCCAGTTTATAATTCCTGGACTTTCTAAACTGAAGATGACTTGCCACAACATAAATAATCCTTTGGCATAAAAAAAGCCATCAGGTCATATTTTAAGATGCAAGACAGCGTTCATTGCTGAGGGATGGCATACACTTTTACTCAGAGATAAGCTACCTCGGGGGGTTCTGGTGCACCTGGCACCAAGCTCTGTCAGAGAGGGACCCTAGGAATAATTATCTAAGCAGGACTGGGACACTGTGATGGCTGAGCCAGTAAAGGTAGCTGTAAAGCTTCTAGGTATTTCCATTCAATTATTTGAACCCCCAAAGCTATATACTTTGCTAAATCTCTTTTTAAGGAAATCTTATGTACTGAAGTAGGCTGGGGTAGAAAATGGTCAGCAGAGGAATTTATAGTTGTGGGTTGCTGAGATATTTTAACATCATATAGTCTCTTATATAGTTGCTTATATAATCTCTCTGCTTAAAAAAAAAAAAAAAGCATGCTACTAAAATCGACCAAAATAATGAAAAAACATGCAAAGAAGACATAAAGAAACCCACAAAATCTTCTGTTATTTTATCAGTTTTATCTCCTCCTGTCTTATTCTCTTCTGTTTTCTAGTGCTTACTTCTATACGCTACATTTTGTTTATCCTTATAGTCCTTCTCTACTGTTTCTCAGTGTGTGAATATTTGAAATACCCTCAAGGTACATATCCAGCCTCATATATTCAATTCAATTTCCTTATGTTTGTAGATTTCACTCCTGAAATAATAAACTCTGCAACATGTGGTGAAACTATAAACTTTGCAGGCTTGTGGTGCATTCTGAAAACTCTAATGACATTGTTACTGATGCACCTGTCTCAAACTGTTCAGGATTTAAAAACTACTGGTGCTGAAACCTAAGACTGCCCAGGAGACAGGGGATGCCTGGACGAGTGAATGGCGGCCGCAGTGGCTGGACCGACTTCGGCGGGGAGGACACTCCAGGACCAGCAAAGGAGAAATGGAGTCTCTCGCGAAGGTCATTTTTAAAGTTCATAGGCAGTGGGGTGTAGACTGCGAGCCAGGAGATTTTATCCTCGTAGTATCAAGGCTCCTGCAAATTGGGGTTATTGGGCAGCTGGGGCATATTCTCCACCCAGAGGTGTGGGATAGATGTACCAAGGCCCTAGCTGAGGAGGCGATTTCCTCAGGCTTGGGGCGAAATCTTACATTATGGGGAAGAGTCATGCAGGCTCTGCGAAAAGTTCAGCCAGGGCGGGAAATGTGGAAAGCCCTGCAGACTTCGGATGATCATGAGCTTGGCGAGTGTGGGGATTTACAGCCGTGGGGGTGCTCTTTGTGGCTCCTGAGCCCAGGAGCACCGGCTATGGGAAAGAAGCAGTCATTTTGGGATGGACTGTTAGAAGAGGCACGAGGTGCTGCTGTTACCTCAGGGTCTGACGGAGCCTGGGCAGGGCCTCCACCTTACACGCTGCAGGATGACGAACCCCAGACGGGGGGAGGACAGAAGTGGGTGCGGTCGGCGGGGGCAGAGAAGGTCTGCAGGACACCACAGACACGCGAGCAAGAAAGAGGGGAAAGACACAGAGGGGGAGCTGAGGCAGCTCGGAGCGCGCGTACAAAAATCTGAGCTGCCAGAGAGGCTATTCACTCTGCATCTAAAATTATTGCCAGACCATCGCCATGGTCTACTATAAAGCAGAGAGAAAGTGAAAGCTTCACGCAGGTTGTGGACCACCTCCAGGCAGCACTTGACTCCTCCGCTCTAAGATCGGAAGCAAAGGACCCTGTGTTAGCAGAGTGCTTGTGCCAACAGTGTAATACCACTACAAAGGATATCTTACGGTCGCTACCGCCCGGGTCTACCATTGCAGACATGATTAGGCATGTCATGAAAGAGGAGCATCTAGCCCCAATTCAGGCAGCTGTCCACACTGCAATAACTAGCATGATGGCATGCCTTAAGTGTGGCCAGGCAGGTCACATTGCAGTGAACTGCCCTCAGTCCGTTCCCCCATGCCAGATGAACAGCCCTGATGGCCTTGCTATCTGCCTTCCCTTTTGGGTTGACACGGGATCAGATGTCACCGTTATTCCGAACATACATTGGCCTTCACAATGGAAGTTGGAAGAAGCGCCCATGGTAGGCGGGGTTGGAGGGCTGTCTCAGGCCCGAAAAAGCACCCAGCTTGTTGCAGTAATGCTTTGCACTGAGAGGGGACCGGGGAGAACCATCATCCTCTCCCCATATGTAATGTCCGAATGTCCACCCTTGTTAGGGAGGGATGCCCTAACCTTGTTGGATGTCAGAATGACAAATTTATTCTAAGGGCCACTGCTGCATACCCACAACTACCCATCAAATTAATACGGAAATCACTGGACCCAATGTGGGTCGAGCAGTGGCCCTTATTGAAGTCTCGAATGACTGCCCTTCTTGAATTAATTACCTGGGAGCTGCAGCGAAGCCACATTGAACCCTCCACAAGCCCATGGAACACCCCCATCTTTGTTATACCCAAACGGTCTGGTGGAGGCTTCCATCTCTTACACAACCTACGAGAGGTGAACAAAAAAATCCAGCCAATGGGTCCTGTGCAAGCTTTGTTGCCGATGAATTCAATGGTACCAAGAGAACAACCCTGTGCAGTGCTTGACATCAAAGACTGCTTCTTCTCCATCCCCCTGCACGACGAAGACAAAGAGCAGTTTGCCTTTTCCATCACCTTCCCGAACAACCAGCGGCCCAACTTGCACTTCCAGTGGCAGGTATTGCCTCAGGGAATGGTGAACTCCCCTGCCATTTGCCAAAGCACAGTGGACTGAGCACTAGCCAGTCCGGCAGAATGATCCCACCACAACAATTATCCAGTACATGGACGACATCCTGATCGCTGCGCCATCAACAAGCCAAGTAGACCGGCTAGCATCTGCAGTCTCAGAGACCTTGAAAGCAAATGGGTTAGAAATTGCGAGTGCAAAGATAAAAAGAGGACCGTGCGTGACCTTTTTAGGCGTGGGAATCTCGGATTCATATATAACCCCGCCCCAAATAAAAATCTGCTGACACCTCAGGACGGTCCACAACATGCAGCAGCTGGTGGGATCCCTACAATGGCTCCGTAACATCCTCCTGATCCCTCCTGAGGTCATGGACCCCCTAAATGACCTCCTAAAAGGGAAGAACCCATGGGAACAAAAGACACTGACACCAGAAGCGGTAAGCTCGCTCAATTTTATCAAACATCAGATGTCAATGAGCACGCTCGCCAGATGGGATGCAAATGCACCGGTCGATTTGTATGTCCACCTTACAAAGAAAGAGGGAATAGGAGCGCTAGCCCAAGGACCCCCTGACAAAGCCCAACCAATACAATGGGTGGTCTTGGGAAAACCATCATGTGCTTTTTCCCTGGGAGTTGAGTGCCTTAGTAGCCTTATTATGAAAGGCAGGAAACTCGCCCTGAGACATTTGGGCACTGAACCCACCAGGATATATCTGCCCTTCCATAAACAGCTTTCCACACAGTCATCAAAAATATCAGAGCACCTAGCCATAGCCCTTGCTGGATTTGGAGGAGAGATTCGTTATGCAGCAAAACCCCCTTGGACACGGTTGCTTGCGATTGTCGACATCGACCTCCCATCAAAAGTAATTGACTAGCCGCAAGCAGGACACATGGTCTTCATGGACACATCTTCATTAACCTCCACTGCAGCAGTGGTATGGCAGTCAGGAGAGCAGTGGCGTTGCATTAAAACAACAGATCCTACACTTTTGGTCCAGCAACTTGAAGCAGCCTCCGTGACACTAGCATGTGGACTGTTCCTGGAAGAACACCTTAACATCGTAACAGAGTCTATATTTGTGGCCAAGCTCTGCTTAGCCATGTCTGGATCCGGCGTGTCAGTGTTCGCAGTGGCGATGATGCTGGAAGAGGCGCTTTGTTCGCGAAAGAGCACCATATCTATCACCCATGTTAACAGCCACAATCCGGTTAAGGGATTCTTTCAGATCGGCAATGACAAGGCAGATGCTGCCGCGAGCGGGCTGTGGACCCTGAGAGATATCCATCAACTACATGAATCCCTTCATATCAGAGCTAAAGCACTCGTGAAGAAATGCGGGATCTCAGCCGCTGATGCGAAGCACGTCGTCACCTCATGTCCTCACTGCCAAAAATCACCACTGTGGTCCAGTGGCGTCAGCCCCAGGGGCCTCAAAGCCACAGAGATATGGCAAACAGACTTTACATTATGACAGCTGCTAAAACCCCGAGCATGGCTCGTGGTGACCGTGAACACCTACAGTGGAGTGATCGTGGCCACGCAACATCAAAAAACTGACTCGAAGGCGACCATCCAACATCAGCTAACAGCCATGGCATGGCTAGGTGTTCCAAGGCAGATCAAAATGGACAATGGCACAAATTTTATCTCAAAAGCAATCCAAGCCTTTGTTTCAAAATGGGGCATCACTTTAGTACATGGTATCCCATACAATAGCACCCGACAGGCCACTGTTGAACAGGCAAATCAAACTCTAAAAGCTAAACTAGAGGTGTTGGCAAAAACAGAGGGTTTTACCAATTCCATTCCACCAAAAGACCAAGCGCGCATCCTGGCAGCTGCTCTGCTAGCATTAAATCAGTTCCCTAGGGGAGACAAGAAAAAAAGTCCTGCCCAGAGGCACTGGGCCACCCGAGCACTGGAGGAAGGCCCACAGGTCATAATTAAAAATGAACTAGGGGAATGGGAACAGGGTTGGAAACTGGTACTCACCGGGCGAGGGTATGCAGCTGTTAAGAAAAATGGTAAAATTAAATGGTGTCCGCTTAAGTCAACCAAACCGGACCTTCAGGGCAAAACTGATAAAACTTGTGAAGTTTATTTTGTAGGACTGAATCCTTAGATGCCCCCACAGCCTGTATACGCCACTTCATGAAGGTCATGACAAATCGTCAAGCAGCCCGGCAGCAGACCATACCGAGGTTGTGAGAAACTCCGTGGCCGAACTAAAAGAAAGGCTAACACAGAGAAGGACTGAGGGAGAGGCTCAACAGAAATTGTCGTGAACGGCGGAAGAAATGCCTCACACAATATGCGTGAATTGCAAATCCCAAAGTTTATTGAAAGCTCACACATATTTATATTGGTGTTAATGAAGCCTATACATATTGCAAAAGCTGAGCTCATTATTGGTTAAAGCACACTTAGATCAACCACACCTACTTCTATGCTCTAATGATTATTTTGTTTCTATGTTTACATTCTTATAGCTTCTCTACCTAGGCTATCTTCATTTTCTGGCAAGCGATTTTCTCCCCCATCTTCCTGTTTCAGCGAAGGTCACCATGACCTTTGTCAGTGATTGGACACTGGTTGCATAATCCCCAGCTTGTTTCCCCTATCCTTATCCAACGGTATCACATCGAAGTGGCCTTTCTCAGCTAGCCAATTATCCACAAAGCTCTCCACAAGAAATGTTTTCAGTCATGGTTCAAAGTTTTGAAGGAATTCAATTGTATAATGGTTTGATTGCCTATTCATAATTGCTGTTTTTAAAAATCTTGTTTTAAAATGTAAGTGATGTCCATCAAGTAGAGTTCAAACTCTGGCCAGGTTCTAGGTCTACTTGAATGGAATGATCGACAATCAGACCAGAGGTTTCCTGCATCAAAAGCTTCAAAGGGAATTTGGAGAACCATGAATCCAGACATGAGTTCTCCAATTCTCTCTTGTTAAAGTTCATCGGTTGTTGCAGACTCTGGGATGATAGGTCAGTGTTGTAGTGACCGGTAATTGTATGATTTCAGATCATCAACTGTGTTATCAGTTATGTGTGTTACCTGATTGATTGATTGATTTGTTTCTGATTGATTTTCGTCCCAAGCATCAACAGGGAGAAGCCTCTGCAAAAGTGCCAAAAAACTGAGAAAGAAGTCCTGCAAAGATATTTTGAGTCATGGTTCAGTCAGTCCCCATGACTGATCACCCTTGGTTCCACCTTATTAGGCCCTCTATCTGCAATGCCCCTGGCATTGATTTTGGGCCTTACATTTTAAATAAGTTAGCATTATTCGTTAAAAATCAAATTAGATTTAGAATGAGTTAACAGTTTGTTTGTTAGACACTTACAGTTGCTTTGAGACGGGTTATGGAAATGTTCATTGTTTTTACCAGTTGTCAGTTTTTTACCACGTTTCGGTTCGCTAGCCTTTATGTTTTTATAGTCTTTACACTTTCTATGGTTTTTGTTAGTCATAAGAGGGGGGGGGAATATGTGGGAGATCAGGGACCGGCCGCAGGATATTGCGATGTTATGGGCAGACAGAACCCCTTCCCTTTACTGTTACTTAGCCCCACATGTTGTTAACCATTAACCCCTGTCATAAATTACCCTGTCCAACCGTTAATAAATGCCATTTACCGTCCACCACATTGGTGCATGTGAGTACTTGGACTGAGTGGCAAAGGGGTTGCTGCTGTGCCGTTCCCGATCCAGGTCGCCTTGCCTCAAGCGGAGGAAACAAAGTACTCCAGTTTTGTTCCATCCACCTTTTTCCCCTTGTTTTTATGTATGACATACCTTTATGTGCCGTATAACAAAAGTTCTTGGTTCTGCATTTATACACTAAAGCAATGTTTAGCATTTGTTTATTGTAGTAATACCACTAAATTATGATAATATTAGTGATCCCATATTTATACTACAACAATTACTTCTCAGAAAGGACTAGGAGAGTTATTGTTATTGCTATTTTAGTTTTCAGAAAGTGTGATGTAGTTTTCAAGCATAAAATAAAAAGTCTTTATACCTATGTGGTCCCCATTGTCACGGAGATTGATCTCCTCACAAACAATGTACTTATCTTCTCAACAGAGATCCCTTTGGGGGGAGCAAGTGCTACTATTTCCATTCTGCATTTCAGAAAGATGATAATGTAAAGGTCGTGACAAGACAAATCAATAAGGTATCTAACAATTCAGATGACAGTTTTTAGGCAAACTAATTGCCTAAATCTCAAAGAAAACCAGAAATCTCATCTTTGACTACCCAAACATCTTTCTAGGTAGGTGAGATTTATCTCACAAATGACCTCCCTATGTAGATTAAGTTATTTGTGTAGATGCCTTTTATTATCAATTCTTCCATAAATTTTTGGGGTTAGATATATCTCTTGACATGAAGATCTGCTTTACAAGAGGATGAATCCCTTTCTCAAGGTGACTGGTTCTCTCTCTTGCATCAGGAGAGGGGCTGATTATCTTGACATTATGTGATGGAAGCTGGATGAGATGAATTCTGTATCTGACTCACATGCAATTGCATAGTAGGAGTGCAGCAGAAAAGGAGGGCTCAAGAGGATCTTTTCTGTAACCTCAAAGCTTTAATTTGTGTGCTTATGTGATGGCCCACTACTTTCAAAACAGTACTTTGCAGATATACAGTCTCTTTAAATAGAGGATTCAAAGATGGAAATAAAACATAAACAAAAAAGAAAAATAGCTTTAGAGGGATTTGCCCAGTGATTACTTTATATAGCAGGTACAAGTTCTGTAGATGACACGGTGTATTCAATTTAAGTATAACTTGTTCTTCTCTTTCTCTCCAGCATCATTTTATGCCCCTAGACTTTTTCTTTTATGAAATCAGTTTATTTTCATCTTTAAAACTCTGCACAGCACATTGCAGGACAGCATGGATAGAAGAATGATGTTCGTATTACTGACATTGAAATACCTAATTAGGAATAAAAGAAGTTTGTGACAAATTCTTGCCAGAAAAAAAACCAAACCAAGACAAAAAAAAAAACTGCCAAAGAAGCCAAGCAAAATTTTATTCATTTTTTCCCTCCTTCTTAATCTTTGAAATTCATAACAATTCTTTTATTGCTATTGATTTTACATGGGCAGAAATCAGACACTATGGTGATAGTCAGCATAAAACCCCAACAAACAGAAGTTTATTCCACATAGAACTTCTAAGATGTAGTTTTCAAAAACTCAGTGAATTTATTTTTGATCTCTCTTCTGTTTTTTCTTTTAGCTTATATTTTAGTAATTAATGGTCTAATGCAGGATCTTCAAAATAAAGGAAAATATTTATTAGCAATTTTAGTATTTTCATTAGTCCAAAGCAGATAAAGCAGATGATGATTGCAATTTTTTTTTTAAAATATTTTCTTTCTAAAATTTCCCATAGTTTCAAAGTAATGCTCTGCACTGCAGTATTATATATACCCTAGCTGTTTTTTCTCAACACCTACTAATTTTAAATTCACAGTAATTCATTAGCTTTCCTTACTCTTACTACTCTCTGTAATCAGTCTGTAATACAGGTTGGTATTATATAAAGCTATTGGTGTCTAGGTTTTAGTCCAAGATCATTAATCCCATAATACTTAAAACCTTTACTATGTATCTCTGCTTAGCTGGCTGAGAGTGCTGGCCAGATTAGTATTTATTCACTGTTAATAGTGCACTGAAGCAGGCATGGTTTCTGTTATATAAATATTGCTTAAGCATAAACCCTATAAACATGCAGAGCTGGGCATACTGTAATGTCTGTGTCTGTAAGAGACTAAATGAGTGAATATATGATCAGAACTTCAGTTTTCTTTAAGTAAGGAAATAATAAAAATGTAAACATTAGGTAAATGTTTAAGGAAAAATTTGGGAGAGAGAAACTTCAGGAACTTAGGCCTGAATACATTCAACCTAGTTTAAAGACCTTACGTAAGACATCCAAATAGGATTGCAGCTGATTTAAATTCTACATAGGAGATGGGGAGGCCCTTCCAAGTGTTGATGTAGATTGAAAATCTCTTTGGAGACATTTGTCTCTCATCATTTGATAGTAAAGAAAGTTTAGACTGTCACTTTCATAAACAGCATGTCTGCAAAGCCCTCAGATTTAGGTAGGAGGAACTGAGGCCCCTAGGGAATGTTTCATCAACATTTATGATGCAAAACTGAATGAGAGAAACTATTCATGGAAATGGGGAGAGGGAAGCTCAACCTTCAGTCAAGACATGTTCATTAAGTCCATAGGCGCAATAAAAAAGAGTTAATTTCATTCTCTCTAGATATTTCTTGATGAATGCTTACCATCAAAAGCATTTATCCTGTGCTGAAATTGTTTTAGATTTGTGCTGTGGAATTTGAAATGGGACTGTATCAAATAAATCTAAAAGTTCTTAGGGAAAACTTAGTCCTTCTGAGCAGATCTTGGTTAAGTTCCTCCAAATCAGGGATATTCAAAAGAAAAAGAGTGAAAGAAAGACAGTTAAACCTATAAAGGGTTGTAGCTCATTTTCAGTAATTGCAGTTTTGAGATATGTTTTTCTATTGTCTTACTGACAGAATTATTTTTACACATGATTTTATTTCCAGAAGTAGCATTTTTGGACAAAAAGGAAAAAAAAAAAACAAACTTCTCATTAAAAAAAGGCCTTGTTCTTGGATTGAAATGTATTGTAGTCACACTACAGATTGCTTTGTTTATTTTTAATGGTTGTTTTCATTTTATATCTACCCATCTGTAAAACAGAAGACTGACTCTAAACTGCTACTGTTGGGCTTTGCAGTAGTTGCTATGGTGTAGCTGAGGTCTCATCATAATGGTGAGTCTCACATTCACTCCCATTGAGTTTCCACCACGTACAAATCATATTATTTCTAATGACAAGCAACTCTGCCCTTGCTCAAAGCATTTAGTGTTGTTATTGAAGTTCTATATCAGGGCTATAAATTCATTGTGGTAAGCATGTTAAGCCTTTGTACATACATACATATATATATATATATATATATATATATATATATATATATATATATATATATATATACATACACACCTACATACATACACAAAAGGTAAGTCTTTTCACAGTTTAAATACAATACAAAATCACTTTCATCTATAATCATTGCTTGTCTTAAAAAAAAGAAAACAAACCTAAAATGTATTTTCTCCTATCTCTTCATCAGAATATTAAAAAACACAGCTCAGTAATTATTTCATCAGATGTTACTGTTTCCTACCATTCATATTTTTCTCTCTTAGGTGCTGTCAGCTACTTCCTCTGTGTTAGTTTATCTGAAATGACAAATATTTTGATGAGTATTTTTAAATTGAGGCCACTGAGGTATACTCATATTTTTCTGGTTAAATGATGATTGTTCTGTTTTGAACTGTAAGTGTATTTTGATTTTTGCTTGTCAGCCACTAGATGTATGGAGATTTTTGTGTTTTGTAGTATATTTGTCACATATAATACACTTGAACTTACCTTTTAAGTAATTGCTGCTTTTTGTTATTTATCATATACAGAGTTATGGATATTAATGAGGATACAAAGACATATAGAGGAATACAATGCACATAGATCATATTTTTAATATTGCAATAAAAATTTTTGAAAGCCAAAGAGTCAAATTTACAAAGGACTTATTATTTTCAGATTGGTGCATCATTGTGTGCCACTTATAGGAACAGAATTGCAGTGAGAGAATGGTTGGAGTCAAAAGTGATCTCTGGTGGTCACTTAGTCCAACATCTCTGCTCAAGCTCTGCTAGAGCAGGTTGCCTGGGACTATGTTGAGACAATTTTGAATATTTCCAAGGAAGGAAAAAGAAGAATGATATTCATATGATGTTCATATGACTCCTTCCATATTTCAATCTGTACCCATTGCCCCTGGTCCTGTCACTGAGCACCACTGAAAAGAGCCTGTCTCTGTCTTTGTACCCTTTCCTCATGGATTTATATACATTAGAAAGATCACCCCAAGTCTTCTCTTCACCAGGCTAAACCATCCCAGCTCTCTCAGCCTTTTCTCACAGGCTAGTGGCTCCAGTCCTTTAATGATATTTGTGGCCATTTACTAGACTCTTTCTAGTATGTCTGTGTCTCTCTTTTACCAAGGAGTATAGAACTGGACACAGAACCCCATGTGTCACCTCACCAGTGCTGAGGAGAGAGCAAAGATCACTACTTCAATCTGCTGGCAATGCTTCTCCAAATGCAGCCCAGAATGTCCCTGCTTCATGGGCACAGTTTTTGGCTCTTGTTCAGGTAGTTGTCAGCAATAGCCCTTGGTCTTTTTGTGCAAATCTGAAAAGAATATTGTCTTCTAAAATGTGAATCACTTATTAAAGGTATTTTGCCTTGTTTCAATAGTTTTAACCAAAAATAACACAACTATTATGTGAAGTAATGTGGGATGTGTCTACCTCTAGATGCCTAATCCATAACCCACTAGAAAATAGTAATACATACCAGAATAGGCATTCTACAACATCTTACTGGGAACACACTTTAAAGACTATCTTTTTTCTTTTATTTATTGCATAAGACTTCCTTAGATCTGAACTAAGAAAGCATTTATATGCCATTCATTCATTTCTGGATTTTTATTGAGTAATTATTTCTCTGTATTTCTACATAAAGACAAGCTCTAAATGCAAGCAGTGCTTACATTTCTTTTTGGAACAATATAGTTGGAACAATGTAAACATGACCCAATGCAAAGAAGGGCCTGACAAACCAAAAGCTTTCCCTGCAGATTCATAGATACAGGTACTGATTGGATTGGTCTGTGGCTGAGACAGAAATACATATGGAAAGCAGCACGCAGTGTGTTCCTCTGAGAGGAATCTTGGCCATGTCAGAAAGTTCAGCACAGAAATTGTGAGCAAGGAAGCTGTCAGTTCCTGTTTGTCTTGACTTCATTTAGGAAAGAGAGACTTTGTGCCCATTGCATGGAAGTAAATCAGACAGCAAGTAAAAGGCATCTGAAAGGTATCAGCTTCACTTCATGGTGGAAACTTAAAAGTGCGGCTTGAATCCTACCTGCCCAGACTCAAAAATATGTAAGTGGATAATATAACCCATTATATTGGTTTAGATCAACATTGCAAGAACTGAAAAGGCTCTTGAGCGGGAGAGTGCAGGGTATATTATTACTGAGCATTTCACAGAAAGAAAGCAGTCAGAGGGAAGGACACAAGTCTCAAAAGGTAATACGGGTCTTCTCCAGATGGGAAAAAACAAACCGTAAGAAAAAATAGACAGATTATAGCCTTTAATCAAGAGAGGTTTCTGGTTTTTGTTTTCTGGATTCTTGACTTCATTCTGAGACCACAGGACATCTGTGACAGTCAGATGTCAGTCTGTTATGGATATATAAAAACTCTTCCCTGAGAAAATAGGCAGCTTGTCACTTCTGCTAGGGTGATTCAAAGGCACAGATCTAGACAAGTTTCCGCTGCTGTATATCTGATTTTTCTGGTCCTCTAAGTGTCCAAGTCAGGGAATTAGTGGCAACACATCCTTTTGCCTATATTTCTCATTTGTGAAACTCCAAGTGAAGCATTGGAACGAAGAAAGGAAGGGGAAAGTAAAGAAAAGATGAGTAAATGTTTGTGATGAGGCTGAAAACAAGCCAGGTTACACACTCAGTGTATCATACTCCTTCATGCATGAGTACAAGTGTGACAAAAAGATCAGGAGGTTTCCAAGTGTAACCTTCACCAGTTGCAAAGGCCACCTCTTTGTCTATAGTAGTCTAACTGAAGACTTCTGTGAAGCATTTATTTGAGCACATGCAAACTCACTAATTCCTGACACACAGGTTTTTTATTGGATCTATTGTCAGGACTGGTCATTAACCTTACATCTGAGTTAGTGGATCTGCTATGAAAATATGATTTAGCAGACTTCTCAGGAGATATCTGTGTGCTTATTTAATTTCTGGACAGTGTGCAACAAACCTGGTGGAGGAAAAAATATTTAGCTAAAGGGACAGCAACATAATACAATATCTCTGTCATTTTTACCTCCAAAAGGTTTGTTTGTATAGCTTAACAGGGCTATGATTCTGATTTAGGTATTACAATTAGTACTTAATGTTTTCAAGATGCAGTGATGATAACTGCATGGACTGTTATGTCATCAGTTTAACAAACACACTGAACCTCATTAATAAAAGACATACTAGAATTCACTACAATATAAAGACAAACACATTTCAGAGCAACTTGTGACTGCTGACACTTGCTTCCATTTAATTTTTATTAACTATTGTTTATTACCTGAGTCAAGGAAAATCTGTTCATTATTTTATCAAAATGCAGACAGGTGTTTTTCTAAACTGCTCCTCAAAGACTCTTTAACCGTCTTCTTCTATTGTGAAAATAGTCAGGGAAGTTATTAATGAATACTGCAGTATTGCACAGATGCCATGGTGCAAAGTGACCAAAGGGATAGAGCAGTGGTAAATGGAATTCATTGGAGTACGTGGGGGGTGAGGAAAGAGAAACAGACAAGGACAATTTTGCTTAGACAAATGAGAAGGATAAGATCTACAGCCAGGAAAACAAATGAGGAGACTGAGATGGAAACAAATTAGCAATAAAACAAAAGCCCACAGGGCAAAGCCATGCTTGTGCTGAAAGGAGCCAGCAGTATATTTTAAAGGCACAACAGATGAAGAATTTTGTGTACACTCTTGCCTATAAGGTGTCATGAGGAAGTCTAGGAGTTTGTCTGCTGTTACGCAGTCATGGTACCTATCCTCCAAAACAGATTAGGTCACAAAATCAGTTTCTCTTGAGTTAACAGCTATGAACAG
The DNA here is from genome assembly GCF_037042795.1 of Molothrus aeneus. Taxonomy (NCBI): domain Eukaryota; kingdom Metazoa; phylum Chordata; class Aves; order Passeriformes; family Icteridae; genus Molothrus; species Molothrus aeneus. Next base: position 59,304,730 of record NC_089647.1, on the reverse strand, counting down.
TGAAAATTAATTTTCTGTTGTTGTATATCTCCTAAATAATTCAGGAGTAGTCTGATGTCTCTATTTAAGCCAACAGCAGCTGCACAGGTGACAGGATTATTGAGTCTTAGTGCAGATGGAACACTAGGGGATTACATGGAGCCTTTGTAAAAGATAGCTCATGCTGGAGAGTGGCAGAAAGAAGAACAAGATGTGGGGTGGACTTTGATGATAGAAAGACAAGAGATATGAGTCATGGCTTGGGAGGGTCAGACAGAAAGTTTGGAAAAGTGTCATTCTAGGAGGAGGTGGGGAGCACAAGGGAAGATTGCTCAGTGAAACTGTGCTATCACCATCCTTGTGGCTATGCCAAACTTGGTCAGTCTAGTCTGACAATGACCTACTTGGCTATTTCAGCAACAGTGCTGCTATGAAGGGAGTGTTGGACTAGATGACCTCCAGAGGTCTGTGTCAACCCTTGTTTCTCTAATCTGTGATTCTCTATTTCTGTGAAAGCTTTTTCTTTGAGTTAACTGCTGCTGCTGCTGTGTTGCAATTCCTGGTAAAATACAGCAAATCAAAGAGACAGTGGAACACGAAAAATGAACTTCAGAATTTAGAAATATTTACCTTAATTCCTGGGGTTTTCATGCCATGTTTTTTTGCATCAGAAGAGAAGGTAGTTCATCATCACAGTTCCCATTTTAAGGTTTTTTTATGAACAGAGTAAACCCCTAGCAGACTGCATACTTGTTATGTGCCTATCTCTTTTCCTGAGACATAAGCAAAAATTCACTTCTTTTATCCTATTAATCTTCCCTGTCTCTTCTCTCTGGTTAGAATATACTTCTCTGATTTCTGCTGTGCTTCTTGCTGAGGATCCTGATTCTTTATGCCTAACATGCTCTCCTCCAAATACACTGCAGCAGCAGCATTAGTCACTTTGGGACAAAGTGCTCTTGGATACAGCACATTGTTTTCTTCAACAGACACACAGAATGGATGGCATATCTGAAGCTGCTTCTACAATGCGTTTTAATGTTTCTGACCTCCTCCAGTCTAATTGGAAAACAGTGCATAAGTAGTGCCTGATTTACCCTTTTTATAGACTTTTAAAATCATGCACTGCATGTGATTTTAGGACAAGAGGGAGGGTGGGCTGTAATTTTTACGTATACTTTCTAAATATAAATGTAGTGCTTCAGATACACTCTGAGCTGGTGCTAATGAAAATCTGTGGCAGATTTTGCCAAGTATTATTCATACTGTATTCTGTGATAGATTATACAAGGCATGAGAAATTTCTTCAGGCACTTCCACTAACACTTATAAAACCTAGCAAATGCCACAAATCCTTCCTGTTTTAGTTATATGCTCCAGATAATGCTGGCTTTCTACTAGTCTTGGTGTGTAAAAACACTACATTTCTAAAATATTTTCATTTACAGACTGCTCTCTCTCTCCTTTTGACTCTCAATTTCTCTATGAAACCCATAAAAAATATTCTACTGCTTCATGGTGAAGGCAGCATCTCATCTAATTTTCCTTGTCTAAAAGTTAGGCATCAAGACTAAGGTAGTCATTAAGGCTGTAGTCTTCAGCTGAGAAATAGTGAGAGAGAGAGAGTGATTCATCCTACAAGTTTTGGACAGCTATTTCAGGATAGCATGAAATTTCCTCTGGGAGTGACTACTTATTTCCTTCACTGACTACATATGGTGCTGCTCACTCAGCTTCAAAAAAGGTAACGTTAGGTGCAGTGGGTCCTTTCTGTGGATGCATTCCCTAGGCTGCTATATGAAGACTTTGGAACATGAGTTTCTGTGGAATAAATCTTATTCATATGTAACTGACAATATTTAAATGAAGGAGGTTAAGCCTCTGGTGATGTAAAGATATTTAATTTTAGATATTCATATTACAGCAGTATTTGGAGAATGTCTTGTGTTTGCTGTGAAAAATCAAATTTCTCTCTTATAAGGATATCTAGAAAATTGTGTAAAGAGGACAAGGTCCACCTTCAGAGTGAATCTCCTTAAGACTAACTGTTGTCAGCTATTTTAAGCTATATCAAGTCAATATTACATTAACAAATACTTGGAAGTATGGCCCCTTAACAAAACACCTTCAGCCTCTTGTATGACATTTTTAAACAAAAGTTTCAACTCTGCAGAAACTCTGTATCCTAACAGAACTCTAAATCATGGTAACAATATGGAATTTATGGGTAGTGTAAAATTATTTTTTCAATGTTTTTTTATAGTTTTTGCTCAGGTTAATTTTCAAAACAGTGTAAAAAATTAGTAAGCATTTAAGAACCAAACCTGTACAAAGATTTAATAGTGGTAAAACTAGTTTAAAAATATGGCTGTTTAGATGCAAATATAAATAAATATATATAGCAGTGTCTGAGTTAGCTCAGCCAATGATAGCAACTTAGAATCATAGAATCAAAGAATCAGAGAATATACTGGGTTGGAAGGAGCCGTCATGTTCATCAAGTCTGGCCCAGAGCAGGACTGCTAAAAGTTACATCCTGTGGAAAAATAGACTCATGATTTTCAAAATAGTATTTATTTTCAATTGGCTCGTATGTGTCTTTCTAAAACATTTTTGAGTATATGAAAATGCAAAATAGTGGTTGATTATTTCTAAACATTGTTCTCTGTTGATTTTTATACAGTTGTTAAAATAAGTGCATAGAAGTTTATGAATGTGATTAAAAGGTAGATTTTATGGGAATAAAATGCTTATTTCAGCTTGAAAGCCTTGTTTTGTTTGTAATCTGCTTTTAAATTTCTTGTGCTTGGCCTAATTATATGACACTGAATATTTGGTATTTCCCAACATTTTGTAACATTTAAAGTCAAAATATTCTTGTTATTCACTTAACATATATTATGATAACCAAAAGAGAGGAAAATCAGGCAGTATATAATTACTGTCCCTGGTGTGAGATGTGACCCAGAGAGAATTTGAAAAATGGTACAAAAAAAAATGTTTCTCATGCCCTTCCCAGTTCTTGGAATTAACTCACTTTACCCAGGAAATCCCTGAGCAAGTTCCATTAGTATGGCTTGAATGTATGGTTCTGCAGTGACCTACACCAAGTGATACACTGGGCACTGTCTCACATGAATAAGCTAATTTCTTTACTTCTGAAGTCCATCTTTCTTCCTAGACACATCATAAATCCTTTCATAGACTGGTCAGCCTTCCTTCTGAATTCTGGGTATGGATTCATGCATTCAGTTCTGTCGTACAAGGTCCAGCATGTACTGGACTACTAAATATTGAGTAATTTCTTCTGGTTAAATTTGTAAAAAAACATATCTACTCTTTTCCTCGTGGTAACAGGGAAATAATTTAAATAAATGTAAAAGATAAATCAAAAGATAATGATGATTCTGATAACTGTTGGTTTTCTCAAAAAAAATTATTTGTGTTATAGAAATATATAAGATAAATGTACATAAAACAGAAAATCACTAACTGGGAGTCCATGAAAATGTAGTTGGGTACTAGACAGATTGTTGCTCTGTGCTTGATATTATTGTTCTGTGCACCTAAATAATGCCGGGAGGTAGTTGAGTCAGCCCCAAAAAGGAAGACAAATAAATATATTTTTCTCTGTTATTACTTATTACCATTGTAATATATTATGTACAAATTCCCATAGGTTGTGTAACAATGAAACTAGAAACTAGAGAGGAAGAAGACTTAGTCCCATCTGAGCAATGATCTCTCTGACAGGAAAAAAAGAAATACAAGTGACAAATTTGGAAGTTGTTTCTGAATTTTTCAGTAGAGGAAGAAGCAAACTATATATTTACAGAGCCAGAGTAGAAGCCAAGTCATAGAAGACAAGGAACTGTTTCTCCTAATAGTTTCTCTATAGCTGTAAGAAACTATTTTCTTGTGTGCTGTAGCAAACAACAAGGACTTCAGATACTTTATATTTATCTCAGAATGTCTGTTCAAGGCAAAATATCTTGTTTAATTTACTTTTTGACTGGAAAAAAAGAAGGAAAATGTGTTCTGCTAGTAGTGTTAGAAAATACAGTGAAATTTATCAGCTGAACTACCTAGGAAAGATGCAATTTGAGATCCCTTTGAACAAAAAAACTACAGAAACACTGGTGTCTTGGTAACATTGTATTCTATGACTAGTTAGAATTAGGTTTATACCCTAACTGTTCTCCTGACAAATCCTTGGACATTGCCCTCAGGCAAGTTACTCCACTGCTGGGATATTTTCTCAAGAAGTATTTTCTATTTGAGAAAATCAGGTGGCATTCTGCGAGTTCTCATGATTTCTTGAAATTTGCAGATAAAAAGGTCTCTAAAGTTCAGAGCATGCATTTTGGACAATTATGTGCTTCACATACAGGGGATATTATGTTCTCTATCATATTTTGGACCTTTGAAAATGTTCCTTCAGCATTAGATAATATAATCTGATAGGCAATTTGTGTACATGTCTTGCCTGTCAAATCTCTTTCCTTAACTATATACTTGAATGTGAGTAAGTAATGAATAATAGATGTAATGCCATTCAAAATCTGTCATGATGTCCTGGTGCTCTCATTTATATCCTACTGATCCTGATGCCTCTCCCTGACTCACAACTTCTATTTTGCTGAAAAAATACATCATTTTAATAAAGGGAAGAAGGGAAGAGGAAGTGTCTTGCATAAGTCCTTGCTTCATTCCTTCTGTTTTATTGATAGGGCTAAGTTCTACTGTAAAAGTTACCATTTTGTTGCTTACTAAAAAATTGCATTATCTTTCCAGAGGCAAAATACTCCCTATCATGTTTCTGCAGAACAGTTCTGTTCTATTCTAACACTTGTCCATATTATGTAAGCACTTATAGCTACTGTTAAGGGCTTCAAGGCATAAAAGATGTATTCTGTGACCTCTGGTATGCATATGCAAAGATGCATGAGCTATAGCATGAATGCGTTCTGCAAGGGGAGATAAGCAAGTCACTGTTACAAGGGATATGGATTCTCACTGCAGAGCCTGCTGAGGTGGCTGGTGCAATGCAAGGGGACAGGGACATGGCCTTCTCAACACCTTTTTCCCAACCTGTAGGATTGAAATAGGACAAATATGGAAATTAGAAAAAAAATTTGAAAAATGGAAACCAGCTGTGCCTAAGGACCAAGAATTGCTTGCAGTTAGGTTACAGAAAAATCAGAAAAAGAAACAGAAACAGAAAAATCAAAAAAGACCACTTATTTCTGTTTCTTCCCCTTCTTTCTGCCTACACCAAACTAATAATCAAGGATGTCTTTTTTTTTTTTTTTCCTTCACTTAAACTGTCTATAATAAGCTTACTATTCTGGTCCTACAACATTAACATTTCACTAGTAATATTAAGTGTCAAAAAATTATTTTGTATATCTCAGCAAAATATGTCTTCTGTTTGAGACATGGGAAAGTTAATAGGGTCAGGCTGGACACTTTCTCTGTACTTTCTGTACATGCTGAAAAGGATTCTCTTCCCTTATTTAACATTATAGACATAATTCTGCTGCATCACAAATTTTTTACTGAATCTGAGTTTTCTAGGCATAAACTGCACTAATTAATGAAATCGTGGGCTTTTACCCCCTTTCTTTTCTTTGTGGCAACTCCTTTGGTTTTTAATGTGCATGTGATCTTCCTCTCCTTATGCTCTTTTTCTTTTTTTCTTTCTTCTTCCTGCCCCACTACCTGCTACCCTGACCCATCCCTTTACCACCTACAATCTCTCACCTTCAGCATAACAGCTGCTTGCCAGTCTTCTCAAGAAAGAAAAATTAGCCAGAAATTAACATCTCTTAGTTCTTATATTGGACATCCAGCGCCACTTTAAAATACATTTATAATTATTTATCCCCTGGTATCCCCCAGCCTGTCCCTGTTACAGCATATCCTTTGATCGCAGGGAAAATTTTGATTGAAAGCGTGTGCTTCAGCAAGCTTAGTTTAAGTTCATTTAAAACTAAATGTGTTTAGGATCCCCTCTGGGAAGCCTGTGACCTCAGTGTATTCTAAGCAAACTTGATTCCTGGTCTCACCCTCTGTACTGTGGCACACAGATTTGCACACAAAAGCTAACTGCAGAAGTCATGCTGGCAGAGAAATAAACTTCTCAGTTTCCTCTTCACCATTCTAAATGAAAGCTCTGTTTTCTTTAGCCTGAAGTGTCTTTGGCTCCTCATTCAAGCTAGGAGACTCAAAACTACGCTTGAATAGCAGCACCTTTAGTGCAGGCTGCTTTGGGAACCAATAAACCAATTTCCCCTGCCCTTGATTGGTCTCTTGAGGAGCTCAGCATGTTCCCAGCCATTTTCAGATGCCAAAACTGTCATGACAAAGGCAATTAATATGGTAACAAGAGAGTTAGCATCCAAAACACTGTTTCCTGAGGGGCTTGTCACATAAGCTGCTGAAAACGTTAGAAACAGTTACAATCTGCATATCTTTCCCCAAATGCAAATTTCTACGCAACCTTGTAATTGCCCACATCTTGTATACTTGCAGTCAGACAAAGATCAAAAGCCTGATTGAGTCAGATGCAGAAAAAAATTACTCTTTGTAGTAACTCAGACCAGTAAAGGCTGCCTTGGTGAAGGAATAAAAGCAATGAGCAAAACAACCTGGCAATGGAAATACGGGTAGCTCCCAAATGAGTATTTTATCTGTATGTTACTGGGAGATGTGCAGCCAAACTGGATGTCTACACACAGCTCAGACATAACCAAGGAGTGCCTGATTATCATATCATGGTGACTGTTGGCTTTTCTGTTATGCTGTGGTGTAAATAGTAGTTAAATACATTGGTTCAGCTTCTCAGCTGCGCCCATACATACTGGACACAGGTGGTAAGACATTAAGGACCTATTATTGTATAGCAGTCCTGGGGCTGATTCCAGACCTAATTTTGTGAGTCTAATTCCAAAGGACTATTATGCTCTAAGAGCTCACTGTAACACAGCAGCATTCTGAACTATGCTGCTATAATCCAATCAGTATTGCAAAAGAAATGGCATATTTCCATTTCATATTCCTTCTCCTCAAGAGAATCTTCATCTGCTTTGTTAAATTGACTTTATAGCCCATTTATGATACTAAAGCAGCAAAAAGAGTGAGATCAAGAATCTGGCTCATTTCTGTGCCTAACTTAATTGTGTGCCTTAATGAAAACATAATTATATAAGTAATATTTATTTTCATGATGCTGGATAAAATAGATTCACCTATGAATCCACTTAGGTCTCTGATACTTTAACAATTAGATGTTTTTCAGTTTTTTTTGAAAAAGTATTTTTATTACTTTCTTGGGGTAAAATGGAGCTATTATGGCCCCTTGGGTAACTCTGTAATTACAATGCCTTAGAACACCATTGTGTGAAGATTTTCCAGCCTACCATTAAATCCTTCTATGAAAAGAATGGATTATGCATGTAATAGACTATGTAATGACTCTAACCCTTCCTGACTATCTGCTCCAAAAAAAAAAAAAAAAAGAAAGCCAGATACCAAATCAAATTTTCTATCTTATTTGCGATTCTCCCAATCTGAACATTAAGGAAGACTTGATGCCTTCCCTCCAAATCTGCCATGCTCCTAAGCATATTACTGCCCAGGTGTCACATTTTTAAAAGAAGGACATTTTTATAGCCAGTAAGATGAAGGAGAAATTTTACAAAAGTTCTATGCAGTCAAAACATTGGTAACAGAAAAATGGACTCATAGCAAAATTATTCCTGATGAAAACATGTCATGGTCTAAGAGGCTATGGGATAGCAACTCTTCCTGTGATCTGACCACTGCTGACACCAGCTTCACTCTGAATGACACTGTGAACCTGTGGAACTTTTCTGGTGCACGTTGCTGGGTTGAAGACTTAGTGCTCCTTTCTTACAAAGAGAAAAGATGGGTCTTTAGCCCCCATTAGAAGTATTTGGAAACAGAGACACCTCCTCTAACTACAATTGCAACCTATAAAATTTTGATTCATCTCACTTAATTAGGACATTAATTTCATGTAACTGGAATCTCTAGACTCTGTAATGGATCAGTAGGAAAATAATAAGCCCTATCTCTGAGTGCTTTGGCATATGTTTCTTTTCCTTGTAATCTGTACATTTAGTCATGTACAGGTTTCAAGGAAGGAGAAAAACTAAATTTACACCAAAAAATAGAGGCTATGGTATATTACATGACTACCTGATCTAGGCAAATAACAGGGGAGGATGACAGAGGGTACCATGGTACATCTTATTCTGTATTGCAGCACATACAGATGCCTTCAGAAGGTACCCATTCAGCTCATCCAGGATTTGAGGTTTATGCCAGTGTTTGTTGCTTGTGTATTATAAAGGTTCAGTGGCATGTAGGGCACTTGAGCAGAACCTTTGCTAACAAAAGTACATGCAACTTGCAATTTAGAAGTCCCTTTCTCTCTCCACTTTTCTCATCTAAATCCTGATGCTGTATGGTGCAAAACTAAGCTTTTTATTGAAAAACATTAAATTCTTTGTTTGTGTGCAAAGGGTGACAGCAATCTATGACTCACTCAACCAATAATTAATGGACTTCAACTGAAATGGTTATGTAGAGAATGTTGTTCATGCAAATGATATTGGCTAATTCCTTTTTTTTCCCTTCCACATAATTAAGAAACACAGCTCCCTCATCTTTTTTATGCAAAATCAGAGTCATGGATGCAAGTGATTGTATTTCAAAACAAGAGGAGCAATCTATTAGCTTTGATTTGCTTTTATGGCCTTATCAGCACACGGTTGCCTTAAAGTTCTAGCAGTTTCCCAGCACCTGCTCAGAATAGAGCTGACAAGTGGGGGAAACATAGCAATCTTCAGGTTCCCACTAAACTGAATACTCTCCCATGGAAATTTCTTTACCAGAATGGCCGGACAGATCATCCCAGCACCTGCTAGTGTTGGCTGGGCATTCATTTTGGATGGGGTGGGGCATTGTTACCAAAACCCTCCTTGATTTTCATCTGGGGTTTCCACCTGAGAAATTGCACTTATAAACCTATGTGAGCAGAACTAAAATGCATATCTGACATATATGACATGGAGCCATCACAATAACTTCCTACAGATACTCACATTGAGTCAGAACATCAATTTCCAGAAAAACAGACTGAGAAATAAAGCCAAACTTACTATTACTGCAGATGTACAGGGGCGTTTTACCTCTGTTTTCCTCAGTTTGTGTACCACAGCTCTCCACAGTGGGAAGATTTACCTCATCAAACATAAATGTCTACAAGTCAGACATTTATATGTGACCTAGTCAGTGTGGACTGCCTGTATAGTCAATGGTGAAAAGAAGATGGCCTGAAAGGGTGATTAATTCTATTCTAAAGCAGCCATTTGGAATAGGGCAGATGAATTGCATCCTAAAACTGCTTGTTTCTCTCCATTGACTATAAAGGGAGTATACAGTGATTAACTTGGATGTAGATGTCTGAAGTTAAGTGAGATGAATACTATCCTAAGTGACTTGAAGAGTATTTCTCCCCAATCCTCTTGTGAAAGAATCTGTGCTTGGTTTATGTCATCAGTCCCCAGCAGAATCAAAATCAGACACATCAGAGATACGGATAACAGGATCCATGTCACAAGCAAACAACAAGTACTCCTTGCTTTTATTACTAGATGGTGATATTTTGGTATGCTTTTCTAGGAGGAAATATTTTCAATTTCTGTGAATATTAATTACAAAAAAAATAGCTTCAAGCCCCAATAATGCCTCTAGAATAATATCATTCCAGTGAAAAAGTCTGTTGAGTAGCTGGTGCTTTAATTGTGCTAGCAAGAAAGCTTTGAATTACACAATTGTATTAATTTGTTATCCATCAAAAAGATAAAAGAGCACACAGTAAAATGCATTCTTTATAAAACGGTTTTTAATTTGCATTTAAGCACTTGTCAGGTATTACACTCAGGGAGAGTCAGGAGAAAACAGAGGAAGACTGTTACTTCTACAATGCCACTTATTTTCATTGTAATATAATTCAAATTCAAATGCAGAAATCCAGCTATATGTGTTCAACTTCTAAAATTCAAGTATAAAAAAATTAAGAAATAGTAACTTAGTATTATCACACATTCACCTGATGTGTTCTTCTTTGATGCTTAAAAGAAATCAGAAAGGACTAAATACTTCCAAATTTAGTAGTGAATTGATGTTTGATTAGTATATAAATATATAAATATGTTTACTTTGTGAAGGGCTGATAAGGAAAGGAATTTCCTAGGTCAACATTAATTATGTTACAGTATTATTGAGATATTCTTGGTCTATGGTCGCAAGTAAAGGTCTGACTAAAAGAAGAAACAAACTACTGTTTAAGATATATATTTTTTAATTGCTGTCATCTAAAATTAAGAGATTGCAGGGTTTCTGTTTTGCCTCTTTTTAGAAACTGCTGTGACTGGTAATAGACAGCATAGCTTAAGACTGTGATAAAATGTAGATTTACCATACAGTCCTGAACCTCACGTTTCTGCCCTAAGTACAGAAATTCTCCCATCAACCTTTAGAATGAAGCATGACTGTTAGAAATTTAGAATTAATCTAGGCATGCAGAGTCAGGCACAGTGGCTCTGAAGTGAGGGAGAAAGAATTGGGAATCAGACATAATAAATCATGCACTATATTTACTTCGCAGAATGCAGGTAAGGGATAGATGGTTCTCCCATGCTGTTGCAGACACTGCTGACACAACTGATGCTGGGACTTTGCATACTCATATTCAGAAGGAATGACTTGCTGACGGTGGCTAAGGAAAAAAACTATAAAAAATACTTGTACGTATTGGATTGCTGCAACTTTTTACACAATGTAAAAGACTCTCATCCTTGAAAAATAACAAAGGCATAGATGTTGTGCTGGTGGGATGTCAGACTTCTGTGCAAGATGCAGTACGATCTGCAGGCAGAGCATGTGTACAGCAAGGTGCTGGGATTGCTGATACTCCATCTAGTCAGCCTCACAGTGCAACTAAAGCAGGAGCACTGCAGTAGATCGAAGAAGCTGAAACTTCAGAAAGGCTCTGCAGACCTTAAACCAATGTCCAATTCATTGCTGCACCTAAGACAAATGCTCCGATGCCCCAGTTCCTTTTCCAGTGTCGTAAAATGATCAAGCTGCTCTAGAGGCATACCCAACAGTCACCAGACTTTCTTTTTCAATTGAAAAACTATTAAATTTTATGAGGAAATTTTATTTCATGGAAAACAAATATCATTTTACTGGAAAAGTATAAGAAACTGTACTTTGGAGACTTCACTAGGGTTATTTGGAGAGTGGAGCCCATATTAAATGAACATTTGTCCATTGTAGGAGAAAGACATGGCAGTATGGTCAGTATTGTCAAGAAACTGGCTCTAAAAAAATCTATGATCATTGCTTTCATCCCAGATCAACTGCAGAAAATTGAGCAGATGTGGAATACCAAATGACCGGGTCAGAAATATGGGAATAATGTTGACTAGTTTTCAAATACATGTTTTTCAAATTCAAGCTATTTAAATCACATGTGGGATATATATTCATGGTTGAAAGAAAAGCAGATGAACTTGTCATAGCTGGTAGACCACCATTTGCCATTTCATCATAGTTAGGACAATTGCACCTTCCAAATTAATAGCTGCTAAAACTGTCCCTAAGATAATGGTGAATGGTAGTGAGATATGTGCACAACATGTCTTTGAACAAGAGGGTAGAATTCCAACCTAATACATATACAGGTCAATACTGTTAAATATAATTAAACATAGTTACCATTAAACCCAGTTACTGTTAATCATGGCGCAGATGATTTTAGTGAGACACCACAAGTCCTAAATTTGGTGATAAAGAATAAACTCTAGATTAGAAACCTGGAATCAATACTTCTGAAAATTGAAAAAGAAAGAGAGAAGAGAGAGGCAGAAAAATTGTTTTGTAAACAAATGGACAATATTCCAATAAAGACAAAATACATATTTTTTGGTCTTTTTTTTGTCAAGTGAAAGATGCTCAAACAGTTGTACCTTAAGTCAAAAAGCAGGGAATCGTGCTTAGCCATTCTGCCTTTCTGATTTTGTTTCTCACAGGACCAATCAATTCAAGAAAGCAGAGGTTTTAAATTGTCAAGACCCACAGTGTTAACAATAGCTTATTCAAGCCGTTTGAGAAAAATCTTGGTAAGATGTCATTGTAAGTGTTGGGAGTACACTTGAAAAATCTGATTATTGTAGAGACATTATATATATCCAAATCAAATGGTGCTGCAAAACCTCCAATTTTCTCCTGAGATAATGGATGGCTTACTGCAGCCAGCTTTAATGTAAGGTGTCACTTGAAGTATTGTGTCTTATGAAACACTTCAGTTATTTAATAGGCTGCTCTGTGAAAACAGAGGCAAAGATATATGCCTTCTTGATTTCTAGTCTCTCTTATCATCTCATTACTTGTTTTCAAACTTCCAGGAAAAAAAAAAAGCCCAGAAGAGAATTATTAACAGATGTTGATGTTTGGTTTGAGGGAGATGGGGAAAATTTAACTACATTAACTAAGATGCAATAAGTACTAGGAATCATAAATTTCATCTAATAGGGTGTATGTGATTACATCATAAGAAATTACATGGCTTCCAGATACCTGTCTCTGCCTCCTATGCTTATTCTTTTCTTGGACAGTGGGTATATACTGGCTTGCAAACCCCTCCAGCTAGACTTTTTTCTGTTGCTCCTTTTAGGCTTTCAGGAGGTATTTTTGCATTGAAGTGTTCCCTTATGTTATCTTAGTCATTATCTCACAGGACAACTGAAGGCAGCAATGTAAAAACTGCCTGAGAAATTGAAGATGACACAGTTGCACATTAAAACAAATGATGGAATTTTTCTTGAAAATTATTCTACATAGCAAAACAAGCTAGTAGCATGTGCTTTATTACACATTTGTCTGTCAGAATAGTTTAACTTATATCCAAGATAATGATCCTGCAAGTATTCACACAGTTAGACAGAGAAAACAAAGCTTAGGAACCACTCCTGACAACTTTAGTCCATGGTAGGAGTAGGAGAGGTAGACATTATTTTTTAAATGGAAAAAAATTCTCCTTGCCTTCAAGAAGAGCTTTATCAAACTAATAATTGAAAAAAAAAAAAAAAACAAAAACAAAACCAAAAACCTGACTATGAACTTACCAGTGTTCCTGCTCAAGAATGGGTAGGTGGCATGTTTTTAATTCTCTCTACTTCTCTATTACTTTGTGTTTGCTGTCTTTTGTAATGTTCCCATAGGCAATGTAAGGAATAGAGTCTGAATGAGACTTCTGTAATGTGACTGTGAAATGGCTAGAAAATCTCATTGAAAGACAAGCTGTTGCTCTCCAATGTTCAGTAGTGAAACAAAATATCTTTGCTAGACTCTGTAGGGCTTTTTGCCCAGTCCATTATTAACTTAGTTCCAAAAAGATAAGACCGAGAGGGTCCAGGATGCTAATGTTCAATTCTGTCAAAGGCTACTGCAGAATAGAAAGGCAAAAAGTAATAGTTCTGTGTGTTCAAAGAGCAGTGCATGCCTGTGAGCAATACAGTAAGTAAACTTCTTACATTTGAAAAGGAATGTAAAATAAGCACGATATGTATTAGGAGGAGCATTCTAATGGTGACAATACAGACCAGTGGTAGCATATGTTGTCCATGAAGGTCTTTGTCAAAAATGTTAAGGATCATATTACAAATCTGTCCAGAATGCTATCAACCCTACATTGGAACAGATGGATAGATTATGTGAATTTTCAAGATCTTTGACAGGCAAATTTTCTGGGATTCTATAATGACTTTAGTTAATGACAGCTTCTGAACTGGTCATCTGGTGGATATCATATCACCTGCAGGTGGAAGGAAAGGACAAAAGGTCCCTGCCTGAGAAAAGGAGGGGCTCAAATTGGACTCAATATCTAGGAGCCATCTACCAGTTAGGGGTGCTTCAGGATCCACAAGTTTTACCTCTATGAGGTAAAAGAGCTATGATGTTGATGTTGGACTTGGTCTATCCTATGAATCAATGAATCGTTCCCTGAGCTTTAGTTTTGCTCAAAACAAAAAAAAAAAAAGTTGCCAAACACCAAAAAAAAAAAAAAAAGGAAATATTTGTTATATAATGAACGATAAGAAGTGAGAGAGATGCACAGTGTTACAATATGAATTAACATCTACACAATTTATTTGCTTTCACTGGAAAGGCCATAATTTGAAAGACAGGTAAACTTCTTGTTTATGCTGCTGTTGCCTTTGAACTGTACAGGAGTGTAAAGCAAGTTCCCAGTTCTTGAGAATAATTGCTACAAATGGGATTTGCTCATGCACAGCCTTCAGTGATTTTTACAAGTGGTTCTTACAAAGTCCCAGTGTCATAAAGAGATGGATATTGTAAAGGATTACACTTTTGCCCCATATGCTGCTATAAGTCAGAGCGTTCCGTATAGCCAAGACACAGAAGATACAGCTCAGAAAGAACAGTGACAGATCGTAAATTTGAAAAATATCCATGTTTGTATAATATAACACTGTCATTCCTTATTTTAAAACCTTTAAGGTATATTTCTTCTGAATTATCAGACTCCTAAATTATTTGAACCAGGAGGTAGATATACATTCCAAACTGACTACATTTTTTCCTGTATGGAAAAACAACAATAACAACATCACCACAATGAATTGGTTGACAAGTAACATGTTCAGAGAGCCTGAAGTGACCTATCAAAGGTTAGCAGGTTAGTGACAGAGATGAGAGAATAGGATAGGGCAAAATGCACTTAGTTTTTCCTCACCAGCCCTCAGTAAATCCCCTTGCTCTCCCTGCTGCTCTAACAAATGACTTCTGAGGTACAGACACTGGTCTGAGGTGTTGATACAATCTCTGATCCCTATAAAGCAGTAAGGTACTCCTACTGCCTTTGGGCTTTGTAGTAAGCTTCAATTTCCCATTTAATCCTGGTTGAAACTATTTTGGTTATTGCATCTTAATACCAATAAATTAGAACCAATAAAGAGAATTTAGTCTTTTATCAGACAAAACGAACCTATGGAGACTTCTACCTCAGGCTATCAAGGTAGTTATGGAGGCTGAACTTTTAAAGACCAGTATAGTTTAATGACATCTGAAACCTTTGTAGTTGAGCAATTTAATATGTAAAAGCAACCTCATTTCCTGTCACAGGACTGCAGCAGATCACCTAATGTGTCAGGAAGGATTTTCTATTTGCACATCATCCTTCACTCGATTAGGCAGATATATCACAGGATATTTTCACTATTTTAATCTTAGACTGGTACATTAAACTGTGTTCATCTTTGTAGTGGAGGCTCACTTTTTCCCAGTTCAGTGTTCTGCTGTTGAAATTCAACACTTCTGTGTTCCATTCATCAACACAAAATTTGACTATAGACAGTTCACTAGAAACAATAAGAAAGTTTCATTCACAAGAAACCATCATCTAGCCAACTTTCATCTCTTGCCTTATTTTTTTTCCTAGAACTTCTTATTATGTGAATTCTTTAGTAAGTATTCACCAGTAGAGGCTGGTGACTGAAATGAACAGAAGTTCTATTCTTATGAGGGAAATCATTGAACATGCATATCTCAAGTTCGGGGAACACATTATTGAGGCAGCTCTTAAGTAATATAGATCAAAAGAGCTACCAAGCGTGCTAGTTTATCTTTATACTACTTTTTTCTTATGGGAAAGAGTACTCAGATTATCCTCTTGTCAACATGTTAGTTTTGGCACTAAATTGAATGATAGTTAAAGAAATAGTTAGTAATTCTTGAGCTCTTTGGCTGTGAAAATGGAAGCTGAAAGAACTTTTTAAAAGGTTTTGTGGTTTATATCTTTGAGAAAAAAGGATTAGAATGCTGGACAGTTTCATAGTGATGTCTGATTTTTTGAATTCAATTTATTAATTGCCTGCTTGAGATAATTAAAGCGTTTGTGCTCAAAATAATTGGTGTCATTGAAAATAAAGGATTTAACCTTCGCAGTAGATTCAATCTGTCTGCTCCAATTCATTCTGGTGAAGACAAGAGGAATCATGGTGTGTGGTTTTTCTTTTTTCTCTCTCTTAAGATTGCTAATAATTAGTTTAAACATTCAACAGGTCAGCTGGGTAATGGACGTGCATAGTCCCTCATTGTTCTGCTTTATGTGTCAGGACTAGAAGTAACACTGTCTTTGAGGATAGGGGTAGTTGTGGTACTGCATTGCAAGAGAATGAAAATGAGAGATGATTTTTATAATCTGATCACATTTTTGTTAAACTTGTATGTTATAGATTTAAAATTCAGCCAAGTTTTGTCTTTTTAGAACTTGGTTCCACAGAACATGAGATGGGAAGAAAATAAAGAAAGGTGGGCCAGCAATCTGAAGATCAGTCTGGAGGGGTCTTTTGAGAATCAGTTGTAAGTGTTTGCATGTCACAGAATGGTTGAGGTTGGAAGGGACCTCCAGAAGTCATCTGCTCCAGCTGGACAGATGTATCCATTGTGTTACAGAACAGCCGGTACAGTAGATGCCCTACAAAGATTTTACTCATGGATGACTCATGGATGAAAGGCTAGAACCTGATATTAGGCATTTGCAGTCCCTGAGGGAATATTTAGCCCTCAGAAAAAAAAAAAAAAAAAAAAAAAAAAAAAGAATTTGTCTAGTATTAAGCAATGGAAACAGTACGGAGGGAAATTTTCAGATCTCATGGTTATCTTGCCTGAGGATTTGGCTGGATGACAATTTCCTTTTTCTTTCTCTTCTTCTCTTCTTTTTACTTTTTTTTTTTTAAGAAATACTGACGTCCACCCTTTCCAAGATGTATGCAGTATCTTATCTAGTAGAGGAAGATATGCAGTAAGGGGATGAGAAGCCTTCTTTTACACATGGAACATATTAGAGCAATTATATAAAGTTTTGTGTCAGGACTGTTTATTCAGAAGCAGGAAGAGTAAGTAGAGTATCTCAGTGTGAAGATAAATGTTTGCAAGATTTCACAGACTATGACTTGGAAGTATCAGTCATGAGCATTCATTTAAACTGTGTGTCTATCTCCATATGAGGACACACGCATGTTGTCATGTAGAACCCAGGACAATATTGCATTTTCTAGAAAATCTACTGTAAGAGGAAACACACATAGGAAAGAGAATAAATGGGTTTAAATTACATTGGGGGTTCGAAGGGAAAAGGTCATGAACTCAATTTAGTCTTGCAAATGCAAAAAAAAATACTTTTCAGAGCTTCATTTATCCTCTGAATTCATGAGATCTGCCCAGACTCATTAGACTGAAGCAGTAGAACAGGAGTTAGGTGATATGTCACAATTCTTTCAACAAGATGATAGTACAAGCCAAGTAAAGCAGGTAGAAATACATTATTTAAAGTGAAGGAATTATCCTCTTTGCCTATTGCTTAGCATAATATAGATTTTAAAAAACCTTTTAAAGCTTATATGTCTGCAAAGCCAGTTCTCACTAATCTCTATCAATGTCAGCTCCCATTCAAAAAAATTATGCTGTTCATATTCAAATTCATGTATATACAAATTCACATATATACATATGTATATGCACACACACGTTTAGACATATACATATGTATGCATACACAAAATTGCACAGTGACCCATCCCACCCACCTGCATCTTTGATAAAAATTTGGTAGTATAATATTTGTATTATTGTTAAGGATTCTTCTCTTCAAGATCCATTTTAAAGATACATTTCTTCATCTTTGCTGAAGGCTTTCAGTTTTCCTTTAAACAACATCTTTAAGGGACTAAGATGATAGAATAATAGGAAAAGAAAATGTGTCTTTCTCCTTTTTCAGAAGTTAATTCATACCCACGGGATGTACCAGATTTTAATGCTACAAAATTAAGTCCTCTTATGCTCTGTATGTGCACTACATTTGCAATCTTCGCACCAAGTGTGTGAAGTGTCTGCCTGAGAAGCTTAATTGTGCCCAAGAATGACTAACACTGGGGACAAGAGAGTACTTGAGCCTCAGAGAGCTTCTTGGAATCTGGGATTTTAACATCATCAGAGATGGTATCTCCAAGAGAAAGAGCTGTTATTTTCAAATCAGAAGAAATGGCTGGATTATCTACATTTCCATTTCCACACAAAACTGTAATTCTTAAGCATTCCTTGCCACCTTAATCTCGTTTGAGCATTTGAGATCCTCTAATAATTATTTGGTTTCTTTGAGAATGTGTTGTATACAATTCTCTCCTGATTATTATAGATTTGTGGCAGCCGCAGGACATGGTGGCATGTGGCATTCCTGTGACATCTCTAAAAGGAACATCCTGCATAGATTTTTGTGCTACCACAGCAAGAGCAAAAGGCCTTTCACCATCTTAATATTTCATTAAGCCCTAGCTAATGGGCAGTGTTAAATACACAGAACTGAACTCTGCACATGGTACATTTGTTTACTCCAAAGAGTACCGTGCTGATTTATGCCAAGGACAGGGTTAGTTTTTTGCAATAGATGGGAGGGGCTGTGGCCAAGATCCAGATATTATTTGATATCACCTCAAGCACCTGTCAGGAGGGGGGAAGGGACTCTGGCTTCTGAGAAGACTGTGGATTCCTGTCCAGAAAAAAATGTGGCTGCTGTTGTCTTGTGGATTAGGCAGGATTGGGCCTGATAAGTATTTTGCATGTAAAGCACCCTCTCTTTTGCACACTTTTGCTATTAATATCATTGCTGTTACTGTGTGTTTTCTTATCTCATTACTGTTTCAAGTAAATTACTCTTATTTCAACCCATAATCTCTGCCTTTTGTGCCTCCAATTCTCCTCTCTGGCCACCCAAGAGGGGCCAGGGATGGGGTAGGGTCTACAACAGTGGGGAAGGGAGAAAGTGAGCATCAGTGAGGTTTGATTAGTCTGAGTGGGGGAACTCAATTTGGGAAGACCATTCCTAAACCATGACCTAAACCTTCACAGCCAAAATAGATCACGTGAAAAGAAGTCTTACACTTGGCCAAGCCCAAATTCAAACTGGAAAGAAATGACACTGATAAAAATTGAAATAAAGACAAGGTGTTTTGAATTTTTTACCTTTGCAGATTAGATTGAATTAAAATTACTATGGGATGTAAAAGAATGCATTTCAATCTCAGGTCATTGTCCCAATGCTGGGACTGCCATAATACTCTGCTTTCAATCTGTAAACATCACTCCGTTTTATTTTGAGTTGCTAGAGGGAAATATTACACCAATTTCTCAGATTTTAACAGGTTTTTGTCTTTTAACATCTAATTAGTGCAAAAATATTAGTGTCAGAAGATAGTACTTATGAACAGCTATGGTATTTTCAACCATGTCTATTGATAATCATAATATTTGCTGTGAAAGAACCAAGCAAATATACTCAGATGTATGAAAGTACATGTGAACATATATCTGACTTTGCACTGTGCAGAGAATACCTAGCACAAGTCCTCATCAGGAAAATAGACATATTTGAGAAGACTGAGTGAAAATTCAATGTTATGGAAAAGAACATTGGTATCTCTGATGATAAAAGCTCCGTCACAATAAAGCACCATATTCCAGCAAGATCAATATTAGGAAAATTTTGTTTAAAGGACCACTTTCAGAGAAAAAGTAAATATGGCTTTTTCAAAAATTGCCAAATTGTTTCTAGACAGCTGTATAGAACCATATGCTGACATACTATCAATGCAAATTTCTTGCCTTTTTGTTTTCACATATGAATATTTCTTTATTTTCTTTTTTTCCCTTTATTTTTTTTTTTGGTTAAGTCAGGCAAAAATTATTTTAACTGTAGGAACAGAAAACAGGATTAAATAGGTGGCCAGAACAATCCCTAAGTAAAGAAAAAGGAATCTGGAGGAGCTCAGCACCTTCCAGGTTTCACTGTAAAAACTAACTGTATCACTGTTCCTAAATAAAAGGAGACATAGCTGAATCTTTGGTTCAGAGAGGAAACAATGACTGCCATCCTCCTTCCTTATTCTAATTCAGCTCTTCTGGCTATTTTCAGGAAGGTATGGCATTCTATTCCTTCCGTCCTTTCCCTTCCCCTCACAGGGATTTATGTGTGAGTTTACTGTCTCCACAGTTCTCTGTCGCCATGAAGAGCAGACTGGCAATTAATCCATATTAGAAGTCAGTAGAAAACTATAGATCACTTTTGTACAAAGGACTCTTTAAAGAATACTGAAAGCCCTGTCATTGCCTGAAACCTAAGACGGGGCACTGTTGTCAGAAGTGTTAGAGGTAAGCAGCTCCACAGACAGGGCCGAAATGCACAGTCATGATTTAGGGCTTTAGAAATTTAAATCTACTGCTTGCATATGTATATTAGTAGTTATTCATGTGGCTGTGTATACATGCTGGTTACATGTGTGGAGAAAGTCCTCTCACAGATTCTATAAATAATTTTCTTTCAGATGGTATCATGCTCTTATCTGATCACCACACTTTTAAATGGGGCATCCAAAATTCCTGTTCTGTCTGGAAAGCAGTTTACTTTTGATATGTGTATGTCTGTAGAAGTACTGATCTTATTACCTCACCTATTGCCATTTTTCATACATACTTCCTTGTGATAGATAGGCATCCTTGCCAGGCTAAACAGGCATGTGACACATCCTAAAGAGACATGCCATTAGTGTCTTCTGCCATTGCACTAAACTAGGGTTTAACTGGTGCAGAAAGGGTCCTGCCAACCTGCAACCACAAGCTGAATTTCATCTATTAATTACTTAATTTATCTCTATCTTCAATTATGAACTTTGATGTGTATAATCTACAGGAAACCAAACCAAACAAACCCCAGGAATACCTAACCAAGATCTGAAAAGGCTTTGTTTGGCAAAAGTGTTAATTATACAATTAAGTTCATAACACAAAGAGGATTTTAGCTCAGGAAACTCTCTCTCCATATCTGCTCTGTTTCTGTGTGGTTTATTTTCTGTGGAGGTTATGAGAAGGCATATTTTCAGAGGACAGTACTTTAAAATGTGACAACAGTGTGTATTGTTGTGAGTCATATAAAAAGGAATTACACATTTATTCTCTCTGACACCTCTTGTAAAAAGCTGAGTCCTGTATTTTTACTTCTCTAAATTTGCACTTTAATTTTTGTGCTTCCAAATACACTGATGGTGCAAATCAGAGATTTTGCAGCTTGAATGATCTAATTTAGAGTTGCCTTCAAGCACCTTGCAGATTTTCTTGTGACCACAGAAATGGAAGCATAAAGGAAGATCATTCTTTCAAAAATTCATTCCCAATATATATGCCATCAAGAAATACTAGGCGGAGAGGAAAAAATAAGGACTACAAAATAAAATACAAGGAAAGGTGCAGTATAGATCTGTAAAACACATCAACATATTATGAATATTTTTGTGAGGTGTTTTTTTATCTTATTTCTTTGCACTTCAGCTTTTCCTTTCTCTGAAAAGTAACCTCAGCCCACATCACTCTGAAAGCTAGTGCTTTATCACAGTCTCTGATAAAGTTCTATGCAAGCTTTTGTGGACTTTTGGTCTCAGAATATTGTGCCAAATGATAGTGCTCAATTGAAAAAAGCATGAAATAAGAATTTGTATCTCAGCTGTAATATATTGTAATAATAATTATTTATGGGGCGCTGGCACACTGTGTTTGAGAAGACTTTACACTTATAATTTTTTTTAAAATAAAAAGTAGGAATTGATTCAAATAATCAAAACAAAATGTTATTGCACAGAATATATATGTATTTATGTATTACAGATCTTGCTGAAAGGTTTAGAAATTCCTTTCAGGACATAGTACTTGTATCAGTGATGGGGTGTTTTGTCCTTTCTGCTGCTTATTGTTTCTTCTTTTTCCTTGGCTTTGATTCTGAGGACAGCATGCTCTTTTCATCTTGCTAGAGATATGGTTCTGCATAAATCTCTCAGGAGATCTCACTCTACCCAAGCAATTTTGTAGCAAAAAAAGAAATGCTTCCTTATGTCTGTATAATTTCAGTTGTGTAAATCAGTGCATTGACCTAAAAGCCATCCTGACTTTACTGTGGATCCACCTTGTTTGCAAAGTTTGGGTTTGAATTATAATAGCTGTAGTATCTTTCGCTTCTATGATATGCACCAGTAGATTGCATTTTTTCAGTAAGTGTTTGAAAAACATAAAGGTTTTGTTTTTCCAGTACAGAAGCAGTTTTCAAGGGGAGAAAACAAAATAAATACAAGGGAGAAAGAAAAAAATAAAATTAAAAAATTGTGAAGAAGAGTGAAATCTGAGACTTCTTAAATAATTCCATGGTGACCTGAATGAAGAAAATGGTATCTGGTTTGTAAGTATCAAGCAGAATTGCCATTAAGATGAGAAGAAGCCAGCTAAAGCATAAAATATGGCTATAAAGCTTCCCATAAACTACAGAAATGACAAAATAAAATATCTGTATATGCTAATTATATGGTGTAGACCTAGTTTTGCATTTCCATAAATCTTTCTCTTGAATTGTTATATTGGCTAGTAATTAAGAGACTTATGACAAATTACTTGATTTATATTCTCAGCCAGGTCTGGACCTTACTATGTACTGATTTCAGCAGGGAAGCTTTAAGAGACACACAGGAGTATGCCATACTTTACTGAATGAAACTGCAAAGTTGTTTTTGTGCTGCCAGATGCTTCTGGAGTGTCCATGGATTTTATGAGGATATATGAACCTTTCAGTTGTGGAAGAATTTTGTTTTAAAACAAAGGCTTATAGTCTTGGACAGAGAGCAAGATTGTGTCATCACATACCTAGATATACCAATAATACATTAAGAGCATTTTTTTTTTTAGTCTCAAATTAAATCACATATGGTATATATAAAATTCAAATTCCATTAGATCTCCAGGAAGAAGTCACTGCCTGTGAATCCAGCTCTTGAATCTAATTTATTTTTAGCAAGGTATACAAAATCAAAGACATGCATGGAATTTTTTGTGGACAAAATTTTTTGTAGGTTTGCATAAACTTTATTTGTTTGTTGTGGAGAATATCTAGGATAATCAGTCCAAAGATGACACAAACAGGTTGAAAACTTTATTTATAAACTGTTAACAAAATATTCTTTCCAAACAAACAGAGGAAAAACACTTTGCATCTAATCAGTTACTGGTTTGGTGTTTTTTGGTTGTGTGTACTTCTTTTTGATACTTCTTTGGTTGTTTGAATTTTTATTTTTTAAAGTTGCCTAAGTAATTTTGACTACATCAATTAAGTGTATATTTTGAAATCTTTATGTCTATGAGGTGTTAAAAATTGCTAAGAGGTTAGCAGCATAGGTCAAAATACTCCTCTTTTAGCTTTTCTAAGGTAATCAGTTTCTAGATCTTATACAATATTAAGCATTACAGCTAGTCTAAGAAGTGTTTAGAAGTGTCAGTCACAAAAGAGAACAAAAATCCTTAGACAACTGATAATTTTGCTCTATACCCAGGTTCTTTGCCATTAAAAGTAAACAATGAATTTTTCACTCTGAGCTATATAATACATTTTTCTAAGGAAACCAGAGCTTAGACAATAATTACTGGAGGATTTGAAGGACATTTAAGAATGATATGTAGTGGTACCTGCTACAAAGAGAAGAATATTACCCAAACAGTATGAATGTAAGTGCTCTGTTCACAGACAAAGAGGGTAGCTTTAATTCTATTTTAAGAGTTACACAAATGATGTTTCAGACATCATAATTATTGACACAGGTTGGAAGGATGCAAGAGAGAAAAAAATGTATGGATTAGTAATCTCTCATGGTCACAGGTGTCCAAAAGTACTTTTCCTGTTCAGAAAAAATAAAAAATTTAAAAATTTAAACCAAAAAACCAATAGAGAGAGAGAGAGAGAGAGAGAGATGCATGACAGGTTAAATATAAACAAGTCACACTTCAGCATAGAGCTTCTAGCAAGGAACTGAGGGTGAACCCTAGAAAAACTCCCATCCAAGTACTGTAAATACTGCTTTGCAGCAGTGAAATCTTAATTAGTATTTTTCTTCCATTTAACTGCTCCAGTGGGTAAAAGATTCCTTGTACCAATTTTTATCTTTTCACTCCCCATCTCCCTCCCCTGCCTTTTTTTTAATTTCTCTACCTAAGATTTCCAGGGGGAATGGTGTCTATAAATTAAACTAACTGGCCACAGTGTTATATGATTATTGTCTAAGTGGAACAGATTTATCATCTTCAGTTTTTCATTTCCTGTTCCAAGATTTCTGTTAAATACGTATTACTCATGAATGACAAAAGGACTAACAACAAGAGAGGCTATTTCCCAGGGGGAGTAGGTACATTTGGAGTGTGTTTATTATCTAGCTAATGCTCTTCACCAATAACTGATTGCACATTCTATTAGATTTTGTGCTCTGCTTTCTAAAAACTGTATATATTACTAAGTGGGGTTACATGTGTTAATCCACTGAGACCAATGAAAACTACTGTCTCTCTTAACGCTTCAGAACATTGTAATTCTTCACCCAAGTCTGTCATCGCCTCTCCTATCCCGGTCTCATGCTACTGTGTTGCCTTGGAGGAGAATGCCAAGTAGAAGTGTCCAGAAGTACAGCTCCCTGTGTTGTAAATGTAAATTAGAGATCCATGGAGAATTTCAGCTCTCATAAAAACTCACTTTAAGGCACCCTGGGCTGAATTAATCGTTATTAGTGCATTGCAGTCTGCTTTAATTAATATAGTCCATTAACATATAATAAAAAATCAGAAATGTAATTGAAAATTGTCAAAAGAATCTGACTGATAATAAAATATCTATGCCCAGGTGATAGTTTCTGTTTTAAACACAGAAGAAAAACATTTTTAAACACATAAGAAAAACATTCAATATCACCTACATAACATATGCTTTCATCTGAAAGGATCCCTAGGTGAACACTGCACACAGTTACCACTAAACTTCCTACTCTTTCTGGCTCCCTTCCTCTGGGTTGTAGAAGCTGCTCTGCAATTTTTGAACAGAAAATAAGAACCCTTCTGTCCTCGACTATCTGATATTTTTCTTTTCTTTTCTTTAATTTGCCTCATTCTGAAATACAAATAGCATAATTTGACATCACTGCAACAACATGGGAGCACTCTATGTGTAAACACTATGTGTAAACACCGTGTTTGGCTATTTGTGGTGTCCTCTGATTATAGCCTCTTGTAAATGAAAATGATGTGCCTCTTTTTCACCTGTCAAAAAGCCATATCTCAGGAAGTACATAGCCTAGACTAGGGGCAGGCCAGGGATTTCTGCACTATGTTCTTGCCTCTTCTATTTGCTGAATTCTATGTGTTTCAGTTGTCACTTGCATAAAATGGAGCACTGAAATTTAAGGTACATCACTGTTGCTGTTGTGGCTGTGGGGACATCCCTGCCCTAAATTTAAACTGACTTGGGCAAAACAAATGCTCAAGCACTTGCCTTAATTTCAGTCTGAATTCTTTTGTGTTGTATGCTACAGCAGCTAAACCATACATAATAGCTCAGATAAAATCTAGCATTCAGATTCCTTCAGGATCTGCAGTCACATCAGGTGTTACCAGTTACCAAAATCAGACACTGAAATAAGACAATAAATTTCAAACCTTCTCTCAGACTCCCTAGACTTTCAACTGAGATGAACAGACAGATTCAGAAGTAATTAAAGAAAAAATTACTTCCAAATCTGACAGCAGTTAAACTCTTAGACACTCTGAATTTTAGTCCTTATGCTGAATAAAACAGAACCACAAGGTGACCATTGGCTCTGAGACAAGTTAGCATCAGCTGCTTCCTAATCCATGCTTTTAATGCTGGTCCACCCCAGCTAGCTGGAGCAGCCCTAAACAGACCAAGTGCTGGATGCTAGCTGAGCTTACTGTGAAACAGTTTGGGTCCAGCACTCAACCTGGCTCATTTTTCTTTAACAGCACTTCATCAAACTACTAAAGCATTCAAGTCTAATCATCCCACCTTCTCTTAGACACCTTACCTGAAGGACCAAAGTTGATGTGTTTGACTGGATTCTCTTCACACTCAGTGAGAGAAAAACATCTGAAAGGCTATTCATCCCAGTTAAGGACTTAAGACACTGTTATGAGCCTAAAGTTAGGTAAAATGAATCAATTTCCTATTGCTCTCAATTGTCTCTGGAGGAGCCAAAAAAGCTTCTCTCTTTCAATAATGTGGCAGGATTTAGGCATGTGAATCCTTTCCTATTGACCTAAACTTTGTGCAATGTGACTGCCTGTCCTTCTTTATTTTTGAAGGGGTTTTAGCCAAATGTTTTAAAAAATATTAGTTGTCAAGTAAAAGCATTCTTTCAGTTCTCTTATTGAAATCTGTATTTTCAAAGGCCTTTTGACAAATACTTTTCCACAAATTGTCACTTACACTTAAGCACTACTTTAAACACTAGGCTTAAAAGAGTTCCATCTGAACATCCTCAAGTATTTAGATTTTTGCAAGTTGGATCAAAATTTATTAATAGGCATTATAGCAATGTATGGAATAATATGATATCAAGAAGGGAAGACAGGTGAAGGTTCATTGACATCAATGAACCTTCATACAGCTCAAATGGATGGTGAAGTTTTGCTTGCTAGTTTGTCTGTTTTTTAAATTTTCAGGAAAAAGCAAACTATTCATTTACTGTGAAATCTAGTTCCCAGAACACAAGGACCAAATTAGTCTTATAAGTAATGGATTACAATGTCCCAGCTCACTATAATCTTATCTCTTTAACCACTTACACAGTAATTGCTCGACAAAAGACTGACACTGTTTTCTATTTCCTGGTTGTGATCCTGCAGGATTGCAGCCATTAAAGAATCATCAGGCAGAAGAACTGTAAAGACTTTGTTGTCCATTTTTCAAGAACCTTTATTAAGGTTTCTCTTTTTTCATTTGCTTGTAGCACACAATTTCTCCAGTAACAATGTGCTGGTACTTCATTTCCTTACTGTTCAACAGCAGGCTTAATTAATTTTTTTAAAATGCTTTTTGGATTTAATTTTCTTCTCCTGGATTAGCAATTCAGACAGAGCAGAGCTAGAGAACAACTGTATACACTTTCCCCCCAGTATTCTTGTATTTAAATTCTTGATTTTAGAGGTTTCACCTTTCCAGGATGTGAAGCTCTGGACAAGCAAAACATTCTTAGTATTTGGAATTGAGTCAACCAAGATAATGTTGAATACTTAAAAAAAAAAGTTTCAAGTAAAACCTGTGATCTCAAGCTAAAAAAATTTTTCTTTCCAGATAATCTGAATTGTTTATATCAAAAGGAAAATATTATTGTTCATGTCCCATGAAACAAATTCTTAACATGTCCATTTTTATAATGAAGCATATTCTTAACTGCACCTAATCAAAGCTGACTTCACCTGCTTGCATATATTTTGAACATTTTAATGGCTTTCTTAATAAACAAATAAACAAATGTACATTATGGTTATAGTGTGTCTCCCTTGATTTCAATCACCAGAGAAGATCTGCATATTAGGTCCTGTTCATATATATATATATATATATATAGAGAGAGAGAGAGAGAGTGTAAATGTGTGTAACTCTCATATGAAGAGAGATAGTGAAGAAAGGGTCTTGAACCCTTGGATTCATGTACCCTTCCAGCTGAAGCCAGCTATGCCTTACTGGCATATAAGTCCTGGAATCAGAAGAGTGGGGAGGGAGAAGTTATACCTATACAGGAGAGGAAAGAAAGAAAGCAGGATTTGTAGTAATATCTGGAGCTCTGGAGCTCTAGAGCTTTCCTCTTTCCCCTTACTCTAGCTCCCAAGTGAATGTTAAACCCTTTCTTGTCTACTCACAGTCATGTCCTGCCATGCTTGCTTTTCTGACGTTAATGTCTACTTCTGGTTCTAGAAATGGCACATACAGTCCTATAGCATCCTCAGTGTTGGCAGCAATTCTGAACCAAAATGGCTCTGTGAGTCAAAGTCCTTACTAATGGCGCGCTGTAACTCAAGGTGAGCTTTAGCTGAGACTAGATCAGCAGCAGGTTAGAAGCCATGGTGTTCTCAGGTGGGATAATCATAGAGATGAAACCTTGCCACCTCACTAACCATCACTTCCTCAACAATAAAAGAGGCAGCAACTCAAGATGGAGTTTGCCTAGGAGTTCATGAAGAAACTCTGTATGAATAGATACAGGCTTCTGTGCAAAAAGGGCATGTTCATAATTCTGCTACTGATCTCAAGGACTGATCACACACTTCAGCTGAATGGATGGAAGAAGGAACTTCTTATTGAAGAATTAAAGCAACTGTCATATGAAAGGTACTTGTCACATGATGGGAAGGGTAGGTGGCTAAATCTGCACACTATTTTCAGGCATCTCCCACTGTCAGGTTATTTTTCCCCAGGTTATTTTTCGCCAGGACTTGCCTTTTCTCTTTGTCAGACTTCATCAAGTTCCTGCTTGCTGTTCCTCCATCCTGTTAAGGTGTTTTTGAAAGACTACTCTGAAAGACAGAAAAACTGCCTGCTGTATCAACCACTCTTCCAAATTTCTATTGCCTATAAACTTGCTAAAGGTGCACTCAGTCCCATCTTTCACTATATCACATAATCTGTGAGGTCTCTGTGTTCTCCTGAGAGCTGAACAAAAAGTACTTTTGTTATGCAGAAATAAATCCATTTGAATGACCTCTTATGGAGTCGAGCTGTAAACGGTATGCACAATCCAGTCTGAAAGAGCAAAAATCTCCTTGGAGGTCCTGATAAAACTCAGTAAACCTGGGGATGTGCAAATTGAACTGTAGTGTTTCCACAGACTTTGTTAAAGCCCTTGATGGAGTGAATTTTCATGCTCTGGACCCTAATACTGCGATTAGACTTGGCTGTACAGACAGGAGTGACATTCACCTTCATTTTGCTTGAGGGAGTAATGGAGAATTTCACAGTTCATTGTCATTTTTTATTAAAACAGATAAGAATGGACTCTAGGTTGTGACCCTTGTGTTCAGCAAGACCTCCAAAAATCACTCAGCTGCGGAGATAACAATCAAGAGCACCCTCGAGGCTGTGTATGCTCTATATCAAGAGAACCAAAGCACCTAGTGAAAATGCTACATGAATATTTTCCCTTGCTTCGACCAAATGTTATTGCTCTATGTACCTGTCTTGTAAGATCAGCTCTGAAAGTTTTGCAAGTAAAGTGGAATCTGAACATCTTGTTTTACTGCTGGCAACAATAATAAATAATAGAAACATAATAGTACTAGGCTGTGAAATTTCCTTCAGAAATGTAATGTGTGTACAGAATTATCAAAGAACAGGTATTGAAATACTGAATACTGAAAATATTCATTACTAAATAACAATAATCCCATTATTTGTCACATCTTTTCCATAGTAACAAAAGACAAATTTTTCCATTTACTTATCTTTTAGTAAATGTCTACAGCCTGTACTCTAAGATATTAATTACGTGTTAATTTGAGCAGTCCAGTTTGAGCAGAGTCAATATTTGGGCAGTTGTCTTAGTGGTAGACATGAGCTGTAAGTGTCCATGAGGTCAAGCAAGACTAGGTGGCATTTTTGGGTGCAGCAGTTAGGCAGTGAAGAACCTTAGTACACTTCAGGATTAAAGTCTTCATGGACTGCCCTGCAAAAATCTTTAAATCCAGGAAAAAAAAATTGAATTAGTAAATAATAAAAATTGCTTTCTTGTTCCTCCAGATGATTAAGAAAATTGAGAGATTCTCCTTCCACAAGGAATTGCCTTTTCCTGCTTGATACAAACAAACAAACAAACTTAATGGATTTTGGTTTTGTGGTGTTGTGCAGGTTGGTTTCTTTTATTTTTGTTTTGTTTTGTTTTAATAGCGGTTTCTCAGTTGTCCTTCCAGTTACATTTTCAAATACTGACTGAGATTTTTTCCATATATGCTCTATATCTTTTTTGTGCATGGGAAATGAATGCTCTATAAAATGCTTAGTATCTTCTCTGCAGTGAAGCAGAGTTGAAGTTGACCGGCTGAATCAGACTCGTCTTTCATCCTTCTCTGTCACCTTCCTTCCCTCACATCTCAAACCCTTACATCCTCTCTGGTCTCCTTCTCTCCGCATTTACTTCTTCTTCCAGCTGCTCCATTTCCCCCCAGCTCCAGTACAGAGTTCCAGAGAGGGAGTGAGCTCCCTCAGCCCTCAGTTTGGGTTAGCAGTGAGACAGAGCTCCCTGGGGTGCTGACTCAGTACGGCAGAGCAGGGACTGCTTTGTACAAGCATTTAAACCACAGTGCTGACAGCAGCTGAAAAAAAATCTGCATGAAAATCACACAATCCATGAAATTTATTACACCTGCAGTTTGCTAGTTGAGCTCCTAATTTGCATACGATATTTTGCCTTCAAGTGACACAGTATTTAAACACATCTACTTCTACATATAAAATTCCATTCTGATCGAGTTAACTTTCCACTTCCTATAGTAAATGGATGTATGTTAAACATTAGTATTTCCGAACTTTATTTTTTCTTTTAAAAATTTTGTAATGGAAATATATCTTACAACTTCCCAAATCTGTTGTTTTTAAGAACAATTGCATTAGTAAATTCTTCAGAACCTTATTCCCTAAATCTTCTTTGTTGCTTTGATTTACAGCTTCTAAATAATTTGCAGAATGCAATTTGTAATTAAGCTCATTCTTACTCAGGTATGCAAATTCTAATGAATACTTGTCATGATTCTACTATTTTTAATAACATTACTGCTGCTATGCTGAGAATTCTTAAAGATCAGACCAATTTTTAATAGGTCAGTGTTCTTTTTATAATTACCTGACTCATTTATTTTGTTTGCCTTTGCATGAATATTATTTGTTTGCTTTATTTGATGGTGTTAGCAACAGAGAAAATTAAACATCTCTGCAGGTTTGGTGCAGAAAATAGTTGTAAATATTAACCTCTACTACAATTTTAACCTCTGCTCTGGATATTTTATAAGAGGTGTGAATATTTCTCTCTCTTCAATGCACAGGGAAGTTTTATAACAGAATAAACAAAACAGTTAAACTTCTTACTTTTTCTAGAACTATAAATGCCAGTAGCAAAAATGCTATGGTAGAAATAGCAAAATCTTTCTAATATTGATTGCATGGTTTGCATACAGTCATTTTCCTATTTTAGTCTTAATCCAAGACCTCTGTTTATTTATTAGGAAAAACAAAAAGAGAATCTCAGTCATTTTTAACTCAGTCCCAAACAAAATTGAAAAACTTCTAATAAAAATCATATAAAATGATCCAGAATTAGGATCTTTATGTCATCTTATCTATTCTCCTTCCTCACAAGTGGGATTTTCTGTACCTAAAATTTTCATGCAATCTGCTAATTGAAAATTTTCTTAAAGATTCTTAGTTCTTGTCTTTTACTATTTAATTATCCTGGCATTTAGAAATCTTTGCCTAAAGTCTAACCTATATCTCCCTAGCTATAATTTAAACAGCTTTTTTTTTTGGCTTTTCTCATGTTTGAAAACTGTTACCAGGTCTCCCATTGTATTCTCTAAGAAGAAAGAAATAAGCTCAATCTTTGACTACAGAACTTGTGATTTTAGCTGTTTTATAGTTCATTCTGGCCCTCGTCCCCTCCTTTCCTGCCACACTTCTCTTTATACACCTTGGGATGATGCCTGGGTTTCTCTTTATGAGCATGATTCTGCCCTGAAACACTAGGTCCATTCTACTTCTCCCTGCCTTAAAGCTGTGGAATCATGTGGGAGAGAATATATGATTTATTGACAAGAAAATGTTAACTAGAGGCCACTTTTCCTTTGATGTCAGAACTGATTGATACTGAGGAAACTGTTGACTGCACTAACACTTTCTGTATATTTTACCTAATTATATAAAGTGCCGTCACAAACAGTTCTTAGTGGAGGGGAAGCCAAAATATGGAGTATTTTCTTCCTTTCTTTCTTTTTTTTTCCCCCACTTCTGTGTATGCAGTAATCCTGACACAAAGTACATCATCTCTTGAGGCAGCAGAGGCAGAGAAGATATCCTACCACTTCAATCCAGCCTCTTCAAAAAACTGTGCCCTTTTTTCTAGACTGGCAGAGTAGATTTGAACTCTTTCTGGCTAAAGGGGGTTGAAATGCTGGTCTTTCGCACATTATACAAGTGGTACAATCTCTAAGCATTTCCCTGAAAGACTTGATGTTCCTTGGCTAAATAAAAGTGCCTGGATGAAGCTGATCGATGCTGTTGCTATGTTAGGCAAGCTCTGAGTATGTCTAACAAATTAAGTGATGCCAGAAGGGCTTAGGTGCAAAAGGGAAAAATAAGGAACTTGGATACAAAAAGTATCTTTCAAATATAGGGGGGAAAAAGTTAGACATGGTACTGAAGAACATTGAACATGCAACAACCAATCCCATAATAATTCAGGTATCTGCAACAGGATTAGGTGTCTCCTTACTACATTTGAGATATCTTCACAATGCCGTAAAATGCCCAACTCCATATTTGCATCTGGGCCTATATTAAAAGTGCCATTTGACTGTTTCAAGGAGCCACATCGAATCTTAATAGGACCAGATGAAGCCTGGCAGTTTCTTTATAGGAAAAAAACCCCAACATTTCAAAACTGCATACAGAGGTATTTTTTTCCTTAAGAGTTTTCTTTTGAAGTATAAAGAAATATAGTATTTGCTAGGAATGTCACACGGGGCATGCCTCTATATGCTGGATTGAATTTTCATATTTGAGACTAAGCTTTACAAAATTTTTAAGCTGAATATATGAATAAAAGTTTTTTACTAGGATATTTCAAATCCAGACAGATTCCTATGATAGCTCTAGTTCAAAATATCTATAAACATGGTCAGATATTAATACTAGCCATGGTAGGTCTAAATTGTTTTTTAGTGAAAAGAGCTTTGTTATCCACAGCTGCATGAGTCATCATTAAACAAATAACTACAGCTGTATTTGGCTGCAATTAAGTTGCATTAGTATTGCATAGGACTCAAAATAGTTGACTCAAGTTATAAGAGTCCATTCCTCCCATTTTTATTTCAGGTGACTCACTTCATCCTATTGAATATAACTGGATTAGTCAATGAAGAAGATGCTATTAACTAGACGAAGGAGCAACAATCCTAAGTATTTGATTAATAATGGGTAAATTCCTTGGACACAGAAGTACAATGCTAAATAACATTGTCTGTTTTGTAGAAGTGGACTGAAGCAGTAGAATCAGAAATCAACTAAAATTAATCATAATTTAAAATTAGCCTGCATGATTTTATCTGCAATACTATGTGAATGTATTTCAAGTTGTGTATTTGACCTTGATTTTGATTTGACATACAAGGAACAGTTGGAATCTGTGGCAGGGTCTTTTTTTTTTTTTTTTTGAATAGGAAATTATATCTTCACTGTAGTGAAAATGGAGGGTCAAAGCCTTAGCTGATGAGAATTAGATGCAATCAATGAGCTTTTATCCATATTCATCAGCTGAAGATCTAGACTAGAAATTTAAATTCTTGTTTCCCAGATTGTATTCATGCAAGTCAATTTATTTTGGCAGTGTAATCAATACCTCTGTAAACAAAAGATATTTACAATAGCATAACCAACCTCACTTTGGAGGTCATTACAGTGATTTCATATTTGTGTTCATCCATTATTATGGGGTAATATTAAAAGTTTCACAAAGGTTTCATTCAGTCATTTTTAGCAAATTAAATTAGAATCATAAAATGGTTTGGGTTGGAAGGGACCTTAAGGATCATCTAGTTCCAGCTCCCCTTCCATGGGTAGACCCTTAAGTTCTGCCACTGACCTGGAACCTGATTTTACAATGTACTCCTGAAATATTTCCTTCTTCAGTCTTCAAAAATTGCTTATTCATTTTTGAAGTAACCCAAAATGGTGGGTGATCATGTACTTGTGTAGCTTTGATCATATCAAAGCTAATTTTTCTGAAACTGGTAGCACTGACTTTTTTTTGAGTTTAGTAATATAAGAAACATTCTCAACACTCTGGAAATTTAATACCTAAATTTTAAGCATTTAAAGTAGACCTAGGTAGTTTTTATTTAGAGGTGACCAGCCATGTAACAGTGCATGTGCCAATGCTGAATGTTTAATTCAGAATGATATATTTTATTCAATTTATTTTAACCCTGCATTTTAAAGATAATTATTTCTTCTCTTACAGATGATGGCCACTGAATTACAGCATCATTCTGCAAGGACTGGTTGCTAACATGTCATGTGACTAGCTCGAACATTTAAGTTCTAAATTTCACTGAACTGGCCACAGTATAGGGTTGTCTGCAGAGTGGCTATGAAGTTTATCTTTCATTTTCAGCTGCTGCAACAGGTAATGGTTTACCATTTAATAGAGATAGACTTTTGGAAAAATGTTCAGTCAAGATCCTTCTATTCCATCCATGTAGTTTCAGAAATTACTCTGCAAACACACTCAGCTCTATTAACTCTGTTACTATGTCTGTGCATTCATGTGACACCTGTGGTCAGTCAGGACCTGTGGCTGAGAGATCCTTGTATATACTTCATAGGAAATGAAACATTATATCATGAAGGCATCAGCTAGTGATAGCAAAACATTCAGTCATCCATTTAATAGCATGAAAATCTCACTATGACTAGTGAATTTTAACATGGGGAATTAAGCAAAAATTTTCTCTGCAACCAGCTGTGATTTTTTTTTTTTGGTAGAGCTTCTCAAAACACTAGCTAAAAAGATTAATTATAAATGTATTTTTTAATTCTGTAAATGTAGCAGGGAATGGTATACAGGGAACAGAAACTGAGCAAAATATGTTTGCTGACATTTTCTGTAAACAGGATTAAATTCAATATATTTTGCATACAAAAGTCACCACCACCACCACGCGATAACATTCCACTGTGTATACTATTAAGAGAATTATCAGTACTTCAGCTACCATGTAATCTGACTTTTGGCCTCAAAATGTTTCACACAGATGTCAGCAAGCAGACGCCTTATTCCTCTCACAATGTGAATACCTTCTCTATTGCTCATTGTTTATGGAAGTCATTATTAACTGCTGATTGAAGTGTGATTTGTATCACAGTGAGACAGATGATCCAAGAGAAAAATGCTGGTCCAGGGCCAATGTCTTCCAGCAGCCCAGATACCTCTGCACTGTACTACTGAAATCAGAGTTAGGGTATCCAAGACACTTAACCACATTGTACAAGTAGACATAAAACAGTGTCTCCAGTAAAATAAAAAAATTTACAAACTGGAGTGATTTCAGCAGATGACCACTAAAACAGTGGAATGTTTAAGGGGCTGAAGCATTTGATTCGTGTGAAATTGAGGGAGCTGTTTCTCCGTCATGAAGAAGAGTGTGTGGTGATCTAATTGCTTTTTCCAAGGTTCTCATGGTAGAATATAGGGATGTTGCAGGGTTTCAGCACAGCAGCTGTACTCTTCACAGAAGTGCCTAACAAAAGAAAAAGGCACAACAGATAAGACTTGCTTCTACATTTCCCTGAATGTAAAGGAAAAGCTTTTCACAATGAGGACAGAGACTGGAACTGGATGCCCAGAAAGTCTAAGGGATTTCCACTCTTGCAGACACTCAAAACTCAGCTGCACATAGCCCTGAGTAAGCTGAAAATATATTAAACCTGCTTTGAGGAGAAACTTTTCACCAGAAAACCACAAAGGTCCATTCCAACCTAAAGTATTCTGCAGTTCTCGATTTCCTGTCATCTCAGGTCACCTTTGCTGCGCCTGGGAAAGAAGACTTTAGCAGTCACCGTAGGGACTGTGGAGTCCAGGGTAGGAAAGCTTTGAGAAGACGCAGCCCAAAGGCAGGATGGACAAGTCAGAGAAATAGCTGTCACTCCTTGGCAAAACACACAATCTTCTGACTTCTCCAGGAAGATCTCTGTGGAAAGGTTGGTGGAACTGAAATAGGTGTAATGAAGGATGTGGTGCTGCATGGGAATGGAATGATGTCCAGATTTACACAGGAAAATCTCAGAGATGAAGAGAATTTTTTCTGGGCAAAGTGCTTTATAGTGTGCCAGCCTCTTTTGTAACAATCCTTCAAGCTAAGCCAATACCACTGATCCTGCTGCTGCAAAGGGGAGGAAGTGAACAGATGTCCAGAAGAGAATAGTGCAAAAGAGTACTAGCAAAATCAAGAGGCATGATCCCTGTAGATCCTCTGAGTGTGGCCTGAGAGCATGTTTGAGACCAGAGAACCACAAGATAAAAAGAAAACATACACAGTCCAATCCTTCATATTAAATTGCTCAGTAATGAGCACAAATGGAGGTAAGGTAGTCTCTATACCTACCATAGCAACACATTCAGATGGACTAAATCAAGTATACCAAAAGGACTAATTCTGACTTTTAATCAGAGGTACCAGTAGCTAGATATTTTTTTCCATCTGTTTTTGTTCCTTTGCTGACTTTTCAAAAAGAAAGGTTTCCACCTGGATCTGTCCTTTTTCTGAGAATGGGCTCAGACTTTAAGATTGATGGTTTCTTTCCAGGGAGGTGGGATAGTTCTTTTAGATGGAGAAACCACATTCACCATTATTTCCTTTTTAAAGACTCTTATTGTTTCTTACTAATAAGTTACTTATGTACTCATATGTCTCCTGAGGCATTCAATATCAGTGTCACTCTTCCCTACATTGTCTCTATTACTGGGAAAATTGTCAGCAATGGGTTATTTGAAAGAGATGCTCAGTATGGTTTAAGCTGTTTCAGAAAATATATTTGAAGACCCTGTTGGATTGAAGATGATGACAAGGAAATTCTATCATGGTACAATGAGCATTCAAAATAGTTGCAACAAATGAGTGGTCATGTTTTGGCAACAGCAGTGAGAGGAAAATTAGATGTTTAGCAGTGGTGCAAAGCACACTGATGCACTTCTGAAGAGCTGAAGGAAAATTTATGTAGACAGCAAAAATGTCAGCTTACCTTGTATACCTTGTATACAAGCTGTCAAAATTTGACTAATGTGCCTCTGGGAATCAGCTGGTCAGTAAATCTTTCCTTTCTCGGACTCTTTTGGCTTTGTTGAACTGTTCTGTCATTATAGTAACCAATATTTTTTATATTTTGCAGACAAAGACAAAACAAGACCCTGGTTATGAAAAGAAGGCAAAAAAACCTCACGCGTAAAGCACAAGTTTGCTCACCTGAAATATTTTGGTCTTTTCAAGTTAGAGGTTCTATTTTTCAGAGTTACAATTATTAAATGCTAACATAGCTCAACATCTAATATGTTGTGCTTCTTTCCATGTTGCCAGAATTATAAAGACATCATTTTGCATCAGGAGGTTCTCTTTCAGCAGTGTGGCTCTGAAAACATAATTTTCAAATGCTTTTCGAGTTTATGCCTGGTGAGTGAATCTCTTTACCTTGTGAACTTTCACATTATTGGGCCAACTGAAATAGATGTTCTTGTCCTTTCAGAATACGGTTTCCGCCATAACACTTAATTTCTGACCTTTGTGGGTTTTACTTATACTCCATTCTGACCTTCAGAATACTGGCATGAATATATGCATTTGCATACTATAGATCCACAGCCTGAAACATCTACTCAATTTTAGAATAAGTAGCTTCTGGGTATGCATAATGCTTGTAGGGGTTTCTGTGGGGGTTTTTATTTCGTTTTGTTGTTGTTGGGTTTTTTTTTTTTTTTGTTTGGTTTGGTTGTGGGGTTTTATGTTGGGTTTTGTTGTTTTGTTTTTTTTTTTAATTTTTGCTTGTGAGAGGTTTTTTGTTATTGGTGAGATTTTTATATTTATTAATGAATACTTGTATATATGTATATGTGCCTTAGGACACCAGAACCCATAATATGGTATTAAAAAAAACACATTATGCAACATATGAGCAGAATAGGAGGACAGTAAACAAGAAAAAAATTTTATTTGTTTAAAATTTGACTTCATTTTTTTTAGAATATATTCCAAAAATTACTTCTAGACTAAAATCTTACTTCAAGTTTCAGCATGTTGAGGATTTTTATAAACAAATTAAAAGCTCCTGAATATAGGGGTTTATGTAAAAAAAGGGTTATAGTCCCTTAACTATAATAGCAAGACCAGATATTACTCTAGTGCATAAGGAATACTTACCCAGCAGAAGGGTGACTCTACAAATCATTATTATGAAAAGTACCTTTCTACTTAGTTATATTCAATCTGCAAATCATAAACTCATTATTTTGCTGGCAAAATATAGGCTGGATTGGATTTCAATGTGTTTTTTCTTCTTGCGTTGCATTATTCTACATCTGTACTGACTCTTCCTTTCAATCATTTCCTTTGTAATTGTTCAGCTTCACATTTCCTATAATTTGTTAGGCTAAAATGCTTCAAGTTTATACTGGGAGTCCCATGCAGCTAGTCAGCTCAGAACCTGACTTTCATCTTAAATGAGCAAAGCAAAAAAGCCAATAGAAAATGGAGGCAAAGGAGAAGAGAAAAAAGTTGTTTATATTTCTGAATTGGCTAATGCAATGCTGTGAGAGCTATTCTGGAATAGAATACCTTTCTTTTCAGATAAGCACTGGCAGCTGTGCCATCTGCAGTATAGAATAACTACCTGCTTCTGAAATATATTCTGTGATAGCTGACTTATATTTACTTACATAAAGCAAGCTATACTTTCTCCTTCTGGATTTGTTCTGTTTTCATTTACTCAGTTTGGCAGCTTACCTTGTATACAAGCTGTCAAAGTTTGACTAATGTGCCTCTGGGAATCAGCTGGTCAGTAAATCCTTCCTTTCTCCGACTCCTTTGGCTTTGTTGAACTGTTCTGTCATTATAGTAACCAATTGAATTAGAATTGTTCTTTTATTCGATAGTTCCTTCTCTGAAACATAGACAAAAATTACAGCAGCAGTATGGTAACAAATTGAACAGAGGAGGGGTGGGGGGGAGCTAATTTATTTTTTATTTCTCTCATGAATAAGAGTCTTAGATTTCCCAATATTGCCTTAGAAAGATGAAAAAAGAAATCTACCTGTTTATGTGAGCAATAATTATATATTCTGTGTAAGGAGAAAACATTCTGCTGTGCACTGATGAAAACTGTTAGTCATTTCATAATGTTCTGCAGCATTGCTTCTCCTGACTGCGCACAGTACTAATAAAACAAGTTAATGGAGTTTATTCTGTCACAAACACTACAATTTCAAAGAGCTGATTGCAGTCTATGGGAAATCAGTCTAACTACCTCTTAAAGATGCACAGTAGTTTTAACGTATTATCCGACAGAAGATATACATTAAAGCACTATAGTTACATGTGTAAGAAGACATGGAGAAAGGGAGCAATAGCATCTACTGTTCATAGTTCAATGACCATGGTAGCTGGATCTGTACACAACAAGAGTCCCTCCATGTTTCCAGTATTTACAAATTCTCCAAATGATAGTTTGTCTGAAAGTCAAATTAGCTGGGATACAGAATTGAGAAATTCACATTTTATAAGATACATTTAAACCAAATTATACTATTTAATAAGTAACTTGCAGCTTGGATTTATGTTGACAAAGATATACAAACCAAATGCTGTTTCGCAGTCTCTGAAATTGCATGTTATTCATACTAAAATATGAGGCTGATTATAAGATGCAATAGTAATCAGACTGAATTAATAGGAGCCCTTCAACAAACCTTCATTTCCTCAAGACTCACGGCATTCCCTGTAAGTAGACACAGAGAAGATGTATTATTTTGGAAAATAGATTTCAGTTGTTACTTGAGGATTGAGGTATGTTGCTTTGGTTAGTCAATAGAACTTCCTAATTTAAAATATTGCTTGTTGCCATGAAGGTTTTCTACAGGATAACATGTTCTTCTATCCCCTCAGTCTAATACCATTTAAACTCTAAGAAAAGAGAAAAATGTAAAGAAGATATTTCGATGTTCACTTGATGTTAGCATCAAAGAAATGCATTTCCATTATGGAACACTACTATTTTACTTCACTGTCTCCTTATAAGAAACTTATCTCCCTGGCTTATGGAATACCAATTAAAGCTAAAGGATCTTAGGAAAGCTAAGGCTTACTCAAATTTCTAAATCAGAAATTTTCTAACATAGGCATACACTAATGGGTCTTTGTCTAAAATTTAACTGCGCAGAAACTCTCAGGAATGCAGTAATAGCATTGGAGACGAAGCAAAACAGAGTTAGTTTATTACTGGCCTGGGTTCAACATTAGCAGGATGTCCTTTGTTCTTGTTTGTGATGCTTTTTGTGGCTTGGTGAGAAACAGGGACAAAAGGGAGATGGCAGCAGCAGATGTGGATATAAAATGTGTACACTGATAAACATATGGCCTTAGATGAGAACAAACAGAACAGAGATGGTGAAGTTGCCATTGCCACACCAGAATTTCTGTCACACACATGACGTCTAGCCAGCAAACTTCACTTACAGCCAGCACACTAACAATCCCTAGGATTTTTAATTTTAAACATCTTTAGTGCAGTTCTAATTTTTCTTTTTTTTTTTTTTTTCCTTTTTCCTGTATTAGTTTCAAGGTTAAGGGCATTTTATAGAGATATAATCCCATGTATTCAAATACATTATTGATCTCATTTTCATTGTTTAATTTTGCACAGTGTAAAGTCTGTCTTTGTATAAAACAAATGTATTTTTAGGGCATCCAATTAACGATATATTAAGCATATTTTTTCTAAAAGTTTTTAAAGTGCATAATATTTTAAGTCATTAATTTTTCAAAGTAATTTAGGGCTTAAAGCCTGTTAAGTATCTTTTGTCTTCAATATTAATTTCTAATACTTTCTGCTAATATATCACATATAAGTCAATCTGCCTTGGTTTTATTTAACCTGAAAGTCACATAAATATTTCTCATTATCCTATATTTCTGATTAAGGGGCTGCCAGTGGGTCAGCAGGATATTGATAATGGGGCATATTCTTTCCTCAGACAGATTGTTAAATCCTGAATAGGTCTGCTGACGTGCAGAGTTTATGGCTTCATTCTGCAATGTAAATGTGCAATGTTGCACATGTGAACGTAAAAGCAAGATTGAGAAAGGGTATACAGAGATGCTTACTACCAGACTGACTAGAAATTGCCCTGGGGAATGAAGAGAAGATTACTCAGACCTTCTGACAGAAGATGGCAGAAGAGGTTAGTGCCCAGTCAGGATAGCAAGAGCTCTGTTTGAAGCCCTTGCCACTCTGATACACCTATTGCTTGTCATTTTATCTCTGCTTCAGCGGTAATGAAACCAGCAGGCAACAACTTCTGTCCAATACTGTTGGGCAATACTTAGGGCAGCTGTTGAGCATATCTACAGCATTAATCTCTAGTTTAAGTTCCATTGAATTCATTGGTGCGTAAGTGTACAGTTCTGAGGACAGCATCTCTGCTGCTGTCCTACCAAGAAATGGTCATGAGCTGCAGACCAAGAGCTTCCCCATTCTTCTGATACACTTGCTTCACTTTATGTTCAAATAAATATCTTCCACTACATAACCTGCAAGGACTTACAAGATCCTTGTTTAGATACTCAAATTTAAGAGATTCAAACTCATGAGATAATATTTTGCAAGCACTGTGGAAAACATATGTATGGCTCTCCTCTGGTGATACAGTTTTTAGTTATTTGTTCCACCTTTTTAGATAGTGTTATGCTCTGTTTTCTCTCTCTAAGGAAAAAAATAGAAGGATATCATAAAATGGGGATATTCCATTTGCTTAAGTTTGACTACAACTTCAATCACATTTACATTATCTACCGGTTTATGAGTTGTGCTGATTCTATTACGTACTGAGAGCAGTTGTACTGAGAATATGTAAATAAAATTAAAGATATTAACTAATAACAAGAACTGTTAATTGGATATTGATATTGAAATGCAGTAACAAAATACTCAAAGCTAAGGTATTATTTTATACCTTTGGATAAAACTGTGTTTACATCTCAGTTTTTGTCTACCCATAATAATCCTTCATAAGCTATATCATCTAAAGGAAACCTGAAAGTAATCAACCTAAAAAATTTATTTATGGGAATTGAAAGGAAGAAGTGCCACAGGTCTTTATTTATTTATTAAGGGTTCTCTAGCTCTTTGCATTACAGTAGGTGCGATCTATAATTTTTTACTTCCCTCTGTTGTGCAAGGATTTCCCTTGATAACTATGTCCCTCAGATCCATCTTATTGCAATATGTAGATAATACCTTTTTTCTTCCTTAGAAAGCCATGAAAATGAGGCACCAGGGATATGAAAGTCCCATTTGAGTTCTTCAGACACTGTATACAATCCAATGTAGCACCTTTTATTTTGATGTATATGTCGGAATTTGTCACACATTACTGAAATCCTCTCAGGGGAAGTACAGCAGCTGTTTAACAATACTTGGCATCAGGCTACAATGTATTAAGGCAGGAAGTGATGAGCCAAAACATATCAAATTGAACTGCAGGGGCAAAATAGGTATGCAAATCGCAAATCCTCAATCAGAATTTGGCCAATCCGCCAGGACTAAAACTGCTATTCTTGCAAATAGTGATGTGGAATTAAAACACAATTGTGGGTATGCTGCATAGAAGTCTTACTAATCCCTTTGTTCGGGAACTTACTAAGAAATATTGACTGTGTAGATACCAGCCAATTTATTGAAGCTGTAGCCCTAGGGAGCTAGTGCAAGTTGTAGTGCATTATGATGTTCTGCTCTGCGGCATTAGTGCAAAATATATACCCATTGCAGGTCAATTTTAAATGCACTTTTCTAAGGTGATGAGTCATAGTGTGTAAGACTCTGGATTTACTTCAAATTTTTTTAAACTTTTTTTCTTGGAAGTAAGGACTATTTATATATCCAATTCCTTTAATATAATAGGATTTTTCAAATGTATTATGAAGCTTTACTAAAGTTTAAGTTAAAGACATTAAAATGTTGAGATGACTAAGGCAATAATGTGGGTTTTTTTGCATCAGTATCAGCTCAGGATTTGAACTGTATTCTGAAGAGGGAGGGAGAATCAATTGCACTGAGAGATAAATGATGATATTTCAAATTAGTAGAAATGTGTGAAGACAGACTAAGTCTAGCTGTGCTATGGCTGTTTGAAAAAGTAGAAAGACTGGTAGCAGATGATGTCTAAGGGAGCAGATCTGTCAGAGAAAGTACTGAAAATTATGGCTTAAAATAAAATGTAAAAAGAAGGACTATGCCAGAAGAGATAGCATGAAGGAAGTACTTTCTCTCTTAAAACCAAGAAGGTAGAGGAATTCTGCAAATCTTTGCATGCAGATATTGCTGGAACCTGTATTTGCAACAGTCACTGCTGACAAGTAAAGGCCTGATCAATCCACAGAGTTAAGTAAAGAAAAAATGGAAAGTTGAAAGTCAAAGATCAAAGATGGCACTAGTTAAGAAGTAGTTCTCTTTGAGTTACTCCTGTTTGCCAGAGGGTCAGAGAAGAAAATTAATTATATGACCAAAAATGTGATGAAAATACATAAAAATCACATTCAGTTTTTAATAGAAAATGCTCTAGATTCACAGATAAATAATTTACTTTTTTTTTTAATAAGAAGAAAGAAAATGATTCAACAGAATCAAGCAGTCACTGGAAATAAAGTAATCACTGAAAGTGAAAGAAACAGTGTAAGAAGGATTCAGACATGCAAATGTCTGTATGATATGAAGATAAAAGGGGGATATTATGCAAAATTTAGTTTTTGCAGAGAATGTGCATTCTTATGTAAAGAAAGAGCTTCTTTGGAATATGGGTCAATTAATTTCCATTGGATGAAAACACATCTAAAGTGGGGTGTTCCCTAAGGCTCACCAAACTGTCATTTGTAGGAAGAATTCACTAAAGACTTTGCCATTCTTTATTAAAATTGAAGGGAAAAGCAAATTCCATATCTTCTAGCTAACAAACCAGGCAGCTGATAGTTTTGCTCCTTCAAGGTTGTATAAAAATATGCTTTATAAATGTAAGTATAATAATGACACGATACTTGATTTCAGAGTCTACTTTGTTCAAATGCTATAACATGTTCATAAAATGAAAGAAAAAATATTTGAAACCCTTTGAAAAGTATAAGGAAAAGTAACAGGAATTAGTGTTGTTGTGTAATGAACTCATAAGAGTCATTGGACATTGACGACTAGGATAGAAATTGGCATACATTATAACCCAAACATTAAAAGAGAAACTAGAATTAAAAAATGAAATCTCACTTTGGGCTGTGAAAACACATGATTAATCCTACTATCGATGGGATTTAAGTTACTATGTTTAAAGCTGATCTGGAATTCCTAGTTCCTTTAAAATCACTTGTATGTCCTCTTAGTGCCTCTTCCAAACCGGCTGAAACTGATAATTGTTTGACCCTCAGAGGTAAGAAAGTACTTCACCAGCAAGAGCAGAAGAATACCTGCTAATGGCAATCTCCTAAGCCAGTGGTCATGCTCATTGACAGGGACTGGGAAAAGGAAAGTACTGATAAAACTAACGTTGATGGGCATCCTAAACTGAACTGTCCATCAGCACAAGGTGCAAGGGAGAGGGAAGAGACACTGGGAACCTGAGGTGCTGTGTGATAGCCTAAGTACTTTAGAGCTGCTAAGGACAGAGCTCATGAGCTCTGAGTGTGTACTTTATGTGTAGGTAAAAGGAGAGGAGAGAAAGTATTGGAGGAATGCATGCAGCTCTATGGCAACACTTGGCATTTGTGTTTTGGAGCTTGGTGGAGTAAGCAGTGCTTTCAATAGAAGCTTCTGATAAATGTTTCTTCTTTTTGGGAAGTACTGAAACAAGATCCTTCCAATCATTATCAGGCATATTTCACCTTGCAGACAAAGAATATTGGCTAAAATACCCATTAAGTTTTTGAGT
Source organism: Molothrus aeneus (assembly GCF_037042795.1). Taxonomy (NCBI): domain Eukaryota; kingdom Metazoa; phylum Chordata; class Aves; order Passeriformes; family Icteridae; genus Molothrus; species Molothrus aeneus. The sequence continues at coordinate 59,259,776 of NC_089647.1, read as the reverse complement.
TTTACAGTTCATTTAAGCTGTACAGAAAAAAAAAATCATCAATAAAAAATCTTGAGAATGACCTTATGCTCCTTTCTCTAAAAAAAAGAAAAAAGTATATGCTGTGTAGATGAATTAGATGATGGGAAACCATGGACTGCAGTTTAACTAAAACCATTGATCTTTACAAATTACTCCCATTTGACAACAGGGATCCATTAAACTCCAGTAGTACAATGACAAAAAAAAATATTTTTTTTTCTTTTTATACTTCACTTCTTTTATCTTTCTTCACCCTGTTTCTGATTATCTTCTCCATTTTATGGCGATGGCACTAAATGCTAATGAGGTCATTCCTGGTCCTATCCCAGTCAGTCTTTTTGGTATGATTATTTCTGGAGTTGAGCAAACCATGTGGAATGAATGAGATTAGCACAGTAGGAGACATTTTCAGTTTCCTATAAGAGTTTGCACTGATAGTTCACCTTGATGGCATAAATTTATCTGCATTGCTAATTTGTGTGCTTGAGCCTGCCTGTGTGAGTTTGTGTGTGTGTATTCTCTTTGGCAGTTCAGTCTCACAGATACTACAGCACAAGTGGGTGGCTAAACTATTTGTCATAATTATGAGAAGGATCTGTCTTTTCCACCTTTCTTGAGGGTATTTTTGTTGCTGGACTGTAGAAGTATAAGGAATGTTGAGGAGTGACATCTTCAGGAGAGCTGCAAAATGAAGACTCTCTACCAACATAGCTACAGATTCTGTGAAGCTGTACGAAGCATTCATTGATGATAAAAATTGCTGAAAGGAGCCTCCAGTAATCACACAGGACTGAGTTTTCTTCATTTGGTTCTGAGGGGGTTTTGTTTGTCTGTTTTTTGTTTGTTTTTGTGTAATGTGTATTGTGCTATATCAGCTTAAAAGAAAATATATAGATCTGGGTTGACTGGTCAGACAATTAGTTAACATTTAAACAAACTAGCATTTGGTTTGTTTTTTTAACCAGATAATGCTTTTTCTTTAATGTTTTCCATTAGCTTTACTAATTCTTGCTTGCAGGGTAGGGTTTGATTTTTTCCCCTCTGCCTTTTACTTGTTCAAACCTTTAGCTGAGCTATAGTAACTGAGACAACCTCATGTGAAATAAAACTGACCTAAAACTCTCTTACCCTGTAACAGTTTATCTGCCAATTTGATATCCAAAAAGATATCACTCACGGCTGTATTGTCTCACATCTGTTGGTTCCTGACCTCTTTTTGGTTGTGACCACTGAACTAGATAGACCTTGACTCTAATCCAATGTGACAGTTGTACTGTCCCTCTCTCTTGAAAGGGTTTTGGCTGGTGCAGAGATCCTGTTGAAGCTCTTATGCCATTTTCCTGTGTTCAGCTCCAGAATAGGAATAAAGACAGAGAACTGTAACACCACAATAATGTTTGACTTTAAAGTTTGCTTCTAGATGCCACAGGTTTCGTGCAACAGAGGCTCTTGATTGGTCCATTTGCAACCCCTAGAGTTTGTGAAGTATTTAAGTCAAATATGCATATATACACCTTTTTCATTACAGCTAAATGCAAAATAAAACAAAACAAGCAAATAAACAAATGAAACAACCCACCACACAAAGCTAGCACCAGCTGTGTAAATGTACCGATTAGCTCTCTAAATGGGGAAACATAGAGATTTATTGTTGTGCTTTTAGCCATTAAACTAGGAAGTAGCTGCCTCATCTTCCCTAATTTGCAGCCAATTCCTGACTCAGGTTTCCTCTCTTGATCAGTTCAGAGTCAGCAGAAGTGTTGTATGAATAAGGATGAAATACCAGCTGAGTAAGGACTCCTTTCTTGATCTACAGGGAGAGACAGAGGGAATGATTATAGGACGGACAGTCTGCTACTCTTAATGGAAACAATTTATAACAGAAAATATTTTTGGAAACTGAGGTTTTTTTCTTTTAAAGCTGTGTTGACTTGACAGAATATTTAGCAATCTATCTACCCCCTTCTCTAATTGATTAGAAAAGTAATGAATGCAGATCTAGTTATTCTTGTCAGAGTTCCAGCTTCGGCCTTCATATACGGCTGCTGTAGAGGAGATCTCAGAGCCCTGGAAAGTGAGAAGACAGCATGCATCAGTGTCACTGCATGGCCAGTCTTGGAGACAAAGGCTCTCTTTTCTTCCCTCAATCAGAAAAGTGAAGAAGATGGGCTGAAACTCACTTTCACTCTCAGATGTCAACATCAAATTCTTACTAAACCTAAAGGGGGCAAAGTCAAGTGTTGCTTGAGCTCCTATTACCTGTCTTTTCCCACATAGACTCTTTCCTTTCTAAAGGCTCCATTTCAAGATGTTTTTCTGAGATGTCAAAATTTCGCTCTCCCCATTGCAGATACATTTCCCACAACACAAAAGGGTAGGAGACTGAGAAGGTGGACAGGACTGTGCTTAATTTCGGGAAGCTGAAAGCACTCTCCTTTAATATAGTGGAATGCCATGAGGTGTGCTCTTGCATATTGCTTCCTTCCCTCATTCAGCTGAATGCGATAGTGAGAACAAGTTGACACTGTTAGAGTAAACGACCTAGGTATTTGGTAATGAAGACACATCCAGAGAGAAGTTTATTGTTTTAATTTTAATCTTGAACGACCCAAACAGTATTAAGTAGGTTGTTCTAAAATATCCTGTAGTGTATTTTCATTGTGAACTGTACTTCAGCATGTGCATACAAAATCATTTATAGTAAGTTGATTTATGGATTGAAATGGCTTATTTATATTCAGTGTGAATCGATACAGAATGATTACTGAATTTTTTCCATGATCTATCATTAGCCAGAATTCCCAGAGTGGGAGAAAAGTGGCTAGATACTGGAGACTAAAAAAACCCACTTAAAAAAAATGCTATACTATGTCCCATCTGCTTGGATAGGATTCATTTTTATTAAATATGAATGTCAAAATTATTAATTTGATTTTTCTTGTCTCCTGACCAGAAACTGGATTTGGAGGAAGTCACAAAATATATTAAAAAATTGGAGTGTTAGAGAATCTGACTAATGGGAAATACTAATTTATTTTGGGAAGAAACTAAAAAAGCCTACAAAACAACGAGGAATTACATTTCTACAGAGGCATTGCTTACCTTTTTTTTTTTACCCGGTATATTTTACCCTTCTATAACTTTGGTATTTCAATTGCCTGTCAGTGTACTTCAATGCTATAACATGTACGAATTCACTAGTATTATATCAATCCAGCAGAACATAAAATCAAGCCTGATGCTCGTTCCAATATTAAGAAGCCATTTAATAACAGACAGTATGTCTGGTGTACCACGCTTCTGCAGCAGAGCAGCTTTATTATGTACTGTTGCTTAACAACTGTTGCTTAACAACGAATGAGGGTAATCCTGACTCTTCCATCACAGAGCTCTCCAAACTAGAATCAGTACTAACATCTACCTATCAGTAAGAATAGCTGGAAAGAAGGAAATTAAAATACGCTAGGAAGGCACTGCAAATATTCCTACCCTCTGCCAATCTATTTGCATCTCACATACCTTGAGCATTCTCACCTTTAAGTGCCTAATGCATGTGGGAGCTTCATGAAAGATAATAAATATGAATAACAGCCTGTAGCACTCCCCCCTCATAGCTCATTTCTAGCTACCACTATTCCTATCGTTTTTTCTCTCTTACTCACAGAATGATTATCTTTATTTTTATTTATTGTGCTCATGAGAGTTTATCATGTTAGTTACAGATTACTGTGATTCTGCTACTCAGTAATGACATCAGTAATGAGAATTATGTAAGAAATTCAGTTGAACAATAAACGTGACAGCAGAGAATCAGATTTTATTATGTATATGTGTGGCAATTGGAGGGTGATTTCAAAATGACAAAGTACTCAGGGTTTTAATGCTTCCTGCAGCTGTGCTCTCTTTTAATCTTTATTCTCCATTTAAGAAAGAAAAAAATCTAAATCTAAATCATACATTATAAACTCACAGTTTAGCCTTTTCAATATCAAGAGAAAGTTGAAAGCCAGTGCAGTCATGAATAAGCACTAAGGAAAGCTTCAGACAGCTACGGTTTAAAAGTAATGGGAGGCAGAAGGAAAGAATGTTCTGAGTAAACAAAAAGATTTCAGAAATCTGAAAAACAACTTTAAATCAAGATTTACAAATATAAAACTGTTATCTAAGTTTTTACCATTTACGCTTTCAGAAAGGTGGTCTAATGGATTTATGTCTGTGTAGAACAGGAGATTTAAGGTCTTCTTCACAATGGCTCGTGTAAAAGAAAGGGAAGCTGTGTATCCTAAACTCCTGCAGTCAGAAAGGAAAGGTGTCCTCCACTAAGGAAAAGCAAATCAAAGCCTGGGTTCTATATTTTGTTTAAATAAGCCACTATTTTCAACAGAGACATTTGAGGTCAGTGTCCTTCACTCAGGGTTTGATTTTCAGTGTTTTTGGTATTTTCAAGCTCAAGCACAGATAAGAAGTGATCTCTTCTGTGGATTTTTCCAAGGCACAAGTATAGAACAACCACTTCATCCAGGTCCCTCTGGTTAAAAAAAGGAAAAATGACCAATTTCATATACCTAAAGACATTCAGATTTTGATCCACTTTCTTGAACCTCCATTTTTGCTTCACTTGCATTTTAGAAACCAAGGTTTTTAGGGTTTTTTTAATGTACCAGTATATTTTTTAACATAGACTTTCTAAAGGAACAAGGGTAGATCACCTCAGTAAAAATTTAAATATTTAAACTCACCTTTCTTCATCTCCCTGGAGTCCAAGTGTGTTTCACAGGTGGCTTAATGATACCAAATGTCTTTGTGGCAACAGACTGTGCAGATTTTCTTGTAAACATGAGAAAGATGTTGTTGCTATATTGACAGATGTCTTTTCACCAACTCACTGCTGTAATTATTATCATTCTTATTACTGCCCACTTTCATGCAGCACACTGTGGAACGTTCCAGCATGTTGCAGACCACCTATGTGCAGATACTTGCTACAAGAGCTGACTTTGAATCATGCTGAGATATCAGCCACCTTCCCATGAAGGCTGGAGCAGAAAAAACACGTGCACACATGATAAAGAGCACAAACACAAGCCGTTCTTTCAAATGCTAACATGCTCAACTCAATGGCAAAATAAAGCCTAACATTTCATTTCTCAGTCACAGAAGCAAAATATGGTGAAGAGAAACTCTAAAAGCTGAGTTGTTTCTCCTCCAGGGGGAGAAGGACCAGCTGCAAATAAGTAGTGGTGTTTATCATCCTTATTCATGAATTCCTGTGACAGTCTCTTCGATCTTCCCATTACCTACTTTGCATTTTCACTTTGTATACACTGTGTTACTTTGGTTGTATACATGCTCCTTCTCCCATTTTTATGCTCTAAAACTGATTCTACCTGCTCACAAAGCTGAAAACTCTTTCAGTGACCCTTTGGGTGTTGTTTTATACTGTTGATGCTTTTGCTGTAATCCTGAGTCTTTATTCACAAAGTTTCCACGATCAGCTTTTATTTGCTACACTGGTCCTGCAAGTACTTGTGAACATATTTGGCTTTTCCCACACAGTTAAATGTCATTTGTAGCTGTCAACTGAATCATTGCTTGAAGGAGCACAGTTCTGGGCCTGCTGACTCCATTGCACTTTGAATCAGAATGTTTCATAATGGGGCATTCTCAGGTATAAGCAGGTGTGTTTTCAGTACTATGTGTGCTCTGTGGGATCTATGCACACTGCATGGGGCACAGCATATGCATGGAATTTCTGTGGGTGAAACTCATTCAATAGCAGCTATGACATGCTGTATTTAGTCCAGTGAAATGAAAATATGAAAATAGGTATTGTGCTGAGCTTCTGACAGTTCTGCTCTATAACTGGTGCTGTTGACTATAGATATTCTAGAATGGGATGTGGTAGATACTGCATCCATGGATGGATCTAGTCAAACTAATTTAGTGGTCTCTTTTAAATGCCCAAAAACTCTGGTGGGAAATAAGGTTTGCTTTTTTAGATATGTTTGACGATCCATTTCCGATTTGCATTCCCGATGGAATGATCTCACACAACAGCACATGCTGGGATCAGTAGTTTTGCCAGGGAAATAGATTCTTCCCCTCTCTTCAGCAATTGTGAGGCCACATCTGGGAGTACTGTGCCCAGTTTTAGAGCTCCCAACAGAGGAAAAGCAGTTGTACACTGAGTAATTCTGCTGGAGGAACTCCAAGAAGGTCAGCTGGCTGAAGCACATATGACGAGAGGCTGAGACAGCTAAATCAGTTCAAACTTAAGAAGAGAACACTTAGGGCAGGTCTTGCTCTCTCCATGGGTAACTAGAAGCAATTGTAGAGAAACTGGAGCCTGACTCCTCTCTGAAGCAAATAGTGGAAGGATAAGGGGCAATGGACACACAGTGGAGCACAGGAAATAATTCTTTATTAAATTTAATTTACAGTGTTTTGGGGTTTTTTTGCCATATGTATCAGGATATGGCAGGTTGCTTAGAAAACCTGCAGTCTCCATGCCTCAGTATACAGAAGACTCAGCCATACATACCTGTTCTATTTGGACCTATTTTGACCAGGAGGGTGGCTGAAATCTCTGTAAGCCCAGCCTACATATTCAGTATTTAGGTGTGTAGAACATCTCCATGCCCCTCCAAGTCCACTGACTTTGGAGTCTGCTGGGCTGTTCTCATGTATTCTTACTCTGCTCTTCTCTACCCACAATTACATATGTTTCACAACATTTTTTTCTTCTTACATGTGTTATCACAGAGACAGTACCTTTTCTAATTGGCTCAGCCTTGGCCAGCAGCAGAACCACACTGAAGTCAGCTGGGATTGGCTTTGTCAGACACAGGGGAAGCTTCTGGCAGCTTCTCACAGAAACCGCACCTGTACCCCACCCTCTGCCAAAGCCTTGACATGCAAATGCAATACAGAGAGTTGGATCACCTCTGCCTATGAGAGATAGGAATTGTCCAGCCTGGAGAAGACAAGGCACATGGGAGACCTTATAGCAGCCTTCCAGCATCTAACAGAGCTGCAGAAAAGCTGAACAGGGACTATTTATGAGGGTCTGTAGTAATGGAAGAAGAGAGAATGATTTTAAACTAAAAGACTGTATGCTAAGATTAAATATTAGGAATACATTTTTTACTGTCAGGATGGCAAGGCCCTGGAACAAGTTGCCCAGATGAATTGAGGATTCCCCATCTAGAGAAGTGTTAAAGGTGAGGTTAGCTGGGGCTTCGAGCAATCTGTTCTAGTGGGAAGTTCCCTGTCCATGGCAGGAGGCATGGAACAAGATGAACTTTAAGGTCCTTTCCAATCCAATTCTGTCATTCTATGATTCTATGGAACAAACCCAAGAATTACATGACTGGTTAGCTGCACCACTGAACTCCCTCCCCGACTCTGCTGCGGTTCCTTGAAACCAGCTTTCTCTCCAGAATGAGAATTCAACAGGAAGCATGAGCCTTGACCTGGTACAAGTCACTTGGCTTTGTGCATAGTGATTGATCTCTGTCCCTCTTGTTTACCTGTGTGGACACAGTAGCAGGGACTCAGAACCGTGCTTTAGCTAAGAACACTGAGTTTGTCTGCAACACCAAAATATGATTCGTGCAGCTTTGTGAAACTGAACATGCTTCAGTTCATCTTTTATAGAACTGGAAAAAACCCAAGGGATTCTGTCCAAATCTACAATGAACTGGCTTCATGCCATCCCATGGTTATGCAAACAAAAAGCCCAATTGACAAAATATAGGAAAAATAAATGTACAACCTGGCTTTCTGTGCCAGTCACTACTATACCTATAATTAATTGGTGGTTGAGATTTTGGTCTTCTGTGGCAACAGCAAATCATTCACTATTTGCTTTCCTGAGTTATGAATGATGGAGTTAGAGTGCTACTATATGCATTTGGATTTATACTTATTTTATTACATTAATACTATTTTAATTTTAGAGAAGTTTTTCCAACATTGATTTGCTAGCATATGTCTGGAATTAGAAACTCTAGATAAGCATTGCATCATATGTGAGTTTTTTAATTCACTCTATAAAATTTTGTGCATATAGAGTGTATAGTTTTAATAGGGGACCAGGAAAAACCCAGGTATTGAAAGTAGAGATTACTCCAGCTGTGTAAAACACCAACCTGCTACTGAATGTGATTTAAAAAAAATATGAAAAACATCTCAAGAGTAGGGCTTGCAGTCACAAAGGAGATGCAATGAGCCATTTAGCTCAGTGTACGAGTGGGCGAAGAACCCATCTTACACTGCCATTGATGTTTTCATGCTTCAGAACTACTAACACTGCTGTTGAACCTTACCAAAATTTTAGTACAATGTACACAGTTAAACCCTCATCTTTACAAAGTGCACTGTTCTTTTAATAATATCAGAGAAAAAAACAAAAAACAGGAGCTCCAGATGTACTTGCTCTTGAAGGATAAACATCCTCTTGGTAGAAATGATTGTGTACACATGAAATAGAGATTTCTGGAGTATGAATGTTTTTATACAGAGCCCCTTTTCAGAATGGAATTAAACCCTGAAGTCCCATTGCAGGATGGTTTGTAGGAAGATAATATCTCTTATAGAAACAATTGATACAGTCAGACAAAGCAGATAATCTTACAGAGTTTTTTCCAAAGCTCAGGAGACTTCTCTATCAAATGACAGATTTTCTTAGTTGTATCAGGTATTATCTCTTTCTGAAAACCTTGCTTCATTTATATGCCTCAGTCTTTATGTCTGTAGCAACAAACATTAAATGAAAATATTCTTATTTAGGAATATCTTTGAAATATGAGCTTGTTAAATATGCACATGCACTAATTACAATCAATGACACTCAAACACTGCTAAATGTCAAGTACAGGTTTAAGTACTTGGCTCATCATTTCCCAAGGAGTGGTTTGAGTCTTTGTTTTTGTGCCTGGCTTTTTTATTCCCTTGCCATTCTATGATTTTATGCCGTTCTATGATTCTGTGAATGGTTCATAGAAGCATTCACATTCTCTGAATGATTCATAGAAAAATTCTATGATTTTATGTCAGACAGGTGATCCAGATGCCTGGGTTTTTCTCTTTCTCTGAAGAACTGACTTCTAACCAGAAGAAAGTTACCATATGGTGAAAGAACCACGCTCTCAGACAACACTGTTTTGTGGGGTTTTTTTCCCCAGACGAAGATTTCTGTATGAGAGAACAATAGCTTTTTTTTTCCTTTCCTGTAGTTAGGCCGTCAAACTGGAGAGAACACTGTTTTTAAATATTACCAACAGATTAAGGCAGTTTCAGTAGTCTCCCTGCAGTGTTCATTCCCTAGTCCAACAACATAAGGCTTTTATTGGTATTTATATGTAACACAACACACTGGCTTTTCTCATTAACGTAAGAAAACAGAAGTTTGCAGTGGTACACTAGGTATTTGGTGTACCAGAGAGATTGCAAAAGCTACTTATTTGATATATACACCTTGCAGTTATTTACATAACAAAAAAAAAGTCATTCCAATACAGGAGAAGAGAAGATTGCAGTGACTGCAATCTCATTGAGTGCAAGTAAGTGCTTGTAAACAAAACTGCATCTGAGTAGTCTATTTTCTCTGCCTATGCTGAAGGTAAGGCAGAAAATCAAGCAACTAAATAACATCTTTTACAACTTCAATGTCATAATATACTGGTAACATGGGGATGTATACAGAAATGTAATATATACACCATATATCATATATAAGTTTATTTACTTTTTTGTGACTTTATCTGCTTCTTCCAAAAGCTTCCTCAGATTGTTGAACCCAGTTTTCAAACTGTGAACACAGACATTTATTCACCCGGCAAATATAGTTTTGCAGTATGTCTTGACATGATATAAGGTAATTTTGACTTGGGCAACATCAAACTTCCAAAGGCATAAGCCACCACCATTGTTTGTATTGCTGAGTCTTTTGCTTTATAGGAACCTAACAAAGCTGGACTCAGCCACATTTACACATGATGCAACTGTTTGTCCTAACTGGTCAGAGGTCATGAAATACAGATCTTCATAGTGACATCACCAAGTCAAGGAGAAGCAAACAGCTCTTTGTAAAATCTTCATTCCACTTGTAACCAAATTATCCATGTTTTTAAGACAGACTTTCCTATGGACTAATATATCTCTCCATAATGAAATTCATATAGAAATGGCTCCATAGGTACATCTCCACAAAAGTAAATAGGACCATGGCAAAAGCAAAATATAGAAACTGATGTCACACATTTTAAATTAGAAGATAATAGCAATTTAATTCATATTTTACCATAAGCCTCATAATGGTTATACTTTTCTTTATTACTGTGCGTTTGTCTATGCCTCTTTTACTGATTAGTGTAAACCACTATAGATAACTGCTCTATTTCTTTTCCAGTGTTAGACAATTAAACTCAACCTTAAGACATTTTATGATTTTATGATGTAAGTGTCTAAAGAGCTGTGACTAATAGTATTATTTACTTAGAATTTATTTCTGAACTGGGGTCAGAAGAGATCTCTGTAGCTCCACACAAACTTGTTTTTCTATAGGTATTATCTCCATGTACTTGTACATTCATTATCAGAAGGCTGGGATCAGCATTGACTTGATGTTTTTCTTACATAGAAGATTAAAGCAACTATTCTTCCATCTTTGCTGGATCTCAATTCCCACAGCACTGAGAATATAACCGCCAGTACATGTTAGGGTTTTCTTCAGGTCAGATTTTAAATTTAGTGATTTGAAAATATCCATTCAAAGAGAAAACGGGATAGGCAAAATCTATGCTCAAGGCTGTAGGCATATACATTTTGGGACAGAGTTGACATATTGTTTGTTGTTAAATTTGTACTTTTTAATGTGCATATATATATATATGTTTGCCTCTTTGAGCAAGACCATAACATAGGAAAGCTAGAAATAAAAAAAACTCAAAACTTCCATTTCAGGAAATTAATTTGCTGCAGAAAACAGAGTTCTTTCCTTACTGGAGGATACCAAGTGGATTAGTTATTGTCAGACTTTGCTTTTGATCTTCAAATACTATGGTAAGAACCTAGACCCTTAATGCAAATGGATTGAGGTTCACAACTCGGAAGACATGGGAAAGAGATAGGTTTTCTGAATTCCCCTTGCTCAGAGAAAAAAATTAAAAATTGTAATAGTAAAAAATAATAGCACAATTAAAATTTGTCTGTCTTGGTATGACTTACTATGTTGTAAATTCTTATTGTTTGGAGAGCTATCTGTATTGTATTTTGGGCAAAATATTATTCTTTGGCAGAGATGCAATGTATAAAACATGTAATTATGTGAAAGTGGCTTAACTGACAGTGAAAATCATATGCAGTTGCATGAAAGAAACAAGAAATAGGAATAAGCATCTGCTGATGTTTTTGGGATGATGTTTGCTTCTTTTGCCTTCCTTCCTTCCTTCCTTCCTTCCTTCCTTCCTTCCTTCCTTCCTTCCTTCCTTCCTTCCTTCCTTCCTTCCTTCCTTCCTTCCTTCCTTCCTTCCTTCCTTCCTTCCTTCCTTCCTTCCTTCCTTCCTTCCTTCCTTCCTTCTGCCACTTCCGCCACTTCTGCCACTTCCTTCCGCCACTTCCTTACCTTTATTTTTTTTACCATGTTTTTGTTGTGCCTATGGTTATTGGTTGTTAACAGCAGTACTTGCTGATAATGAGAAAAATATTTGCCTCAGTTTCATGATATTTGCCTTCCAAACTTGGGTATTTTATTGCTCTTGAATTGACTTCTATTTTTGCTGTGATGACACTTTAAAATGAACATCACATCACTGATTTCCATAAGCACAGATGGAATTCATCAGGGAGTCATAATTCCAATTCTTTCCCTCCTCCTCTCATTTTGAATGACAAGTGTAATAATAATGAGATCAGAAAAAGACATAATCTTTAAAATTAGAGAAGGAATGGCCAAAGTGAATGGTTGTATTAGTGAACTAAGAAATTACATTTTCATCAAGACAAAATTAGATACTTTCAGAAAATGCTTGGACAAAGCTGAAAATCACATAAGCTTTTCAGAGGATTAGATGCAGCAAATGAGACAGGGCACCATCTATGCACTGAGAAAATAATGTGCCACGGGGCTGTGATATTTAAGACAGGGAGGAAAGTGCAGCCTTTTCTATCTTGGCGGAAAATGGGACTATTTCATCTCCAGTAGTTATCATGGATGCATCAGCATTTCAAAAAAGTCTTATCATGAGTAGATATTTGACGTATTGCATCTACCTCTGGCAGACACCAAGGTCATTAGGTTTGTTTGCTCTTTATTATTACACTTCAGCCCAAGTGGCAGAGCTTGTCACAGTTATAAGTAGTTTTGAGCTACTTAGGAATCAACATCCGATTTTATATTCTTTGCTAAAGCCAGAGCTAAACAGTTTCTACTTCATAAGCCAACGGCTGTTCAGTTTGATGTTCCTCTAACAATCGTGGATGATGCTGGTTGCTTCTCTGAAGTTAGAAACACCTACTAAAAGGCAAACAGAAAATGGAAAAATGCCTTCCAGCACATCATTTTTCACATATGGACAATGCCAGCATTTACTTTAGAAAGATAACTTCATGTAATGGGAGATAATACACTAAAATGAGGCAGGATAGAGGCCATTTTGTACAGCTTCAATCTACACTCTCTCTGCCAATCTTTGTAAATCATAATCAGCACATGACATCTGCTACTTATTGTCAACATGAAAAGAAAGTTGGAAAACAAAATTATGCTTTCCATGCTGTGTTTTTATGTGTAGCTCTTTCCATGCCCGACTTTAGATGGCAACTAAAATTTGAACTCCTAAAATGTCCTATTGAACTCAATGCCACAAGTTCCTGTTTCAAACATGATGAAATGTTTATATTCTTGAAAACAGAAGTAATCCAGACAATTTACTTAAAATGTAATATGATTTATATTAGTTACTTTGCTATTAAAAAGTAAAATTGACCCTAAAGTCATCTAGGTTTCCTTGGATGTCAATGGAAGACAGCAAACTTTTAAGTGGTAATCCACTCTATCCTGTGAGTGTGCTTAAGGTTAGTGAGGACACTCAAAGTCTGCAACAGGTTTTGTCCATCCATCACCTTGGCTGGTTTTGTCTATTCTGTTTTAACAAACTCCATGACTTATCCATGTCAAATTCAGACACCAAGCTGCATGTCCTGGTCTGATCAGATCTCTGTCACTGTGGTTTGCTTTTCATGCCCATGGATTTAAGGTGCTATTCAGCTTCCTTTGTCTGTCTTCCAGAATGTGAAAAACACACTTCAGGCAAGCAGTTTTTGTTTAGTATTTATTTCAAATGGCATGAAATAAAAATTTTCTAATTTAATATAGCTAAAAGAGAAGTCTATCTTTAATAATGCAAGTCACTCTAATATTACAAATAAAGACAGAGATATTTCATTTGAATCCCTGCAAGCTAAATGCAGCACTTTTATATAAAAGACAGCTGATTATATTGCTTTGAGCTAAGTATGCCAAGACTATTGCTGGATGAATAACAAAATACAGTATTTTATTTTTCAACTTTAAGTATTCCTAGATTTAGGATACAAAACTTGAACATATCAGTTCTATTTGATTCTTAATGAAATTTGATATCTCAGCTGGCTGGATCATGCATCTTTTTTGTTGCTTTTTCTTTTGGTGGGGGGGAGGTTTGGTTGGTTAGTTTTTTTTGGTTTTATCCCTTTCTTTTTTTAAATTTTATTTTCTTTGTTTCTTTTAAAGCTTGATTCCCCTGGTAGTTATAAAAACAGTGAAAGAATAACTTCCAAGGTAGAATCATTGCAATTTGCAAAGCATAGATTTTCATTTAGTTAAAAATGCACAATTTTATTATGATTCCCTTGAAAATCAATGGCTTAAATTGAGGATGGACAGAGAGTCCTGTGAAATTACCAGTAGTTTTGTTAAGTCAAAACATAAAATAAAACAAAGCAAAAAAAGCATGTAAAGAATTCAGAAATATCAGTCACCATGTAATTGCCATCCTGTTACTTCACCTATGAGGAGAATATTGCAATAAACTCAGGGCTGTACCTGTGCCTTTGATCTTGTATTACCTCTTGTTTAATTTAAGTATTTAGCATTAAAACACTGCAAAGAAATTGATGCCTCAAGGATCAGATACCACTCTGGCTCACCTTTGATTCTGGGGTCTCCAGACCAAATGTAGTCCTAATACTCTCTCTACCTTACACTCACCTTCTGAAGGCACTGTGTTCCACACAAAAATGAAGCCTGTGAAGGACATTTCCAAGCAATGTGAAAAGTCAAATCTACAAGCAAAGAGCAATCTTCCTACTGAATACTTGGCAGACACCTTCTCCCTCAGCCCCTGAGGTGGTGAAACTCAAGGCTACATCCATGTTCAGGTCTTTCTCCTGGCTTCATGTGTCTTGATTCATCTGGCACAGTGAAAGAGGAGCATCACACCTCCACTAAAATTCACTGCTGGGGAAAAACAAGGAAAATTTATGGGTATGGGAAAGAGGGATTTGCAAAACAAGAGCATTGAACTGGGAGGAAATGAAGATATGATGTGTGGAACAGGAGGCATTTGAGAGTGAAATCTGTGGAAGAGGTTGTTTGCCCTGGGAGACACTTCCCCTTTATTTGGATCTTTGTAGTGGGATGGGAAGCACTTCTACAACACAGCTGTGTCACTATACGAGTGATGTCTGTGCTACCCAAAAAAGAAAGCCAGGCACTGACCTATGACTTTGGAGGCAGCTGTCTTAGGGTAACAGCTTATTCACATTGCCTGACACTAGCCCCCTTTGGAGCAAGCTGGCCATGTGCAGACTGTGCAGGCTACATCATGCTCCATGTTGGAGCTCCCTGAGGCTCTCATGAGTCATAAGATGCGTAATTATTTCAAAATATTTTAAGCAATGTGTAGGCCTATCATGATTTGTAAGTGGGGAGATTTTATAGCGTGTAACTGAGAAAAATATTCCATGTGATATAGCATATGGGCGCTTGAGAATGCAGTCTTTTGAGTATGTGTTTATAACAGCAGAAAAAAAGAACTATCGTTGGTGCACCTTATCCACACTGCCTTTTGGGCATGGGATCTCATACAAACAGCCTCACAAAATAGTGCTTTCTTCTGACAGCAACTCTTTGGTAGGGGAATAGAATTTTTCATGGTGAAAAGCTGATGAAGGATGAAAGACCATAGAAGAAATAAAATTTCAACGTGATCTCATATGGTGCTGTAATAAATTCATTCCAATGTGCTTGTGAGGTAATGCTGGTTGCTAGATGGGTATGAGTTTGAAAACCTTGTACCCTTCTTTTATATCTCTTACCTGGTACTGGTAAGTACTAAGCTATACCCTAGGCTGGACTACAGGCTAGACCCTTCCCACTGTATAAAAATAGAGATATCAATGGGAGGTATTTGAATTTCTGAAGAGCACATCACAGAAATGCTACTGTTCTTTGTACATTTTCCCTCCCATAAATCGCTTTTTAATATCTTTTTATTAGGAACCATAACTAATAGTTCTCATTGTCTTATAAAAATATTATTTCATCAGAGATTTTTACTATTGTGTAAAGCTTAATTTATGCTTATGTACTATTACTAAAGGCAGAGGAGATTCCAGCTTCCAAACTTAAAAATAGTTTCTGATTTTTTGAGCAGTTTATTTGCTCAAAATTTATCATTTTACTTTATATGTTGTCTTCTTATGATATTCATTTAATAGCTGTTGTTAGAAAAGAGACATGCCTTGTTCTTATGCATACAAATAAACAATAGTGTTTGAAAGACAAAGAATAATACATTAGAACCATTTGGATACCTTAGTGGGATCATGTATTTCTCTTCTTTTTCTTGTGAAGTAGAAGTTCAGTGGCTTTTCTTAAGTCCAAGGGCAGAAGGATGTTACTCTCAGTGGGGTTGAGCAAACATGCCTCAAGAAGAGATAAATCCAGGGAGGAGTAAATCAACTTAGTGACAAAGAAGAAATGGGAGCAGAGAGAAGTGTGTCTCTTAACCTCACAGCATGGGAAAGGCATCTGTCTGAAGGACACAACAAAAATTAGTAGCATAAAATCATAGGGATGAGTAAATTATTGCTTGGTGCTACAAGGTCTCATATAACGTCACATTCTTAATTTGACAACTGAGTTATAATTTACAACAGGAATGAATTTGCCGATGGCAGATTTGGCTTGGGACAAGGGAATGCTTACTATCTCACTACAAAATATCAAACCATCTGTTTTATATGGAGAGGCACAGATTGAGGAAAATGGAAAGTTATCAATGTGAGACAATATTCCTCATTCTCATATTTTGAATCAGAACTGTGCTAGTGCAGTTTATCTGAAAGTACCTATACAAAAATATATACAATATATACATATAAACACCATGACTTTAAATTTCTTCCTTGACAGTCTCTGTCTTACTCACAAGTGCATATACACACACAAACACCAGAAAATTTAGTCTACATGCATTCCTTTTCATACCAGACAGAAACAGAAGAAATTCCATCTCTGCACTTAAAGCAGGCACCAGGATCAGATGGATTTTCAGCCAAATATTAGAAAATATTTAAAGATATTTTGTATCTCACCTTACTGAGTACTTATAACCATAACTCAAGAATGAAGCTCTTCCAAATCGCATAGGATTTGCTTTTATTTCTTTATAAGAAAGAAATAGCAATTTCTCGTATATGGCTCATAAATACACTATTACTGAATAAGATTTTAGTATGCTTTGTGAAAAAAAACCAAACATAAACATCTAAAGTGTTCAGCCTTAATGAAAACAATGAATTTTACCTCACGAGATTGCCCCAACAAGCAAAATGCAAAGTTTCAGGTTAGAGAAAGTTGTTTAATTCATCCAAATCAAGGTGACTTACAGCTGACACACTGCCAGAAATATAGACTGATAGAGGTAGTAAATTTTAGCAAGGTTTTATATTGCCAGATATAGAGGTAGGTGAAAAAAACATAGTTCTTTTTGACTTGGTGATCCTCACTCACATGGAGTAAGATTATGCTTGTACCTGTGAATAGGGAAGCTAAAACCAAGGCCATCTCTGATGAGTAAAGTAAAACATAATCAGAAATCTCCAATTCTTGGACCACTTGGCAGCTTAATAGAAGAAAAATGAATTTGTCCATGTTCACTGCAGGAGGGCTGGATGACGTGACCTTTAAAGGTCCCTTCCAACCCAGACTATTATAATATTCTGTGATTGATTCTTTGATTAAGGATGTCAGGAGTTATTTGTATTTGGCTAGTTTGTAGAAATGCCACTAAGGACCGGAGTCAAAAAATCTGAGGTGCCCAGGTATGTGTACATACAGGTACATTTAGAACTTGCAATCTGACTAGGCAAACATACAGACACGGAAAGATTAGGTGGCTTGTCTGAAATTACCTTTTATGTCTTGGGGAAGATGGTTCAGCTAACAAAACATCAGTAGCCAACTTATATAGCCTAAAAATACTCATGAATCATTAGAAATGTAAGGCTTATTTCCAGCACTGCTAAAATGTTTTGATCATTAAGGGACAGATACTCATAGCTTTCAATGGGAGAAAGTTTCTTTTAGAAGTCTTCTGATCCCAGTGTGTTTGCCCAACTTGTGTACCAATCAGTCAGATCATGCCCTTCTCTATAGTTGATGGCCCTTTGCCCTAACCTCCTCACCCCCTGTGCTGTGTCTCCCTTCCCTCTGCGTGCACCAGATGTGATCCCTGACCAGCAGGCTGTGTTTCAAAGAGACTAACCAAGCCCATGGGACAGGAGAGAGTGTGCAAGGATGATGAAGGTCAGGCCAAGAGGAGGGTGCAGGAAGCCTTGTCCCATGCTCATTGTACACAGTTTGCATCTGTAGTGGTCCTGCTTTATTTTTTAATGACTAATGGTTTAGAGGAGTGGAAGAGAGAGTCAGGTGCACTGACAGAGGCTGACTAAGCTATCTATGAGGTTGTGTACATTGCACATCACTCTCATTTACAAGGACCCTAATGAAAGATTTTCCTTCTGGAACGACAGCATTATCCAATCTTCCCTTGATTTGGTGTTGCTCTGTTCTACTCTCTAGGCAAAATTGTGTCAGAAAAACACAGTGTGGCACAGAGCTTGTCAATATTTGTCACAGAATGTGATTCAGGAAGCCTATTTTACCCAAAGGCAAAGATTTCTGTCTGTGAGTAATTATGGCCTCTTAACATGTTCTGTCTTTTCCTAAGGTATTTTTGGAAGCATATGTTCCATCTCTTCACTGCTCTCAGAGTATACTTGTGCCAAGGCTTAAAACTCCAATCAGATAATCCTGAGAAAACCAGAGTAAAATAAGATTTTCAAAATCAAATCTGCAAGGCAAGTTTGGATTTGGAATAAGAAAAGTTTAAACCACTGGTTTGACCCTGGTTTACCTTGCACCAACAGGCACTGAAATGAAACAGATCAAACAATATTCTAGAAAAGAGGTTTCAGACACATTTGTTTTAAAGCAGAAGCATAAGTGAATCCCAAATGCCTTAACTGTCTCTAAAAGAAATGTTTACAGATTTCTTGCATGTTTAAAATCTCCTGCATTTGCAGAATTCAGGTTTCAGAAACCAAATTGTGAATTTCTTATGTTTATATAAAACATTGTCAACATCTTTCACTCTCTCAAAGCTATTCTGAGATCTTACCTTAAGATGTATACCTTATACCTTACATATCTTACCCTGAGATGTATATATATATAAATATATATATTTGTCTGGAATAATTTATGACTTATTATCGTGACCTGTGCTCTCAAAGATGGTTCTGGGAAATCCAGGTTTGCCAGCATTGGCATTGCTTCCACTTGTCCTCCTAGCTGCCCTCTGCCCTGGCACAACATTTCAGTTTCTGATCCAGTGTTTGGGTTTGATCATCAGTGAAAATGAGTTTGTTTTAACATGCCACTTAGCAAACAGAGGCTTAGGCACAGGTAGCTATGGATGCTGTGTAGAAATCTCTGTAAGAAACATGGATGAGCTACAGTGAGTAGCTTATCTGAGAGAGCTCTGAGAGTTACGCCACATATGCTTACTACCAGCAATTTTCACAGAAGAAAAACATAAAGATCCAAATGCTTGGTAAGAAAAAATAGTTACTGAATTCTTTAAAGGCAAAGATGAGATTGATTTTGCTTTGTTTACCAGTAAGGAAGCAAATTTTACTGAGAGAGAGTTAAAATGAGTCATTCTTATTTTTCCTCTGCTTTGCTCTGTTCTCTTCACTGACAGACATTTGCAGTAAGACAGTGTTGTCTGTTTTGAAACTTATACACAGGGAAGTAGGGAATTAGCAGAAAAACACAGTAAAGATTGTGACAACTCAGTCTTTTTGAATTCATTCTGATAGTTTAGGCTTTTCTTTCAACAGTTATTTTGAAATAGTGTTGAAACAACATAATATTGCTTCACCCTTAGAGATCCCCTGGGTCATAAACATTGTTATAGCCAAAAATCTCAGCCGTTACTACTTTATCTATCATGAATGGTACAGAAAGAGCATTATCATTGACTGCAGTTGGAAGCAATGATTTTAGCATAGAGCAGGAGAGTAATCTTTAATTTATTATCTCTGGTCTCAAAAATATTTGAAGCACAGTGTCTCTGAGCTTTCAGGTGTTTCCTGTATTAAGTTAGAATCCGAAAAGATTTTAAACCTGTTGTAATTCTGGAAAAGCAAAGCTTCTTGCTCTTTAGTCTATTCCACGCACCTTGGAAATGAGTGCAGTTGATTCTAGTTTAGCCCAAGCAAATACTGCAATAGGTCACTTTTTGAATTTCAGTTTCCCTGCTTACTTTTGGGGCAATTAAAACAGCTGTGTTCAGAGCTGCTCGAGTAGCAGTTGTTATCTCTTTAAATAAACTGCCTATGATGTACATAGATTGCTATCAGGTCTCAGCAGATATTATAATATCAGAAGATATTATTATGATAAATGAGACCTGATTACATTGCTTTTCAATGGCATTAATTTACATGTCTGTAGAAGTCTGTTGGGATTGGCTTTTATAGCTAGTGTAATTTGTAGGCTTTTGACATTGCTTTGGGATAACTTGTCTAATTGGCTTTTTCCTCTCATCAGAACGGAGCATGTTTTGAAGCTGACATCACTGTGGACATTATGCTATGAGGGGTTTCTTTGGATTGTTATATGAAGGATTTTTGCCTCTTGTCAGTCTTTTGTACTTGTCATTGAAACTTTTCTCTGAGCTGTAAAAGCCTTTTTCTTTACATAGTAAGAACACGATCAAAAAATGGAAAATGTGTCAAATAAAAATTCATGAAAGGGCCACCTATATGGCTATCAACTAGGGGAAAGATTGGTTTCCTGAATAATTCTAACGCAGATCATTCTAAAAAGATACAACAAGCATTTAAAACTGTGATAAGAGAACAACATGCTCAATGATATCTTCTGAATGTATTTTGTTTTTTAATAACAATTTGTTTTCAAAAACTAACTTGTGGCCCATTCAAGTTTACAATAGTGATATAGACTAAGTTGAGGAGTTTCTGAATAATTAGAAAATTAACCAACCAGTGAATCTAATCTCATCTTTCTTGTGTGCTGGAGATTTTCATTGACTTGATGAGCCAAATACTTGAACAGACACAGAGCAGGAGTTCTAGGGATAACATTAACTTTTCCCAAATGGAAATGAGGAAATTAAAAAAAAAAAGAAAGTAAAAAAAGATACCATATTAACTCTGCAGAGAAATTTAAAGGCAGGTAGTGTATTTATTTAAGGAAGCTTATTTAATAATGTGCAATTCGTTAGGGGATATACAGCTGCTTTTCTTTTTGAGTCTGAGGAGCAAAGAACTTGTTTTAGAAACATTGAGAAGAGAATCCTGCCTACATATGCACTTCCTTTAAAAAAAAACAAACAGTCATTGGAGGTTTCCTTCTGCAGGGACTGTCTGTTTGGAAACTGAGTTCACTGTGGTTATTGTAGCTAGGGTTTCTTTGACCAGATTAAATTTTTGATCTTGTTAGTTTCTTTACATCTGCTATTTAGACTTTCTTCTTCTTCTGCAATTTCTGTGCAGCAATTGCCTTTAGTGCTGCTTCTTTTGCCCCATTTCCTGCCTGATAGAAGTATTAGCTATTGGATTTACTACAGGAAATAAACCTAGCCCTTGCCATGGCCCAAAATCTTATTTCTTTTTTTCTTCATCATAAAGGTAATCAGTAGAACATTGCTAAAAAGGTGTCAAACAATAGGCATTCACTAAGTCCTACTGAATAAAATTCCTCTTTTGTCTATTTCTGTGTAGATCTGTTGTCTTTGCATTGCCACATATATAAAAATGAAGGCAGGATTTGGTCCAAAGACAGTTAGAAATGGCAGAGGATTGCCTGCAGTAGTGAGTATTGATTTAGCAAAATCAGTCACTGAAAAGCCAATCAGCATAGTATACTAAGAATGCCTTTCATAATACACTTTCTTTTGTTGTCTGATATGTGTTAGCATCAGATAGATTTTGTATAACTACAGGGAACTCGGTCATTTCAAATCAGCTCTTGAGAAGGGACTTCATTGCTCTCACAAAATTTAAACATGGCTATGATTTCAGGCAAAAGAAAAGTAACCGTTTAAGTTTAGCCATACAGGTGACTTGGATGCCTTGTTTTCCAGGATATTTATTTCTAGAAATGAGTAAATATGAATATGTGTCATGTGTTCTAATAAGTGAGATAACTTCTTGGCTCTAATCATATTAAATGTCTTCAAAGAAAATGCTTGTTTTCACATTTTTTTTCCATTATTAATTCCAGCCCGGAGGGAATGTTTTTTTTTCAGTTATCCAAGGGTCATACACTAGAAAGTTAAAATGAAGTTCTGACATAGTTTTCTACAAAATAAAAGTATCTGAATCCAGAGTTTATGCATTCTTATTTCACATCTTCTAAATTAATTTCTAGATTACCAAAAAGGTCATGAAAGAAAACATGAGAATTCCACACATTATGTTCTTCATGTGAAGTATGTGCTATATAATTAAAGTAACAACAATTCATTGAATCCTTTTACTGTAATGAAAGATGATTTGAACCATTGGGATTTAAAATATAATTGAAAAAACATTATATAGTAAGGGTAAGTGTATTTTCAGAACACTTGTATATATCTTGTATCAAATTCTTATATTGGGTGCTCCTATGCTGCTTTGTAAACTGAACTGCAGCATGGATTCAAACAAAGGATATAAGAGCCACTCTAATATTCTTTATAGTATTTTTAGGGCTGGTTTGGAATTAGTGGGAAATATTCCCAATAGGAAAAATAGCCAGAGTAGAACAGCATGTAGAATTTTCCTCAAGGTCTACTTATCCACACTATGCCTAAATCCCTTGCCCAATACCAGCCTCCCATTATTACCTAGTGGAAATATAGTTAGATAGCTTAAATAATGGTCATCTGTAAGGCAGAATGAACTTCTGGCCATAAAACAGCCCAACATGGGAATTAGGAAGTACTTCTAGGGAAACCCTTCTAGGAGCACTCTGCTTGGTACAACACAGATTCATTATTGTACAGTCATAATAAGAATACAAGAACCTGATAAAGCACATAAATTAAAAAAGGTTAGTCAAAAATAATGGCTTAAAGAAAACTTTTATATTCCCAGATCTTCAGATTAGAAGACCTGTATTGATCCCCTCTATCTACTCACTGTGAGATCAGAAAAAGTCCTGAGGAGAATCTGCAAACAGCAGTTTTTCTCAAACAGACATCACCAGATAAAAAAATTACACTGTACTAAGCCTGCTTTCAATTTTGATTTCCTGAGAATTTCATTCTAAAGTGTACTCTTTTTTCAGCCTGAACACAGTCCGTAATGTCATGTTTATTTTCTTTTAAAAAAGCTGGATTGGTCAAGTAGTCAAAGCATCCAAAAAAGATAATTTAGTCTGGGGAGCCAAATCATACACACTGTGTTTATTTAGCCACTCCAGTGAACAGAAAATGGCTTCCAGGAGGTAAGCTTTTCTGAAACAGCACAATTAGTGCATGAAAACTTGGCCTAGAACCATATCTCAGGGTTAGAAGTAGCATTAACTGCTAAGTATTTATCTGTACTCTCACTGTTTGGAACAGGAAGACAATATGCCAGCTGGTTCTCCACTTGCCCATTCCCTTCCTGAAACAAGGGTGTAGCAGCTAAATAAATTAATAGTATAGTTAGCAAGGAGTCAAAAGCTCAGACCATTTTAGCTTAGACCGTCAAAGAAATAATACATAATTTATAAAAAGAGGAATGTATTAGCCATCAAAATCACTTGAGTGAAGTCTGTATTTACTAAATGAATGGAAGAAGGAGAAGACAATTCTATATGGGCACAGTGATGCACAGCCAGCTTATACATTATTTTTGACTTTGCCTTAAATGAGCAGTGCTCATCTGACTATCAGTCCACACCTAACTCAGGCCTCAAGTTCTTACCAGTGTGGAGAAATAATAACAGACATTAAAAAAACTCAACTAACTTTACTGGAAGTTGGTTGCAGGCAGGAGTCAATACACTCGGTTGGCCTTTCAGGCCACTAAATGAAGACAAAGTTTGATTCTCAGATGTCTCAGATACTGGAGGGCATCCCAGATGTCTAAGCCTAGTCAAGGAAATCAGATGTACACCTAAAAAAATCCCTCAAATCTAGCCTATTTCCCTATGCTTGATTTATGGTCAAAACTCTCTCTAGAAATGATCAGACATTCACGTGTTAACTACCCACAGCTGTCTATGAAGAAGATGTGAAAATATGAAGTACTACTATGAGTTTTTTAGAGGAAGTCTCCATAAAAGCATTTACATTAATTACTAAAGGGAATTGAAGTTGCTTTAGTCAAATGTCAACTATACCTTCTTTGTTTTATTAATCTCTGAACTAAGATAGAACCCTCAAACTACTAATCAAAATACTGATGTTCTATTAATTCAACCATTCTGGAAGCCATCACTCCAAGCCACCAATGCTTAAAAAAGAATTGAAAATACTGTTGTCTTTTATTGTGGACTTAGGCTCCATTTTAAAGATTTTTCTTTGTTGGATGCAAAGAAATATTTTACAAAAATCAGACTCTAAAGAGCAAAATTCAGCTGTCTTACCCCATTTACTTCAATAACATGTTCATTGCCTCTCCTGTTCCTACCTCCTTGCAATCTGTCCTTCAAGCACAATCTTTGCTTTAATGAGGTGCAAATTTTAATGTCTAGTGGGACAACTTAAATGCTAATATTATTAAGCATGGGCAATTTTTTCCTTCTTTTCATTCAGCCTCCCCCGCAAGGATATTAAACATGAAAAACTATGTTAATGTATTGTAAAGTAGTACAGCTTGGCTGAGAAAGTTATGAAAAGCAAAGTGTCTATTTTCTGTACCAACAGTAAGTCAACTATATCACAAATCCTGTCTCTTTTATAACAACACAAACATACATGTTTTCCATACAAAAGAATTTTTATCATAGCAAAACAAAATGAAAATATAAATGCCATAAATCCATAAAACACCATAATAAGTTCTGGAAAACTGTGCCTGTCCTCTGCCAGGCTTCTGAAGACTGAAGTTCTCTCTCATTTCCCAAGGGCATGGTTACTACTGAAATCTCCAGTTACAACAAAAAGTTCTGAATAATGATGAAGGCTGGTTAAAATGCTTTCTGGGTTACCACCAACATCCCTACTGGAATACTGAAATTATTCTAACTGAAATTTATTACAAACAATACCAAAGTTTTAATTTTCTGGAAAAAAAAATAAAAAAAAAGAAGTATTCTATCCCTGTCTAGAGTCAAAATATCCCTAAATTCCTCCTATGCTAAATCTGCATTTTTTTGTTGTTTTTTTTTTCTCAATGAAATATGTTACTCATGCCTCAAAGAAGCTTTATTTCAGTAGTATTCTGGATTTCTGCTTTGTGGGAAAACGTATCTAGTCAGATTGTGTTACAGTAGAAACTAATCTGAAATCTACACTTCTATCAACAAAAGGGAAAAACTTTATCTAAATCCAACAAGACATAGTAGTTGATAAGGATAAAGAGGCTGTAGAACATGAATATTATGGGTTTCATTATGAGATTTTGAATAAGAATATTTATGTGTTGAAGATAAATGTCCATGTTTTGGGGGTAAAAAATGATAAATGTTGTTTTAAAAAAAATCATGTCATGAAGCACATTTTTGTTCATGAAGAAGACATAATGGCTTTAAACATCTGTTTTCCTTTGTCTTTTAAGAATTTGGATGAGGGATTGGGGCACTCCAGTGGGAAAATGGGAATCTCTAATTTGCAAGAAAGCAAGCTCCATTTCTACCTCTGTAGAGAAATGTGCTAATAAACTTTAAAATCACAGTGTGTTTGTGTATAAAAACTTGTTACTGATCCAGGACTGATTCTTCTACAGCTTTGGCCTCCAGCCCAATTGCTTCAGAGAAGAAATGCCAAATCTGTAAGGAGAAGGAGGAAACATTTTTATGGCAATTTGATTTAACAACAAGAACAAAAACAAAGGAATCCATTTGAAGCAATTTAAGAATTAAGAATGCAAAACTTGGGTTTGATGGGACATTAGGAGCAGAACAGATGAGGAAGTACAGATACAGAGGAAATTAATTTATACATTTCAGTTAAATATTTAATTCTGTAGTGCATGTATATTTATCTGTATATGAACATGAACATAATCTTGTATCCAAGGCTGTATTGTTTTAAGGCTACACCATTTTACTCAAGTCTAAGTTTTATATTTGTTTTAGCTGCCACTAGTTAGGCATTTAATCACTATAGTTTGAATTAATTCATTTTGGGCTGATCTGAAATAAAGAATACTCCTTTACAACACCCTGGCTAGAGGTGAATTTTCTCTGCCAATATTACTCTAACTATGATTGAAATCTATTTTAAATTCAGAGAGAAATTTCCTAACAGCAGAATTAACTGTTAAATCAGACCACAGAATTAACTGTTAAATTAGACCACTTCTGGATAAAGTAAAGAAAACAAAAGGATTGCCAAATAAAATAAAGTTTGTGGATTCAGAATTGTATTAAGTGAGCTCTAAAAAATGAAATAAATCCTGAGACATCAAAAAATGGCTGATAATGGACACTTGGCATTATACTCTTTGCTTAAAGAAAATCCCTAAAATTCCCTAAAATTTAATCTGTAGAAATCCCTAATTGTGGACTAAGATAGCCCATCGAGTTTTCTGCAGGTCAGGTTTAGACCATGCACATAAGCTAAATTTTTGTAGAAATAAATAGTTTAACATGTTGCTGCATAATCAGTTGCTGACACAAGCCAGGATGTTTTCAGTGTATTTGACCTGGCTCAGAAAATCTTAGTGCCTGCAGGTACATTTATTGGTACTTTGCACTTGGGGTGGTTAAGAAATTATTAAGAATGCTTTAAGTGAGGAGTAATTTTTGCTACATCATCCAAAAGACAAATAACCCTGAACTGCAAAATTCATTTAATAAGTGGCAATTTTATTTTTTCTTTTATGAACCAGTACCAAATGGCACTTAAAATACATTAGTCTACCAGGATTTTGACCTCAGAAATATCAGTACCCCAGCAAATTGATGAAGCCTTCTGTTTTTATTCAGTATACATAAAGATGTTAAAAGAAAACAGTGAAGGGTATTAATTAAAGGTTTAATTTGTACTTACATAAAATAAGCAAATGGCAGAAGATAAATTTTATTCTGTGTACATATGCATAACCTCTGAGTGTTTACTAACCATTCCTAAATGATTTATAAAATGAAATGTAATGCACAAACAATGAAAAAATTATTTTATCAAAATATGCAATTTTATTTCTTTCAAATGGTGTAAATCCCAATAGTGCTTCCTAGGTGCAAGAAACAATGGGTTGTAAATAACAAAACTTTCCAGGTAGTTCATAAAGATATGTGTTTTTGCAGAATTGCAAGTCCTGTTGCTCAGGTTTCCTGAATGGGTCCCATAAGAAAATTGTGTACCCACTTTACTGAAAAAAAAAAAAAAAGAAAATGCAGCCATCCAATTGAAGGAACTAGCATTTGGGGGGCTGGTATACATATTTTTACCAGCTTATGCAAGGAAAAGAGCCATTCAAAACTAAACCTCTTAAGAAATAGCAAATATATCAACATTAGTGCAGGATCAACAGTGTTTGAAGAAGCTCAGGAATCTAATCCTAGTGTGGTCATTTGATTTTCACATATTGTACTTCAGGCAGTCATATTAGATCATGACCAAGTCTCAAGCTAAACTTTCCAGAAAATCAGAGGACTTCAAATATTATAAGTCATGCTTCAACTAAAAGGAAAGCTCCATACAGATCTGTAGCTCACCTGAGTGGTCTGAGACTGCCAGCTGCAGAGATTATATAGAGGAGAGCCTGGTTTTGGAGTGACATCATCTTCACTCTCTATTGGTGGAGCATGTTGCACTATCAGGCATTATGATGCCTGGTGAGATTTTAATTCAAAGTAATCGATTTGAAAGGGAATGCAGAAGAGCGATAAAACACTAAGGCAGATTATTGATAATACAAGTAAATAAGTGTTGAAGTGTGATTTTTAAAATAGGCATTAGAGTTCCTTTTCTGTGTGTCCTTTATCATTTAATCAAACTAATCGTGACTATCGTGAAACAAAGTTCATATCCTTATCCCACTGTTGTAGTTAATATCATGATGTTTTACCTATTTTACAGTGTTAGTGGGCTTGAATTAATTTTATTTTAATGCATTTTGATTTCATACAGATGAGTTGCTATTTAGCAGATGATTTTCAGATGTTATTTCACTACACAATATGTGTTCAAGAGTACAAAAGAAGAGGAATTAGTACCTTGAAGGTTAGCACTGATGCATGCAGAGTTTCTGAAGACCTGTGATATTGCTAGTCCTGCCAAGATCCAAGTTGTTCTGTGTCAATAAGGATTAAGAGATTAGCTCACAGTATCACATTTAGCTTTAGACTTGCATTCAAGATCAGAAATAAGAATAGAACTGGCAAGAGTCTGACTTCTTAGAAATCACCTAGTCCAACTCCTCTGCCATGGACAGGAACATCTGGCACTAGATCAATTCACTCAGGAGTGGAGCGTGCAAAGTGGGGGACACAGCAGGTCAAACTGCTACCAGTGGTGGCTTGAACAAGGAGGGCCTCCTGTTTGGGGGGGCAAGAGGGGTCTTCTGAGCAGTGATAATGTTGAACAAGGAGGGGCCTCCTGTTCTTAGTGCTGAAGAATGCTGAGACCAGCTTGACCAAACTATCAGACCCACCACAAGGACATCCAAGACAGGGAAACGCTGAATGAGGCTGGGAGCAGCAAGGATGTGCAGACCCTGCTACAGCAGAGTCAAAAGTGCTAAGCAGAACTGCTAACACTTTTATTAGCACAAAGCATGTTTTCTTGAATAAGCCTGAAACTCATAATCCAAAAAATGCACATACATGACAGTCAATCACTTAAACTATAAAAAGACAGTCTCATTTTTGCACAGTGAGTGCACCTTCCTAAGGTATGTGAAGATCCTACCCTTGCATGAGGAAGTTCCTCAAGATTACTTCTCCAGGCTGAGAGAAAGAAATTGGAGTATGGTGGTTGGTATAGTAAGTAACATCAATCTATACTTAGCAATTGTTTTGCTAGCTTTAATATAGTTTCAATATAGTTGCTTTATATAATTGCTTCAATATTGCTTCAAAAATAGTGCACTGTATAAGTAGGTATATCCATACTAGGTATAAATAATTCTAATTAAGGTATTTTTGTCTAGTCATTATTCCAATCAATTAAAAGAAATAATTTTATTTATATAAGGATATTTGGTTTTCCATCCTTCACCCTGAGGGATAAAGTTGTATAAAGGTCCAATTACATAAGTATAATCCATTAGCTATAAACCCCTGACAAATTCTGGGCCTAAGATTCAAACCAGCTGCACTTAGACTCCACTCTGAGAAGAACCTTACAAAGCAAGGGGATCCTTTCTGCACCTCATGACTCACTTGGAGGCCTTTTCTAACAAATTTTGTCTGAAACTCCCACTCTGCCTGTGACAAAGAGCAATGAGGTTACACAAAGCCTCCTTCTTTCTGACCTTACCTTGAACACATGCAGTGATGGCACATCCACAACCTCTCTGAACAAGCTGTCGTACTGTTTCACACCCTACACCATAAAAAAAAAAAAAATTCATCATTTTTTTCAGTCTATCCCTACCTACTTTCATTAAAAAATGCTGCCTCTTCTTCTGTCACTTATAGACTCTGATAAAGTCTTCGTCCTTCTTATAATTCCTTTTTACATATTAAAGGGCTACAATAGGGGGTCCCTAGAGCCTTTTTTTTCTCTAGGTTGAATGTCTCAACCTATTTTCATGGGAGAGATGCTACAGCATTCTGATCATTTTCATCATCCTCTTTGGACCTGTTCCAACACTTCCATATCTTTTGCTGGGAACCCTCAAGCTCAGTGCATTGCTGCAGGGGGGTTCTCACAAGAGCAGAGCAGAGGGGGGAGAATGACCTCCCTTGACCTGCTGACCACACCTCTTTCTACACAACTCACCATATAGTTCACCTTCTGGCCACAGGGGAAATTTATGTTCAATTTTTCACCCACCACTCTCCCCAAGTCTTCCCTTACAGGGATGCTCTTAATTCATTTACGCCTCAGTCTGTTACTGGGCAGTCTCAATCCGGGTGTAGGACTTTGTGCTTGGCCTGTTGATGTTCATGATATTTATGTGGAGCCACTCCTCAAGCCTGTCAGGGCCTCCCTGGATGGCAACCCCTGCTTCACACAGATCAGCTGCCCCATCATCTGCAGATTTGCTAGGAATGCATTCAATCCCAGGTGCACGTCACTGATGAAGACATGAATAGTATTGGTCCCAGTATGGCTCTTTAGAGACATGACACATTACTGGTCTCCACTTGGATGTTGAGACATTAATGGTAACTCTTTGGACGTGGCCATCCAGTAATTTTCTAACCTATCTATCAGTCCATCAGTCAAACACAAGCATCCTCAATTTAGTGGCATGTACTGATCACAGAGGTAAGGCTGATGGATATTTCCCAAGGTTTTTTTTATTCACCTTTTTTAAAACTGGGTACATTTCCCTTTACTAACTGATGTGACTTTTATTCTTATTCTTCTTAATGCTTCTCAAATTTTATGCTATATAAAATTTGCCAGAATTTTGTATTTCCAAAGTCAGGTCAACCTTAGAACCAAAGACCTCTTTAGAGATTGCAGACAGCTAGACTTGTGTCAGCTGTCTAAACACAAATGAATCTAATCAATGTAGTCTTAGAAGCTGCAGTTCTGTCACTGATTTAGGTAGACTGGAACAGTCCTATGCCCTTCTACTTTATTAAACACTTTAGCAGTTGCAATTGGTCTGACAGTTACTGTAGCACTGCTTCTTTGGCAGCTTACAAAAATAGGAGGTACGATGAGTTCAAGAATTGCAAGAAAAAGCAACAGAAGTATTGTTAATGTAAAACATGAGTAAGAAAATCAGCTGTTCTCACTTAACTCACCTTTATGTTTTAAAATTTAAGGGACTCAGTAATATTCAAACCCTGTGTGAGAACAGTAGACAGCATTAGAACAACAGAAAACAAGGAGAATAGAGAAAGAAGCATGTGACATACAACTGTAAGTCTCATGAATGCCTTTCATTCCTTAAAAAAAGGAGAGAGAAAGAGAAGATGTAGCAAGCTAATTTGAAAGTAAAAAAGTTTTTTTTCTGAATTGCAGTTTGCAAGACCCACTGACTCAATTTAGTGTCAGGAGCAGAGAGTAGCATGACTCTAGATCTCTTTTCTGGAAGGCATCCCTTTTCAAGAGAAGACTTTAACATGTGCTTAATGAGATGAAGGCAGATGCTTAAAGATAAATTTACATGCATGCTTGAATTAGGGCCTCCAAAATTATAGGCAACAAGCTGGAAATATAAGCCTGAAATCCTGTACTTTCCATCTGGACATGGAAATACTTGTTGTCAAATGTTCCATACTAGAGAGATGGGGTGTTTATCTGCATGCTGAGAAACATAGCTATGCAAAAAATATTTTAAAAATTCTTACAGATAACAAGTATGACAAATGTTTTTTTCTTCTGCAGAGACATCCAAAAACAATTTAAGAAATCAAAATACACTTAATAAGATTTTTTTCTCAGTGATTAAATTTGACCTACAAATTGATACATTTTGTCATGCATATAGTTAGTGTTCTGGTGACAAATGTAGAGTTCTTCTATGTCTTGGCTGAATAGGAAAAAAAAATCAAGAAAAAATCCACAGAAATATTGTAAGTAGCACAAAGAGCATTAGCATTTTAAATTTATTTTCAATAAGCATTTTTAGAAGAATTTTCAGGAGTACTCATGTTAGCTTTCAGTTAATTTCAAGAAATGCATGAAGTATAAAAGAAATTAATTAGATTTCAACCCACTTGTCTTTGTAGGTAGACACATAATTCCATTTGGTGCTGTTTACGTTTTTTTCTAGGACTAATGTATTAAAAATGATAGTGCATTTCTTACTATCATGCTTCTACTAAGTGTACTTACTGTTCTAATAAAGGAATCTAGATTTATTAAAGGTATATCAGGTGCATCTCCATTATAAGAGCCTCTTTCTGCTTCATTTTTTCCTAATTTCAACATTAAAGGACCTTTAACCTTTTGTGTTACATACACACAATATCTGTATGGTGGAGTCATGACTCTCTCTAGTACTTCATTTTATTCCTGTCATATCTTGCAGAATAATTTAAACTATCATTGTTCTGGTTAATATCCCTCCCTACCCAAGTCTTCTGAAAAAAGCCTTGCCATTTCCCTGAAATGTACACGTGAAAAGTTAACATGAGGAGTCCCATTTATTATCTATTAAAAGCAATAGGGAGTTTTTGTCACTGCATTTGCCTTTTAAGAGTATTTCCCACTATGTCTTACTTTGCACTTAGGCACTTATGATCTTAAATCTTTATAACTTCTCTGTGAAATCAGCTATTTCTCTTAGTGCAGAAAATTACTAATGATTTACTTAAACTGGAGGCATCAGTCTTTTTCTCTTCATAATTAGTTAGGTCCAGAGAGATTAAAATGATTCCTTTTCCTTCCATTGTATTCTTCCACAGGTTTCTCATTCTCTGTATTTCCTGCCTTCTCCCTACTTATTTGAGCAAGATGACACACAGACTTTTACAGAAATACAAAGTGCCTGAGAGAAGCCAATCTGTTATTTGAAGAAGGTCTGGTATTGTCTGACCTATGAGCTCACTATTGGACCTCGAGACTATCTCAGGTAATGCTGTTGTTCACTGAAGCAGATCCAGCTCTTGCAAATTACTAGTTGTCATATGTTTTCTCTTCCCTTTCAAGGACTGCTTCACAGGCTAAATGACTAGTAATGAAAAGAAGTGGATAGTCTGTATTTAATAAATCTATTTTATAGCAAAACACACTAGAATCATGTGATTTGTAGGCTTACCATTTACTTGTGCAGAGTAATAATACTTTGTGACCGAGCACATAGGTATAAGAAACTGCAGTTTTATATAGGAGTATTTTAAGGGGCACAAGAGAAATTCTCCCACTCTTACAGGGTGGGAAGTGCTGGGAACTTTGTGTTGGGCAAATATAGCAAGTTGCTTATTTTTGAATTTTTTTAAAGCATGCAGTGTTCAAAGAGAGGCAGTGTTTCTTCATGGCCAGTAATAAAACAGGAGAGAACTTGTCATAAATCAAGACTGTGCAGCAGACTTGGCGAGGCAGCAAGACAAAGGAGAGTGGGCGGTGAGGTTACCATGTGAAAAGTAAATAAGGACACGCTGTACACTCTCTTTTTTTTGTTCCTTTAAAAATTCTTATTAGCTTGCTACCATTTTTCTTTCCCTGCCTTGAATATTGAGATCATAAGCCTTTCAAGAGCAATTCTGCTGTTTCTATATTACGTAGTCTATAGGTCCTTCATAGTAAGGATTCATTCTCAGATTCACCAGTACTATCAAACTAAACTTTATATAATATCAATTCATATCCAAGAGACATCATTATATTCTTCCATTATATATCATACAACTACACATTAGCTTATAACATAAATTTAAATGCACAAATTTGTAAATACATAAATAAAGCATTTAGATGTAATAATATTCATGTATATGAAATATAAACAAACATGCACACATATGCATGCATGCACACAAAAGTATATTCTTTTTCTGTTTTTATTATAGATCCACATGTCACAAAGTGTCCCTTTAGTGGAGAAAAAAAGCAACAAATAAAACAAATTATTAGAGGTTTGTCCCATGAACCACATAATCTACCACTACAAGCTATTAGTGTCTCAATCTCTGTTGATTTAAATTTCATCTTCCACCATGTACCACAACTGAATGTTAGTTTTTATCTTCTCTCTGTCTTCTTTCAGTTTCTGCACTTGAGGGAAAGTGCAGATCTCATACCGTTCTTACCAGTAAAACAACAGGAAGTAAAATTAAAAGAGCAGTTTGTTGAGGTTTGATAAGGATTAGATAAGATATTGTAACAATCATTATTCTACATTCAAGAGGAAGACATCAATTATATTAATGCAACTTTCCCTGCTGTGATAAAGGCATTTCATGACAGCAATTAAGTTAATCTCTTACAGTAGTGAGGCTTTGTGCTATAGTAAATCCCACATGAGAATGACCATAAGACTCCAGGTCATGTAGTTTCATGTCTTGAAGTTAGCCCATCTCATTCTTTAGTGAATCATAGGGTTTGTTTGATTAGTTTGTAAAGCAGAAGTGGAAGCTGAACCAATTGCAACTGTGTTGAAGACAGGAAGGAAACAACAAACACAACTGACCCAGAGACACCCAGAGCCCAACAGAGGATCCAGGTTTACAATTCCATATGTCAGCCATTACCCAGGTTCTTGAAAATGGCCTAGATTTATCCCTCTAATTGTAAAACCTTCCCTTAGGGTAACAAATTGCACCTATTTGGCAATACTCAAGGGTTTCTAGCAAGTGTTTTTCTATGTTACTACTTTCCCATACATCCAATTGCTTATATCTGATCCCTGTCTTTTATTCATCTGTTATGAGCTAAATAAGTTCTTAAAATTAAGTGAGATGAAACCAAGAGCTGAGATGCACGCTCATCTCACTAGAAGCAGGAGTTCAGTTTAGAATTTCCAGTGGCAACACATAGTGGTGTCACTTGACAGTCAAGGTAAATCCCTTTCTCTTGACAAATCATAACAGGCATTTAGGGAACCTACTTTCATTGTATGTAAACTCCCTCTGGTAAAAATCTACTGCTGCAGCTGAATTCTCTCCTATTCTTTCAGCTATCTGAACATGGGCACCTGGTGCCATCTGAGTGATTTCAAATTAGCCTGATTGTCCTTCAGTTGCCAGTCCAGAAAGGTATATATCTCCCATAGATCCTCTAACCATTTCCATGCATAGACTTTCTGGATCTCATGTGATGTCCAGACAACACCCATCATCCAGTTGTCCAGCTAGTAAAATCTGAACCTCCCATTTGTCCCTCAGAAGAGAACATATTCTCACTAAAAGGTAGTAAGGTACTAAAATAGAGAAGGATGGATAATGTCAGTAGTAGGCATTTTATGATAAAGACATAGAAAAGAAAACAGAAGGAAAATTAAAAAGTGAAACAGTCTGATGCATATATCTGATGCAAAATTTCAGAGCATCTCCTCTGTTATGGCCTGTGGAGCCAGTAGCCTGCTCTTGCTGGGAGTGAAGTGAGGAAGAATGGCAATGCCCTTGCTCAGGATGAAGGCTGTGTCTCCACAGCCATGTCTCCAAAAGCCTTCCCATTGCCTTAACATCCCTGTTTGGAAACAACCATGCTCATTCATCCAGAGAACTGGTCTTCTCAGCAGCAGAAGTAACAGTGGGATTCACGATGGTAGTGATGGCAGCTGCCAGCTCTGTGACACAGGTAAGGCCCTCTCCACCTGTATGCTCTAGGCCGAGGGCTGAGGGAAGCCACAGAGACCCCAAGGTTTCATACTGAAGATTACAAATGTCACACTGCCAGCCCTTCAGCACTGCAGCTGGAGATCATCTGCACGATGAATATTCCATTGGAAGAAAATTATCTGGAAGTTGCCATCTCATCACATCTTGAGGTAGCACTGAAGAATTCATGTGTCTCTGCAAATTCAACAGAAGAAACCCCTCTGCATGCCTGCATGCTTTATTATTTATAAAGAGAAAAATATCCCTTGATTTAAAAATGAATAAAAAATTCATACAACCTGTGGGTTTGGTAAGCATGCTTTATATGGTATTTGGCAGCAAAGAAGGTGAGTCACAAGTCTACAGAAGCTGGAATGACTTAGTTTGAACAACAAGTCTATTTAACTCTCCAAATGTTTAGCTTTCCTGTAGGTTTTATCATAACTCAGATTTTTAGACATTTTATATTCCCTTAATTTGCCTTTTTTTTACTATCCTTATTATCACCTTTTAGTGTCTTTTACTGTTTCTTTTACTGGACTTTTTTCGTCTTTTCTCTAATTCTACCTTATCAAAATTCTTCTTGAGGAATACCTTCAGTGCAGGCAGCTCAGGATGCAGATACAGAGCCAGCTGCATGTTGAGCTCTGGGTGGTTGGAGACAATGACTCCAGAATGATTTTTGCTTTTATACTGCCTTCATATACATATTTATTTATTTATTTATTTACTATTGTATAGTTATATGGTTCATATCTAGCCCCAGTACTTTTCCCTACCCTGACAGGCACAAAGGCAAAACACATTCCAGAGGCTCCAAGCTGGGGCTCCAAGCCCCTATCCAATCTTGGCTCTTCCTAGGAGCCAAGGTTGAAACCAGGTCTTTTGAAACACATTTTCATAAACAGAGTGTAGTTCCTATCTAAAGGGAGAGGATTTAGAAAGGGGTTGAACTGAGGAAGAATTACCTCATCTCTTATGTCTCTACTTGGGAATTTTTGTCGTTTATGCTAATTTTCTAAGCGTGTAAAACTGTATTCACCCCGTGCCGGGGTGGGCATTTGCCATATCTGTCCTCTATATCATTTCCATATCTTACCTACAATAAAGACAAGCCTTTATATTTATATTACCTCCTACACTAATATTGTCCCAAAAGTGTGTTGTTTTATTTCTAGGTCCTCAACATCAACAAGAGGTGAACTGCTGACCTTTTGAATAAAAAGGGCTCAGGGAGGTGGGGTAACCACGACCTGTTATCACCCAGGTGACCGAACACTCACACAACAGAGGCTGAGGATTCAGTAGGAAGAGACAAGACTTTGAGGTTTCTTTAAATAGGCTTAAGAAAAGACTGAAATGAAAGGATTCACATATTTCCTGCTAACTTAATGATATATAGGTGTGAAAACTCAGCCCTATACCTGTTCTAAGCATCAAAGTAATTGAGTTTCTCAGTGGACTTTCAGACATAGTCATGAAGAACAGATTCTTTTCTCATACAAGTTCTAGTAATAGTAAGAGAAACAGAAAGAGAACTATGCAAAGCTAAGCAGCAAGGGTTTCTTTAATGTTTCAAGAATATAAA
The DNA here is from genome assembly GCF_037042795.1 of Molothrus aeneus. Taxonomy (NCBI): domain Eukaryota; kingdom Metazoa; phylum Chordata; class Aves; order Passeriformes; family Icteridae; genus Molothrus; species Molothrus aeneus. The sequence continues at coordinate 59,223,063 of NC_089647.1, read as the reverse complement.
ATTATATTCTGAATTATGCTTGGAACAGTTGTATCTTTTGATGACCTGAGATTTGAAATATGTAGATTTAATGTGCTAACATTGACTAACAGAGAAGGCCAACACACACTGCAGTTTGAGCATAAGGATAAAAGAAGGAGGTGTCAAAGGGGGCCTCATGTGAAATTCTGTTGCTGTACTAGTCTCACACATGGTGGTAACGTCATAGGGCACTTTCTTCTGTAGGTGTTAGAGCAGCTGTCCCTGGGTAGAGGCTTCAACAGAAACTTGAGTCTCAGGTAGCAGAATCAGCCCTACTAGTTTGAGGATGGAAGGAATTCCACAAGAGATGCTCTTCTATCCTGTGGGGAAGGTTTGCCATCAGGGAGGAGCTGCTCCCGCAAGTGGAAGAATTAAGAGCAGAAATGAGCATCAGAGAAGAAGAAAAGGAAAAAGATCGGCACTGATTCTCAGCAGCTTGCAAAGCTTCACGCACCATCTGCAGAATAGCAGCAGTCAGGGTTCATCCCCACCAGCAATGTAAATGAAAATTTTGGAAAGGGGGAAAGATGGAAAACTAGTGGCTATACAGGATTGCTATCTGCCAGAGGTCAGTTTGACAAGGAGATGTGCCAGGTCCTGCACCTGGAGAGGAACAGCTCCATTCACCAGTACAAGCTGGGGCCATCCAAATACTTGGTAAGCAGCTTGGCAAATAAGGACTTGGGGTTCCAGCTGGGCACCATGAGCCAAAATGATATCTTTGACACTCACAAGAGTATTGGTATCCCAGGCTGCATTAGGAATGATGTCTACTTGTCAAGGGATGTAATCCTTCCCCCATACTCAGCTACTCAGCACTTGATGAGACCACACCTGGAATGCTCTGTCCAGCTTTGCATTGCTCAGTACAAGAGAGACATGTCGAGACTCCAGAGAAGGGTCATTAAAATGGTTAAGGGGCTGGAGCACCTCCCATATAAGGAAAGGCTGACAAAACTGAAACTGTTCAGCCTGTAGAGGAGATATCTCGTTGGGGATCTTACTAAAGTATAAACATGGCTGAAAGAAGGGTGGGAAAAGGCTGCTTCCTGTGGTGTCCAGTGACAGGAACAGAGGAAATGGGCACAAACTGAAATACAGGTGATTCAGTCTAAACATCAGAGAAGACTTTTTCACTGTGAAGGTGACTGAGCAGTGGTATGGGTTGCCCAAGGGTGTGGTGAAATCTTCATCCTTGGAAATATTCAAAAGCTGTCTGGACATGATCCCATGTAACCAGGTCTAGGTGGCCTTGCTTGATCAGGGAGATGAATGAGATGATCTTGAAGTTCCTTCCAACTTCAGCAATTTTGTGATTCTGTGATATAGCTCAGATTCACCTTTTCCTGAGGATTGAGTCAATAGAGTCAAGTACTTAACCTTGTGTCTTCTTTTAAGCACCTATATGATTCAGATTTATTGTGCACTAAATCTTAAAACCAACATATATTTCTAAGTCCAATACATTTGCAGTAGATTTTACTATATTTTTAATTAAGATTCCATATAAATTTCAGTGAAAAAAACTGTTTTCAGGATTATGAGATGCTAGTTAGAATGTGGTGAGGGTAGCTGTTTCATTTTTGTTAATGAACATTTCCACATGTAATTGTTGCAAGCTATCTCTGAACTCTGTTCTTTGCAAATTCTGCTATTCAGAGAGGAAACTGAATGTGAACAAGGGACCCATGAATAAGTGAATCTAAGACCTACTGAAATAATTTTTACATGTTCTCTATCATAAATAAATGCAGTAAGGAAGGAAGAGGGGACATGTCAGTTAAGTACAGTAAAGCTGTATTTTTTACCATATCTCTTACTCAGTTTCTGTCTTTAACTCAAAATGACTCACAAATTTAAATAATGCATGGCAGGAATGGAAAAATCTTATGAATTACCGAAGACATTGGGACAGCTAAAATAATCTAAGAAATTCAGACTCACAATTTCGTCTGGTCTGCCTGTAAAAGAATCAAGAAATGGTCATCAGGCTGCAAGGGATATGCACAGGCAGTGTATCTCACTATGTACTTCTGTAACAAACCCCTGTATACAGAGTAGGATTTTTGCTGACTAATTACTTTCATCTATTAATAATGTTTAAATGTGACCGATAATGTAGGTTTTCCAAAAGCTTATCTTGCCTACTGTTTGCATGTGTCTGCTACTTCAGCAATTGCAGTTTGTTTTGTGTAATGAAACCATATTTAAATGTCCAAAGCATTTCCAATTACTTTTGCTTCCTGTCTCCTGACTGTACTTTCCACCTCTCTGACTGCATTCTCTGTTGGTTTGCCCTACTCACAGCCGTTTGAAATTTTGCTGCAAATGCCATTTTCCTATCTCATTGCTTTGATCATCTTGCTGTTCAGCTTTGTGTTATTTTCGTAGTCCGCCTGTATGGCACAAATTAAGTGACTTGTTTCAGTTTTAGAAGCTTTCCATGACCTTTCCATTTTCTATAATGTAACTCCCATCACTTATCTGATGTTCACTCCCCAAGTCACTGTATTGTTGAGTAAGCATCTTTTTTTTTTTTTTTTTTTTTTTTTGGTGCTGAGGCATGCCTCTCACTGAGAGGAGTTTTCTCTAAAACCATTTTTTTCTTATTATGCCTACAAAAACATGAAAAATAAGAAAGCTGTTGTAATACGGTACCTATCATGCGGACAAACTTTGTCCCATTGCCTCCCAGTACTGTGCCACCTGTGTATCTGTATTTACTTGTTTTCCCACCACTTTGGAGCAAGGATTATTTTTTATTCTTTGATTGTAGATCACCTTTTTAAGTGGGCCACTGCTTCAGAACTAGACTTCCTAGACATTGTAGGAAGTACAAGAGTACTTGCAATGGGTCAGGAAGAAAGTGATGAATCACGCTCCAAAATCTTGCAACATAACTCTAAATCTAGAGATGGCAGATGGATACTGACAGACAGATGGTGTTGAGCAAAACTTAAAACAAACAATTGCCAATAATATAAATAATACAAACAAAAGGAATAAACATACAAATAACACTCATACATATGATATGCATAAATAATAATGATAAATAAGAAAATAAGAAAATTAGACATATCTAGAAGAAAAAAAATTACTGATTGAAAACTAGCTCAAAAAAATATTATTTTTACCCTTCTCAGATAGTCTTCAATTCAAAAAATTTAGTTGTCTTGCCTAGGTTAGAATCAAGATTTTTCTCAATAAATAATATATTTTGAGGAATGTGCTCATATTCCTAAATTTAGATCTTCAGCTTGGTTGCCTAAGTTACAAAATCAATCTTTATAAATCATTTTACTAAAAAAGGAAAAGAACACTTCTAAGGGACAATCCCTATAATATTAGGTCAGGATACACCGACCATTATGAGAATCTATATAGAAAATTCAGATAAAATCTTCTAACTTTAAAGTTAGATAAGGAAAATGAAGATGTGTATATATTGGAGAAGAGATATGAAGCCTAGGAAATAGCTTAAAATTGAACCTAGATTTCTTGAGTCTCATCTAATCATCATAGTTCTAAAACTTCCTTACCAGGAAGCAACAGCCCAGTAATAATAAGGTAGATTTCCAGGGACTTACAGGGCAGGATGCCAAGAACTCAGTTTTAAAGTAAACAGACTTTAAATAGAAATTGTCCTTGAACTGCAGACAATTTCAGAAAATAGATTTGTCCAAGTCTTCCATCAAAAATTAATAAATTATTTCCATTGAAAATTTAAGATTTATTTACTTAATACCTTCTATGATTTTATAATCACATTTGGTACCTAATTTTTAGGATAATATGTTTATATTATCCTTAAAGGTGTCCTATATTTAGGTTTGCATTTTAGAGAGGTGTGTTATATTTAGGTTTGCATTTTGCCTTCTTGTAGCCAAGCTCAAAACTACTGGTGTATAGCTCTCCAGCTGATAATACAACATATAAAGTCACTATTTCTGCAGTCAATATTTGGATTACTGGGTCAACATCTTGGCAAGTACACATGTAAAAAGCTTGAAATGATTAGAGAGTATGTTAAATGTTACTATATAAACTGATACCAGGAATCAAGTGGAATTAAAATGTAGTCAATTGGGACATCAAACCACAGACCTCTTTTATTGAGATGTTTAAAAATGTGAAACACACAAGAAAAAAAAAAAAAAACAGCATCAGAGCTGCTTGAAAAAAGACAGAGGGAAAAAAAGGAAAATATTTAGATAGTGTTATTAAAGTAATAACATTCTTTCATTCTCTTTTCACCTTTCTACTTCTATGTTAGGCACCCATTTTCATAACATCCGTGTTTTACAATATAGAATTTGACATTTTACTAGAAAAGGGGGAGAAGCAATGTATTTCAGCTGCATTAGTAAATCAGTTACTGGGTATGTTTTTCTGTAGTTTCATATATGGAGTTTTCATTGTAAGCAAGCCATTTGGCAGTGCATTCCTATTCTACCCTTCTGAATATCTATGGTAAATTTGTTTAGTGAGGGCGGAATATAAATACAAAAGTGAGGATAACTTGGTGGTCTGTGTGACTAAGTCAGAAAGTGCTTTTGCAGACACAGATGATCAAGTTTGGCAGAGCACACTGAAGTGCTGGGCATATAAATCCCAGTGTTGCATGGAGCGCAACTGGGGTCTCTCAGGAGTAGGACTTCTGTCTGTCTGGAATACTCCACATTGATATACTACATGCCAGTCAAGGCATGGATATCTATGGATGTGCTTGTCAGCTCCAGAACCTATGCAATTTAAAGTAATGGATTTACACCTCTTCTCTAAAGTGAGATTTTCTTCTCAGATGGAAAGCAAAAGCTTAGCCTATTGATGTGAAAATCTATGTAGATACCACAGTGTATGTAGACATCTGACTAAGCTCGGCTTATGAGGAAAGATAGTATCCTACAGAGAAACTCAAAGACAGCCAAGGAAATACTTCACCAGTGTTGATCTCCAAATCTTTAGTATTTTGGATGTGCACTACAGACTTCTGGAGGAAGTGAGGAGAAAAGAAGCTATTAACCCAAGTGCAGCATACTCAAAAACATTTGTGCGCTCAAAGGTCCTCTGAAAGAGTTTCAAAGGATTCAGACATCAAATCTCTGAACACTGGGCAGGCCAAATGACATAACATTGCTACTTACTGTGATTTTATAGGGAGTTCTACATATGAATTTCTACAGACATGAACTAAGTTATTTAGGTATAGCAGTTATGTTGCTGAGGGCTATATGTGAACAGATAAAACACCAACAGAACAAAAAAAGTCATATGAATAATAACCTTCAAAAAAAAATCCCCACAATGTTCAGAAATGTTTAATTCATTACTTGCAAGAAATTCTGTCTTCATTCAGTTTTTTAAAGAAAAACCCATAATGGTTCCCTTTTTGTTTCAGGCTTCTATTTTTAACCTCATCATAGACTTGTAGTTGAAATAATACTATTTTAATGTTTAATAAAAGACTTTAATTTCCCATATTGGTATTTCTTTCCCCAGAACTTATTGGGAATCATTAATAAGTTTTCAAAAGGTTTTCTGTGCTCTGAAGATATGTAATATCCTCATAACATAACCTGAAAAAAGTAGTGTAATGTCCTAAGCTGATCTGAGATGAAAATCAACTCCCGGATCTTCATTTCCAGATATCCTAGAGGCAAAACTGGCCTCGGATTTTTTTTTTTTCCCAGCCCTTCTTCATAGTTTACCATTCATCTCTTGTGGTGTACCACTCACTCAGTGGTGCTGGCAAAAATGGCCATGGGGCTGACCTGAGATCAGTTCTGGAGCAGAAATAAGAAGAGGAGGAGAGGAAGCAGTAATTCATTAAGTTCACATGAAAGTCAAGAAAAAACAAATCTAACTGTGCCCCAAGGTGGTAGCCAAAGAGGAATGTAGTAGATTTAAATAATATAGAGGGTTTTAATACATCTGCTCACATTATCTTGTATTACCACTGTAGACTTTCTTCCGTCAGCAAAAATCACTTTTGTAAAATGTCTGATTTTGAGTGCCATGAAATATAAACATATACTTTTTTTTTTTTATTGTAACATCTCAGGTTCTGCTTCCAGTGCTAGTCCGATACAATTTAACAAGAAATTTCATCCTTTGCTATCTAATTTATGGATATAAAGCAGAAGGTGTGGACACATTTCTGGCATGAGGAAGTAGATTACTCAGTTGTTAGCAGTGCTATGGCCACTTGCAACTGCTAATTTCTCATTTCTTTTTTTTTATTTGAGAAGAAACTTTATATCCATCATTAAAATTGTCTTACTTTTATGTGACGCAAATGAGAGCCTGGATTCAATATTGATGGTATCAAATTCAGATATTTAAATCAAAGTTCCAGTGAGATCAACTACACCATCTGTGGTGACAAAAAAGAAAAACATTCATGAACCCTGATACACATTTGTAGATCTGTTGATTTTCAGAGACCTACATTTCTCAGCTCAAGATTCAAACTTAATGCCCAGACAAAATTATATTAGTTTAAGAGATTATTAAACTGCATGGACTTTCATAATGTTCAGCTTTAAAAGGACATAATTTTTCCATTTTAATGGACTTATGCAGTGCAATTATTCATAGAACTACTGTGCAGATAATTCATAGTTTTCATCACCTTAAAAATGTTGGAGAATTTTTGTGTTTTTTAGATAGAGGTGTTAATGAACGAGAATAATTTTTTTCAGAACTTGAAACTGCAATAGGTCAAAGAGATGCTTTATAAAATGTACATTTGTTAAATATATAGAATGGAACAACATTTCTAGATTGAGCACCTAAATACATAGTTTAGGCATTCAAATCCGTGACTTAACCTTAAGATTGTTGACAGCTGTGTCTTCCTTCAATTGCTTTCCTGCAGTGAAGGGAAAATGCTATTGCTGCCACTTCAGCCCTGGATTTAACTGTGGAACTTCATTGACTTCTTATTATTCATTGATATTGAATGTACTAATATGAGGAAAGAAAGAGGTAAAGCCTTAAATGGCTGCAGATGTTTGACAGCAAAATTAGCTGCCAGTTTTCTAGATAAGATGTAGCATTTTTACCTAAGAAAAGATTAATCCTCCACACAGATTCTGTCTCCCCTAGGATACCCTTGTACTCCAATGTACGATTCATTACCAGAACTTTAAAAGAAAAATACCCTCCTCTCACAAAAATCACTGAGCTGCAGCAGTAAAGAATGACACAATCCTAGACAGACAGATAAATAACACAGCTGAACACTGAATAGGGTTTGACCACTTGGGGGATAAAATGATTTCTATTTTGTTTTGTGATTGTGTGTTAGATTCCGTGACTAATGAATACATGGCTATGTCTTATCATCTGTAGCAAAGTGCCAGAAGTCCATCTTTATGGAATAAAGTTTCCTGTGCTGGAACAAAGGGATTTTTATGGAAGCATGCCTGAGTGTTTGTAACTCTCTTTACAGAAACAGCATCAGGAAAAGATGGGGTTCTATTCTAAATGATCACCAAAGCTGAAAAGATGCAATATGAAACTACAAATTCAATACAAGAATTGCAAATGAAATGTTGATTGCAAAGTGGATAGTGAATTCCTGCATCAGATTTAGTGCAGCTAGTCACTTGGTTAAATACTTTATCACCTTCTATTGCCACAGCACCCACACAGCCTCTCCCTTCAAAATAAATGACAAAAACCTCAAAGCTCACCTGGACACAAACCCATGAACTGCAAAGATCAATCTCTGGCCCTGGAATACTCAGAAATTTTATCTGCAGAATTTCCAGTGGTGCACAGTGAGAGACTGGTTTTGTACAAAAGTGTTTCTACTGCTACAAGGACCAATTTTATTTCCATGTAGAGCAATCTTATTCCTTCAGGTAAGTGAAGGATTACCAGTCTGGAACATGCCTGTTCTTTTTTGCCAGCCACAAACTAATCTCACCTTATTCACCATGGCAACATTGACACAGCTGTCTATCCCTCTGTTTCCATGGTAAAGGACTGGTAGATAGTACTCCACTGCTTTATGCCAGACTTCTGATTCTGTCACAGATCTCCAAATATTCTAATGGCTAAAATTTGTGTAGAAGCCTCTAAAATGTCACTGCCCCCGACCTGGGCTTAAAACCCAAAATCAAAATCAAATTCCAAATACTAAAACACACAGGAAACAGCCAAATCCAAAGCAGACTGGAGACAAAAGACCTAGTCTTCAAAAAAAAAAAAAAAGAAAAAACAAAATGAACAACAGTCTGTGAAAGCAGAACCAATTAAAGCTTCTCCTAAACACAGCCCTTGTCAAAACTTTCACCAGTCAGAAATCTTTGAAGCAAGAGTTATTTCCCAAACAGTGAACTCTTTGAAGTCTCTTTACCACACAGAGACACAACATTAAATTTACAGGTAAAAAAATACAAATAGCACCAGAGTCCCTCTCAGCAGAGTGAATTAAGAGCTCTAGGCACATTTTCAAGTACTATGTTGTAGCAAAAGTTACCCTGTTAGGCTTCATGGTTGGGTCTGAGCACTCCCAAACACTCTGGGTGATGCACATCCATTACTTTAGGGACCTTAAAAGCCCAATGTGTATGAACTGCTTCTGAAGTGTCTCCTTTGAGCCCTGAAGTCACTTTGATGCTTTTGAAATGTTCTCCTACCTCTGTTTGAATATAAGACTATCAGAAAAAGTTCAAAAATTGTAGGGAGTTGTGTCTGTGAGTAATGATCTGCTATAGAGATTATTGCTTTGTTTCTGATAAGACAAATACCTACCAGTTACTTTGGTCCAGAGATTTCTCCATTTTTATGCTACTGACGTGGTTTTGGGAGTTGTGTTCAACAGCATTGATTCTTGATCTGAATGCCAAGACACGTTTTGCAGTTTCTAAGTGTGTGGTCAGTAGTCAGGTATAGAGATGCAGTCTTGAAAGATAATTTCAAAATTTCCTTTCAAAAGCATAGGCATAAATATATGAGTTTATTTAGATACTCAGCATTATCACTAAATTTCTGAGCCTGTAGGTATTACCTTGCAAAATACTTCAGTAGGAGAGTTGGTGCTATTGTATCTTTCCAGCAAGTTCCTAGTATTCATTTAGATTTTCCTTACTAGGTCACTTCATTAAAAAAAGATTAAAGTCTACTCCAGCTAGAGGCATGAATTCCCACTTCTGTTTTCAGAGAAGTCTGATATCAGTGCAATTCTGAAACAATCTTGGTTATAAAAGCAATGTTAAACACATTCGTTAGGAGACCGTACATGTCTTCTGGGTGTTTAATTCTAACCTTTGTAGCACTTCAATGCAAGGGAACTCTCCTAAAGAGTGTAGCTTTAAAGGTGAATGAGCTGAGGTAAGTCCAAAGGTAAACACAACATAAAATCACAACAGTGACATCTGCTGCAGTATTTTCCTTACACCTTACTGCCAAATTCATAACTTCCCACGCACGCCATTTGAAAAGAGATTCACAGAGATCAGCATCTGAGATAGAAGTTCCCTGAAATACTTTTGAGGGAGAGAGGCTTTCCTCAATTAAACAGCATTCTGCTTGGAGGGAAACCACCTTGGAATAGCCAGGAGATTAATAGTATATCATCTCTAAGCCATGGTCAGGAAAGAACTGCCTATCCCCATTCTTCGCATTAATCCAATAACTAGAACTAAATTAAAAATTTGAGGGAAAGTGAGTGATATTCAAATTCCTCTCTAGTCAAACAATGGGGTTTGAAACACTCTCAGTGGGAAGGCCCACACATAAAAGCTCTTGAACAGAGAAGTTTTCTCTTCTGATTTGCGCATGTGAAGCGCACTGATCATGTGCAGAAAAGCATGAGGGAGGGTTAACCATGGCATGAGCACACATTGAAACATGCCTCTGTGCACAACAAAAAATATCCATTTCATTAGGGTCACTATTAAATGGCTCTGTATCAGAACCTTATGCCACAGCAATAACTTGAACGTCATGAGGGCCCCGCCATAAGAAATACAGGAATGGACAGACTTTAACAGCAACAAGGCAAAGGCAATTGTGAATATTCCTGATTGCCTAAAGGCTGAACTTTGGCAGCTAAAAAAGGCTTTGAGGTCACAAATTCCACATGCCAAGTCCTCTTCTGACTTCTGACTCCGGTCAGCTGAACTGTGCTTTCATATTTTAACTCAAAAGATTAAGAGTATTCATTTGGCTGTGCATGTTGCAAGAGCACTAAAAGACTGCTAAAGTACATGCTCACCATGGGCCTGATCAAAGCCCTCTGAGATCAATGGGAATATTTCCTTTGACTTCAATGGGCTTTTGATAAGATTGCAAATTACCCAGTGGAAAGTTAGCCTCTGAAGGATGGTCCTGATGTTGGCATACCCATGGGCACAGCGCTCGAAAGGATCTGGCTTTGCACCCGGGTGATGCACAGCATCTCACGCTGGAGCAGCTGCAAGTGTGGCATCTCATTCTGACATTTCATAAAATGCCACAGTGGTGATAAAGGAAGCATATTTTGATTGACAGCTTCCATACTAGCTGGTACTTGAAACAGCTTGCAGCCACATCAGGATCTGGCAGGAAGCCAGATCCCGTTCACAATAATGGGACATCATACAAATATCAACAGGGCTGTATCCAAACCAGCTGTTATTATTAATTTCTTGTCTTTTAAGAGGAAGAGAGGATTTCAGCCATTTGAAAGGATTTTTCAAATGAATAATTATACTGTTTGGTGATGTTTAATTTCTGTTTACCTCTGAATGCTTCTAAAGTTGTAGCTAGTGGTCCCATATGAATTGGATTTAGGGATACAATTGCTGTTTAATTTAGCTGATTCACTTGAGATGTCTTCTGCATTTTTGTTACAGGAGGTGATTTTTTTGAAGAAAATTGAAGGCAACTGAATGTTGACAAAAATAAAAAACTATGAAGTTGGAGTTTAGAAAACTGTGCTTTCATATAAGAGTCTGCAGACAGTTTAGAAAATAGGAAAAAAATTGTTGTTGTTGTTGTGTAAAAAGGTTCAACAATTGGAGATTAGAAGTGAACAAACAATTCAAATGAATCATCTCAGCTCCAGGGAAGTTTCCAGGACCTTCATTCTCTTTTGCCTTAAGAGCTAGCTTGAGAGTAGATGTGATACTCTTTTCTGTTATACTACTTTCTATTTATTAGAGAGAATTTTCAACAAGTAGAGATTCAAGTTCAGCTATATCTTTTCTTCTGTAACAGCTGAAATTTTTTAGATGTTTTATGGAAAAGATTTAGTCCCTGTAGTACAAAGGTGTGTTAGAGTGAATACAAACAGAAATGTTAATGGAATAATAAAGAAAACCCTAAACTCACAGATTATGTGGGCTGATCAGGTAAAAGGGATAGAGGTATGGTCAAATTTACAACCAACTTAGAGTTTCATAGCTCTTTTAGGTGATGTAGATGTGATATTTTCATGTAGAACAGATTGCCAATTCTTCTTTTGACACTGTTTCTATCCTACTACCTTCTATTGATATAATAATTTGTACGTGTGTGTGTGTATATATATATATATATACACAAATGTATTTATACCTAAACAACAAAAACTGCAGATATTCATGTTAGATGAACCCTGTAAAATGTATTTTCTTAAGCCTAATGTGGAGGAGTTACTTTGAATGACAGATTTCAGAAAAAATCCAAAAATATAAAAGTGGGTAGATGTGTGCAGGGATTTTTTAAAATGTGGAGAAAATTGAAAAAAGGTTTGGTTATGATACAAAAGCTGTAGGGGCAGGAGAGGGAGAGTATCAAAGGAAACTTCTGTTTCTGGATGACTGAGGGTGGTAGCATGAAACCTTTAAAGGAAAGCTTTAGACAGAAAAGAAAGATTATGAGCCTGGTTTAGTCATCCAGGTTTTGAGAAATTAGTGAGCTGCTTAAGATGAGATATGTGACTTGGAAAGAATAAAGGTCTTTTTGAAGGTTTTGTTAGGATACAGTAGTGGAAAACCCTGCAAGCATAGATGAAAGGGAAGGGAGGGGAGGAGACAAGAGGAGAGGGGAGGGGATCCCAAAGAGAGGTAGTGGGGAAAAAAACCCTACTATCTTGAAAGAAACCTCAATATTGGTCACACTCATTTTATGAAAAAAGTCTCCCAACTACAGTGGGATTTAGTGTCATTTGTAGTCATCACTGGGACTGGTGGGTTCACTGCTCTAGAGTTTTATTTTCACACTAGAAAGTCATTGTTTAGACAAATAATATGTGGGATTTTTTTTTCTTGACAGATTTGAGTACTATTTTCAGTACTAATCTTTTTATCTCAGTCTCTATCTTACTGTTTTTTCTTGCTGTTTTATCTTCAGATTTCAAATAAAGTCAAAACTTGGGTTTCAGAAAAAAAATATACTAAAAGATGAACTTTTCAGAAATACATTTGAAAATGCATGTATCTCCAAATTAAAGCTGCTAGACTTTTTATAGCTCTACCTTAGGAAATTTCCGACCTGTGCATGAAATACATTTGTGCTTTCTGTGCTTTTAAAGTTGTTACTAGCCTGACTGAATGCGCAGCTGGTAGTGATCTACAGTTTTTGTTTATCCTGCTGAGTGAAAATGAGGGAGGACATATTTGTAGACTCATTCAGCTAAAATTCTGAAATGCTGTCTCATATACTTTATTCTACTGAAATGCTGCCTCGTTCAGTCAATTTTCTCAGAGATTCCTTTTGCTAACAATAAAGCTTAATAAATCCAGCACCCAAACTTATCATGTTTAAAAACAGCTGTATGTCAGAGGTCAGTTTCTGTTCACCTTAAGCTGAAAGGGTTTTCTTAGCACAGGATGAGGAAAATACAGGTTCTAGGGCCAATTATTTTAGGTAGCAAATAAAATTTCTAGATGTTTAGTTATGATGAACAGTTATGAACTAAAATATTTTTATACAATCACTTTGACACATGCATTAGTAAAGCAGAATATGACTTAAAAGTAAAAACCTTGTGCAAAAACTACCCCTCAAATTATTATCTTCTACAATCTCACCTATTGTTTCTATAACATTGGATCCTGAAAATTTAAAAAAAAATTAAGATCACGTTTATAAAAAGAAACGTTGCTTTTATTTAAAATACATGGAAGACAATATAGACGGGTTTTATGCACCAGTCACTCTGTATGGTATCAATGCCAATAAGTGTACTTGCCACTTCTAGTCAGTTCTACAGATATATCCCACTGCTTCCTTTTTGATAGCATCTTGTTGCTTTTGTTTTGCCTTTTTTTCCCTGCCTGTGTTGTAGTAGCTCTTTTTCTGTCTGTGATACACCAAGATACAGTATTCTATGTTTTTCCAATATGCTGTTTTATCTATGTGCAGTACTGTCTTTTTACTCAACATCTCCTTGAAAAGGACAATTATTTTCCTGAATCAACACTCCAACACTTCAACCACTGTTGTGAGAAGTTGGGCGGGGGGAATGGGGGGTTGTGTATTTGTTGATGTTTAGGGGGGTTTTCAGTTGCTTGTGTGTTTTTATCTTTCCTTGAAGTCACAGATAAGCATTTCTCATCTATTGAACTTTTTACTCCATGTGGATAAAATCTGATATTGTATGCTATAGTGTGGGACTCTCTTTGCTTTTACAGCTACTGGTGCTCATGAGTCTATTTATCTGTTTATGTGATTTATCTTAAAATGTGCTAACTCCAAAAAAAAAAAAAAAAAAAAAAGAAAGAAAAAGAAAAGGGGGGGAGGGGAGGAAGGAAGAAAACTTACCTATCTATTTGCAAGAAGTAGAAAAAATGTTTTATTTCTGCTGCCTTGTTCACTAGCTTACTCTTGCGTTGCATATACACTTTTTACTTCTGAGCTTTGAGGGCTCTACAATTTTTATTCATTAAAATAGTCTTGCGTCTTAAAGTATTTGGTAATAATGACTGTGTCTGTCACTTCATAAAAGTGTTATGTTCTTCCCACATAAGCCATTGCTTTTCTCAAATGCTGGGTGTCTATACTGCAAGGCAATACTTCTCCATAGCAATAGCAGAATTTTTTTCTTCAATCTTTTTCTTTTATATACTTTTCATTCAGAGCACACTTGTAAATCACTCAAGTAATAGTCTATTTCTTTGGGCTGAATTTGTTACTATTCAAGTCCTGTGGTTATTACCAGTAGTTCTTCAGTTCATCTCAGATTTTAAGGATTTTCTGTTCAGTAGACTTAATGTGTAAGAAATTATAGATAGTTTTTTATTTCTGGAACTGCATTGCTAAAGTTACATGTTCTTTCCAATTCTTTTGGTCTTATGAAACAGTTATCTTCATTTTCTTGCATGTTTTATTTCCATTTCTCATTTAAATTTTTCATGTACCATATTCATTCTGAAACCAATGCATTCATTCAATGTCTACTTCTGTTTGCCATCCAATTGTAAAATTTAATAAAACTTTTGTATTGAGATCTCAGCAGTTGTCCTCCTAAATAGAATGGGAAATATTTTGCTGTTGTTGGCTTATCCATATTGGTTGTAGAAAATTAATTGGAAATTGATCTATTTCATTAATCCAAAAACTAAGTTACTGGAAGCCATTCTTTAATAAAGAGGTTAGATGTTTTCCTTGTCTCTGATTATGCCAACTACTCTAAAAAGTATGGAGATTTCAAGCTGTAATTAGTTTAGTTCTTCATAACCGCAGGACCAAAAAAAAAGTAGTTTTTTGCCATTTTATAATTTCAATATTCTCTTTATTTTTGGATTACTTATCTTCCAATCCTCACTCTACATGCCCCACACTCCACTCCATCTTTCAGATTTCCCTAAATTTTATTTTGGTTTCTGTTTTGGATTTATATGGCCAAGATTTGGTAGTGTGCAGCTACAAGGAGTGGTTCCTCATCCAGCAGAGCCAATCCCTGGCAGCTCCCAAGACGAGTGTGCCACTAGCCAAGGCTGAACTACTTAGAAGTGGTGGTAATGCCTCTGTGACAGCAGATTTAAGAAGGAAGAAAAGACCAAAAGTTGTTGCAGAGTTTTAACTGTGTTCAGAGAAGAGCAGAGTGAGAACATGTGAGAGGAACAACTCTATAGACATCCAGGTCAGTGGAGGAGAGGCAAGAGGTGCTCCAAGTGCTGGATCTAAGATTCCTCTGCAGCCTGTGTTGCAGACCATGGTGGGGCAGCTGTGCCCCTGCAGCCCATGAGATCCATGGGAATGCAGAGATCCACCTGTAGCCCATGGAGGAGACCCCACCAGGGCAGGAGGATGCCTGGGAGAAGGCTGTGACCTCATCGGAGACCTGAGGAGAGAGAAGCCCACACTGGAGCAGCCCGTCCTTGGAGGACTGCACCTTGTAGAAGAGTCATCCATGCTGCAGCAGTCTGGGGAGGACTGCTGTCTGTGGAATGGACTCATGCTGGAAAAATTAATGAAGAGCTGTCTCCTGTGCAAGGGATCTCACAGTACATCAGAGAAATGTCTCCTCTCCCTGAACAACAGGAGAAAAAACAGGTGATGAACTGACCATAGCCCCATTCTGTGCCTCCCTGCACCTCTGAGGTAGGATGTAGAGCTGAGAAGGGGGGTGGGGGGTGGGGGTAAGGTGTTTTGAAAGTTTTATTTTAATTCTCATTATCCTGCTCTGATTTTGTGATAAATTCAATTAATTCTAATTCTAATTCTAATTCTAGCTTGTTTTTCCTGTGAGTGATCTCTCCCAGTCCTTATGTCAGCTTATGAACCCTTCATTATATTTTCTCTCCTCTCTCCAGCTGTGGAGTGATAGAGAGCCTTTGGTGGATTCCTGGAATCCAGACATTTTCTACCCACTACATTTTCCTTACTTCATTTCTATATGAAAACATGACAATGATGTAGCAAAATGCCACATACTTCCCTGTATCTTCTTCCACTACATAAGAATGAATTGTTTCAGATCAATTGTATTTCATGTGGACCAGTATGACAGCCAGCTCCCCGAACGTGTTTGGGCTCAGCCTTTTGGGTAAAGTAGTAAAGTTGCATGACTGGAAGCTATATTTCTGAGAGATTGCTAGGTATTAGGTCAGTGTTCTTCATAATTTCCAGGTATGACTGGGAAATACTTTCTCTAAATCAACCTTTAGAGTGTCCTATTTCAGAACTGCAGAAATGCAATCTCCATGTGAACCTACTCATACTGGGGCAGGTTACTTGGGCAGAAAAAGGTAAGGACTGACAAATTTGTCTTTAGGCCCTGCAAAGAAAATGGGGAAGAGTGAGTGCCAGATGGCCAAGAGAAAGATATAAGGAATCTGTTATGCTTAAGAGTAACAAGTGATCCAGAGGGTAATGTTTCCTTAAGGCATAATCAAGCATTCAGGAGACAGATGGTGGAAAGAGTAGTGAGTCAAGACAGTTCTAATTAGTCCAACACCATATGGAGTTGCTTCTTTTCTAGAAGCTCAACCTTCTAGACAGGCCTGTGGATTTACCTACTGGACATCCCAGAGATCTTTGAAAGTGTTTAATGACTCACAACCAACCCACTTGCCCAGATTTTTATTTTACAGAAATAAGTGGATGATGTTAAGTATGGGAAGCCTGATTCATAAATCTCCAATATGAAACTAAGATGTAGCTGGACTGGTACTATACCAATGATCCAAGAAATTAGAGGATTTCTTCAGTCTGATACAGCTGGAGTCTACAGAAGTACCTGAAATATAACTTCATTTTGTTTTCATTCATGAAAACTCATCTTCTTGCTTCCAGATAGCATGTAGGAGGAAGTATTGCAATTCTGCTGCCGTTATATATGTGGGCTGTAATTCTGTTTTGCAGCTTTTCTTGGCCACTGTGATTATCCCCTTTATCACTACTCCTAAAAAGTGGAAGATATCTTTTGTGTCTTAATTGTATTTATCTCTACTTGTATCCTTTTTCTATTTTGTTCACAAAGTCCCACACCATCTGTACATGCTGGGAAAGACAATGCCTTTTAGTCCAGGGAGAATATGAAAGAGAAAGCCACTAGAGAGCCTATCAACAGGTTAGGGTAGATTGCAGTGCAGACAGGCAGGGACATTTCTAAGGGGTGGGACAGTTGTAATACAGGGACAGTAAGACATGTGAAATCAGGGTATCCCAACTCACATCTGCACAGCATGGCAGGCTTATCCGTTGAGTGGAGTCTCATCAATGCCTTTACAATGAACACAGTATTTTCTGTATGCATCAAGAAAATATTAATAAAAAATGTAGTGTTATATTTTTCTGATACTACCTGGAACCATTAGGAAACACTGAAAACATGTAGAAGTCCTTCAGAAATAGAAAAGTAGTTTTCTCCCACTACCTCATACTTGTATATGTGTGTTGTCAGTTCAATTTAAATAAAACTATTATAATTTGTAGCAAGTGATGTTTAAGTCCCAATGTGTCCCAAGAATATTCTCATCACTGACAAGTGGTTAAGTGCATTTGTCAAACTTTGTCCTGTACCTGAAAAAATAAATAAAGAACCCAGATCACCTAGTATTCTAATGCCAGAAAATACCTTGGCATTCATCTTTACATGTTTGGTATCTCAGTGTCTTTCAATATAACCTTTTAGCAGATTCCTAGAACTTTTGCTCAAAACAAGACAGACTGCCTCCTTATTGTCACCAACCAGCTGCATATTTTTCCTTCATTTATATTTTAAAGAATTTTAGTTTTTTCACTTTCTATATTGAAAAAAAGTTTTTATCAGCCCCCTCTCATTATTTCCTAATGTATTTATTAAACTTCACTAAATATTTATAAGCCATCCACTTTAAAGACAGGAAAACATTTTAGTAGAGATTTAGTGACTCCTTCTCAGTTCAATTTTCTTTACATACTGCAAGACATCATTACAAATAAATTGAGAGTTATCAACTGGCACTCAGAATCTGAGGCAGTCTCTGGGTCATGCTTTCTACAAAGATAACACTCATAAGCTATGGGTGAAATTACCTTATTTTATTTCTTCTGTTACCAAATTCAGACTTTAAGGAGTGATCTAGCCTGCTATTCTTTTCATCTCTGAGTCCAAGACTTTACTGTCCCCTAAAGCTCTATCTCTGTTCAACTACCCTGTAAAGCTGTTGAGAGAGGTAATGACTAACAAGAGCTGAAGTACCAGCATTACACAAAAACTAAACCCTAGTGTTTCTCAAAAGTCTCAGTACTCCTCTGAAATCAAAACTTGGCTTCAGAGAAATTAAAAGACAGAATACAGAAAAGGTAAAGTAACAGTCATAAGAGAAGTATTTGTGCTCTATCAGTTTGTACAGGATAAAGCTGACTTGCAGTTTCAGAACACTTGCCCATTATTTAGAATTTGGTCTGGTCAGTGTGACACCTTTATTGACAAACGTTTTAATGGAATTAACTGTAAGGGAATAATCTCAACAACATTACTCATTTTAAGTTAAAAGTGTAACTAACCTAATTGTCTAGGTTCTGTGCATAGTCAGAATGGAGAGTCACCTCCAAGGTACAACTGATGACATCCACATCTTGCTCTGCACAGTAATTCAGATTCTGTATCTGATTCATTCATTTTCTATTGTGATGTGTCTTCTTCTCATTTAAAAGTCCATTTGACTGGTAAAATTGCTATGCTCCTCAATATGGATATTAAGTGCCTAAGTAACTACACAGTAGAGATGAATGCTTTTTATTTCTTTTGCCTTCATGCACAACACTTCTGGATCACCTGACCACAGATTCTACCTGCTTTCTCAATGGATTAGTTATTCATGTTCCTCAATATATGGTTGTCTCTTCAATATGTCGTCTTCATTAGCAAACTCCTAATT
The DNA here is from genome assembly GCF_037042795.1 of Molothrus aeneus. Taxonomy (NCBI): domain Eukaryota; kingdom Metazoa; phylum Chordata; class Aves; order Passeriformes; family Icteridae; genus Molothrus; species Molothrus aeneus. The sequence continues at coordinate 59,204,251 of NC_089647.1, read as the reverse complement.
TCTCCTGAAAATGACTGCACTGGTGTTTGTGCAAGGCCAGATACTTTGCTCCTCTTTATTACTAGTGTGTAGTGCTTGGTGGCAGCTCATCTTTCATTATGATGGACAGCAATGAAATGTACTGGAACATAACAATTATAGCCTTGTAAGGTGGAGAAGAAAGAAAACTCACAAAATCTGTAACTGTTGGGGCTATTTGAAATTTTTTCTCCCAAGATGGGCATGAAGAGTTTGACTGTAAAAAGCCCAAGAAAAGAAATTGAGGGATGATGCAAAGAGCAAGTAAAGAGTCCATGTTGCTGGAGAATATAGGCTTTACAGCACCTAAAATCAATCCCACCTCAGATAAAACATGGCTTTAATCCATCAATCTTGAAATGCATTTTATTTTACCTAATATTTTTTTCTTTTTAGACAAGTCAGTGCAAATTTCATTGGTAGTTCTCTATTCCTGAAATCTGTTTCATAAATTATATTTTACTATGGGGTTTTTTTTGCTTGTTTTGTTTTGTGCATTTTCTTCTTAAATTAATTATTCATTAAGCATTAACTTTGGGGCTGAAATGAATTTCAATAAAAACTAAAATACATAATAATATTTTTCATTGCAATTACTAAATGTACTGATTGTATGGGACTATGAATATTAAATCAGTCAAACTTTTAACTCACATTTTTAATAGTTCGTATATTTAAAACTACTATTTAAGCCAGGTTTTCTATAGAGGATTTTTTTAAAACTATTTTTCAGTAGAAGACTTCTGAGATTGTTCTTCTCTCTACCTATTCAGATTCCAGATTTAAGAAGAATTCCAATACAGAGAACATCTGTTTTGAAGAGCTAATGAAACAGATTGCTGGAAAGAAAAAGAAAGAAGGTTTTTGGTTTTTTTTCAGGAATAAACTAATTTACCACCACTAGGATGGTGTCCCAATGTATTCACTACATTATTAACTGAAACTTTCTTGTCTTAATTTAGTGCCTTTATATTAAAATCCTTGTTTTGAAAATCAGATTCTTATTCATTATGCCTTGCCTATGAACATCCTTTAATTCCAATGAAAACAGAATTGCACAGGATTGAAGAAAATGAGCTCATTTTTTTCTGGGAAAATTATAGGGGTTAATAGGTCAAATTATTTTGACATCAATTTTTAGCATTAAAAATTGACTAGCTCTGCTTTATGAGGAAGAGGGGACAGTGATCTATTAAATCTACATTTCCTTGATTGATGTCCCAGGAGAACAATTGCAGGGTCAAGACAACAGATTTCCTGGAGTGGCCTGAGGCTCCTTTCTGGAGGTTTTGCTAAACCTGCTGGGAATGTCTACTTCTTCCATAAGCTATTGTTTTCTGAAACATTTATCTGTCCATATGGGCTAACAATTTTTCATAAACTAAACCAGCCTTACAGAAAGGAACTGTTACACACAAATGAAATATTGATACGTGGCAATGTGATTTATGCAGATATTTTTCCCCTGCATGTATGAAGGGAAAGATGTTGATAAACTGCAGCTAATTCAGTGGAGGGCTACCATAATGGGACAGGATGGAGCACTTCCCCTGCCAGGAGAAGGCTAGGACCAGGAGCTGATGCAGTCTGGAGAATAGATGGCTGTGAGAGCAATCCACAGCAGTCCTCAAATCAAAGGAAAAGGAAATTTCTCAAAAGCATTAGTAAAGAAGTAGTAGTGTACTATACCTCATTTGCTGCCCAATAGATGGAGTTGTTTTCTGAGTTTTACTAAAGACTTGACCCAGTCAGAGTTCAATGAGTTCAATGTTAAAAAAAAATATTATAATAGCATTATGAAAAATGTTTCAGTTTGGCATTGAGAAGAAAAAAGAGAAAGGTTTAAAAAGCAAAACAGCAGAAAATAAATTCTTCTGTTGAAAACATGGAACCGTAAAACAGTAAAAACACTCGCTTTTGTCAGTCGACAAGGTGTGAAGTTAATTGTTCTAGGAATGGTTCTGCTAGCTGTACCTATATAACATTAATGTAAACTTACTTTGAGAGTACAAATTATTTGTAAACAATGGCTTAATCATGGGAGTTTTACACAGTGATGTTTTCCATCTGCAATTACTGAATTGTCTGCTGACAGAGTTGTCCACTTTTCCACTGCAGTTTCAAGTTTCTCCATGAGAAGATGAGAAAAATTCATTTTAGGGGTATTAAAAGTACACAGTTAGAAAGTAGGTCTGGGTAAATGGTTTGGAAAAAATCCAAATTTTATCATGCATGAAAAGCACAGAGCACAGAAATAATACAAGAAAATAATTTCTTATGCTATTTTAGCCATCTTGTGTGTCCACATTTATCTGAATACCAAACCCAAACATCTTGGGTGATTGATCATTGCTTCATGAAGCTTCTACTCTGGATTTAGCTTGCCTTTATGCAACCATGCAATGACACAAAATGTCATATGTGATGGATATGTCTTTGAGAAAAACACAAAAGAACACAGAAATAGCATTATGAAGTTTTCTCTGCATGATTTTGATTTATTTGTCATCCATTCTGAACATTAGTGAAGATAACAGAAAATCCATGAAGGTCTTTGATCTTTGGAGGGAGGTTTTGTGAAAAAGCAGCTTTACCAGGAATCATGGAATCGCAGTATCATTTAGGTTGGAACAGACCTCTAAGACCATTGAGTCACCTTCCTTTGTCTTTCCATTCCTCACTTCCTTGAACACATATCCCAGCTATAAGTGAATTCAAGATGTGATGGCCTTCTTGAATTGGATATGTCAAGGTGTAACTTTCAAAGCTCTTGGGACTGAATTCTTTTGCCCTGCTTAAAAACCCAAGCAATGTAACAATACATGGGAATATATGAGACTGAATCTTTTGCTCGCTTCAGAAATTCTGCGTGACACAGACACCAAGTGATAATCATATGGCTGCTTTCCATTTAGCACCACTACAGGTTGGCTTGCAGGGCTGTGAGAGCATTTCTGCCACCACCACTGCATTCTGCTAGCACATGGAATCCTTTCCATCCTTGTCGAGTTCTGCCTTTGATGTCCACAATGCAGGAAGACTCTGGTTTATACTGTGTCACAATATTTGTCTGAGTGAACTCTTTCACAGTAGAGTCACAGTAGTTCTGTCACTTTTGAGGAAGATTATTCCTATACTAAATGGGACTGAAGATTTCTCACTTGGTGATTGTGCCAAAAAATGGCCTTGAAAAAGTGCTTTAAAATGTTTATCAAGGATCTTAACAAGACATCTTGCCATTGTTATTTCTATTCCATACTCATGGAATTACTGTGCAAATTAGATGAAAGGTTGTTCCAGAACCCATTCCTAGATTTCAGTCCTCAACTGCACTCCTCAAAGGTAGACCCTGGGTGCACATTGCAAAGAAAATGGATAATACTTAATGAGCTGGGTAGGAGAAGTTTGCTTAGTCACTGATAAGCCACTTACAGAAATTGTAGCACTCATTTTAAGCCATACCTCAGTGCCTAGATTATTGAATCACACACTTCTTGAGTTGCAATTTAAAACAAAAAAGCTATTTTTTTTCAAACATTAAATTATTATATGCATATTACCTTATACCTACAGTTTATATCTATTTTAATTAGAAAACACTTAGAAACTCTCATGATAAGCAATTTACCAAGTAAAAAGGTCATTACTTAGGTATTAGTAGAGTTGGCAAGAAAACAAAACATGCTATCTTTTGAGAAATTCCTACATTCTGAATAATTGTAATTCCCTAAGAGAATAGAAGCCAATTTTTAAGGCATTTTATGGATTCAAAGGGCTTAAATGTTTTGTTTTGGAAACACTGATGTAACCCTTCAAAACATTAGACAAAGGAAATATGCTTTAAAATTTTAAGTGTAACTAATATATATATATGACTTATTAGGTACAAAAACTGAAATTGACTATCTTATTTTTACTTTCAATCATACATGTCAAAGAAACTGAAATATTTGTGCCACACTTTTTTATTATGATGGAATTTTTTTAATCAACTTGATCTCTTTATTTTCCTTTTAATTTTTTCCTATTAATTGCTAAAACTAGTCAGTCATGTACTGATCCTCATAAATATGTGTTTAGTAATAGGTTTGGAGGGCATTTGAGCAGGTGGAAAATGAAAATGGGAAAAAATAACTTGAAAAACCTCCTTGCATAGTAAGTGCAATCCTTGCAAGCATAAGGCACTAGTTGCATTTGTCTGGAGGAGTATACACAATTCTGGTGAACTTCAAAAGCTATTAGTTCAGACTGATTACTAATATGAGAAAGGGTTTGGAAACTTTCCAGCCTTTTCTGTTGGAAAGTGTTTCAGCTGAATAAAATCAAAGTAGACTTATTTTAGCTAAAGAATAAATTTCAACAGGATAATAGAATATATATTGCCAATTAATAACTTCTGTTCATAAATTACGAGCAGGTTCTTAATATCTGAATGTTTCCCTGTTTCAAGTGTGAGTCATGAGAATACAGCTGAGAAAATACATATTTTAAGCTGTAGTTTCCTAAGTTTGGGATGAAATTGTGTGATATGTTTGCTTACAATTGCAGGGATTAAAACTAAATATTCCATGAGCTGCTGGGTGGTGCTTCAATATGTACCTGAGTTTTCTTATAGCAAGCAAAACTCTTGTTTGACTGGCAAGTTTTCTTTACATGAAAGATAGGACAGAAGGGGCATTTCTGGTAGGGAGAGGAGCTAAAAACTGCAGCCATTAACTTAAAAGCACTCTCAAATCCAGTAATACAGAGATAGCCATTAAATGCTTTTCTAGTTCTATATGCTACACTCTCATGTTGCTAAAGGACAGCGTTTCCAAGCATGCCAACTGAGGAGTATTTTAAATGAGCTCTTTAAACAGCAATGTGGTGAGAAGGCAGTCTGCTGTGTTAACACCTCTGTTGTTAAAAGATAAGGTCATATTTCTCATTGTGACTTTAATGGCTGCTTCTTACTCTGTGTTTCTGCTCCCTGTGTGGTCTGTACTTATATCTACTACTTTAATAACTACAGCAAATTTTTACCATGACCATTAGCACAGTAGAACAAATGCAGCATGAAAAAACTGCTAAGTTATTTCTCAATTAATGTACCACCAGCAAATTTTCTTCTTGTTCTTTTATTATTGAGTCCATATCCTTTATCCAGAAAGTATAATTTCTAATTTCCATCTTGCAATTATTTTATCTCAGAAATCCTACTGAGTGGGCCAACATGCCAATAATAATATATGGACTAAAAAACAGACGTCACTTTAAAAGTCATATATCTTTACTTTTATATTTTTATTGTTGTGTTTGATTGTGAGTTAAGTTGAAAATAGGGAAAATGGAAAGTGACACCTTTTATTTTTTACGTCCTTAAAGAAAGTAAAAGATAAGAGGCATTTCTTGGTATTGTTTTTATGGGGTCTTTTTCATTGTAGTAGTTACTGCTTTTTAGATTATTTGTTTTCATTGACTTATTCTTTGCCTCTTGATATGCTTAAAGTGAATTTAGATTCATACAGTATATGGATGGAGAGCACCATTATGATTATCTATTCCAAACACCCGCATAGCAGCCCCTAAAATCTGAATCTATACTTCAGGCATCAAGTTCATATCTTCTCTTTGAGGGACAATAGATCTTTTAGAAAGACACCTAGTTTTGATTTAAAGTCTTGATTCTCTGTGAGTAATGTTTGCACCATTCTAATACATGCGACAGGCTTTGAAACATGCCATAAGTAAATGGATTTTGAGGTTTCCCCTCCTTGAGTTTCATGTTAGAGTTGTTCATTTAATATTGACTTTCACAGTATTTTTAATGCATTAAAAAAAGAAAAAAAAAATCTCTTGCAGTTACTAGACATTAGCGAAAATGTTAAAGAATGAGTGATAGTATCTACACAAAATATTATAATATAATAAATATAATAAATATAATAAATATCATTAATATAATATCATATAATATCTAGTATAGTATAATATTTCTGAAAACAAACAAAAAAAAAAACCCAACCCAAAAGCTGTTACTTTAGTTAGAGCAGCTACAGACACAAAGCCTGCCTTACAAATTATAAGTGAGAGTTGGTCAGAAAGCCCACCTTGATCTTTGTCCTTCTTCCTTTGATTGCTAAATTGCATGGAGTAGATAAACACTTCCATCAGTTCTGCTAATCCTTCTTATAAGATTGCACTTACATAGGTTTTTCTTGTGACTAATCAAAGGAAATATCTGAAAATTTTGTGAAAGTGAACTTTTTTTGGTGTTCACTAAGAGGCATAGCAGAGACTTACGAGTACATTTCTGTTCTTCAGAGATAAAATAATTTACAATAAACAAAAACAAATATACAAAAAAATTAAAATTAAATCAACTTGAGAAAAAGCAATTTTGCCTCATGATGGACCTTATTTTGGAAAGCATACATTTTTTTTCAGATAAAACGAAGAACAAAGCTTTTATTCAGGATGAAATAAAAGCTTTTACATTCAAGATTCTAGCTAAATCTCTTGTGAAGAAAGAATAATATTTTTTGTCTAGCTACAAATCTAATGAGATATTACATACCCATTTTCTTTGCCTATATAGGAAAGGTGACATCAAGGGAGTGATAAACGCTGACAAAAGAAGCTCTGAGACATCACCCAACCTGTCCCTCAGTCCAAAGCAAGATTAGCTACCAGTATGTAATTCCTGATTGATACCTCTTCAGTCTGGTCTTAAATGCTTTCAAAAGACAGAGCATTTACAGATCTTTATGAAAGCCAGAGTGTTTACAAGATCTTTATGACATCTATCCTGAAGTTTCCCAGTTCTTACTGTTACAAATTTTTTTCTATACATCTGAACTACATCTCAGATACTACAATTGCCTCTCCAGCTGTGCTGCCTCCAACTTGCTGGGCACATTGCTGGCCACTGCCTGTCATCTAAGGCTTGAGCAGTGGTGAATAAGCACAGGGATTACTGGCTGTGTTCTGCAGAGGAGGCTCTGCTTGTACACAGCAGCCTGATATTTGCTTTCTTTGTAACAACATGACACAGTTGACTCATGCTCAGAGAGCAATCTGCTATAATTCCCAGATCATCCCCATTTGGCCGGTTGTTTCCCATCTTATATTTGTGCAGCTGATGGCTCATACATAACTGGAGTACTTTTCACTTGCCCTTTAATCTTGATTTACTGGATCAAATTCTAATCATCAACTGTTATATTCAGGGTTCCTTGGTGACAGCTATTTGAAGTATTGCTGGACACAGATTAATTTTCTGTGGGCAATTATTTTCTAACAGCTGATCTGTGCAATATTGTATCTGTACCTCCTTATTCCTTTTCTTCCACTGACTATAGATTCTTAAGCAGTGACTTCCATAGATTTGCTATATGGTGAGTCGTGCATATCTTTTTTTAATTCACATTATTAGACTAAAGAAATGCCAAAGAAGGCGTTTTTCTTTTTCTTTTTTCTTTACATATTTACAACACACTTTGCTGGTTAAGAGAAAGACAAAACTGACCTGAAGGATCTGACAATCATACTACTGTTTGTAAGCTCTTTTAAATCATAAGATGAGATACAATTGCAGGACGAGGATACTTGTCAGGACTTGTTGGGGTTATGTGGTGTTATTTTTTATAATAGTTATTTCCTTCTGCCTCAAAACTATTTATACCCATGTACACAGATGCTGAGTGAAAGGCTACAAGTGTCACTGTCATGTACACCTGGGGTCACTGCAGCAGAACTGTGTGCAGCAGAGTTCAAGGGGTTTATTTGTACACCATACTGAATAATTTACTAGGCTGCACCAAAAAAATATCTATCATACGGAAAAAAAATTATTATATTGTATACATGGTTAATCAATGTTTTAACATAGCCAGATAGTTCTCAGCATCTCTTTGTTATTAATATGTTCTTCATCTCTATGTTATTAATATGAGTTTTATAAGATGCTGTGAAGGCAGTGCTAACTAGGACACCACATAAAACTCCCAGAATTTGCCTAACAAATTTGAACTACTTTGTCTTCCAACATGTATACAATTTGATATTTTATATATTTTCTATTTATTTTTATATATCAATTTATATAACTATTTTGAGCCTCACAGTAAATGTGCTGAAATAAAATCTTTGGAAGGCTACTGGTGATCCACCTAAATATTATTAGTATTTTTGTTATTATTCTTATTTTAGATCAGCCAAACATGTCAAGGTGCATCAGTACAGATGAACCTTAATACAAGAGCAAACCTTTTTGATGTGAGGAAAATATGACTGAGTATCAGAAGGATTAAGTGTTCTGTCAAGGATGGTGCTGCAGTTCTGAATTATTTACAAAATATGGAATTCAAAATACTGAAATTCAGCTTTTCAGAGTCACAGTTTTCAAACTGCACATCTGAGAAATACACTTTTTGATGCTTTCCAACTTTGGGGGCAAAGTTAAACACAAGTCATTTCTCCAGACTTGAATACTTCTATTGATTTTGGACTTTGAGTAAAAGAAAACTCAGCTGAGGTCACAAAGTTTCTACTGTGGCAGCCACAGAGCAAGTGATTAAAACCCTGTCTCTCACCTTAAGTGTTCCAATTCAGTCCTGTGAAGTTTAACACCTCACCTCAAGTCCCAGCCAAATCTCAAGGGACTTTGAATTGACATCACAAACACACCTCCAAGTTTAACAAAGAAGGCTAAAAAGACAAACAAGGAAAAGAAATACTTACATGCCAGGAGCAGCTATTCCATAGAGATTCGATCCAAAGGAAAGCTGGAAGAAAACACTGCAAAAGCACATTTTTTACTTTCAAGGGCTGTAACTAGCCCCTTCTCCTACCAGACTAGGGCTCAAGACTGTCCAGATAAAACACTCTCATCTTTTACCTTAATGAACTCTGAACTGACAAGCCTTTTATGACAAATTCGGCACTCTACGAGTAGCTTCAAAACTACGTGAGATTTAGAGCCCCATTTGAAGCCACATCTGGTTTGTCTCGCCACTGTGACAGGTTCTCACAGTTCTCATCTGGGTCAGTAAATGGAGATCCCATGATAGGGAAAACTGACATCCCATTCATCTTGCTTTGCATGAGTGCTTTGCCTGTCAAAACAGCCACACAACAATGTTAGTTTTATATACTCTTAAGAAATGCAGCCCCAAATTGGCTGCCAAAACACAAGCAGGAAGAGTGCAGACAGGAGCATACACCAAGATGAGGAAACAAATTGAAAATTTAGATGACTACAAATAAAAAACAAAAGAGGCGTTGTCATGCTTCCTTTTCTAGCCAGAGAGATGTATTGCCTTCTCTTTCCCCCACATGCTGGTCAAAACCAGGTGCATGAAAAATATCCTAGAATTTGAGGTCAGTAAGGATGATCTGATCATTTAATTCATCCCCCCCCCCAGGGTCTTATATCTGTTCCAGTACTCTTTAATATAATTCAATGACCTTGGTTAGGATCAGGCATCTTTTTCAGCATACCAGAAAAATTGGTATAGGCCTGCATTTTAGAAAAGTGTGGGAGAAAGTGAAACACATCAGGAGCAGATCAGACCACTTTTGTGCAGGGGAATAAAGTGTTCAGACCACAGCATATGTCTGGGTTAAGGTTGTGGGGTGTGTAATTTGACTACAATTTTTCTTTATTCAAAATGATATGTACTAGGGATGTGTTAAACAGAGTGATTTTTACTTCCAAAGCCCTTCATAAAAAGAAGTCAACTACAACTTTCAGAGAGCCACAGATTTTAGAGCCAGAAGAGGCCACCAGGCACTCTGCAAATCTAAAACTCAACAGAATAATAACTAAGCCAAAATTGGCTATCAATGGAAAAATCATCATTAAAGGGAAATGTTATAAGTAGCCCTCAGAAGGCTTTGAAATTCCTGGGTTTTTTTGGGATTTTTTTTCTCTTTTAATTAATTTGAAATAAATATATAATTAGTTAAATATATAACAATTAAATTATTATATATTTAATTATTATATATTTAACTAATTATATATTTTTATATATATATTATATATATGAATAAATTACACTAATGGGGGATGTGGTAAATCATGTTGAGCATAAGGCAGCTACAGAGATTTATTGCAAGAATTTGTTAAGCTGGTCTCAGTAAATGTGCATGTATGTCTAAGAAGTATTAATTATCACTAACAATCTCAACAAGGTAAATGTGTTTATCTAGGGAACAGGAATGCATTCCCACTAAACAGGAAAAGTTGTTACTTTGAAAGTGACTAAGGTATTTAATGCAAAGGCAACTCGGATGAGGTCTCAAAGGCAGAAAGACCAATATGTTCTTTGGGTTTATAGATTGCAGAAGTACTACTTCTCTAAGCAGAAAAAGACAACAATGTGTCTCCTTTGGAGTTGTTCAGCATGTGGAATATTAAAGATAAGTAAAGTTTTGCTGAGGTTCTTGAAAAAAAAAAATAAATTCAGAGATTTAAAAGGCTGTAAAAATAGTTCCTGAAGAACAACAGCAAAAAATTACTTTGAAAACAGCTTAAGCTTAATCTGGGTAGTTTATCAAATTGAAAATAGAAAGGAGGTTTGCTTACAATGTTTATATTCTTTTTTATTAACAAAAACATTGTACTACGTTATCAAAAGAACAAACAAATATCTTTGCTGTGTCATCATACTGAAGCTACACAACCATTTGAAACATAAGCTTTTGTCCAAATTAAAATTATGGGGGCATACATGTTAGCAAAATTGTCAGTTTGTGACATACAGCATGTTAAACAGTAATTATAAATCCTTTACCCCTAAATTCTATGTATATATCCAGGAAAATTAAATTACCTAAAAAGGAAGTGAAAAACATATTGCTTGTGCAACAAACAAACATTCAATTATAGTAATTTTAGCTCGTGGTGGTAGAGAGGGGAAAGGAGTGATGAGAGAAAAATTCATCAAAATGAAGTACATTTCTTCTTGAAGGTTGTAGGATTCTTTCTTTTGTTGCATTATGATTATGTAAGGAAGTATAATTGATTTTATTTTTATTTGCCTGAAGTAGGAGATAATTATGTTTTATATAAATATAAATAAAATGCACACACACACACATATATATATTTATATATCAGAGAATAGGTAGTAAAATAAAGCAGTTCAGTTTTTTTGTCTATTTGGCAAGGTTTGATAGCATTTTAGCCTAAATAAAGAGAATGGTTTACTTTGGAACATTTAGAAGCACTCATGCTGCCCTTAATAAACAATGTGTTGCTTTAGCAAGTGTTTAAATGTTATACAAGTCAAATTAAAGATGTCATTTGTCATCTGTACAAGTAAAGTGACTCATGCACAAAATTAAAAAAAAAATTGCCACCACACAGTCTTTTACTTGCTTCTTCATCTTTATATAACATGATGAAAGAAAGGCAGAACTGCTTAGACTTTGATGAAGTCTGAAACAGATTATAAGGCAAATCTAGTCAATTGTAAATGCTTATGAAAGAAGAGTTTAAAAGGCATAGTGAATTTACTAGGCTCAAAGATAACCAATAAAAAGAAGATTAATTGAAAAGGGTAGGTAGATGAATGGCAGGCTTCACTTTACAGGTAAGGTAAATACAAATAGCTTTCAAATTTCCAAAGCTTATGTTTGCAATATTTTGGTATGTTTTCTACTGAGATTATTCCTATTTACATTTTCTACTGAGATTATTCCTATTTACATTTCATTGCAATTTTTTCTAATTCTTTGACCATGATAATGCTGCCAGTTATATATGAAATTGAATAGAACAGTTTCCTCACATATGAACAGACATGTCATATTTTCACTCTAGTTGTTTAAATCCCAGAGGAAATTTTTACAGTTGTTCCACTCTGCCTTGTATATCAAAAGAAAATACACAAACAAACCCAGCCTTGCCCACATCTCCTGGAAACAACGGAAAAGAATTTTAAAACAGAGCATTTGAGATCTGCTTATGTTAGATGAAATTCAGGTATAATATTTTAGCAATCTCATTACAAGCTTACTAACTAGCATGGCTAAAGGCCACTCGTTAATGCGTAGAATACTAAAACGGTCTGAAATTTTCATATCAAGTCAAAGTATCTGGAATTCCCAAGAGACTGTTGATTTCAGCCCCATATCTTTAGAAGGATGTGGCATCTCTTAGTGAACCAGATATGAACTCTGTTTTATTTCCTTTCATGTTTTCCATTTGTCATTATAATGGTGATACCACAGTGCTGTACAAGCCAAAGGGACAGCATTACTGTTATAACTAGTGTCATCAAATATTAACAGTGTCTTATTTATAGTTAGATATTTATTACTGTCCAAATGTTCCAGATATTTTTCTGTACTGCTCTGCATTCTGGGACTAAAATGATTTTTTTTGGTGCTGTGAAATTTTCACAACACTGTTATAAAATGGGTTTGTATATTTTTGCTCATATCAGTATAGTTGTAAGCATGTATTTTGTCTGTAATTTTAATTTGGGTAATACTATAGTGTTTGTAAAGAAACAGCCCTTCTTTAACTCATTCACTACAAAAAATGCTTTCACATGTTGTAGTCTGGAAAATAAAGAAAAAGAAATCCCTCAAACCCCACGTTTCTATAACAATCCTGCTATAGGTGCACTCAGGAGAACTGCAAGTGCAACCTGATGGTTTAAATGCAAAACCTTTTAGGATCTTCACCAGAAAAAATGGGAAGTATTTCTATTATAACATCTTTATCGCTGTCATCCTCCTCATCATCATCATTGCATACATTTGTATAAACATTTTCAGGACAATGAACCTTTGCCCACCTAAAAAAGGTTAGAAATTTGTGTTATGTGTCATATTGTATGTGGAGTGGGGCAAACATCATATAATAATGAACAACAGTGGGAACATTTAAGTCAATTTAAGGAAGTGAGAAATTGAACCCCAAAACTTTAAATATCTAAAATGCAAGTTGTTTATTTGGTTAGGTTTTGGAGGGGTTAGCAAGAGGAATAGTGATTTTCTTTCTAGTTTTGCTGCAACTGTCATGAAAATGAATTTGTGTGTTTGTTTAAATGTTTGCCAAGGGCATGGAGAATGACAAACAGGCTTCTCTTAGTTATGGTAACATTAAAAATGACAATAGTTGTTAATTGTGCTGTAGCCTGAAAGTTGAACTTTATTGCAAGTGTGAGTGAAGATAGTAATTTATGTCCAATACACAATTGTTCATTCTTGAATGTTAACTATAGATTTGTTTTCATTTTTGTCTCAATACTTTTTTTTTTGGTCTTTGCTTTACATTAGTCATTCTGCAGTAGCAAATGTGCAGGAAGGTGATAGACTTGTGTGGAAGAGATTTTTCTGCTACAGCATCTTGCAACAATATGTTGACCTGAAACTCCACAGTAGTAATTCCAATGAATGTTACAGAAATTGCTTTCAAAGGCAAATAGTGCCTGTAGGCACTTTGCTCAAGGCCTGTGCTTCCTTCTTCTGTGTCTCAAAGGGGCCCTCAACTCTTGAGAGGTACAGCTGGGTCCTCTCTCCATGGTATCTATACACGTACACCATACCAAGTTATCATAGGAATGCACTACAGCTGAGCCAGACAGCTCATAATCCCAGCTGAATGCTCCCACAGTTTTAGGTGAACACTGTGCAATGTTTTTGCCTCATCTTTTCTAGACTGTATTCCGTGGGGTTATCTATGATAATCTGGAGTTTCAATAGTTTCAAGAAGCTGACATTGTTTATGGAATTTTAAATAGTCTCCCCAAAACACTGTGTTCATTTTTTAAAAAGTAGAATACATCTCCTTAATGACTCAACAGAATTTCAATCTAGACTGGAGAAGACAAAAATAAAGTTCTGTATTTTCCTTTAAGACTTAATGCCGCTGAGGTATTTACATTCCTACTTTTCTGGTAGTATTCAGTCAGTTTTTAATTTTTTTTTTTTCAGGAGGATAGTTTAGAAATTATCCTCCTAAAAAAAAATTTAAAATTATGTAATATTTAAAATCTCCTATACTTAAATCTCATATACTTGTCTCGAGATTAATGTAGAGTTTTACAGAGGTAAATAACAAATAGTACTAACAGCAGACATCTCTAATTCCCTAAGATCTTTTCCACAATGGTTTTCAGTGGGCACGTGAAGAGGACATGATGATGTACATATGGTTATGTTAGCAAAGATTATCCAGAGGACTGTAATTCCTTTATGGCTTCACTGTCAGATAATAATGTGGCATGATGATAAAATATTTTAATGACAACATCCTAAGCTGTATTTCCTAAATATGAAAATTTGAAGCTTACAGGAAAATATCAATTTATTGGTTATGCAATCTACCTGTGACAAGTCTGGAAAGAGTAGTCCTTTATATCTGCATAAAAGGCACAGAACAAGAAGTGTGTCTGCAGATTTCTTGCCAATGTTCCACAGTCTTGACCCCAGGTGGCTACTTTTTGAAATGAGAGTGAATCTCTGATCTTTCAGCATTCATTTTTCTTTGCCAAGTCTGCTGCTGAAGTGCCAGCTACTTTCTAAAATTTGAAGTGTCTTCAAAAAATTATAGTTTTAAAATCTATCTGAAAGTCTTTGTCCAAAACTGTCCAATATACAAAGCCAGTGAAAGAAGAAAGGAAATCACACCAGGTATGAATGCAGTTACTTACCTTTTCAGCAGTTTTTAGCTCTTTAACCTTGGTCAAAACATGAATGCTGTACAATTTTTCTATTACTGAATAACATGCGCTTTATGCTTTCCATGATAGCATCTTCAAAGTCAAATACACTTGAAAGGGTAATAAATCAAATATTAGAGAATAATATACCTATACACAGATATTCTACAACCACCCAGGCAAGCTTTGTCATGCAAGTCCAAACAAATCAAATGAGATTTATCTTGCAGCCAGGCAGGTGACTCTGGATTTGTTTTTCAACCGGAAAAAAAGGCAACAAATTCCTTGGCTTCCTGAATCCTGTTTATTCTCACAATTTTCAATGTAGGATTTATTTACATGTTGCACATTACAAATTTACTTATTAATTTAGGCTTGTAAAATTTAAACCTGTTTTGTGGAAAAAAAGCACAGCACTCTGGGTATTTCTGTTCAGTAGAACTAGCGTTTATTTAGAACTTGCTCAGTAAAATAAACAATAAATTCTATGCTCTTACTTGACTGTGTCTGGTTTGTAAATTAAAATAGCTTTAAGACTGTTCTGTTTTACTTTTACCAAGCAGAATTTAGTTTAGATTAGGAACTCATGGCTTTTTAGATCACAAGTATTACAGCAAGCAGAACTTAGTTTAGATTAGGAACTCATGGCTTTTTACATCACAAGTATTACAGCTGTTCACTGTTATAGTGGTTTCATCTGGGATACAGCTAATTTTCTTTATAGTAGTTTGTATGGTGCTATGTTTTAAATTTCTGATGAAAATAGTGTTGATAACTCACTGATGTTTTAGATACTGCTGAGTAGTGCTTAGACACTGCCAAGGTTCTTTTTGTTTCTCACTCTGCCCTGCCAGTGAGGAGGCTGGGTATGCACAAGAAGTTTGAGGTTATGACATTGGTCTTTCCAGGCAAGCATTACACGTCCTGGAACCCTCCTTCCCTGGAAATGGATAAACATCTGCCTGACAAAGGGAAGCAGTGAATGAATTCCTTGTTTTGCTTTGCTTGCATGCATGACTTTTCCTTTACCTATTAAACCGTCTTTTTCTGAATTGACAAATTTTTTCTGCTTCTGCCCTTTTGATTCCCTCCTCATCCCATTGTGGGGGTAGTGAGGAACCTGTGTGGGGCTGAGCTCCGTGTCAGGGTTAACCTCCATCTGCAAATATTTAGGTCCATTTTAAACCTAGGAAAGTTCTAAACGTAGTAGGATAGAAATAGGTACTTCAGATACAGCTGTCATGGTAAATACAGATTTCTACCCCAAGTGGGGTAGAGTTCCACAGGTTTTTGTACTTTGATGACATCAACAACTAAGACTAGTTCAAATTAAAAATGTAAATGTTAAAAATGTTAATGAAAAAGCAAATGCAGTATATCAGTGAGACCTGGCAGAAAGCAGATCCTCAGTAGCCCATAGGCACAGTTCTCTGTTGCAAAGGCTCATGGAAGCTTGTGCAAAGAACAATGAAAATACTAATTTTCTGATATCAGATTGACCTTTACCCACATTATAGGCTGAAATGAGCTAATACAATATCCTGAATGGAAAATATAGAATTGTCGAACAGAATCATGGAACAGCACAGGTTAGAAAGGGCCTCAAGAGACCATCTTGTCTAATCTTTCATGGGGAAGGGAGTCTGGATGATATTACCTAGCACCCTCTTCAATTGCACCTTAAAAAAGCTCCACTCCACTCTACTCCAGTCTGTCTGGAATATTGTACTGGAATATTGTGATAATTTCCCTCTCAAGCCTTCTTTTCTCCAGGGAGAAAAGACCTAGTTCCTTCTGTCTTTCCTCACAGGATCAGAGTCCCAGGTCTTTGCTAGTTTTTGTGGCCATCCTTTGGATTCTTTCTAGTCTCCTCATGTCTCTTGAACTGAACTAGACAAAATACTCCAGGTGGGGCCTCATGCATGCTGAGTGCAGTGAAATGACTGTGTGTGTCTCTGCTAATAATGCCCCTGTCCTTGCTCTCCAGGATCTGATTTGCCTTTGTTGCGGCAGCAGTGCACTGACTTGTGTTCAGCTTGTTTTCCACCAGGACCCTCAGGTTCCTTTCAGAGTGATTTCTCCTCCCACAAGGATGTAAACCCATACTGGCTCATTGGTTATTCTATACCAGGTGCAGGACTTTTCACTCATCTTTGTTAAACTTCATACTGTTCTTCCTAGGCCATTATTCCCACCTGTGCAGGTGTCCCTGTAAGACATCTCTCCTTTCTGAGGTGTTCATCTCACCACTCAGTTTGGCGTCATCAGCAAACTTGGTGTGAGTGCTCTCAATCCCACCATCCAGATCACTTATAGAGATGTTTAAGAGCCCAGTACTGATTCTTATCTTACAGCATGTATAATTGCAAAATAGTGCTATTTAATAGAGGAAAAACACCAGTCCAATATGATGTTACTTCCTGATATTTCAGTGTGCTGTGGTTTTGTGGAAAATAAACAAGGAATAATGGAAGCCATTTATTTTCATAATTTTAGGCATCGTTAAGTCATATAAATCTAAACCGGTAGTCAGAGGGCCCTTATATATAGCCAGTAGAGGAATACTGGCATCTCAAAAAGGGATTTTAGGTATTCACTTTAGGAAAGAATGTTGACACCTATTTCTCTTCTGAAAAAGGGAAAAGAGATGACTGGCATCAACATAGATAAATAGATAATTACTCTTTAGCTGTCTGAAGATATAAGAGATTAATCCCATTCTGTGAAGTTAATTAAAACACCTTACAAAATATGAAGCTGTCAAATTATTGCTTTCATATACATTTCCTCATCATTCTGTCTTTTATGGGCTTGTCTTCACTCACAAGAAGACAAGTAAGCAAACAAGAAGTTGTTTTTTATTAAAGCCTCAGGGAAACTAGCATGAGTAATATGAGAATACCCTTAACTCAAGGCATTCTACTTTTACTCTGAAGTAAACTTGTCCAAATCAGTTTCAGGTAGAGTAAAAGGCTGACCTTAATGTGTATACACATTTCTAAACTTCCCATCCTTTCTGCATAAGAGGGTTGACAGCTTCTCTATGCTTTCTCTGTATTATTACCCCTTTCATTTTTATATTCACTACCCCCTGGAGTAGGACAATTTCCTTTTGATTATACCTTTCAAAAAGTCTGTATGAATATGGGATTCAAATAGATTTCCTGGGCAATTCACCTATATCCCTCCTGTGAATATTTACCAGATTTCAGGAGAATGCCTTTGCTGGGAGTGATTGGTGTATGGGAGTACAGAAAGCTCTTGCACTGCCGTGTTAATTGAGAGTCAGTCTCAGGCTCTGTCCTTTGGCCTTTCATAACCTCACTGTACTCACACTGATGCAGTACTGCTCTGCTAGAGCATCTAGCTTGGTTTAGTGATTTGGTTTTATAAACTGATAGATTCTGATGCCTGAGTTGACAATTAGATGCTCTAATGTGACTGCATAATATAGGATGAGAATCCAAACTGAAGATAAGTGACTGCACGTGGGCATACCCCTCCCATTTTCCTTCAGAAAAATCATTTGACTTCACAGTACTAGAGATTGTTTTTTTCTTGATTACACAATACAGCAAGAAGTAATTAAATTCTACCATGCATATTTAGGAAAATTCAAAATTTAGTAATATATGTTCTGGTGAGGAACATAAAAAAACTTATCCTCTTATATTCTTATGGGAACATTTACTTGGATATATCATATACACTAAAATAACAATATTCCTCTGAAATACTAGTTGAGATTTTTTAATTCTTATATGCAGTTCTGTTTATGACGATGAAATACGAAGGTCCATCTCCATAAACAAACATCTTTGCAATCTAAGTTAATAAAGAATCCTTGAAGAGACCTAGGACTAATTATTTTTTTATTTACAGCATATTTCACATTAAATGAGAATATGTTTTAAAAAAATAAGTTTATGAGAAGAATTTCTATTTTTTTTTAATCAGATGTGCTTTCCTCTTATTGCAGCTTAGACAAAAGTATGACAAATGCCATGATTTTTACACCAAATCTTGGTCAGCTATAAAAAATTCAGAGTAATTGTCTCATCTTAGTGGAAATGCTCTATTTTTACATGCTGGCAAACAATGGAAAGCAGTGTCTGACTATGTATTTCTCTCCTAATAGGAGAGATAGGAGATTTTATGAATCTCCTCAATTAATGCAATTCTGGGTTTATGTACTAGTCCACCTGGTTTTTGATTCTCCTTAATTAATGTTATACTTTTTTCACTAAAATTAAGCGTGAAGTTAAATAAAGGAAAGTAGAAAAAAAGTATCATAATTCCTGCAAAAATGAAAGAGAGAAACTTGAAAATACCAAAATGCAATTTGCCATCAATACTAATTAGAGCTATGAATACAGTTATATCTCAGCTATAAGAAAAAATGCCAATTTTTAAAAAAAACACCGGATTTATTCTTTTCAGTGTCATAATTATTATTCTGCCACCTTCTGGAACCATTATGAGAAAAGAATTTAGGTTATTTTCTCAGAACAGGAAGGAAGATAGTTTCACTGTGTCCCATTACTTCTTATGAGACTCATGTCATTATGATCTTCTTAATCAAATCTGGATTGGAAGATCATTCAAGTCTACCTGTCATTTTAAATCAAAATTTTTAACCTTGAGATGCAGCTGACAGTCACATTTTTGTCATTCTTTCAATCAAGGAGATTAATTAATAAAGAGAACATTTTTACAAAATGTGCACAGATGTTGGTCCCTTTCCTATAGCAGGAAGTTAAATCACTTTTTTTTTAATGACTGCCCAGGATTAAAACCAAAACAAAACCAAGTAAAACAAAACAAAACAAAACAAAACCTAAAACTATAAATTGGTTTGGATCTACCCCATAAAGCAGTAGCTGAATAAATAAAAAATATCATATTTTTCAAACCCTTAGATAAAAAGAAAATGGCTGATTTTAATTTTCATGTGGCAAATTCAAATATAGCCTCTTTGCGTGGTGTAAAAACAAAGATTTATCAGGTAAAGTCTTTATTTTTATGAAATATTGGTATATGGATTCTCGATGTCTCCCTGGGACCAGAGTTTTCCCTCCTTCAATTACAGAACTTCAATCCAGTATTCAGAGAAAATATTGTGGTTTGTTTTATTTATGACTCATTCTTTTCCTGCCATATTTTGGCTAGGTTCAGACATAGGTAAATGAAGAAAGAAAACAATGTAGACAGCATTGAAAAAAAAAATTTCAGTAAATGATTAGAAAAAAATGAAAACTTGTCTTTGAAAAACAAAAAGAAAAGATAGAAAATTAAACAATAAGTAGATTAAACTGGGGAGCTTAATATTGTTCAACAACAGATGGAAGCTTTGCCTACAACGTGAAGGAAATAAGGTAATACCAATAATACCTTTATTATGTATCTGCATTTACTTATCATGCTACATGAAGCTAGCTTTATTGCTGATGGCCTGAGGATAAACATCTATGTTCTCAGAGCCAATATTACCTTTAGCATTTATATAAGGGTTGAATTATGTGTAAAACTAGAGAGAGAGATTAGTGATTTCTGAGCATCTGTTTGTTTGGCCTTGAGTGTTTTGTTTTTTACAATAAACTTTTATTTTTTAATATTATTTTTAACTTTAATTAGCTTTTTGACAATATGAAAGAGGAGTTTTAATTCTCCTTTTATCTCTAGAAAAAATAAATATAGTAAGACAGAGAATAGAGCTAATATCTGTAGCTTTGCAGCCTGTTTTCAGTACTAGTGATGTAGTATCCAAGCATTTCTGAGATAAGGGAGGAAGAATAATATTTATGTGTGTGCATGTGTGACAGCATGTGCTTGTGTGTGAGAGAGGAAATTACAAGATAAATCATTACATGACACATACTGTCTGAGGTAGTCTGGTTTATGTGTACTTATCCATGTAGCTGGATTATTGTCATTGTTTAGAACACACAAAAAAATAGCAATAGAAAAGTCTTTCTTGCTTTCTCCACAGAGCTGTTTCTCTATAAACATTTTCTAATGCAAAATTGAGGTCAACACAGTTTGTTTGTATGTAACTTTTAAGACAACATTTCCTGTTAAATGAAATAATTTGTGGCTGAAGGCTTCAGATCATCCTTCATTTACTGTAAGTGGAAAGCACATAGATCACACAGAGAAGAACATTAAGGAAACCAAAAAACGTGGGGAACAAAACCCTTTAGTTATCTCTGTGCAATCACTCTGTATTCAGAAATAAGGGTTTCAAACCATTCAAAAAACCCTGTGTTAGTGACTCAAAAATCTGATACATAAGAAATGCTGGATGCTGACAGCTTTGATCTACCTTTTTCTTCTTACTTTTGAGGAGGATTTATTTTTTTTCCTGAAAACTCAGCAACCATCATCTTGATAGAGGAAACCAAAAGTAGGTTTGAAGAGAGGAGCATCACAGCTGCTAAAGGGGAAAAAATGTAATAAGAACCTAACTAGACACATGGAAAGAAAAAAAATTGCTAAGTGGGAGAGAGGAACTGCTGCAAAGGTATTCTGGCATTGTTTGGGGAAATGAAAATTAATGGAGACAAAAGTATAATTCTTATCCCTTGGATTTTTCCCACAGCTTTCGGTATGTGCACTTTCCCATAATGTCAATATTGTCAGTGCTCAGGAAATTTAAAACACTTTTGCAGATTACTTTATTATAGGGATGAGGAAAGTCTTAGAAAAACAATTCTTGTGAATAACTGTTCTCAGTCAACAGGTAAGAAAAAGTGCTGCTGAAAAAAACTAGCAGATTAATTTGCTAGTTTTCTTACTGTTACAGTACACTGGTAAGGGGGAAAAAGACAGGGAAAGAGTTATAAAATTATTTTCATTGTTTTCTTTCTGTCCTAAAAAATAGGAAGAGTCATAGAAAGTGCAGAGAAAAAGTCAGAGGGAGTCACAAATATTAAAAATGGTATCATGCAGACAGAAAGTTTTAATGACCAGAAAAGATGGGAATTTCAGAAAACAGAATATATCTGGAGAGTGCAACAGAATAAACTGGTGGAAAGAATGTTCATATTTTCCTTTAGCCCATATTCTTTTTCTTCCAAAGGGCAAAAATTTCCCTTGGTAATACTGCTTTGGAAGATGGACAAGTCTTATGAACATACATACACCCAGAAATTACTCGAATTAAAATGAGATATTAAGATATACATACATGAAGATTCATACTACTGTTTTCTACTCTTTCCTTCCCATTCCTCAACACAATCATCAACACAAACTGATCATCCTTCAAACCTGTTGAGACTTCCAGGAAAAATCTTGTAAGGGAATTCTAGTCTCAGTAATATGATTTCCACTAGGACTAACTGTCCCCAGTGTTTTCAAATCTGACATTTAGAGCTACGTGCAAATTATTTGTGACTGAGCAAATTAGCTAATTAAATAATTGGCTTAGGGCTTCATAAAATTTGGCTGCTATGGAAATGAGGCTGTCTGAACTTACAAGCTTCATCTAAGCATTAAAAGTACTTCATGTCTTTACTTCAGATGAAATTGAGGTAGTAGCAGATTTGTTTTTAAAATCGTTGTTTACAGATTTCTTCTTGCATAGTTTCCAGATCAATATGCAGTGGGATACTTCTCCTGAGAAGCACTGCTCCCAAGTAAGACTGCAATCTACCCTTGTCAGGGTGAACTTCTAAACCATTGGAGCAGAGAATATCCCCTAGAACTGGCTTATTTTCTCCTACATTCTCCCACTCTCTTGACTATCTACCCTCAGGGCAGATTTCAGAATGACCTTCCGAGAAAACTTTCTTGACCCTAAACATTTTGTGGGCTACATTGAGGAGACCTGGCAAACACAGCAACTGTGCTCTCCTTAACATCCAAAGGGAATTCAAAATTCTCAAAAGCTGTTGTAACAGGCCTGAAGGAGAACAAGGGGGTGAACAACTAGGGGAAATCATCCTTCCCTGTTGCCCCATAGACTGGGTACAATTGCTAATGGTAGAACTCGACGTAAGGGTAGGAGAGCAGCGCTGAATCTACTCCCAAATGACCCTCATTGCCCTTGATGTTGCCCTGCCGTAATCTGATACCACACAGTACAGCAGGAAAGTAATCCTGTTTCCTCTCCCTGTGCTGAAAATGATCCCTGCGAGAAGCCCATAAAGGAATATAGAAGGTTGGGTACCACACCCACATGAACCGATCAAGCCACATTGTAACCAGTGGTTCCATACCAAGCATAGCAAATGCTTAGAGCAAATGCTTAGATCAAATTTATTTCCAACTCAATCTGGGCAGATCTGTTATCTCAACACTTCTTGCCCAGCATTTTGAGCCAATTAAGGTTCCCATGGTTTAGGAATGGTATTCCTCAATTTGCACCAAAACATGCTGGCACTCTCTTCCCTTCCCCCTCCAGCTGGAAGCACAAAAGGCAAAGATCACACATTGAGATAAGAACAATTTACTAGAAACATCAATGAGACAAGAAAAGGAAAAGTAACAGAAACAATATGAATAACAAAAGTGTACAAAGAGAGGGTGATTCACATGCAAAATGCCCACTAAGCCCAGGACAATGAAATACAGTAGTGGGACAGATCCTACAACCCACCAGCTCTTTCTCTGAGCAGAAAGGAACACCCTCTCTTCTGGGAAACCAGAGTTTCTTTTCTCCATCTTTGGTAGCAATGTTGAATGGTATCAAATAACAAAATCTATTGGCTACACCTCTGGGCCAAAACCAGAGCAGTGACAACAGAAAGGCTAGGGAAAATGTGGGCCCATTATTTAATGGGATGTGGGACCTTGTTATACATGACAAAGGCCAAGGTACTAAATGCTTCCTTTGCTCCTACCTTTACTACCCAGAGACTGGCTTTCATGAATCTCAGTTCCAAGAGACTGTGGAAAAGGTTGGAATCAGGAAGATGGACTGATTTTTAGAACACAATCATGTCCAGATCAGAGAATACCTAAACCAACCAAAAATTTGTAAATCCATGAACTCTGGTAGGGTAAACCCTCAAGCCCTGAGGGAACTGGCAGATGTCACTGTGATGCCACTTTTGATGATCTTTGATGGATCATTTCAACTGGGAAAAGTTACCAGTTACTGGAGGAAAACAAACACCACTCATGTCTTCCAGAAGTACAGCAAGGAAGTGACCTAAGGAATTAAAGGCTCGTCACCTTGATCTCTGATAAGGTGATGGAATAGCTAATCCTGGAATCCATTTCCAGGCTGATGAACTAAAAGAAAATAATCAGGATTAATCAGCATGGCTTCACCAAGGGAAAGGTATGGTTGACCAACTTGATTAACTTGTATGATGACATGATTGTCCTGGTAGACAGGACAAGAAAACATCAGTGCCTACATGGACTTCAGGAAGGCCTTTGACAGTGTCTTCCCTAAGATTCTCATAGAGATGCTCCTAATGTGTAGACTGGATGAGCAGACATATGCATAGCATAAATTTGGCTAAATGGCTGGGCCCAGACTGTGGTGATCAGCAGCCTAAAGCTTACTTGGAGACCAGTAATTAGCAACGTATCCTAGATGTCAATATTGGGATCATTCTGTGATTCTCTGACCTCTATATTCCCTATACTTTAAATAAAATTTTGTCTGTTCTGAACTTTTTTTCTTAGCTGTCATCCTGGAATACAGACACTGCCTGAATAACTAGTTTTATGTTGCTTACTTTAAATTGAGCAATATTTTGGTTTTTGCTAGCTAAGCAACTGCAATATATAGAGTTCAACCAAATTTTTATTTCTATCTACATCTGCCATGAATTTATGGATATCATATTGTAAAGATATTCATATTTGTCGATTTTTTATTTCCTTGCATATTTTCACTCAACATTCAAAGCTTTCTTTGCTTCTTGTACTGCTGAACTTAACAGTGGGAATGGAGTAGTAGACATTCCATGGCTTGGAATGAGATGAAGCCCTATCCAGTACTGCATGAATTATGGAGGCAGCTGAATCTTTGATTTTTATGAACAGGTGGTGAGATAAAAGATTTACATATGGATATAAACACAGAAACTTTCATGAGTAAATAAATTTCCTTGGCTGCCTAAGAATTATTTCAAGAAAAAGCATAGCAGTCTCTCTTCTTTCTGTGGATATACCTGTAGCCCAACAAATATGACTTGTGCAATTACTAGTTAAAGGCCACAGGGGCTGTATTGACCTGACACTGCAGGGTCTCAGCAATTATCTGGACTTGTCTTGGCTGATGCTGGTTTTAGCTGTTAAAACAATTGTCTAATGGTCAAGTGACATGTTGACTACAGGCTAACACTTTTTAGCTTAACTCTGTAAGTGCTTACACATCATAGAGCTCTAACAAACCCAGTCAGTCACCTTACAACAAGCAACGGCACCTTTTTTTAGTCCCTTATCATTAACTGAGGCCATTATTGACAAAGAAGTAGAAAACCAATTATGTTTATATATATAAATATGTATATGCATACATACATGTATTTCAAATTCTAAGTGACTATTTCATGATCCTATTTTATTACATGTGAAAGTACACATATTCTTTTCGAGCACAGCACCAGTATCTATCTTAATAATGTTTAATGAAATTTTCAAAGGCCATCTTTGAGGTAATGATAAAGATACCAGCAATAAGAAAACATATAAAAATGACCCTAAGCTAACCCCAAGACTGAGACAAAAGTTTCCCAGCTATAAGTGTTAATGCATCCTGGGCACTGTGGTGGTGGCTTCTCATAGTGTTCCTTTACATTTTATTGGCAAAACCTAACACTGCTGACCCAGAGAAACACTGGGAAGGGTTCCAGAGAAGGCAGGAAGGCAGCAGGAATTTTATGTATAGCACTTTCATGGGATTATTTTTGAAGAAGTGACTAGATGATTCGCTCTAGAATTAGTACCATCCATTGCAATTGTAGTAATAATTACCATTTGTATTTTGGGTGCAAGATTAATACTAACATTTATACTAACAATAAATACTTGAGTACACCATACATGGTGGTGTATTTGCCTTTTACCCCTAACAAGAATTTGGGGAAGAATAGCTGATTTCCCTTTTTCATTTTAATTTGATGAAAAATAAATCTATGTTCTCAGTTCTGATTGAATGCTAATGCTTTCCTAGTGACCTTTCAAATAGTAGTTACTCATTTGTTCAAGTATAAAGCATTTTAGTCTAGGTACACTCTCATAGCCTAGTTTTTCATTATTACATTTTTTAAAAAGAAGACTAGTTTCTTCATTGCTACAAACATTTTTAAGCTTTATATTTAATGTATGAAAAATAGCTATTTCTCATCTAAATTGTTTACTTGAAAATTCTACCTAGCTTCTTCAGGGTACAGCAAGATAATAGAATTCCCTCCCTATGAGTAATAAAGAATCTAATACTGTTATAAGTTGTAAAATTAGTTTAGAACAACTGTTTCTCACTAAACACATTCATATTTATTGATTTGTCATGCACATATTTTAATGCGACAAGTGAGTTAAGATTTGTCTGTTTGCATTGCAGTGCTGGCTGGAATAAAATCTATTGATTTCCAGAATCACTTCACTTACACCTGAGGCTCACAACATCAGCATTATCAGAAGGAAAGAATACAATCCAGCAGGTCTAAAAGAACTGTTTTTATTCCTTGGAGGCTCAACAGCTGTTAAAGCCTTTTAGGACCTGAAGAGGGACATCCAGGATACCTCAATTACTTACTTCTCTCTTCATGTTGATCACTTAAAGATCTTCTTTGCATCTAACTGGTAAACTAGTGATAAAAAGTTGATCACTTCAGAGAGATACATATTTCATTTCTCTGTTACTGATATTTTTGGCGTCATCTAAATTGCAGATTAGGGAGCCACAACACTAGGTACTCAGTATGTTAAAAATCTTCACTGTAGCCAATGGACACAACTGTATTTCTACTTCCTACCCAACAATTTTGACAATATTTATGCATTGTGTACATATGTAATATGTACACAAGTTTAAGTAGTTTTTTTATTCCTTATTGTATATTTGTTGATTTGTTTATTTAGTGCGTATTGTTTATTGTGGTTGGATATTTTTGTATTTGTTTTTTTCCTTTGTCCTAGAGTTAGGCTTAATTGATTACAGAGAAGGGCCATTTATGTTAACCACCCATCAGAGAAAGGAGATAAAACAAGCCACAATTTCAGTATTAAAGGATTTTTAAGAATTGATGACTGAATGAACATATGCTTTGTTCTTCTCTCTTCCATCTTCCCAAGCAAGTCTCAACACTTCTACTATTCATTAAAATCTTTAAATTCAGTTACCAGTCCAAAACCTTGAATAAAATAATAGCTTCCCACTCTGAAATGGATGGGAACACTCAGATGTGCAGATTCCCGTGGTCAACAAGAAATTATAAAAGTAAAAGGGTCTGCAAAAACTTTCAGTTTTCCATTTCACATGGAAATTGATATAAGTTAGTACCTTATCTTCTAGTATAAAGCACACAGTTATTGGTTTTTAAGGGACATGGTGAAAGTGAAAAGAGAGGGAAATTAGAGAGAGGGATAGAAAGAGAGGAAGAAAGTAAGGAAGAAAGGAAGGAATGAAGATCACCCATCCTGTCTTAAGCATTGATCCAGTTTATGGGGTGTCCAGGGTCCTAAGTCATTTGCCTGGGCATTCTAAGGATATCTTTTTACAGATTATTAAAGCTTATAAAATTGAATCAGGCCCCTCAGTTGGCTGTGTGGAAAAAGAAAATCTGAACTTATTTAATTTTGTGAATTTAACACAAATAACTGTCTCTTTGTTGAACCAAGGCTAACTGCTGATTCTGGATAGAGCTTAGCCATTCTTGAAGTCAGTTTATCAATGTCTGTGGTACTAAAAACCTTAAATAACTCAACTCTTTTCATGTAGGCTTTCCCTTTTAAGGCCTCCTCTATTACAAACATCTGATGGGGCCTAGTGCAAGGTTGCACTGGGTGCTGGTGCCAGCATCAGCTGTGGGGGGTGCAAGGATGGTGTCTGTGATAAGAGGCTGCGATGGACATGGATGCTTCCATCTGCCTCCAAAGGGCCAATCAGAGGATACAGCCAAACCTTGAAACCGACATCCAAGGTGATGGTGTATTTAAGAAAAGGTAAAAAATGCTCTGGACATGAGGCAGGGGTGGTGTGGTGGTGGGTTGAGGGGAAAGAGCAAGAAGCAGTGGAAGGAGCAACAGTGTTAGAGAAGGAAGAGCAGGTGTAGGTACTCCATGGAAGAAAGGATAATCCCTGAAGCCCACGGAGAATGCACACTGTAGCAGATTTTTTTCATGGACCCATGCTGGAAGAGGAAAAAAGCATGGAGAAAAAGTGGCAGACAAGAACTGCATGGATAGACTGTAAATCCCATTCCCCATCCCCGTGCATTGCACAGGAAGGAAGAGAAAGCAGACTCCGAGGTGAAGGACTAAGGAACTGGGAAAATGGAAAGAATGGTGATACTTTGGCGTTTGCCTTATTGTTTCCCTATACCTCCAAGTATTTATTGTGTTTGGTTGTAAATTAAATGAATTTTTCTAAGGCAAGGGGTTTTTATTTCCCAAGATAGTAATTGGTAAACAATCTCCCTACTCTAATCTTAACCCATAAGTGTTCTCATTACTGTTCATATATTTTTGCTTTGTCCTTCTGGTAGGGTGAGAAGACAAGTGAGTGACTGGGAGGAATTTTAGCTCCCAAGGGTAACCCTGCACAATAATATTGGAATATTTGTTACTAGAATAATATACTTGGTTCTCTTTGCATTTGGGATGACCAAGAAGACAAAGAAAGTTGGAGACATTTATGTGAAAGTTTATGTGTCTTTTGTGAATAACATACGGAAAAAGACTGTCAGTCAAAGATATAAGAGAGAACAAGGTTTACTTTTCCTGTGTATGAGAACAAGAGAAAGAATTTTGATTTAAATATATATTGTAGGGACACTGAATACCCAGTTTAGATTAGGGCTGCATATGTAATGTACAAAATCTTCTTCAATTGTGATTTGTTCCATTTTTACCCTAACCTCCAGTATTACTCCATATGTGAATACATTTTAAGAGAGCAGGGAGAGATGGAAACACCATTAAGTGTCATCACAGAGAATAGGACTGATGGTGGTTTTAATTATTTTGCTAACATCATTGGAGCCATTACCTCATAATAACAAGTGCTGAATGGTCACCTTTTCCCAACCTTTCTTACCACTTATCATCAAAAATCAAAGCATAATGGGCAACAGCTGTTTCTGCTATTGCAGGGATTTAGCTACACTCCCTAAGTGAGCAGTTTAGTTCACCAACATTCATTACTCCACAAGTCCATAATTACAAACCCAAAGTTAATCTGCAAAACATTGGCATCTATTTTTAAGACAGATGAAGGAAGGCTTTTAGTTTTCATTATGATAATTTACTTTTGTTGTTTGGCCTTTCTTTTTCTTTCCTTTGTCTCATTTCAAGATTCCGCTGCCACATCTTTTCTCTTTTTAATTTTCAGCCTTATTAAAATTCTTTCAGCCATTTCTTTTTCATGTCTTTAAAGTTAGAAAGTTAGAAAGCTATGCTTTTGTGTTTGCTGGCCTTGCATCTTCTTATGTCTATTTTTATTTTCTTTTTTTTTAAAATTTTGATTTATTTTTTTTAATTTTGTTTTGCTTTTTTCTCCTGATTCTGAGACAGTGACAATATCTGGGTGAAAAAATTAACAAAATCATGAACATGTACAAAAGTTAAGGCAACTTATACATTAGAAAACTAGAGAAAGAAAGCTGCTTATATATGCAATAAGTAATAAAAATAGTAAATAAAATGTTTTCATTCTAAAGAGAATGTACTGTTGAATTTGAGGGTTTTTTAAAGGAAAATATTTTTTGCTCTAGGATTTTTTTTTTTTTAAGTTGGGATGAATTTTGCAGGGAAGATTTTTCTTATTTAAAATATAACTGAAATTAGACTTCCTCAGTTTACTATCAATATTCATTTTTCTATTATGTGAGATACCTAAACAAAATTATATCAATTTTCCTTCTTCATCTAGCAGCCTATTTTTAAAATCTCCCTGGGACTAACTGGCAGTTTGGGTTATGTTCTCTCACTGAAAAAAAGAAAGATGTTGGCTTTTGACCATTTTTTGGCATAAATCATAAATAAAAATTATGAATCAGATGCAGTAAAAATCTTTATGTCTTAAAGATGACTTAATATTCCCATTGCACCAGAGGAGTTAACTCCTGACTACATTATACAGAGGTACTGCACTGTGTATCGTGCAGTAACAGTTCAGAGAATTGTGCAGCTGTCTTCTCTCTTTCAGTCCACAGGTTTCCTTTTCCTGGAAACAGAAGCACAGAATGTGATCTGGCTGTATCTTAAAATCATGTCAAAGGCCTGGCCATATACCCAAACTAGATACCTAATAATGTATTTTGCAGAACAGTTATAGCCTCTAGACTGAGTTTCTAAAATAGAGATAACTTAAATCAGTCCTCAATCCTGATTGCTTTTTTTTTTTAATTGGGCATCTCACTAAATTTCATTACTCAAAGGAAAGACAATGGATACTTTATATTATTTCTTAAATACAATTAGTGATATACTACTCTCTTTTCAAAGCCATAAAGACTGTTGTCACAAAAAGGACAACAGTCCTTTTTGTGGGGAAATGTTGAGGGAAAAGTGATTTTTCCTATTCAGACCTATTTGAGATGTTTTCTCTAATTCCTACATAAATAAGACAAGTTTATAGTAAAACACCAGATAAAATGTAGTTCTTTTTACTCCTCCAGGGCATTACTGGAAGAGTAGTAATAATGCAGATTTTCAGAAGTTTTGGAAACTGTTACTTGCATAAACTGTTCTTCAAAGATGATTATGACAATCAGAGTTACTTTTTCACAGGATTTTGATTGTTATCAGCATTAAGTTCTATGCAAACTAACACACAGTCACTAAAGTTCTCTATAGCCTTTAATCCCATTTGAATGGCAAGGCTTACATTATTAAAGTAATATACAAATTAAATACTTTTTATTTTTACAGCAGTGATGAGCTCCTTGACCAATTTGTTAATTGCCTAACTAGCAGAGCTTTCATGCTGGCCTGTCACATGCAGTGGAATGAAGGACTATTAAAACACAGACCTACAACTAGGAGGCAAAGGACTGCTTTTTGTGCTGTTACAGGGCACTCTCTTTCATATGTGTAAGGCTTAAACCTGTGGATGTAAAATGCAAAAGAACATTTCCCTTCCAAAGAGAAGAGTCAGGCAAATACCCACTGTAGAGAACTCATGCTCACTGGTGATAGGAATGTGGCAAGTTTTGATGAGACAAGAAAAGTTTTGGTTAGCTCTACAGTTGAACTTGGTATAGGAGTGTTACAGTGTGCTTCTAGTTGTTGATCCTGTAGAACTTGTCATCTTTGGGAGCATATATGTCAACCGAGAAAGGATCTTGTCCTATCCCCATAAAGTCAATGGCAAACTTTGTAACTTCAGGGACATCATGATTTAGTTTGAAAGAACAGGGGTGAACACTTCTATTTGGTTACTTACAATTGCTCATTGTTCTATTTCTTTTTTCTTAAATAGTTTTTTTTTTAAACTATTGAGTTCCCTGACACCGAATTAATGATATTTTCTTCAGTATTTTTGGGATAAAATGTAGAAACCTTTTTATGTTTAACTGCTTCTTTTAATTTTTTTCTTTTTTTTTTCTTTTTTTTTTTTAATTTATTGCATCAGAGTGGCTATCTTCTTCATAGAACATGCTTAAACTTTGAAGGAATACCTAATCAACCAGATTAGACTGGGAGGAGGAGATAATCCATTTTTTGTATGATTATTTGGATTTTCCAACTGAAAAATGTTCCAACTTTCAGCATGGTTAATCTACCACTAATCGTTAGAAACCTTTTACCAGAACGCTTCAAGGGAAGACACAAAAGTATGTATTACTCATTGTATACCTATTACTCATATGTTAATTTCATTTTTCTTACCTTTCATTTTGAGGAACAGCTGACCTCTCCAAAAGTGGGTTAATAGAATGGTTCTTAATTATGTCAAAGAATTACAAGGTAAAGAAAGGTAATTATCCTGTTTTCTCACTGCAGAATAGAAAAGATGAAACTGCTCACACTGCAGGTGAATCTTGAAAGACATCCTACTTTTTAGATTCCTTACATCAGTTTAAAGCAGAAAAATGTAGATTTAAAAAAAAAATTTTGGAAACTGTTCCATGTTAACTGCATAAAGTAAAAAAGATCTCTTGGAAATGAAGGCTTGTGATTTTCTACATTACTGTAATTTTTTTGTTCTTTTTTGCACACTCCCTTAACATTCTTTACTGAAAAGAAATTATGCTGTTTGTCTGCACAAACACAACTCTTATAACCTTGACTTGTTCAAAAAGAAAAAAAGATACTTTTTTTCAGTTTTATATTTTAAGTTGGATTTCTTTTTTTTTTGCTTTTGATTTTTTTTCAAGGATGTTTCTGAACTACAAAGCAGAGTTGAGCAATGAGAATTCAAATTCATCCATACAATTCATATATCAGTTGTTGAACTAAAGAGTTAAATTATTTTTTTTCAGTTCAAGAGCACACAGCCATTTTCCTGAATTCATTTTTTTTTTAGCTTCACCATTTCTGCTGATGTGGGATTTTTTTCTGTTTATACTTCAGAACAGAGGAACTAGAACACATTCTGTCATAAGGTCATCCATAGTAGATGTATATGTTCCAGTCTGATTAACTTAAAAATTTCTGATCTCAAGCTTAGGATCTGGGAGGAAAATGAAAGACTAAAAGGAAGAAAAAAAATCTTCAATTATAAGAGAAACAAAAGACAAAAAAAACCACCCACCCCCCCCCCCCCCAGTCAAACAGATGGTCAGAAATGTTTTTTTAAAAAAGTGGTAAGAGATTGCTTGTCTCTAGAAGCATTTATAAACTTATTTCCCAGCAAGCACAGAGGCTAATTTTTGAAAATGGCTGCAAGAATCAGAATTTGATCATAGAGAAATGTCTGTATCAATTTATTAGGGCAATTATGTTTCATAAAGGCTCTTGGATTGAACTCTTTGTACATTGACACTTAAATATCCTAGACTCCAGCTCATGGGAACTCTAAAAGAGCTTATGGAATTGGCTAGACTGTTGTAGAGGAATACAGTACACAACATGTCTTAAAAAGGAAACATTTATTTTACAAGCATGGATGATTTTCATTTTGTTGCACAGCAGTTGGTAGATGAAGCCTGGTGACAAGTAGTCAAACTGGTGAGGTCCTCCCTGACCCAGAATATGTAAAAACCAAAACCGGACAAAGGGACCCATACTAATAAAATTCTTGACTTTCCAGACAAGAATCCATGTCCATGCCTGGAAGCAGTAAATGTAAGAATTCAATCTCTTCATAGCAGTGTCAATGGGAAGAGATAAGGAAGAAAAGAAGTGGCTGAGACTAAAGCCCTGAAACATTCAAACAGATGATCAAGGAATTGAAAGATTTTTTTTCTCATTAATTGTGGGGGTTTGTTCAGTGTGATTAGTTGGGGGTTTTTTGGTTTTTTTTGTTTTTTTTTTTTTTTTTTTAATTCAAATGAAGAAGTAAACCAGAATTTGATACTCAAATTTCTGATTTAGAATTCTAGAACTTAGCTGTATTCTGAAGTGGGCATCTGGTGTCACCATAACTGGAGATATAAGTTTCTCAGAAAAATCTAATGTTGAATAAAGTATACAGATAGCAAGGGCGTCTAAGCCAAGGAGCTAAAAGAACAACACAAAACCACGTAAGACAAATAATGTGAAATTCAGGACCAGAAAGGTAGAAAACACAATGTTTCCTTTTGAATAGTGAATAATAATGCTACTCTGTATTCAAATACTACAAGTACCCAAGGCCAACACAGGGACCAGTGATATTAATTCAACAAGACACTGAATGACTAAATCTGTTTTTCAATCCTATTTTTCTCCACAATATTCTCTGTGTAATAGACCAAATCCCACACATTTCTACTTATTCATCACAATTTGTTTTGGTTCTCCTTTCCTACTCTGTAAGCCTGTAGTCAATAGTACAATAATGTCTTATATTCCCCATGTTTCAGGGTACACCTCTTTCCTCTGTGTTTTATCAAAATGTTCCAGGAGCAGTGGCTAAAGTAGTTTTCCTAGCTTCTTTTTCTATGCTGATGCAAATGTGTGAATTGGATAGTTCAAAGAAGTTTGGCATAAAATTAGCCTGTCCCTCAGCAGATAGCTCTACTCTGTTCTGGAAGTGCATCTTTTAAGGTATTTATAGGGAAAATATTACCTTTCAGAATATGTTATCCTCTGCTAGATTAGAGACAGTTTATTCTTAAGGTCTTTTCCCTGATCTTTTGCTGGCCGTCAGTATTTCTGATTTCAATTAAAGAACGGCTTTAAAGAATTTTAAAAACTAACACTAGGTAACCTGAAAGACTCAATAGTGTTTATTCATATACTTATATAAAATGTTCAGTCCATATTGACTCATCAGAAAAAAGAAATTGTAAAGATTGATTTATTTGTGTCATGACAGCCTTCAAAAATGCACATTATTTTTCACACCTAATTCAGTGAGAAGAGCAGGTAGATATCTGGAAACAGACTTTGGCTGCTATGACTACAGTTTCTTGAAGGAATTGATCTTGCAAACAAAGTACACTATACAAGAGCTCTATTATGCTATAGAATTGCTGCCCTACTTTAAATGTAGCTATGATTTTTAAAAAGGACTTTTTCTTCATACACTTTAGGTCCTCTATTGTTTTGTAAAAAAAAAAAAAATCTATTCTTAGGTTGACAACTAAACTAAATTATCATAAATTATTATGTCTTAGAAACCACTGGAATAGAGATATGTTGACCTGTGCTATTGCCTAAATTTTCCTAAACTATGATGTCAATATATTTCTTGTTTAAAAAGTAAATAATAGAAATGTAGAATTATTTATATTGGAAAGGACTTTTAGGACGATTGAGTCCAACTATAATTCTAACACTGCCAGATCAACCACTAAAAAAACCCCTTTCTCTAAGTGCTACATCTACACATCCTTTAAATCCCTCCAGGGATGGTGATTCAACTATTTCCCTGAGTAGCTTGTTTCAATACTTAACAACCCAGCCCATGAAGAAATTTTTCCTAATATCCAATCTCAATCTTCTTTGGCACAACTTGAGGACATATCCTCTTATTCTAGCCCTTGTTATTTGGAAGAGACCAATACTCATCCCACTGCAGCATCCTGTCAGGTATTTGTACAGAGCAATAAGCTCTGAGCCTGAGCCTCCTCTTCTCCAGAATAAACAGCCTCAGCTCCCTCAGTATGTCCTCATCAGATTTGTGCTCCAGACCTTTCACCAGATGTCTTGTCTTTTCTGGACTCACTCCTCAGTGTTGTTTTTGAATTGAGGGGGTCAAACCAGCACAGGACTGGAAGGGTGACCTCACCAGTGCTGAGTACAGGAGGACAATCACTGCTCTGATCCTGCTGGCCATGCTGTTTCTGATACAGGCCAGGATGTCACTGGCCTTTTTGGCCACCTGGGCACACACTGGATGACATTCAGTTGCTGTTGACCAGCACCCTCAGGTTCTTTTTCACTGAAAGTCTTTCCAGCCACTAGCACTGCAGTCAGAAATCTTTCCCCAGCCTATAGCACTGCAGGGGGTTGTTGTGACCCAAGTAAAGGACTCAGCACTTGGCCTTGCTGTATCTCTTAGAATTGGCCTCAGCCTATTAACCCAGCCTGTCCAGATCCCTTTGGGGAGCCTTCCTACTCTGCAGCAGATTGACACTCCTGCCCAACTTGGTGT
Organism: Molothrus aeneus; assembly: GCF_037042795.1. Classification (NCBI taxonomy): domain Eukaryota; kingdom Metazoa; phylum Chordata; class Aves; order Passeriformes; family Icteridae; genus Molothrus; species Molothrus aeneus. The sequence goes on along the minus strand of NC_089647.1, from coordinate 59,168,704 downwards.
GCTCTTCAACCTCAGGTGTGGGTGCTTTACCCTTTAAGACTGCATCCACCAGTTTTTTATAAGTTCTCATAATCTATCACATAGATTTCCTGCTACACAGTGGCTTTTCAGTGCACTGAGCAGTGTACAATACAGCAATGCTCTTTAAATCTTAGTACCTCTGTCAAGGTTTTCTAATGAAGAAGTCACTATTACTATGTTCTTCATTTCTGTCCCCCTTCATTGATCCTATTGTTATTCTCAGCAATTGGTGACTGCTGAACTCTGGCATTCCCTCTTCCTGCAACACATTCGTAAAACTGTTAGCTACAGGGAAGAGGTACCCTTATTCCTCTCTCTCTCTCTGCAGTTGGGTGTTGAAAGAGCCTAGAACACAACCTAAGCTGTCACAAACTGTATCAGAGCTTCTTCTGTAGCCCATTTTCAAGCCTTCAAGTTTTGGTACTGTATCTAAGAGGTTATGTAGAAGTCCCTACACATTGTACTCCATCTGTTAAAATTCCTGTCTTACTTAGCAAGGGGGATTCTTTGTGTGGGCTGTTTTGGTTATGCTACATCTAATGGTGAAGTCATTAATTAGCTGTCTTAATAATGCTATTTTGAGAGCTGGATCTCAGTATCCAAACACATTTCTTTTTATATTTCCTGAACAAATACACTAGGTCATAATTTACCTATACACAAGGAAACAGTTATAAATATATTTATAAATATATTCTAGCTTTTATACAAGTAGTTGAATATCTAAGGCCATAGTAATGACCATGATGACAATGCCACCACTACCTTTTGGTAATACATGCCAGTACATTGGCTGCACCTGGCTGATCCAGAGTACTGATAAAGTGCTCTTACTTTTAATTTCTTGTCATCTCTCTGTGGGATACATCATCATCACCTTCACACTGGTGCCTTACTTTGGTATCTCTTTTAAACAATAGATATTTTAAAACTGAAAAATGCTAACTATAAAGCGTAAGATTTTTCAAAGTAATATCATAATTTCTGCCTCTGTCCTAGAAACTGGTGGGTGTGTCAAACCTTTCTCCCTCAAGTCCAAACAATTTATCCAGCCAGTCCATTTTTATTCCTTTGGGTGTTTATATGAAAAGACAGATTGTGTCTAAATCCATGACACACTGAGTCATCCCACTTGGGTGAGATGATTGTTTTTCAGGCAAGAAAATGTCAAAGCAAAGTGTGAGAAAATCACCCTTAATGAATATTCATGTATCTATCCCATAAAGGAATTTGAGATCTCACAGCAATTCTATCAACAGATTATTTATCAATATATTTGTGGTGCCACAGCTTTTTGTTTGGAATATTTTCTGTCTTTTTCTCTGGAAAGCACCATAATGAATTAATAGAAGAGATGCCTTTACTGAGGAGTTTTAACAGACATTTGAAATGTAACTTCTTGAGTAATAACCATGGTAAGTGTCAAAGGCTGTGGCAGAATGAATGGGTCATCACAATGAGGTAATTTGGTTATTCATTTTGTCATAAAAAATCTTTAAAAATAGAATCACAACTTTTGCAGTCTTACTTAGTTAATACTTTACAATGCTGCAGAAAAAAATTACATGTCTTAAAAAAAGAGATGTAACTCATTTAACTCTTTAAGTCCACTAAAAGAAGTCTAAAGGCATTCTGCTGAAGTTTTTGTGATTTGAGATTGATCTGGCAGCAGGTGTGAGAGAGAAACTGAGATAAAGTCCAACAAAAAGAAAGGCTGGTTAAAGGAAAGACTTAGTGGTCTGGATCAGAAAGATTAATTCAGTGCATTGATATTTTAAATGACTCAGCTTAAAAATAGGAGAGGATTTAGATATTCCTTCATGGCATTATTCCAAACAAGAAAGATCCCTGAAACAACCTAAATTTTTTTTTCCTGTTTTAGGTCAGCAAGAAATAGATGAACACAGGACAGCTGCTTACTAGACCACGTCCTAGTTCTGCTTTGCCCTTCACTCTCTTTTGCCACTTGAACCAGTACAAAAGTAAGTAGAAAAAGCTCATAAATCATAATTGCAACATGTTACAGTTCTTTAGTGGAGAGTGCAAGATTATAATTCTCTGCCCTATCAATTTTATATTGTCACAGTGCTCTTTATTTCAAAAAATCTTATTCATAAAATTTGATGCAAGGGAGTGATGAATCAAATGCATATTTGCACAGTTAGCCATTAGGCATATAGACATGTATATTCATCATCAGTCTCATGGAAATAAGTCAATTTCCAAACTTTCCATAATAAATTCTTTTCCCACTAGGAAACAACAGACATGGAAAAAAAAATCCTCTATTCTTTCAAAGAGAGCTGAGATAAAGTTATGCTTTCCAAAATCAATGAATTCTCCTGTTTATTACAATGACAGAAATGGGATCTAAGTAGTTTGCAAGGCTTTCTAATATGGAAAGCAATGCAAAGGTATTTTTTTAAGGGATTCATCTCATTTTACCAATGAGTTGTTTACTCCCATTCTGGTTTTATTCAGTCTTCATGAGGAGCTTCACATCTAAGGGTTAGAAAGATGAATTATTAGATGTGAAGTGTTTAAAAAAAAGTGCTACTTGCCCTAGTGGCAAGCAACAATCTTCTCTCATGATGCTAGCTTGTCATTCTGGATGGGCAATGTAAAAAAATTGATTTTGAAGGCAATATTAGTCTATTATTCAGTGCTTTAAAACCCAAATAGTGCAGCAGACAAGTAATGATATAACTAGATGCTAAGCTTAACTTTTCTTACTTCTACCTAAAACCCCTAACTGGTTATACCAGTCCTAGTGCATAAATAGTCCTATAGTGCATAAATAATTCTGAATAAATAGGGAATCTACATCCAAGTGCAAGTTTTATCCAACATCGTGCTAGGTTTGTGCATTGAATCACACTTGTTAGTGGCGGTGCACTGTGAACACGAGCTTCTCAGCCAAGTGCTGCACGTCCCTTGCAGTCTCAGGATTGCTGTACGGAGACCCTTTGGGGCACGGCAGCTGAAGGCACATCTCCCAGGGACATAGCATGTGCCACATAGCATTCCTTCTACACTTGATTTTGCTTCAGTAATAGACACAGTGGGAAAGTGACAAAATAGAGACTGAGGATACATCAATATCAGGCATTGTGGCTAATTAGATTTGAATTCAGGGGAGAGCACACAACATAAAGTGTAAACGTCCGCACAGCACTGCGACTTCCTTGTTGAACATGGCCCTGCTGAACATCATTATATGTCAGGAATTTAAAAACTTTTGGGTTTTCTGGGTCACATAATTATTTCAGAAGTATATTTTATTCCTGGAGAGAATATGCAGAACTGGTCTTCCCAGCCATTTATCTTATTTTTCTTAGAAGCTCATCTAGGAGCACCATAGAAAATGAACCACAGGTAGAAAGCTGACACACTCACACTTCCTCCTACAATTCTACTAGATTTTAGTGTAGGGCAGGTGTGAGAATGGGATGACTAATGAAATCATCTTTTTCATTTTTCTAGCACAATTCTTTAGCTAATCTGGGATAATTAGAAGGCTTTCTGTGTATCTGCAGTAGTCAACACCTTCACAGATTTGCTGCTTTTCAAGTTGGTATTAAAATATGTGAATTTCTTCTCAGTAGCACTTATGAAGAGAAAGAATATTTCTGCTGAGATCAAAGATATAAGTGAAGCCAGATTCAAATTTATTGTCTTCAGGCCTATTGTTTTCCACTCTGTATCTTTTGCAGTTTTTTAACAAAATTCAAAGATCCCACAAAATTGTACATTTGTCTTCTGCAATACTTTATACTGACCTAAGAAAAAGTAAGCAAATATCTTGGGTCTGAGAGATGTAAACATCCTTTTTTTTTTTCTTTTTAGCAGTGAGGAGTGGCTCTAAAGAATACTTGGAGCATAACTGTGATACCTGAAATGTATAAAGGTACTCCACTGGAACTGTAAGGTTTAATATATGAGGCCATGGAGAATCAAACTCTTCATCTAAATTTTGGACTTCACAGAGTAGAAAGCCCCAATTAATGTTTCAGCAAGGCTTAAAAGCTTCATTTTCTGTTGGGAAAACTGATTATAACATTAAAAATACTCAAATAGGCTTTTCACAGGGGAAATGAACTTTTAATGCTTAAAAAATTTCCATGGGGACTTCCTGTTTTGAGAACTTCTAGCACAGATACCCACTGTTGCCTTAAAAAAGGTTTTTAATAAACATTAAAGAACTTGAAAATAACAAATTGAACTTTCAGTTAAGTTGGAAGAGGCATTAATTACAGACATTTATGGTAATAGGCTATGAATTTCTGCAGCTAAAATCTTCTTTTGGCATTTTTAAAGCTATTATGGTCTTAGAAGGTGTAGATACCAGCAATGCTGGCATCCAGTACTGCTGTGGAGAACAGGCCTTTTTAAGATGCCATTTATCTGACTTACTTTAGTCATCTGGTTTAAAGATGAAAGAAGTCACATCTCAAAGGTTGGACCAGATGACCTTGCAGTATCCTTTCCAACTTGGGCTGCTTTATGATTTTATTTGTTGATAAAAACATTCCAGTCCTATCCATTGATTGAAAAGGCTTCAGGAGGTGATCCCACTGTATGCATCTGTATTTTGTCAGATTAAACCTCCCATTTTAGAGACTGACATAACAGTAATTTAAGTTTATACATTTTACTGTGCAATCATTAAAACACATGGAAGCAAATTAAATTTCTGTCTGAATAAAATGTGTGCACTCTTCATTCCAGAACATTGCAATGTTTGAGTTTCTAGAATGGAGAAGAATTTGAGTTTCTAGAATGGAGAAAAGACTATTTTGTCTCTTTTGTATCCAGCAGCAAACAACTCTTCATCCCAGTAATTTTTTTTTCTCTGTATAGAGATATGTTAATATATCTTCTTTTTTATAGCCTCAAAATGGTTACAGAGAAGTGTACACATTAAAGGATTTATGATGCATCGACATCTATAGGCAAATTTTATGCGTTGCTGACTTTAAGTATCTAGACATCTATCAACATGAGAAGTTGTAAATTGGCTGAGGATATGAGACTACTCATCAGACTGAAAAAAAGATCACAAGTCTTGTGGTAGATCCCAAGTAGCTAATAAGGAGTGAAAGGTTGCTTAATCTAGATAAAATTTAAATCATTCTTAGTTCCTGTATATTAGATTATTATTCTTTTCCATTTTTTCACATTTATTTCTTCTTCCTTAATATGTTTCTTGCTATAAAAATTTCTCTTTTTTTTTTGAGGAGGCAATCTTGCCAAACTTTCAGTCATTCCACTCTTGGAGAACTGCAATGCTAATTGTCACAGCCATTCTCTGCCAGTACCTTAATTTTCACTTGGTAGCATTTCATACTCTGCGGCAATGTAAGCTACCAGCTGTGTTGTATCAGAGACAAGAATCAGGTCTCTTAAAGAGCAGATTTCAAGTCCTCTCGCCTTGAGAAGTAAATGACAGTACCGATGCTTATCAGCAAATAGAAGCTGGATGCTAGGCTAAAAAATAAAAGAGAAAAAGCTGTTCTTCAAGCCAAACTCATCTCTTGCATGGAGCTTGTTTTGGTAAAGGAACTGATGTAAAGTGAAGGTAACTTTATGATGCCTTTGTGTCTGGATCTTTGTCTGGTCTTTGATGCATGTCAAAAGCAGATAGGTTTGGAATATACAGAGCTGGCATGACGTTTTCCTCCCTCTCTTTTACCCTCAGGAGAAAATCAAAAGGGACAAGGTAAAACAAGGTGGAAGACAAGCCTGGGAAGAGGCTTACTTTCACCTCTTAGCATGAAAATTATTGAGGTAAAATTTTCGTGCTAGGTTGGCATTCAAAGCTTTGTTTTTACCACTTGTATTTTTCTGTCTTTTCACACTGGTAGATCTAACAGTCCTGAATGGTCCTTAAGTACTAAAAATTACGAATAAAAAGGAAATCCACAAATCATTTCTCAACAAAACCAGGGACATAGTTGCTTTGGAGTTACTTGAGAAGTTCATGGAACACATTCTAGGTAAACTGTAAATTTAGAGCAGGCTGAAACTGGCTGCCAATACAAGAACATAGGTCTCCTTCCTAAACATCTTTCATAGTAATGACAAATACAATTTACAGGGATCTTTTTTTCTATAAATCTAGATGAGTAGTGGAGATACATTTTTCATGTGTGTCCATGGGTAGATATATAAGTACATATATCTATATCTATGTGTGTATTATATTTGTGTGAGTGTGTATATATACAGAATAGATCCAAAGATCCTAAAATTGTTTACAGCAACTAAAAATTAAAATTATAGCACAGGACTGAATAGAACTGCATAGGCCAGAGTTTGCCACAGACAGCTGTCACTTGAAAATAAAAGGATACCATGCTTTTTAAGATGCCTGAGAAAGAAAAGAAAGCTTTTGTCTTTTTTGTTTTCCTTTGTTTTTAGTTTGCTGTTCAATCTGGGCTAAGTGTGGTTTTGCAGGGCCCCATCTTAGGCCCTGTGCTCCTCAACATCTTCATAAATTACCTGGACTCAGGACTAGAAGGAATACTAAGCAGGTTCACAGATGATACAAAACTGGGAGAGTTCGGAGTCCTTTGAAGGCAGGGAGGCCCTGCAGAGAGACTACCACCAATCAGAGGGCCTGGGAATCACCAACCATATGAAGTTCAACAAGGCAAAGTGTCAGATCCTGCACTTGGGGACTTATTGATGGGGCAGTCCTGGATTGATGGACAGACTGGGGAATATAGACCAGTGCTGCAGGAAGAGACTTGGAGGTCCTGGTCAGTGGCAAGCTGAGCATGAGCCAGCAGTGCCCTGGCAGCCAGGAGGGCCACCCCTGTCCTGGAGGGCATCAGGCACAGCATCACCAGCTGGGCAAGGGAGGGGATTGTCCTGCTCTGCTCTGAGCTGGGGCAGCCTCACCCCAAGGGCAGTTTTGGGTGCCACAATACATGAAGAGATATTAAGCTATTAGAGAGCATCGAAAGTAGTGCAATGAGGATGGTGAAGGGCTTTGAGGGAAAGCTGTATGAGGAAAGGCTGAGATCAATTGGTTTGTTCAGCCTAGAGAAGAGGAGACAGAGGGGAGACCTCACTGAAGTCCACAACTTTCCTATGAGGGGAAAGGGAGGGGCTGGCACTGATTTCTTCCCTGTGATGACAGTGACAGGACCTCAGGGAATGGCCTGAAGCTGAGTCAGGGAATATTTAGGCTGGATATTAGAAAAAGGTTCTTCACACAGAGGGTGGGTATTGCACTGGCCAGCTTCCAGTCATCCAGAACCTCACAAGTGAGCCAGGACTGTTGGTAAATGATGGAGAGTGGCTTTGCAAGCTCATTTGCCAGCTCTCTCATTACCCTGGGGTGGATCCCGTCTGGTCCCATAGACTTATGAGCATCCAAGCATTTCAGTAGTTCTTTGACTGCCTCCTCTTGGATAATGGGGGAACCATTCTGCTCTCTGACACCATCAACCATTCCAGGCGGGCAGGTGTCTTGAGGGCAAGTCATCTTCCCACTAAAAACTGAGGCAAAGTAGGCATTAAGCACTTCTGCCTTCTCCTCATCTGCAGATGCTAACTTCCCTCCCCTGTCCAATAAAGAACAAAGGCTGGTCTTACCCTTCCTTCTAGCATTAATGTATTTGTAAAAACATTTTTTATTATCCTTTACAGAAGTCGCCATTCTAAGTTCAAAATGAACTTTGGCCTCCCTAATTTTTTTTCTGCATGCTCCAGCAGCCTTCTTGAATACTTCCTTAGAGACCTGACCCTCCTTACAATGCTGATACATCCTCTTTTTATTCCTAAGTACCTCCAAAACCTCCTTGCCCAGCCAGGCTGGACGTTTACCGCATTGACTGATCTTTCAGCACACAGGGACAGTCTGTTCCCGTGCCCTCAAGATCTCTGTTTTGAGGCATGCCTACCTTTGCTGGACTCCTTTGTTTTTAAGGGCTGTTTCCCAAGGGACACTCTGAATAAGTCTCCTAAACAGGCCAAAGTCTGCCCTCCAGAAGTTCAATGTAAGAGTCTTACTGGTGCTCCTCCTGACTTCACCAAATATTGAGAACTTTATTATTTCATGATCACTCTGCCCCAAGCGACCTCCAACCACCACATCTCCCACCAGCCCATCTCTATTTGCAAACAGCAGATCTAACATAGTCCCTCCCCTGGTGGGTTCACCCACCAGCTGCAACAGAAAGTTGTCCTCCATACAGTCTAAGAATTTCCTGGACTGCCTCTTTACTGCTGTATTAAGTTCCCAGCAGATGTCTGGTAGGTTGAAGTCACCCACAAGAGCAAGGGCTGATGATCTTGAAACATTACCTAGCTGCTCATAGAATAAGTCATCTACCTCTTCTTCCTGGATGGGTGGACGATAACAGACTCCCAGTAGGGTGTCAGCCGTGTTGGCCTTCCCCTTAATTCTTACCCATAGACATTCAACTCCATCTTCCTTAGTTTCAATTTCTATGGCATCAAAAGTCTGCTTAATATAAAGGGCCACTCCTCCTCCTCTTTTTCCTTTCCTGTCTCTTCTGAGGAGCTTGTATCCATCCAGTGCAGTACTCCAGCTATGTGAGTCATCCCACCATCTTTTCGTGTTGGCAACTACATCATAGCTCTGCAGTTGCACCACAGCCTCCAGCTCTTCTTGTTTGTTGCCCAAGCTGTGTGCATTGGTATACATGCACCTCAGCTGGGCTACTGACTTCATCCCTGACTTAGCCTTGCAACCCTTGGGCCTGCTTCCAGATAGCTCGGCTGCTTCCCCTTCCCCCTTCAAACCTAGTTTAAAGCCCTCTCAATGAGGTCTGCCAGTTTATGAGCTAAAAATCTTTTGCCCTTAACAGAGAGACATACCCCATCTGGTTCTAGCAGAGCAGATACTGTAAAAGTTTCCCCATGATCAAAGAACCCAAAATTTTGCTGATAACACCAACCCTTAAGCCACTTGATGATGCGAATTCTCCTGTTTCTTTCTTCATTTTCCTCCGCCACCAAAGGGACTGAGGAGAACACTACCTGTGCTCCTGCCCTATCAACTACCTGACCCAGTACCCTAAAGTCCTTTCTAATTGCCTTGACACTCCTCTTTTCAATCTCATCACTGCCAGCCTGGAGCATCAGCAGTGGGTAATAATCAGAGGGCGGAATCAGCCCAGGAAGTCTCTCAGTGATATTTTGTACCTGGGCCCCAGGGAGGCAACAAGACCTCCCTATAGGATGGGTCTGGGTTGATATATGGGGCTCTCAGTTCCCTTCAGAAGGGAATCACCTACTACAATTACCTTTCTTTTCTTCTTGATGTTAGAGGCAGTGATCCATCTTACAGATGAATCATAATTGGGGGGTGCAAGGGGCAGACAATTTTCTCCTAAATCATCTGGTTGGGTCTCTAGATCCAGGACCTCATACCTATTCTGAACTGGTACCTGGCAGGATGATGGGGATGGGGAGGAGTTTTTGTTATTGCCTCCCTGAATAGGGACCCATTTCCAGTCCTCTTCATCTACCGGGTGCCCTTCTATTGCCTGAGAGCAGGAGGCATATAAGTCCTCAGTCTCTTGGTCAGAGGCCTCCCTTAAAGATGGAAGGGCTGAGCTCCACCTGTCTATTTCACTTTCACATTCCCTGATACCCCTTAACCATTCAACTTCCTCCCTAAACTCAGTCACCAGCAAAAGGAGGTCATTCACTTGTTCACACCACAGGCAGGTCTCCTCCACAACACTCCCTGAAGCCACCAATAAGCTCAAATCTCTGGGCACGGACAGGTCTGAACAGAAACATCTTTTTTGGAGAACTCGAGGTGGTCACTTACACTCGTACCAGTCACAGTTTTTTATAGCATAGAAACCATTACTAACAAACACCTCAAACAAAACCAGGCAGCAGAAAGAAAACAGAAACCCTTACAAGCAAGAGAGATGGCAACCCTGCCTACTTCCCCAACATGCGTGAAATGCCTTGTATACGGCCAAGAGACTCACCACACCCATGTTTGCCTGCTCCTGTTCCCTGCACTCCCCAGAGACCTCTTATAATCAGCCACTCAACAGCAACACAAGAAGCTTCACCCTTAGCTCCTCACTGGCTCACAATGGCAATCCACTCACCTGCTTATAATCAGCCACTCACAAGCAACACAGGAAGCTCCACCCTTAGCTCCTCACTGACTCACAGTGGCAATCCACTCACCTGCTCACAATCTTATAATCAGCCACTCAGCAGCAACACAGGAAGCTCCTCACTGACACACAATGGCAATCCACTCACCTGCTTATACTCAGCCAGTCAGCAGCAACACAGGAAGCTCCAAGCCAAGCTCCTCGCTAAATCCCAAAGAGAATCCACTCGCCTGCTCACAATCTTACAATTGGCAACTCAGCAGCAACACAGGAAGCTCCACTTTCTAGCTCCTCACTAACTCACAATGGCAATCCACTCACCTGCCTATAATCAGCCACTCAGCAGCAACACAGGAAGCTGCACCCCAAGTTCTCACTAAATCACAATGGAAATCCATTCACCTGCTTATAATCAGCCACTCAGAAGCAACACAAGAAGCCGCACTCTTAGCTCCTCACTTGTTGTGGTTCTATTTCTGGAGTCTCATACTGTTGTTATCGCATCTCTAAAGTCCATACCTCCTCAGTATATTCTTACGGCTGCAGATCTTCACAGCACAGACTCCTTCTTCTGCATGCTGTTCTCTCTCAGGTCAGGACTCCTCCAAGGCTCTCCCTGACTCACTAACCCACCCCCTTTTATCCCAGTTATCTTCATTGGTCACAGCTGCAGCCCAAATAAGGACATCACAGCTGCAGCCCATCAAGGACAATTGGAACCTCTTGGGGGAGAACCTAAATACAGATATTCAAGTACAGTACATTTCCTCTACTATACTCACTGGCTCACAATGGTAATCCACTCACCTGCTTATAATCAGCCACTCAGCAGCAACACAGGAAGCTCCACACTTAGCTCCACACTGACTCACAATGGCAATCCACTCACCTGCTCACAATCCTATAATCAGCACCCCAGCAGCAACGCAGGAAGCTCCAAGCCAATCTCCTCACTAAATCACAATGAGAATCCACTTCCTGTACACAATCTTATAATCAGCCATTCAGCAGCAACACAGGAAGCTCCAAGCCAATCTCCTCACTAAATCACAATGAGAATCCACTCACCTGCTCACAATCCTATAATCAGCCACTCAGCAGCAACACAGGAAGCTCCACACTTAGCACCTCATTGACTCACAATGGCAATCCACTCACCTGCTCACAATCTTTTAATCAGACATTCAGCCACAAAACAGGAAGCTCAACCCTTAGGTCCTCACTGACTCACAATAGCAATTTACTCACCTGCTCACAATCTTATAATCAGCCACTTAGCAGCAACACAGGAAGCTCCATCCCTCACTCATTTACAGCTTTTTCTGTGATTCTCTCCGCTTGCCTTTGTGATCAGACCAGTGAGAAAGTCATTTAATCAGAAAATTTATTGCTTGGAAGGTGGAGATTAGTGTGGTCTGTTGTGTTTTCTAGGAATTTTTTTTCTTTTTTGTAAAGTATGCATCTTTTCCTGCTTAAGAAACTATTATAGACACATTTTCTAATATTACTGTGTACTGTTCATGTACTAGAGCATGTCCTCAATAAGTAGAATTACTTAGCAAGGGCATCACCACATGAACAATATTTCTCTAACCATATGAGAAATATGGAAGCCTGGTCATGTTTAAAGCAAAGCTGAGCTAACAGAGGTGTTCTTTTCATTGCTCTTCTCATGTTGTTGTAGGGCAGGAAGAAAAAAAGGAAAACTGAAAATGAAAGTGTGTCTTGGCTTTGCCTGAAAAAATGGAAACAAATATGCTTTTCTGAGAATATTTCATCCTTAAGCCCTAGATTTTTCTTCACCTTGTCAGGCCTTGCTTCCTAAATGTCGCAGCTCTTCTTACTACCCAAAATTAATGCCTTGGCTTTCTAATGTGCACAGTGCCATACTTTTCATTTTTCTTCCTAATGTGTTTTTAGGCCAATAGATTGAATATCTCTCTATTTAACACTTACCTGTTTTTCAGTAGTTTTCACATGAGAGTATTTTGATAAAGACAGAACAAGACTTTGTTTGTCAAATCTTGTTAAATATTAGGAGGAAAACATCACTCTATTTTACTAAAAGAGCTCCTTGTTATTCTCATGTTTAAAACCAGCTTTGACTAATTAAACTTGGAAAATCTAGACAAAGACAAAATCACTGGTAGCTTGAACAGATGCAATTTAATTTACTTTCATTCAGAAATGTTTTACCTCTCTGTAACTGTACTAATTAAATCTTACTTAAATCAGGACCTAGAGATCTCATCAAGCAGTTGATAACAGTGGAATTAAAGAAATAATCCCAATTCCCTTTAATAATGAATTTTTGATTACTGATAGAAACCACAACATTCCATCTGACTGCCCAAAAGGGGTGCATGCATTACACACCTGGGTTCCCAATATTCTGGATTTAGTGAAGTAGAAAAGCACAGATTCAATGCTAACTCTGTCTGATGCCCGAGTTGCACAGAAGAAATCTCCCTATGTGAAAGTTCATTCAATTTTTGAGTGGAGGGACTAGAAATTCAGAGGGAGAACAGAAGTAAATGTTCACATCTGACTAGGTTAGGCTGGGTCCCGTTGTAATTGATGTACAGCATTGTAGGGCACAACTCATCTCAGTCTGAAGTTCGTGTCTACAAATGGCCTTAAACATCAGTGATTTCCCTGATGGATACTCTCATGTCTGATAGCAATTTCTGTGGGTCATAACTCGATTGTCACAGAAAACTTCAGCAACAGGACAGGACAATGACATAGTAGCTGACACGCAGACAGGTCTCATAGTCTCATACAGATGGTGTGGGATACAGTCAAGGTATTACAATAAGATTTAGCTTATTCTTTTCTGTGACAGATGTTATTTTATTGCATTATTACATATCGGTAAAAAAATATCCTTTTAGTCTGAAATCATCTCTAACTTTGAAAATAAAGAAAACCCTCTTCATCTAGATACAGAATTAGGCAACAAAAAAAATAAATCCCTATTTACAATATGTGCAAGATAGGCAGTTATCTTCATGCTATTTGATGAAACTTTACCAACTGATAAGTAAATTCTCTATACCTGATAAACTGCTAGAACAATTAATAAAGTAGATAATTTGTAAGCACCTGGAGGAAAATAACTTGTAACTATTAGGCAACATGGACTAATCAAAAGCAAATCATGCTGAACTAACCTCATTTCTTCCCCTGATAGGATAACAAGCTTAGTGGATAAAGGAAATGCTGGGGACGTACGTCTTGATTTTAATAAAGAATTTGATACAGTTCCACATGACATTCTCATAAGGAAACTACAGAAATGTTGATTAAATGCAATCACTGCTATATAAGCAAAATGCTGAAGAAGAGAAAAAAATTTTAAAAAATTAAAAAAAAGGAGGAAAAAGAAGGGAAAAAAAGGAAGAAAAGCAACTCACAGAGCAATTATTAATGGTTCAATGTTATGTTAGGGAGAAGTATCAAGGAAGTATCAAGAAGTATCAAGTATCACTAACAGAGGTCCACTTTGGTTCATGAGTCTAATTCTATTAATGTTTTCACTGTGTAGTTGGAAGAAAAAAATAAAACATGATAATAAAAATAATGGTAATAATAAGAATAACAACAACAACAATAATACTAAACCACAAAAAACCTGCCAAACCCAGAAAATGAAAAAAAAATCAAGTTACATTTCCTTGAACATCTATAAATCTTTTATATCTATAATATCTGTCACAAATCTTAAAAAAAAAACCTACAACAAAAACCAAACAAACAAACAAAAAAAACCCAGAAAACAGACAGGAAAAATCCCTGCAAAAGCTTTGCCCACTCTTTGAATTGTCGGCAATGTCATAAGAAGGAATGATGATTTTGCCTGAGCTAGGTCAGTCAGAATGGTTCATTTTCCTGTACAAGAATTGTCCATTCAAAGTTTGGGTTGAATCCAAAACTCACAAGGCTTTTTAAAATCTTTTTGGGAAACAATGCACTTCACAATGAAGTATATCCTGGAATGTAGCCAGATTGGAGTGAACTTGTTTCACAATCATTCCTATCCTTCTGAGACTCTTCTGGTGCAGAATGCCCTTGTTTTTCTGATCTGCTGAGGTTTTAATATATAAGTGTTGTTGCTAGAAATGGGATGGCCAATAATCTCTTGTTTTATGTAATGAAGAAAAATCTGAGGAAAAAATTATGTATTTGATCAACATTGCCAGCACAAAGCAAGGCCAGGCCCATGATTAACTAAATGTGAATGAACTGTCTGATAATATTACAAACTCATGAATATTGTAAAGTAGAACAAAGTATATACAACAAGAAAGAGATTTAATAATTAACTGTTTGATGCTGATCAAGTTTTAGACAGAGTACTGAGTGCAGTTTTTGGTTCCACTTAAAAAAAAAAAAGAGAATGAGGAAAAGGAAAAGGTTGAAGGGGAATCCAAAGACAATCTATAAATATATGAAGAGATATTAGGATATCAGGGAATATTTTTCTTATTGATTGATAAAGAAAAAACATAAAATAATGAGCCCGTGTTGATGGATAAGGAGGAAAGAGAGAAAGAATGTGAGAATATATACTTGGGTGCAGGTGATTAAGAGACAATGTTATCCTAAGATAGAAAAAAGGTATAGGAGAAGACTAAATGTTCTGTAAATGACAGAGAAGAAGACCTTATAATTAAAAAATAATCAAAAAGTAAGAAAAAAGGAGTAGAAAGCAGTAAAGGTAGATTAATGAGATAAAGGATTTGTTAGAAATAAGGAAGAAGGTACTGGAAAGAGTGAAAAAACAACAATTGAAATTCAAAGAAGTCCAAATAGATAGATAGATAATAACCACATACATACATAACTTTCTGGTTAATTAGTGATAAATGCTGTTAAATTAGCAATGGGTGCTTAATGTCAGTTGTTTCTACTACTTCCTTTTCACTGTTGTTGTCTGTGGCATGGCTGGGATAATCTTTATGTGAACCACAGGGTTCTTTTGTCAGGTGAATAAGACTTTATATTTATGTAGGCTGTCCTGGGGGCTCACAGATGATAAATATTCACACCAACATATTCCAAACTCTATTTTTGAAAGAAACCTATAAGCTGCACAATATTCCTTCTGGTGCTTCTTCCTCTCCATCAAATTTTATTGAAGTACTGGCCATTTGAGGAGATGGAATACAACAGCAAGCATATATATTAACAAGAAAAATCTGTCAGACACAAATGCTAAAATTCTAAACATGTATTAGCCAGAACTGACAATAATCAAGAATTGGTCCCGACTAAGTTCATAAAAAGAAAGAAAGAAAGAAAATAAATACTTTTGGAGAAAATCTATGTTTCTGGTTTAATATTGTCTTATAATGTACTCCAGCTATAAAGTTATTAGCAAGGCACCTCCTAATATAATTTTGTATGACATTTTGTTTTACTATTTAGTGTGTGAAATTCAAGAAGTCTACATTTCCAGTTTACTCCCCCAGTTTTATTTCCTTTAGTCATTAATTTTATTTTGAGTTATTTAGGTCTACAACAATAGGTTTTCAGCACAATCTTTTACCAGCTATATAAATGAGTACAGAAAGATTCCTCTCCGTTCTCAATCATACAGTTTTAGTAAGAGGAAGATGACAGTATAATCTTCTAATGATAAGTCATGTAGAAACACTTTCACAATCTTAGCAGTGAAATGTCTTTGTTGCACAGTCAGTAAATGAGGAGATGTGCAGAAGTAAGATGTGAGTGAAGCAGTTCAAGGCTTTTCTGCCAGTTTTTTTATAGACTCCAGTATTGTCTCTTTAGTGTACATCAATGCAGTATTAGTTGCTTTAATGTAAGCAAAAGTATTTTTCCTTTTCCTGCTGTAACTAATATAAGAATGGATCCTTTTTCTGTGTGTATGTCTTTTTATTTCATGAAAGACACATCTTTCATATAGAACTTCTGTTATATTTATTGTATTGTACTACTACTACTACTACTACTACTACTACTACTACTACTACTACTACTACTAATAATAATAATAATAATAATACCACCCACTATTGGTTGCAGGTATAGAACAAAGGTCTGAAAATCAAAAAATCTAAAAAAGAGAAATTTCCACTAAAGAAAAGTATAGGGGCACACATGCTGATTGCCTAAATGCTCTAAAATTCATAGAGCCAAAGGAAACACATTTAAGTATATGTGCACAGCTGCCTGATCTTTGCTACTCATTGGATGCTGTACAGCAAAAGCATTCTTCCCAAATAATTGCTTTGAGAAGTCTGCCTCCAAATATAGTAATTCTTTTTCTTAAATTTAAAAAACTACTAGTTTATATACTTTCCTTCTATGCTACCCTAACTTAATCCAATGACACCTACCAAAAGAAAACCAAAAAAAGACAGGACATTGTTACACAAAAGAAGATCATGATTTCATGATTTTCTATTTGACTACCTGGACAAGTTTTCTGAGAAGCTGGGGTTGTTTACCCTGCAGAAAAAGGAGCTGGGTTTTTTTAGCCTGCAGAAGAGGAGGCTAAGGCTCAGAGTGTATCACTCTTTACAACTCCCTGGAAGGAAGCTGTACCAGGATGGGTACTGGTTTCTTCCTCCAAATAACAAGATGTTTCTAATGGTGGAAAAAAAAAAAGTGGGAGAAAGTTGATCTCTCAGGTAACAAGGCACAAAACCATTTAAGCATTTCTAGGTCACAATCATCCTTTACCTGTTAAATGAATCTTTTTTAGCTGCATTTGCATGTCAGTGAGGTAGATATTCGTGTTTCTGGAAGAAACTCCAATTGTTAATGAGCAGCTGAAGTTTCCCTTTGAAACAATCCCATTCTTAGTCATAGCAAAGATCACCCTTATATTGAAAACATATAGCGTAGTGCTAATATGGAAAACCACATTAAAAAGAAAAGACTGCCAATTTTCCAATCACAAAGAGCACATTTCATCCTGTTGCAGGAACATCTTAAAACACTGGTTCAGGTTGTGGTCATTTGAGACATATTGAATGGCATCTGATAGAACTGTGGAAAAAGTTGAGAAATTTGAAATTACTTAAATTACCTTAAGTCTTTACAGTGCAATACATCTATCTTGCAGAAGGTGTGATTTTTGGGGGACCTATATATAAAGAAGATATTGGTAAGAAATTGTGAAGAGTCTCAATTAAATGAAATCATATTTAGTCAGAACAACTTAAAAATAACTAGACAGGTCCTCCTAGTTAAATGTATTTTTTCCATCAAGTTGAGAATTAAGAGAAACCCCCATGATGGACACAAAAATACTATGTGAGATAATGCAGTATCAGGTTACAATTAGATCCTGGCAGGCGAGTGTTACTGTACCTGAAGTTATAGAGACACAGAAGTATATTTACCCTCGAGAACCTCCTTGCTCCCTACTTCATGGAAGAGTTTTTATGTTTTTCACGTACAGTGTCAACTACCAGCTGTCTTTTTTTTTTCAAGTGAAAAGGCTACCCACACCATGTTCTCTTCCAGCACACAATCTGATGTATTGCAGCAGAGCCATCACATTGTCCAGCTCAAGTAGTTTAAACTGAAAAATTATGCAGAAAATCAGAAATTATATTTTAAGACTAGAACACAGGGTTCAGAGGAGACCTTGATCAAGTTGTAAACATACTCATTTTTCTGTGAAGAGGACTAACTTCAGGCAGTGTGATCACATTCTCTGCATGTCCTGACTTGAGGCCCAAGGTTGTTCAGTGATATAGGTGCAGATAAAGTCAAACAAGATGAATAAATTACCTGTAAAAACAAGAAACACTCCCTCTGATTTGAATGTTTCATGCATAAATAGAAAGAATATTGTAGGAAGCTTGTGTTATTAATCACCTGAATAGCATAAGTGTGTTAACTGGGATACACCAAGGGAGATGAGAGACATTACAATGGCAGAAATGCTAGCAACACTGAATTCAGTCCTTTCAATGAATGGTGGTAAAAGGCAATTTTGGGACATGTTCTAAAAACTAATTTTAGATACTATAATGATTGCCTCTTGGAGTAGTTATTTTTTAAGTAATTCTAAACAGAAGAACTTACTGGCAATTTTATTACCTAATGGCCACACTGACTAAAGTACATTCAAATTCTTCTCCTTACAGGAATTAAAAAATAAATTAAAAATTTACGTACTGAAATGTATAAACAAGGGGACTTCTATAAAAAGTAGTGATACTAGAAAAAAACCCAAGAACTTAAAAGGAAGAGCAAAAAGGATAAAAATTATTAAATATGTTACAAAATTTTTTTAAGTCTAAAGTGATAAACATACGTATGATATTGGTAAGTGGCAAAATAAAGAAATGCTTTAAATTAAAAGCTTAGTCTTATTAAAGTAGAATTTATAGCCAGGTAAGGAACATCTGAGTATCATAAGCTCTGAAAACTTTAATGTAGAATCAAGCTAAGACGAAAAAAAGATTTAGAGAACAAGCTTGTGAAGGGCATTAAAACTAATAATAAGCCTTTTTTTCCAACCCATCAGAAGCAGAATGTCTGCCAGAGAGTCTGCAGAGCTGATAGGTGATGGAGGTGTAATAGGAGAACGCAATGAAGATAAGACCATGTTAGAAAAATTAAATGTGCTCTTGACATTGATACTCACTTTTGAGGAGTTTAGAAAGATTCCCACAGTGTCTCTTTTCTCTGCAAAAATGTACTGGAGGAGCTATCTTAAATTAAAGTGTCAATAGAAGTAATTTGAGACCAAATAGATAAATGAATAGTAACAAATTGTCAAGACAAGATGGTATACACTCAGGGGTTTCTAAATAACTCAAATATGACCTTGTAATTTGATCATAGATCTTACACAATTGCTTAAGTCAGCTTCTGTATGAGAAGAATAGAGGTTAGGAAATTTTGTGTCTTTTTTTAAAAGATCCTTACAGGAACTTGGCAGGGAAGACACAGGACAGATGCAGGATATTAAGAAATTGTGCATCTGATTCTTTCCAGGTAGATTGGTAGAACAGGATTCATAGACATATAGATAAATAAAATAAAATGGGGGTGGGAATAAAAATAAATTTTATAAAGCAGATTCTGGTTCTTTAAATGTTTTACAATAGATAAATATACAGGGGAGGGTGATCTTTATCTGGTTGACACACTGTGCCTGGATTTTAAAAAACTTTTGACAAGTTTCTCTGTAAAAGACCCTTAAAAATGTGGATTATAAAAAAAAAGAATCTCCATCTGTGGATTTCTAAATACCTGAAGGAACAGGGTATTAATAAATATATAGAGGACAGGAAAAAGGAAGGTGAAAAATGATTGGTTTTAACAATGAAAGTCCCACTGTTTGTGAAAGGTTGCAAACATGCACAAGTAACTGGGTGATAAAGAGACAACACACGAAAAGCTGTGCACATAAGAAAAAGACAAACATTCTCACTGTCTACAAACTGAAAGCTTCTAAACCAGGCATTGTTAATCCAGAAAATATATTTGCAGCTACTCCAGATACACGAAAACAGTTCACTGTTCACTGACAAATCACCCAAAACCAACCAAATACATACCCCAATGAGTTATTTGAGAAGAAAACTGGAACAAGACATACTTTTACATAGCATAAAATAATTATGAGAACCATTAGATGAAACTGTAAGCTAATATACTTAAAACAACAAAGAAATATAATTCTTTCATTTAACATATGACTTAATTTTGGAACTCGCTGTTACAGGATAGATGGTGTGCCAAAAGTTAAGTAAGTTCAAAAATAATTTAGATAAATAAGTGGAAACCTATCAAGGGCTGCTAAACACTGATGAGATACAAGCTTTAGATTAGACATTCCCCTAAGCCACACAAAGTTATGCTATTCCATGCTTGCTCTTTTTTCATGAAACATTTTTTCATAAAACATTTTAAACATTTTATTTTTATCTTAAGTAGCCAACACTTCTGTCTGCTTTACAGAAAGGGAGATAGGAAAGGGTTTGGATCTCTGATCAGAAGGTAATTTTCTTCAGTCTGCTATTCTCATGACACCAGAATGCTTAAAAAAGTCATGCTTTCAATACATGGAACCAGTTGCTCAGGCAGTGTCCATCAGCATCATACTGAAGAAGTATCATTCTTTGGTGGGTTATCTTGCTTTAAACTGTGTACAGACCTGACCAAAGTTTCTTACTTGAGGCATAAATTTTTCTACAGCAAGGCTTTTGATTTTGACTTCAGACCATATGCAAATGTATAGAAATACAGATCTAGAAATGAATATGAATTTTAATATTAATGTAAATGCAAATAATATAATTATAAATACAAATAGAAGCATAAATGTAAAAACAAACACATATATATGTAAACATTTCTTGTGTGTTTCATAGCATAATTTGAACACATATGAAGAACTTATGAAATTATTCAATAGTCATTAAGAAACCACACACAACTCATATAAACCGTTCTTCTGCCCCGGAGGTGTAGAATAACTGTGGATTAGACAGCTTATTGTTGATGCCTACAAATACTACTTAGCAATAACCCAATTACTGCTACTTCTTAGGCCAGTGATCTAGGGAAAAAAATCAGGTTTTAACTAGAATTAAAGAGAAAATATTTTAGAAACAATTACTTGCTTTCCTTGTCTTGCCTGATGAAACGTGTTTTAAAGCTTTAGCTGCTCTAGGCAACATAAGCAGAATTGGAATGTAAATGCAAACTTAACGCAACAAAAATGTCAAATAGGCAGAAATAAGTACATCCAATTGGATGAAATTTATCGTGTTTTTGAGTAAGATAAAGAATCCTTGTTTTGTTTTTTTTTTCCTTTATGGAGACAAATGTATTGAGGAAAACCTGAACTCTTTGTGATCCAGATAATATCCAAGACAATCTTGTAGAAACAAAAAAAATTTCTCAGGTTACTAGAGAAAAATGTCCCCCAAAACAAGGTACAAAGGTGGGTTATGGGATATCATTTGATTATAGAATGCTAATATTTGTTTTTAGAAGGGTATGATTTTCTTCTGAGATAATTTAATGAGTATTGAAAGACTTGAACTCATTGAAACATTGAAATGGTGAATAGTTTCTGAGTTACTCATATTTTATTGCTGCAATACCTGCAACTTCTGTCAATGGAATGTTAGCTTTTTCTGAATGAGAAAATCCTTGTTTCTTCATATAATGGATTTGCCTTTCTTACTCTATGCCATTTGTCATCAGACATCTCAAATTGATTTACATTTATTTGAGTATCACATTTTCATTTAAATCAGTTAAACTGATGACTTTGCATGAAATTTAAAAGACCAAGCTCAGAAAATACCAGGAAGAATCTTCCAAAACACTTCAAAGCATATTAAAGTGTCTATCAGGTTAAAAAACTCTTGAATATCCAACCTATCCTTGAACATTTCAGGGATGGGGCATCCACAATTTCTCTGGACAGCTTGTGTCACTATTTCACCACCTACAAAGTAAAGAGTTTCTAAATCTACCATCTTTCCATTTAAACCTACAGAAAAGTCCCTCTCCAGGTCTCTTTTTGGGCCTTTTAGGTAGTGGAAACAGTTGTAAGGTCTCCCAGGAGTCTTCTCATCTCCAGGTTGAGCAATTTTAATTGTTTCAGCCTGTCTTCACAGGAGTGGTGGTCCACCCTGTTATCATTTTTATATCCTCCTCTAAACTTGCTCCAACAGATCCATGTCCTTCTTATGTTGGAGGCCCCAGAGCTGGGTGCAGTACTCCACGTGTGGGCCTCACAAAAAAGGGGAGAAGATAAGAATGACCTCCCTGGACCTTCTGGTCATGCTGCTTTTGATGGCTCCCAGAACACGATCACTTTCCTGGGCTACAAACTCACATTCCTGGCTCATTCCCTCTCATCCAACACTCCCAAGTTCTTATTTTCAAGCCATCTCTCTTAACCCATTCTCTGCCCAGCCTCTAATTCTGGTTAGGATTGCCCCTGCCCAGGTTCAGGACCTTACATGTGGCCTTGTTGAACTTTATAAGCTACACACAAGCCCCCCTGTCAAGCTTGTCAAGGTTGCCTGGGCAGCATTCCTTGTCTCCAGGGTGTCAACTGCACTATACTCTTTAATGTCACAGCAAACTTGTTCACTCAGTCCCACTGTCTGTGTCACTGACTAAGATGTTGAACAACTCCAGTCCTAATACTGATCCCTGCTGAACGCCAGATGTTGCTGCTGTCCGCTTGTACTTTGAGCCATTGACTGCAACTGAATGCAGCTATCCAGCCAATTTCTTACCCACTGAATGGCCCATCCATCAAATCCATGTCTCTTCAATTTAGAGACAAGGATATCATGCAGGATACTGTCAAATACCTTGCACAAGCCTGCTAGGTGACACTCAAGGTGACACTCAAATAAGATGACATTTAAATAAGCTCTTACCAAAATTACCAGTTGCTGTAACGCTGTTGTAGGAGGCCAGAATACAACTAAAAAACTACTGTGCAAAGTGCTCAACATGCAGTATTTCCACTAATGAATTGTTAAGACTGGCATGAAGACAGACCTCAGAGGGTCCAGCAGTTACATGATTTAACATCACTCTGTCTTGTGAGCACCAGATGAGTAAAAAAAAAAAAAAAAAAAAAATCCAGTTTTGGTACCATGAATTTCTTATTAATTTCTGACCACAGTTGGAGGTGCGAATATTGATCTTGGAATTCTGTGTAATTCAAGTCCTTGATAGCTTAGACATCACTTCTAGTCATGAGCCCAAACAAAGGAGTTGAAATCAGAAAGTTCATGCCTGGCATCATATTTATGCACCTAAGACATTGTGTTAGAGCTTACAGAATAGCTATTTACCCAGGACTAAGGGCTGCTGGTACTGGAATTTTATTCTCCATTTCTACAAAAACCACTGATATTAACTTGATGCATAGAATAAGGCTATGTACCTTGCCTTAACTTTTTCTACTGCAAAAAATCCCATGTGTTCATACTTCTAGGGGATCTGACTTTTGTTTTGATAAAATTTCTCATTTGTAGCTTTGAAAATTAGTGATTTTAATATGAAGGCAGGCAGATACAGAAATTTAAAGGACATGTTACGAAGAATAAAATTGGTTGTCTACCAAAGAAATACATTTGCTGCCGAATTAGAACTTCAGAAAAATATATATTCTATTTAAGAGAAGAAGTGACAAACTGGACTTTTAAGAACAGATCTTTTAAAAAGAAAATAATTTAAGGCATTATCTATTTTAGACCACATAATAAATTTAAAGGCGCTTGAATTGTATAAATTCATTAAGTATTGTATAATTGTACAATTTCATTAAATTATTAACTTCATTATATCATTTCTTGAAGGTTTCACTTCTTTAACTACCAGAATACCAGAAGAGGTACACAGCAGTTTTTGGTTTTTTTCATATTAACATTATTGCTATTTCTCAAGCTCTTCAAAAAAAGAGCACAGTGTTGTTTTGACAAAACAGAACATTAAACTAAGGATCTAGAAATCACTGGTTTAGTTACCTAAATTAAGAATGAATTGCTTATGGCACCAGTTATTGAGCAGCAGGTGTCAGAAAGCCATATAAATTTGCAAATGAAAATTGAGCCACTCAGGGCTTCAAGAGAAGGTTTCAGAAGGTTATAAAGATAGAACTAGGCTTTAAATCCTAGATATCATCTTTTAAATGTCTCAATTAAATTACATTTTTCAGAATTACCTACACTGAATGCCTAGCAATAGGTGATTTCACACAGTATAACAGACCACTAATACACAAAATAGATGCACAAAAGAACATTTGGCTTGAAAATCTTCTGAGATGAGGCATTTAGAATTGCCCTAGGAACATGCTGCATGAGTCTAGCTGTAGCCAACAAGCTGAACTGCATGTGTGATGAATTAATTACTATAATTTCACTTGTAGATAGAATTCAGGGCAGAGGAGGGAGAAGATTATAGACAGACAATCATAGGGCTCAGGAAAAGGTTCTGAGAAAAAAAAAAAAATCTTCCCAATCATAAATAAAGCATCAGTAGAGAGGCAATAGAAAATGTTCCCTTTAAGCTGATTGTATGAAAATCAGGCTGGACCAAGATCAGATTTTTTTTTGTTTACAGTACATGTGTCATACCTCTCCCACTGGGATATACCCATATCTTCAGTCTCTTTTAGTCTGTCTTTCCTGTTTATTTCTGTGCTCACGTCAGTGGTGACGCTTCACTGCTCATCTGAGTGCCTCCATCTGCCTATGAACAAGATATCTTTCTTAAAACATTTAAAGTACATTTCTTATTCTTTCTAGGAGAAATATCAAGTTTTATGTAGGCATGAATATTTGGTAAAGCTTAAAAATCAGAAGCACCAGTGGCAACCTGAGATCTACAACATTTCCTTTTTCTTTTAATTTTTTTCAAACTTTTAACAGGACTGATTTGATTTCACATGTAGTTTTAGCCAGCTCAGTAATTCAGTTTTTTTCTAATTTGTTTTGAACTACAAACAGGAAGGAGTAGTAAGACCTTAAATTCATCCTAAAAAACACAAACCCTTCAGGTCTTGCTGGATAAAAATAAGAGACATATGGGATAAATTAGTTGTATCTCCCATTCTGTGATGTTCACAGCTTAAGAGTTTTTTGAGATTAGTGTCCTGCCAATGCCAAATGTATTAAGAAAAACATCACTGTACAGGCTTTTGTTTATTTATTTATTATTTCATCTGTAGGAGAAAAAAATAAGAGCAGATGAGGATAAATCTGATCATCCTTAAGTCAGCTGATAATGTGCCTGAAGGACATCAAGGAAAACTTGAAGCATTAATAAACTAATGTGTACTGTATGCCCCACTTCATTTATTCAACTTATACATTCTTCAAGCATTATGCATTTGTGCATTTGTTCAATTTGTATTCAAATATGCTTAAGTAAAAGAAATCTAAAATGTAGATACTCTTTCTTGTATCAGATATTTGTTTCTAGAGAAATGCAGCAGTGGCTAATTAACTATTTGCATAATTTGCACTTCCATTACTAAAAAACTGCATGTAGTATGATTCTTTTTAATTTAAATTTTGTGATCAAAAACATGTGTAATCAAGACCATCCAATCTGCCTTTACATGTTGCAGACTTAGGTTATTCTTTTGTCTGCTGAGGCAGAATGTAGGACAGGGAAGTAACCAGTCTTCTAATCTGTTCTTTGATTGTATACTGAATTATTACTGAAGAAAAAAGATTATTGATTTGAATGCTTGGATGTATTTCTGTACTCTAAACATATGCACACACATGCACACCTATAATTACTCCCTTTCTTTTGTTATGATGCTTTCTTCCTGGTTAAGAATTAATAAAGGCTTCTGACTACTGATATTTTTTTAGCTGACTGCACACCCATTTTGACATACACACAGACACACAGTCTGCAGATTTCATTATTTCACATCTTTTAAGAAAGTGAGGCTTAAAATTTGCAAGCTGACAGTAAATCATTTAATTTTCATTAATTTTATGACATATGTGTTTTCTTCATTTGTAACAGCTATAAAACATCTTAACTTCCTAATAAATCCTGAGTAATGCTCATCTTTCACCTTTTTTCTTTTTTCCTGTTGTTTTTTCTTTTTTTCTTTTTTTTTCAGTCGGAAACCGTGCACAAGTTATTACCTAGGGAACAGTTGTTTCTGTCTCCTTTGCAGATCCATATCATTCTCAAATTTGCATTCTGATGAAGAAGAAACAAATGTTACTTAAATCCCATGAAGTGTGTTAATTACACTGAGCTCCATGAAATTATGGGTGAGAGAGCCAAAAAGAATTCTACAATTGCATCATGGGTCTCTTGAGCATATCTTGTCAGATTAATGTCTTTGTCACTCACATGATAACCTTAAAATTGCTATTCTCCCTAAGTAATATTCCCTGAACTTCAGTGATATGGAAAATCTCACACAAAGCTAACTAACAGATGCAGTTTGCATTGTTTACATAAATAATGCTGATACTTTTATGAAAATAAATAAAGTGCTTAATTTCATTAGCAAGTGCATCTTGCTACTTTCACTTAATTATTTTAGAGTCCTTCTTCTGTGCTTTTCCATACAAACCATGGTGCAGATGCCTGAGACAGTACCTCTTCCTAGTATGTCCTCAGAACACAGGCTAAAATCATATAACTACCTGGGATGTAATGCTTTATTTTGTTTTGCTTTTTTATCTCCTACTTCTTTAAAAGCCCTAAATAACCATAGCTGACTCATAACTTGAGTCCAAAAGTCACTGTGCTATGTAGCAGGAACAGAAACTGTCCCAGAAGATTTGACCACATGGATATGTGCCCACAGCTCAAAGTTTCATAAATACAAGTAATAGGGAATATTTGCTGTGCCAGATCTTGAGGTGCATGCTTCATATTCCCAGCAGGGGACATACTCCACCCTCAGAAAGCTGCAAGTCTTCTCACAAAGTCACAACGATGACTGGCGAAACTCAACCCATTGGAAATCTATATTAGATGTCAGACCCATCCAAGAGACAAATCTAATCCTTTTGGCTAAAAAATAGCTCACAGCAGTCTGCTGCTCCTAGTTTACTGATATTTGGAAGAATGGTTTGGTTTGGCAATCAATGTCCTAGAGCCACCAAAGACCTTGATATTATCTTTTTTCTTTAAGCCCTTAAAGAGGATTACTAGGAAGAAAAAAAAATGCAGGGAAAAGAAAGAAATTTTTTGATGTTATATGAATGCCATCAGTATTTAGGTTTTTTTTCCATAAAAAAAAAAAGCCACTAGTAAAATTTTAATTACTTATAATGCATTGTAAAGAGTTGTAAGCTTTACTTTGTTAAATGTGAGAGATGGTGCACAATCAGGCGTGTCCTATGCTATAAGAAATTTTTAATCAAGAAATTTCTTTTTGTCATATCAATACTTCAGAAATGGTAAGTGATAAGCTCAAAAGATAAGAAAAAATTGCACCATAATTAAAGAAGCATGCCAATTTTCACTGGTTAAGAAAGCAGCTAAAAATGTTTGAAAATTGGAAGGATCCAATTTTCCTCAACTTCCTTTTAAAAAATGCTTTTTACCAGTCGCAATAAACCAGACTGGCTTTATATATCAACTGTAAAACATGACCATTTAGGCTTTCTAATTCTGGGAGGAAAGAGTTATGCTTATGGAAGTCCATCCATCCAGTCTCTGCAAGACTACCAGATCTATAAATAATGGAGAAAGGCCCTCAAGCTAGGAATGCCAAATTTAGTATCGCCTAATGAAAAGATAGGAGTAAAGTCCTAAAATCCCTTTTCAATTAACTTCAACAGAAATGGGGACCCAGATTGAAATCTAGAAGCCATTGGTAGAGGTTTCCTTAACAATCTTTATAATCTTTGTACAAATAACTTCTTCAAGATCACAATTAAAATGTCTGTTCTTGCTGTGCATTTAAAACGATATCTGTTTTTTCCAATCAAGGCTTTTTGAGCTTTTCTTAAAGTCACTGTAGGAAGAGGAGGGGAGAGACAAATCCTCATCATTACTTAAAAAAATTACTTAAAAGCAACTGACAGCTGAATAAAAGAACGTCTGTAAGGACCATTGTGGAAGTCTGTCTACAAAGTAGATTGAAAAAGTGTTTTGTTCTAAATCCTAATCTCTTCTGTGGTCTCAAGAAGGCTAACACAAGAAGATTGCCACAGAAATGAGTGATATTTGTCACTAGACATCTGCTAAGAAACAACCACAGTGTACTTTCCTTGATGGGTGGCATGTAATGGAGGTTACCCAATCTAATGTTTACCATGAAAATTCAAATCCAGTGTTAAGAGATTTTCTTACTGTAGCTCTTAATGAAAAGCACCTTCTGGATCAGTTGTATCAGCAGGCTGACAGGAAATGAGTGGGATATCAAGACTTGAAAGCAATAGTTTTTAATCTCTGTGATTCCCAGTTTTACCCTACAGTAAATAAATTACAGTGATACTGGCAGACAGTGATAGGACGAACAGGGGTCTGAAATTATTTGTGCATAAGCCCAAGACTTGTTATCCTGAAATCACATAAATGAAAATCCATTCTTTGAGCTCAGTCCCACACACTCTGTTCTGCATCACTGTGAAAGTAAATGCAGAAGTGTTATACTACATGATTTTAGTGTCTTGTGAAGAGATCAAGCACTGAAAAACAGAAAAGAACTTAAGAATAGGTGAGGAACTGATAAGAAGTTAGTCAGGGTTTAGGGAATGGGTGAATGACAATGCAAGCACCTAACCTTTTGAGTTTTGCCCAACACTAATCAGTGGAAGTAAGTGAAATTATATAACAAAAGCTTTATATGTCTAACCAATTCATTATTCTTGTCTTCTGTTTTCAACTACAGAATATACACAATCCATTGCTGTACCCTCTTATGTGGCTAGGGTTACTTAGATTGGGACCAGTGAGGAAGGCAGGCAAGCTGTTTCCCTTAAATCTTTCTTATTCAGGAAACCCTGTATTGAAATTCTGAAATTCCATTCTAGTTTTCTTTCTGCATCTTATTCTCCAGTTTGATCCTATCTAACTCTGATTCCCCAGCCACTCCTGATGTGCACCCTTTAGCAAATTTGCAGATGATACAAACAGCTGTGGTGCTGTTGACACCTGAACGATGGGGATGCCATCCAGAAGGACCCAGACAAACTTGAGAAGTGGGCCCATGGGAATATCATGAGATTCAACAAGGCCAAGTGTAAGGTGCTGCACCTGGGCTGGGGCAAGCACCAGTATCAACACAGGCTGGGGGATGCAGAGATGGAGAGCAGCCCTGCTGAGAAGGACTTGGGGGTGCTGCTGGATGAGAGGCTGGACATGACCCAGCCATGTGCACTCACTGCCCAGAACAGAAAGCCAAATGTGTCCTGAGCTGCATCCAAAGCAGTGTGGGCAGCAGGGAGAGGGAGGGGATTCTGCCCCCCTGCTCTGTTCTGGTGACACCCCACCTACAGTGCTGAATCCAGCTCTGGGGGGCCCTTAGCACAAAAAAAAACCTGTTAGAGTCTAGAGGAGGGCCACCAAGATGATTAGAGGGATGGAGTACCTCTTCTATGAGGAAAGGCTTAGAGAATTGAGATTATTCAACCTGTAGAAGAGAAGGCTTCTGTGTGACCTAATTGCAGCCTTCCAGTACCTGAAGGGAGCCTACAAGAGTGACAAAGAGAGACTTCTGATAAGTGCAGGTTATGATAGGACAAGGGGAATAGATTCAAACTGAAAGAGCATAAGTTTAGAGTCGATATTAGGAGGAAGTTCATTGCTGTGGAGTTGGTGAGGCACCAGAACAGGTTGCCCAGAGAAGCTGTGGGTGCCTCATCCCTGTAAGTGTTCAAAGCCTGGCTGGATGTAGCTCTGACCAGCCTGGTCTAGGGCAAGATGTCCCTGCAGGTTCTGGAACTAAATGATCATTAAGGTACCTTCCAACCCAAACCATCTATCATTCTGTGATTCTGTGTTAAGATCACTTCTGCCTGTACCCAGATGGCTCAAGGACAAGCAGGGGCAGTTAAACTCACACTTGTCATGACTGTCTTGTCCCGATCTTTCACTGCACCAGACTCAAAAACCAAAGACGCTTTTGTGCTTTTAGCATGAGAGGTAAAAAGAGACAGTCCCATCCCTGTGATTATCAGGACTGGTTGGTATGTTTAATTTGCTTCTGTAGTTTTCTGTCTCCTTTGAAAAGCAATTTACTACAAATAAAAATCAAAAACTATGTAAAACAACCTGTTATGTGTTTTTCTACTTACTACCTGTAAAGATTCAGGTGGTCAATAACTGTTCTGTTATAAAGAACATCTGAGTAACACAGTGCTGCACTAGTGTATCCCAAAAAATTGCCCTACACAGGGTTCACCAAATGAACTATACAACACAAACTGACAAACGTCTCAAAAACTGATTTTGCAAGCAAGGCAAAATAAATGTGTGAAAAAAAGCCACAGTACCGCAGAATTGCAATCCTTTCCATTTATCCCTTTTTCCTATTAGTGCCATGCAAAGAATTCAACAGATCTTCTTTAGTGCTATAAAGAAGCACTGATAAAATAGTGCTATAAGGAAGCACTCATAAAATATAGAAACAATCACATCCTTCCATATATACAGATACAATCTTTCAAAGGGATTTGCTGATAAGAAAAAATGCAGATGTGGTGTTTAGGGACACGTTTTAGCAGTGAACTTGGCAGTGATAGGTGATGGACTCAATTACTTGAAAGGTCTTTTCCAACCTTAACAATCCTGTTTTTGCATACATGTCTTCTTTTTACAAATAATAAATATACATTTAATTGTAAATATCCTCTATTTCATCTCTGTCTCCTTAAGAATTCTCACTTAAATAGATTTAAAAAGGTGGTGGGGTAGAATTGGGAAAGATTTGGGAAGTATTCACAGTGTGGAATTGCTGCTGTTTCAAAGGAGCTAATGAAGTACTGTAATTCCACTAGCTCAGCCTGACAGCCATTACTCCCAGCTCTGCAAACACTGCATTAAATCTCTGTGTATCCTTGGTGACTGTTATTAGTAGTCCTGGGTGCATTTCACAAGACATTTGGAATTCAGCTAAGAAAATTTTCAATCAAAAACAAGCTATAATAGAGCTAAAGATATTACAATCACTCTCTTTCTCAGAAGAAGAGGGAGAGGAGAAGAAAACAATTCTTTCTGCCTAGAATTGTTTGATTTTGATAACACAAAATTTCTAAAAGAGCAATTCCCATACCAGCATCTTCTACCTTGACCTTACCAGCAGTGTGCAGTTGCGTGTTTGGGCATGGGAATTGCATTTCACATAGAGTTTTAAATTATATCCAGTACTCAGACCCTTTAGAGCATCCATCTACCTCTTCCAGCACCTGAAGTCTAACATGAAGAAACTGCTTAGACCTTCAGAACAACACTCAGTTCTTACCAATCTGATCAACACAAATATCTATAAGTCAGGAAGCCTCCAATATATTAATATTAATATTATTTATATTCCCATGAAGCAATACCTTATATGATTACTTGACACCCTTTGTTTTAGAGGAAGTCCAGACACTGAATTCTGATCTCAGCTGAATATCTGAAATTGAATGTAATCAATTGATTTTAACATGCCTTGATGCTTTGGATCACTCTGCCTTAGTTTCTAACTCAAACTTAGTTTCTAACTTATCAATGTCTTTCAAGCAGTACAACCCTGGATAAAAGAAGGTAAATAGAATATACTTGGTTTATTTTTCAAGATATATTACCATAAGTTTGCTAGAATTTCAGATAAAATGCTACATTTCTGTACCAGCACTCTTAGTTCTGATTATGACAATAACACCCTTATTTTTTTTCAACAATAATGAAGCAGATGTTTTGTATTTTGTTAGTTATTTTGAAATCTCCTGTTAACTGAACTTGGGTTAATAGTTAGTGTATTTTTGATTTATCTTTATGGTGTTGCTGACTTACCATAGCCATTACCATACCCTCACCACATAGGTGAGGATGTTCACAAACTTATATTGATTGATAAATCTCTGCTAGCCGACAGCATTGCTCCCTTTGAATGTCCAAAGTGAGATTCTCAGAATACACATGGGGTTTTGTTCAACTGCTAGAAATTCTGGCTAGAAAACTTACATCTCTAGCAGCAGCATGATTCCCTGAGCTCTGCAGCAGGCAGGACTTTCATTGGCAATGTATGTCTAGACTTGGGGTGAGGTGCAGTTGGCCCATTTCTCTGCACAACATAGAGTGCTTAACCACAGCTGTTGTGCTAGTCCCTTTAAACTGGTGTGACAACCCCTTAAATTTTTTCATAAGGATCACTCTCGAGAACCAGTTTTACTTTCCTAGCAAAGTAAAACAGTTAACAACATATTTTTTATTCTTTACACCTATATTTTTTATCTAAATTTTTCAGCTTGAGATGAGTTCAGCCTGTTTTCCCTTATCTTCCCATACAATTGAATAGTGCTCACAAAACAATAAATCTGCTGTGTAGTTTTTCCTCTAAACAAATTTTACCAGTGGCATCTTTTGCAGGCAAGACAGCAGGCCTTCTATCCCTGTCCTGGTCTGCTGATAACTCCAGATAAAACTATTCTGAAAAGCAGTGCTTCTTCTAGGAAACTTCAAGAGAATTTGAAATGAGGCTATTTTTTTCAGTTGTTTGAGCCTTAAGTTGAAATTTACGATGAATAACAATGTAATCTAGTCTGTCTTTGTTTGCACTTTAAATATGTCCATGAACTTAATTCATGGCTCAAATAAGGAGTTTCTTCATTCCTAGTTGCTTGATATGGGGAGAAGATTTTTTAAAAATTTCACTGTAAAAGAACCCTGAGGATTTTGCCTTCCATGAGCCCTTTTTATTTCTCTTGATTTAAAACAAAATATTTGGCTAGTCAGAGTGACAGTGTAACCCTATGCATCCCACTTATTTTATTCTTTTCCCTTATGGTTTATTCAGGAGCTGGTTCTGCCTCCAGTGAAACATCATCAAAACTCAATTTGACTTCTGGGAAATGGGAATACATGTTTAAGTGGCTATTAATTCCAATGCAATATAATTTCCAGGACAACAGGAGGACCTTGTAAAAACTACTTCCTCTTATTCATAGAATAAAGTAAGAAAAAAATCCTTGCTCTGTAACACTGATTTGATTATGAAACATTCCTGTGACAATTATGACACATGGATGCACTTAGAATTTGTACCTTAATCATTTTAGTCTTAGATAGGGTGCACACATATATGGAACAAGTATGTGAATCTTTATGAATGGAGACCAGACATTCCACTTCTTACTTTTGCATGTGAACAGATATTTCCTTTCATCCCCAGTAGTTTTATTTATCTACCTGATTGTGGGCTGATCTTTTTTTTTCCTCTCCTCTTTTCCTGTTGTGAATAGAATTAGATAACTAGAATCCTACAACTGACACAACTTAAGATGAAATCCTCTAGAGAAAAATCAAAGGCAGATGTGAAGAAATGTTGCATTTAACTCTGACCCGAGCTCTACGTAGAGAACTGTGGCTAATCAATACTGGCCCTATTAATTCTTATCCTGGACACATGATCATTGTTCAATTCTTTCCCCAGAGCTAAATTACTTTGAAACAGAACAAAAACTACTCATATGAGTTAGTCCAAAGATACAGGAAAATATTTTGTTCTACACTGTCAAGTATAGCTCATAGTTTCATAAACTGAATAGAATTTGGTTTTATATTTCACTCCTCATCAGCTCCAAGTACGCTCAAAGCAGTTTGAAACTTTGAAGTATTAGAAGCAGTCAGTGATTGTACAGTAAGTGTGTAAACCATAGCTCAGCAGCAGTAGCACAGAAACCTACATAGTAGAACCTGTTTTGCTGGGTGATGGAAAAGCTGGGCAACCTTCCTTGTGGGATTCTGCACTTCCACCTGCCTTGCTAACTAGCAGTGGGCTGCAGGTGGTTCATTTAAACATTTCATTTAATGGCACAACACATCCTTTACACAGCAGTGCCCACATTAGGCATGAGTAGGCATGCCAATGAGCATGATAAAGGAAGCATATTAAAGTAAATCTTTAGGTAAATATAAAGAACTCGAGATTCAGCTCAACATTGGTGTTGCTTAACTGCCCCCAACATAACACTGTTGATTTCCACCAGCTGAGGATCTGGTTGTAAGTTTTGACACTGAGCCAGGCCTCTTTCACAATTGTCTTAAGTCATTAAGCTTTATACTTAAGTGTGTGGCCTTATCAATTGTATTTACATAGCTAATTTATCAATTCCTTAGGAGTTCTGCTCTCTGAAGAGGCAAACATGTTTAGGTAGGATTTTCCTCTTAGCTCAGCTCTCATCTAATCACAGAAGAAAAGTAAGGAAGGGAAACAACATTCAGTTACAATTTCTTTTTTACCTTTTATTTTTTTTAGTTCAGAAATCAAAATGTAGGGGGGAAAACAGCACTGAACACACATTCAGAGGAAAAGCATAATATGATTTTCTAGAACCTACCTTACTATTATTTTATCTATTCTTTCTTATAAATATTCATCAATGCTGTCAATGCACATTTAGAGGATTGCTTACAACCACAGAATCCAATCATGCCTGTAAGGTATCATCATGGTATTGCAGTTAATGGAATTAATGTTCTTCTAAAAAAAATAAATAAAGAGGCGCATCTCTGCCCTAAATATTGTGATGATTTGGGTCTATATCTTTCTAAGTTGCTCTTAAACAGTGGATTGATTGTGGCCTGCCTCCCTCTTAGCAGCTGGAATTTTACAACAGCAAAGACAACTCTTTCCTAAAAACAAAGATATTTCAAGTAGTACTCAACAGATAAAACAGATATATCCATGCATCTCTCTGAACTTCATCTTTGAAACAAAAGCATTTCATTACTCTTGTGGGGAGAATAAAGAAAGATAAATTTGCATTTCAGGCACATTAATACATTAATCAAGATACATTAATCTTGATAAGGAAAGGAGCAACATCTGTCCTTTCTTTTGTTAGACAAAATTTATGAAGAAACTATACTATATCCACTTGATGATGGAAAATCTGCTTCCAAGCCAAATTTCGTGACCACTGTTTATAGCTGCTCAAATTATTCAAGAAAATACTTTCCATACTGGTGTTAAGATTTGTTCCAGAAAAAAAAAAATTGATACTGAAAGTGACTGAAATTCCCTCATCAAACTTCAGGTATCTGCAAACTGGTGACCTACAGCCAAATTGATCCTTACTAACACTCTTTACAATCCAAGAAAGGAGAGAGTCTTCACTCATTTTGAATGAA
Organism: Molothrus aeneus; assembly: GCF_037042795.1. Taxonomy (NCBI): domain Eukaryota; kingdom Metazoa; phylum Chordata; class Aves; order Passeriformes; family Icteridae; genus Molothrus; species Molothrus aeneus. The sequence continues at coordinate 59,133,761 of NC_089647.1, read as the reverse complement.
ATTCTGACCAAATACAGATGGCCATCTAAATGTAGGAAGGCATCTTCCACTAAAATGTTTATCTGTGACAAAGGTAGTTTAGCTGCCTATCTTTTGACACATAAATTCCACCTCAAGTATTCTATGTTCAGGTTTCTAGATATTGACATAATAAAGACCATAGGCTTGAAGTAAGCTTGATGTATTAAGACATGCTGAGCAATCGTAACCACCTCTTTAGTATAAAATGCTGAATTTAGTCATAGACTTGTGGTAATTAGTAATCTAGAGTGAGAGAGAATGAAAATTCCAACCCGTGCTCCATAAATATTGCAAAAATTTTATATAAGCAGAACTTTTTTTAAACAGATGAACTTAAGAAGACCTGGTTTGAATACCAAACAGTGCATTGGTTGACAGATGGCTCTAGTGATATGGGTTCAGCTCCCTACAGCAGCTCAGGGCAACTCAGCAAACTCAGACAGGGTCTTCTAGGGGCATAGGTGGATGCTCTAACCAATACATTGCTGTGCAAAAACTGGAGACAACATGTTCAATCAATAGTTTTCAGGAGGTCTAACCAGACAGACATGATCTGAGAAGTGAGATTAATCAGTCTCAAATGGGCAATTCAGAGAGGAAGAGATCTTGGCTTCTGTCCAAGTTCCAGCCAGGAAGGTGCACGGCCAGAACTCAGAGGTTGTTCTATAGCACCTCATATCATTGCTGAGAGCAGGGAGTGGGTAATCTGTTCTAGGGAGGAGGGGTTCCATTCCTCTTGGGTAAGGAGGCAAGCAGAGCTGTTCAGTATGTGTTGCCCAGGGTGTTGCTGTGTGAATTGTTCTCCTCTCTCTTATATCCTCTGTCCTTAGTAGTGCTGCTGTTACCATTCCTTTTCTTATGCAATTGATGTTTCCTGTAAATTGCTCTTATCTCAACCCATGCTCTTTGGCTTTTGTGCCTCCAGTCCACTGCAAGGAAGAGGGAAGGGGAGAACAAGTTGTGCATAGTTTTAGTGGAAGTACTAAATGGGAGAATTCCATTCCTAAACCATGACATTTTTACATTCTGACAGTGCTGAGATATAAACCAGAGGCTTATCTGTTTAGTGCTCCCTAGATCTAGGCAGTTTTGAGTAGACATTTAAGGTTCTTAAACTACTTTAAAACATAAATGTAGGGACTTCCAGTGTTAGGCAACAGGTTTCCAATGTGTAGGCTGTAGTTCTTCAACTGACATTTAAGGTTTTAGCATATATCTTCTCATTTCTGATATGAAAATGAGTTACAGCTTTTCTGCCTATATATATTTTTTATTTTATATTATATATATATTAATGAAAACTATAAATAAGGTGAGCAATATTTGGGAATATAATTATGCTAGCAAACACAGTTTGAGGCTTTTTACCAGAGGAAAGTATACTTGCCTGATATTAAAATGTATTTGAATAAAGGAGGTCCAAATCTGTAATATTGCTATAGCCTTTCCTGCAATTAATTTAGTTGCAGAAGGAGGCATGTGTTGGTCTTTGCCTCCTCAGTGTGATGTGCATTGACAAGGTGAAGACCTGCGTACTATTCTGTTCAGCCTGTGCACAGGTTCATATTCCCTAGGTTACTGCTTGCTTACTTCTTCATGTGGCCAGTAGCTAAGCAGAACTGTGAACAGACTCTGAGAGCATTTAGCAAGGCATGATAATGTGCCATCCTCAGCATGTCAAATGTGGTACATAGCTCAAAGTTCACCTTGTATGTATTGCTTCTGCTGTGGTTATAATTTATAATTTTTACAGTGCCCGAAAGAGTATTTCTAGGCAAGGAGTAATTCAGCAGCCCAGCAGTTTCATTACTGCAGAGTCAGGCTCCTGTGTTGAACACATTTTACCTTGTACTAGCAACACTCTGCAGTTCTCCAGGCAGGACGAATGCTTAGATGTACAAAGGATATATGTTACCTCTAAAAAAATATAATTTCCATAATTTCTCACTATGAACAGACTTAATTCTTATAAAAAACTAACAAAAGTTCCTTATCTCTAATGTGAGACAACTTTAACCTCCCATATCAGTAATGTCTATAAACTATTTGCCATGTTCTTACTAGCCAGTCATGTAAAGGAGAAGGAATTGCTCCTTACAGATTACAGCCACCACTAGACCTCTGTTACATGCTTAAAAATGCATGTCAAACTTAAAGAATTTTGGATGCAAAAATCTCATACTTCCCTTTTGCAAACAGGTTTTCCCCTTGAAGGAGGATCCACAGCTATTCAGCAGATTCCAAATTCTTTATAACTGTAGAGACTTCCACTTTCTACTCTGTGTTTACATTGTTTTGTTTGAAGATTTTGTTTTGTACTTACTTTAAAACCTTTCCCCCTTATTTTTGTAACTTTTTTTGGTGTCATCTTCAAAAACTATGCTCTCCCAACCTGCCCTTTTCAGTGTTCTAAATATAAATGTAGAAACAAAGAAACACATATTAATAAATAAAGAAGCACAGGTGTGCCTTGCAGACAGTAAGTTTTTTAAAGTCCTTCCTGAATTCTTGAATCATTATCCCTGCATAATTTATACTATGTTACCATGTGCAAACACTGAACCTGGCCCACAAAGAAAAGATGTGAGCTGGTTCAAAAGCACATATTTTCACAGTAAAGGTCATAAGCTATTTATTTAATTTTTCCCCATATTTTCTAATCAACAGAGTGTGCAAGAAATATAGAAAATATGCAGTTCATTATTGCCTTTCCACCTCTCTTGCTCAGAGGCAGAGATGCTGATAGTGTACTTGTTGAACACCGAATACTCTTCAATATCATTATTGTCCCATGAATTTAAGACTTTTTTTATGAAGTAAAAATGAGGAGGGGAAAAAACACAGTCAAGAACCTACCAGATTCATGTACTGAAGGAAAACAAAAGGAAAACGATTTCTTTTTGCTAATTACATTGACTATAAGCACAGCATGGTACACAGCCTGATCCTGAGAACAGGTATGTTTTCTGAAGACATATTTCAGCAGACAGATTCAGAAAAGTGACAAAAAAGAGACTCCTTTGTGTTCAAAGTGGTTTTACTTTGCTTCCTATGCAGAGAATGCATTGGGTATAGTATCTGAACTTCATTCTCTGATATAATTAAACATATGAACATATAGTGAAATTGTGGTATATTTTCCTCTTTCTGAGTAATATTTCATGGGATTTGTCTAGTTTTGTTCCTTGAAATAGACCTCAGTGTGATGAGATATCCTTATCTACCAGCTAAATGTTCAGAGAGTTGTTCATTTATTCCTGTCCTCAGCAGGACATTTGGAAATGGCTGTGTCTGGCATGGGGTAACCCTGGCCTCTCCTCCCAGAAGCCATTCCTGCACCACCACTCCTACTCCCTACAAATCTTACCATGTGTAGTTAACATACTGAGACATAGAGGATTTGTTGGGTTTTTTTAATTATGAAAACCGTGAGCAAAAAGTCACGAAAATACTTGACTTGAAAGAGAGAATTTTGTCAAGTTTTCACAGAGGAACTAAAGATCACTGACATTATGTTTTTCAAATGGAAATAATTTTTTGGAAACACAACATTTTCCAAAACTTTTACCTATTTTTCTTTTTATCTGGTGCAATTTTAAACCAATGTAATGATTTTAAAAATAAAAAGAAAGCTAAAAATATGATATTTAGAACTTGAAATTGTTGAGATTTTTAACACTATTGATTTGAAATGCTGCATTTTAGAAATGTCAAAATTAAATCTGTGATTTTTTTTCTCTTTTACTATTTTTATCCCAGGCTATATTGCAGTGTAATTTTATAAAGATTTTTCCCCCCTGCTACATGGAAATGACTCATTCTGTGTTTTTCAGAATAGCTAAAGATTTAAGCATCTGTCTAAACTCCACATTGTGAAATTGCCTTACAGCTGTACAGAATCATTTTCACCTGAAAGCTAAGAATAATATCTGTGAGGAAACTAGAGACATTACTACTGAATATAACTCAGTTGCTTAAAATTTTACCTTTGATGAATCAACATTTTCTGCTAAGGATTTTTTTTGCTCTAAAAAGGTGTTCAGTTAATTTTGTTTTAGGACATGTCATTTCATGTCTACAACTTCATTGACCCTGCTTGCTAAAGCTATTTTTTACCCTTTTTAGCAATGGAAAGGGTAATATTTTGATAGTCATATGCATACAGTATCCAGTGAAACAAAATCAAGCCTAGGCTCATTTTCTTTCTCAAGTTTTTTAACAATAGTTTGTGGGCTGGGTGAATGTTTTTGTTGTCAGCAATGTAAAATCATTTCCACAACTTGCAGAGTTTGAAATCCCTTGTTAATGAGCACAGTCTAGATGAGAACAAATAGAACTGAATGAATATCAGCTTCTGAGTTGAGGATGTGGTACCAGAGGGGTCAGAGATGCATCTTATGCTTGTACAAAATATGGGTTTCTATTTCTGGTTCTAAATTTGACTTTTTCAATTTGGCTATATTCATGACCAATTAGAGTTTATAGTACAGGCATACTCATTTGCTGGATTTTTATTTCTGAAATATCTTTCAAAACCTTGATTGAGCTCCTAGTTCAAACCCATTTTTCTTGGCAGAAAAACTTTGTCTCAATTTGTGATTTAGAATACTCATTCTGTCATCTCACTTTTAAGTTTTTTCTTTATCCTGTGAAATCTCTCTGGATATTTTTGTATCTCATCCAGCTTTTCTTCATCCACTCCTCTTCTGTAGTGTTTATATCTCTAATACATTAGAATTAAGGAAAGAGCAGAATTACATAGAAGAATAGAGGAGTGTCCAACTAATTTGCTTAAGCTTTTGAATGCATAGATACACATTTGGGCTCTTTCAGACAGTTTTCACTGTAGTACCCTGAGGTGCATGACTAATAATTATTGATTGTTTTTCAGCCATTATCTCATCTGGGATGGAATAGCAACGAGCACTACAGATTTTCCTAGTAGGCTCAGGAAAGCCTGCTCACAATATAAATAAGTCATCAACAGTCCACTGCAGTTAGAGCCAAAATACTTTGTCAGGTGGATAGCTTCCTAGATGCAAACCAAATTATTTTATGCATGGTTAGTTACACAGTATATTTCTACATTTACTTATATTGCTATGCTGCATTTGGCTGACTAATGGCTCAAGAACTTTATTTGCTAACTTCATCCAAAGCACCTGCTCAAGGATTGCAAAAATATAAATAATTTCTATGGAATCAAAAAAGGCAAAAAACCCAACAGAACCACAAACAATTTCAGCAACATAAAATTCAATACTTGTTACAAAACACAATGATTTCTTAATAAAATCATTGTAAAGATCTGGCCAGAAGACCAGTCATTAGGGAGAGCAGGACATATTGATGTACAACTCTGAGTTGACACTTCATGGCAGATTTGCTGAGGTGAAGGTAAGGTTCTGGGGCTGTAGCCAACCTATCAACATGTCCTTGGGCAGCGTGCTGAGATGTGACATGGCAGTAACCTTACAGCTGAACAGTTGTGCTGACCATATTGATGCTGGGTCCATCCTGATGTTATCAGTGGGTAGATACCATGGGATGGTTTGCCTCAGTCACAATATGATAACATTTAAGCATGATTTTAAGTATTTGCCTTTTTGAAAAGGCAAAACAATAGCTGTCTTCCAATAGAACATGTTAAAAGATATATATTAGTAAAAGTTATTATTTGTAATTCTCTAACCGCTTAAAAATGCATGCCAAATGAAAAGCTTTATTCTCATTTTCAGTCATCTTCAGTCTTCTTCTGTGTGGCAATCTGTACTGAAATGTAAACAAATAATTTTATGGGGTAGTAATTAACAACTGAAAAGAAGACTGTGCCCAGATGTTAGCTTGCAGAAGAACATTGACAGGGCGTGTAGGAAAAAATGGGAAAAAAACTATATAGATTTCTTTAGAACTGAAGATAATTTTTCTTTAAACTATACTAGTTTAAAGAAAATATGTACAAAGTTCTGTTATGGTGCAACCTGTGTACAAACATGTGTCTTTATTCACACACAGGCAATACCACAAAAATATCTCATGTCCAGAAGATGGAATTTTATAATAATTGTTTCATGATTCTTAACTGCAAACTATGTATGTAAAAATGATAAACTGAGCAAACCAAAACCATTAAAGTACTGAGTGGACAAGCAGAACAAAGGATGTAAGTCCTCTGCCCGATCCTCTACTCAATGAGCTTAATGCTGTCATAATACTCCATCTGTTTAGACTGACAACCATATTAGATTGACACAATTGGAAAAGGAAGTGAACCTTATGCAGCCCAGCTGGCATACATTAAAATAGCTGACTTGATCTTAGCTCTTTAATATAAATTAGATAAATTTTGTGATTCATATTGGAGGAAAAGTATTTTCTGAAAAAAATCTTAAATCCACTGAAGATGGTCTCATGTGGAAACAAGCTGACTTAACCAGTGAACACTTGACATATATCAATATAAACGAAGTTGTCAAATGTATTGAATGCCTTTAAAAGTGACAGTCATCCCCTCTGACTATAGTCTGGATTCAACCACGAAATAACAGAGGGTATCACATAAAATACCTTCTTTATTGACAACTTCTGCAAGGAGAGAACATCCAGAGCCCAGTCAGCTGATAGAGAAAATTCGTTTTCTCAGTTTAATTTGAAAATCATGCACTTGACAGTTTTCAATGTGTGTTTTCAGAATGAGCACAGATTTAAAAGTTAGCTGACATTTATCTGAGATGACCTTTCCAGAGCATTCTCAAAGCCCCTACTTTGCTGATTGTTTCCTTAAATGATTGCCCCTATTCAGCACTGTTAAAATCCTGTGAAAAGTAAGAAGAGACTAGAAAATGTCCCGATCTTGAACTATGATTGAACAAATAATCTCAGTGAACACAAGAGATTTTCTTTTAATCAGGAATATAAAATCAGTCCTTCTTTTATTATTCCAGATACATTTCCATAATAGAAAATCAAACTAGAGTCTAAAGCTTCAATACTATTTACATTTCGAACAACATTTACGTTTTATTTTGATAGAAAGTATCACTGTATCTGTATTGAAAGGAACCCATAACTGAATGGTTATGTGTGTTGTTATCAGTCTAAGTCAAAGAAATATCTCTTGGAGATATTTGCATGAAGACAATCATAAGACCCAGCTTAAATAATTTAAAAGCATTCTAGCTGATCTGCTCCTCAGGGTTCCACTCCCCTCCTTTACATTTTCATTGCTGAGAATTAATCCCTGTTTTGCTTTTCAATTCCTTTAAAGAGATAATGAATGCATTGATAAAATATCACAAAATGGCTAGCTTTTACAAGACACATCCCTAAAGGAGTAAAATAACCTCCTCTGAAAAGGACAGCAGAATTCTGATAAATGTACACTGAATAGAAGTTTTCTAAAAAATACAATTCAATATTGAACAACTGGAAGCAGAGTTAGACTACATCTATATATTTCTAAAAGTATGCTTTATTATTCATTATTGATATTATAGGTCCTCTATATAAAATCTAAAAGCATAGTAAATTTAGAGAAAAATAGTTATAGCACAATGTGGTTTTCATCTCTTTGAAAAAATTTCTTAGTATATGTAAGTAGCTGGAGAAAAGGTTTTCTTCTTTTTATTTCTTTTTAACATTTCCAGTCTGTACTTACTTCTCCCTGTCCTAATGCATATATTTTAAACCATCTGATGGCATGTCTCTTTTCACTCAAAATAATGCAGCCTTCTGAGAAGTATAACTGATAGGGCAGGATGCAGCTGCTTGAACTGTAATCAGTACAAAATGAATTGACCATATTACATTAAATCTTGGTTCATCAGTTTGTATCAGCCCTAAGGTTTTGTCACTGATGTATGATAAATAACAAAATCTCTTGGATTTTTTGACCCTTTGTGTTCCAGAATTGTAGCTTGTATCATCAGCTAGAAAGTTTTCATGGTGCTTGCTTTAGGAAGCCCCTTTTCAGTATATTTCAGTCTAAATAAAACTCCTCATTATGGACTATTGGAAATTAATTTTAATTTTTTACGTGAAATTCCTATGGCTTTATTCCATTCCTCATGCTTGAAATTATGCATCCAATATGTTATGTGGTTGTGTTTTGGGATTTAATTCCCTACTGACTAAAGAACTAAACAAGTTATCAGCCAATTATCTGACTACTGAAAAGTTAAAAGTTCAAAAGTTAAGATTACTGAACTTCTGGGAGATTTTTATTTAATTAAAACAAAATTTCAGGACTGAATTCCAGGTATTGACATACATGCAATTTTAAATACTATGAATAAAATCCACCTATTTTTCATAGTCTTCCATATACACACATTTAAATACATGCAAAATTATTGTCTGATCAGTACCAGACTTTTTTTTTCCCATTTTGATGAAAATATAATCTCTTTAAAATCTTTATTTTGGAATCATATGAATACTGTAAGAACTCTTAGAAAGAAAGATACTATGCACTCCACAGCATTTTCCGCTTATTTAGCATGTACTGCATGTACTGCTAAATCTACTGATTTGTCATGTGCTAAGTTTACATAGGCTGAAGCATGAGCCTATGTGTCTCTAATACAGTGTCTCTAACCTGGTTTGAAGACAGCCCATGGCAACTAAGCACACTGTAAACATCAAGTTGCTGCTACATGGCCTACTTACAGGAAGAAGACTTACATGGATCTGTATTTTCACAGTAATCTATCTTTTGCTCTCATTTAAGTTTCATAAGTAACATTATGCTTCCAGGAATTTTCTTTTAATTTGAAACAAAAAAAATAATAGTAATATACCACTGTCATAATTTAATATTTGCTTAGATGCTTACAATTTCTGGTCTACCTAAATTTTATGTCCTGTGATTAAAAAAATGTACCTGCACATTACAAAAAAATGTAACTACATAAACATGTATGAATTATGAATCACAGAATTATAAAATGGGTAAAGTTGGAAGAGACCACTGGAGGTCACCTAGTCCAACACCCCTGCTCAAGCAGGTTCCCCAGAAAACAAAATAATATTAATCCTATTTAAAGGGTGGAAATTTAATAGAAAGAAGAAGTAAGCAGGGAAAAATTTTCAGTATTAATCTACTCTGATTTATAAGTTCCAGATCTCTCAGAAAGTATGCAAGAATTCCAGTTCTGTCTTGCCTTCCATAAACTGAGGCATTTTAGAAATAGTAAATATCATCAACAACTGTCTACCAACTCAAAGAAATCTAATGTTGGACATGAATATGTGTCATGACCAACAAAACTGAAAAAGCTCTAGAGACTGAGGAATTAGTTAGCATCTTGATTCTTAGTTGATTGGGAGACAGGAGACAGGAGACAGGTTCCCATTCTCACTTGTGAGCATGCATGGACATTGCTCAAGTAGCTCCCTGGGGAAGAATGAGACACCGAGTAAATCCATGCACAAACATGTCAAAGTAATTAGATTGGTTGTACTCCTGTCCGGGACAGAGGAGTTTCAGGATATTAAAGGTTAGGAAAGGGTAGATTAATTAAGCCTGGGTTTAGGTGGAGTGCATCTAGTACTTAGAAACAAAGCAAATGACTTCAATCATTGAGTGGAAACATAAAATCTTTTCAGAACACGTGCTCACCAAAGGGAAAATTTCCCTGGCAACCTAAGCAATGGACCTGTGACATTGATCACACCGGTTCTTTTTCACATGCTACATTGTATTTTTTGAATTAATAAAGTCAGGAAAGTGGGTCACAGAGTGGAACACTTGCACTGAAAGAAAATGTCATGTAAGTAACGGGAGATTATTTGCTGTAGTCTGAGGTCAACACGCATCTTGCTGAAGCCGTTCAGAGTGTTTTATAACTGCTCCTGTACCTGGCATATTTCTATTTTATAATTGTATCAATGTACTACATTGATATAATGATCCTCAACAGCTTTTTTACCTCTAAGCATCATACACCTGTCCAAGTTTCCACTTACAGGGAATCTTAATTATTCTATGAAATTAACAAAGTGCTAAGTTATCTTATCCAGTGAAAGTTCAATAGCACTTGCAAAGCAGATCCTGGCAGCATCAATTTGAAAAATTCAAGTAGTGCAAAATCAGCTTCCATCTGTTAGGATAGATAAAGCAACAGTTAACACATTGAAAAGATTAAGTGGGTATATTGGCCAACATTCAGTAATTACAGGTCCTTAAAAAAAAAAGGTAAAAAAGCACTGCACAGTGAACATGGCCTCCTTAGGTAAGAAATATTTTGCTAATGGTGAAATGGAAGATATAAACTAAGGTCTCATCTATCTATAAGTTTGCTGGTATTTATTTGGCCAAAAGATATTTTTCATCATATAGATATAAAATACATAACCCTAATTTTAAATAAACACTAAATAGAAAGTAAACTGATTACAAATGTTGAATGGCTGTACTATTTAAAAGCTAGCATTCTTAACTACACTTTTGTGTACAGGGAGAATGAAGCTGAAGCCTCCTAGTTGTTTCCAATACAGAACTCTTGGAAGCTGAATTTTAGCCATGTGGTAACTCTCCATCACCATAAGAAGGTAAAATAGGTCAGACCTTCATGAGGCAAACCAACAACAACAACAACAACAAAAATCAAGTCCCTACTAGTTTCTTTAGATAGAAGATGGTCTAAAAGTTCTTGTGACATCAGAAAACTTATATAAGATGTTAAAAATACTAAAATGGAGAGGAAAAAAATACAGACAAGCATCTCATAAACAGGATGGTGTCTTCCAGTTGATGCAGGATACTATGGCTGTGTTGTAACAAGGCATTTTTGTAATCTACCACACCTTAACGATATTTAGCAGGCCTGTGTAAGTAAAGAGAGTCTCTAATTGAATATTTATACTGCTCAGGGTTATTGCCTGACTGCCACTGATAGGAGCTTTAAACACACAGTGCATTTATTACTGTTACGATGTGCCAGCAATATATGTATTTATATGGTGTCATTAAAAAATTTTGCACCCTATTCCTTCAAGTTGAATTTGAATAAAAGCTTTTGAGATCCTAATATAAGTTAGATACATACATCAAGGAAGTTTGGGATAGGACAAATGGTCAATTATTTGAACTACATTGTTAAAATTTTGGACATGAGGAGAACTTCATCCTTGCTTAGAAAGGAACTTAAATAAGAACTTGATGACACTTTAGGCCAAAGATGCTATACAGAAGTCTTTAGCCCAATGCAATGTAAGTCATATGCTTTATGAAATACTAGTTAAAAAGCAGTAGCAATGTTGGATACCTTGGAGAATCTTTCTCTTGCTAGATTTATTGATTCCAACTTGAAGCTGTTGTTGTGTTAGCATTCTTAGTACAGAAACTGGAAGCCCTTGTGAGGAGTTGTTTGCTTCTGGGTAATGTTTAGTTAGAATAGAGCGATGGTTTCCCTGAAGGCTTGAAACCCAATGGCAAGACTAAAATGTGATAATTTCAAAGGAAATACAGGAAACCCATGACAATCATCAGACTGGAACACTATTCAGAGTTGTTTGATTGTTGCCAAATTTGTCAGCAGTATAATGAAGAAGAGCTAGAAAGGAGAACTGGAGGAATAACTATTTAGTTTTGTAGATATTAAGAAGAGAAAACATGCAATTAAGGGAAAGGAATTTCAAGGTAACCATTTGAAAGCCAGACTGAAAATAACATGCAAAAATCATCGCAAACAAAGCCTAGATTTAAAAAAAAATATAAAAAATGTGACAGAAAAGGGGAAGAACATGAGAGATCTTAGTTTCATGTACAAAAGATCAAAACACAAAAATGTCTGAAAATGTTCTGGTATAAAGCAGGGAAAGATTGCAGCTGTTGAGGATAAAGGAAAGGATTCTGTCATGACAAAAAGTTATTGTGACTCTAAAAAACAGAGTTGGCCATGAAGATGTATTCAAAAAGTTATAAATAAGACCTTAAATCAAAAGGATCTATAAAATGTAGCTTTAGTTTTGGCATGAAGATATCAATGGATGCCCAAGCAGGAGGCAAATGTCTTTCTTTCAGTGGCTGACCTATGTTAATGCAACACATCCTTTTCTACTCTATGCCCCTTATCTCTTTGCCCATATAAGTTAGAACTCTCCTCGATCCTACAACCTTACAGCTGGAAGGGTTATTTTTTAATTAATTTCTCAGACCCTGACATAGCACTAGAGCTAATGAAGTTCATAGCCCAGCACCACAGATCCTTTTGGTCAACTTCAGTCTGGCAGCTGGGACTAGTGAGAGTATAGCAGAAACTGCACTGGCAAAAGATGTTTTTCTCAGCTACAGAAAAGGACTGGCAAACAGACTGATATAAATGTCCTCCCTTCTTTCCCTCATAAATACATCATAGGACTGTTCATGTACCTCTGTGACAAAGGAAATGAGAACTCAACTTCTGTTTATAAACCACAGCTATTAGCTGTGACTATTTTAAAGTACAGTAAAAAGTAATAAGTTAAGCCTTAGTATTTGCTTAAAAAAAAAGGAATAAAAAATTTAGAATCTATTTTGAGTTTGTAATTTGGAAAAGAACTCAAAAGAAATCTTTGAAGAAGAAGGTTTTTAAAGATGTAAATGTTACAACTCAAAAGCACTGAAGCATAAGATCTATTGTACAGCTGTTTTGGTTATTTTTCCTTTGTGAGAGTTCATTGAAATATAATATGTTAGTGATTTTGTAACTGTTCTTCTGTGAATGAAAGCATTACTGCCAGAAAGATGAGCATGGTCAAGTGTGGCTAGGATGAGAGGGGGTCACCACCATGTTCTTCTGCACTCCAGAACAGCAGCTAAGGAACTTCTCTGATGGAGAGGAAGCAGAATTACAAAGAGAAAAGGGTTAGTCACAGGGAAAATGAAAGTGCAGAGAGTTGAGAGAAAATGTATGCAGACAGAAAATTAGGGACAGGAGAAAAATGTCTGAAGGAGCAGAAGATCCGCCAAGGCTGCAGATGTGAGATTCAATTTAGTTTGAGAACAAAACTGTGTCACTAGGAAAATGAGAAGACAGATTTACACTGGAAGATGTCAGTCAGGTCACAGGATTTGCTTCATACAGAAAATGTATTCTTGCTTACATATGCAAAATGTCTGTTGCTCTGGGTCAAAGTATTTTGCTGGTAGCAGATTATTTTATAGGAATACAGTAACATTTTGAACATCAGTTTTTGAATTGCCACCTCCTTTGGACGTTTTTATTTGGCTATGAAACCTCCCTGTAAGCTTGTACTGCAGATAGACAGGTCTATTGGACATTTTATCAATCTATCCTAATGGTTATGGGAAGACAGGAATATTTTAAAATCCTTAGTTTGAAAATCATTGAACTAGGAATTTTATACTAATAGGCAGTTATAGAGCTCTTAGTGAAGAATGCAAGTCTCCCTAAAAAATCAGTTCCAAAAAACAATACTAAAATAATTTAAAACTTAAATATTTTCTACATGAAAATTGATTACAAAAAATGTCAAGCAAAATATTAACAAAAATATTTCTGCTCGAGATGATAGAAATTTCTTGAATGGTGGAATTCTCCATTAATAAAGTGTCTTCGAATATTTCTTTCTATAAAATATTAGAATATGTAACAAATTTTGATGAAATAATTTGAAAAAGAAAATTCATTTTGTTTGAAAATATAAATTTTAATTTATTTTTCCACTTAACATTTTTACTTTAATGTAGTTCTCATAGCATTTCTTACTGATAAATATAATAGCACTTGCAATAATAACAGTAATAACAGTTATAATAATAATAATAATAAATGACATTTACTTTGAGGGGCAAGAAATTTATCTTTTCTTCTCTGTCTTGGTTTCTTAACAGACAAGTCATGAGTGGTCACAGCATGTGGTTGTGTCTCTTTTGCAAGTGCAGTCACAACAGGACTGAAGCCTGTGGAGTTTCAACAGTGTTTCACAAACACCTTGAATGGCCCCAAAGTTGTACAAAAATAGGATGCAAAGACTGTGACTAAAACATTCACAACTTTGCCTCTCAGGATTTTCTTAGTTTCTCATGCAGTTTCTGCAACTTCTGCCAAAATCATTGTAGGATGATGGTTACGGTAAAAGAAAAAGGGAAATGTACATGCTCTGAGAAGTCCTTTCCTTCCTACATACAGGATTTCCATGAGCTCTAAAGCTATTATATTTACTCTGAATCTTCCCTACCTTGAAACTAAATGCTTCTCATATCTCCTCAACTACATTTCCACACTCTGCTACTTCATTTGTCTTTGACGGACGCAAAGCAGATCTGTTTGGGGGTTCCTGATTCCCTCCATACACTGTGGTTAGAGATTTCCTGTCATTCATTTCTTCTGCATATCCTAAAGCTCAATTACTTTCTCTATGTTAACCTCCCTGTGTTTCTGGATATTTTGTTCCTGTCATTGTTCCTATGATCAGGCAAGATACTCATCTCCTGACTATCTGCCTCTGATCTCTGCAGTTCTCAAATTGGAGAATTTTGGGTGTAGCCAGAGCAGAGTGAAGCCTCCAAGCCCACTTAGCAGTGTGCAGAAGGAGGGTATTTCACACAGGTGCAGCCCTGCAGTGCTGATTCAATTTCCTGACTCCTCCACAATCCTGATATGACATGTGAGGGGGTCACCTGTGATTTGCCTCTTACTGGAGAGGATGTGATGTCTGAAGAAAGAGGGCCCTTTAAAAGGCTTTCTATTCATAAGAAACCAAATAAACAAACGAAAAAAAAATCTGCAACACTTTGTCATGGCTTTGTTTCTTTCATATCTCCAGATTTACCTTCTCCATAGGATGTGCCGATGTTCCTGGTATGAGGTATGATGAAAATCTTCCTTTTTAATATGAACTGAAATACCAAGGCAAGAGAAGGTACAGGAGCAAACTGGCTGATATGAATCAAGACCTGATGCCCCACTACCTATGGCATCCAGTCACAAAACACATTGAGATCATTAAAGAAGAAAAGTGGCTAAGCATCTCATCAGGGATCATCATTATCCAGTTTTATATCTCATGGAGTTCTCTCTTATTTTCACCCTCTTCTTTTCATCTGAGTATTTCTCAGGAAGGCAAAAGCCCTGTAAATAAATTTTCATGGAGCACTTTTGAAATTACAAAAGTCTGAAAACAAGAAGACAGGAATGATTATAGTCTAAGTGGCTCATTGCTAATTGTCTTTGGTACTAAACATCATCTTAAATGGTGAGGTAACCTAAATAAGGTGAATAATATGTGCAAATTGCAACTACTTAATTTGATTAAATAGTAACAAAAGATATGGCTGTATCAGTATATTTTAAAATGTTCTTCTTTACATTGAAAACTATTTTTGTCTTTATACCACATCACAACTTTCAAATAGAATTGATTTCAATCATTAATTGTATGCATCCAAAAAGACACAGATAAAAGTATATTATAATGCATTTTGAATTATTTAAATACTTCAGTCCTTTATTTCCACCACCATCCTCATCCTTACCCACTGACTTTTAATAAAGCTGAAGCAATGCATTTTACAATTGATCTGTGTGACAATTGCTCCTTCATTTTAATGTCTGTTGTGCTAATTTTAGGATAAGCTGACGTTTTCAGAGGTTGACTGAGATATACCAAGCTGCTGAAAACTCATTGCAGTTTATAATTTACAGTGAGTCTTGGAAAGTCGAAGAAGAACATGGGAATTGCATCCACAACAGCCATATGGCCCATACAGCTACACCATATGAGACTATAAGAGTATTAAGTAATTAATATCTCAAAATGGACATAGCTTAAATGCTTAAATAGCCTCATATTAAAATATCTTTAGCTGTTTAACTCAAAGAATATGAAGATCCTGACACCTATTGACACAGCATTTGCATCGTCTCACAGTCATACATCACTTTCATGAATACTCCAGAGAAGTGAGAAGTTGCTGAAGCTGTCTGATAGAGCAGTCTGAAGGAAATGCAAAATAAGTGACACTACATTCTCTATTCTTGCTGACTTTTTCATCAAGAAAATATTCCCTGTCTTGTTCAGCATGGTAGCTCAGTTTTCTCCATTGCCTATTATGCTTGGGAAAGACTGGCCTTCCTGACTTCTGGAGAAAACAGTTATACACCCAACTGAAGAGAAATCAAACCTTTTAACTATCTCCTCTTCCAGCTTAAAAGTCAGTGAGTTTGAGGGAGCAGAAGCTAGAGTAATTCATTCTTTTCTCAAGACCCTTTCCTTTGTAAGTTTGTCTTTCCCTTAACACCTGAGATAGGTTAGGAAAATTTTTTTTTCTGTAAAATAATTTTAAGTTCAGCTACTATGCTATCAAGACAACTGTTTATAAACCTACTGGTGCCAGGAAGATTCTTGTCAGCAATCCATCCATGAATCTAGAGAGGATGATTGGAAGGGGACTTTGGCCTCTCAGAAGACATAACAATTGTGCATAGTGGTGTAAAAAGTTCTCCAGTCAATGTGCCACCAATTCTACCATCTCTGATTATGTAAAAAGGAAATGCAGTTCATAGCAGTGAAAAAACCCCGTTTTATGCTTTTGACATGGGACTTAAGGCAATAGTTGTAAACCAATGCATAGAATCTTTTTTCTGCCTCAGTTTGCATGAAGAACCAGAGTAAATTAATCTTTTTATTCTTTCCTGTCTTCATTACCTTTTTTCACTCAAACTGGGCTAATCAACCATGGTCCACGTCAAAACAGGATAAAACAAGTTGTCTGTTGGAATACCTGACTATAATAGAGGCTTCCTGGTATTTCTCTAGGTCATTTATTGTAGAATCATAGAATATCCTATTGTTGAGTTGAAAGGGACCACGAGGATCATCAATTCCAGCTCTCAGATCTGCACAGTACAATTCAAGAATCACACTACATGTTTGAGAGCATTGTCCAAACAGAGAAACAGAAGCAAAAGTCTTTGTGCAACCAAAAAGTGCTGTTGCAACAGCACTAAGAGGTTGTAAACAGACAGTAGAAAACTCCACGCCTGTGTTCTGTAGTATAAAATCTTTTAGTGCAGCTGAAGTTCATTGAGGAGGATGAGAATCAGCATATGCAGATACATAGCACTGCCATTTCCCTCTTCTCATGGTAGTTATGCAGTATTTCCAAAGGGAAATGATTGTAACAGGCTACCTGCCAGTCTGCAGTTTTTTGTCCAAACTAAGATGGGAGACCACTGATGTCCTGCTGTGTGTGTTGCACAGTTGCTTTGATTTATTTTGGATTTATGATCAGAAAAGATGGTGCTTATACTGTGCATTAATATGGATAAAAACTTTTCTCTATTATGGCAATATTTAATCTACATGGAATTCTAAATAATCTATCAGCATAAACACAACAAAAGCATCAATGCATGGTTAAAAAGACTTAATAAAAAAATATGTGGATTTTTCCAGCACCCACTCCTGACCACCAAAAGACAATATTCACACACTGCATCCAAATGGGTAGCATATATAACTGTACAGCTCTACTGAAAATTAACTGGGTATGGCCCATGAGTTAAAGCACAGGATTTATTTGGAGTTTACAGATTTGATAACTGACTTCCTTAATTTCTGAGTCTTGTATACACTCATTGCAAACTTCCTCCTTATTTTATATAAACTTGTATATATGTAACACTTGTCACATTTCAGTGTTTTCTTCCTTACAGTTACCACAGATGAAATTTCAAGAACATTCATATCAAAAACCCCAAGAAATATTCAGTGTTGCAAAAAACAATCTTGTGCTAAAATTTTGGGGTATTTTGTCTTGTTTTCAAGGTGTTATAAACAGCAATGAAGTAAAAAAAAAAACAAAACAAGCCTTAAAATGAGAAATGCATTGGCAGAGATTTTAAAATAATAAGTACACAGCAGGGTGTGGGGCTACACTACTGCCTAATAGTTGTTAATCTGAATAAATAATATGTTTTTAATCATCAAGTGGCATTTAATTAACCTGCAATAACTGGCTTATTAATTCTCAATTAAATCATTATGTGAAACACTTAATTTAAATGTGAATGATTATATTTTCTGCTACCTCCTATAAGGTATCTCACTATTTGTAATTAATTGTAGTTAAAGTTTGGCATTTGCTCTTCCTCCACGAACATCAAGGACAGGTTTAAAAAGCTTCATGCTGTTTGTTAATTTAAGTAAACCAGAAGAACAAAAGATGGGGAACTCAGAAAACAAAATAACCCAATTACCATACACTCCAGTTCTGCAATATGATTTATTTACTCTTAATCTCACACTTAACCAATGCTCAGGGTCAGATCCTCAGCTAGAGGAAACTGATAATATTGACTTCAATTAAGTTACTTACTAAGACATTACACTTTCTGTTTTGTATTTTGGAGTGGAGTTTTTTTTTTTGTTTTATTTGAGTTTTTTCTTTGATTTTGTTTAAATATAGGCAATCTGGTGAGTTTTGCCTAAGAGTCTAAAGCAAAAATTAATTTCTGTTCCAGGAAGCTTATGGTCAGGAGTTCAGGAAAGAGGGGATAAAATATTCCGGTCCTGTGGTGGGATGTTCATCCTAGTATAAAAAGAACTTTTTCTAATAATTTGAACAAAATCAATGACCTGTAACTGGGACTAGAGGAAACTGGGCAGAGGAAAATATGGCACTAACAAGAAAGGCTTTGAATAGTCAGAAAGAAAAGTTAGAAAGACAGACTTAAACCTATGAAGGATCATCTTGCATATCCTCAGTGCAGGAGGACACCTTCAGAGATGATTCAGAACCTCTTCTTATGAAACATTTCCTATGTGGAACCTACTTCCCTCCTTTGATTAAAGAAGATGCTTGTGGAGACTCATTTTTCTGGCATAAGATTAGTCTTTGCCTATTTGAGGGAAGCTAAAGAAAGCTATTTGCAAAGATAAATGCTGGAGAGGTCCAAAATGGAATTAAAACTTCATTCCAAGACAATGCACAGCTTTCTTCCATAAACTGCTTAAAGCCCAGGCAACAGAAATAAATATCAATTTTCAAACACTGTGCAAAACCTAAGTTCTGAAAAGGTTGTGTAACTTTTAGCAGACATACTACTAAAAGTGTTCTATGTAAGATGAAGTTATGTTCTATGTAAGATGAAGTTAATATTTACACCCAAACTGAAATTCTTTATATTTATATTGTATCCATGTATTATCAAGCATTTGCTTTTACATTTCTTTTGCTTTTCACAGTATTTTGATCTTCTCTTTTTCTTTTTTTAAATTTTTCATCCTGGTAAATTATCTTTTGTCATTTTCCAACCAAGATGTCTTCCAAATTTTTTTCCCTGGCAGTACAGGATATTTGCTCCCACAACAACCCCTAACATACCAGAAAATCTCCTAGCTCTAAATTCAAATGACTACTTTTTTGTTATACAGAGGGGGGAAAAGTTAGAAAAATAGTAACATTTTTTAATGGACATGGTAGAACAAACGTGATTCAGAAGTTTTCTTCGTAGTAATTTATTGATACAGGAATGGAATTAGACACAAATTAAGAGAAGAAAAAACAATCTAGTGAAAGCTATGTCCTTCTTCCTCCTCCCCAATTTGTTACTCTTCCTTCCAGATTCTTTCCCTTGCAGAAGATGCAGAACTGCAGTATTCACATCACTTCAGGACACCACCCTTCCTTCTTAAAAATAGAAGGAAGTAGAGGGATAAAGGGCAAACAGAGATGGCCCTGAATGTTAGAAGAGGCACCTTTAGGCCTTCTATTTTCACCTAAGTTCTTTCCATTTTCATTTTTCTGTATTATAGCTGCAGCCAATATCTATAAAAACAGGGTGTTTTCTCGTTTTTTGCCACTGAAAGCTTTTCCAAGAGCCTCTTGTTTCAGGCACCAGATGCAATTACTGAATACTAAACTTCCAATCAGAACTGCTCAGTTGTCTGAGGTGATGGGGTTAGAGGAGATAAAAAACCTCACCAGTAGAAGCTGTCTTCTAATTTTCATCAAGGGATACTTTGAAACAAGTTCAGGTATTTTACTACCAGCATATTTCTGCACTAATGTAGCATTTCACAGAGTTTCTGCAATAACTGTCGTTGGGTCTTCTCATAAGAGCCCCATAATAGTCATAAATATTCCTCAGGAGAGCCAGATAGACTCTGAAAGGCATATAATAGCTATCATAAATGAATAATAAAATGTAGAAAGGACAAGCCTCCATGAAAATGGCAAA
This sequence comes from Molothrus aeneus, assembly GCF_037042795.1. NCBI lineage: Eukaryota > Metazoa > Chordata > Aves > Passeriformes > Icteridae > Molothrus > Molothrus aeneus. The sequence continues at coordinate 59,113,551 of NC_089647.1, read as the reverse complement.
TGAATATGATGACGTGTGTGTTGTACGTGAGTTAATTGTCTGAGTTTTATATTTACAGAAAATCCCAACTGTTTTCTGCTGTGCCAGCAATATTTATGGAAGAGGAAACATCCTCTGGAAGGTTAAGACTTTTTGCAGAAAGTATAAGTAATTACAGAGTGGAAAGATGCCACCACTGTTCTGTGCGTACTTCTTATGCATTTTCTTAAATTGTTTGCTGCAATGACAAATTCTGGAAGTTACAGTCCAAGCATCATCTTTGTCCTGCCAGATGGTGCAGATAATTCTTACTTCAGCACAAAAAACAAATCAGGGATTTCAAAAATAAATTAAGACACGTAGATAGAATAACACTGCACTTCAAAGCCTTCCTTTGAGCCTTTTTGAGCCTCCCTTTACCAGTACTTTGACAGAGTAAGTATATTTGTCAGATGCCAGGTTTCCTTAATGACAACCAAAAATTTGATTACCTTGATTCAAAAGTTGTCCATTTCTTCCTGCATAACTTCATCAACTTCAGTCCAACAATGTATGGTGTAGCACCACAACTTAGGAAATGGTTCTACTCTGTAAGTAGTCCCAATTAAAATCAAACTCATCGCATTTGCAATGAAATCTTTAGTTTTAATTATACTGTCATAACCAGGCTTCTTAAGGGGATAATATAGCTTCATAATCTTGAAAAGACAGCCAAAACAGATGGCTATATACAGAAAATGTATACAGAAAAGTAGAAAGGGAAGAAAATTTGGATGACATCAGTGTACAGATCTGAGTAGTAAATGTCTTGAAATCTCAGACCTGAAAGAAGTTAATCTCTTTGTCTATGCAAGGACCAATATAGGAGCTTCTATTTCAAAGCAGCTGTGTATATCAAAATGAAAACGCTGACAGTTAAGCACATTGCAAAGTAGAAATACACCATGACTGTGTGCATAGAGAGTAAGGGTAGTTTGGCTAATAGTGGCTCAATATTCTCCAAAAATGTTTTACATCCTCAATTCAGCCCTTTTCGATTTTTGCACAGAATAAAACCCAACCTTAAGGCAACTCGATCAGCTCTTAATGACTGATAAATCCCTTTTTCCTCAGCTTTTCATAGCAATCTTAATATGTTTTAGTAAATCAAGAAGATACTGTAACCATTTGAAGTATAGGATGGTTATAGAGAGCAAGCACCACTGTATGTTGAAGACTGCTTCTTATATGGTTCACTTAGATTGTGTCATGAGCATGAGGCTCTTTAAATAGACAATGCCACAAAAAGACTGATTGATGCAGCCTGGCTCAAAATTTCCTACATGTTTGTACCTGAAGGGGAAGGTCTTGAACTTGGAAAACCTGCTCTTTTGATTGTAGGGTCTGTTTTCCTATTTATGAATATTACTTTCTCTTGAGTATTGTTCATCTTAAAAAATAGGAGTAATTGAAGTCAAATCTGTGTTTAATTATGTGTGTAATTTACTGATATTTAGATATGTTTAACCTCATGCTGTGTCTCTGGCTTGTTTTATAAAATGAAAGGCACAGTTGTACAGAGGTGATTTTTGTTGGATGTGAATTATTTTTTTAATGGTACATTAAGCCCTGGCCCTACACTGATTGCAAGTTACATGAATCTGTTTTGTATATTGAAAATTATGGTCAGTAACCTTTTTGTTTTCTGATTCATAGATTTTGGTTTTCCTCTTCAGAACTAAATTTTCCTTTCTTTGATTGACACAGAAGGTAGCAAAGGAACAACAGAAAAAAAGGAGACAGAGATGGTTTACAGGAACACATGAGCTGATGAATGTCCCTGACTAAATGGCCTGAAGCTGAGTCAGGAGAGGTTTAGGTTGGATATCAGGAAAAGGTTCTTCTCCCAGAGGGTGGTTGGACATTGAAACAGGCTCCCCAGGGAAGTGGTCACAGCACCAGCCTGTGCTGAGGGAGTTCAAGATTTGGAAAGGCTCTCAGGTATGTGGTGCGATTCTTGGGGTGCTCTCTGCAGGTTCCAGGAAATGCATTCTGTGATCTTCCAACTCAACATATTCTATGATTCTATGATGCAATGATTTAAAGTGAATAACTTGTACAGGACTGGACATTCAGATGGATAGGAATTTATCTCCATAGCAATACAAAACATACAACTGCCAGAAAAGTGAATTTAATTTGCATTTATTCCATATTATAAAGTGCCCAGCATCCTGATATCGTCTCCTCTAACACCAAAAAAGCATCATTACACAGGCTGCACTTCTCTTGTTCTACTTCTAATTAAGTTCACTGGAATATAGGCTACTAAAATGTTATAATTTGACCTGTAAAAAGGGAAGTTTTAAGTTAGATGCCTGTGAGGACATCTGATTTTCAAGAAAAACAAGAGCTTTCCTATGTCATGATTGTAAAGGGAAAATAAAAGATAGGAGAAAGTCATGAGGTTTCCACATAAGGCATTATCTGTCAGCTCTTCTGACTACACAGTTTAGAACCATGTGAAACCTCCAGCTGTAGGGTGAAGATTGGAAGAGAGAATCTGACTCTCTTTGCTTGCTCTGCATTTTTGTATGCTGGTGAAATCAAGGGTTGCATGATTAGACCAATTTAGCACAGGTATCAAATCTGTAATATTGAGTGTCTAAATTATGTACCCTGATCCAATGGGAGAAAATCTATAGGAAGAAAATACAATTATTAACATGTCTGAAAACTACTAGACAATAATATTCGAATCTTTTAGTCAATACCTTATAACATCATATCAGAAAGTTTTATTCAGGTATCTAGGATCAACATTTCAGAAGTCAAAACCTCAAGATGAGGTATTTAAATTCATATTTAGCTTTTAGACTTACTGTGCATCAAAGAAGTCATATTTAGGTAATTTAGAATCTAGACAAGATGATCATAAAACCAAAACACACTTATTACTCTAAAAGTCTTTCTCTGCTTTTATAATTTTTGTTATCTATCTGCAGACATGTTCTTCTACTTTGGGTATTATGGTTAAATAATATAGAACTACATTATTACTTATGTTCAGAATGATAAGTAGATGGAATCTGTTCTTTTTTAAACTTTTCAGAAATGCCTGTGTAATTTGGAGAGGACAGTTTGTGAAGAAACAGACGCTTGGAGATCACAAAGGCACAATCCATACGTCTGGATTGTATTATGATGTAGAGCACAAATGTACTCCTCCCACTAAATAAATTAATGTGTCATTTCTATTAGGAAAGGACAAAGTATGTCAAATTTTTACTAAATATTTCAAATAAACTTTGAAATTTTATCTTGAAATAAAGTTAGGATATTTACATAATTCTTTTTTATAAACAATAAAATAATAAAAAAAGAATTTGTGTGTGTTTGTATGGATGTTGTCCTTTTCTTATTTATCTTGGGAAATCTCTGCAGATGTGAAGCAGATAAATCAATGGTGTCTGTATCTGAAAAACTCCAGACAGATCTGATTTCAAGAGAGATACCTTGGAGTAATGAGCTTAAAAAAAAATTACTTTATTTGCAAGTGGCTGGTTTTGTTAGTTTGTGCACTATAGGACTACTTTTTTTTTTTTTTTTGGTTCAGGGCCTACCTGTTCAGTTTTGGAAAAGCTACAATTTATACAAATATATCAGTGAGTAAAAAGAACTTAATTTCCTCATATTTTGGCATTGATGTCAGTCTATGTAGTGTTTAGTGATTTTTGGTTGTTAATTTCTATTGTCAAAGGTTTTAAAATTTATGATACAACATCCGTCACACTCAAAACACAAAGAATCAATCTCTGGTAGGAAAGTGTCTCAGAATCTACCTTGGCTTGTTTCAAAAACATTTGCAGTTTAATGATCTTAGATTTGTTAGGTAAAAAGTAAATTCTGTAATGGCTTTGGGATGCTCCACCTAAAAGAAAAAAAAAACTCTTTTGTTTGCTCTGTGTAATAACCTTGAAGTGCTGCATCTAGTAGCCACAGATCCAAAATATGATGGCTCTACCTTTTTCCAGAAAAGTAATGCTTGTTTATTCTGTTAAAGAGACAGGGACTCTAAAAAAGAGGTTTTATAGTGAAAATTTTCACACTGGTTGTGAATACGCAATATTACATTACATACTTTGCTTATTTGGCAGGCAAGAAAAACTAAAGTAACACTAATTTCATCTTCAAATTTAGGACCTCACAAACAGAAAAACAGATTTTTTTTTCTTTTTTTTGGCTTTTTCCTTTTTTTTCGGCTTTGGAGGGATGATGATACATTTTTCTTTGCCTCTTATACACCCTGCTGATTTCCTGTTTTACAGGGTTTCACAGTTGTGCCTTAGACTGAAGAGTACCTCTATTTCTCACTTAATCCAAAACAGGCATATTTTGTGTGCAATGGCAGTTAACAGAGTCCTTTTCTTTTTCCCCAGTGGTATTTTGCAAGACACTCTAGAAGCATATGCATTATTCACATACTAGATATGTAGGTATTTGTCAGTCCAGGGAAGAGGAATGTATTTCCAAGGGCTAATTTTTGTCTATAAACACTAATGTCCCTAGAGCCCCTTGGAGTCAGTAGAGGAAGCTAGTGTGATAGTACCCTCTAGAGAATGGTTCAGAGCAGGAGACTAATTAATCCCAGGGGGGGAGGTTGCGCTGGTGTTGGCTGGGACAGAGTTAATTTTCTAATAGTAGCTGGAATGGGGCTGTTTTGGATTTGTGCTGAAAACAGTGTTTATAATGCAGAAATGTTTTCTTTGTTGTGGAGCAGAGCTTTCACAGTGACAGGGCCTTCTCTGCCTCTCACCCCACCCCTCCAGCAAGTCTGGGCATGCATGAACTTCCTCCCTTTTGCCCTTCCAGGTCTCTCCCATGTCCTGTGAAGGGTGGGTGAGCAAGTTATGCTTTGTTGCCAGCTGGGGTTTAGTCACAGCAGAGATTAACCACACTAGACTATAGGAGGCTTGATGAATGATCCCCACTCTGGTCATACACCTAGATTATGTCAAATGCACAGAAGTCACCTCTCCTTTTTATCATTTATTATCTCACTCAAGACTGTCATCTGCAAAAACTTCCCAATAAGTATTTTTACATCATTAGCATAGACACAGGAATGGATTGAGATTTGGTTCCCAGGGGACTTCCCTGCTACTGTACTGATACCTGTGGCTCTGGCTGCATACTTTGCCTGGTTATCATATTTATGCCATGCAGTTACCTTTTCTCTCCAGATCACTTTTAGAGGGTAATTCACACCCGTGTTCTTCAAGGCTGATCTAGAACAAACTACCTGCATCCACAACAAGCAGAACTTGACACAGACTTACCTTTCATTCCTACATGGTAATCCTTTGAAGAAAAGACATATTTCCTGTTTTCTTGGTCTTAAGGTTTTTTCCAGTTGAAAACATAACTGGTGGTGTGAAAGCTTGATTACAAGCCTGTCAGAGCTGAATTCTTATAGCCCAAAGTGTGTCACATGTCCTGGCATCGTGGTATATTCAAGGATTTGAGGATCAAGCGCACATGGACAAAGTGTTGTGTAGAGCACATGGCAACAAGCCTATGGTTTAACTCTTCAGCCTTTTGGAAGCTATCAGTCAAACAAGCTATTCCCAGAACCACTTCCAGGTTTTATTTTAGAAGGAGCTATTTTTTTTTCCTTTTCAAAAGGAAGTTTAAATGACATCTCTGCAGGAAAATCAAGAGACCAGCACATAATTCTGACTATTGTCTGATCTCAATCTTTTTATATTAGCAAAAGATATTAAAAGTAGAATAATGTCTCATGCAAAATTTATTTAACATTGAAACATTGATCAGGAGTCTCTTTTATCAAACTAAATCGGAAGAAAAGTGGGTCTTATAATCCTGAATGGAAAGGAACTGTACGTGTAGCAGTTTCTCCCTTTAATATTGACACTTCTAAAGAAAAAATTATCCTCTTTACTTTAGAGGAATATTTTGTTTTTCTATGAGTGTAAGAAAATTTCATTTACACACATACCAACTCCTCTTTTGCTCTACATCTCTCTGACAAATGAAACCATCACTTATGTGAAAAAATATCTTGCAGCAGAATCCTAGCAAATTCTCAAGTGAGGCACATGCACTCTGCAGAAGACAGTTTTTCTGTGGCAGAGATACAGATAGTGGATCTCTTCTGTTTTATCTAGTGTTAAATTAAAACTACAATATTGTTGTTTAAATCAGTTGTATGTGTTTCATTTTGTTGTCACAGTGAACAGTCATATGCACGAAAAAGCAGAGAGATTTTTAGCCTCTGGACACAGAAATATGTGAAGAAAATCTAAAAATCTTGTAATCTCCAAGAAATGTCTGACATATAGTTTGCATCAAGACCACACTGAGAGCAAAAAAATGTATTTTAGTGGGAAAATTTTATTTGTACCCTGAAATTAAGACAGCTGGATGAAAGAAAACTTTGCTCCTGTAAGAATCTAATGTGATGAAGTTATTTCTCCAGCTGCTTCTACTTGAAATAAAGACTATTCACAAAACCTTACATCAAATAATATAATTTTAGCTATTCTACAGACATGGAGGTGTGTCACCACAGCAATTCTCTCTTTTTTAACAAGAAAGAATGTTACTAAAATATATGCACTTACAACTTTTGTAGACAGCAGTGATTGTCTCCTACACATTTCAATGGCATCAGGAGCCTGGATCTCAAAAAAGCACCAAGGATTTAATTAGCAATGTCTATAGTCATTTCAAGAATCCTATAAATTTTCTTAATCCAAAGAATAATATGAAATATGTATCAATGAACGAGCACAGGCAATTAAGGGTAAGAAAAAAATAAATATTTATAGCACATTATTTCTGTAAGTTCCACGGAGGCAAGTTGTTTTGTTTTTTTTCTTAACAAAAAAGGCTTAAAGAATCTCACAGACTGAAAAATGTAATGTCCAGTCACAGTAATGACTTATTAAGTTCAAGATACATTTCAATCTGCAAGAGATAATGAGGTTTGTTTTCGTCTTTCAGTACTACTTTCTTAGCATGGGTAAAAAAGGAAAAAACATGCATAATCATTTTAGAAATTAACAAAAGAACCATGAAGATTTTTAAAACTCTGTTTTTCCAGGCAAGTTTGGAGTCTAAACAGTATGTAACAAGACTCTCTTAGACAGAATCTTTCATCTAGAAGAGCAAAGCCTCATTCGTGAGGAACTTGGAAAGCACGATGTAAAATTTTCATATCTCTGTGGCAAAACAAAAGTGATTTTTAACTGATATTTCCATCATTTTAAAGGAAGGCACACCCACAAAAGTATATATTTTTTCTATTTGATATAAAACCTTTATGAAAAAGCATCTGAGTATCTTGTTGTGACTGCTGAAATTAACACAATTTTTGCTCTGTGATTCATACTAGCACAAAGGGGGAAAATGTTTTTAAATCTATTTCTATATCTTCTTTCATAACTGATCTTTAATTTTGCGTGAAATGTAAATCTGGCATTCTTAATTTGCAGCTCAGATGATTATGAAAACCTTTTTCATAAGTGATGAGAAATTCCTTTTCTCTTGCCCAGAAAATATCTGGCCACCTTCATTGCAGCTCATCTCTCTCATCTTGTATCTTTTTAAATGTATGTAGAATGTTCCACTTTGGTCTTAGAAGTCCAAAAACTGGGGTTTTGTTTCTGTCTTTTAATAGTGACTTGATCAGCGATCTTAATCTAATCCCTTAGAACTCAGAGCAGCAAAACACAAACCCACATTTTTTTTATTAGAATAGGACTTAATATTTAGCATCCACTTGAGTATTTTGCATTCTGTTGGTCTGTGCCTCCCATCTGTGTAAAGAAAAAGAGAATGTTTATACCTTCTTTTCTTCCTTCACAGATGTTGCAACATTTAATCAGTTTGAAGAAAGATAGGGTTTTAATTGCATTGCAGGGAATTGAATGCTTATGATACATGAGAAAAATACAGTCTGACCAGCAGCAAGACTCACAGAGGAAAGATTGGTTTGAGGAATTTAAAGTACATCTTTCAAAGACTAGTGAACATAAAAGAAAAGGCAATGTTGCTTCCAGGCTCCCATTTATTTATTTATTTGTTTGGTGAAAAGTTTCCTTATTTCATTTGTTATTTGTTTTGAAACTTTTTTAAGAAAAAGGAAGTATTTAAATATTAGTATTCCCTAAAGATATCCCCCTGCTGGATTTTTTTTTCATCAATAAACTCCAGAGTTAAGGAATGCCATTAGTATTAGTATTCACAAACAAGGGGGATGTAAAGATGAGATATGCATAGAGTTCCTTTTGTCAAAGAAAGTTCCCAGGGCTACTGGCATTCAGAGAAATAATCTTTCTTTTCTTTCTGATGAATTATAAACAGTAAAAATATTAATAATTAAAGGCAACCCTCCCAAACTCCAAATCATAAAATCCAACAAACCAGCCATGAACAAAGGAAAGAAGTTCGTAAGAGTCATTTGGGACTGATTTGGAAGTGCTTCCTGATATTTTTAAATGCTAAATCTTTTGTGCATATGTATACATAACATTGATGCCTTGGGGAACTCAGCTGTTGGAATAAGTTTTAGTAATCTATTTTTGATACTCAGGGAAGTATTTTTCAGTCTTCCTGCTTCTCTCTTGCAGAAACTTGTATGCCATTAGGGGTCACGGGTGTCCTTGCAGATGTGACATTCTAGATGCAACCTTTCAGAAGAACAATAGAATTAAATATCTGGAGCAGATGACAGGAAATATAAAGTTTCTTTTTTACAATGTAATTAAAATCCTATATTTCTTCAAAAGGAAAAACACCATTGTTTATGACCTATATGTTGATCTTTTTCACCATTCATAAAATAAAAGTTAACTCCTGAGACAGATTATCTGGGAGCTTCTATTGAAAGTATTAATGAAAGATGTGTTTTTAAAAACTAAAGATGTGGGAAAATGGATGACTCTAAGTAAAGACTGAATAGATGATGCAGTCCACAGATAAAAACAATATAAAAGGTCAGAAACTGTAACATATACACACATAGTGGTTTTAACAGTTTGTTCTTAAGGGAACTATGAAAGAATTTTAACGTTATCAGATTTTATGTCTGAAAATTACATTGTTTTTTTCAGTAGCAACCCTTGGTACTGAGGAGGAGAACTTGTGAAACTTGCAGGTGCTCTTACTGAGTGATAAAAGGTCTGTTAAATTCTGCCTTGCCTCCTAAGCTAAATAGAGACTAGACCCAAAATAAAGAATTATTCTTGCATTATGAATGTTTAGGTCAGCGTACTAGAGGATTTCACAAAGATAAATCTTATTTCATGGTGCTTGGATTATCATGGCACTATGGCTCTGTTTATGTAGTTCATGTAAAATTTTGGTGTCTGTTCCTAAAAGTAAATAAAGAGGTTTATTTTTAAATCTTCAGTTTGTTCCAGATACCATTTTCTTTTTCACAATGAAAATAAATTAATTTAATGGGTACAATTGTTTTTTTCCTCCAAGGTAGAGACAGAACAGAGAAAGATCTGCTTTTTCAAATGTGTTTCTTAAATGAAAAATAGTAGCAAAAATAATCCCAAATCTCACCCTTAATCTCTTTTCAGGAGGGATTTGACCTTGTCAGCATTTGTTCAAGAAACACAGTGGTGTGGATTCTTATCACTTTTAGCTTACAGTTCAGAAATTAAGGCATGCAGGAGACTTATGTTTAATAGACTGGTATATCCTCATGGGCATTGTCTCACCTGATCCATCTCAAGTTGTAGATTTATCACTGTCTTAAGTACAAATGGCCAAATGACTGCACAGTGGATATGCAACAGATGTTGAGCACTGGGTGCAGGCACCTTTCAGATTGGGGATCTAGATAGAGTCCATGTCTCAGGGATCCACACCTTAAAATGTTTCCAGAACATTTATTTTCTATCTTCCAGATGCCCTGCTCCAGTAATGCCCCAACAGCACTTGTCTCAAGCTCCCAACATCCCTACTCTGCCTGCTCATGGGCTCCTAGTCTTGGCCCAGTCTTGGGCTGTGCCCATCTCCATGGCAGAGCCTGATACCTGGTGCTGCTCCAGTGCCCCCAGCTGCCCTGCTCGTGGCTGGATGGTTGGATCCCGTTTCAATCCCCACGGCTACAGCACCCTGGCAGTCACGCTGCTCTCTAGTCTCAAAACCTTCCACAGATTTTGCTTTCAAAACTAAGTTTCATTTCTTGCCACATCAACTTTGAGTACTCACAGCATCCTCTAGATGCATGTTCTGACTCAAATGTCTGGTTTGGATGAAGCTTCAACTAGGGCTTGGGTTTTTTTACCCCTTTATTCTTATACTGGTGAGGAAATGGCACTTCAAAAGTTTTTATCTTTTCCATAAGACCCAGGATTATGTGTATGCTTATTACACCTCTCTCTCTTATATTTTGCAAATTAAAGAGGTTTCCCTGTCCCCACCATATATTTAAACATTTTTGTTTCTTTCTGAAATTTTCAGTCTTCTAAAATTCTCCCAGGATTGAAACACAAAAAAGTACAGAGTGCTTAAGATGTCAACGACAGGTTGAAATAGTGACATAAGTATGTTGCCATTTTAATTCCTGATTCCAGTTTCAATATTTCCTAACAGGTAATTTGTTGTTGTTGTTTTATTTTAATTTTTAACAACATTGAGCAATGAGGTCTTATAATGGGTCATAATCCCAGCATCCTGAGGGACTACAATTAGCTTCTGCTCAGTATTTTCCTAAGATTTAGAAAACCCAAATTGATTGTTTTGAGAACAGCTCAAATTTTGGAGCATCAAATACCCTATGAAGTGAGGTGAAATATGGAACCTGAAAGACATTGGATGCAAACAAATATACTGATGTGGAAAGCCACCTGTTTTCTATAACATGTAACTTTAACAAAGAACAAATTTAATCTACTCAGAAATTTTTCCAGTAAAATTAAGCTTTATCAGAAAATACCTCTTCATTGCACATAAATAGTTGTCTATAAAGGTATTGAAATCAAGGAATTTTATTGAGACCAAATACAGGATTCTGACAAAAATCTGACAGAATTCTCATCTGCTGTTAGGAACTGACAATTCAAGGCTCTAAATAGTATTTTAGATATGATGTGTTTTCCCCCTGTGTATGAATTCTAATTATCAATGGTGCTAGGACAGTTTGCTATGGGAAACTTTTCAGACACTGGTCCCAGTTGCTGAGCTCCACCTCTAAACAGGTGTCATCATTTGGCTTTGTGGTCAGAGCTTAGCAGTGTTAAGAGGTTTATACTCAAGTCTGGGCTCTTGGGCTTTCCAGGTTTTTTGGCATGGAGATGTTGAGCTGGATGATTGTGACAATTTCACATGGCTAACAGCAGCAGTGGACCTGACAAAAATGTTAATTCCAGCATAGCAGCTGCTGGAGATCAATGGCATGTAACCATAGGAAGCCCCACTGGGCAAGATTGGCTTTGGCCAAAGATTCTAAGATGCCCCTGCTCCTGAGCCAACTCATTCCCCAGCCTTTTGATCCCCCCAAGAATTTAATATTTGCTTAGCAGGTGCAGGTCCAAGCTCATTTATTTTACTTGATGGGGACAGACGGAAGAAGGGGAAAATGCCTTTTGTTCTTCTTCAGTGTTTCTGTTCATGCAGAATTAAAAAAATTGGTTTCTGCATGATATGGTTCAAAACCAAATATAGAAATACCATTATGTAGGTTTTATTACACAAAATAGAGTATCTGAATTTTGGCCAGGTGCTGTTCCAACCATTCCCATCTTCCCTGAAACAGGCATGTAACAGAAACAGGCGCTGAGGACAAAAGTAAAAGATTGTCTGGTGTCCAGGGTGAATCAACCATTACAGAATGTTAAAAAGCAAAGTTAACAAACAGCAAACAAACCTGCTGACCCACTGCCCTCCCCCCCCAAAAAAAAAACCCAAGCAAAGCAAAACAAAACACAACAAAATGCAACAAAACACAACAAAACAAAAAAAATCACAAAAAACCTCTAAAAAGCTTTCAAACTAGACTTTGACATAGATTCTTTATGTATTCTTTTTATTAAAAATAGAGATAAAAGATCTTTGATTGAAAAGCTGTATCCAGAACAATAGCAAGAAAGCAATATAGTTATTTCACACAGCCATCTGGTCTTCCCAGGACTTCAGCTGTTAGACCCTGTTAACCCTGATCTAGGTTTATTTCTTTTTTTATTTAACTTTCTGTTGTTAGTGGAAAGTGCTTACACATGCAGTATCAAGCCATTTTGTACAAATCTGTATTAATACTCTTAAAACCACACAGCACTCAGAATCCAGGATTAAGGCTTTAAACCAGATGAAATATATATTGGGATTCCAAACAAGTTTTCTTTCTTTTTATAA